>NC_065530.1:0-1353710 GCF_020184175.1 Aphis gossypii
TTTACTATTTTTAATAAAAAATATTTTTTAAAAATGTAGAATTAAGAATATACAATTAATTTTCTTCTTTAAACTAATTTTAGTAGGGGTGCGATCGTCCCGTCGTCCAAACCACGAGCTGCCACTGAAGTACAGTATATCCTTACAGTCAATGTAATGAATTGTATTGTTTTTTTTTTTTTAGATGAAGTAGCTTGGATATACAATAACCTTATTAGACAGGACCGTTCAAAAATAAGTATAATTAAAAAAATTAAACAACTTGAAATTATACCAATAAGAGTAAGTGTTTTTAAATATTTTATATTAATAACTCTTTAAGTACTTTAAATGTTTTTATTCTTATTTTATTTTTTAGAAAACCAAAAAAATGGTCAGAGAATTTTCTGAAGCTGAAATTGTACAAATTACTCAAATATTTCAAGAATTTAAAGATGCAACCGTTCCAATAAATTTAATCATGAATAAACTAGATGTGAAATGTCCAAAAAATCACATAATTGATAAGATGCTTGAATTGGGTTTGATTAGAGATCGAAAGGAGCTGATAAAAAAAAAATCTAAGAATTCTTATAAATGTACTCAAAGAGATTACCAGTACTTAAAAAATAATAAAAATAATCTTTTTTCATTATTTTTTTAGCTATCAAAAATCAAAACCAGTCGAGTGATGAAAGTAATGATGATTTTGATTCCAATTATGACACTGAACCTACTTACCATAATTTAAAAAAAGCAAATACCTCATTAGAAGATGTCACAATTCTTACTATGAAATCTCATTTAGATGGGAGTGATAAAGAAGGTTTTGATGAGAATCATAAAAGAAAGTCATCGTTGACAAACAGTGACTCTGAAGAGGAAATTGGTGGGTTCATAAAAAAGGCCAAATATTTTATAAATGATGACAGCGACTAATAATTAACTTTTATTTTTTTTTAAAGTAGGTATACACTAATATATTAAAATAATAAACATTTTAAAAAAAAAGTAACATATGTGTGTGTTTGTACCTTATACAATATAGGTATAATGTTTTTTCCTAATAAAAATAAAATATATTAGAACAAATAGTGGTATAGTGGTAAGTATCCCCGCTTGTCACGCGGGAGACCGGGGTTCTATTCCCGCCGGGGAGCCAATTTGACACGAATGGATCTTCGCAGGAAAAAAATTTTTGTGTCTGTATACAGGGTGATTTTTTTATCGTGAACCAGTTAATATCTCGGGAAGTACCTATTAGGAATTTTAAAATAATTTTTTTTTTTAACTTTTTAGGTTTTACTATTTTACACTGTGTTACAATTTTAATAATTTTAACTTCCTCCCTTAATCCTTATTTGATAAAACACTATCAACTTTCGATTTTCAAATTGCAATACCTATTTTCGATAACGAAAATCTATAAACATACTGAAAAAAATAATTTTAACATTTATAGAATTTAATTTGAGTAATCCGTTTGCGACTTATTAATGCTTCAATATTCGTTTAATTTACTGCTACTGGGCAATTTCACAAACCCAACAGTAAAAACCAGGAGTCAAAACGAAATTTTATCTCAATTTAACAATACCTATAACGGTCATAATCGATAATAACACGAGAGGATCGAGAGCAAAATTCAGCGACCAATCAGAAACAAGTAAGGATTATTATCATATTATCATATAATTATTATGAAACATATCGCGACTGTCAAGGAGCGTCTAAACCACAGAGTAATAAGAATATAGAGATGGCAATTGTACATTAGCACATATGTACAATATACGGGTTGCTACAACTACCTCGAGAATCATCTGCTCCGATTTAATAATACTCCGAATTTATTACTTCGAACATATAATGCCACGACTAAAACTACACCGAAATTCTATATAAATTATTATTACTTATTAAAAATTGTTACGATGTACAACTACTCCGAAAATATTGATCTGACGTGAGAATCGTGAGATGACTCCAAATTTCAAAATTATGTATAACATTAAGTTAAATTTATATAAAGTTGTTTAAGTAGGTATGATTTGTATACAATATATTGTACAATTTCAGGCTTTCGATTTTAATCTTAACAGTTAACACTAGGTATAATATTACCTATATAATTTACGAGCTAAGCTAAAAGCATTCTTTACTAAATTTTTCGTTTGGTATTATTAATTAATAATTATTATTTAATGACTAATTATTAATAATATACCAATATTACATTTTAGTATTTTACATACCTATGAGTAATTTGGTTGTTCTGATAATAACATTTTTCAATTTTTGTAATACCTAGTTGAGAAAAATATTTTAATTCTAACCTACCTACTTACTTTGTATTAGTTTGTACTTACAAATACCCAATTAATAACTTTTCGTTAAAACTTAAAATCTATTAAAAAAAGTTAAAGTTGGCAAGTATAGCCAAGTAGATAACGCTATGCTGTTGCTGTACCTATAGTGAACCTAGTGCTGTACAATTATAGAATAATGTCTAGAGGAGTCACAGTCTGACATTCACTGGATGTGTTAAATTTGAATTCAATGATCAATGATACAAAATCATTCAATCACAAAAAAATGAGGAAGCGAATACAGTCTATCAGCCTTAGTGGCTTAGTGTCATATTTTTAGGGGGTGGATTAAAACATTTATCAACCCTCCACAAAAAAAAAATTGGTTTATATCATAAAAACCTCTTATTAATTGTGATTTGTATGTACTTACCTACCTAAGTAGGTACGTGTTACATGTATGAACTATTAGGTAACGTATGCAAGTATTAAAATAATAATTAGGTACGTCATACTATACCTATTTAATAAAGTTTTAGGTAAGTACCTACATTAAAGTGTTCAAAGAATAATTTGCGTAAGCGTAAAATGCTGAAAATTGCAAACTTCAAAAAGTTTTAATTTTGAAACTATAGTCCGACTATCAAATTAACAAATTCTGATTGTAACATTGTTCATTGAAATACATTTATATTTTCTTTGAAAACCATTTACTGTTTAAGTAGATCTTGTAATATAATTTCATTTACATAGTACAATGTATATAATATGTATGGTTGTAGACAATTTAATTACCTAACTAACTCAATACAGAAGTTTGTTGTTAATTAAAATTACATTGCATGTTTTTATAATTTATAAAATTGTATAATAAAATATCAATATGCTTACAATTTACTATGTACATATTTTTAACTTAAAGAACGCCACTTTTAAAAAAACTTACATAAATACAACATGAACAATGCCACAATGGCAACACACTTAAAACAATTTATGGATTTTTGAAAAAGTAATAATTATAAACTTATGTAAATTATTAAAAATGAGTGGATTTTTAGAGGATGATTTAAAAACCCTAAAGTACTCTCTTAATAATCCGTAAACTTATGAAGTGCAGATAATATCATTTTTAGATTCTGAACGAAGTGATGAATGTATTGATTTTACAATGATGTGTGTTTTTTTTTTTTTTTTTGTGTCTGTGTACAGCATAACTAGTCGAAATAATGCTCCAATTTCAAACTATGGGGGTGGTTTCCGATGTAAAAGTGAATATCCTTGGTGCATTATACAGGTAAAAAGTTAACATTTTCCATCAGTTTTCAAAAAAATCGAGAAAAACAAAAAAAATAATGACAGAAAAACGGCAATTTTTACGCAAAACCAGTTTTCGACCAAATCGATTTTTTTTTATGGTTGTAATTCAAAAACTAATCACTGAAAATACTTGAAATTTTCACCAAATGTTAATGTCAGTAGTATCTGTATATAGTTAAATTTTCAAAGAATTTTGACTTTTTTGAGTTATTTATAGACCACTGAAATTTTCGATTTTTTTGAAAAATTTTTTTTAAAGTGTCGATAAAAAATTGTTGGATGACCAAAAAGTTTTGAAAATTTAATAAAAAGTTCATCATGAGTTTTTTTTATTATAGTTAAAAAAAAATCAAAAATCGTTAGTCACAATTTTTTTTTTCATAAGCGTTTATAGTTCAAATTTTTACGACATCTGTCGAAAACGCGAAAATTTGTAAGTAATTTTGAAGTTGAAAAATCATAAAATGTTTTGTGTTTATAACTAAGGATTAAAAATACAACACTAAGTTTTTCATAGGTTTTTCTTCAAGTAGCTATAGAGAAAACTCGAAGCATCATTATAGGAAAAATGTTAAGTGCGTTTGAATTTTAAATTTTTACGAAATCGCGTAACGATAACGATTTATCCTCAAACGATTTTAAATATTTGTTATTATTCAAAAAGTATGAGTCGTAGGTACTTGAAAATTTTATCAGTTATTTAGATTGGCATTTTCTTTACATGATATAGTTTTCAAAATATTTTGACTTTTTTTGAGCTATTTATAGACAACTGAAATTTTTTTTTGAAGTGTCGATAAAATTTTTTTGGCCCAATCAAAATATTTGAAAATTTAATACAAAGTTCCTTATAAGTTATTCTTATATTCTTAAAAAATTATAAGAATACATAGGCACAATTTTTTTTATTAGTATTTGAAGTTCAAATATTGATAAAAATTCGTCAAAATCATGAATATTTGCAAATTATTTTGTAGGTATAAAATTCATAAGAAATTTTTGCATAAGTAGCTAAGAGTTGAAAATGTAATACAAGATTTTTCATAAGTTTAGCCTACAATAATTATAAAAGAACTTAAATTTTGGTGTATTCAGATTTCAGGCCATTAAAACATAAACCACTATTTTCACCAACCACTGGAAATTATATCCTAGGCTGACAAATCATCTTCGTTCAGAATCGTTTTTCGTATACAATGATAACTATCATTGGATTCAAAATTAACACTCCAATAATATATAATAGTGTTCCACACGGTACCTAATGTACAGCAGAGCGGTACCTACTTACCAGCTGTTTAGTAATAAAACTAAATGTGTATTAACTTTTAAAACAATCTATTATTATTTATAAAATTAATAGATGCGTATTTAGTAAAATCAATTAATTATTAATTAATGTCAAGTTAAACCACTGCAGTATTATAGTAACAAAATTTAGTGTCAAAACAGTAAAACATTTTGAGCTTTTGGATTTGACTTCGAGAGCCAAAGAGTGTGTGAAACGTGAGGCGCCTTACGGAATAAAAACAAAACCAATAACCGATTTTATTCAAAAAATATAATAATTATTAACGTATATATACTGATTAAAAATAAAGATTAAATAATAAATAAATAAAATATAATATAAAATGTATTATGTATATATTGGTTTAATATATAATGGTTAAATAATTTTTTTTTTAACTCAATTAATTTTTTGAACCACGTCAAGACGGAAACCCCGTTAAAACGGAAAAATTGCATGGTCCCAAGCGATTCCGTCTTATCGAGGTTTTACTGTATATTAAGGGCCGTATTAGCGCATAGGCACTTTAGGCACTGTGCCTAGGGCCTACGAAAAATTATGGCTATGATTTTATTGTAAAACGCATAATAGTATAATAGAGGATGGTTTTGTTTTATACTTTTTGCAAATTTAATTATATATATATTGGAGTAAAATGAATTGTTTTTAGGATTTGCTAAAACTGTTTTCTATATGAAAAGTTGTAAAAGTTTAAATTTGATTTTTATGCTGTAAATGCCTATTTTTCTTTTTAAAAGCTTAATACAGAGATTTCACACTTTTTCTCCCAATGAGAAGGTTTCTTAATAATTTAAATACTTGACAATGGCCCTGCAGGGGCTAGGGGCCTACGATAATGTTAATAATAAAAAAGCGGGCAAGTGAGTACCGCTCTGCTGTACATTAGGTGCCGTATGGATCATTATTATATATTATAGGAGTGTTAAATTTGAATCCAATGATAGTTATCATTGTATACGAAAAACGATTCTGAACGAAGATGATTTGTCAGCCTAGGATATAATTTCTAGTGGTTGGTGAAAAAGGTGGCTTATGTTTTAATGGCCTGAATACAACAAAATTTAAGTTCTTTTATAATAATTGTAAGTTAAACTTATGAAAAACCTTGTATTAAATTTTCAACTCTTAGCTACTTATGCAAAAATTTCTTATGAATTTTATACCTACAAAATAATTTGCAAATATTCATGATTTTGACGAATTTTTATCAATATTTGAACTTCAAATGCTAATAAAAAAAAATTGTGCCTATGTATTCTTATAATTTTTTAATCACTATAATAATAACTTATGAGGAACACTGCATTAAATTTTCAAGTATTTTGATAGGGCCAAAAAGATTTTATCGACACATAAAAAAACAATTTTCAGAAAAATTGAAAATTTCAGTTGTCTATAAATAGCTCAAAAAAAGTCAAAATATTATTGCCCCTTACCAATGAGTCTTAAGTAACTGTATAATACATAATAGGAATACGGTAACCATAGGCGTAACTAGGGGGGCTTGTGGGGTTTAGTCTCCCCAACATTAATTTTAGCCCCCCCCCCCCCCCCGTCAAAATTCCTAGTCCCACACTCTCGTCAATAGTATTAACATTTTTAAACTTAAATTTAAAATATCGTTTTATATTTTTTTTAATATCTTGGAAAATTTTTAATATTTTTGGTTTTAAATAAATTTTCCAATACTGAGCGGAGGCTTAAGCTGTAAATTGGAATAATTTTGTACATAAAAATCTTTTAATTCTATAAAAGTATCTTAAATAATACTTAATAATATGTTAATATATAAATATTTAACCTCAATACCACTTTATTTCTTATTTGTTTTATAATAATATAATAAAATATTAATTTTCATTCATGTTACATGTCTAATGAATGATGTAATGTGTTTGGGGGTGTGGGGGCGGAGCTCCCCACCTAATTTACTTTTTATAACAATTCTAGGGCTGAAGCCCCCCCCCTAACTCTAAGATATGCTATATATACGTATAAATATATATATTTCATAATAGTATTAATTTAATTTCAAAAATAATTAATACCTATACAATATTTATTATTTATCAAATTAAATCTAAAATAACTAAACGACAAATAAAATATAGGTAATGATGGTCTAATATAGAATCGGGAAGTAGGTTCAGCACTAATTTTTTTTGCTTGAAAATAATATTTTGATTCAATTCATTCCAAATGACCAAATTACAAAGTAAATTATTATGTAAAATTCTAATATTGCAATTATTTAATCATTTTTAAATTTCCTATCTCCAGAAACTTAGTAGATACAGGTAGGTATAATTACTATATAGTATAGGTACCAGCATACAAACTTAAGATTGCAGTGTTTAATTAAATTAACTATTAATTATTAACTTAATCTTACAATGTGTCTCAAACATATTCCTAGAAATCTACTAATAAGTTTTAATATTAATATTCTCCCTAATCAACCCATTAGTCGCTACATTAGATTCCTTCTTGATTGAACTATTGAACTCATTCCACAGACATAGTTCGCGAATGCCAATTTGAAATTCTTATTCTATGGAACATTTATGCTCTTTTAAAAAAAGTTTCTAAATTATTCAACATGACAGGTAGGACTATTATTATATAAATATATTTTTACATTTGTACTGATTAATAGTTTAAAAATTGGTTTCAAATTTTATACACCAATTATTTTAAAATTTACATGTATTTAAGAAACAGAAAACAGTAAAATTCACAGCAATAACTATATAAAATAAAATTATACTTTTGGCATTAAAGATATTTATTCAATTGTATTAATTTAAATAATTTAGATTCACAAGATGATCCAACACCACGTTCTAGATCTCGATCTCCAATTGTCTTTAACATTGCTCATGTTTTGGGAAATGTTGAAGACAATAACTTGCAATCTAGAAGAGTTCCAGGTATTAGAGGCAATTTAATATATGCAGATACACAAGATTATACTTATATTCAAAATAATGTATCCACCAATCGAAGGTTTATTTAAATAAAATAATAAATATACATGAAAAATTATATATAAAAATATTATGGCTCTAGGCAGTTAAGATGTTCAAGATACGAACAAGGTTGTGGATCAACTGCGTCCATGTCATTGATCCCCGAAAATGATCCAATTATTATGTACCAGCCACATAACCATGGACCAGGTCATGATATTGAAATTGGCTATTTTTTAGCAGCATTAAGACTGAGGGCTTCAAACGAGGGTATACCAGCAAGAGCTATTTATGAAGATGTTTCTAGAAGGTAAATAAATATATTACTACAAAATATTGTGTAATTAGTTATATTAAAATGTAATTTAACCGTTTTCAGATATCCCAATGCAGCAATAGAGGTGTCAAGAGAACATGCACTTAGAGCAATACGCCATGTTCAGCGTAGATTTAGTCCACAAGTACCGAATACTTTGAGGGCTATGGGAAAGACTATTATGTCTTTAAGATGGCATGGACGTCTCTTAAACGTATTGGATGATATTAACAATGTCCCATTCTATCAAGGTAATCTTGAATACCTTGATAATAATGCAGTTGTGTTTGGTGGTTTAATATTTGCTAATGTGGCATTTCTTCAACACTATGCACCATATTTTCGCCAAGCTCGAGTTGTAGCAGTAGATGGGACATTTAGTGTTCTTCCTCGTTATCCAGCCGATATGGAGCAGTTTGTCACTATTCATGTGATATTAGACAACATTGTAAATATGGTTATGTTTAGTAGCTGAATATTATTATAATAATAAAGTATATTATTTTTATCATACATTCATACTTAGTCTGTTCCTGTATTATATGCCATTCTGAATCGCAGAACAGAAAATGTATATATTCGGTTATGGCAATTCTTGAGAAGAGATTTGCCATTCGATATTTTTGATTGGGAAAATTTACAAATTCTTACAGACTTTGAAACCGCAATGCGTAATGCAGTAAGGAGAATTGTACCTGAATGCAGACTGATTGGATGTTGGTTCCATTTTAGTCAGGTCTGTATATAATATCCTGTAAAATTATATTTTAAATTAATTAATTTACTTGATTACAGAGTATAGTACGATTTATTCAAAATCATAACATGATTCAGTTAGTCCGCAATAATAGCAATATTGCTACTATTATTAGAATGGTGATTGAAATTTTTTAAACATTTTAAGTCTGGGAAATAAATAAAAATATATATATTTTTTTTTTTTCACAGGTTATAGCATTACCTCATTTTCCATCAGAAATAAATCCAGACCTTCCAAACAATTTCCACATTGTTGGAGGTTTTTTGGCCATTCAAGAATTAGCAAGAAGCATGGATGTATCTTTACATCTGACAGATATTTTTGAATATATACAAAATTTTTGGTTGAATATTATTCATCCAGATGGATTTTCTGTTTTTGGATTGAATATCCGGACCAATAATTTTATTGAGAGTTTCCACAGTATGTTGAAAACCTCTATTGGCCAACATCCTCCAGTTTGGACTTTTTGGGGTGATTTTTTTTTCATTAACTCTATCTTATTTAAACTTAAATTATAGATATGTATATTAATCACAATTCCATATATAATTTGATTATTATAGATAGGCTGCGTTCTGTAGAAAATCGTGTACGAAGGGAAACTCGTCAAATAATTAATGGTCAACAAGTAATGAATTTAATTTACCTATCTAATAAAAATTATTCTTTCATACACGCTGTCAGTACAATCAATACATTGTAAATATTGTATACAATTGTAACACTTATTGAAACATACTGTTCTAGGTCAGGAGATCAATTATTACTTCGAGGGACACTAACAATAATATCTTGGCCGATGCATTAAGGCTTGTACAAAATGGACGGTATGATACTATGGCCTACCTTCGAAGGGTATCATATTCAATAAATAGTTATTTAAATGAGCAAATAGGCCCCATTCCAAATAGTAAATTTGAAAATGAGTATTGTTTTTACAGCCAGCTAAAATTATATACTTTTTCTTTTAATCTAGATATCAACCAACAAGTAGGTGCCATTATTTTGGAACCTCTACCATTGCCACCACCACTACTACCTCGTAGGGTAAGAGGCCGTGGTCGTGGTAATATGCAAGTTATTGGTCCAGTTGAAAATAATAGGATTCCACGCCGAAGAGGAAGACCAATTGGCCGTATACAGGCTGGAGGTCGAGTAATAAATAATCCACTAATAGGTAATTCTAAAAAAGAAAAATAAGTATTAAATAAGTATTTTATAATGAATAAAGTATTTTAATTTTATATATTAGTTGAGGAAGTGGAAGATGTGGTTGAACCAATTCAACAAAATGATAACGGACAAACTGACAATAGGATTCTACAGCGTAGAGGAAGACCAATGGGCCGCATACAGGCTGAAGGTCAAATAATAAATAATCCACTAATAGGTAATTCTATAAAAGAAAAATAATTATTAAATAAGTATTTTATAATGAATAAAGTATTTTAATTTTATATATTAGTTGAGGAAGTGGAAGATGTGGTTGAACCAATTCAACAAAATGATGATCACGGACAAACTGGCAATGATGATGTAGCCGAAAATCAATTACTAACAAATGGTAATTAAATAATTAATAGTTATTTATATGATAAATATATAAAAATCAAAAATTAAAAATTAATATTCTATTCAATTTTTACAGAAGTACCAGCGTTATTTATGGTTACTGTTCCACCAATTGGAGGTACCTATAATAAATAATTTTGTTAACTACAATAACTTTTTCAATAATTAATTAATATAACAAAAACCTACTGTTTTGTTTTATTGTGTAGGTGAAGACCAAAATCGATGTTTTGTTTGTTTAGAAAACCATGACGTGGTTGGCACAGAAAATATTTTTCTACCATGTGGCCATGGGTGGTGCTGTGACAGATGTGCAGAACGTATACAGCGTTGTCCTGTTTGCAAAGTTCCTTTCCCGAGAACACAGCCAATTCATATTGTACATGCTATTGGTAAATATTAAATAAATTAGTATTTTATTGTGTATATTAAATTACAGGTGGGTGGATAGAAAACCATAATATTACAGATCCAACTGGAAGCCAATGCCTAGGATGCTTACCCTTCATGAGGGATGTACCCAACGGTTCAAGGTATATATATTTATATTGTGGACACGGATGGCTTTGTGTGGATTGTGCCATACCTCCTCCACCCAATTGCGAGATATGCAGGGAAGAAATAGATGGTGTAGTCCAAATGTACATAGTATGACCATAGTACATAGTATTGATTGTATATTTAACCAATCAAATTTAATAAATTACACTTTGAATACCTAAGCTTATGTATGTTTTTTATTAATTAAAAATTTGTATAAATCTTATTTAAGGTTAAGGGATAAACAAATTTTAAAAAGGGTGAGGAATTTTGTAATGGACAATTTAAAATAATTACAAAATAAGTACAAGTAATTAATTTTTTTTCATTATGGATATCTTTATTCACATATTTTAATCAAAAAAATAAAGTATTATAATGTTAATAATATTGGGTTTATATAATTTGAGAAAAACTGAACATAATAATTTTAAATTTAAACTACCCTATATTTAATAACCTAAATAATTAAACATTTCAGAATTCAGTTTAACTAAATCTATTTTAAAAGTATTTTTATTTATTTAAATGAAAATCAATATTTTTAAAACTTACCTATTTCCAATAAAATGTCATATACTAAATAGGCAGGTAAACAGTGTAAGGTAATTATCTTTTATCTGTGGATTTTTCTTAAAAATTGGTGCTACAGATTATCGTACAGCTAAAAGATTTTTTTATTATTTTATTTTTATGCTAAGTTTAACCTAATCTGTGGCTGAAAAAAAAATTCAATGTCATGGAATGAATATGAGTCTAATGGTTTTTGGCTTTTGTCACACGTATTACATATATGGTATATAATGTGATCGATGAGTGTAAGATATAATAGTAAACAAGACACTTAAGTAATAATCGGTAAGGATGCAAAACAAAAAAAATGATGTAGTTATATGAGGATTATAGTACAATACAAGTGATAGGGTGAGTTTCTGTCTTCGTTAGCATATTATTAATTTAAGATAAGGCTTAGTGTCTAACATAAAATGTTTAATAAGTTATCATAATACCTAATAAATATTTAAAATTAACAAAAAAATCTTATATTAGGCATCTATCTAACGTAAAAACAAAAAAAAAAAAATACAAAGTTGAATATGTATAAAATTTTCATACTTTATAGAATTGTATTTGAATAATTAAACACTATTTAACCTGGCAAGAACAGTGCAATTATAAATTTTATAATTCAAAATATATATGATGCAACAATGGTTTATTATACAATTTTAATGTATTTTTGTATGATTAATTATTCATAATACTAATTAGTAATTAAAATATGTTATTTATAGTTTTTTAATATACCTACCTATTAATTAAAAAATTGAAAAATATTATTAAAAAAGATAAACATTTAATATTGGAGATAAAAAAATAATTATAATTACCTATTTTTGCGGAGATTTTTTACCGCAATTGAGCAATTCCATTTAAATAGGTGCATTACGCATTCCAAATTACCTAAACTAAATTAAAACGACAGGACTCGAGAACTAATAGCTATGTAGTATGCAGGAACTAGAAACTCACATGACAAAATAACCTTAAGTTATGTAGCCGCACTCAGCTTTAATAATAATAATATTAAGGTGCCTTTACGGCAGGAAGGCAGGCCACCCAAGGTGATGCACTACCAACCAAATAAATAAAATATAATATAAATAATAAATAATATAATTAAGCTATAGCAATAAATAGAAACAGCAATTCGATAAAATAATATAATAATAATAATAATAATGGTTCAGATAATAATAACCCACTATGCCATCTATAATAATAAGTAGCCCGTCGGCTATACAAAGAAACTTAAATTTATAACACAAATGGTCGACCAATACTCACAATATGGCTATGTCAGGTAATGCGCGCACCGGTAACGTAATAATAATTTAATACAATAAAAATGACAGCCGCGTGCGCGATTAGCTAGCCACAGCCACCAACGACGAATTCAAAACACACGAAAGGCACAGACGTGCACACAGCAGTACTGGACGAATATGAAAACCACGACTCACAATGATTGTTGGTAACAATAATGACCACCCTAAAACTGGGGAAATAAAATAAGAAAAAAATTGACAATAAATTGTTCGAACGATATTTACCAACAACCAATTCACGAAAATCACAGACAACGTGGATTTCCGCTGCAGACAATGAACAAACGAATTTGAGTCCACACGGAGCTCCTCACCGTAACAACACAACGAAAAAAAAAAACGAGAGCGAGCCGGTCCGTCACACAGTTTTAACGAACCGGACTCACGACAAAATGAAGTACGAAACGAAAGCTCAGTGTCACCTACACAAATGAAAACACGCGAACTTATGGAACTATCGGTGACACTGAGTTGAATGACTTGAAGAAAATACACGAAACATAACCGAATTTATTTCGACCGCACATGCACGATACGAAATAACGAAGACATATTTTTAAACGAAAAACGAGATAACGGCCGCACGCACGCACCGGACGGTTATCACACAACAGCAAGCTGCTGTCAACCGCACCGCGGTGTCGCACGATACGAACCGATATCTCAACACGAAAATGGACGAACGAAAACCCCGCCAAACGAATATAATACAAATTGCCATGTTGGCGACAACAAGTTAGTTTATTTAGTCATGGGCCATGGCCTCATGGGAACTCATTTTATAAAATATAAACATAAAATTTTATTTACTTTTTTATATATTCTGTGATAAATGATAATTAATATCATAACATTCGTAGCAGTTGTAGTTCACCGCACAATCTAATATCGTTGTAGTTGATATTCGTAACAATTGACATTCGAGATAGTTGTATACGTAGTATTGATAATGAAATATCGGTGTAGTATAATGTCGTTGCAGTAGTAGTACGTAGCAGTGGTGTCATCTCCAATATACTGCCATGTGTGTCTATTATCAAATACATATAAAGCTAGATAGCGCTGCGTTCTACCTATTTATTATTTTAGACAAAAATAGTCCAAGTGATAGCAAATAAGTAAATATTCAATAATATTTATTATATTATAATACTATTACCTATTATAAATTATAATATATTACCCGTGTCCCGTAAGGCGTACAGTAAATAATTATAAATAGGTACTTATTATACTATAGACTATAATAGTACATTATTACTATTAAAATGCCGAGCTGCGCTATTTGTGGTAGAAGCAGAAATAAAAAAACTAAAGAGGAGCATATTACATTTCACAGGTAAATACTATATAAATTTACAATAGTACATAAGATATTAAGATAACTACTAGTAGTAACTTTGTAAGATATTAATGATATATTATAATATTATATGTATAGCACAATACAATATACCTTTCATTTAGCTAAATTGGATTTATACTTATTAAATAAGAATCTTGTTTGTATCATAGAGTTATAAGAATATTAAAATAAGTAGGTTATTTTTATTATTATTACCTAATGGTTAATACTGAAATTGTTGTCTATAATTCGAAGGCTTCCTCAATCTACTATGGTTCAAGCACAATGGTTAACATTTGCCAGGGAAAATGGAATCCATGAGAGCTTATTGAAGCCTTCTGTTAGTTTATTTTGTTCAGCCCACTTCACTGCTTCTTGTTTCGAGAGATATACTAATACCACACATTTAAAATTGAATGCTGTTCCAACAATTATGATCAAAAGAGTAAAATGTGTAAGCTACATTATTATACAATATTTATTTATCATCTATATGTCGTGTTATTCACCTATATAAATATGCAATGCAACCTAGGAATATTAAAGCATTATAGAATCAGCTAGCTTTAAATAATAATCATAATAATTTTAGGCTAAAATTCTCTACCCAGAAATTAAGATACCTATTTGCATCAACGAACCTCTATGTATCCAAAGTAGTAGCTCAACACTAACTTGCAGCGATTTGACAGATCATCCTATTTCTGAAGAAACTACAGGATCTAGTGAATGTAGTTCTCCAACAGTTGTTCAAGTATTGCTTCATATTTTTTATTTTTATTCTTTTAAATAAATTAATTGTAAATAAATTGTTTAGGTTTTTAAAAGATCTGCCAAACAAATTACAACATTTGAAAAGCACAACTCTCCAGAATCTCTAACCTGTGACTCCACTTTATTGAATGCTGTTATTTCAAAGGTATAATTAGTTATTAAAACTTAATAAGGAACTACTAAAAAATATTAACATGAAAATTGATTTGTTTATATGTTTTAAAAGGAATCTAGTAAAATGATGATTGATGAAATGTGTAAGCCCGTTATAAATGACTCACCAAATCGTCTTAGACTCAAGAGAACTGTATCATCGTTGGCAAATATTAATATATTGAAGTCAAAAAAGATTAAACTGCTCAATCAAAAAGTGAAACGTCAAGGCAAAAAAATAGCTTCAATGAAACGAGTGATCGAGACTTTGAAAAAAAATAACCTTGTCAATTATGACACAAGTGAATTGTTGTCTTCCAGTTTTGGTAAGCATAAAGATATGCTATGTAGATTTGTTGATAATAATCAAGGTAAAAAGCTAAAAAAAAAAATATAGTCAAGAGTTAAGACGTTTTGCCATCACACTGCACTTCTTTTCTGCCAGGGCATATAACTTTATTAGAAACGAATTTAGTACTGTTATGCCACATCCCCGTACATTAAGTAAATGGTATGCTCATACTAATGCTAATCCTGGTTTTACTAGTGAAACACTTAAAATTTTAAACTTAAAATGTAAAAATTCTGATCACCCAATTGTTTGTGGGTTAATTATTGATGAAATGGCAATACGTCATCATGTAGAATGGGATGGAAAAAACTACCATGGTTATGTTGATTTTGGAGCTGGTATTGATAGTGATAAGTCAGATATTGCTTCTGAATGTTTTGTTTTTATGTTGGTGTCTATAAATGAACGGTGGAAGATTCCAGTAGGATATTTTTTGGTTAACCATTTAAATAGCTCTCAAAAGTATGAGTTAATTAATCAATGTTTAAAGTTAGTATTTGAGACTGGTGTAGAAGTAGTTAGTTTGACTTTTGATGGATGTTCATCAAATATAAATATGGCCAAACAATTAGGATGCAACTTTAATATTAAAACATTAAAAAGTGAATTTGAATTTAAAAAAGACAATAATTCAATTAAAAAAATTTACATTTTTCCTGATCCTGCTCATATGATTAAGCTGGTAAGAAATACATTTGGAGAAAAAAAAATTCTGTTAGACAGCAACAATAATGAAATTAATTTTAGTTATCTTCAAAAACTTTTAATACTTCAGGAAAATGAAGGGTTGCATTTAGGTAACAAATTAAGAAAACAGCATATTATATTTTTTAAACAGAAAATGAAGGTTAAACTGGCTACTCAATTATTGAGCAAGTCAGTTGCCGATGCATTAGAATTTTGTAAAGATGTATTGCACCTAGATGAATTTCAATCATGTGGTCCTACAATTCATTTTATTAGGTTATTCAATGATGCCTTTGATATATTAAATTCGAGAAATCTTAAACAATATGGGAAAAAAAAGCTTTATGCAACAAGAATATAAATGATTGTAAAATATTTATACATCATTTTTCCAATTATATACAAAATTTAAAGTTTTCTGATGGTAATTTAGTAATAAATTCTAACAGAAAGACCGGACTTTTAGGGTTTCTTATGTGTTTTAATTCGTTATTATATTTGTATAAAGAACTTATTGAATCCAATTGCTTAAAATTTCTTCCTTGTTATAAGATGAGTCAGGATCACTTGGAACTATTTTTTGGAGCAATAAGGTCTCATCAAGGCTTCAATAATAATCCCACAGCCCGACAGTTAAGAGCTGCGTATCTTAAACTTTTAATTCATGCCGAAATTAAACAAGGAGGTATAGGTAATTGCATTCCTTTAGAAGATATTGATATTTTAGTAAATTCTAGTTCTAGTATAAAAGAACCATATGAGAAAATTAATGAAACAAATATTAACTATGTTAATGATATTGAATGTGAAATTGAGACATATTTTTTGAAAGATCATGATTACATAATTAACAATAATTCCTTATCTCATTTTTCTCATGAAATAATTATTTATATAAGTGGCTTTGTTTCTCATAAATTAACCAGTAAAATAAAGTGTGAAATTTGTTTATTAGCATTAATTGGTAAAAAAGAAAACTTTTTAAAATCACTAATTAATCTAAAAGATAATGGAGGATTAGTTTATCCAAGTAATGATGTGATTGATATTTGTGTTCAGACAGAAAAAACTATGAGAACATTTGGTTTAAATAATTTGAAAAATTTAATAAATTACATATTCAGAATAAAACACTTAGTTGTTTTATCAATGATTCTCAAATTTTTAATAATATACAGTTTCATAATGAAAATGATCCATTTAATAACCATACTATACTTTTATTAAATCTATTATATCATGTTATTATGACTTAAAAATTAATTACATATGTAAAAAACAAAACGAAACAGATTCTTTACGTACATGGTACAATAAAATGGTCATTTTTAAAGGTCAATGATTTAATAATTATTATTTTTTTTTTTTAACTAGAGTTTTATAAGCTAATATAAAATATATTGTTATTTTTTTTTTATATAATTATTATATTATATTAACCACAATTTAAGATTTATAGGTATATCTTTAATTGTGATATTAGGTAGCTATAGTTTTAAGAATTGATAAATATTTTGTTTTTATTATTATGTTATGAGCTTGTAGTTTATTTTTATTCATTGCTATATGACTAAATATTTTATTTATTATTTTTTTTTGAACTTATAGATATTTTTTATTGTGAATTAGCTATACATTTATAATATTTATGTATAATAAAAAACTTTTATTTTGTTCATTTATAAACCTAAATTTGTTGTTTGTTTTTGATTTCAGATTTTGATCGTCTGGAACGATCCTAGATGTCTTGAGGATATCAAATTTGTTTAACAAGAAATATTGTTGATTATAAGATCAACAAGCAGACAAAAGTTAATAGCATGGAGTAATAATAATCTTGTTATTACTCTATGGCTATTATTTATATTTAGGCCCTAGAGTCCTGGACTATTATGTCCTAAAATCTACAACAATTTTACTTAGTTTAATTTTCCAGTTTATTTATGAAACTTTAATTCAATTTGTTTTTTGTTTTTGATTTCAGATTTTGATCGTCTGGAACGATCCAAGATATCTTGAAGATATCATATTACTAGAAAACTAAATGCTATTGAACATAAAATTAATAATCAAAGTTAATATATATAACATGAAATATTAAGAATATTATTCATTTATTTATTAAATAAAATAGTTTTTTAATCTGTTTATACTTGGTTATTATTTTTATCACCTAAATAAATTATATAATACACCTAATGTATTTACAAGGTATATTACTGTTTAAATACTTAAATTTTAGTGTGCTTATGGTTTTACAGTGTGTATTGGAATGGTTAAAGTAATTATAAAATTTAAGTATGGTAGGTGTCTGGTGGTTGGGTACTACTTCCTTACAGGTCTGTATCCCCTGCATAATTTTAGCACCCCCAGTGTTTGGCCTCTACTTGCACTTATGCATATAAATGAGCAGTATATAGTTTTCAATGAAGACGATAGATTGATCTCCTTTGATACACACATTACGAACCCAAGCGTTTTTTAAGTTTTAGTTTTTACAACATATAGTAAGTATAATTAATAGTGGAGCAGTGCCTTAAAAATAATATGAAATGACATTTTTTACATTTAACTGTAAGTTGTAACCCAAATGTCCAAGATGTCTATTAAAGCACGAAAGACGGGACAAAATTTATAAGATTATTCTGGAGTCAGATAGTTATCATACTATTTTTTTATTACATTATGTAAGTTTACTAAGTTTCACTGTTATTTGTTACAAATGAATTTATTGTATTAATTTATTAAAGCTTAAAATAAATAATATAGAATTCAAGGTGGATATATTCACCTTAATAGAATTATTTCATAATTATTTTTATCTATAATGGTCACACTGCATCGTGTCCGCTTGAGCCTCATGATAATTTCACATTGCCATCTCTATATTCTTATTACTCTGTGGGTTACGTACCACCTAGATCCCGTGACAAGTAGATCCACGTACGTCAACTAGATCCCATTGGACATTTAGAACCTCAAAGACATTTTAGATTCCATATTAGCTATAATCTCCCTCGACATTTAGATACTCAGTTATTGGCGGTAATTTTAAAATTTCTGAAATTAAAAAAAATATTTAAATATTATGATAATTAATATTTTTTTTTTATATATATAAATACAAATTACAATCTACTATTGAAAAATATAAGTTATAGTTATATGGAGTTCGTAAAATCTCTAATTTCATTATAATTATATGCATCGAATTTGATTCGATATTTTAAAAAGTAGTAATATTATTAATATTTCATCATATTCTAATCTAATGCACACGATACATGAATTATCGATTAAGTTTATGTATAATGTATATGTATGATTGGTGACCAGATATACTATTTTTCATAGGACAATTCTCTTTTTTGATGCATGGCTTAGTGTTCTTAACAATAGTGTTAAGTACATACAATTTTGCACTTTTTTATTATTGAAAATATTGGCTAATACATGTTAATAATTTTTATAATTTGGTATTAATTTATATTTTATGGTTCAACTTAATGTATTCTAATCGGTTAGTAGCATACCTAGTTAATTTAATTATTTAATTTGTTATCTGTTTATGTTTCCTATTTAATAACAATTTTTTGTATTTATTTATTTACATTTTACATTTGGTATTATCTTTAAAGAATAATTTAATATTTATACTTAGAATTTTTATCATAAAGACACACATCAAATAAATTTACATTATAATTTCAAATAATTAGTTTTTACAGTAAGTAAAAATAATAATAATAAAGAGTAATCAAATGAAAAAAACACAATTTTTATAGAACATAACCTATGGTATGAATAAACCTTGTAAAAATCTAGAATAGTATACTTGTTGGGCAGTTATGATAAAAGAGAACCTAATTTTTAAAATTTTATATCTGGTCATGTCTTTTTTTACAGAACTTGCTCAAATATTTACAATAAAAAGTAAGTAAATTAAAACCTATAGTACACAAGGTGACTATTAATTTACAAGCCTTGTAAGGCTATACTTATACTTTTAATAATAAATATATTTTCGAATTTTAAAGTTTACTAGACCTAAAGGATATATTTTCAATGTTTATTCAACTAAATTAACATAACATAGGTAGTCTTGAAAAATGGTTTTAAAAAACTTCAAAATAGAGATAACTATGTATGTAATATTTAATCTAATAATTATAATTAAATACTAAGTTTTTGCAAAGTATAAAATATTGATACATTGTTATTACATATAATTACCATATTTTTCTAATTAGCATAGTCTCAAAACGGCCAAAATTATATAATATTATAGACCAGCAGTTCTTAAATTGTGCTCCTCGGAGCCCTACGGCTCCATGAAACTAATCTAGGGTCTTCACAGGTACATCTGAATTAAGTACGAGTTACATTAATTATATTGTATAAAGTTTGTATATTAGCAAATTATCAATCCATAATTTTTTACGAGTTTTAAAATTGTAATTTTAAGTTTTTCGGGGTTCCGTGAAAAAAAAATGAGAACCGCTATCATAGATGATGAACTTATCCTTAATATTACACTACACAAAGTTAAATAACTCAAAAACTACTCATTCAATTGTTGGTTTGGATACTTACATGGTTAGTAGCTACATCAACATTTTCAAATATTCATCTATTTAAAATTTTATTTGGAATATAGGATAGCAAACATTGACATCTGACACAGTTCATAAATGTCGATGAAAATATTTTCACTATTGCCATTGATCAAGTATAAAGTGCTTGAGCCCAATAGGTTTAAAAAACAAATGTAAACTGTAAAGTGAATCTGCCCCTCCCCTCATACACCAAATTAATATAACATTATAGAAACAACCTATCTACAGTTGAATAAAATAAATATTATATAAAATCAAAATTTTTAGATAAAAACTATTGAGAGTAGCAGTCGGTATTCTGTATTTATACTAGGTATATTAGTTTCTCCTAATCTCCTATGTATCATATATTCATATTGTTTGTGCCAATATGGCCTTTTTTGTTATTATGTTTGTGTTATCTATGTTTTCTTCTGTTATCGTTTTCATGTGTACGTAACGGTGCGTTCCACAGTTGCAGTCTTCGTCGGCTGACGCTTATCAGGCGTTGGTGTGCGACCGGCCAGCTGTGGAATCATTATCAATGTTTTCTTATATTCGGTTATGTTCAAAACTTTAAGTTTTTCATCTAGTCATGCTTTCAGTGTCACAAAGTTTCTAGTTTTTCCATTGTTTATTGTTTTAGTGTGGTGACACTGAAAGACCGTTCTTTTGAGTTTCTTCGTTCTCTTGTTCGTTATATATGAATTCGGGCATTCTTTCTTTTTCCGCTGTCCACACCGGTTGTTTTGTGTTCAACAACACTAGTTTTCATGTTCTGTTTGCAGTCGTCCCAAACCACGTTGTTGTGAATTTTGTGATTCATCGTCTGGTAATTATCGTTCTCTGCAATTTTATTGCCACCATTAATTTGTTGTCCCCAGTTTAGGGTGGTCAAGATTACCAGCGATTTGTGTAGTGATTCAACGTGTTTTGGTGTACCTCGTTGCTCGTGGGGACAGTAGTGTATGCTAAAGATCCTGTCCCGGCTGCATCCAGTGTTTCATTGGTGTGAATTCTTCGTGAACAGTTGCCGACACACATTCGCACGTACGCAGGGTCAATTTGTTTTTATTGTAACTTATTTGACTTATTATATACAGGCCCTGGTGCGGTAGCGTAGGTGTAAAACCAGGTGTGTGTCTCAACTGTTATGTGAGTATTGGTCGACCAAATGTTTATGTGTATGACCGACGGGTCTTAGTTTAATATAATATCATTCACAACATGAGTTATTTATTTATTGTAATATTTTATTGTTGAGCCAAACAGGCAATTATCTATTATTTATTTATTGTCATCTTATTTAATATACCTAAAAATACAACCAATTCTTTTTATACTTATTATTTTATTGTTGCGCTGAGATAGGTAGTACTTATATTGTGTTGCCTATCTCCAGGCCGCTAAGGCTCATTAATCTACTTATTATTAAAGCTAAAGGCGAGCCAACACATATGTAAACAAGTCTTAACATCATTGAAAAAAAAATGATTTTTATTAAAAAGTATCTAATATTATTTGTATTTAACTATAATAATTTAATATATTGTATAAAACAATAAACAAACAAATAATAAAAAAAAAAATCATGTGTGGAGTAACAGTTTTTTAAAAAACCTTGAAAACAGAGTTAAGGGGATTATAAAATGGCTTAAGATGCATCCCGCATCCGCAGTTACAGTGCATCGAAATGTTGATGTCCGACAACTACCTAATAAATAATTATTTAATTACATTAAGAATAGTATCTATCTCTTTTAGACAATGCTTTAATATAAAAATATTTCAAGGAGGGTTTGAGATGGCCAATGGAGAGCTAAACTCTCATGACGCCCCCTATTACGCCCATGCACAAGTCACTTTAATCAGTAAGCATGTACTGAATTAATTGTATCTCTCTTAAATTTTGCCCATACTATTACCTACTATAAAACCAAATGACAATTTTTGGAAATGGAGTAAGTAAACCGAAATCGATTTAATAATCAGAACTATTTTGTGGTTGCACGAATTCACATAATATTCTGATACGAGAGATACATGTAAACAATTAACGGGACTATAATGAGTACCTAATGACTTGACTCGTTTAATTGGAACATGGATCTAATAGTTCTTACTTCTTTTAAGCTATAAATTATAATAGTAGACATTTGTCGAAGTATAGGTTTATTCATTTAAGATTAAACTAACTATGGTTCTAAAAATTATAATGTATCTTACACTATATAACCACACAATTCTAATATATTAATATGATATATATTTAGGTATAATTTATAAACGATCTATATAAGTACTGTTTCATTTTCTAAACATCTTAGAAATGTATACCAACCAGCTTATCTAAGAAGAATATATATAGGTATATATCTGAATATTTTGACAGTATTACAGCTATAAAAGACCCACTGAACAAATTATATACTCATTTGCTTCAACAATTTTATTGCGAACAGTTAAACCAAAAAATTAGTCATTTATTAAATTTTAATATTTCCTTTTAAATTAATTTAAAATATGGAAAAAATAATTTCTACCTTAAAAGGAGCAAGAGGCCAAGGAAATACTTATAAATATGAAGATGGATTTGTTTATTGGAAGAAATTGGACAGTAAATTTTATATTACTGTTAGATGTTCATTATGGAAATCCGGGTGAATATGTTTTAACAGAATAAAATTACATTGTTTGATAATTTCTTATTACCCTTTTTCAATTTCAAATATTATTGTATGGATTACATATGTATTATAAATTTTGAATCAGTAAACAATTAATATACATCATAATAATGTCAGTTATATTATGACTTTTAATAGAAACTATAGTTACAAGATATCTATTTCACAAATATATATGTCAAGCGGTAACCGGACAATTTCCCCCCGACTGTTTTTGGCATAGTAGGACATTTTCCTCCCATTTTTTTTAAGTTTATTATTTAATAAGAAATTTTTTTTTTCATAAATATAATTAAAACGTAAAAAAAATTGTATATAGGTAAGTAAAATAGGTTAAAAATTTCATTTTTTTTTCATAAATATAATAAAACGTAAACAAATTGTATATAAGTAAAATAGATTAAAAATTTCATTTTTTTTCATAAATATAATAAAACGTAAAAAAATTATAGAATTATAAAAGGTTAAAAAATATTTATGAAATATAGTCTAAAAATTTTGACATACAAATGATATATTTTGTAATCGTCTTTCATATTTATTTTTTTTGTTAAAAAAACCGTACCTGTTTTAAGTTTTAATAGTTTATTAATTTTAGATACTAGCGAATAATACAATATGCTAGTACTATTGCTTTTTTATTTAGACAATCTTTTAAATATAATATTACTATTATTTTATTGTTTCAAGTAGTTGAATTAAAAATATACATCTACTAGAATAGATAATTATAGTATAATTGATTATATTTTACTGGAAACAAATAATTTCTTATTAAATATTAAATAATAAACTTAAAAAAAAAAAATGGGGGGAAAATGTCCGCATCGAAAATATGTTGGGGGAAAAATGTCCGGGGGGAAATTGTCCGCCATTCATGTCAAATATTCAAAATTTTATACATTTTTAAACGTTGTGTTATTAAAACCATTTTAGTCACTAGTTATTTTTACCTACATAGAAGTTAAACTTAAATTAATCTATATTAATCAAATGTTGTTATACTTTTATACAAGAATGAAATACCTGTCATAATTTAAAAAATATAACTAAAATTAATATAAATGTACTTGTAATAATGAAAGGAAACTTTTTTATTAATGTATTACTTGTAGGTTTGAATAGGTACTTTTTTAATTTTTTACATTTAAAAATGAGCAATGGCGTACTAGTCAATTTCACATTTATAAAATAGTTTAAAGAGCTTACTTTTAGATTGCATTCAATTATAAACACTATATAATATAAAGTTTTTGATTAGTATCTATAATATATATCTTTCAAAACATAACTTTGCTAGTCTTCAAATAATGATTAAAATAAAAGTTGAAGAAAAAAAACCTAAATCAAGTCTCTCGTAGCTGAAGTTTGTTTATTCTACAAAATATTTTTCATAAAGCAATATTTTTTCTTGTTTTAAGTGTAAAGCAAAAGGTAAAATTTCAAAAACTGACACAACTAAACTTGTGTTGGCTATTGGTCATGAAAATCATCAACAAAACAGTATAGTGACAAAATTTAGAAATATTTGTAATGAACGCGCAAAGAAAGAACATATTTCTCTTCGTATAATTTATAATGAAGTAAAATTTGTTTTTATTTATTTGTAATACTTTAAAATATACATAAATATTTGTATATTAATCATTACAAATATTATTATTTTCTTAGACAAGTTCCATGCCAGAATTTGTTAATATGAATGTTGGTTCATTTGTATCGCATCGACGAACAATGCAAAGACATAGAAAAGCCAATCAACCAACATCTCCACGAACCATGATCGATTTTCATAACCAATTAACTGGAGACTATGCTCATCTTCCAGTAATGAGTAATGTACCAATTTATATGGGAAAAATAGGCACTAATCCTGAAGAAGGAACCACATTGCTATTTGTACTACCACAAATTAAAAAGTAAATACTATGCACTTAAAAAATTAATTAGCTTGATATCTATGAGAACAAATTAAAATAACTTACTGCATACTCACTTGTTTATTTTCCTTTTTAGTATACTGAGGACAGGATCAACTTTTTTAATGGATGGTACATTTGCTGCTGCTCCTTCATTCAACCGCGAGTGTCAACAACTATATGTTATAATGGGTATAACATTTAACACTGTAAGTTAAACTTAAAAATCATTATATTGATTAATATAAATATTATATGATAATTATTTCTTTGTATTTTTCTTTACTTGTGTATAAATTTCATATCCATGCATATTTTACCTCTGTTTACACATTTTTAATTATAAAATGTTTGTATTTTAGGGTTTTCCAATAGCATTTGCATTAATGTCTAGAAAAACAGTGAAGGCTTATGATGCTCTATTTAAAAGGTTGTTGGAAATTGAGCCACAATGGAAACCTAAAACTATAATAGTGGACTTTGAAAGAGCAGTACAGGTGTCAATAAAAACAATTTTTAGAAACACAAATATAAGAGGATGTTGGTTCCATAGCTCTCAAGCTTTATGGAGAAAAGTAGGAGAATTAGGTAAATTTATAAATATTTTTTATAGTTCAATATTAAATAATAAATATTAATGTATATTAAACAAACTTACATTTATTACAGGGATGATAGAAATGTGCAATACAAATAGAAATGTATATGACATTGTCCACATGCTAATGGCATTACCATTATTGCCTAGGGATAAATTGATGGAAGGGTTTGTATCTGTAACAGATTTTTACGTACAAAATGTTCAACACCATTTATCATTGGAAAACTGTAATGCATTTAATAGGTATTTCCAATATTACAAATCAACTTGGCTTCAAGGTTTGTTAAATTTGATAAATATTAGAGTTATGTTGAAAACCTTTATATATTTATGACTTAATAATATACTTGATTTTATTATTATAAAATAGTCTTTATTTAGATTTTCATCAAAAATAAATTAAATTATAAATGTGTTGATTCAAAATTAAATAAGCATTAAATAATTTATAGTTTAAATATAAATTATTAAATACTAATAGTGATAAAAAAATATTGAATAATATTGTCAGTATATTTAAAAACACAATATATAATATTTACTTTTACATTATATAGGACCAAATGCAGACATCTTGTCTGTAAATGGTGTTATTTGGCGAACAAATAATGTGCTGGAAGTTAGCCATCAACATCTCCGTATGCATATGGGCAATGCACATCAACCAGAACCATGGGTGTTTTTAAGTAATTTATTTTATTTTTTACTAATGTACACCTATTACCTTATATGGTATAACTTATACCTATTGTTCTTAGTAAAAATATTTTTAACATTTTTTCCTTTATAGTTTTAAAACAACTTCAAATTTCTGATAAAATAACATAATCTACTATTATAGGGTTTATAAAATATTTTAATTTTACAGACGGGTTAATTGCATACTCAAGTGGTTTATTGGCCGATTATAATTTGGCAATTGATGGTATCCAGATCCGAGAACCACAACGTCAATTCTGGATAGATCATCAAAGAAATCTTGATTTAGCTTCTAGGCTATTAAATGAAGGACGTTATTCGGTAATGGAATTTTTGGCATGTACCAAACATGTCACTCCGAATTTTGGGGTAGTTAGACCACCACTTTTTATCCAGCCAATTCCTGAAGTACAACCTGTGGTTAAAAATCAAATTGATGCCAGGGAATTTATTTTACAAAGATGGCCTATTGTCAATGAACAAATTAATAGTAAAATTTAATAAACTCACTATGATACAAGTGATACAACTATACCATCTATACCTAAACGTCCTAATATTGTTTTATTTTTAGTATTGCATCTTATTCATGGATTGGACGATGAAGATGAAGAAGATATACCCCGAGCACAACCAACAACACCACAAATCGTTCACATCAGTCTTGAAGACTTAGCCTGTAAATAAATATTACATTAAAAAATATATAACTATTAAACCATGCATGCCTTGCTTGAATTGGAAAAAAATTAAAAGTTAAAAATCGTGTATATCTCAATAATCTATAATATAAAAATGAATCGCAAAAGTGTTGTAAGCGCATAACTCAACAACGCCTGGACCGATTTCGCTCATTCTTTTTTTGTTTGGGTCGTAATTGCCAGGAGAAGGTTCTTACGGACGAAAAATTTGAGAAAGTTATCGGGTTAGAGAAATATGACGAGGTGGTGATGAAATTACAGAAGCGCCATCTATCCAGTAAATAGTCAACTAAATTATTTTTGGTAGTCAATGGCAACCATTTAAATAAAATAAATCATTTATTTAAAATGTTTTTAATAATGCAAGCAAATAGACATACAAGTAATGGGCCATGTCGACCGCGTGTGTGTCGACGGCCATCTGGCCAGCCCATCGCAGCCGTCGGTCAACCGTCAGCAGTCCAAGGATGGTTTTTACGGCGAGAAAAATTAGAATTATTGCTGGAAAACCCCTAAAAATAGCCCTTTTCTTTTTAAAATAGCCCTTCCTATAATATTTATAATATAATACTGATCGTATCCATGGCAACCAACAGTGTTTTATTATTTTTAAATAAATAAAACAATTCGTACGGCTTAAAAGGATTTGACTTAAGTCATATCAAATTTAAAAAAAAAAAAGTTGTCTGTTACCTAATCTACTGAGTTTGCTTTTGTCAACTGTTACACGAAACAAATTCGTATATCGTGTTTTGTGCAGAGTGTTTAGTTAGTTAGTGTTTGTTTAGTTCGTGATTAGAGAAAAAATAATTTATATTTGATATGCCTCCTATAAGACGAAGCAATTTAGGTAGAAGAACCAGAAATGCTTCAAACCAAGCTAATTACCGATCTAAATTGTACTGCACAAGAACGTGACGACGGAAATGAACGTGAAAGAATTCGGATATCACAAACGTGTGGAGCGCGACATTCAACTAATAATCGCGCAAGTTTGAATCGAGCTGCTTTCAGTTACGATGTGTCAATTGACTACAGTAACTACCAATGTGTTGTTATTGGTTCTATGAACTCGGTTTGCTCACACTGTAAGGCATTAAAATACAAAAACGAAGCCAATGGATTGTGTTGCGCAAATGGTAAAGTGAAATTGATACCATTGGATCCACCATCAGAACCATTGTACTCATTGGTTTCAGGAATAGGAACAGATTCTATACACTTTTTGACAAATATCCAACAATATAACAATTGCTTTCAAATGACTTCATTTGGGGCAACAAATGTAGTTCGGGAAAATTTTATGCCAATTTTCAAGGTATGTATTATAGCAGTTACTCATAATTATTTTAGCGAACAAAATTTTCTGTCACCAAAGTTAAGATGTGTCACTAATCTTCAATTTCTTAATCATTACGAAATATATCACTTAGTCATCATATTATATGGTGTTTCAGTTTTAGTGACACTTTTATTATATTTTATATTTGATAGATATTAGTTAAAACTAAATATATACTTTTTAAGATCAAATATTATTTAAGTTTGATCACCGACAATCCATTAATTTATACCACACCATAATATTATTTTTTTATTTACAGATACAAGGGCAAATATATCACAGAGCAGGTTCACTGTTACCAGTGTCAGATAGCGACAACAAATTCCTGCAAATTTATTTTATGGGCAATTCACCACAAGAAATTGATCTGCGTTGTGCACATAACAATTTAGTAAAGAGGTCTATTGTAGAACAATTACAAACTTTATTTCATCAACACAATCAATTGATTATATTGTTTAAAACTGCCCTGGATCTGATGCCATCCGATAATCACAAAATTGTAATCAGAGCTGATAAAACACCTGCAGGTCAACATACAAGACGTTTTAATGCACCAACTATTGATGAAGTTGCTATCGTTGTAGTTGGAGAAAACTTGGAATCCCGTGATATTGTTTTACATCGTCGGAATGATCAATTACAACGTATAAAGGAAACACACCGCTCATATGATGCACTGCAATATCCCATTATATTTTGGCAAGGTGAAGATGGCTACGATTTCTCAATAAAAATGATAAATCCCATCGCAGGTAACTAAAATATTAGTTTAGCTATGGCGATAATATCTCAGTTATTATATTATGTATTTTAATTTTATATTTGAATGTTATTAAAACAAAATCTATTTACAGGTTCTGAAACCAACAAAAAAGTCAGTTCAATGAACTATTATTCATACCGCCTAATGATTCGGGAAAATGAAAATAATCACATATTGAAATGTCGGCGATTATATCACAAATATGTTGTTGACATGTATGTTAAAATTGAAACGGAGAGATTAACATTCATCAGGTTGAATCAAACCAAACTCCGATCTGAAGAGTATATTCACCTTCGAGATGCGATTAATACTGATGGAAATGCACAGAATGTCGGTCGGATGACTATTCTTCCAGCAACATACATCGGAAGCCCTCGGCATATGCACGAATATGCTCAAGATGCCATGTCGTATGTTCGTCATTATGGTACAGCAGATTTGTTCATCACATTTACATGCAATCCGCAATGAAAAGAAATCAATCAGGAGTTATTCTCTGGGCAATCACCCATTGATCGTCATGATATTACAGCCAGAGTCTTTAGACAAAAGTTGAAATCTTTAATGGATTTCATCGTAAAACATAATGTGTTTGGTGAGACACGCTGCTGGATGTATTCTGTGGAGTAGCAGAAACGAGGATTGCCACATGCACACATTTTGATTTGGTTGGTTGAAAATATAAGGCCAAATGAAGTTGATGCAGTGATATCAGCTGAAATCCCTAATGTACAAGTAGATCCTGGATTGCATGAGGTAGTTATCAAAAACATGATACATGGTCCCTGTGGAACTCTTAATCAAAATTCACCGTGTATGATGGATGGAATGTTCAAAACGATATCCACGGACATTAATATCGGAAACAATTACTGGTAATGACGGTTATCCATTGTATCGTCGCAGATCGACAGCAGACAATGGAAAATCAACAATTGTCAAATTAAATCAACAAGATATTGAAATAGATAATCGTTGGATTGTTCCATATTCACCCATTTTATCAAAGACATTCAAAGCACACATCAACGTTGAATCTTGCCATTCAGTGAAATCTATTAAATACATTTGCAAATATGTAACCAAAGGGAGTGATATGGCTGTGATTGGCAATCATTAAGTGTTTGTGGTATTAATCTAGAAAACCCATGTTTCTCACATGGTCAATTGTATGTTGCCTGTTCCCGTGTTGGAAAACCATCAGATTTGTTTATCTATGCGCCAGGTAATCAAACAAAAAACATCGTATACCACAAAGCACTACAATGATAATAATAATAATTATGATTCACATGATTAACAATAAAGCGATTACTTACTTTTAAATCATTATATATGTTTTATTTAATTATTTTTTATTCACAACGCCCTATCACCAAGGTGACGGTTCTGTTCAGGAGAATTTTTTAAAATACGTAGGCACAAAAACTGCCACATTACAAATCTTTCGTCGTGAATTCGACGTAATATTAGCACTATCAATAAGATTAAATTAAAAATTAACACACGGCATACGAAAATGCAAAAAAAGAAAGTAACACACGGGCAACGCCGTGTCGGGTCAGCTAGTTATATTATAAAATGATCATTTTTGCCTATAATACTAGCCCAAGTTCGAGATTAAAAGTAAGCCCATTTTATTTACTTCACGGTATAGAAGCAACCCAACCTATAGATAATAAATTAACTACGGAAGACGAGTTGTTTGACTTTACTAAAGCACTAAAGCAACTTCAGAAAATTAGAGACACTATTCCCAAAATTGTCGAAAAAGAACAAGCTGTTCAGAAAAAACAATATGACATAAGTCACAAAAATATTTATTTCAAACCGGGACAAAAAGTATTAATAAAATTCGATTTCAACGAAAAAGATAAATCAAAGAAATTAGCTAACAAATATAGAGGTCCTTTTACTATTATTGAAAAAATATCTGATGTAAATTACAAAGTAGATTTAATTTTAAAGGGAAAAAAAACATAGATAATATCATACACGTGCAAAGAATAAAACCTTTTTATGAAACAGAAGTATCAAACACAGAGGAAAATAATATACCTTAATTTAACAAACTAAAAACTAAATTGCTGACAATAGGTAGTCTTTAAAAATTAAAACCTTATACAACATTTTAGCGTTTTAATATAGTAAATATTTCATTGTAGTAAACTTTAGTTATAAGTACTGTAAGGAACTAGTATAAGTTATAAAAATAATTAATACCAAAAAAAAAAAAAATATATATATATACTTATATTATAACAATATTTTCTGATGTACTCAGGTATATTATAATTGTATATAGGTGATCATTTAACGTACGGAGCAATAGAAAATTATTCTATAATTATGTTTAATTAAGTCTTTGGTTCTAGATGTTTTTTAAAATCCTCACAGCCATTGCGGTACTCATCAATGCTAACACAGAAGAAGATATAGCTGTAATTGTATCTACTGGAGCCTTTTTTGACGAGGTACCAGAAGCCATTTTATATGACAAAAGCATTCCTCTAATCTACACACAGGAATTGCAAGACGATTACCCAGATGATAATTTGGAAAATATAAAAAAAACTGGGGGGTTGAAAATTACTGTGAAAATAAAAACACAAACTACTGCAACATTGTGAACCAAACAATAGATATATTAAGTACCATAAATAAAAACATAAGAGAAAGCGATACAAAAATGTTAGATTTTAATAAAGGTCTATTAAATAGTAGATCTAAAAGGGGAATTCAATTTTTCGGGAATTTATATCACTTCTGTTGTAATGTTGCAACAGAAAAGCAATTAAAAACTTTTTACACAAATGAAGAATTGTTAGATCAACAAATTAACAAATTTAAAAACGTTTTCGCATCAGACCATAAAGATCTAACTAACATAACTACAGAACTCAATAAATACACAAAAAATACTAAAAACAATATACAATTATTAAAGGATAGTTTTTCAAAATTTATAAATGAAGAAAATATAAATAACTTACAAGAAAAAACAAATCAGGAGAATATGGTCCAAGGTATCCAAGAAATAATTTACAATTTAATTTCAGCAATCCTAAAAATTACAAACAATGAAAGAGATACAAATATTTATTTACACTGTAAGCTACATAAAATTCCAGCAAGGATCATAAAATCAAAAATACTGTATAACGATTTAACAAATTAAAAAGAGCAATCGAAAGAGATGGATATGAATTAACTATACCATTAGAACATTTTCATACATATTATAACTTACCAATTACCGAATGTCAATTTTCAAAATCGAAAATTCTAATTAAAATCAAAATACCTATCCAAGAAAAATCGGCAAAATGGACATTATATCAATATATTCCTACTCATTTTAAGTTTCACGAGTCTATTTGTATTATATACTCAGAAAAAACATATATAGCAATAAATTCCATGAATGGTGAACACAGGATAATATCAGGAATCGGCCTACAACACTGTGACCCACCAAACACGGACCTATGTTATATTCAAAAATTTTCATCTGATATTACTCTTTCCCCAAAATGCGTAGAAGTAATTTTTAAAAACAAAAAATTAGATATAATTAATCAATACTGCTATTTCCAATGCGTTAAACAATATGATGACGACTCTATAATAATAAAACAAATAGGAATAAACACATACGCCATAACTAACCCACAACCTACCTTAAGCATAAGAAAAGAAATATTAAATATAACTAAAACAGAAGAACTTAAATTAAACTACAATTACCCAGGATTAATAAAAATAACCTTTCCGTGTAACTATGAACTATTAAGAAATGATATCATTTTAATACCAAAAATGTACCCTTGCGAAACCAACAATTTAAATACATACTCAGTTAAAAGGGTATTACCAGTATCATTGACAAAAATTAAATCATTAAAAATAAACCATGAGAACAAAAAAGAAAGTATTTCCTTTTCAAACCTGACGGAAATTTTAAATCAAAATTGGATCGAGGAAATTCCTAACTTTCACGTAACAAAACAAATACAAGACCCCGAAAAATACTTTAATGATATAATACTAAAGAAAATGCCACAACCACTTATTGATGATTTCTTAGGCGACATAATTTATATTACATGGTTATCCGTGCTTACCATAATAATAGGGTTCATAGGATATAAAATATACCCAGCTATTATTAAAATAGACATGTTAACTGTGCCTCCTCCTATTCCTCAAAGATAATTAAACGAAGTTAAACAAACAAATAATTAATACACTCTTTACACTTAAAACAAAATTAATTGAACAAATATCACAATGTAAGACCAACTACAAAATATATGTTCGAACATCATAGTATTACATTAAAATATAAACAATACTATCACTATTACTTATTCAACGCGTTTTGTAAAATTACTTTTTTTTGTTGTTGTTTTTTAGAATATGTTCAGCTTAATGATAGTAGTTGTTTAATTAGAGATGCATCATCGATTTCAGGCAATGAAACAATTTTGACAGACCTATCGACCTCAAATATTGAAAACTTATTGACACAAAATTCATCACCACCTAGACCAATATTAATCACACCATCTAAAATATCATGTGCCCGTCCATTATTTAATTCAAGTCCAGCAAAACACCCAAGTTTTTCCCCATCTAAAGCTAAATTAAAGAATAAAATAAAATTACTGCAACAACAAGTTCGAAGACAAAATAAGTCTATTAAAAATCTAAAAGATTTATTAAAAGATTTAAAGAAAAAGAATTTAATTGATAAAGAAGCAGAAGAGTTAATAATGGATAAATTTGATGGTACAGCTTTAGATATTTTCCAAAATGTTGTAAAAAATAAAGGTAAAAAATTAAAAGGCCATAGATTCAGTAAGAAAATTAAAGAATTTTCTTTAACTCTGCATTATTACTCGCCTAAAGCTTATGAGTATGCAAGGTAATTTATATCTACAATTTGTTATGTGTCATGTGTGTGTAGAGTTTTGGTAATATTCATGTTTTTAGTTTATTAGTTGCAAACTTCTTAACTGTAGATGGGCAAATGATTTTTAATGCTTTAATCTAACTTTTATACAAATTATTTACCACCGCTTGTTTTCAACTTAACTAAGATACAATCATTTTAAATAATTTTTTTTATAACTATTTGTTTTATTGATTTTAGATCAGTCCTAATATTACCAAGTAGTAAATCTATAATGAACTGGACTTCATCAGTCAATGCAGAACCTGGCATTTTTAGTGAAGTCATGCAATCTCTACAAACTTTAAGTGCAGAAGATAAACACTGTAATTTATGTTTAGATGCTATGTCATTGAGAAAACAAATTTTATGGAGTGATAAATTCAATAAATTTATTGGTTATTGTGATTTTGGTGGTGAATTACAATTGGAAGGAACGGATACTCCAGCAACAGAGGCTTTATTTTTTATGCTTGTCAGTCTAAATGGTAAGTGGAAATTACCTATAGCTTATGTTCTTCAAAATAAAACCACTGCAGTTGCTCAAGCAGAACTTGTTAAATCTATACTTACGCATACTCACAAAGCTGGTTTAACTGTTTGGGGTATCACATGTGATGGTGCTTACACAAACATGGCCATGATGAAAATATTAGGTTGCATCATTGGAAAAAGTTATAGTGAAATAAAAAGTTGGTTTCTACATCCTATAAGTAATGACAAAGTTTATTTCATTCCAGATGCTTGTCATAATTTAAAATTAGCAAGAAATACTCTTGGCAATTGCTATGTTCTTACATCTGATACTGGGTTTATTCGTTGGAATCATATTTCAAATTTACATGATATACAACAAGAAATTAAGCTAAAATTTGCTAATAAGCTCTCAAATTCTCATATTAAATTTCATAATAATAAAATGAAAGTATCTTACGCTGCTCAAACACTTTCTGCTTCTACAGCAAGTGCTTTAAATTTTTTAAATCAACAGAATGTTCCTAAATTTGAAAATATAAAAGCAACTGCTGAGTATTGTGAAGTAATTGATAAAATATTTGACTTTTTAAACTCAAAAAGTATATTTTCTAAAAATTTTAAATCTCCCATCACTAAAAATAATATTGATGTTCTTGAAAGTAAAATTATTCCATTGGTTGAATACTTGTACACTTTGAAGTTTAATAATCAACTTTTACATACAACGAATAAAAAAACATTTATTTATGGTTTTGCCATTGCCGTTAAATCGCTTTTCAGTATAGCAAGGTCAATATTTGTAAATAATTCCCTCAATTTTAACTATGTCCTCACTTATAAATTTTCTCAAGACCACCTTGAACTTTTATTTGGTCAAATCAGACAAAGAGGTGGCTCAAATAATAATCCTAATGTAGTGCAGCTAAAAACTGCTATTAAACAAATTTTAATAAAAAATGCATTAAAATTGAAGAATAATGGCAATTGTAATACATTTGATGACGATGCTATGTGTAGTATTTTTGATTTCAAATGGAAGAAGAATGTACAATTTAATGATGACCATCTATCAATTGAGCCTGATCAAGATATTTTAAATAGAATACAACTAATTAACAATATAAGCCCTTCTTTGCAGAGTGCTAAGGAAAATATTTTGTACTACATATTAGGATATATTATTTTAAAAATAGTGAAAAAAATTGATTGTGATTCTTGTAAAACAAATCTTTTTAAAGAAACATCAGACCATAATTATCATAATTCATCAACATATGGTAAATTTGTTAATTTAAGACAAAATGGTGGCTTAATTTTAGGATCTGAGAGTTCATTTAAAATAATAATGGAGGCTGAAAAAATTCTTTTAAATTTAACAAATAATTTAACAAACCTTAATGTACCTGATTTAAATAAAAAAATAATGTATCAATGTAGTAATAAATTATCCCTGGATCATAATATTTTTAGTAAGTTAGATTGTAACAGTAGTATTTTGGAACGACCACATAAAATGATTTTGATAACTCTTTTAGTTAATAGATATTTAAGCATAAGACTTAAATCTTTTAGTAAACAACATTCTGCATTAATTAATACAACTAGTAATAGACATAAGTTAAATAAATTAGTTTTATTCACAAATCATTAACTCAATCGTTACCTAGATTTGTCTTATGTATTTAAGTATGTAATTAAATTTATATTATATACCAATGTTTTGTACTTAATAGTTAATTTTAAGTATTTTATTAAAAAAGTTAAATCCATTTTCTTTAATTGTTTTTTTATTTTTATTATATATTTATTATATTTTTATTATAAGTTAAGTTGACACTTTATAATTTGTATACAGCATGTATAATATATTTCCTATAATTATACTGAAATAAGTTTTAAAGCATTGGCAACAATAAAAAGATTTTTAACCTAACCTTGTATTGTCTGTCTTACAGACTGTATTATTGTTAATCCTAGCAGTGACATAAATGAAATTTGATTTTTTTGTGTTCCAAAACAATATTAAATTTATATGTACCTGCACATATACCAAACAATTAATTTCCACATTTCACAAATTTACGTTCTGAATAATAGTACTTGAGTATCAGTTTATCACATACCATTATATTGATAACATATTGTAAACATTGCCCAACCTACACATGGCGGCTGACTTCATTTATTGAAAGTAGTCGGCTATCTAGTTTAGTATATATATCTGTGGTGTTATCATGAGGAATGATAACATAAATTTGTAAACATTGCCCAAACTGCATATGGCGGCAGGATTCATATTTGGTTGCATAGCCAAGTACATAGTCGGCTATCTAGTTTAGTATATATATCTGTGCTTCAACGTTACAACCACGAATTAAGAGGACGCCACACCGAAAGTGAAACGTATACAACGGCCGATAGAACGCGCTGTTAGGTGTTTTCATGATGCGCAAGCACGCGACGTTTAAGCCACGCCCACTACTCGTAGTCCGCGACCGGGCCGACGATTGTACTCATTCGGGAGCGATATTAATATGTTTATTATTATCTGAACCTTCGTTTATGACGGAACGCGTAAATATACAAAATGCAGCTGTAATATTTTTAATATCCGCGGGTACCTACGCGATTTGTATTTAATACATTATAAGATACTTACTTCATAAAATGTATAATATATATAATACAGTAATAATAATATCTAATTTATAACAATAACCTAAACGAATATTACCTAAATATCTAAATATTAGTTTTGTAGTAGGTAAATGTATTGCGTAGGTACATTTTACGTTATACCATTGTACTTATTACTTAAAAGTGTAAGGCGTTGGCGATTCTATGTTACTTGCATTAGATAGTAAACACTAAAGTAATCAATTAATTACATAAAATATACGTTAGGTACTAATTTACAGCATAACGTACGGAAAAATTATAATATTGGCAGACAAAACTGAAATCATATTATACATTATTATTTATTTTTCAGTTTTTAAAAGCTGAAACAGTTTAAAAATATTAAATTTAAAAAAAATAGGTATAGCAATTTAGAATACAAAAATTATTTACATACATCAAAGTTAATACATTCAATTTAGGTTTTTTTTTTTTTAGATTTTTTATTGATTTATTTTTATTTTTTAGTTGTTGAACTTCAATGATTCTTGAGGGTTCTCGAATATCTGACACTAATAGTCGCTTACCATATAAAGGTTCTACTATTTCTGGCAATAAACAATCTATAAAAATCTGAAAAATAATTCAATACGATTATTTTTTTTTTTGGCATAACAAATATTGTAGTAGGTAAAAATGAACTTTTTTTATAATTAGAAAAAAGTAAACTGTAATAATACTTACGCAGTAAGTTTTCCAACCATTTTTGTTTCCCAAAACTCGGCATCATAAATTATTTTTTCTATATGTATCCATTTAGTTGCATACATAACAAAATAGCATAGTTGTCTCCTTGTAATGTGTAACTGCCCCATCACCTGATAATAATAACTATGGTCTCTTTTTAATTGCACAATCTGTTGACCATTATTTGTATGCAATAGTGTGTAATATTGTAACTACAATTAAACAAAAATTAAATATATTTTATAATTTAAGACAAATTTAAAATTAGATGAATAAGTAATTAATATGTTACATATTATACGTATATTTATTTTAGTATGAAATAATTTACCAATTTATTATTTACTGCTTCGATTACATCGTTAGTATCCTTTGCAATATATGGACACTTGATTTCAAGAATAGCATCATTCCCGACCATACCATCTGAAAATTAAAAGTATATATTATATAGTATATAAACATATTATAAGCCAATAAGGCAATATAAATATTATACACAAAAATTATTTTACCTGGACTAGCAGCCAAAAATGGAATCTCGCTGTCTACAATTAGTCCACAAGTCTCAACACTTAATCGACTTACATCCTCAAATTTTTTTCTACCATACGATTCCATTTCAATTCCATGAGTTAATTCTTTCGTTTTTATTTGTGGTTTATATATAATTGCATGGACTTGTCGTTTACAGCTAGTATTTTGTCTCATTTTACAAATGTCGCCAAATTTGGAAGCTGTCAAACGTTTTTTTCGTTCTTGAAACCACTTTTGATTTTCACTTTGATCTCGAGTGTCCAAATTTAGCTGGTGCAGGTTAACAGTTTTTAATTTATTTAAAAAACAATTTTTTTTAATTTCTAGTTCCTCCGGTAATATAGTGTCAATCAGGGGCTCAGCTAAACCATAATCTTTATCTGGAGCCGACGAGCTTTTTTTCTTATTTTTTTTCGCGGTATTTACAAATAAACATCTTCTTTTTATAGTATTTTTCCTAATTCTATTTAAATTATTTAGATATTTTTTTCCTATGTGTCCTGTAAAAAAAAGCAAAATAAATTGTGTAAATTTATCAAGTATTTAAATTATAGCAGGTATCTATATTTAAAAAATACTTACCTGGACTTTTAAAAACCATTTTTTTATGTATACTTCGTAAATATTCTTTGGAATTGAATGAAACTATTGCTGCTTCAATTCTTGTAGTGTATGTGTTTCTTTGAGTAAAGTTAATTCTTTTACCACCTATAAACTTATTGATTAGACTATTGAATTGTTCGCACGCATTATTATCAACGTCTTGAATCAGGCTGCTTGAATTATTAGCAAGACGAAGAATAATATTTTTTACTTCTCTCATTAATCCACACTTTTCTACATCACCGACTAAATTTATTTCACCGGATTTTGAACCAGAACAAAAATATCTGTCACAATTGTCATGTTGTCCAAATCGGTGATATGGACTATTTTCAATATCTTTTCGTAGATCTAAATGGGTATTAAACAAAAGAAAAATAATTATAGAATGTAAGAATATAATTGTTGTTGAATAAAATTATATAATCAGCAACACTGTCACTTAATTTGTTATAATTGATAAAAAATATTTACTAAGTTGAAAAGTGAACTGTATATATAATTATATTTTTACAATTAAAATGTATTGGATAAACATTAATTAATGTACAATAGTTAAATATGAATCAAATTTTAAACCTGCTATTTTGTTTGGAATAGATAAATCACTCGTCTTACGATGCTGTACAGCTTTTGTTATGTCACTTCTAAATCGAAGAATATTGTTTTGTATAAATCAGTGGCGGCGTGAATAGCTATTCTATGAGGCGGCCGCCTCATGCAAAAATGGGGGTGGGTATCCCAATGACAAAAATTTTTTTTTTTTTCTTTGAATTGCTGTAAAATGTACAGTACGTAAATTAATTAACATTCCGGAATATTAAACTTTCATTAAAAATGAGTGAAAAGTAAAGTGTTAAATGTGAAAAAATTGGTGGGTGGGTACTTATTTGAGGTAGTTGCTTCATAGGAAAAAAAAGTTCACGCCGCCACTGGTATAAATTTTCTTATATGAACGGGATATTCGGTTCTTTTGGTTAGTGCTAACAATTTTTGACAAGAATTTCGTAACAGATGGTTCCTACATTCAATTTTTTCAACCGTAAAATGAGGACCATATGGTAGTACATCATTCAAACGTTTGATAACGCTGCTGTCACCATCGCCTATTTAATAATGATGTTTATTGTATTTACATAATTATAATTTTATAACAAATTATGTTTTTATAAATATATCTATGAGTTTATTATACTTAAGACCGTGCATTTGAACACTGTTCAAAAACCCTTCCAGTATACCATCAGCTTCCATCCCGGTTGAACTACTTGCCCAATTTAAAAAACAATTATGTACTGGTTTATTTTCGTCTCTATCTGATGCTCTTTGGCAAATTGAACAATAACGATTTCGAATACCGACGAACAAAACTTTGCGTGTATTATAACCAATAATAGTTGCCGCTCCAGAAAATGCATCATATTTAGTTTTATAAGACCTTTTAGACCATTGGCCATCCGCAATAACGGTACACATTGGTATACCGTCTTCATCTAATATACCATTTTTTAATGCAATTTCTCTCTCTTCATCTCCCGCCTTTTTCATTTCATCCCACGCTGAAGCATGCACTACATTTCCGACTGATGACAATATTGATTGGTATGTATTGGATGACATTGAAGGTATATCGATACAGGCCGCAAGTTCAAAAAGTTGTGCATATCCAATACCTATTAATATAATCTTATTTTGTTTAAATGGGACTTTTATGGTTGTTTTCAATATTTGATAGTCTTACCTATAGCTAGTGTAGCATTTACTACTGCTTTATTTATTGGAATACATTCAAAATTGTTAGGGTTTTCAGAAGATATTTTTTTTTCAATACCGCAAATTTTACAATGAAAATAGAAAAATGAGAAGAAACCATTTTTTTCTTCTCTTTTAAAAATCATATCTAAAAATGAACATCCAAATCCACCACTATGACCACTATTTTGAATTTCATTAAAAATATGACCTATATCAACTATTCTACGGCCATTCAAAATATCCATACTACAAAATAAATAGCAATATATAAACACAGATTTACTTAAAATATTAGAAATAGTTATTAATATCACTGAAGTAAAAAAAATGTTTAAATATAATCATACTTGAAAGATGATGTACTGGGTAGTTCATTTGATATGGTTAAACTATGGCTATTAATGTTTGATTCAATGTCAGTAATGTCACTATATAGTATGTATACAATAGCAAAGATAAATAAAATAGTAAAATTATATAACAAATAACTATATAATATTATATAAATAATAAACATACTTATCTAGAATTGGATTAAATGAGCCATGGCTAAATAACATGGTATGACAGCAACTGCTTACTGCGCATGATGACTACGTCATCCGGTCTCGGTAAAAAGGCGCGAAATCAAATATTGTATTTTCCATTTTTCCATTACTCTACATTATGAATTATAATCACTATAAATATGCAGCAGTAATAATAATAGTATAATATATTTATAGAAAATGTTCAACTCAATACAATATATTATTATAATACAATAAGAATTCCCGCTAAATAGTATTTCAAATTGTGGGACCGGCTGACGTCATTTTTCAAGTGATAACAATGAATGCGCGTAACAACTGAATATCGTCAGAGTTGCTGTCATACCATGTTATTTAGCCATGAAATGAGCTAGGTTCCACTATTTTATCATCAAACGAAAAATTATTTATTGTAGCAATACGTCTTGACAACAAAGTATTAGTATGCATAGGCGTAGAAGTTACTAAAGAACATCTAACAGAAAATAAAGATTCGTAAATACATAAAAATACGAGATTGACATATAAAACAAATACGAAAGTATCATAGTTAGAAATGAGGATTTTTCTGATAAAATCAACGTACAATTCAGTAAATCGGTACATTTAAGTATAAACACTTTTTATTTTTCAATGAGAGAATATGTGATACGACTAATACGTGCCTAATTTTTTTACCTTTTCAAAACTCGTATTAAACATGCAGATACATGGATAAATATTTGGGTAGCTAAAAGTAAATTGTACAACAGAATAGTACTCGACTTGACCACCATTTTAATTAATAACATATTTTATAAAATTAAAAAATGTATAATATAATATTGTTCACGATTCATTATATATTTTAAAAATGTGTATAGTTATAGTTATAATAATCTTACCTAGATTTAGATGGAGATAAAAAGCCTTTTTGTGGTGAATTATTTACATTTTCTTCTGGGCTAAAATAACTATAGTTACATTTAAAAAAATAAAACACAATGTACATAATTATTTTATTACTTTGAAAAAAAAAAAGTTAAATTTTTTATATTAATATTGCTAACAAATCAATTATTTAATTAAACAGTAATTAAATAAAAAAGTTGACGCTACTTCATATATTAAAAATTACAATAAAACAATATTGATGTATAAAAACAAGCGTAATCGCCGTAAACACTTACTTTTGGGGTTTATTGTATCGATTTAATACGAGAGATCGGCTTTTTTTTTTCTGTTTGATCGTTTTACTTGGTTATCCTTATTCCCCATTTTTTTAAAAAAGAATGTAAAAATATAAGACTTCGACAATTTTAATAGCAATATAGTATACACTATGTACGCAAACGTCAATAAGCGTGCGGCTAAACAGAACGCTATTTTTGCGTGCAATGCGTTGTTATGCCAAACAAAATGTGTTGGGTGTAATGGGAGTTGTATATTGTATTCGATTACCAGAACAATCATAATATTCTAATCATAACATTATTTGATTTCATTTTATGAAAATGAAATTAATATAAAAATAAATATAATAATATGTAAAATGAAAATCACCGATAACAAACCGGTTTTGACCTGTCCTGTCGACGCAGAAGTCATAGACGGCGGCAAGACCTGCCGCTAGAAACAAGAGCAGCACATGTCGGCCGTAATTAAGATCATTATTGCGTGAAAACTTAGTTTTTAGATTGAAAAATACAGCTTACTGAGTGATTTTATGGCAAAAACCATAGTATAAAAGTTGTAGAGAACAATATTTTGGATACAATGACATATTGTATTTTTAATACGTGCAGTACTTAACAAGCAATCAACAACGCAAAAACCTATTTTTTTAAATTTTTAAATGCCTGTAACTATTTTGCAAATTACAAATTTAAAAAAATACTATGTCATCGTCTCCAAAATATTGTTAGCTACAAGTTTTATAATAAGGTGTTTTGCTATAAAACCACTCAGTAAGCGGTATTATTGAAACACATGAACACGTTTTTATGCTATGTTTTTCGTTGGTGCGGCGTCCTCTTAAGATATACATATTAAGATATCTTAATTTATGGTTACAAGTGTTACAACAGAACGCCGCCTCTATATTACTCTAAGGCTGATAGTTATACGTTTTTAAGGTTAAGTAAAAACAGAACCAAAAATAATCAAATAATTTCAATGCTTAATCACAGAATAGATTAATCAACAACAATAATATACTATATTATATTTATTATGTTACTGTTATTGTTGTTATTTTGAATTTTCAATTTTGAAACAAGATTTTAGTGTTCCAAATATTTACAAATGGAGTTTTCCAAAGAGAAAGAGGCCTTTAAGACCTCCAAGGAAGAGTTGAGAAGATCAGATAAAGACATTAAAGGTCCTGTATAAAGTACTCTGCAGGATTCGAAATCGGAACCCCTGGGTTCAAAGCTGTATAATATAACCACTGAACTACAAAAATAGCGCACTCTGATGTCTAGCTCCCATACTACTAGATTTCTGGCTCCCCAGGTCGGTTATTGGGAGCTTCCATACATTATCATTGTATGGGTTATCTATGTATATTTAATCAATGCCTAGAGGGTGAACCTTTAAAACTGGTGGGAAATCTAATGTTGACGAATAGTAATTATGATTTGACGTTATCCCAGTTAACAGCTAGATATTCAAATCGTCGGATAATCGCTGAAAGTCATTTGGATGAACTGTTTAACGCACCTAAAGCCCTTTATGAAAATGGTATTTCAATTCGAAATTTACTTAATGTAGTTACTGAAACGACCGGTCGCTTTAGAAAATCTCACGTACCCAGTTGACCAATGGGACCCGATACTTTTACACTTGCTACAGAAAAAATTAGACCTACAGCTTAGAGCTCAATGGGAGTTACTTGTTGATACCACTGAAGATCCAACAGTGAACGAGTTTATAGTTTTTTTAACAAAATTTTGCAAATCAGCTATACTAGGCCAGACTGATCCTGCAAATGGAAAAACGAATACCAAAATGAAGTCAACCAGATCAATCACATTATTTAGTAGCCAATCAGGTTCACATGGTTCACCAGAAAACTCTACCCAAAAGGATTCACGCGAGAAGAAGTCATTTTCTTGTCAAGTGTGTAAATCGCAACCAGGGCATTTACTCGTACACTGTGCTCAGTTTAAGAAAAACAGCCCAAAAGAGCGTCATCAAATCATAAAAGATTTAAACCGATGCTTTTTATGCTTTAGTGAACATTTAGCAAGTCAATGCAAGAGTACCAAATTATGTGTTGAATGCGGAAAAAGACATCACTCACTACTTCATCTTAGTGGTACGGACCGACAAAATTTTGCACCAGAATCAACCAATACAGCACATGTTATTGTCGCAGCAGTCAAGGTACAGCGCTGTTACGCATCCATCTTACTGTCTACTGCGTTAGTAAAGGTGCAGAGTGACAATGGGGACGTTATCACCGTAAGGGCTTTGCTTGACAGTGCGAGTCAAAGCAGCTTTATTACAGAGAGCTGTGTTAAGCGTTTAGGACTGTCAAGAGAGAAGACAACAACTACTGTTCAAGCGCTGTCTGGTACATCAGTCCTCGTAGTACGTGGAAGTACAACTATAACGGTACGTCCTACTCGTCATGATAGTCCACAGCTAACAGTGAATGTTCTAAGTTACCAGTCGATTTATTACTTGGAGCAGACGTCTTTTCTTATGTATTGTCAGGGGAGAGGAAAGAAGGTGACATAACTCAACCTAACCTAACCTTGCCTTATCAACGATATTTGGTTGAGTATTGATGGGAACCACGGCTAATACACCAACAAAAATGACCGTCACTATGTGTGCAACCACTGAGTCCGTTGACAGAACGCTTCAACGTTTTTTGGAGGATGTCCCTACAATTGAAAAAAGTAGTCCAGATGAACTGGAGTGTGAGGAAATATACATCAATAACACGTCCCGTCAACCGTGTGGCAGATACATAGTGCGTCTACCTTTAGGAGGACCCTGGATGAACTGCTATCGACCAAGAAGCCAAAGCCGACCTCCCCTACATCGTCCCCGTTTCCAAAGAAACCGAAGAGCGGCGATACAGCGAAGTCGGAGACCGCCACACCCGAGAAGCCTGACGTACCAAAGAAGCCTGCCATGAAGGATGCTAGCACCGACACTATCCTCCACACCAAGCTGGTGGGATAGTGATGCCGTCTTCGAGGCAGAGCTAGCAACGAAGAAGAAGAGGAGTGCGCGTAAGCCAAAAGCGATTGGTAATCTCAATGACCTCGGCAAAGCAAGAGACACCGAGGTGGAGTCGGCCATGGATACCGACGCAGAAGCCCCTTGGTCCAGTGTGGTGAAGAGGGGTTCGATGTGGAAAAAGACTGCCGTTTCCCGCTCCCCTGCCGTCGAGGCACCTCCGAAGCCCCCAGTCACGTCAAAGCAGCCGTCCAAGTCCAAAAAACCGCCAGCCATACTTATCAGACCGGCAGTGGGCAAGTCCTACTCCTTCACCGTCCGTACGGTACGCTCTTGCGGCCTGTCGGCACAGGACATCGGTGTGAGCGTCAAAATGAGGGAGACCCGTGACGGGTCGTTGTAACTCGAACTGGCCAGAGGATCGAAATCCGCCTCTGCAGCCAAGTCTATTACCGTCGCCATCAGCGCAAAGCTCGGGGATTCTGTTGGGAAGGTGTCCCAACTTGGCGTCCAGACTGAGGTAGAGATCCTCGACTTGGACGCTGTTTCCACCGCAGCCGAGGTATTGGAAGCACTGCGCTCAGCCATTCCCGATCAAGACGACACAGCGGCTCGGGCAGAGAGGGAGGGCATCTGCGACGTCCGAATCTGGCCGACACGCACAGGCCAGCAAATTGCGACTGCGAAGATGTCGAGGCACGCCGCTTCCCTCATAACCAGAGTGACAGTCGGGTGGACGTTGTGTTGCGTCCGCGCCAGGACTCTGCCTCCGGAGAGGTGTTTTCGCTGCCAGGTCTTTGGCCATAACTCCAGAAGCTGCACGGAACCAGACAGGACCGGTGCGTGCTGGAGATGTGGCCTCACCGACCACCGTATGAAGGAGTGTAAGACGTCTGAAGATCGTTGCCTGGCCTGTGAGTTAGCAGGCCTCCCGAAGACCAAACACAGGCCCGGATCTGGTGCCTGCATCGCCAGGAAATGTGCCGCTGGACAGAAGACTAATCTCGTTGATGGTTAATTTCTTCCAAATTAACCTAAACAGGAACTGGGTCGCGGAACAGATAATGTTTCAGACCGCGGTCGATACCGAAACGGACGTACTGATAATCAGCAAACCGTTCAGACGCTGTGGAGACGAGGCCAGATGGTGTTTCAGCGAAGACCGGTTGGTGGCGGTGGCTACCACATCCCGAACCGCCATGATACATGACGTCCTTGGCTCTGGCAACGGATTTGCGTGGATGTCCTTCCGGAACCTGATGGTCTTCAGTTGCCACAGTAGGCCGGGCATCACCATCCAAGAATACTCGCTCTTCCTTAGCGACCTCGAAGCAGCCATCCGCGGTAGGGGAGCATGCGAGCTATTAGTCGCCGGGGACTTCAACGCGTGGAGCGTCGAGTGGGGTTCGAGGTGCAACAATCACAGAGGCTCCCTGCTATCTGACCTGGTGAACAGTTTGGGTCTCACCGTCGTCAACACAGGCTCCACCCCAATATTCCGGAGGACAGCGGCTACGTCTGTCATTGACGTGATGTTCTCAGGGGCTGTGGAGATTGTCGACTGGCAAGTCTTAGAGGCCGACTCCCTGAGTGATCACTCCTTTGTGTTCTAGTGTTCTATAGAACGGCGCCGCAACGGTTAGCTATTAGTCGAATCATCAAACAATGAACATCGCGGATGGTCAGTAAGGAAATGTGATGACGTCGCCCTGGCCGAATACTTCACGAGATCTCACCCGGAAATCCCTACAGGCGAGCCGACGGTGGCCAAAGCGCTAGCCTCAGCTAGTGCCTACGACAGGTACCTTATCGGAGCTTGTGAGGCATCCATGCCCAGAAGAAGGTCAGACCCCCTGGGTAAGAATCCTGTCCACTGGCGGTCTGAGGAGATTGCGGATCTGCGCCGGAACTGTCTGGCTCTCCGCCGGCGGTATCAGGCGAGTCTGAAGCACATCGATCAGCCAGGTTAGGTTACCTTTTTTTTTTTTTTTTGAATCGCATAGGGCCGGAGATACCTTGTGAGGTAATTCATCAGCTCCTATACATCGTTTATTTGCAAATACAATACAAATACATACAATTGGTTTAAATATTATACACAACATAGATGACCCTACACCATCCAAGTTGGCCTTCGGCCCACATTAAACAAGCTTAACTACTACGGTATGTTTACAGCAACTCCTCTTTGACGCTCCCTTTCTTCTTCTTCCCTGGTTGAGAGAATGAGGTCAGCGAACTCCGCAACAGCAATCCAATTACCCACCATCTTCCACCCCTGAAAAAGGCGTGTTATATAATAATGCAGCCGCTGCACTTGAGAAGCTTATAACAACAGCGTGTGATTTCTCGATGGCAAAGAGGAGGTTAGGTTACCTTTTTTTTTTTTTTTTTTACGGTATCGTAGTGGGCCGGAAATACCTGTGGGGCAATTCGCCAGCTCCACTACATCATTTATTAAATACAACAACAATTAATATTATTACAGCAATAGTGGTACAAGCTATGGGGTTATTTACAAAATAATGATGGAACTACACCATCAATAAGTTGGCCTTCGGCCTACAACATGATCAACTTAACTAATTTTTACACTACTTCTGGTTGCCTCTGACGCTGCCTCTCTTCCTCCTCCCTGGTGCTGAGGACAAGGTTCACATATTGGTCGATTGCCTTCCAGTTGTTGTGCGACAAGAGAATCAGCCTACTGACGGCATCCGGGGTGAAATCGCCCATAAGTTTCACCTCCAGCTCCCTTCTCTGCCGCCACCATCTATCACACTTGAAGAAGGCGTGCTCGGCATCATCCAGTAGTGCCTGGCAGTCGACGCACTTGGGGTTGTCCAGCTTCTTAAACCTAAACAGGTATTCGCCGAAGCAACCATGACCAGAGAAGAACTGTGTGAGGTGGAAGTTCGTCTTTCCGAACCCTCTGGTGCACCATTGGGTCACGTTAGGGATTAGCCTCCTCGTCCATCGCCCGGTTTCGGCGGTGTCCCATCTTCCCTGCCATGTGGCTAGGGTTTGCTTCCTCGCATCACGTTTATCCAGGGCGCTCGCATCACCCCGCCTCCTCCTGAACTCAGCCTCCCGTTCTCTGGCTAACAGGTCAGCCGGTGGAGTCGACGACAGCACGTTCAGAGCCGCTTCAAACACTGTGCGGTAGGCACACGTGCAGCGCAGCAGGACTCTACGCTGGGTCTTGTTTAGAAGCCTGACGTTGCCGGGCACGAGGTCTAGGGTGTGTGCCCAGGCAGGGGCGCCGTATAGCAATACAGAATGCACAACTGAGGACAACAAACGCCGTCTGTCTTCGCGCGGGCCGCCTACGTTCGGCATGAGGCGTGCCAGTTGCGTGCCAATCCCTTCTGCCTTGGCCGCGGCTTTTTTCATGTGGCTCTTGAATAATAGTGACTTGTCAATGATCATGTCAAGGTACCTCATTTCGTTTGCCACTGTGATGGGGCTGCCGCATACCGTTAGCAGAGGCTTGTTCCACTTATATTTGTATGTGAACACTACCGCCTCGGTTTTCTCTGCTGCAATTTGTAGGCCGAGGTTAGAAATTCGCCCTTCTACCCGGTTGATGGTGGCATTGGCTATGGATTCCAGCTCGGAGATGGTGTTGGACGATGTCACTATGAGGGTGTCGTCCGCAAAGCCCAGCAACTTTGCTCCTTGTGGCACCTCTTCTCTAAGGACGGGATCGTACGTTACGTTCCAGAGGAGGGGACCGACGACAGAGCCCTGGGGCACTCCTCCTGAAATGTTGACATCCGTGCTTCCTCCTAGCGAGCTGCACGTTAGTAGTGTTCCGGATCTGCCCGAGAAGTAGGAGTGGAACATCCGATGCAGATGTCCCGGAACCTTCCACCTCTCAAGTGCGGACAAGATGTCTGGCCATTGGATAGAGTTGAACGCATTCTTAATATCGACACCTATTGCTAGGCAGAATTTTCCGTTGTTAACTTCCCGGACGACGGTGTTGTGCAGATCCAGTACTGCGTCATCAGTCGACAGCTTCTTCCTGAATCCGTACTGATTAGTTGACAGTCCGCCTCTACGGGTGATGTGGTCTTCCAATCTCTGAGAGAGCAGGGATTCCAGCACCTTCCCGACGTCGTTGAGTAGACAAAGAGGCCGGTAGGACGACGGGACTCCTTCCGGTTTGTTTCCTTTCCTAAGGAGCACCACCCGAGATGTCTTCCACTCCAACGGGAAGGTTCCATCCCGTAGACCAGTGGTGCGCAACCTGGGGGTCGCGAAATTTTATTAAGGGGTCGCCAGTAATCACCAAATGAAAAAGTTTTATACTATACTATGTATATTGTATATTATTTTATAGTTTTATACAAAGTAAAATTATTTTGTACCGTTGATAGCTGTGTCAATATTATGACATTATGTCATATCTTAATGTTGCGATAACAAGTTCTATTGAACCACGCAGTATATGGGTTATTTTTAAATTGAATTTAATCAGTAATTTTATTTAATCTTACGGTTATTATGAAATAGTCCGATAGTCATGTACGAGCCGTTGAGTTAATCGTATTAATGCTTATAATTTTGTATAGCTTGTAATAATTATTTGTATTTTGTATTATTTTAAACTAACATTTTTAATATTTTAATATTTTATAATATATAAACTAAAACGATATGGATAAATTTTTAATTAAACGACCGATGAATAGTGATGATGAAAGTGCTATAGAAACTAAAGTTCGTAAGGTATCGGAAATACCTAACCTAACCTAACCTACGGCGTAGACATTTGTTGAAAAGCCCAAGCAGGATGCGAGGATCGGCTTTATGAACTGCCAAAAGGATTTTTGACGTAATGCCATCTGGGCCGGGGGCTTTGTTTTTGCTCCTTATCCTATACATTGCTGCATCGACCTCCACAGCTGTGAACGGGGTGGGAGAATCCGCATGCGGAGGCGGCGATCCCGCGCAGCTCTGGTAGGTCGGGAACAGAGTGTCAATGACTGCATCCAGCGTCTGGCGCTCCATTGTAACTGACGCGGGGGGGCCTCCCAGCTTCCGCATCACGAGTTTATACGGTTTCCCGAAGGGGTCGCTATCCACTGAGGAAATGAGCTCCGCCCAGCATGCTTTCTTGCTCCTTAAGATGGCGGATTTTAGCCGCTTCTTTGCCTCGCGGAATGCATCATTGGTCCGCGCAAGTTCTGCATTAGCGCGTCCATTGTCGAATTCAGCGCCTCCTCGCTGGCGTAGACGGGTTATGCGAGCCATCATTCGCACTTTCCGGCGTTTTGCCCTAACACATTCGGAGTGGAGGGAATCGATTTCTGCTGTCCACCAATGTACTGGAGGCTTTCCAGGTTTGTGGGCACGGCGTGGGGGGAGGGCAAAGTTGCATGCAGCAGTCACCCTCGACCGAAATGAAACGGCTCCCAGGTCTGCGTAACCTTTTTTTTTTTTTTTTTTTCCGTTTGAATCGCTAATCAGGGAGGGAACTAGGTTTCCCCATTACTGCCTCCCTGATCGCATCGTTTATTTAACGAACAGCTTATAATACTATTTACATTGCCATATATATATACATTAACAAAAGAAAACAGACAACAAAAGGGGGCCTCTAACCACCCAAATAGCCGTTCAGCCCACAACAAAGATGACTTAACTAAAAAATATTATCTCTTGACTACGGGTGAAGTGGGAACCGGTTGGCCGCCTGCCGCTCACGCTCCAACTCCTCCTTCCTGCCCATAATCGCCTCCACCATGTCCAGGAATTGAATTCTGAGGTTGTCAGCAGCAGCCATCACTCTCGCCCTGGATGAATGGTCATCAGGGAGTAACTGTCTCTGGGGGCCACAAAGCAGGTCCACCACGTCTTCAGCGCGCAACGGCCTCCCCAGAGACGTCTCCAACTCCCGCCTCTCGCCGCTCCAGTAGACGCACACTGCGAGAGTGTGTTCGGCATCGTCTTCCTCGGCCGGACACAGTAGACAAGCCGGGTTGTGTGCCCTCTTCTTAGTCCACAAGTACTTTTGAAATAATCCGTGGTCCGTTAAGATTTGCGCCAAGTGGAAGCTCACCTGTTCTGGTCCATGGAACCACCACCTAGACAGGTCTGGAATCAGGCGTTTGGTCCAGGCTGCTTTGGTGGTGGACTCCCATAGGGCCTGCCAACGTCGAATCGTGTCCGCCATTAATTCCTTCCGGTCCAGCACCGCACCGTCCCTCTTGGCGCATGCAGCTCTTTTCCTCGCCAGTGCTAACACCGTGACCGGCGGCATCTTTGCCAGGACAAGCGAGGCCATGTCCGAGACTGTGCGATAGCACCTAGCCACCCGTAGTGCCGCACACCTCTGCGCTTGCAGAAGCGTGTTGCACGTCCTCTGCAGCGCCAGGACCGGTTCTGCCCACACTTCGGCGCCATACAATAAGCGGCTCATGACCACGCTCATCAGCAGCCTTCTCTTGGACTGTGTTGGCCCGCCAACATTCGGCATGAGCCTGCCAAGGCCGCCGCCGCCTTTCTTGCCCCCGCTGCCACAGTTGTAGTATGGTCAACGAAGGACAGTCTGGTGTCCAGCCGGATGCCCAGATACCTTATCGCCGGCTTAACTGGTATTGGACAACCCTGTACAGTAAGATGTGGGTCGCAATATTTTTTTTTAGTTGTTAGAACGACACACTCCGTTTTCTCCGGGGCGAGGCGGAGGCCGTTCGCGGTCATCCACACTACTACGTCCACCAGCGTTGTGTTGACCAGCTCCTCGATCATCTCAGCGTTGTGGGCAACAGCAACGACCGCCACGTCGTCAGCAAAGGCCACAAGCCTTACGCCTTGCCGAACCGGTAGCCGCAGGATGCCATCATAGAATAGGTTCCACAAAGTGGGCCCTAGGACGGAACCCTGCGGTACGCCACATGTCACGGAGATGTGCGCGTCCTCGCAAGTTAGTAGTCTTCGATTTTCCATGTAGGACCTTAGGACCTCCACGAGGTACTCGGGAACCGCACATCTCCGCAACGCCTTGTCGATCAAGAGCCATGGGGCCGAATTAAAGGCATTCTTGACATCAAGGGAAACGACAACACACAGTCCCCTGTCTTGCCATGGTCCGCTATTGGCAGCCCGGGCTACGCCCAGCACCTCCACCACGGCCCCCGAAGTGGATCTACACCGCCTAAATCCGTACTGCGATTCACTAAGGGTGCCAACCCTGGCTATGTGTGCCTCCAGCCTGTTCAGGAGCACCCTTTCGAAAACCTTACCAGCTCCATCCAACAGGCTTAGTGGCCTGTAGCTGGAGGGTTGGTCAAGCGCCTTTCCTTGTCCTTTGTAGAGGAGGACGAGTTTGGCGATCTTCCACCGAGCTGGGAACGTCCCAGTGCTCAAGCATCTATTATAGCATTCCACGAACACGCCTGGGAGTTTCTGGAATGCGTGCTTGATAATCTCATTTGGAATGTGATCCGGGCCAGGTGCCTTCTTCGTCGGCAGCCTGTCAACAGCCACGGAGACCTCCTCAACTGTGACCGGTGGCACAATGGGGGAGTCGGCCAAAAGCGAGGACAGGTCAAGAATCACTGAGGGCTGCTGTCGTACAATAGGGACGTGATCCCAAGAGATAGGGGGTGATTCGGGGAAGAGTCCCCGGGCCACGCGGGCTACCATGTCAGAGTCTAAGTCCGGAGCCCGGTGTCCGAGTCTCTTCGACACCAACCTGTAGGGAACACCCCAGGGGTCGTTGTCTACAGAGCGACAGAGTTCGCGCCAACATTCTTCCTGAGCTTTCTTGATCGCTATCTTCAGCTCCCTATTAGCTTTTTTGTACTTTTCGTTTTCAGGTTCTCTGGAGGGGGCGACGGCTCGACGGCCAGCCCGTTGGTACGCTCTACGAGCAGCAATGGCGGTCTTCCGAAGGGCCGCGATCTCGCTGTTCCACCAGTGGACTTGGCGCTTGCCGTTAAACAACGTCCTGCAAGGCATAGCTGCGTCGCACGCCCCCGTGAGGAGAACGTTTAGACGGTCAGCATGCTCGTCGCCCGACGCACTGCTCGAGAGCAAGGGGGGCACACCCACTAACGCCCAGTATAGCTCAGCAGCCGCAGGATTGAGCTTCTTAATCGCCCAGCCAGTAGTTCGAACACCGCGCGAGTTACCTCTAGTAGATGGAGTTCGCGGAACGCCGATCGTGTAGGATACGTACGCGTGATCGCTGGCCGAGTACGTCCCTTCAAGCACTGTCCAGTTAGAAACCAGTGGGTAGTTGCCAGGTAAAGGCCTCTCTAGCGTGACGTCGATTATCGATGCAGCGTTGATCCTGCTGTACGTGGGGGTGGAGCCTCTGTTGCAAATGGCGAGATCGAGAGTGGAGATCAAGTCCGACAGGAGCGATCCCCTGGCGTCGTCATTTGCCGATCCCCATCCGGCAGAGTGGGCGTTAAAATCGCCAGCTACCACAAGGTTCACCTGCCTGGTAGTATGCTCGCGGATGGACGCTTCGAGACCCGTTAAGAAGGAATCGTAGTCTTCAAGGGTACAGTTTGGACTGCAATAGCAACTATAGTAGGCGGTACCCTCGATCACGGCCCAGGCAAAACCAAGACCAGCACCATGGCCGGTAATGGTCGGCCGAGGGTTGCCTGTGACAAAGATAGCCGCTTTTCCGTCCTCGCTGCTCACCCACCGCTCAGCATCTCCCATGGGTTTGTGATAGTCACAGAAAATTGCTATTCTTGCTTTCGATTCGGCCATTGTTTGTAAGAGGAGTTGCTGTGCAGCCCAGCAGTGATTTAAGTTGATTTGGACAACGTTAGCCCCACCCGGGCAGACTACATTAGTATTGCTGGCGGTCAGACTCATCATGGCGATTTTCCTCCGACAGCGCCAATGCGTTTCGCAAACTCCCGCGCAGCTGCAGCGGTGGCGCAACAGCCAGCCACTAAATGGCCAGCTTCACCACATCGCCTGCAGCACGCCGTCCTGTCAGGGCCATCACAAGTTTTCGTCGTATGACCAAAGGCGAGACAGCGGAAGCAACGCGTTCTTGACTCGGCCAACCTCACCCTGCAGCTAACCAGGCCCACGCGTATCCTGCCAGCATCGATTATTTTCCGCGACGCGTCGAGTGGAAGAGACACCAGTGCTGTTTGAGTTCCCCCAAAACGCTTCCTAAGGCCAACTGCCTTTAGGGTCCCTACTTCGATACCTGCGGCGTTAGCTACTATTTCCAGCACCTCCTCAGAGCTGGACCACTGGTCAAGATCGCTGATCTCAATAAGGGCCCTCTGTTGCAAGGTCCGGACGGCTACCTCCGAACCGGCAGCCCTGGAGATCTCGGCCTTCACCGCATCGAGTCTGGCCTGACCACCCCTGACCTCGATTAGGAGACCGCCAGATTTAGATTGTCGCATGCCCATAACACTATCGCCGATTACTGTTGGATCCACTCCCCCACGAATCTTACTGGCTAGTGCCGGAAAATCCTCAGCCTTGATTTCCACCATTAAAGCCGAAGGGCGAGATCGAACCCTAGGTTGCTGAGCCCTACCCTGGATTATGGTCGCCACGTTTCCAGGCAAGTCGTCAGGCATAGGTGGTTTTTTCGAGGTATTCTTCTTTTTCTTCTTTTTCACCACTTCAGTCCAGCTAGGACCTGGCAGGTTCGCATGACGCTGTTCTTCACTCCGACCAAGGGGGGGCACATCCACATGTCGCTGTTCGTCACTCCGACCAAGGGGGGCCACGTCCCACCAGCACGGTGACTGAGTCTCAATATCCTTTTTCACGGCTAAAGCTGGTTTCGCGACAGCGATAGTTGCCAATTTGTCTGCCTCTTCCTTCCTGACAATGTCCACTACTGCGTTGAATGATCTAGTAACCTGTTCACGGCTGTCTTTGAAGACTTTAAGTACGGATAGTAGCCCATGAACCGCATTTTTGATCTGTTCGGATCTCGTCTTCTCAATGACACATTCAAGCAATCCCGCCTTGGTTATGAGCAATTTGTACGCGTTGTCCTGCTCCATTAACTGCATACCAAGCGCCTTAACAGACGCATAAGTAGACGATTGGTGTCCGACTTGATGTCCGTCGGCTTCAGCACTAGTAGCGTTGAGACTGACAGGGGCCTGGCTGTCCACCCCTGTAGTCCTGTGGTCGATGGATGACGACCCCCGGGAGCCCACTTGCTCACCCCCGACTGCCGGCATCTGGGGGTCCGAATCCCCTGATGCGGAAACAAAATTTCTGTGCGAGACGTCCATTATGAGTTTTTTGAAGGGTGCCTCTCCCTTGCGTTTTTGCCCTACCGCCAGGGGGATTTGAGGTCAGTGTTTCCTTCACCTAGGACGGATGCCTGCCAAGGCTAAAGAGCCCGTCCTACCCTTTGGAACCTCTTAGATGTCTCTATCGTACGCGACCTTTCGGTATGGGTGACCCTGCCGGTATAGCTCGCGGAGTCGACAAGAGACGTGAGCCCCCCCACCACGGCAAGGTGGGTTCCATCGGGGAGAGGTCTGCGTAACCTAACCTAACCTAACCTAACCTAACCTAACCTTTTTTTTTCCGGGTTGAATCAACGACCGGGAGGGGACCGCTTTCGTATTACTTCCTCCCGGCCGCCATCGTTTATTGGACTACAATAATACAACTTAATTTGTAGCAACCAGGGCCAGTCTCCCTGTGTTAACTACTTACAATCGTTTTTTACAAAATAAGTGCCTTACAACTAGAGTTAGTAACAAACTTCAGAACATATAGTGTGTTAGTACATCATCATAATATACATATGACATCTAAATAGAAACTTAATAATAATATATACATAAAAAAAAAAATGTGTTCACATTGCCGGGCTATGTGCCCCCAACTGCTACAGCACCTTGCCGGGCACGCTCCTTCTGCTCCTTGGTGGATAGTAGGTTCTCCACCAGTCTGTACAGCAGCCTGAGGTTTTCTAGGGCCTCTTTAATCACTACTTCCCTCTGCTCTGGGACGACAGGAAGATCCTCCTCCGCTGGTCCGCATATGATACTAGAGAAGGCTGCCACCGAGAGCCTGGCCCCTACTCTTTCCGCCAGTTCCGTCCTTTAGTCTTCCCTATAGGGAAACCTAACCTAACCTAACCTTGGAGGAAGTTAATCATCATTGGAATTCTTAGAACCTGACGCTAGCTTCCTGGCGGCGCAAACTCCCGACCCAGGTTTGTGGATGACCTTCGGTAACTCCGCCATTTCGCACGCCAGACAACGGTCGTGGTCCGCTTCACAGTCTGCCATCCGGTGGCCAGAGTCTCCACATCTCCAACACGCGCCAGATCTGTCCGTCCCGGAGCAACTCCTAGAGTTATGGCCGAACGCCTAGCACCTAAAGCACCTCTCCGGAAGGACAGTCCTGGCCCGGACCCTGCACATGGTCCACCCGACCGGAATTTTCGTGATTATCGACGCCGCATATCTCGACATTTTAGCCGTGGATATCTGTTGGCCGAATCGGGTGGGCCAGATTCGGACGTCGTGGATTGCCTCCCTCTCGGCTTTCGTAGCTGGATCTTCACCTCCTGGTATGGCTGCTCTCAGAGCCTCGAGAACTTCAGCTGCTGTAGCCGCGGCGTCCAAATCCAGAACTTCAACGTCAACGTTGACTCCGAGTTGGAGAACTTTCCCCACCGTGTCCCCTAGCTTATTACTAATGGTCGATGTAATAGTTTTAGCCGCAGATCCGGAGTTAGCACTAGTGGGGAGCTCCAACAATAGACTTCCGTCCCTGGTTTCTCTCATTTTGACGTTAACGCCTATGTCCTTGGCAGAAAGACCGCAGGAACGTACCGTGCGGACGGTGTCAGAGTACGATTGCCCTGCTAGGGGCCTGATCAGAATTGCGGGAGGCTTTTTCTGCGCCGCGCCGGGTTTAGCAGACTGAGGGGGGAGACTGAGGATTTCTGAACTGGGTCCTTCTTAGCCTTTGTCTTCCGTTTCGCGGCTTTTCCTATAACCTTGGACCAGACTTCCGTGTCTGTTTCCGTGTTTGAATCCATCTCGGTATCCAAGGTTGACTTGACGGGTCTAGAACCCCCCCCCCCCCGGAGACTTTCGGCACTGGGCTGCGCCTGGGGGCGGCCCTAGCTTCAACGTCCCCGTCTCTGTCCCACCAGCACGGAGTGTCCGTACTGGCGTCAGCCATGGCGGGCCTCGGAAGAGGCGGGTCTGCACCTTCGGTTTTAGGCTTTTTCTTGGAAGGCGACGCTGGGGGAGAGACCAAATTCCCCTCTTCCGTTAAGACGAAATCTAGAGTCTTGATGAGATTCGCCAGGTGTCCCACGAGCGCGTTGAACATAGGGGCACCGATCTCTGCCGCTCCGCGCCCGATGGTTCTCTCAGCGGATTTTATAATCTCCCTCATCCGATTGAGGCTTGCCTCCAGGGCATGGGGTGCCGTGGGAGACGGGGGGGGGGTTAGGTTAGGTTCGGTCCCCCCTTTCTTTTGGCTTGTCTGTCCGGTGGTGAATCCAGCTTACCCGTCGCGAGGTAATGACTGGTCGGTGACATAGTTAGACATATGTCGATGTCCTGAGTCCCCTCCGAGTCGTCTTCCCATACTTGGTCCGACATCTTGGAGTGTGGGCCCGGGGAGTACCGTGTGGTAGCTGGGGGCGACCCCAGGGGGGTGGGGTTCCGCTTGCCCGAAACCTGGAGGGGATGCCGCCGGCGTACCCGCAGCCAGAAATTTTCGGCTCCGAACTTTGCGGAAAAATGACCGTTTTTGTGGCCCTATATCTCGGCCCTGGATAGGGCTAGAGGGTTCGGGTTTTCGCGGAGCTCTTTGTTATCTCCTGGGGAGATCAAGAGTTCAAGGGGGGCAAATTTTTTTTCCCGAAGCTCTCCGACCAAAGCCTACCGAGATATCGCGGTTTGAAACTTAACCTAGGTAACTGATCGGTTTACTCACCGGATCTGGCAGACTGCGACAACTGGCGGCGGCACGCGGCCCCACAAGGGGGAGTGGTTAGCAGGCCGACTCAAAAGCGACACCGGCCTGTACGCGCACTTTTTATCACAATCTGTTTGAACCGCACATTGCGCGCCCGGCCGTTGGTCTGAACTTTGGTGGACTTTGTGCTCTGCTCTCGTCATCCGTCGGTATGCGATTGCGATTGCGACTGAACTGTCCGCCAGCGCTCGATATCTCCGCACGCCCCGGTCGCTGTTCGTTCGTATCCGCCGATCAGGCTGCTCTAGTTCAACGGTGTCGGTGCAGCACGGCCCGTACCAATATTTCATCACGCGCGTGTTTGCGAATTGCGAGTGTTTTCCTTTAGTTTGGCCGAGTGCTAATATTGCGCCGATTATCGGATACCTTAGTGCCATCTGAACGTTTTACCGAGGTTTTCTTGTATATATCTCCGTGCGATTAATACGGCGGAATTCAATTGCCGCTGTCGATATTATATATTGATATCCGGCGGAACATCGAGCACGTAAAGTTCGCGTCAGTGATCGTATTAGTGTCCGGTTTATAATAGCCGACAATCCATAACGCGACCGAACTATATTTATTGCGACCGCCGCCGTCACCGCTGCGAGGTCATTGCCCCGTCAGTGCGGTAATCAGCCGTAGTTCTATAGATAGCTGATAGTCTGGTGACATCATCTGCCGCCGCCGGGATTGCCTCCATAATAGCCGCTATCAACACCATCGTCGTCGTTATACGGAGCGTGCGGTATCGTTGTATTTTATATTATTTGATTTGTATTATTTTGTATACGGTGTATCCGCGTATTGTTTATCCGTAAGATACACTGATATTATTATTTGTTTGCTGTTCGAAGAGACGTCTTTGACAGCCGTAGTTCATTATTGTCTCGATATATTTAATAGTTAAAGTATTATATTATTGTCAATCTTATTACCTGGCGTTATATATTATATCATTATACGGTCACCCATTCCGAAATCGACGCAAGTCGGAGTAGTCAACTGCTAGACTCGTAAGAGCTATTCCGGCGTAAACACAATCACTGTTATCAGTAGTTCGAAAAAACGCTACGGGGAGCGGGCCTCGGAGATACTCGACGAGACACGTCCTTATCACTAGACACGAGTGTAAGAAAACGCCACAGGGAGCGGGCCTCGGAGCTATACTCAGCGAAACACGTCCATGCACTGACGACGACTACACGCGACTGACCTAACCTAACCTTTTTTTTTTTTTTTTTGTTGTGGCATCGCTACATGGAGACCGAACTGTTTGCACATTACTTGGTCCCCATGCAGCATCGTTTATTCAAGAAAATTTAAATACATACATCAATAGCTGACCCTTCCGCACTTCAAATCGGTTTTCCTTAGCGTGCGCTAGTTTATATACCCGATTTGAAAGTGAGTCCGGGTGCACAGGCTCGTTACAATAAAATATACATAATAGGTATAGTATCAATAGCTTCCGAGTTCCAAAACCGGCTTTCCAGTTTTCCCGGACCGGCCGGAGCCCGTCGCCCTCGATGTCGCGTTCTGACCTGGTCCGCTTCTCGGACCGGCCGGAGCCCGTCGCCCTCGGTGTCGCGTTCTCACCTGATCCGCTTCTCGGGCCGGCCGGAGCCCGTCACCCTAGGAGTCTCGTTCGAGCCGTGATCGTCGTCCCTCCCGTGGTGCCATAGAAGAAAGAAGAACGCGGTGGTCGGTGACACCTCCGACGGTTCAGCTTTTGCTGATTGTAAGCTTCCTTTGTTACCAACATTCTTCTTCTTCAATCAATCATGCAGGATCGCCGCCTCCGCGGCTTGTCGTGCACGCTCTTCGACCTCCTTGAGAGTAAGAACCTCCTCCACCATCTTGTAGAACCGCCTAAAAGTTTCTTCCGCTTCCTGGAGTGCGTTAGCCCTCTTCAGATGATCGGCGGGGAGATCTTCTCTTTGAGGCCCGCAAAGTATTCCCGGCACATCATTGACCGTCAGAGAGCGCCCCAAGCACTTGCGGAGACTCACTCTCGCGCCGTCCCAGTAAGGGCAATGTAAGAGGGCGTGCTCGGCAGTGTCGGACTCGCAGGGACAGTGCACGCATCGGGGACTCGGGGTTCTGCCCATTCGATACAGGTAGGACTGGAAGCAGCCGTGTCCGGTTAGCGCCTGTGTCATGTGATACGTTAAGGGCACCCTCGGAGTCGTCCTATTCACCCATCTGTCCTAGTTGGGAATGACGAGATGGGTCCAAGGGGCCTTGTTAGACCGTAGCCACCTCCAGCTCCAATCACGTATAGTAATCTTTCTCTCCGCCAATCTGATCGCCGCTTTGGAAGTAGGGCGGACTCCTTCAACGGGGGGTTTGGCCGCTCTCGCTTTAATTCAGCCACTCTCCAGAGCGAGCAGATCGACGGGTGGCATGCCTGCCAAGAGAAAGGCTGCATCGTCCGACACTGTCCTATAAGCTCTTATCACCCTGAGCGCTGCCGTCCCTCTGGGGCCTCCGGAGGTTGGTAGTCGCTTTCGTCGAGCGATTGACGGTTTCGCCCCAGACGGGAGCAGCGTACAGCAGCTGGCTTTCCACCACCGAGCTGAGTAGTCTCCGCTTCCACTGACCCGGGCCGCTCACGTTTGGCATCAGTCTCGATAGCGCCGAAGCTGAGGTAGCCGCTTTGCTCGCGACCGTCTCGACGTGCTTACCGAACGACAGCTTGCTGTCGAGTATCACGCCGAGGTACCTCAGATTCTGGTGGCCACTGATAATCAGCTGAGGAGGGTTGTAGGCCCGCCTCCTAGTCAGCATGACCGCCTCTGTTTTGTGATGCGCGAGCTGGAGACCGTGGCTAGCCATCCACTCATCTACCATACGCAGCGTACGATTGACGATCTCCTGCAGTTGTTCTCCAGTCCTAGCTATACCAACCACAGCGAGATCGTCAGCGAAGCCCACCAGATGCGCGCCAGTAGGAACGTCCATCGCCAGTAATTCGTCGTATGCGACATTCCACAGGGTGGGTCCCAGTACCGACCCCTGAGGAACGCCACAAGTTACTGGCCTAGGTGTCCTGTTCTCGCCTACGAGCAACTCCCTGTCCGAAAGCCAGGAGCGAATCATACGCACAAGGTAATCAGGCGTCGCCTTCTTCCTTAGTGCTTCATCGATCACTGGCCACCTCAGGGAGTTGAAAACATTTTTTTTTGCACGTCTAACGTGACGAGGACGCAGAGCGGTTTGTACCGTCCCGTGCCCTGGGCCGCGCTGGCAACGAGTCCAGTTACTACTGCGATTGCCGTCTCCGTAGAAATGCCCCTGCGGAAACCGAACTGATTTGGAGCGCGCCTAGCAGACCCGTTTTTGTCAAGGTGAGCCTCTAACCTCTGCAGAATAAGTCTCTCGAAGAGTTTTCCCTGGGTGTCAAGGAGGCAGATTGGCCGAAAACTTGATGGCGATGCTACCGGCTTGCCCGCTCCTTTGTGGAGGAGCACGAGTTTAGCACTCTTCCACCTCGTGGGGAATGTCAAAGACTCGAGGCAGTCGTTGTACACCTTGAGCATACTCAGTGGGCGAGCCTGGACGATCCGCCTCAAAATTTCGTTGGGGATCCCCAAGGGTCCGCTCGCCTTGCCTGAGGAGAGCCTCCTGGCGGCCTTGAAGAGCTCGTCAGCGGAGAACCTAGGAATTTCACGAGTGAAGACCAACTCGTCGTTTTTCGGGTCGATCGCATCAAATAGGTTCCTGATTTCGGGAGACGGCATGCTGTCCCAATCCGTGATTGGAGTGGCCGGGAACAGATGATCCGATATGGCGTCCTCTCTCCCCTTGGATGCAAGTCTCGCCGTACCGTAACCAAATTACCTAACCTTGTACGGTCTACCCCAAGGGTCAGAGTCCACCTGACGACACAGATCCTTCCAGGCCTGTTCCTTGGACCTGCGGATCTCAGTCCTGAGAGCCCTCCTGGCCGCCGTAAATTCGGCCCTGACGGCTTGGGAGCCCGGGTGGCCGATTCTTCTGAGACTCGCCTGATATGCCCTCCGTAGCCTTAATGCTTTTTGGCGCAGATCGTCGATCGCGTCCGACCACCAGTACATCGGGCGCTTACCCGGAGGCCCCTGAGTCCTTAGCGACATATCGACGTCGCAAGCACTGACGATATAGTTGTCCAGACGCTCGGCGGACGCGTTTGCGTGATTTTTCGAGGCGAAACCTCTACCCGTGGTTAGTGGGGTGTTCCTGACGTAACCTTGAAAAGCTTCGAGGTTCAGGCTTCTGAGAAACCAACCGGGGTGAATAGCGTCAACTGAGGCCTCCACGGGTTGGGCTGGGAGAGCAGGCTTTATTCCGTACGCCACGTAAAAGTGGTCACTGAGACTTAATTCGTCAAGAACTTCCCATCCGGAGATCTCAACGCCCCTAGAGAAAGTAACGTCGATCACGGAGGTAGCGTCCCTAGAATGCCTAACCTAACCTAGTCCCTAGAATGCTCCGAAAAAATTGGCCAGATCGGACCAGCGGTTTCCGAAATCCCTTCAGAAGAAATATAGGTGCCCCGACTATGGGGGGGACCTGTTCCCTTTGTATAACCAAAATTATTTGCGCAGGAACGGGGTCTCTGACGCAGATAGCCGCAGAGATATACTTAAACCAAAATGGTGAAGCGGAGGGGTGACTTTTAGTATGTAGTGGGGGTGGGTGCCCACTACAAGCTGCAGTCGTCCGCGACGATTTTGGTCAAGTGGAACGCAAGATATGGGACTTTTTGTTAATGCCCGCACGCGCAGGTGCGTTATGGGTTTGAGCTTAATCTACAATAGTCCGAGAGACCGGAACATGCGTTTTGCACGAGTATGTTGTAACCTTAAATGTTACTCACCAAAGTTGGGCGGCCGTGTTGTAAGATAGGGCGAAACGAAATCCGTCCCCACGGGGGGAGTATTTATGGGGCCGACTCTAAATCGACACCGACCCTTCGCGAACTTTGTTACACCTTTAACGGAAAAGATTTTACAAAAAACGATTCACTTTAAGTGCTATTACAGCTTAAACCGTGACTTGCCGCAGAGAGCGGGCCTCGGAGCTTGACTATACGAGAAACAGCAGACTGCTCTGTGATAATACTACCGCGCGAATGACTGAACCTAACCTAACCTAATCTTTTTTTTTTTTCCTGTTGAATCGACGACCGGAAGGGAACCGCTTTCGCATTACTTCCTTCCGGCCGCCATCGTTTATTTGAAACCAAATTACACAAACATTATGGCGCAAGATGGGGCCAATCTTACCGACTTGTCACCTTACAACAATTATACAATAAAAGTACTTATTTCTAAATAATCAGTACAAAAACAGAACAAAAAGATAATACATAATATATATTATATTACAAATAGTTTTTCGTTGTTCGGTTGAGGGACTGCATCGGACTGATGGATCACCAGACAGGCCTTCTTCACCTCCCTCCTGTCACTTGCCTCCTCCTTTCCTCTTAATGGTTCACTAGTGATGAGCACATCAACGTCTCCTTACACTGCAGTCTGGGCAGGCAGTTGCTCCGCCGCCCAATTTCCGTTGAGGTTAACTTGAGGAAGTTAACCATCACGGGGAACCATCGGACTCGACGCCATCTTCCTCGCCGTGCACGAGCCGGAACCGGGCTTGTGCGGTACCTTGGTGAAACCTGCCAAGTCGCAGGCCAGACAGCTATCCTCTGCCGCCTTGCACTCCTTCATGCGGTGGCCTGTATCGCCGCACCTCCAGCACGCGCCAGCCCTGTCGGATTCGGTGCAGTTTCTAGCGTTGTGTCCGAACTTTTGACAGCGAAAACACCTTTCGGGAGGTAAAGTTCTGGGGCGGACCCTGCACAGTGTCCATCCTACTGGTATTTTGCTATTCACCGAGGCGGCGTATCTAGACATCCTGGCCGTCGCTACCTGTTGCCCGGAGCGGGTTGGCCAGATGCGGACGTCTTCGATGGTATCGCGTTCCGCCCTCGCGACTGGGTCATCTCCGCCGGGGATGGCTTCCCGAAGAGCGACTAGGACCTCCGTGGCCGTAACCTAACCTAACCTAACCTTTTTTTTTTTTTTTTTTTTCCGGGTTTGAATCGACGACCGGAAGGGAACCGCTTTCGCATTACTTCCTTCCGGAACCTAACCTAACCTAAGGAGGGCACGGCTGGCCTGGCCGGAGGCCGCTGGTGACCGGGGCAGCAACCTAGCCTAGCTAGTTTTGCACCCTAGTCGTCCCGGGCTTTCCCTGGCTAGTGGGTTGGCGGCGGGGCCGAACTCGGTCCCGTTGGCCCTATCTCCGGCCCTGGAAGAGCTAGAGGGTCGGGGTTTTCGGGGCCTTGTCGGTGACGGTCGTGGGAGGTCAAGGCACTTTGGGGGGGCAAGTTTTTGCTCCCGAGCCGCTCCGGACACTCCCTGCCGAGATATCCGCGAAAAACCGGATTCGGACCTTAAACGTCCCTAGGCCCTATCTCCGGCCCTGGTGGGGCTAGAGGATCGGGGTTTGCGGGTACTTATCTGCGTTGGGCTCGCGCGACGAGGGGGTACGGGGGGCAAATTTTTGCTCCCGAGCCTCTCCCTGCCGAGTTATAGTCAAAAGAACTTATTGACTTACCGGGTGTGACGGGGTCCCACGATGCCCCACGGGGGGGTGTTTAATCAGGCCGACTCAAAATCGACACCGGCCTGAACACGAACTTTTTATAACAACGTAGATGGCGCCACTTGGCTCACTAGTTTAAGTGCACGAAACTTCCACCGGGAGCGGGCCTCGGAGCGCTCGGCGCTTGAACACTATTTACGCACTAATCTGCCACTGGGGGCGGGCTTCGGAGCAGAACTCGTCCAAAACACGTCCGTTCACTGGCAACGACTACACGCGACTGAACCTAACCTAACCTGGTCCAATGCCATCTTCAAAAAGCCATCAACAACCTACAAAAATGGACACAAACATCCGGCTTCACCTTTTCTCCCGAAAAATCACAATGCATCGTCTTCACACGCAAACGCGCTCTAAATCCAATTAAGATAAAATTGGGCGACCATCAATTAATAAATAGTAATACAATCAAAATATTCGGTATCATTTTCGACAAAAGATGCTCTTGGACACATCACATCAATTTTTTGAAATCAGCCATTTCTCCACGTCTCAATATTATAAAAATGTTATCCCATACTTCATGGGGTTCTAAAACACACGTATTGTTGTCAATCTACAAATCCCTAATACTATCTAAACTTGACTACGGATCATTCATTTGGTCAACAGCTAATAAATCGATTACAAAAAAACTTGATACAATTCACAACTCCGGACTTCGTATGTCAATTGGAGCCTATCGCTCTAGTCCAATACCGAGCATCTACAACCTATCATGTACTCCTCCTCTCGATATAAGAAGACTCAAAATAACATTAAATCACGAATTAAAGCTAGCTAACACTCTTCCTTCGCTCGACTTCAATCCAAAATTTAAAACTTTAACAACACTACTCTAGGAGTACAATCTAGTCATCTCCGATTTATTAACTATTTCTCCTCCTTTAACTCCTCAATGGACAAATCCCAACGTAGCAAATACTGAACTCTCCATATTAAAAAAAAAGACACTCCTTCTTCAATATATAAACAAGAATATTTCCACATTATACAAAACATAAAAAGCGAAAAAATATACACGGATGCATCCAAAAGCCTTATCGGGGTCGGGGCTGCAGTTGTTTGGAATAACATGGAATTCATGTAAAAACTCCCCAGCGCCTGCTCAGTCTTCACAGCTGAATCATTCGCAATAATCAAAGCCCTCGATTTAATAACCGATCACCAGCTCCAAGACTCCATCATATTCACTGACTACCTCAGCGCCATCAACAACATTAACAATACTAATAACCCATCAGACATCGGTCTTCATATTCAAAACAAAATATACACTCTACAGAAAAACAATAACTTCAAAATCAAACTTTTCTGGATCCCCGGACACTCCAACATCATTGAAAACGAGCGCGCCGACCTTGCCGCTAAAACGGCAATCACCTCTACACTATCTTCTCCCACCAATATCATCGCATACAGGGACATACAAGCACTGATAACTAACAAATGTCATCTAAGATGGCATCAGAAATGGTTATCTTACTCCACCAAGCTTAATCAAATAAAACACAACACAGACAATTGGACATTTCCCATCGAAACTCCCAGAAGATTCGAAGTCATCATAACGAGACTGAGAACCGGCCACTCTCAAATTTCGCACAGCTTTTTAATGGCTAAGGAAGATCCTCCAACATGCGCAACATGCGGCGTCCAAATTACCATTAAACACATACTCACCGAATGCCGCACATACCACAACATCCGATCAAGCCTCAACCTTACCGTACCACTTTCCGAAATACTGCAAAATCATCCCAAGGCCATAACAGACATCATCCATTTCATCACAGCAACAAACCTTCAATCCAAAATCTAAAATTAAGTTCTCTTGTTTATTATCCTTACTGTAAATATTTAATTTAAGATATTCATATTTTGTAAGCCCAATGGCCTATGCTGCCGAGGGTTCTTTCCTAATAAAAAAAAAAAAAAAAAAAAAAAATATTATCAAATTAAAAATATTTGTTTATAACGAAAAAATATGGTTTTTTTTTTGTCCCGTTTTAGCTAAAAAAAATATATGGTCATTTTATTTATGGCTAAGTATATTATACTTCACTACATATAATTAGCTTATAACTATTTTTAGATTCTGAACGGAGTGACGAATGTATTGATTTTACAATGATATGTGTTTTAGATTCTGCACGGAGTAAGGAATGTATTGATTTTACAATGATGTATGTTTTTTTTTTTTTTTGTGTCTGTGTACAGCATAAGTAGTCGAATTAATGCTTCAATTTCAAACTTCGGGATGATTTGTTTCCATTGGCAAAGTGAACATCCTCGGTGCATTATAGAGGTAATAAGTAAACATTTTCCAACAGTTTTCAAAAAAATCGAGAAAAACAAAAAAAAAAGTCGGCAAGTGGGTACCGCTCTGCTGTACATTAGGGGGTGGGGTGGACCTCGGACTAGAGTAGGTTAAATTTGAATACAATGATAGGTATCATTGTATATGAAAAACGATTCTGAACGGAGATGATTTGTCAGTCTGGAATATTTAACGTTAGATATAAATACATACAATTTTATGAATTATACCTACAAAATAATTTGCAAATATTCATGATTTTGACGAATTTTTGTCAAAATTTGAACTTCAAATGCTAATAAAAAAAAATTGTGCCTATGTATTCTTATAATTTTTTAATCACTATAAGAATAACATAATATGAGGAACTTTGTATACAATTTTCAAGTATTTTGATTGGGCCAAAAAAATTTTATCGACACTTCAAAAAAAAATTTCAGTTGTCTATAAATAGCTCAAAAAAACTCAAAATATTTTGAAAATTAAATCATGTAAAGAAAATGCCAATCTAAATAACTGGTAAAATTTTCAAGTATCTACGATTTATACTTTTTGAATAATAACAAATATTTAAAACCGTTTGAGGATAAATCGTTATCGTTACGCGATTTCGTAAAAATTTAAAATTCAAACGCACTTAAAATTTTTCTTATAGTGATGCTTTGAGTTTTCTCTATAGATACTTGAAGGAAAACTTATGGAAAACTTAGTGTCGTATTTTCAATTCTTAGTTATTAACACAAACATTTTTATGATTTTTCAACTTCAAAATTATTTGCAAATTTTCGCGTTTTCGACAGATTTCGTAAAAATTTGAACTATAAACGCTTATAAAAAAAATTAACGATTTTTAATTTTTTTTAGCTACAATAAGAAAAACTCACAAGGAACCTTGTATTAAATTTTCAAGTTTTTTTGGTCATCCAAAATTTTTTTACCGACACTTCAAAAAAAAATTCGCATAAAAATCGAAAATTTCAGTGGTCTATAAATAACTCAAAATATGTTAAAATATTTTAAAATTTAACCGTATATATACATTATACAATATATATTATTATATATATATAAAGTTAATATAAACATTTGATGAAAATTTCAAGTATTTACAGTGATTAGTTTTTGAATTACAACCATATAAAAAAATCGATTCGGTCGAAAACTGGTTTTGCGTAAAAATTACCGTTTTTCCGTCATTTTTTTTTTTGTTTTTCTCGATTTTTTTGAAAACTGTTGGAAAATGTTTACTTTTTACCTGTATAATGCACCAAGGATATTCACTTTTCCATCGGAAACCACCCCCGAAGTTTGAAATTGAAGCATTATTTCGACTATATAGTTATGCTGTACACAGACACAAAAAAAATAAAAAACATACATCATTGTAAAACTTCGTCAAAACCATGAATATTTGCAAATTATTTTGTTGGTATTGTAGTAAATCAAAAATGATTTACTACCCTCTTATGTATATATCTGCACACACATGCAGATACATATATAAGGATTTATATTATGAAGTAAATTGACTTACCCTTGTCTGACTGTAGACTTGACAGCAATTGAATGCAGCCAGTGTAGAAAAAGTGGATAGGTGTGATGTTAACTCACTCAAATATAATATCAATTAAAATAGAACACAAATGATATAACATTTACATTGAATTAGGTAATAGGTTTATTGTTTTTAAATTAAGACACGAACAAGCATTTATTTTACATGAATTGGCTCTAAACGTATGTCCATCACCAAAGGCGCACGTAGGGAGAGTGATGTCGCGCACCAGAGCCCGATGGTTGATGGGTGTCTCCTTTGGCCGGTGGTGTAATAAAACTATACAATGGTCAAAGGACATAACAGTGTCTGACCACATATGTTCACTATCGAGTGAACAATTCACTGAACATATGTGCGACCACGCACATGCAAGGGATTATGATGACGCCACTATTATTATATGTGGCTATCATTACAGTATAAATGTAAAAATTTTTGTATAAGTAGCTAAGAAGTGAAAATTCAATAAGAGATTTTCCATAAGTAAAGCTTATAATAATTAAAAAAAACTTAAAGTCTGGTGTATTCAGACCATTAAAACATAAACCACCTTTTTCACCAACCATTCGAAATGGTATCCTTAGGCTCCTAGATTCGTTTAGAATCGTTTTTCGTATACAATGATATCTATCTTTGGATTCAAATTTAACACTCCTATAATAATACATTATGTATAATATACGAAAAACAACTAGAAAAAAATACCCCATGTGAGTAAAAGTGATAACGGAAACAATGCAAGTAACGACGGATTCAATGTCGCGGCCTATCCACTCGGTCGACAAATGTAATATAATATTATGTTATTACTTATTACTCAATACTCATTGAAGTTATTTGTCATATACTTCAGTTACACTCTGTATATATTATTAAATATAATATCATACTATTTCGATTAGTAACTTAATTTTACATTGTCGACGAAATGCTGCATAGATACATATATATTATATAATATCATTGTAGAAACTACAAATATATTTGCTTATAACATAATAACTTATAAAAATAATATTTTAATCTTCTAGATTTAATTAAATTCTATTTATAATAGACGATAACACTCAGTATAATATATATATATATATATTAGTATCAAATTAATAACTGAACGGTTTTACCCAGAATGCATGACCTTGTAGGCCAACGGATATACTGTTATAACATAGAACGTTTATTTTTAGTTGATTAATGATTTCCCATTAAGAGGACACTAATACACTATACCCGCATGTCAGAGATAACAAAGGAAGATAATATACGCCTAACATGGTTAAAAACTGTTTTGCGCGGGACTACTTTAATCCCTCGATATTTATATCAAAATTACCTAAATTTTAAATCGCATTGAGAAGAATTTTCGGAAGAAAACTTGGGGGTACCATTTATTCACCAAACGTTTCGGTTTGGGCTCTTCTAATGCGCATTCCCGAAGTCGGGGGCCTTTAAACACCCCTCCTAGATGTGTTTTTGAAAATGTTTAATTTTTGTACGATGTTTCTGAAACTCGGGAATTGGATAGTTTGAAGGTCGGTGATCAAATTTGGCGTCTTGTGTCGAGACCGTAGAAGCCGTTTTTTCCTGTATTTTGGTGCTTCGAAAGTTCAAAATTTACATTTTTTTCTTTTTTTTTGGCATGGGCACTAAGATTTGTGCGCAACAAACCGTTTTTGTAGTTCAATGTTAAGAGGACTTTGCGCCAGATCGATGAGTTCCAAGATCGAGGTTATCCGACTTTTGGTTCGGAAGTTATGATTTTTCATATGTTTTTTGTACTTAGAAAATTACGTAGTAACGTGTTTTTTGGATTTTGAATTTTAATTCGATCACTATGAAACTCGAGATTTTAGTATTTTATCGTATGAAAATTCAAAAAGGGTCTATGGTCGAAGTACGTACGACCATTATTTCACCTGTAATCTGAGAAGCAAAAAGTTAAATAACGCATTAGGTTATTTTTCATATAACCATACGTTTCCTTATGGTATACGTTCGTTTAACGTTTTAAGTAATAATTATTTTGAACTTTTTGTTTATATGCCACCTAAAAAACACGTTTTCAAAAAATCTTAATTATAGAACTTATGAAGTCCCATACAAAGAACAATTTAATGTCTTTTGATTTTCTTCCTATCTCTGACGTTTTCTCGGGAAACAGCTGGAAAACGCGATTTTCCAAATTGCGAAATTATCAGTTTCCACGGTAAACCGATGGCAGAACGAACATTTTGCATAGAGGTCGATTTGTTCTCCGAGGAAATTTACACAAGGAACAGTAAGTTTATAATTTTTTTAAAAAGTCAATATTTAAAACTTTAATTCATCGTGATCTATACTGTACCTAATGTACAGCTGATCGGTACCCAGTACCCACTTACCCGCGTTTTTATAATCTTACTGAGAGTAATGATAATTGTTGTCGTTACGTTGGTCACATCAGTCATATTTTGGCGCGGTTTTCATTATTTATTTATTATCATCTGACATCTACAATAAATGATAATTATCAAATTGTTTGGTATTTCAATTTTCAAATAATTTTCTTTACCTACTCATTTAGTCATTTGTCAACATTTTTCATTGCTGTTATTTATTCATTTAATCATTTAATTTTAATCTATAGTTCTCTTTCATAAATTGTACATTAATACTATTATATGTCTATACGTCTTATCTATGATTTCAATATACTAGTTATGCTTTAATCTTAGTGACGTAAGTATTCATATTAAAGTCGTATAGTTCAAATAAAAATATATTAGTTTAGTCGTACCTATTCTCAGTTTGTTCTAATTAAGCGTGTACGGTGTACCCAGGGCTTTGGGTATTAAAACACCTATCTGCTGTATAATGTAAAAATATATTTTTTTTTAAAACCATACACTCTATGATATATGTGCGAATAACATTTCCTTCCTGAGCTGTATTTACTAATACTAAATTAAAATCATTAAAACACTACTCTTAAAATCTTGGCCATGTGCTTAGTTCTCACATTTTGCTTATTATATTAAGAAATTATTCATAGTTATTTTTATATCTTTTGTAATGGCTGTTAATTTGGATAAGTAATAGAAAGTTTTTTTTTTTTTTAGTTAAACAAAAGTAATGGCATTAGTTCATGCTGAACTGACTGCCACTTGCAATTCATTAGGATATGCAGGACCTGAAAAGTATTGCATTGATCCACAATGTTCAGGTATTTACTTAGTTTTAGTTTATAAGTGTTATAACTTATAAATAAATGAATAAAATACACTTTCAATTTATACTGTTGTCATTTATTGCAGAGGCTGTTCGTGATCTGATCAAGTTTTTAAGACGCGATGGTGATGACCATGAAATCCGTCGCCATCTTGGAACAGCAAATATTGTGGAAACTGATTTATTGCCAATACTCATTGAATACTCAAACAATTTAGATTTGTTTGATTTGATCATACGGTTGTTAGTTAATCTTACAACACCCGCATTATTGATTTATAATGAACAGCCACCCACTGAGAAAACACAAAGCCAATATTACTTGCAAATAGTGTCGCACCTACAAAAATATAAACGAGCATTTACAGATGTCAATGTCTGGAATGTAATAGTGAATAAATTGGCAAAAGTCATACAGGCAGTATGTATAACTTTTTATTAATTTTTTTTAATATAATATTATTAAATAGTGTATGTATTAATTTTATTATAGGAGTACCATGAGAAGGGAGAAGAAAAAGTATTGTCTACAGTGAGACTTCTTATTTTAGTTCGAAATATACTTCATGTGCCTGCGGATAATGATGCTGAGTGTAGACCTGACAATGATGCAAATTTACATGATCAAGTAAATTAATCCTAACCTCTTAAATTGTATGATTAACTAACATTTAATAACTAAAACTATTTAGGTCTTGTGGGCAATGCATCAGAGTCAACTCATTGATATCATCATGTATATAGCATGTTCAGTTAATGAAGAACAGTATTATTTACATGCATTAGAAGTGAGCTTTTAAGCCTATATCATTTTTTTTTTTCAAATAAACTCTAAGAAAATATATTATTTAATAGTTTGTTTTTTCTGTATTTGTAATGAAATGTATCTAAAAATGTCGTAGATTATTTCACTTATGCTTCGAGATCAAAAAGCATCAGAACTTGCAAATGCATCAATCAATCGCACTGAGACTGAAAAACAGAGAGATGAACATGAACTTAAAATAGTATTGGATAAAGAACGAAAAGAAAAGATGGATAAGCTTAAAAAGTATAGTGGATCACGCCACTCAAAGTTTGGTGGCCGATTTGTTGTTTCTGGTATGAAATCAATTGGTGAAAACGAAATGGTTGTTTCATCAATGACATCTAACATAAATAAAGCTTTTGACCGTTACAAGGTTTGTTATAACTAAAATGTGTCTTTATATCAATTATGTATGAGTGGCATGCTTAATTATTAATGAATTTTTATAAAAAAATTTCAGAAACCTCTTAAGACTCCTCGTAATAGACTACCTCTGAGAGATGTTGGTGTTGAACGAAAATCTGCCTTTAGCGTTAGACTCTTCTTAAAAGAGTTTTGTGTTGAATTTTTATATGGGGCATATAATATGTTAATGAAACACGTCAGAGTTAGAATTTTTCTTCTGTTTTTAATAAATATTGTAAATATTTAATTCAGTATATTATTATATTTTAATTTTAGGAAATATTGGTGCGTTCAAAAGGCCAGCCTAATGATGAGTCATATTATTTTTGGGCAATACAATTTTTTATGGAATTTAATCGCAATTACAAATTTGAAATTAAATTAGTTAGGTAATATTTCTCTTTATTATTTTTTTCTGTGTTTTATTATGAATATAAATTATATAATTTGTTTCCAGTGAAACTATGGCTTTAAATATATTTCATTTTGTGCAAGAACGCATTGAAGAGAGTCGTGAAAAATTGATAACTGATAAGAAAAAAATTCCTATTTGGTCTAAACGCATGCATTTAGGACTTAAAGCTTATAAAGTATTTATTATATTCAGTGTTTTAAGATATATTATTGATTTGAGTTAATATTCATATATTCTCTAGGAATTAATGGAAACACTCTTAGTGATGTATCAAAGTAAAAATCCAACGTTAGAATCTAGTGCTCGAACAATTTTAACTAATTTATTTTACATGGTTGAATATAGAGATTTGTTATTGGGTTTGCTAAATTTATATGATGAAGTGAAATTCTCACGGTAATAATTGATGTAATACATTACATTCTTCAAATTTCATTCATATTTAATGTTTTAGAATGTACCTCAAGGATGTTATTGAAACAAATCATATTTTTATGAAACTATTGGAGCATTTGGGGAAAAAACAGCGCAATTTAATTGTGCAGTGCAAATCAAAAAAAAAGACTTACAAAAGTATATTTGATACATAATACATTTTTTTTCTTTGCTTAAAATTATTTATGAATATTTTTAGAATCTAAAACTGCTACTCAAGTTACTCCAGAAAATGATGATAGTATGTGGAATAATTTCAGTACAAATCTTAAAGAAATTATTCAGATCCATGAACAAGTTAATGTAATTGAAGCAAGGCCTTATGATCCTATATCTGAAGTGCCAATGGAAGATCAAAAGTAGTTAAACATTTTATTTTATTTTATTTTTGTACTTTATTATTATTTTTTGATTATATTGTTTAAGAGTTGAAACAATGCAACGCATACAAATGCACCTAAGAAATAAACGTTTGGAAGAATCTGTACAACTATTAAGAGCTTCTAGGTAAATAAAAATGTATATACATACATATATATTTGTTTTATTAATATTGTTAATTATCCAATTAATAAACAACAAATTTATTAAGTTAAGTATATATTTTACGTATAATATTAATTGCTCTTTAGTAATAACCAACATAAAGTGATTACAATTTTTATAGCAGTTTCAGATTCAGTATTGAGAATGGAGTGAATATTACAAAAATATTAAAAGCTTTAAGAGAACTATTTAAAATAGTTATTTATTAGTTATTTAAATAAGTATTTAATCTGCAAAGGTTAGGTTATATTAGGTTAGGACACATAAATAAATTATAGAGGAGATCACAAATATATTCATTTGTATGAAGTGTACACTATGAGGAATCTTTTAGAAAAGTTTGAATGAGTGACTTGGTAATTAATTTTGTTCTATACATAAGCAATTAAATGAAACATTATATGTTCTATATAAGTTAAATTTATTAAACCAATTTTTTTTTGAGGTTTTATTCATAAGAATGAATATTTTGGATATAATATATCATTGTATTCTTAAAATGAAGATTGCTAGTATGTTATTTCAGTGTGAATAGCATAGATCAAAAATGTAATGTTTTATTAAAGGTTGAAAACAAACTAGGGTAGTTGAGTAAGAGAAAAAAAAGTTCTTTAATTATTATAGTTTAACTCAAAATCCATCTTAAAAATTCAAATATATATTAAATAATATAAAATAAGGGTTTAATGTTATTATTACATAACTGTGTATGTTTAGGGAAGTTTGGCCTGAAGATAGTTATTTTGGAAAACCAGGGTTAAATAGCGATGATGAATTAGATATTCTAAAACAAATATTCTTTGCTGATCTTGGAACACTCACAGGTATAATTGGCATTTATATTTTTACAAGCTTTATTTAACTATTCAACCTTAAACATTACTTAGTATTTTTAATTCCAGGATATGATGAAAACATTACAGAATCTATTAATTTAAATGATACTGAAAATATCAATGTTGATGGTATGTAGTATATTAATAAATTATAACTTATATTTTATACAGGCGCGGATTCAGTGTGGCGGAGGGGGCGGCTCCCCTTAAGCTGTGTTTTATTTAGGAAAAATTCCTAGCAAAAGAAAACAAACTAATTTTAAGATATTACTTATTAGAGTAATCTACATAATATTATCAGCTATCGCAACTGCAAGTGTGTATAGCCACAGATATTTAAAAATAAAACAATTGTTTTATATATCTCTGGTATATGCACAAATCAATGTACATAATACGTTCAGAGGTTTTCTTGGATTTAGCTATAACAATAGTCGATGGACAATGCCACAGCATTACCACGGTGCGGGTGGTGCGGTGCCATGGTCGTGAAATGGATGGACGCAGAACGACTGATTATATTCTATTGACAAATATATAAATAAACTCTAATAAAAGTTTTTAGGGAATTGAAGCAATCATTTTTTTATGTTTGCCACCCGTGATTTGATAGCAAATAGCTATCAGTAATGAAAAAAACATCATCGCGTCATGATTGTTATTTGTATATTATATATTTTATTTTTTATGTGAAATATATCCCCCCCTAATCTCGGCTGGATCCGCACCTGATTTTATAAAGATATTAAATTAAAATTATTTATATCAGGTATGAATGAATCATTTGATGTACTGTTTCCAATTTTTTATAAATTATTATTTTTATTATAGACATGTATTTGGAAAAAATATGAATGAAAATTTTGAATACTTCGAATAACATAGTTTTAAAAAATATATTTAAACAAATTTAACAGAATAATTTTATTTACGTAAAACCGTTATTTTTTTTTATCAATTTGTTTAAATATATTTTTTAAAACTATGTTATTGGAAGTATTCAAAATTTTCATTCATATTTTTTTCCAAATACATGTCTATTATAAAAATAATAATTTATAAAAAATTTGAAACAGTATATCAAATGATTCATTCATACCTGATATAAATAATTTTAATTTAATATTTTTATAAAATCAGGTGTGGATCCAGCCTGAGATTAGGCGAGGGGAATATATTTCACATAAAACATAAAATATCTAATATACAAATAACAATCATGACAATAATGGTTTTACGTAAATAAAATTATTTTGTTAAATTTAAAGTCTTAATTACTATATTTTTAAATTATTTAAATTTAATCGAATAACAATAAATAATAAGTATACTATTATTATGCTTATATCAAGATACAATAACATGATTAAGATTTAACCTTTCATAAATCTTTTAACTTATAAAAAAGTGATTGATATACAAATCAAATTTTGTCTAGAAGAAGAAGAAGATTGTGAAGAAGATTCTAGTCAAATAAGAACAGAAGAAACTAATTTTGAATTCCTAGATTTTGTAAAAAAGTTAGATATTTTTTATTTTGTTTTAAATTAATGTTTTTCAAATTCTTAAATAGTACATTTTCATTTATAATTATTATTGTTACTTTTAAGATTTGCAAAACCAAAAATTTTACAAAGCTGCTGTCAACTCTTGAAAGAGTTTGATACTAATTCTACTTATACCAATCATGCAATAGTAAAACTTCTCCATCGTATTACATATGACTGCAAGTACAGTGCTTTGATGTTTCAAGCTTCTGTTTTTCGAGTTTTTCAAAAAATATTTTCATCCAAAAATCCTAATCATAAAGTAATTATTGCAATTATTAAATATTTTAATTTTAAAATAAACTTTGTTTGACTATTATTTTTAGGAATTAAAACATTTTGCTATATTTATAATGAGAAAATTTACTGAAGTTGCCAAAAAAAATAAAAAAGTCTTTGTAGAATTATTATTCTGGAAAGATTTAAAAGTGGCATATGAAATTGAAGAAGGGTATGATGCAGACCAAAAAACTAAAACAACAAATTGGAATGAGGAACAAGAAGATGAGTTACATAGACTTCATCAAGAATATGCACAAGATATGCCCGATGAAGGTAAATAATATTAAGTACAGTATATCCTTACGGTCAATGTAATGAATTGTAATGTTTTTTTTAGATGAAGTAGCTTGGATTTGCAAAAACCTTATTAGACAGGACCGTTCAAAAATAAGTATCATTAAAAAACTCAAACAACTTGATATTATACCAATAAGAGTAAGTGTTTTTAAATGTTTTATGTTAATAACTCATTAAGTACTTTAAATATTTTTATTTTTTAGAAAACCAAAAGAATGGTCAGAGAATTTTCTGAAGCTGAAATAGTACAAATTACTCAAATATTTCAAGAATTTAAAGATGCGACTTGTCCAATAAATTCAATCATGAATAAATTAGATGTGAAACGTCCAAAAAATCACATAATTGATAAAATACTTGAATTGGGTTTGATTAGAGATCGAAAGGAGCTGTTAAAAAAAAAATCTAAGGATTCTAATAAATGTACTCAAAGAGATTATCATTATTTCAAAAATAATAAAAATATTCTTTTTCATTATTTGTTTAGCTATCAAAAATCAAAACCAGTCGAGTGATGAAAGTAATGATGATTTGGATTTGGATTATGACACTGAACCTACTTACCATAGTTTAACTTCTGTTTATGTATTAAATTCTATTAAAAAAATAATCAATAAGGATATGAAAACAGCTTTACTGTGGTTGATTGAGAGCTTAGACGAGGCAGTAGATGATTTGGATGTAGACGAATCTGATATTCCCCTATTGCCATTGTCTGATGAGTGTATGACAGCTGTTAATGATGTTGATTTTCAAGATATGATGCAAATATTAGGCTTACATAGACCTTCAAGTATTCAGGTAACACATACAATGAAATCAATAATAATTGAATAATCAAAAACTAATAATAATGTATATTTAAAAGGAAACCTATTGGCGTATACCAGGTAGATGGCAAGCAAATGATATCCACCAACGATCTACAGCAATCAAGAATGTGATAGAAGGTAATTTTGTTACTGATGAAACAAATACAACCTATAAAGTTGATGACAGTAGTGATGAGGATGTCGGAACAACATTTGACAGGATAAGGAAATCTCTAGCTCAAAACAGTGTAAATGATGATCAGGAGATCATAAATACAAAATTGAATAATTCTCACTATAGTAAAGAAAAAATTGGATTTAACAAAAGTATTGGTCATAATATAAATACATTTTTATTAGAGAATAGTGATGTTGAAGATAATGTTACCCCTATAAAAGTACTTTTGGACACAAGTGGTAATAATATCAGTGGCCATAGTTTTTCAATAAAACAATTATTGGAAGACAGTGATGAAGATGATTTGGAAAAGAGTATTGTTTCAATGAAAAAAAGAAAGGCTGTGTTAGAAGACAGTGATGAAGAAGATGAAGAAGCTATTCCTAACCAGAAAATATCAAATCATATTATTTTAGAACAAGTTGATAGTGACAAAGGTAATAATCAAAATGTTTCAACATTAAAAAAAATGAATACCTTATTAGAAGATGACACAGTTCATACTATGAAATCTCATTTAGATGGAAGTGATAAAGAAGGTTTTGATGAGACTCATAAAAGAAAGTCATCGCTGACAAACAGTGACTCTGAAGAGGAAATTGGTGGGTTCATAAAAAAGACCAAATACTTTATAAATGATGACAGCGACTAGCATGTCAAATAACTTTTATTTTTTAAAGTATACAATAATATATTAAAATAATAAACATTTAAAAAAAAAGTAACTTGTATGTGTGTGTTTGTACCTTATACAATATAGGTATAATGTTTTTTCCTAATAATTCCCAATATGCCCTATTTTATCTCACGTATATTATGTTACTTTTATTACTCAATTATACATACTATATATAAAGTATAAAAATGTAAAGTATTAAATAAACTCTTATTTTCATAAAACATAGTGTTATTCATTGTTATTGATGGTACTTCAATAAAGCACAAAAATTATTATTGAATAATTACGGTGTACATAAAATATATTAGAACAAACAGGATAACAGCAATATAGGTATGTACGTCTACGGAGTACAAGAATATACCTTTTGCACGGCCGGCGGTATTGTTTCCTTTGTTTTAGAGTTAGCCAGCAGACAGTCTCCCAAAAGTCGAGGACAAGAAATGCGACCGGACTGGATGCCATCGGCCGTCATTAATAAGTCGTAATTGATTTCATTGCTAACGACGGAGTCTCGTCTGCCGAACAAAAATCACATAATTCATTCGTAACCAACTAAAAAATGGTCGAAGGTCGCTATGATATCATCGTTCATACTTGTACGACGGATGTTCTTGGATAAACCGACGTATCCAACTAGCCGTCGTATCGATTTGGCCGGACGCACGGCGTGAAATGAGCTTTAGATACTGTTGGATGGTGCAATGCGTGTCTGTATCGACTTCCATACTGGACAAGTAACTGTGAATCAACGGAATGAGACCGGGGAATTCGCCCATCTGAAAACACGTTAATTTTATAGGTTACGCAATACGTAGGTCAAATTAAACATATATTATATTGTTTAATTTTGAACTCAGAAGTTAGCTTTTAGAGTCTTCAAAGTCATTAAAATAATATGTAATGTATTAATGTACAACATAATATATTAGCTTATTCAATCAACTCATAAAAACACTATGTATCGATTCGTCAAAGTATATTTTATTCTTATCACGAAGCGCAAAATAATAATACCTAACATATAATAATATAATATTAATATTACAATATACTAATGGAGTAATGTATTAAACCAGTACAATACATGCATTGTTTCGACTGTTTCGAGTAAACGTTAAAAAAACCAAGGTAAATAATAAAATAAATAATTATTTTTTTTTTAAAGTAATTTCAGTGATGTGAGTCGTTCTGTTTTCTTCAAGTCGTTTTAATTTTAACCGCACAAACTTGCAAAATAAAATAGTCTCAAATACTATGATCCCAACTGTACTATGTTTATAAGTCAAAAGTCTCAAACTATTATATTATATTTACTTTTCCGTTGATGATTTCGTTTATGGACATTGTCGTGTAAGAGGCATCGTCGTGGGAACCATTTACGTCAACGTTTGCGGTTTTAGATGTAGATGCAGCAATGTTTTTACGAAACCAAAACTTCTCCGTTAGAGCAGCAGATCGCTTTTGAGCTTTTGACATATTCTCGTCCACCTACAAATGGTTTGATTAATATACGTATATATTATATATAATATAATATAATATATGTGAATAATTATATTATTCACCTCGACGGAATGACTGATAAAACGTACTTTACTAATGGGAATGATGAAGTTTAATTGATACGACAAAATAACCCTAGTGAGTAGGACGACGAAGCACACGATCGCGGCGTTTTCAAAATCGGTTAGTTGCACTTCACATGGTCTGAATTCCACGCGCCAACCGATTGTTGACTTAGGAGGCGGAGGCTTAAACCGCATTGTCTGCCAATTAGTTGACTGTATGTTCTATTATGTATTATATAAAACAAAACGAGCACGTTTGTTATTATTTTATTTCCAAAATTGATTGAAATAATACATTTTATATTTATTATTTATATTAAAGTATGTGTATACATTTAAATATCGTATTTAGTTGAGTTTATAAGGGGTGGTGCAAAATAATTTGTTTATATTACATGTTAAACAAGTAAAAACAATATTTCACTATAGACATTGGACAAGGGACTAACCGACTAAAGTACAATATTTTTAATGAGTATAACTATAATTATATTAGAAAGTAACTATACATTATAAAGCATGTAATTGACTACCAAATTACTACCAGTTTTAAGAACTTAATCTACCCTTTGACTTGTCATTACGAATCACGATGTGCAATTAATAGTTACGGCATAATCGTTTCTAACCTACGAGTTGGAAAAATGCAATAAAGGACGCTTCAAACATTAATATTTTATTATTCTTTTAAAATAAGACTTTAAATACGAGTAGTAATTCACAAACCTGCTTTCTATATTATATTAATAATGTAATATTATACCCTTTAAAAGTTAAAATATGCATTTATTTAAATAAAAATTATTAAAGCATTTCGAGGAGCGTATTATTCGTATGTACGATATATACAAGAAAATAAACTTTTTTAAAAAGAAAGAGTCGTTGAATCTTTGACATGTATAATGTATATATACAGTAAAAAAACCTATATGTTTAGGTGAAGTATACTTCAAAGTGATCCATCTCGACAGTATCATCTTGATGCACTTTCTCGTTAAACAGAGATACAGTATCTCGGATGAATAGGTGCGCTACGTGCTGAGCCATCTGATGATCGATGTCGGCGCTCTTAAGTTTGTTGTAGATCGTTTTGTCGTATACCAGTGACACGTCGTTAAACCTACCGCAACAAATAAAAAAACTTGTCAAGTAAAAATGTTAAAAAATAAATAAATACAAAATCAAATTTCATAATTAAATTGTATTGCATCAATAGTCCGTGCCTGAATAAGGTACGATTTCCTTACAGCATTAAAGTGTGGGTACAGCAAAGCGTCACGACGCCGGGTCTAGACGCTTACTATGTCCGAAACGGTAGATAAAGCTAGACGCTAAAAGGAAATCTTATCCTAAGTTTTTAAGTTATTACAAAAATAAACACCAGTTTAGTAAGTACGAGTATGTGAGTTTTAGGTTAAATATGATTGACTGCACATGTACAGCGTCAGTTGTTTTCAGCGTTAATTTCAAAAATATATTAGATTACACAAGAGTAATTATTTCTGTCAAAAATACTAATATTTCATTACACTTATATTCTTTTTGTCGTGTCCGATAATAAAAATGCCAATAACAATTATATTATATATATAAAAAAAAAACAACAATAAAATAAACAAATAAAATAAAATAAATCAATTTGGTACGTCTAATAAATCACATTTTTGGTAACGTTCTATATGTTGTATTGAGACCAGTAAGCGGCCACCTCTATTGCATTTGTGTTTGTCAGAATCAGATCTTCCCTGGTGCATTGTGCTGGACTCATGGTACATAAAAAAAGGTGTTCATCGGTCTGTCGTTCTCCACAGTCGCATGTGTCATCTTCTCCATTAAATTTCCATTTTACCATATTATAGCTTAAGTCATCGCCACCCCGGCTTTCAATCTGTTAAAGAGTTTTCCATAATGGCCATGGAAGGTGTTCACCCATTGGAAGTTGTTGTGTAGACTGAGTCAGTTCTTCCGGTTATAGCTCATCTTGCCACCTTTGCAGTCTAGCTTTTTGTGGGAATTCGTGCAGTTCTTTTATTGTTTGTATGAAACTTTTTCGAGATTTAAGTCTTGTGTTAGTGATTTCATGTCCAAACATAGGATGTCTTTCGTCCTTTATCTGTTTGGTTTTTTCTATATCGGTGGTTACTCGTCATCTAATTTCAGGTGGAGCTATGCCTGCTAGAAGGTATAGCTTGTATGGTAGGCGTTGGTCTAAGACATCCCGTTATGATTCTGCAGGTATCCTTCAGAACTACAGATACATTTTTGGCGTGTTTGGATTGGCTACACAAAATGGACACGCATATTCTCCAGTTGAGAAACATAGGGCTATTCCTGTTGTTCGTATGGTGTGAGGTGAGGTCGTACCCCCTATTGGCTTCCAGCTAGTTTTCTAAGTAGGTTGTTCCTTGCTTGTACTTTCATTTTAGTTTTCGAACAGTGCTCCTTAAATGTCAATGTCCTGTCTAAGGTGATACCAAGATACACGGGATAATCAGTGTTGTGCAGTGTTTTCCCAGTCATTCTATATTAGGGTGTTTCTTGGCATCACGGTTTCGTAGGTGGAAGCAACATACCTGTGTTTTGTTTGGGTTTGGTTTTAATTGGTTATTGTCATAGAAGTTGGTCATGACTTTAAGTGCGTTTTTTAATTTCTTTTCTACATAATCGAAGGTTGTATCTTAAGCTGTGATTGCTAGATCGTCTGCATATAAAAAGTGTTACGTGTCTCTCGGAGTTGGCTGGTCGTTTGTGTATAGGTTAAAAAGCATTGGTGCTATCACATTTATATGCAAATTTAACATTAATAAAAAACAAATTTATCAATGTCACATTATACATAAAAAAAAGTGATTAGGCTGCAGAAAAGGTACAGTTGAGAATCCCAAAAAAGACAAATTACCACGCCAAAAATTTTGATGAAAATCAAAATAACACCAAAACTTGATGTGTACAAAAAATCAGTATACCTACTAATATAAAATAATAATAAAAAGTATTTTAAAGTAAAAAAAATCCCCTCACTTTTCTCCTTGGCTTGATAGGTACAACGTGGTAGAGTCGTAACGCGATTTGGGTATAACGAACTTGTCTGTGGTCAACGGCTCCAATCCCCTTTCTTGTCGCGTGCGGCAGTCCACGGACCGTGATATCACATCCCAGCGACAGTCTACGTCTGTTAAGTACCCTCGAAATACAGGCGATGCCGCCGTCAATGCTAACTACATCAAAAATGTGGAAAAAATGAATAGGCATATAATAATTTATTTATTATGTATATATATATATATATATATGTAATACCAGATACGATTAGATAAAACAAGTTGGACAAGTGTAATACTAATTTTTATGTACCACATTGTATATGAAAAATAATTCTAAACAAAGTGATGAATGTATATTTATTTATTTATTTATTTATTTATTTATATTGATTTAACGATGTGTGTTTTTCACCATTTGGGGTAACATTTAACATTTTTTTTTAAACATAACTCACAACTCGAATACTCGATATACTTAGTTGCAGGTTAACCTAATACGTTTATTTCCCAATGTAAAAACCAATGGAATTTTTATTTTTATTTAATAATATATTGTACTCACTACTCGTACTATATACCAATAGGATGTTAATATACTCGTACTATCGTCTACGTCTATCACATCTAATTAGTAATTATCTATATATATTTATGATTTAATTTTTAAAACAATAGTACCGTTGGATACGAAATTAAACATATTTCATATACCTACGTGTTTTACATATTAATAAATGATTAGATATCGTAGTTTTTTTTATGAATATCTAATAACAATAAATAACTAATAGAAAATAATAAATATGGTTAAATTTTTTAAATAATACGAATTGTTTCATTTTTATTATTATTTATTTGATTCACTTTAAATAGTCATTTAACTTAATTTCTAGGCGGATAGTGAAATTGCATAACAATCAAATTCTTTGACTATATGCCTAGGTAATTTAGTCATATGCCTGATTAGGCTATACTCGTATGCCTACGACATAATATTATATAAAAACAACAATTAAAACTCTGTTATTATTTAGTTGTTTTGCAAATTTAAGTGTAAATGTTTGACTCACCAAAATTGGACACAGCGGAGTGAGCTGATCATAAAGAGTTCGGGCTTCTTTGATACAACATGCCTGTACAATTTTTTAGCAATCAAAATAAATAATAGGTACATTTTGGTAAGTGCAACACTTCATTAGAATTAAAATGACCTACGGTCATCATATTATTGCGTACTTGAAACGTCATCTGTAAACAGCAACAGCCCATGCCGAATGCCATGGCATCCATGTATACGTGATCGGGTAATGCCGCGTTCAAACTGTCCGCATCCCCGCCGATACTAATCAAATCTTCTTCGAACGGATTCTGAGTGTTTTCATCTTTGAATACTATAAATTAAAAATAAACACTATATTGGTTAAATTTTATTTGCGTTCCATTATAATAAATATTATCAATTATTGCAAAATGTCAAGAGTGCATTCAATAATTTAGATAACTGGAAAACTAGAAAAGAATAATATTTTTTTTTGCTTTTTTGCTAAGAGTTTAAGACAGAAAATATTGGGCAAAAGCGGTTTTGGCTTTGTAATAATTACACATACCTACATGTCTATAAATTAATATTGTATACTATTTATACTTTTGTTTAAATTTAATTTAAAAACAAAGAGATCTTAAGTAGATAGGTATACCAACTATATCTATACATAAGAAACCATAAAGTAATAATAAAAATTAATTAATACGAAATTTTAATACTATAGTTCATCAATATAAATTTCAATCTTGAATCTAACCAATGGTCATACAATATAAATACGTAGTAGAACCAACCGTAAACTATATAATACGTAATTGCAACAATAACCTTAACATAGTAATACATATATTAGAAAATATCTGCAGCAGTGCAGCATATTATTACTTGTAAGATATATGCTATTAAGATTAATTATTTTAAGACTAGATAATATTCTGTTAGGTATTATCATTGATCAACGTTTTACATGGTCTCCTCATCTTCGAAACAAAATACTATCCTTAAACGATCGACTTCGTCTTCTCTGTTCTCTCTTAACCACCAGCAAAATAAAGTTACCAACCAAGCTACTAATATACAAACTGTATCTCAAACCAATGTGGACGTATGGAATCCAAGCATGGGGATCTGCAAAAATCTCAAACATAAACTGTATCCAGCGCTTTCAATCCAAAACCCTCCGGCCTCCGTGCTATAACTAAAGCGCCCTTCTATATGCGTGTCCAACCAGACCTTAAATAGCGATCTTGCCATCTCACCCGTCCACGATGCAGCTAAAACATTCTACAGGCAATTCAACTTAAATGTTCAAAACCACACCAATCCCTTAATTAAAGGACTCAAGTCAAAAATTATACCAGGTAACCCCAAAAAGATTAAAACGGCGGTGGTGTCGGGACCTATTAATCTAGTTAAAATTTTAAATTGTATAATACTATGGTAAACGCATATACCTATGTATATGAGTAACTGACAAAGTGCTTTTTTTAATCTGTCTTTCCAAGCCATAAATTCATCTATCAAATTTACTTATTGTTCTAGTTAGGTAACAGATTGTAAAAAAAAAAGATAATATTCCGTAGTTAGCATGTATTATATACACTATAAAATAATAATATACAATATATTGTAACTTAAATTTAACATAAAAATGCACAAGAATATCATAATGTGATATTGATTTCCCCCCTCCATGATCGTAAAAACGACTGTTATAAACTTATAACTTTATAAGTATTGGAAATTTCACGAGGTTAATATAATATACTATATTATATTTTATATTATCATAATCGTTCGCATATGTATATAATAATAATATGGTAGTAGTGACCTTTATCATGTATGGATTTATTGAATTTGTATAAACTATATATTAAATAGTGTTACGTTACATACATAGGTATTAATGACACCTACAAGTATACAGTTATTTATGTTTAAATTATCTTTCAAACATATTATGTATGCCTGTTAAAATATTTTATCATCATTACCTATTGAAGTTTTAAATTAAATAAACATATATATATTATATATATAAAACGAGACCAGAACAATAAATAGTTATCGCCATACTAGTGACTACATACAAGTATAATAACAAATTATTAAAAAAAAAAAAATTTTAATTTGATTAATAGGTATAACATGCTATACTGCTACTATAGAAAATGCTAATTATTATTAGAAAACAAGTAGATAGTTAAAAACACTAAATAAAACTATAATATTCAGTTATAACTGCAGAGCTACCTGGGAGACAACTTCGAGAAATAATATACATATTATCGCAAAGTTATACTTCATTCATCGAACACAATATGGCATGTTGAATTAATACAATGGTAATTATAATATTAAAAAATCCAACAATAAATTTTCGTGTCATGTCATATTTTGAAATTATAATTCCGCATAAATATTCAATATCTTTGTTAAGCTTACAAACACTTGTATTTTTCAAATGCAACAAGTACCTAACCTATATCTACTTAAACAATACACTAACACATACACAAAAAACCACATCAAAACTCAAATTACGAATATACAAATCTGATGAGTGATGACACAGTCGACCGAACAATAATTAGTAATATAGCAATAATAATAGTAGTATAATAATGAAATAAAGTTACCTATGTATAAATATATAATATTATACTACAGTACTACACAATATACACCGGCGGTCTCTGCAGCACTTACCATCAACTTAGTTAATTTGCTAACGTATAGTCATTTTACAATAGTGACCGTTTAGGCTGGAGCTATACACGGCGATATTCGCTGCGAAATTCGTTGAGCGGATTTCACAGCGAATATCGTTCTGTCCGTCACAACGAATTCCGTCACGCGGTTTTACGGATTGTGCGATTTTGAAAAAAATCGTCGACCGCCAATGAATATCGCGGCGATTTAATTCGCAGCGAAATCGTATAGCCAGCATGATTTAAACATATAGGTTTTCGACGACAACGAAATTCGCCGTGTATAGCTCCAGTCTTATAGGAATGTAAAAAACAACTTGCTTATTCTGCTAATAAAATATGTATGTGTATATGTGCGCGCACACACAGATTTTTAAATGTACCTTTATTATATATATATATATATATAAGACAGGTATATTTACTCGGAATGTTTATGGCCACTCGCTCCCCTCTCCGTTGCCGTATATTCCTGGTGAGCGTAGAGAACCTCGGATGTCCTTTGTAAATCGCCGAGTCCGGTATGAACAGCGAACGCGAAGCGCCAATCTTGGGTGTCGGCTGATCCACGGGCCACGTGAACTCTGGACATCCAAGCCTGCACACAAATGCGTCCCATATGCGTGCATATTTTGTTATATCTGTGCCTGGGCCATCTGAAACTACAAGCCCAAAACACCGAATCCAGTGCATAGCCTTTCTAACGTTCAATGAGTCCCTCATCCTTGCCCATATCCCTCCCTGCTCGAAAAATATAAGAAACTTAAGACAACTCCATATCTTTTCCCTGCACGCGATAAATATCAATAAAGGTATAAGTTAAGCTAGTCAACTTGGTTGTAAAACGCGGTAACAATTATCTCGATCTGCATCATATGATCATTACGATCAATTTATAGTATCAAATATGTGCACGTATATCTCAAAAATCGAAATAGTTCAAAAATTGTCGTACTGAATATTATGACACTCAAAGCTTAATACTACAACACCATATCACCACCTCACACATATAATATAATAATTATTGATACATGCTCGCAGAATATTAAGGTGTAAAAAAGTCACCAAAATGCGTTTAAATTGTGCAATGATAATCAGTTATCGATCATCTTAAACTCCCGCAATCATTATGGATCAATAACGCATAGATGGGGAGGGGGACAAGCAAAAATAACAATAGTCATCTGTATACAGCAGTTTTGCATACCTGGGGAAATTCGTGATGGTCATCAGCACCTCGTCCGGCCCGAGTAATTGTTGTGCTTCCTCTCTGCGGTACCGCATATTCGCCTCTACTATGTTAAAATGGGCCAAAAGGCCACCATATGGTTTTCCAGGAGTGCCCTCAATCATGTAAGCCCCGTATTCAGGTCTCCACAGCGATTTTACATTACTATTATATAGACACAACACACAAATGTGTAAATTAGAGTAATTCATACATAATTACGAGTATACTATGAGGTTTCATAACACAAAGATCTACAATTATATGTACTATGTATTATATAATGATACACGACACACGTACACACAATATTTTTAAATCATTAAATTCACATCATATGGTAAAACGCTAATAGTTTAAACTTTAAAGAAATCAGATATACGCTGATGACAATGATGAAAATATAGTACCCGATAAGTACATACTAATATGTATTAAATGCAATACAATATATTACAGGTACAATATATTATGTTCTTAACACTGGATTATCTTGTACATCATAAATTATAATATTAAAAACTAGATGTCCTTGAGCCAATGGCATAAAAACAATAGGTGGTCAAATATATCGATTTAAACGTGTATATTATTTATTGTTGAGCCATCATACTTTATACTAGTAGCTAATAATAAAAATAAAAATAACGTGTATATTCAGTATGTATAGATCACTACCTAGAAATTGTGTAAACACACGAACGCACGATAATTCAAATGCAGACATAATAAATAACTACAAAAAAGAAACTTATATAATATATATGATTCTATAGTTCTATATAGCACCAACCTAAACAGCGACTAAATTTATTTTAATTATTTATATTTTTAAATATATGTTGTACAATAGAATTATCACTGAAGTTAAAAATATTATGTTAATAATTTTCATATTTGTTCTTTTTGTCGTACACAAATTTTGCACAGACCAAATTATTAACCTGTTTAATAAAACGTAAAAGCAGATATCTACCTACGTCCACATACAATATACACATATAATTTTATTTTGCATATATATTGGGGTATTTTTTTTTTGTTTTACATTTTTAATTTCAAAAAACATTTAAAATATACAGTATTAGACTTACACGTACTGCAGGTACGTTCATAGCTAGGAAAATATTATTGCTATTATTGGTGTCACACCACTAACAATTCGCGCAAATATGAAACGTCTTTTACAAAATTAATAATTATTTAATAATCTATAACTCTTTAAAAAAATGTATAATATAATTTGAATAAATTTAATTTCTAAACGAAGTTTGTTATGTCATATTTTATAGTTACAGAAGGGCATATTAAGAATTTTAAAGACCATAACTCAAACATCCAAAACCTAGTTATCACTGAACTCAGCAGGTTTTAAGTATAAACATATTATGAACTTATCTACAAATATAACATTGAGTAATATTCCTAATTTTATACGCAGATGGCATTATAAATCGGTTTATGTCTATTAAGATAATTAAAATAACTGACGAACAATGGTAACTCGAGTGAGATCATTTTTACACGATTGCGTCATTTTTAAAATTGCCGATAATATTGCATAATATATGTAATATTTTGTTAAATATGGGTCGCATAGATAATAGTAAATAATTTTCATTCGAACCTTAATAAATTGAAATTTAAAAATTAAAAAGCGATTTTAAAACAATTTAAGTGTTTCTAATTTTTTTACAAGTAGTAGATATAAATATATAATATATTTATTTACTACATTATTTATACTTTTTATTGTTTAACATAAATGATAATACATAAATAATAATTAATAATAAGTTTCCTAAATAGGTATGTTATTATATTATTTAATTTTTATCACACGTTACTTATTTTAATTAATTATATTTTATCATATGTAATTATATTTTAACATTTTATTTAAGCTAACTAAAAAAAAAAGGAATCATTATGATTAGAGAAAAATGAATTACCTTATTATGTACAAATCCACGTGTAATATGTAAATAAATATATATAATGATTTATGAAGAACTTAAGATCTTACCTAAAATTAACACTATTTTTTTATACCATTTGGATATAACGGTAATTTTATAACGGATTATACATTGCATTTTTTAATTCAATTTGAATGGTACTATAGAAATAAAGATGAAATATATTAAAATATATTATACTATAACCATTTTTAATATGTAGCCGTTTAAAATTTAAATCTTCAAACACATAAATGTAATTATATTTTATTTAAATAGGATTTTTATCATAAAAAAAAACATAGGTAAAAGTTTTTGAAATTAGCTATTAAGGCGATTATAAATGGTGATTTTCTTTCCGTCCAACACACGTGAATAAAGAATTTAGACATACGTACTGATTTATATAATTCAACGATAATTATTCCAAAAACAAAAGATCGACGTTCCCACATTTTTGATTTTACCTCCTAAATCTTAAACAAGGAGTACCTAATTAAAAAAATACATCAAATACAAAGCAAAATGCAATTTATTTTTTAACACTTGTAGGTATATTGAACAATTCTAATATTTATGAACGAAAATATAATTTATTACTTGACAACCTGATGAAAAAAGACGTACAATTATAATCTAATCAAAACGAATGTCATTTAATCCATAGTATTCAGAAAATTCTAATGCATATATTTTATTATAAATCTACAATAAGTCTTATAATCTATTATTATTCAAAACAATAATAATAATAACAAAAAGAAGAATACAAGTGATCTTAATCTATATATTATAGAATTGGTATTGAGTGGATCACTGTGATAAATGTGTTAAATTAAAATTCCATAATATAATTCAGCCAATGTAGGTATACGAAAAACGATTCTAAGCGAAATGGGCAACTTTAATGGGGTAATTAGGAATTTTCTTCGGGGAGGGAAGAATTACATTTTTTAGTACAAAACTATCGACTTTATCATTTTCAAAAAAAAAAAAAAAAAAAACTTCACAATATAAGTAAAATAAGGCTTTGAGAGGGGGGATCAAGATTCTCGATTTTAACAAAAATTCAATAAAATTTTAACTTTTATTTTAATGACCTAACATAACCTAACTTAAATGAACCATCTATTAAATTTTCATGTTTTTTGATCAAAGCAATATTTTTAAATTCTGAAAAAAGTGATGAATGTATTAATTTTACAGTGATGTGTGTTTTTTTTTATCTCTGTGTACATCATAACTTATCAAAATAATGCTTAAATTTCAAACTTCAGGGGTGGTTTTCAATAGCAAAGTGACCTAACCTATCCATGGTGCATTAGCATTATACAGGTCAAAAGTAAACATAGGGAATATTTAAATATAAATATTACATGACAAAACAATGAATTCTTTATGCATTGTATTTTGCAGACGCTGTTATAAAATTGACAAAAAATTAAAGAAAAAAAAATTAGTGAAATTATTTTTAAATTTCAAAAAATAATAATGCGGTAATTATTTATTGATTGTGTTTTTTTTAATTATAAATGTTTGAATCTTTTAGTATATTAAGTATATAAATTTGAGTTAAGCACCTTAATAGATAATTCATATAAGTCATGGGTATAAATTTTAATGCCATCATGTGGTTTAATAATCATTTATTATTACTTATTACATATTTAAATTTTTAATTTATAAGTACAATAATGGAGTGCAAAACTGTTATGCCAAGTTTAAGAAGTTATTATATAATCTGATATATTGTATATCTTTAGTTTGGAAATGGGATTTTTGTATGAAATTTAAATTACACAATAATCATAAATAGTAATTAAAATGTAATATCTCTATTATCATCAATAAACATACTTATAATTATCTGACATATTATTATGATAATTTTATATTTTTAATATACTTAACACACAGATACAGAGTACAAAATACAGCCTAAAGCAGGTAAGTACATTAAAATGTGATTTTTCCCTAAATTTTTATTTCATTCACAGCAAAATGAAAGCTATTAATCATTAGCATAAGTAAATCTGTAAGTTGAATGTAATAATTCACAATATAGATAAATTATTAAATAGATACATTGCATAAGGTTAGTCAAGTGCATTTTCTAGTTTATTTAATTAAATAAATCTAGATTAGATTAAATTGAGTAAGATCTAGCAGTACATTGTATAGCATTGACTACACATATAATTTTCTACCAAGTTCTATACGATGCATTTTATTTTATTTAATAACGAAGAGAACACAGTTACCAACATATAGCACAAAAATAAAACATAAATACTAAATATGAGTACAACATCAAAATCAATAATATTACAACATGAATGTTCAATTGTACTGTACTTAATCATTATGGAATCAAAGGGATAATATTTACAAAGGTATTAATGATAATAACCTAACCTAACCTAATCAATGATAATTAATAAAAGAGGGTGAAATGACACGTGCTAGACTGTGAAAATCATGTTATTTTCTTTGTTTTTGACTTATAACTGTTTTCAAGAATTATTCAAAATCTTACTAAGATAGAAAGTATCTTACAATAAAATAATTGTTATCTAAGGTACAAAAACATAACGTCTGATTTTAAAAAAGAATCCACAGACTGTAATAGAGGATAAAAAATAAAAATGTTATCCCTCATATAAACTTTATACAATATTGAATAATTCTATGAGATTTTTCTATGAAGTAGATATTTTAAAATACCTATACTCTGTCCAGCGAGAGAACGCGCCGCAGATCTACCAGAATCGGTGTTTCTGCGCATCCCCAAACGTCACCCTACCATAGGGAAACTAGTTTCGATAGCAGAAAGGTGCAGGAAGATGCGCAAAATCAGTGTGTTCTCTTGCTGGACAGACTATAGTTAATTCAAATAATTTTAGCCCTGAACTAAAATAATTTAATTATATTTAAATAGGTAAACTTGAACTAGCCTCTAGTTTATATACAATTTACAGCTTTATACTATCCAACACGGATTCTTTTAGTTTGATACAACACTTAAACAGAAAAAAAAATGTATAGTATGAATAGATATATTCATAGGTACTTGTCATATCTAAATATATTTAACCTAATCTTTAAAACATAAATAAACTTTAAATAAGATGATAGTCATTTACAAATTAAAGAATTATAAAACATTAAACAATCTTTTTAAATACCTATTTAAAAGTTAAAATATATTATTTTTTCTGGATTAAAATTTATAATTATATACATTTCATAATTGTATTATTCTTTTATAAAATAAAAAAGTATATTGAAAGTAAGTGCTTGTTTCTATAATTCTCTGCATAAAACTAACTTATTTTCCAGGATTTCCAACCAATTTATCAACCAACATTTGCAATAATAAAACCCAGTTAGATTGATTAGATTAAAATCCTCACAGCTTATGCATAGGAATAAAAAAAACTAATAGTAACTGCAAAAACAAATGCATAACTGGTCTTCGTAAAATACATTTAACTAGTAAACTTTAATGGAGACCATACCAGAAAATTATGTTTGATTAACAAATTATAACTATTGATATCTAAATGAGATTACAATAAACATAACTATAAACACCATTTTATTTAATAATCTACCTAGTATCTATATCTATATCTATCATAAAATCAATGATAACGTAAAAAATAATAGGTTTTGATAATTTGAACCACTGCAAAAACTAATTAGACCTACTCAAATTATTGGTAGTTGATCAATTAAAACAAATATAAAAATTCATTAATATGCAGTTTTATAGTTTCTTCCAAAATAAACCAAACAAGTTTAACCATAAGCGTAGAGTGATGAATTTATTAGGAGGAGCTATAGCCTTTTTTTTCCTTGTGGAAAATCTGACAAGAGTCCAGACACAGAATTCTGAGGTGGGTTGACATAATTTAGGGGGGGGGGGTCGATTGCCCCCTTAGCCCCCACCATTCTATGCCTATGAGTTTAACTACTACAATTATACAATATTCCAACTACTTATTCAGAACTTCACAATTATTTATCATACAAATTAATTTTCTTTATATATTTCCCTCGTTATGAATTTATCAATAGTAAATATAATTATTATACATCTCAACATTATGTATTTTTATTATACCCAAGTGTGTCGTGTAGTAAATACTAACTACAATTAAATTAATATTACTTTAAATTATTATGCTCGTTATTATGTTATTTAAAACAAATATAGTAATGTATTCTTTGCTCGTAGGTAGATAAATATAAAATTAGATTGCAATTTTAAATGGCAATTTCTGAATTCAAGATAAATATAAACAAATAATTAGTTTAAACATTAAAATGTTTATTTTAGTAATAAAATTTAAAACAATATTAAGTAGTTATGACTAATTATAATTATTTGCTAATTGTAATTTGTTGATTTGCATAATAATTTAACTTACTGTGGGTCATTTGCTTCTTTTTCATTCAGTTGGCCTAAAATATCTTGTGCACAAAGTCTAACTCTTGCAATTTTGTTCGTATGATCAAATTTGACGATTATGTATTCGACCTAGAAAGGATGAACGACGACGTACGTCACAAAAGTGAATGTCGCGATGTTAAGACGCATCGGCTGTAGGTATATTACAAATTTAAATTAGTTACCGGGGCATTGTTAATAGTTACCTCATCACCCCATTTCAATACATCTCCTTTACGATCCAATAGTTGATGGTACAAATTCAGAAATTGATCAATGCCGTGTTGTCTGACGTGATCGGCTAATTGTTTCGTCTCTTCCCAGGTGAGTGGTTGCCCTTCTGTCAATAGACCCATAATTGCGCAAAAACCCGAATTTTTTTTAAAAAAAATAAAAAAATTGAAAACTACGTGAGGAAACAGTTTCGATATTCACCTCGTGCGAGCGTTATTTATTTATACAAAAAACGTCTGTGTGAACCGGTATTTAACTTAAGTACCTTCAAAAACCAAGTTAACAAGCACAATATTAGTTTCAAGTTTCAACACCTAACACTATCACTAATTTAGGGAAATAGCGCGGAAGGCGGAACAAATAACAAACCGCCGTGCTCGGCTGGTTAATGATAACTGATTACTGAAAAGTAGATACTATATTACTATTACTATATAGTGAATACTGAATACTGAATCTGAACGTCTGAATTACCCGAAGTTCCGAGTTTCCGACACCTGAAGTCCCGAACGGTCGGATACTCGAATGCCTTTACGAGTTTACGATCACGAGTGCTGACTGTCGGACTAAATATTAACTATTATTTATGCTAGAGCTACTATTTTTTTCTAGATAATAATATGATAATAATAATTCCGGTATATCACTGAACCGTGGTAAAACCACAGAACAAATTAACCATAGGTCAAAGTGGATATAATATCCACCTTGCCATAGGTATTAAAGAATTTAATATCTATGGGTAAAAGTGTAAAACGATGAGTGGAAAACAACGTTGGACTAATTGTGAACGTTTGATAACAAAGAAATTAGGGTGGTGTGTTTCATGCTTAGATCTAAGGTTTCATGATGTTTCTCTTCTCTACATCGTGGCCTGTTTACTAATACTAAACAACGAAGAAAGCTCAAAGCTTTTGCAAGCACTGCAAACGCCATGATCCAGCGTTTGGTCTGCTTAGTTCAAATAACAATAGGTGATAAAATCTTCTAATCTTTATTATCTATGCAAATAACCAATAGAGTGGTTAAGTGATGGGAACTATCGAATAGTAGCTAAGTTCATTCCTAGAGTATAACCGTATCGATATTCTCAAGAATTTGCCCATCACTAATATTACCAATATAGACAATATAGACATTATAGTATACAATGGATGGAACTAGAGAGCCTAGCCTCCTAGATTTATAGTTTGATCATGAATCATGATCACTATCACAAGTTATTTTATTCTATCACGAACTTATCACGTGTATCATTATTTATGATTTACGCTCATAGACCCATGATAGACCTTATGCTATAATTTAGAGTATAAGGCTTAGATCATATACATAAATATATATATGATTAAAGGATTATGTTTATACTATGGTTAGTTTACATATCACACCAAGTGCTTACGAATTTCAACGCTGCAAACATTAGCATCTAATCTAAGACCGTGAGCATTCCTATTGCTGTTGTGTTATTCCGTTATTATCAATTCATAATCCAACAATTTCATACCCATGTAGCTATTATATAACTATTAATAACACTCCCTTGATAACCATTTCTGTTATATTTTTATTTTTTAAGAACACGTGAAGTAAAACTTTATATTGTATAAATGGCTTAGAAGTAATTTTTTTTGGAGGGCTCCCTCGACAAATTCAATCTTAGATCCGCCACTGTATCAAGTATACCTTATCGTTGAGTAAGTCACTGAAATGTTTGTGTCAAATTTGAATTTAATTATAAATAATTTCATAAGAAAAATGTTTCTATGAAAAATAGATCTGTCAGTCTGTATTACTAATTTATATTAACTATTTTTTTTGATATTACTATTAAAATAATATAACTTAAGTACTATAAATAATACAGTGAATTGAATTAATGTGTGAACCAAATACTTATCTACGATAATTCATTATTCAATTATGACCAAATTAAAAAATTGGTTTTTTCTAATTTTAGATTAGGTATGAGTGGAATGATTTATGAATTGATTTTACCATTAATATAATAAGCATTTTTTATAAACCAACCTAAAAATGTTTCTTTTTTGTTAAAAACAAACTTCTATAACTAACATTTTCTATACATGAAAATGTTTTCAAAATATTTTTACTTTTAAACTATTTATTAATTATTTTCAATATTTTTATCAAGTAAATAAAATGCAAATTATGGGACTGGATCCTATTAACAACTCAATGGTAGCATTACACAAAAATAAATATATATCTATAGTTTTTGAAATACTGTATCATTAATCTTATGCATATTAATCTAAAACCTGTTCAAACTAGTACAACAAATATGTTTTAGTATTTTATGTGTGCAGGGTGTACTCCACTTATTAGATAATTAAAATTATATTTATAGATTGCCCACATAAGTTGAAACAAATTCTAAAGAGTAATGATTTTTGGAATACCATAATGAATTTGAGTAATACTCCACTGCCAAAGCCTAAAGTACATTATTTTTCCAAAATATATGTTTATCACACTATAATACTATATACTTATACAGTTATACATTTATAAACTCTTTAACCATAACTTATTATTTTTATAATAGCTGATTTTTAAATATTTTCAGAAGATTATTTGTAGAACAAGAGGTTATTTAGGTAATCAAAATATTTAGTAAAGAATTACAATAAAAAAACCTCTTCAGTACAGAACCTTAAAAATTACTTCTACTACTAGTCACTTTAAAGGCATATTATTCCAAACAAAATGACATATTCACAATATTTAATAATTAATAAACTGAGGTTTATTATTGGTCAATGATGTCAACATACATAAAGGTTAATACAGGATAGATTAACTAACCTACCCTACATAGGCATAACTTGGACTCTTTTCACATGGAGGCAAAAATATTTTTTGTAGCAAATGAACATAATATTATGTTTAAGTTGGTGGGGGCAATGCCCCTGCCAATTTTTGGCTGTGAGGGCAGTTGCCTCCATTTGCCCCCACCAAGTTACGCCTATGCTAACCTAAGTTAACCTAATGATGTCCTACATAATGGTTTACTATAAGAATATATTTTAAGAAATAGAAAAAAAACACATCCAGATTACTGTTTTAAAAAGGTAGCAACATTACGACAGATCAATAATTTTGCAAAGATAACTTTTATATATACAGATTTTAATAACTATTGTATTAGTTACCTTTCATTATTGAGAACAATGGAAGTGGTTATGTCATAGATAATAAAGATATGGATAGGCCATGCCTATGTTAAATATATTTGAGGCCGCGTGCCTGGAGGGGAAAGCAATTGAGGCGTTTTTATAACGATAGTCGATACTCGATATAGGTATACTTGTTTGGCCTCAACTGGACCCCTTAAATACCACTGATAAGACCGATATGTCCTATCCATATCTTTATTATCTATGGGTTATGTTCAGAGTTTATTTACTAAATTAATTATTAAATCATAACTATTGGCAAAACTGGTAATTAAATAACATTAAAGTTGGTTAAATTTATTTGAATTTTATATTATTTATGATTTGGATTTGTATAGACTATAGACTGTTACCAGTAGATTATTGTAATTTAAACTTCATACATATAAAATAACTCAATAGCCATTTATATCAATAAAATAAATAAAGCAATTTTTATCTGAATAGTACACATATTTTATTATTGAACAAGATAGTAAATAGTTTGATACAAAAACTTCCTTTTCAGTGATTGGTAATTTAATTATTTTTTCTATAAATATTAATTTTAGGGAGATTTATATAATACTTTAATTTTTGTTATGCATATGAGGAATGAAAAAAATGTAGATTAAATTTGTATTTCAAATTTATTTCTATTAATGACCGTACTTTTGGAATTCCCATTCTCTATTATCAAGTGGGCATACTTGACGAGTTTTTAACCAACGAGATATGCAGTGAAAATGAAAAGCATGATTACACACACCCCATGCAACAGTACATTCTTCACTAGTAGCTGATGCTTGGTTAGCTTGACATTCAATACATAAGTCCATGATATGATTACGACAAATGGCACAATTGTCTACAACAATGTCCCAAGCCCATAAAGCCACAGCATTCCACTTCTTTACTTCAAATCTTTTTTTTTCTCCGCGACTGCTGGTGCTCGATGATGGAGCTTCAACATCCTCTTCATCAACTTCCATATTTCTTATAAACAATAAATGTATAATTATTTTAATATTTGTTAAAAGTATTAACTACTGTATTTAAATATTAAAAATAATAAATTTGAAATTCTTTAAAACAGGAAAGAAATTGGCATTATGAATTATTTATTTTAACAATCCTTTTTAATTAAGAATTTAACTGTAATTTGCGCATAATCCTACATTTTAAATAGTTGAGATGTTTACATTCAAATAATTTGTGTAACTTCTTTTAACTTACTTAAAACAAACATCCAATAAAATTTAAGAAATTGGCTGTTCTTACTACTTAGAATGATTGGGAAAAAATTTAAAATTTGATGTGTGTAAAAACAATTTTAAAAACATTTCTTAAATCAAACACTGTTCTTAGTAGAAATACAGTTTAATTTTAATCTTTTTTCCAAAAAAATTAATGATTTTTTATTTTATAAACTAATTTTGAATATAAAATACATACTTAAGATAAGCATTATACACCCGAAATATTGCTTGGATCATGTACCTATTATTTCTTTACTTAAATTAGAAAAATAACTTTTTTGTAAAATTATAAAATTATATAGCTTACATGATATAAACTTCATAATCAACAATAAATCTTAAAAAAATAATTCAGTAATGAATATGAGACGCTGTTTTATTCAAAATTAAATTATTGAAATAATAATAAAAATCAAACCACAAGAAAAATCACTATCATTTACATCAGCTCTAAATTCTATTACAAATAAGAAAGGAATATCATTATGCATGCATACAGAACTCTGAAACAAAGTAGGTCTCATATTCACGACAGATTCACTTTAGGATTGATCGCTATTATTGACAACAGTCTAACCAAGGTGATAATTAACCATTATTTGCTTGCAAACGTGCAAACCTATACCAAATTTCTACAACAACAGTTTCTTTCTTATTTGAAATAATCCTATAGTTAAAAGGAAATAACAATCTAAACAAGAAGTTGTTTCTTGAAGATAAAAAAAAATTATCATGTCAGTTTAAAAATTAAAGTTGAAATCATTAGTAATGGATCAGCAAATTACTTCTTCTAAGGTAATTAAACAATCTAATGTTTAACCACAATAAAAATAAATATAAGTATAATGTTTGTACTTCAAAATAATATAGTTGATAGTAATGGAATTAAAAAATTAAGAGTAACTTACCTTCAGTCTTTAAAAATTGAAAATAATTCTGTAACCTGTACTACTTAGTACTTAAATATTATGATTTTATTTTTATAAAATAACAATCACAACTTTCTCAAATGTCCAGTCGTCCAGGACTCCCAAATCAGCCAAGCAGCTAACCAGGAGACAGAAAATATTATTTTGTTTAATAATGATGATAAGGCGAAATAACTAATAAATATAACCTTAAAAAATAAATTGTATTATCTATGCACTGAGATAGATAAGATATACTGGAGCGCGCACTCGCCATTCCCGCAATGATACAAAAAACGAGCCGTCTCGAATCCCGCTTCCCCCACCATCGAAGGGCAAAACATTTCATTTTTACATCGATATACGTGTAGTTATGATTATTTTCGTTCATAATTCTTAATTTATTTTCTTATTTCTTTAACAAATTAAATGTATATAGTAGTAATTATTCATTACCTTATTGTATTACCATGATTATAATATAAGATATAACGATATGGAAAGTGATCAAGCAGGGATTTTGAGATTTACAATGGACATTTTTGTTTATAAATAGTTGTTCACTACATAAAGTGCTATACATTGTAGGTATAAAATTCTTCCTTTTAACTTCAATCAACCATTTTTTAAGTAATTCAGGATTATTAAGTGGAAATCTATATATTATAAAATATTAATATTTAGGTAGGTATAATAACTTAATTTGTTAGTTATTTTTGTTCAATCAAACTTATTAATATAATATAACTTATTCAGTTAAATTTTGTATTGTTTTAACTTAGCTTTTATAGTTAATTATCATTATTATACAGTTAAGTTAATTTTAATTTTTTTATGTATAGATATAGCCTAGAGGTTATTGTTGAATTTTATCATGATTGTATAGACTACTTATCGAAAATTATTTTTTAAATTAACAATTTACTATTATTATATTATTTAATTATTATGACTATGATCTCTCGTATTATGATTATTAGTTATTATTATGTTACCACAAACGAGAATATTTTGTATTTTTAATATTTTTTTCCTATGTTCTATTAAATAATTATATGATAAAATTATTTAAAAAATATTATTATTTATTATTAAAAATGTTATATGATTGTAAATCCATTGTATAATCAACAATCAACCACAGTTTATAAAATATTTCAAAATATAAGATTACAATGATAGCACTTTTATTTTCTTGGGCTTTTTTTCCGGTATGATTGTAGTTGGGTTTTTTTTCGTGGGTATTTTTTCCGCTTCTCATTGATTAAATATTTAATTATATAAAATTATAAAACCATCGGGGCTTCAAGAAACCTCCGGGCCCCTGGCCACAAATAAAACTGTATAAAATGTTAATATTTAGGTACTTGTGGAACTAAATACTTCCACCTTTAATGTGCCTATTAGTACATCCAAAAGCTGAACACGAGACAACCATATTGAATATAGGTACTAGGTATACAAAATTGTAACAAATTACAAACTAACGAAAAGGCTTGAGATTATATAGGCATTTGAGTAAATATCTCAGCTATTAAGAACGAAAATAAATTGTTATTTATAAATTCATCGTATTTTCCTATGTAAAAATGAAATGTTTTGCCCTTCGGTGGTGGGGGTAACGTCAAACACGACGGCTCGTTTTTACGGCCGAGTGCGCGCTCCAGTATATCTTATCTATCTCAGTGTATCTATGATATATTTTGCATTGAACATAATATGATAACTGGAACGCTCACCACGCAGACAGTGTTACCCGAGCGTGCATGTTAAAAAGAGATAGCGAATAGTTAAGACTTAAGGTATTTTTATCCTTGTTTAACTTACCGCGCAAATGTATAATTTTATTTTATATTCCTATGTGCCTAGTAATTACTAATTGTACTTAATATTTATGCAGCTTAAATCATAATTATTGAATTACGTGATGTTTATTTATAATTTAAATATTTAATATACGTACATACCTTGATTAATTAGCAATTAAATCTTGCCTACATTCAGAAATTAAACCGTCAGCTAATATGAAATATAATAAATAATAGTTAATATTACCATTGAGTATAGATAGTAATATACTAATATACTATCTATACTCAATGATATTACTATAAGCTCTTAAGAAAAGGAAATTTTTTTTTTCAAGCAAAGTTCAAATTAACTTATGTACAATGATATGATTCTCTAAAACCATAATGGAAAAAAATTCTTTTTTATTTATTATATTTTTGTGTTTAAAATAATGATAAAGCCTAAAACTAGTTAGTTTTAATACCTACATACATGTATGTAATAATAATAGTTATAACTTTCTAACTTAACGATAGATAATAAAGATATCTAATATCTTTATTATCTATGAACTTAACAGTTATTATATTACAAGTTATTATTAGGTACAATTAACCTTATAATTCAACAATTTACTATTGTATAAAAGTAGTATTATAGTAGTACTAATAGTATTAACTATTGATTGCTATCGTTTTGACACCATTTTATTATTGTCTCAAATGAGACAAATGTAATCAATGATTTTTAATTAACCCTTAATAAATGTTGATTTTGCTTAAATAAGTTTAACTTTTTTTTTATAGACTACTTATCAAAAATTATTTTTAGATTCTGAACGGAGTGATGAATGTATTGATTTTACAATGATGTGTGTTTTAGATTCTGAACGAAGTGATGAATGTATTGATTTTACAATGATGTGTGTTTATTTATTTTTTTTTTTTTGTGTCTGTGTACAGCATAACTAGTCGAAATAATGCTCCAATTTCAAACTATGGGGGTGGTTTCCGATGTAAAAGTGAATATCCTTGGTGCATTATAGAGGTAAAAAGTTAACATTTTCCAACAGTTTTCAAAAAAATCGAGAAAAACAAAAAAAAACTTCGTAAAAGTGAGATACCTACGACCTTTTTCGTTGGGGCAGTCGCTATGTTCTATTAAATAATTATATGATAAAATTATTTTAAAAATATTATTATTTATTATTAAAAATATATTATATGATTGTAAATCCATTGTATAATTAACAATCAACCACAGTTTATAAAATATTTCATAATATAAGATTACAATGATAGCACTTTTTTTCTGTGGTCATTTTTTCCGCCTCCCAGTACAGTGGAACCTCGATAGTTCATCAGTGTAAGGCGGGGGCCAAGGCATTCCTTTGATTTACCGAAATTTGACTTATAGAGGTTCGAGTTATCGGGGTTCCACTGTAATAATAGTATTAATAATAATATATCTAGGCCTGCGATTTTGATGCAATTGCATCTTTTTTTCTAGTGTTTCAAAACGTTGCTTCATGAGTATAAAATGTATTTTAGGTGATGCTAATTATTTAAAAGTAATTTTTATTTTGCATTTTTTGTCAAAATTATCCTTAAATGCATTTTTAGGGCATTTTCTTAGTTTTTAGAGCATTTTTCACAATATGTTCATAAAATTAATGAAAATTGTTGCGATTAACAAGATATTTTCAGCAAATTACCAACGCGCGACGGTACGATTTATAAATTATATAGCACGATAATCGATTATCGTTGATATCAATTTTATCATAGCTAGGACTTTCCTCTTAAATTATCACGGTTATATCACAGATTAAAAATTTGAAGATGATGGGACTGAAACGTCTTAAACTGTTTCATTCTCAATTAATATGTAGTTTAGTACCCTACTCAGTACTTGTAGATTGTTGTTCAACTTTTACATCAACGTCAGTTGTCTAAAATAAATATAAATCATTACATTGTGATTTGTGATATTTGTAAAATTAGATAGGTAATAACTAATAAGTATAGTTAATTCTAACCATAATTCTGTCTAATTTACGACGTTTACCTGGTATTGTATTAAATGACTTGGAAATTTTTTGAATATTTATGGAAATGTATCAGTTTTTAACAATTTTACTGTTGCTCCTGGCCGAATCTGATAATTATCAAACTTTAAGTGTTCACTATATAAAGTGCTATACTTTGTAGGTATAAAATTCTTCCTTTTAACTTCAATCAACCATTTTTAAGTAATTTTGGATTATTGAGTGGAAATCTATATATTATAAAATATTAATATTTAGGTAGGTACCTATATTTATTAAATATTTAATTGTATAAAATTATAAAACCATCGGGGGTGAAAGAAACCTCCGAGCCCCTGGCCCCATATTAATTCATAGTAATAGGCCTGTGGCCGAACTATTAGGAATTTTTTTTCTAAACATTATTAATTATTATGGTTACAGGCTACAGTTTATTATATGTCTCATTAGAATGAAAAATATTTAGACAATAGGATTATAGGAGCATTATTATGCAACAATACTAATCATAACAATTCTGTGTGTTTATAAATTAAATTATTTACATATTATCTAAAAATAGAAGAATTTTTTATAGGTATTAATTATTAACATATGTAAGTAGTAATTGTTTATCACACCGCCTGTCCTAAACGATTCTGCATATTATTAGACAATTCATAAAATTGTTTTTTTATACTGCTAGAGCCAAGAAGTGCAAGATAAGAATTAATATTAGTTAATAAAATGTTATAACATTATTGTTGTATTAATTGTAGTTTATTTTTATAAATCAGGTATTAATTAGATACCTAAATAGCTACATATTATATAATTATCATTAAGACTATTTAATACATTTAATTGACAAGGTGTTTCACGAAGTAGTATCCTATTATTTTGTCAAAAAATAGAAATTACCTAATGAATACATTAAAATTATAATTATTATTAATTATTATAATACAAAATTCTAAATTTAATCATCACGGTATTATAATTTCAAATTATAAATATGAGGCTGAATTAATAAATACCACCAGTTCTTGTTGAGCATTATATTTTTAATTTTGTTATGTTGTGGCAGCTGATGGTTTATTGCCTTTTTATTTTTTAGTAGTACCTATACTAGTTATGAGATGAAAAACTAATATACTGTTTTAGGGGCTGCAGGTCACTTTGCTTCTCACCCATCTGTGTATAATAATGTACCTATATTATATTATCTAGCTAGTAGCTACAAACAAAAAGTGATATTTTCTAAGGATTTATTAGGTATTTAGGTCCTTGGTTACATGGGCCCTATAATATTTGCTTGCACACCCACCAATATACCTACACAAGTCGCGGCACTGTATAAAATGTTAATATTTACTTGTGGAACTGAATACTTCCACCTTTAAATTTTAATGTGCCTATTAGTACATTCAAAAGCTGAACACGAGACAACCATATTGTATATAGGTACTGTACAAAATTGTAACAAATAATTACAAACCAACGATAAGGCTTGGGGTTATAGAGGCGACTCTATTTGAGTGAATATTAAATATCTCAGCGATTATGAACGAAAATAAATCGTTATTTACAAATCTATTTTTTTTTATACATCGTATTTTCTTATGTAAAAATGAAACGTTTTGCCCTTCGGTGGTGAGGGTAACGTCTAACGCGATGGCTCGTTTTTATGGCCGAGTCCGCGCTCCAATAAATCTTATCTATCTCAGTGTATGTATCATAATCGTGATCTTTAAAAACATCAGCTTGTATGACGTATCATAGACATATATTATTATATCTACGGTATGTAATAATGTACAGTTAACTGTTGAAAATTAAAATTTTCAATGTAAAATAGATCATAAATTAATAAATTATTTTTATATTTTCAAAAACATTAAATTTTTCTATTTCTAAACAAATAATAATAATAATATTAGCTGTATTATGTTCCATGAAAATATATTTATCATTTATCAGGTTAGTAGTTGTTAACACGATTTAAGAAGATTAAGATCGTGATCGTTAATATATTATTATATAATCCATGAGATAATCGTTAATTATTAAATAATAAATAATCATTAATCAATAATCATACTCCAGCATCCAGAGCTCAAATATATTTTTATTTTCTAGTTAAAAGAAATTTAAGATTTAAATATTTACATTTTTTATTGAGAAGTAATTTAAATAAAAATATATTACTATATAATTGATAGGTATTAAATTATTTGTTGTTGAGTTATTCTGATTTATGCATGTTTAACGTGTCTGCCAGTCGAAAGGGATATTATTATTATTTTTATTTAAAAGATATAATTTTACTTTCGTAATTTTTGTTTTCTTGTTATTAATATTACAAAATTTTCAAGTATTTTCTATAGAGCAACAGTTTAAACAAAATACAATTAATACATTTTAAATTAAATCATGTTTGTATTGTTTTTAAAAGAAAATAGTATTATTATTGGGATAGTAATTATGTTTATTTTGTGGTTAATTCTTTTCAAAAGAATTGCCTGTTTCTTTGAGGTATGTATATCAATTAATTCCTAATTAAGTTATTCTAGTTACATAAAATATAAATTGATGTTACATGTTTTTGTTGTTTTAGAAATGTATTTCAATGTATTCTTCACACAAATTTAAGCTACCAGAAATAAATGTTTTATTTAATTCATTGACTAGTGGAGTTTTTTGTTTTATCAGTGTCCCAATATGTTTTTCAACATTTAAACCTTCTTCATCATCAAATTCATCCTTAATGTACTGGTTACTGGATTCATTTCGCAATATGATGGATCGTTGTGTAATTACAGAATCTGTAGATCCAACAAGAAATTTTAAGTTTATCATACTATATTCGTGTTTATTACACAGTGTTTATACATCATTTACAAACAATTTAGATGAGAGGCCGTTATTAAGTACTTTAAAGAAAGGAGCTGTACTTAGTTTTTTTGCTTCAACATACTGTTTTGGGTAATTGAAATTACTTTTTTTATTATCTTAGTAATATTATACTCTGAGGAATTTGAACATTGATTTTTAGGCCTTAATCAAAGTGATTTAATACTACTAGTATTTAAAATTGTACAGCTGTGTAGAAGCAGGTTTTGTATTCCTTGGGCTGTCTAATTTATCACTTGGAACATTAGAAGCTGCTAGACTCTTGAAAGTTTGTCATAGCAAAACAAATAGTATGGTAATCAAAATATTAAGTTTCGGACAGTTTGTTGTACATTGTGTCATTTGGTAAGTGGAAAAGGAAAATAAATTATTTAAGAATTAATGAGTTTTTAAGATTTTCATTTTATTTACTTATTAGTTATTTGTTACTTTTAAATAGGATATCAATTTACTTATTCTTGGTACCATTTATTGTGCTATCGTCAGTTGAAGTGCTAATGATGAATAATGATAACCAACTACCACTATCAATTATGTTGTTCAGTCTTCTAGTATTTTACTTAATTGAACTAAGAGACAGTGTATGTTTCATAAAATAGTATCTAATAAGATATGTATGCATAAATATATTTTTAATTAAATGTATTTGTTACAGCCATTAAACATGTCATCAACAAGTGGAAATGGTATATTTAGACTATTTGAATCCCCTAAAAGCTCGTAAGGACTACAATTGTTATGAAATAATATATTATTATATAATAATACTATAATTATTATGAATATAAGTTAAATGGTTTAAGAGGACATGTATACTCGCATGTGCTGTCTGTCTTACAAACTTACATCATAGCAAATTTGTGTTCAGCAAAACACATTTTGTGATGTTAGCTTTAATAGTTGAGTTAATTAACTCATCATAAAATTTAAAGATAAGAATATTATCTAAGAAATGTCATATTATGCTTTTAGGGATATTATCATTTTAAAGTGTTATAGCAATGTAAAATATTACAACTTTAAAATGTTCATAACTTACTTTAAAATGATAGTATCGATAAAATTATATAATATTTCCTTGATAATGTTGTCTAAAAAATTTACTCTAATATTAAAGCCAACATCACAAAACGTATTTTGCTGAACGGAAATCCGCCACGATGCAAATTAACAAGACAGAGACTACAAATGCGGGTGTAACATCCTCTTAATATTTTATCATAATATCATACATTTTATATAAATGTATGTAATTTTTAACTTTTTTAGACTATTAGCTGCAAATAACAGTATCAAAAGGAATCAAAATAAACAGAAATCGAAAGAAAATTTATTAGTGTTATACCAAACTACTAAATGTAACTAAATTTATGTTTTGTTTATTTAGTTATACATATTTCATAATTGGTTTTGGATTATTCAATTAGTTTTTAAATCATTATTTTTTTATAATTTAATGTTTAAAGAATTATAATGAAATGACTCATTATACTCATTTAAATTCAAATTGTAATTATGTATTGTATTATAATAGGTGCTATGGCAATAAAGAAAAAAGCCCAAAAAATCCGACAAGATAAACTATCTTCAGCTGTAATTAAGCCTGAACCCATTGAAGTGATTGAAATATTTGATGATTGAAGTATGCTAGTAACTATAATAAGCTATACTTGTAAATAATATATTTTTTACAAATTTGTAAATAATTAATGATATAAAATATTAATAAGTTTTCTGATGTAATTTGAATTTTTTTTAATTAAATGTTTTATTAATTTTATTTGATGTTGTTATGTACTGTAATTTATAAACAAATTAAGCTGCAAAATATTTTATTATTAAATATTTATTTATTCATTTATCGTATTGCACATTTGAGACATAATATACATGAAAAGTTGTAACATGGAATAAAAATAAAATAAAAAACAAAATAAAATAACTCATATATAAATGATAATAATAATAAAGCAATGTTCAATAGGGTTATAATTATCAATTTGTATTGCTTATTGTCTAATTTTAATATTTTATCTACAGTTTGATGTCTTATTAAATATATATTAGATGACGTTTAGAGAACTATTATTAAATAAATTTGAATATATATATTATATTATATTGTTATACTTTATAATGTGTTTCAATTACTTAAAGTTTTATAGTCTTCCTTATTATTTCAGCCAAGATTTTTCTATTGATCAAAATATAAGGGATTACTTATATTACATTTATTTATACTAAACTATCATAATATTTTCTTCTATAAAAAATCAAGAAATTGGTGTTATTAACTTTAAAATAATATGAAAACATGAAGTGTAAATTATTTAATAATACAATTTTTACAAGAACATGACATTTTGTAATATTAATAAAGAAGTTACCTACTACTTCAGTATTTTATAATTCACTTTCAAGTAAATTGATAATATTATTTAAATTAAATGTTATATTTGTTTATTTATTTTATTCGGGTGACGTCCTATACAATAATTTAAAACATAGTACAACTTACAATTTAAATAATTTATACCAATAACAGATAAGTTTATATAAAGCCCTGGTTTCCTACAACGAGTACAACGTTTGTTCTTTGCTACAACTAGCCACTAGGGCTTAAGATAATAATATAAGTATTAACATATCATTTTTCATCTTATCAGTTATGATAAATGGTGCTCTTATTTATAGCTAACTGCATCATGCAGTACTGCAGTTAAAGGGATTATTTTTGCCATAAATAACTACAAAAGGAATATGGTGTCTAGTACCTAATTCAAGAAGGAACATTTAATATTACCTACAGAAGAAGTGAGAGAACATCAATACAACTATTCACCAATTTTTTCAAAAGTTATCTTAATGTTGACACTCCTTTCTGCCAATGATATGAAATTTGAGTTCCTACATAACTATGTTAAAGTCATGGGGAGGATAATATATTTTTAATATAAAGGCTGTATAAGATAAGAATCGTCTTTGAACACGTTACAATTGACAGAAGTCAGTTACCGTATAAGGGTTCAATAAGACAGATTCATACTCTAATAGGGAACAGGCCAATGAGCAATGTATAGATTTCAATGAAGACGATAGATTACTGTTTCGATACACTTATCTGAAGTATATATATAAATATATTATAATATATTAAATATATATTATATTATATTAGTATATATAAGTATATTCTTAAATATAATATCTTAAATCGTGGTATTAACAATTTTTTTTTTTACAGCGAGTAAAGTACTAAAACTAAAGTTAAAAGTAGACTGTTGCCTGCAGCTATATAGCAGTGCTAGCACAGAATAGATACTACATAATATTATTATAAAGCATATTAATAATAAATAAATGGCGGGAGTTTTTATCACCCATAAGAATTAGATAATGCTCCATATAACCACTATAATATAAGTTACTATAATTTATAACATCAAGTATAAACTATCTGTTTCCTAAAAGAAAAAAGTGCTGTATCCTAAATTTATATCATCGTTAAAAAAATGTAATTGTAATTTATTTTCAAGTATAATTTTTTTATTTTTTACAATAATTTCATAATTTTTGTTTGTTTTGAAATTACGCTTTTCCTATAATTGTAAGTTATCAGTAAACATGAAAAGAACTCATAGTGACGTGCAGAAGGTACTGATGATTTAAAAATACTATAAAAATATTAATTATTATATTAATTAAAGTACTCTTTTCAGAGTCAGCCAGATAGTTTCAAGCAATTGAAAATTACATCTCTATTTTCACGCGTGCCTCCAGAGTCATCCAAAACTATCATAGAATATAATAAAAATAGACCTTGTATGACTCCTAATTCCAAATCTTTTTCAAGTCCAGTATCTAGTCCAGATGTTATACCATCATCCCCGGTGCTGAAGAAAAACAAAGCTACTAAATCTAGAAAATGTTTGAATCCTGTTTTAACTGAGGACATTAAACTCAAAGACAAACGCACCATTTCAAATACAGATACTGTTTCAAATTTTTCTAAAGACAATTTAGGTTTAACTACAAAAAGTATAGAAAAACCTGACTATGACAATGATGTGGATAGTCAATCATATTCATTTGATACAGTATCAATAGAAAGCTCAAATACTGAGTTTAGTACAGACTTCTTCTTGGACTGGTTAGTTAATAATTCTTTAGAACCTAAATAAAACTATACAATATAGGTAGGTAGATACACGTGCAGTGGTGCTGATGTCCATTTTAAATAGTATTACATTAAATTAAAATTTTTAAATAGAAATTATCAATAAACAGTGAATTTATCCACTTAAATACAAAATAAATTTAATGTACTTTAATTAACACATCTAAAACTTGTATATCTATACGCCATGGCATGACTGTAACTAGGGGGTCCCCTCCCTCTCAATAATTTTAAAAGTAGAAATATTTAATGTAAATTATAGATAAAAATGACAAGTGTTCAGTATCAAGATATTTAGACAAATTTTGGATCCCCCCCATTTTTTTCAGTTACAGCCTTGTCCTATGGACTATCGTCAGATTGTTCTGCCATCATTTACTCAAATAAGGTTTTACATTTGGAATACTTTTACATAGTGTTCAGCACCATTGTACATTTGTCTCGTAATAATAACATTATATTTAAAAAATATTTGCTTTAGTGATATCAATTTAATTGAACCCCATCGGTGTATTATAAAAAAAATTGAAAAAGATTTTGGAAAAATTTGCTTAACTTTGACTTCTTGTAAAAGTTATGAAGAAGATGTATGTTATCTCAGTGGCATTTGGTAAATATTTCATTATTTTATTACCCATTCAAGTATTAATTTTGTGTACCTTCTTAATACTTTTTAAGTCCTGTGTGTGATTAAATGTGTGTTTAGGCTTCATAGTTTATTTGAAGTGGAAGATATAGTAACTGTAATGGCAAAAAGGTCGACGATCACTGGTCAGTAAATAATGATCATGGTTTTGTTACCAGACACTCAGACTTTTTGGTGTCTGGTACAACAATTGTTGGATCATTATTCTGTTCACGTCGTTCAATTCTTGCGGATATATATAAAGGACTTGACTGTTCCTCTGCTGTTATGGTTATTGGAACACTTCTTCACCAATTATTTCAAACAGTAAATTTAAAAATTAAATTATTAAATATTTTATTTTATCAAATTCATTGTTTATAGGTCTTAAAGAGAAAGCAGTTCAATCAAAAAGATATCAAAGTTGTAGTAGATGAAATGATTAATAGTCCAGGTTTCGTGCATACCCTCTATGAATCTGATATGAGTTTTGAAACTACTAAAAAAGAGCTAATAGATTTTATACCAAAAATTCAAACATTTGTTAAAACTTATTTGGTTGGTAATCAAATGTAAGTTATACTTTAATTATATTCACACAAATTTCATTTAAAAGATGTTTTTTGTATAATTGTCTTTATTTTGTAAACTTTAATTCTATAATGCATTTTAATAATCATAAATTATATTAAGTAATGATATATGTTAAAAAAAATTAATTAGAGGAAAAGAAAAAAAAACTTGGCAAGGTGAAATAGTATCGATTGAAGATATAGAAGATAATTTGTGGGTACCAACATTTGGTGTTAAAGGTAAAGTAGATATTACTGTTCAAGCTAATTATGGTGGTACATCCAAAATAATGCCTATTGAATTGAAAACTGGCCGAGCTTCTGGAAGTGAGGAGCATCGTGGCCAAGTATTATTGTATACAATAATGATGAAGGAATTAGGTATGGATGTAAACTCAGGCTTATTATTATATCTCAGGTAAATTTTTATAGTAAGTTATCATTTTAAAACTAATAAACTAATTATCTATATGTATTTTATGGTTGCAGAGAAAATGTATTAACTGAAGTCAAAGTTAGTCATAGAGAAAAACGAGATTTGATAATGCTAAGGAATCGACTTGTACACTATTTGAATGCAAATAAAATGGTTTTAGATCCTATTGATGACTATATTCCAGTATTGCCTGAACCCATAAACCATCACAGTGCATGCTCAAAATGTCCTTATTTAACAGCATGTAGTGCTGTTTTGAGGTAAAAGTATATTTTTTTCATTAATTATTTATATCGTTATTTGTTATATTATATTGTATTTTATTGTCTTCATATTTATTATTAACAAAAAAACTCAAATTGTAGCAAAGAAGGTTTTGAAAAATTAGATCATCATAATCCATTAAAAAGATTAGGGCCTCAAGCTATTAGTCATTTAAAACCTGAACATATTAATTATGTAATGCAGTGGACTGCTTTTTTACTGTTGGAGAATTCAATTGAAAATACTACTAGAGATAATTTATGTGCAAAATCTAGTGATTTATGGACTTTATCATTTGTTGAACGGTTAGTGATAATTTATTATATTTATTATTTGTGTTACACATATATTAAGCTCATTTATATTATTTTCAGTGAGAAACGTGGAAACTGTATTAGTTTATTAAAAATTAAAAGTGTGGTAAAAGAACCGAGAAATCGGTATTATTTAAATACAATGGAAAAATCAAACAAATCTGACAAAATTAAATTTATTAACTTCTCTGTTAATAATTATGTAGTAATCAGTACTAGACACCGAAATGCAGTTGCTACTGGTTTTATTTCAGCAATAACTGAAACATCAATTGATGTTTTATTAGATAGGTAAAATAAAATAATTAAAATGTATTCATTTTATATTAAACAACATTTATTTTTTTCAGAGATTTATCCAAGCTAGGGTCTAATGAATTCCATATAGATAAATATGAGTCACAATCAATTGTAGCGTTTAATTTTTCTAGTTTAGCACTTTTATTGGAACCGAGTGAAAATTCAGCTCAATTAAGACAATTTATTATTGATAAAGAAATGCCTTCATTTTTATCATCAGATAATCACTTAAAACCATTTATCAAAAGCTCAGAATTGACTTTAAATTTAAATTCATCACAAAAGTCTGCTATTATTAAAACATTGGCTGCAAACAATTATGTACTAATTAAAGGTATGCCCGGAACTGGTAAAACAGCAACTGTGGCTGCTCTTATTCAGATACTGGTACTGATGGGTCGGTCAGTGTTGGTAACTTCTCATACTCATTCAGCTGTTGACAATTTATTGTTATTATTACATAAAAATAAAATAGATTTTTTGAGATTGGGTTCAAAAACACGTATTCATCCAGATTTGTGGGGAAAATGTGATGAAGTGGTCTCTCAACATTGTGATACCCCTGAGCAATTATCTAAACTATACAATGAAGTGGTATTATGCTCTTAAAATTATGTTTTTTTTCTTTAATGTTTAATAAAAACAATACATTTTGTGATAGAATATTGTTGGTGTGACTTGCCTTGGATGTGGACACCCATTACTTAGAAAACGTATGTTTGATGTATGTATTGTAGATGAAGCTACCCAAGTAGTGCAGTCATCAGTTATAGCCGCTCTTCATTCATCCAAGATGTTTGTTTTAATTGGTGACCCACAACAACTACCACCTTTAATAAAAAATACAAAAGCAAAGTATTATTTAAATCTTATACTAATAGTTAAATAGAAAAAATACAATCATGGTAATTGAACTATTTCAGAGAATTAGGTATGGATATTAGTATGTTTGAAAGATTAGACAGGCCATCTGTTACTGCTATACTTCATGTACAATATCGAATGAATGGCCCTATAGCAGAACTTGCTAACAAATATACTTATAACGGAAGTTTGCAGTGTGCTAATAATACTGTAAAACATGCAACACTAAAACTTAATAAAACAAAAGTAAGTTTATATTGTTAAACTTTTTTTTATTTTGAAAATAAATAATCATACTTAAATTTTAGGTTGATGATGAATGGTGTCAAGATATTGTGTCATCAGATTTAAATAAGTCTGTTTTACTCTTGGATACAGGAACAGTAAATAGTAATTCAACAGACACAAATTTAATAGAAATTAAAATTATCAGAAAAATTGTTTTGCTTTTAATTCAAGTAAATTAAGATTTTTAAATGTTTATTTTTATATATTGATATTGTTTGTGTTACTAGGGTGGACTTTTAGCTAAATCAATTGGTATTATTGCCCCTTATAGGGCACAAGTAACACTTTTAAAAAATGAGATGGATTCTATGTATTCAGACATTGAAGTCAGTACAGTAGATCAGTATCAAGGACGAGATAAAGAAGTTATTATATACTCGTGTACAAGAAATACTATTGCTAAAGTAATGTAATTAATTTTTTTATTAATTGTACACTATATTAATTTTTATTATATATGTATTAAGGATGTTGGTATATTGAATGATAAAAGAAGAATAACTGTTGCTATAACAAGAGCAAAGCATAAGCTAATAATGATTGGTGATGTAACTATAATGAAAAATTATGAAACTTTCAATAGCTTGTTCAGCCATATTACTAATATTATAAAACTACCTCAAATGTAAAATTTTATGTAGATGAAACTTAAATTTTAATTTACTTTTACATTATATTATAGTAGCTAATAACCTTCACAAAGCATCAAGCTATGATGTAATTTATTTTATAATTTATAGAAAGATCTTTTGGAAACAAATGTCAAATTTTGTAGATTAACATCAATACAGTTTATAATTTAAAGAAAACTCATAAATTTATTAAACAGCATTTTTTTTACAATAAAATAATATATTAATTTCAAGTAACACAATTTTAGTTTATTTAATACTACATTAATCATCAAGTATTCTAATCTTAATGATTGTATAGTATGGTATTCAATGATGCAAGATACATACATTACCTATGTTTTTGTGCATCTTAAACTATTCAAATTTAGCAAAGCACGTGATATCTTGATGTCATAGATTAGAGAAGCTGTTTGTTATTAATCAACACTGGCCTATATGTGTAAATGTTTATCAATCAAATTAATCAAATCGCAAACATCGTGTAAGTTATGTTAATTGTATACATATTATTGTGTGTATATATATTACATGTGCCCCCATGAACCTTGAATTATTCGAGCTCTTTTCCTGACATTTACATTTATATTGAATGTTCATAGTTTATTTTTTATTTATAAAAAAAGGTGTATAATAAAACATCCACTCAATATTTTCGGGCCAATTCAAGTTGGTGTGGGAAGTCTGACACATGATTGATAATACATTATACTGGTTAATTAATAATTTGCACTTTGTTCGCGTTTGACTGACAAAGAAATTCACGTGATGGACATATGGTGGCATTTCATATACTATAGTTGATATATATAGTAGGTATACCGACAATCTACATATTATGCTACTGTGTGGCGTGTTTATTATTAACATAGACAGGTTCAATTGGTACAAGTTTGGCAAAAATAATATAGGTGTAATAGTACGATAAAATATAAATACGCGTTTATTTCTTAGTCAATTGTCTAAATATTTTCCATTAGGATATCGTTGCATACAAATGTTCACCATGTATCCAAAACCAAAACTACAATAAGGATTCTACTCTCAAATCAAGTTTTCTTTTTCAAAAAAAATTAGTTTATTCACACTTGGGTACATCTTACTCGATTATACACTGATAATAAGTTTTTATTTTCATACGCATGAAAGTATTCATTTACGTTTACGGTTTCCTCATTAAACATTTTGATGTGAAAAGATACGCGTACACTTAAATCCTATATATTGTATTAAAAATTACCAATAGATATAGTGACTAAATGGAGATTATATAATTTATGATGAAACTTATATTAAATTTACTGATATTTTATTTAACTATAAAATAAGTACCTGCTTTACTAAATCTATGACATTGAAAAATAAATAGAAAATAATCTAAATGAGTTTTATATTTGTTAATAAACTTCAGTAAACGACCATTTTATTTAAGGTTAATTAGTTACTAATTTAAATACCCACTTTAGTTGCCTAAAAAGAAACGTAATAGATGATTTTATCTACTTATTAAAAATATGTTAAGCATTTATTATACAAGGACTATGAATAAACTTTATGCTAATTTTTTTGTTTATAACTAAATAATCATAAACTTTATCGATTTAAGATAGTTATATATTTTTTATTAATTGCCTCCCTAAATATATGAAATCGTAATAATTAGGTACCTATATTGCTGTAAGCCAGTAAATTCTAATTATTATCACTATCCATTTGAGGCATCATTTGAGGGACAGGGTGTGCATTCACACTAATTTTTGAACCTTCTTTGAGGCGCCAAAAAAAAAAAAAACAATAAATACAAATAGTATCAATATTCGATAAGTATTTTAAAGATAATATTAATTATTTTGTATTTATTTATTTATTTTGTTTTCAAAATCTTTTGTTGTGGTCCGAGTGCCCGTCGTCAGACAGAATTGAGAGTAGGTACTAACCATTTGACCATAGATAAGAAAAGAATATATTATTATGTATGTATTGACCAACTACTAAGTATCAAGTGAAATTAATTACGAAAACTTTAGATGGGGGATGAAAAGGTGTAAAAAAAAATGAGCGTAAATAAATATTTAAATGTTTTATTGATTAAGATATAGTTAAAAGAAGAAAGTAGATACAAACATTTTTTTTAAATAAGAGGGACTGCGTTTCTTTCAATTCAAGCACTGGACTACTTACAAGTTACAATATATTACATATACATGTATTATTGTATATTATATTACCTGTGTTTATGTTTGTATCGCATTATTTCGGAAAAACTTAAGTTGGTTCCCAAGTTATTTTATCACTTCATTTAATTACGGTTCAGTCAACGGTAATTTATCATTTTAATATTTTATCATAAAGTTGTCTATAACGAAGCAACCAGAGGGTTGTCGATATAGTTGATAGTACTTGATACTATATGATCGCGCACGCCCCACATTCGGAAAGCATAACTGAAATGTTCACCTTTTTTTACTTTACAGCTCAACAACACATTTGAAAACGAAATTCTTTTTAAAAGAGATAATACTTTGATTTATCCATGGAAAATTGATCCGGCTAAGTTCTGTGAAAGATGCGTCTTTTAAATTTCTTTCACTAATATAAGCTATTAACTTAAAAAAATATATTAACTTTGATAAGAAAAAAAACACAATCAAGGCATATAACAAGTGTGCATATAAATTATACTTAAAATAATTTTATATTAAATTAACTAAATAATTTTATAAAAAAGTAAACTGGATACATCACTCAATTGATCGTAAACAATTTACCTACGTGAAACTGGCACTTCTAAGTTGGAAAAACAATCTAAAACCATTCCAATAAACTCTTCTCGGACTTGGACGTTGTTGGAATTTGTTGGAAACTATTTTAAAAGTTTCTAGCTCCAATTACATGCCCGGCACAACATATGTATTCGTAAAAGAACTATAAAACTTTTCTAATAATATTTATACAACATAGTTGGAGATTGTTGGATATTTGTTGGAATTTGTTGGAGTCTATATAAAACGTTTTTCAACTATAAAGTTTGTAGGGCCAATTTCCCGATCACTACTACAAATAAAAGTGATGCTCTAGATTACACTGATTTATGCTTAAAACTGAGAGAGATTGTTGGATTATTATTGGACAAAATATAAAAATACTTTATGACCTTATACGAGGTTAAGTTCAAAATTTAAATGAATAAGTGTACAAAAAAAAAAAAAATATCGGAAAAGTTTTAAAATTGTCCAATAAACACATTTACGTCATATTAAATGTAAATATTTATAATAAAATGATTATAATATATAAAATATTGTTTCTTTGATCTACCGACAATCGTTTTCAATCGTGTTACTAAAAAGATAAAACGTTCTCAATCGTACAACACCGATATTTATTGTTTGAATAGCAATGTTTTTCAGCACTACATTTATAATTGTACACATTTTATACTTATTAAAAATCGTCATTTTCATAATACTGAGTTTTGAAGTCTAACAACTTTTAAAACTGGTCCAACAAGTAACAAGCTTATAGAAATATCATAGATAAAGAAAATTGAGGCTAAGAATTTTAACCCAATTTTTAAATCATTAAAATGACTAAATGAGAAATTACAAAAATTGATACCTACTTTATAATTTTCATCAAAATATTAAAAAGAAAAAGAAATTCTAAAAATCGAATATACACAATTATATAAATGTATAATTCTGTTTTGAATTATTTTCTGATACCTAACTAATATTAGTGTTTTATTTTATCGCATCATTATGGTAAAAATATATCTATCGCTTTCTTTGGTATAACAGTATGCCATTTACGATTTGATTGTAATACTTGTGTGAGTTATTAGATTATTATTACTGGAACAATGTGAATATTTGATGCGTATTGCACTTTATTATTTAAATAATGAAAATTGACGTCTGAAGTTAATGAACATTAAAAGTAAACACCTCTTCATCTTTATAAATTTAAAAATATGTAAATAACTGAATTTGATGAAATTAAGAACTCTAGTAATTAATTGTTAAAGTAATAATATACAATTCTACATTTAAATTTTAAACAATCATACAGTGTGTCTTCATACATTATACAAACTCAATCATTTATTTAAAAAATCAGAGAATTTGATTTGCTGTATTTATGTTAATAGGTTTTAAGTATACCAGTCACACTAATGGATATGTTAAATTTGTGTATTTATTAAAAAATAATATTGTAAGAAAAATGATTCTGATGGTCATTTGATCGCAATTACAATTTATCGTACAACAATTGATCGCAAATATAATTATATAGGTACCTAGGTTATTTCAGGGTGTAAAGCGAATAGGCATTTTTCGTAACATTATTCGATCGTTGACCTAACTTATTTTTGAACCTAGGTGGTTAAATATGTTATATTACTAGACACAAGGCAGTAACTTAGGGAGGGTTCCGGACCTCCCCGGAATTTTTAAAAGTATAAATATTTAATGTAAATTATAAATAAAAATGACAAGTGTTTAGTATCTACATATTTAAAAAAAATGTTGGACCCCCACAGAAATTTTTTTTCAGTTACGGTCTTGACTAGCCACAAGTTATTATACAGATAATGAAGATCTATTAGTGTCGCTGTTGAATTATTTCGAAAATACATGGATAAGAAAATTAGATAGGAGGGAAAAAAGAAAATTACCAAAGTATATGCAATCAAATTATATGGAACTGTTTTTCGAAAGTAATCCAAGATTTAGCTACCTACCTACCATAAATAATGTTATAGAATAGGATGGCACAATTGTTTCACATCACTTATAAATGGTTTGCATTCTTCAATTTAGCGGTTTATAGATGCGTTAAAAAAAGAAGATTGCTTTAACAGATTCAACTTTGAATAGTATGTAGGGTGCAACAAGCACCTCTTCTCAAAAACAAAAAAAAAAAATACCGAGATAGAGCGGCTAAAATAAAAAAATTGTGTACCAATTATAACAATAATACAAATATAGACCACTGAAATTTTCGATTTTTATGAGAATTTTTTTTTGAAATGGCGATAAAAAAACTTTGGATGACTAAAAAACTTGAAAATTTCATACAAGTTTTCTTATGAGTTAAAAAAAATTAAAAATCGTAAGTCACAATTTTTTTTTACAAGCGTTTATAGATCAATTTTTTACGAAATATGTCGAAATCGCGAAAATTTCCAAGTGATTTTGAAGTTGAAAAATCATAAAATTGTTTGTGTTAATAACTAAGGATTTAAAATACAACACTAAGTTTTCCATAAGTTTTCTTTCAAGTAGTTATAAAAAAAACTCTTCGCATCATTATAGAAAAAATTTTAAGTACGTTAGAATCTTAAATTTTTACTAAATGGCGTAACGACAACGATTTATCCTCAAACGGTTTTAAATATTTGTTATTATTCAAAAAGTATTAGTCGTAGATACTTGAAAATTTCACTGGTTATTTAGATTGGCATTTTCTTTACATGATTTAATTTTCAAAATATTTTGACTTTTTTTGAGTTATTTATAAACAACTGAAATTTTTAATTTTTCTAAGAATTTTTTTTTGAAGTGTCGATAAATTTTTTTTCAAAATACTTGAAAATTGAATACCGTAAAACGGGGTGAATAGAAACGATGGTGTGAATAGAAACAAAATCAGGAAAGTTATTACTTCGACGTCTCCCCGACTGAATATTCGTGTTATCAATATGAAACCTTCACTAAATTGAAAACAAATTTGTAAGAAATTCGACGAGCTCTAAACGTACCGTTTATCTCTACCGCCATACGGATAAAAATTGATACCTACAAAGTTTCTCATAAGTTATTCTTATAGTGATTAAAAAATTATAAGAATATATAGGCACAATTTTTATTAGCATTTGAAGTTCAAATATTGACAAAAATTCTTCAAAATCATGAATATTTGCAAATTATTATGTAGTATAATTCATAAAAATGTTTGTATAAGTATCTAAGAGTTGAAAATTGAATACAAGATTTTCCATAAGTTTAGGTTTCAATTATTATAAAAGAACTTAAATTTTGGTGTATTTAAGCCATTAAAACATAAACCAACTTTTTACCAACCATTGGAAATTATATCCTAGGCTAACAAATCATCTTCGTTCAGAATCGTTTTTCGTATACAATGATAACTATCATTGGATTCAAATTTAACACTCCTATAATATATAATAGTGATCCACACGGCACCTAATGTACAGCAGAGCGGTACCCACTTACCCGTTTTTTTAATCGATTTATGTTACATACCAAAATTTTATCTAAATAATTATTCCAATAAATATGTACCGTACCTATTCAAAATTCAAGTTAAAAATTATTATCAAAAATTTTATTTTATGATAAATTATCTTGCGGCAAATTAAATACTGAATTGTAACTGTGATAAATTGTTTGCGGTAAATTGTTTATGATCAATTGATTAATTGGCATGTATCTGGTTAATATAATTTTAGAGAATTTTCAAAACAGCGGTAAACAAGTAAGTTTCGAAATTTTATTGAATATATATTTATAGGTAAGTAGAATAATAGCATGATTTGTTAAGTATTTGGCCACTTTTAACTTTAGTTGCAATTAAATTAAAACCAGGTAATTGTATATCAGTTAGTATTTTAGAAGGATTGCATACTTTGGATGGTATTTTAGAAAAATACCAACTCATACAATTATCTGATTTTAATTTAATTACAGCTAAAGTTAAAATTGGTTAGATACTTAGCAAAACATGCTATTATTCTACTTACCTACCTGTCCTACCTATATTTTCAATACAATTTTGAAACTTACTTATTTACCTCTGTTTGGAATTTCTCTACAATTATATTGACCTCAAAGTTGAACAAAATTCTTGATTTTTTAACTTCTTACAGATCTATTCATACTACGAATGAATAGTTACTTTATCGGGACATAAGCAGTTCCATATATATTGAAATTACACAAATGTAATATAAAGTGTAACATTACTAGTTACAAATTAATATTGTAAAAACATCGCAGAAATATTCCATTGCACAATGAGCTATCACTTTATTATCTTTATTCTTCAAAGAACGTATCTATACAGAATCATACTTAAATATATTCTTTTCATTGCATTATCAATGAAAATACTATTTTACCTGACAACCAATTTGGTATTCATGCATTAGGTACATTTAAATAATCAATCATTGACAAAGTCTACTGGGTTTTTGATGTGGTTTCTTCGGAAAAAGCCATATTATAAAGGTGCATCCCTTAAAATCTCACAAGCTTTCAATAGAATATGGTACTTATGTATTCCATATCAATTTAAAACAATTTCTATCCCCAATTTATTACATTTTTATAAAATCTTATCTTGACGACTGTTATGTTCAAATTCGTTACTGATCTGCTTCTAATATAGCAGGTATAGAAGCTGGTGTTTCGCAATGAAGAATTTGTTCTTCAGCTCTGTATATATCAGATCAACACATTACGATTAACACCCAAATATAGTGGAATACATAAATGAAATTATGACAAGGCAATTATATTAACTAGCACTGATCCATTTTTAGGTTCCACATATAAATTTTCCACATAACAACCTTGTATAATCAACACGTCATAACCTAACCAACCGTTTAAAAATTCAAAATAATTATTAAATAAGGAACATAATACTTAGTTATATTCACTAAACTGTATAGTGTATAATATATTATGTTCAATGTTCAAATTATATTGAACTTATAACATTTATTGGTATAATAGTATTTTTATAAAGTATTTTTGTAATCTGGTCGATCATAAATTCGGAGTGGTAACTTTTAAGATTTTTAAATATCCGACAAAAACGTGATTCGACGAAATTAAATGTTGTGATTGAAATATTAAAAGTAAAACTGATTTATATTTTGAGTACCTATTCACGTAAGGTTTACTTAAACCTAAATTTGTTTATTTTAATATTGTCATCTTTAGTTAATCAAAAAAATAATTATGAGGAATTTTCAAAGGAAGTAATATGCAATTGAATAAATTTAAAAAAAATACGTGAAGACTTTTTAAATTAGTTCTACTCTACCCTCCAGTAAATATATTTAAATATTATATCATACATATAAATGAGATACATTATTTTTCTATATAAATGTAAAACAAAATCTAAGTTTATTTTGAGTCTTTTATTCGTTTAATTATTGTAAAACCAAAGTATTTTTTAACTCATTTAAAATCTATAATCTATGCTTAGTTATCCCTTATCCAGTATCCTAATAATTTGATAGAATTTTCTAAAGATAAATTATTTTAATATTGTTATTTTCAGTTATGGAACTTTGTATTTGTCGACAACAATATTTGAAAAAATATTAACTTATGAGTATTATCCACTGTATTTGTTTGTTATCATCTTTTAATTCTAAGTATGCAGTAAAAAGGCAAACAAATGGGTATCATTCTGCTATACTAGGTGTCGATTAGGTTAAATTATTATTGTTGTGGATGTATTGAATTCAGAGCCGTCTCGTTAAGATTTAGCGCCCGGGGCAAAATTAAAAATATTAGCTCCCTTAAATTCTAAAAAAAATTGTTGGCGTCCCCTTTAAACAGTTTAAACCATGCACCCGGGGCACATGCCCCCTAGGCCCTCCACAGCACGGCTCTGATTAAATTTGAAATTAATGATACGTATCATTGTACTTATATACGAAAGCAAATTCAAAATTTAAGATCTAAAAATTTTATCAACTACTTATACAGACAAAAAGAAATACATATATAATTGTAAAATTAAAACATTTATCGCTACGCTCAGAACCTAAAATAATATCGAGTATTTTTAACAACATTTTATTTGTTTGATTATCTTTCATTAATATTTTCTAACTTGATAAAAAATGTATCAAACTGCTGCATTTTAGATTCTGAGTGTAGTAATAAATATATATTGAATGATTTTACAATGATTTGTGTTTTTTCTATTATGGACTTAGACATCGTCTTTCGAGGATCAATAAAAACGTTTAAATTCTAAACTTTAGGGATGATTTCTGGTTAGGTTAAGTTAGGATCTAATTTAGGGGGTTAAGAACAGGAATTTTCAATATTTTTCAAAATAACCCTGTGGTGAACGGTGAAGAGGAATGCAAAAACGCAGATTTTCACACAAAACTAATATTTGCCTTTATAGATTTTTATTATTTTTTTTGTGTGATTAACAATCGAATAGATAACAGAAGCTTGAAATTTTTGTAAAATGTTAATGTTAGTATTTTTTTATACATAGTAAAAGAGTATAAATCTAATAATCTAAATGTTTTTGACTCTTTTTGAGTTATAATTTATAGACTTTGAAAGTTGTAATTTTTTGGTTTTATTCTATAAATTTTGATGGATCTAAAATCTAAATGCTTGTAAAATATTAATTTTACACAGTTCCTCATAAGCTGTTTTGTATTTACCAACTAAAAAATATTGAAAATATATATTTATAATATTTTTTTATGAGAATTTAAGGTTAGGATTTCGACAAAATTTGTAAAATCTCGAAAGCTTGTAGATATTTTGCAATTAGAAGCTTATAAAAATTTTATTTTTATATTTAAAACTAAAAAAAGTAGTTAAAGATTTTTCGATTTTTTGGGTACATTCACAATAGTTCTGGAGAACCACCAGAATTCGTTTATTTATTACTTCTCTCCATCATAAATGTCTTTGTCCACCTTATACAATGTTTATTGTTTCAAGTTCAATTGTATAATTATTAATTGGGTGTGTAAAATAATAAATAATTAAGATAAACCTATGTATAATATACGCCGTGTACTTACCTGCTCGAGCGTATAATAATTTGTTTTTTTTTGGTTTGGAGCACGTTTGGCTTAAAATTAAGACTTTACAGTATACAACCGTGACAAACGAATGATGTTATTTCAATGTCATTTTGCCCGTTTTCATACGACCGGTATCCACTTATTGAGACTTAAGAGTACAGAAAAAACAATAACACCAGAATGTACCTATATAGGTATATCTTATAATTAAAACATCGTTTAGCATGTGCTTCAGTGTGATCGAGCGGTATAATATTACCTATTTATATTATTATTTTTTTCCTCCTTCATTCCTTCCCACTCTTATTAGAAAAATATATTATATCCTTTTGTATATACAATGTGTCAAAAGGTTATGCCTAGTACAAGACGTGCGTTTTATTCTCTCCCTCCATTCATATATCAACATATATTTTGCACGTACTAATAGGTATGGTAAAAAAAAAAAAAACCCGAATGAAAATGTAAGATTTGTTATTATTATCTTCAATCATCATCGACATCTCTGACCGTACACCAGCGTTATTCGTCGTTCAGTGTTATATTAGTTTCGTGGCGTGCGAATTTGTATAGGACAGCTGAGATTCAAATTCGATTTGCTTTCATATTCTATTCCAGCGACAACGTAATGTAATAAAGAAGCCATTATATTATAGTGGCCACTCGTACCTACGACGCTGACGACGGCGCACGCACCAGCATAACACTAAATTTCGCCGCGGCCGTGGTCGCCTTAGCCACGCCGACTCAACGATTCCTAAACGGCCGTCACCACTACAGCACGGACACTGTGATTAATGTTCTCTACAGGTTAGTGATAAATTACCAATATTTATTATCCAATGAAATCATTATGAACGCGTGTAGACGTATCATACATAATAATAATAATAATATAATAATGGCGTCGATAGTTTAAGTGTTCCGATACAATTGTGTATACAAGTATATAGACATTATTCGTATAATAATGTATAGCATATAATTATTAAACTATTTATTTATTATTTTGAATTATTTTAAACTGCATGTAGACAAGTTTGCAGTTAATATTATATAGCTCAAGTTTTTATTGCCAAACTTTTAGTTTATTTAAAGTAATTGTATAATTATCTTCAAAGTTCTATTTAAATATAGTTAAGTAACTATGTCGGTACGTAAATACAAATAATGTTCAATAATCTACACTCTACAAGCGTTAATTTTTTTTTCTATTTTTTCTTCTTTAATTCATCAATTAGTTATTTTGACATTTCATATGAAAAAAAGTTATCAAACGAACATTATGATAATCATTTATTTATTTTGTATATGGCCGATGATCTAATATAGTATAAACTATAAACTAACTGAGTATTATACAGGGGTATTAAACACGCGATGTCAAAAAAAATTCTTAGTAAATTAAAATTAATCATACTTTTCTGGTTGTTTGGTTGCATATTAGATTTTAGTTAAGGTGTATTATATTAAGTAATATTATTTTTTTATTATCAATCGTATGCAATAATTAGGTATATATTAGTATAGTATAATATATAGGTACCTATTAAAGCAATTGTTTAATGTCGTTAAGTTAAATACTAATAAATAAAGGAACTTTGTAACTTGTTGTATAAAAATAGTTCAAATATTTTATTATGCTTAATTAGGAAATTTTATTTTTATAACATTCATAATAATATTAAGGTACCTATGTAACTATTATTTAACTCTAAAAATTTATATATTTCTTGTTTCTACGAATTTAGTTAGATATAATATCTACAGCGAAATGAAAAGTAAGCTTTTGTATAGGAATGTCTATTACGTAATAGGTTTTTAAATTATTTATCTCAACATGTGATGAAGAATATTATGAAATTTAATTGAATAAAAAAATTACATCTCTTTTATTTGTTTAGAAATGTATCACGTAAATATAATATTGTGATTTGTAATTTGATATATACCTAACTTGAGGAGAACGGTTTTATCAAATTGTATAGGTACATATTTTTTAAACAAAAACAATAAACGGTATAATATACACTTATAATAAATAATAATTATATATTTATAAAATATTATAAAGTATAATTTAGCTATTTAGGTACGTTTATGCAGTGTAAAATCGAAAAGAAAACTAATCAATTTCATATTTTCATGTAGTATATTGTCTTATCAAAATATTTATAAGACTGATTATATTATGTAGTAGCGAAGTATATTACATATTATGTATAGTTGGCGATTGTTAAGTAATTATTAAAATACATGTTCACATATTGGACGCATGCTAAATTGTAAATGAAATTGATTTTTTCTAAAAATTAACCTATGACATTGGTGATCAATGATAATGCATTAAAATTTATAAATTCTTACTGTTAAAGAACATATTAATTTTAATAGAACATCAAGCAGTTATTGCTTCTAACTTAAATTATATTACCTATCATATTTTTTTAAGTGTTGGTACCTTGGCATCTATTATTTTAAAAATAAAACAGATTTATTTATTATTTTTAAATCATTTTAAATGCATTCACATTTTTTTAGTAGATACCTACTGCACATATTATATATTATTTTAAATTGTTAAGTATTATAATTTAAAACTACGGTTAAGTGTACTAATTAACATAATATTAAATTTATTTATGTAATATGTATACATTTCATAAATCATAATATAAGTTCATGCTTAAGTATCTATGTATAAACATCGAACAAGTCAAATAATCCGTTTTATATTAATGAAATATTGAGTAGATATAAACTAATATGTAAGTACACGTCAGGTTCAAAAATATTAGTATGGTTTTAATTAAAATATACTAAAAAAATAAAAGTAAATTTACTAAAACTTTGTATTGATATAATGATATTACGTAGAAAAAAACACATAAATTTGACCAACTCGATTTTTGCTATTGTATTTAAAAAAGTTTATTATGCTTAAAGACGTGAAAAAAAAAACAGTTATTTATATTTTTAATCATAGCTATAATATAATTATAATTTATATTGGGTCAAAGTTTTTTCAACAAAATGGCAAGGTTGAATGACTTAACTACAATGTCTGTACGCTGTACAGACAGTGCTTAAATCGAAATAACGAAACTGGTTTTCTTTGTGCTTTATTAAATTAATCAGACCAGACAAGGCTGTAAATAACTAAACCGTTGAAGTTTAATCCTGTTCGTGAAAAAATAAAAAAAATACTCGTGATAAAACATTAATAATATTCGAACCATAATATTAAATACCTAAGTATTAAATCTATTTAAGTAAATATACATTTATCACTTTTAGTTTGTTTTACAAAAAAAGTGTCTGCAACTCTTGTTATGATGCAACTTATATCTGTTAATTGTCTTTGCAACGTCCACTATTGTTGTTAATTCTTTTAAACTATTTAAACTGCATTTTTTGTTTATTGTTCATAAAATGTCGGATTGATTTTAATTTCATATTTCATTATAATATAACACAACATGCCACTCAAATACTCTATGTACCCATTGCTTTATAGAACACTTAGGGAGAATTAATCATATTAAGGCAATGTATTGTTCTTCATGTATAATATAAATAAATATACTCGAAGTCAACACAAATATTTAATTTTTTTTGATATAGGTAATATAAAAAATAAAAATATTCGTATAATATTGTTTTTTTTTTTGTAAAATAAAAATTGAGCCAATCAATTTATATTACTTACAAAATCAATAAAATTCAATTGAAGCTACAATAAATTTTGAAATTATTATCTTTATTATTTTTTAACCAATGTCCAGTTGTATATAAAATAGTCAATAGCAGCTAGAGTTATTAAAATACTTAGTAAAAAACATCAAATTGATCATTTTTTTTTTTTGTAAACAGCAAGATAATCCTATGTTTGTAATATTGTGTTATAGCACCATGATGATAAAATTATATTGTTTGTATGCTATATTATGGCTATCTGTTACGATTGTTTGGCGACCAGTACTATCTGCTGGAACAAAAAAGTATTCTGAAATTGAAGCTTCCAAATATTTGGACAACGCCAATTACGCATTGACTGAATGGACAAACCGAGTCATACATGCCAATTGGAATTGGTTAACAAACTTAACTAATGAAAATGCTGAAAAAAAGGTACTTGCATATTATTTACTTAGGTTTCACTATAAACATAGTATCAAAGTAGTACTTTATACTCAACAGATTATTATAACGTTTACTATTTACTACTTATTACATAATTTATTGAAACTCAAGTTTCAACAGTGAATAATGTGATGAACAGAAATAATTATTAATTTCTTTTAATAATAAATATAATATATTTTTACGTGGGCTGAGAATTTTCAATAATTAATAAATGAAATGTTTGTGACATACTTACATTTAAATACACAAAACACATACTAATAATTGAATAAACTATAGTATTTGACTACTATCAAACTATGTAGATGATAAAAAATGTACATTGTTCATTTACTGGCAGTTATTAAAAATTAAATGATATATAATATATATCTATGTACCTACAATTAATTAAAAGCCTATAATATATTGTGTTTTATGACTTGTTTTCTATAAAATGTTTAAGTGTCTAGTTATAATTATACTTTTGTATTCTATTTATATTATATATTTATACATGTTGACATTGTTATTTTTTTGTAAAGTGGAGGAACGTATTAAAAAATCGTTATAACTTATATATAGGTATTTTAAATTTTGAGTAATTTTAAAGAATTATTTAAAGTTTAGTAAAATAGTATTTTTTTTTTATCAATTTTACACGGGATATATTGATATTGCATACCAAGTTAAAAAATAAAGCCATTTTTCAAACGAAATACACATTAATTACATATTAAATATTTATTTTAGTATATTCAAGAAATTAAGAAACTAAAAAATGTCGAGTTCTTGGTGTTTCCAAATTATACTCGCCGTTCTTTATTTAGGCGTAATTGTTTTATATCAAAATGACGCTATAAGTCTATAACCCGTTATTACCATGGCCGTTTTAAACCAAAAGTTATAAACTGATTTCCGGTAAAAAAATTAATTCATAATTTTAGATATTTTTTGGCAACATTTTATGTATAAATTATGTTTTTCATTATTATCACTATATTATTTAATCGTAGGCAGAAATTGTTTTTTATAAAAATTCTTTATCAATTTTTACGTGGGTTCAAAATTTGGTAAATAAACTATAAACTTGTGTATATTGGTAAACTTTAAAGTGTAAATAAATCAAAAACTTCAGGAAATATAAATAATTTAAGACATAAAACAAATAGTTGAAATGAAAAATACATTCATTGACACTTAACTAGCTTTGAGTTTGTTAAAAAATCTTATCTAGTATTTACATAAATGTCTAATGTTTCAAAATATGTTTAAATTGTTGTCCTTTTTATGTTATTTTCTTTTCTTATTATTGAATGCACAATTTTGACGCTAAACTTGTGATTTTTGTAATCATTAATATATTTTATGCTATGTACTGCTTTTATAATTTTACTTTTATCCACTATTCGCTTAATTTAATTTTATAGTTAATTGCATTATTCCAATACCTAAACTAGTGGTGTCTAGTAATCATAATAAATTAAACAATGATTTTTAAACTCAATTCTATTGACTTTTATTCAACCATTATATTTATGTTATACTAACACTTGAATACCCTGTGTATTAACTATATCAACTATTAATCCAGTTATATATGTATATAATAATGTACGTTGACAAATGTATTATCTATGTGATGAGTAATAGTAGTAAAGATAAGATGTAAATATTTGTTTATGATCAATACTTGTGATAAAATAATTCAAATATATACATATATATATGTTATATATATCCTAATCATTAAGATTTAACAAATTTAACAGAGGTTTTTAAAAATCTAAAATATGCTATTAATTTTTTTTTGGTAAAAATCGATACATAAATTTTGGCGGAAAATGATCACGATGATAACTAATGAGAAAAATGGAAATCGTCTTTTATTTTAAGAGACTGTACTTCGGAGCTAGGTAAATTGCCAAATTGAGTCCACGATAATTTGTATGCATTTTGATAGCGGTAGTTAAATCTCGAGTATAAAAATGAGTAGGTAAGTTGGGTCCCAACTATAAACTATTGGCGCAATTAAATTTAAAATATTAAAAACACAAAACTTTAATATTTTATAGTTTTATATTTATATACAATTTACTTTTGAATTCAGTTACAATTATACATAATAATAGTGGTACACCACGTGGACACCAATTAATTCTAAGCATCATGTAGGTAGACCAGTAGTTCTCAACCTTTCTTGATTCATGTCACCTTTAACCACTAGAATCAAACACTGTGTCACCTTAACATTAAAATAATAAACAATCTTAGCTGTATATTAAATATTTAAAAATTATTCTATTATTAAAAAAAATAGTATAGTACACAGAAATAAACATTCAAAACGTTGATATTAATAAGATTTTTTTCACAAAAATGTATTTATTTTAAATGTTGTTTTCTTTTTCTCGTTGATTTTTCGTGTCACCCTTTAGCTGGGCCTATGTCACTCTTAGGTGACATGTAACTCGGTTGAGAACTACTGGTATAGGCAGCTATTCTTATCGCGGATTTTATTACACTAGCCTAAGCGACTTTCTACATTACTGTACATAACGTTGTAACTTTGATTAAACGTAATTAAGATACGTTTATAAATATACGAGCATATATACACGTCGCGTAGGTATACATATTATTCGTTTATCGTTTTTTTGTATCAGTTAATAATAAGTTATCATTGATTTTAATGACGATTACACATGCATATAATTATAATATGTACGATATCTGGGCTATTTCATTATATTTTTAGTAGCAGGCTATACGTAAACTTATGACTATATCGTGTCTTACAGCTATAGTTATAGTTACAGTTTGTTTTTCTTTTAATTTTGGAAGTGGAAATATTAGCTAGCGAAAAAAAAACAAAACTGTGATTATAAAATTTGGTCATGAGTTAAGGTTTTACAAGATGTTGAAAAATTAAGTACAGAGATGGACGTAATTTGACATACTATATATTATTTAACGTACTAATATTTTTTTCTGGGACACAACTTTTTAATTATTTTTACCATTATTATTTATACCATAAGGCATAAATTAATTATTTAGAACATAATATTATAAAAACTACATATATTATAATTTATATATTTTTTTCTGGGACCCAATTTACTGAGATAAGGTCATTTGGGATCCAATATTTTACTAATCTTGTGTACTTCCTATTCGTTACGTAAAAAAGTTAAAATATATCCGTCATCCTTTATTCATAACTAAATAGGGGGAAATTTATTAGAGTTTATGAGTTATTAATTATTATACGAGTATCTCTCGGATGCCTCATGCCCGATGGCTGCCACTAAAATAATTGTATATTTTTTCGCAAAACATTTTTTTTACGATTGATGAAATAAATTATTTGGTAAAAGTTTTTTATCGAATAGGTAATTAGTAATTACTAATTAATCCATGAAATCAACAAACGATTCAAAGGATAGGTATTATACTTTTTATACTTTACAGGTGCTATATAATTACAAAATGGTTATATTTATTCAATATCTTGTGTATAGGTATCGTGAATACAATATAACCACCACGATGTCGAAATTATATGAATATATGATCATCATTATAACGAGTGACTTAAGTAATATTAATGGGTAGTATAATTTATATAATAAAATTGCTTTAGACACCCGAGTTTATTGTTATACGTTTAAAGTACTTGTTAAAAACGACATGTAAAATAAACGAGTGTCGAACTCTTAATGTTCTCTGATACAAATGGATTAAGTTTTAATCGAATCAAAAGTCAGTATAGTACTTCTACTAATACCTTCATCGAATTACATATACCTGTCAGAATAGTGAGTGTTGTCAACGTGATAATCCATTATTTTAAATTAATTTTTAATCACGCGTCAATTTTATTTTAATATTGAGTTATGTTTTAATAAAAACTGATTTTACGTCAAACTATTATATTAGCAGACATGTACGTGACGCGACGCTTAAAATCTTATTTATTTTGAATTTTTAAACATTATATAATATATAATGTATAATATGTATATTTTATGTCTCGGTGATATTATAATATAATTTTGCAGACAAGTATATAGAGATAACTTAAAATAATGGCGTTGTAAAAATAAATACAAGAATGCAGTTTATACGTTGTATATAAAGCGTCTAGAAGGTTAAATAATTATGATAAATCGTTGTTAAAAATTATAAAATACATTAAAACTTTTTTATTCATCACATGTACGAATACTTTAGTAACTATAACATAAAATATTCAATAGAATATTTTGAATATAAAAGCTAATAAAAAAAAAAATATATATTTTGATTATTGATTTTACGATTCTAATTAATACATTATAATATTTGACATATATGAACTTTATCCCATCGATGACCACTATATTATAAATTTTTTAATTTCTTTACAGTATATACACTATCTATTTTCATATATATGTCACGGTAACTAGTTTTGATAAATCTTATGATAAACGACTATAGTATTGGTAAAAATTCGAAATATTTTCTAATTATGTGATATTCTTTCCTTTTTCTTTATACTTATGTAGAAAAATAATAATAATCAAGTAATAGTCTCAAGTTGATGTAATATACACTGGTCACTGATATTAGGAAGGCTTTTGATACTATATATTGATATTGATATTGGTGTGAACAAAGCAAGTGATAACAAAAAGAACAGATGCTTGAATATTGAGAAATACATTTTGCAAAACATAATAAATGAAAACATCATTGAGTTACCAAATCGGAAATTTATGACTTACGCAGTTACGCCGATACTCACAGAGGCAAGTGCGGATCCAAGGGGGACCAAGAAGTCATAGCCCCCCTTCCCCAGTAGACTCTGGCCAAATGTCTAGTATGTCTATTTTTGATAGCTGATAAAATGCATTATTGTTTTGCCATACCATTTTTAGCGAAATTTTATTTAAGATGCTCCCTCCCTATAAATATAAAAGAACAGGCCTCTTTTATGTTCCAATTTTGTGACGAAACCATTTAACTTTTTTCATTTTTTTTTTTCACAGAGTTGATCCAAATATTTTATTTAGTTTCACCACCTTTCCGGATTTTTCATTTTTTTTTTTCAACTATTATACTTCCGTTACAATACAATATTGTATTAAAAAAATATTACATTGTAATAAATTATTGGTGGACAACCATGACAATAATTAAACTTCCGTTACAATTTTGTACCACTCTGCTGTACATTAAGTGCCGTGTGGATCACTATTATAATATTATAGGAGTGTTAAATTTGAATCCAATGATAGTTATCATTGTATACGAAAAACGATTCTGAACGAAGATGATTTGTCAGCCTAGGATATATTATTTCCAGTGGTTGGTGAAAAAGGTGGCTTATGTATAAATACATGTAAATGTACAGGCCTGAATACACCAAAATTTAAGTTCTTTTATAATTATTGTAAGCTAAAATTATGAAAAATCTTATATTAAATTTTCAACTCTTAGCTACTTATGCAAAAAATTTTATGAATTATACCTACAAAATAATTTGCAAATATTCATGATTCTGACGAATTTTTGTCAATATTTGAACTTCAAATGCTAATAAAAAAAAATTGTGCCTATGTATTCTTATAGTTTTTAAATTACTATAAAAGTAACTAATGAGAAATTTTGAATTAAATTTTCAAGTATTCTTTTTGGGCCAAAAAAATATTATCGACACTTAAAAAAAATTTTTTCAGAAAAATTTAAAATTTCAGTTGTCTATAAATAGCTCAAAAAAAGTCAAAATGTTTTGAAAATTAAATCATGTAAAGGAAATTCCAATCTAAATAACTGGTGAATTTTTTAAGAATCTATGAATTATATTTTTTGAATAATAACAAATATTTAAAATCATTTGAGGATAAATCGTTATCGTTACGATATTTCATAAAAATTTAAAATTCAAACGCACATCACATTTTTTCTATAATGATGCGTCGAGTTTTTTTTATAACTACTTGAAGGAAAACTTATGGAAAACTTAGTGTTGTATTTTAAATCCTTAGTTATTAACACAAATAATTTTATGATTTTTCAACTTCAAAATTACTTGCAAATTTTCGCGTTTTCGACAGATTTCGTAAAAATTTGAACTATAAACGCTTATAAAAATAAATTGTGACTAACGATTTTTAATTTTTTTTAGCTACAATAAGAAACCTTGTATTAAATTTTCAAGTTGTTTTGGTCATCCATAATTTTTTGAAAATTTAACTATATATAGATAACACTAACATAAATATTTGGTAAAAATTTCAAGTATTTACAGTGATTAGTTTTTGAATTACAACCATAAAAAAAATCGATTTAGTCAAAGACTGGTTTTGTGTGAAAATTCCCGTTTTTCCGTCACTTTTTTTTTGTTTTTCTCAATTTTTTTGAAAACTGTTGGAAAATGTTTACTTTTTACCTGTATAATGCACCAAGGATATTCACTTTTCCATCGGAAACCACCCCCGAAGTTTGAAATTGAAGCATTATTTCGACTATATAGTTATGCTGTACACAAACACAAAAAAAAAACAATACATTCATCATTTCTATCAGATTCTAAAATAAATAAAATAATATTTTTTCATTTTTTATTTTATTAAAACACGTTGAACGCCATGTGGGTTTTTATAGTTTCTTCCAATGTTGCCATGAGACCCAAATTTGGTTCTTGGTGAATTTTTTTATATTGCCATGAGAACCATATTAAGGTTTCACTAATACTGTGTTTTTATTAATTGATACCCAGAATTGGTTCTCATTTATCGGTTTCTTACCATTAAATTCGTTATCTACAGTTTGCGCACTATATTTTGATAAGAATAGTGAAAACCTAAGATCATTGTTACAATTGTATTGCAATTATTACTAAATGTAAAAATGAAAAATATATTTCATTTTTTTATATCATGGCAATAAAAACCAAAATTGTAAAATCATTGTTGGCAATCATAAAAATAAAGTTGAGAACCAAAAATGGATCTCAGGGCGCTCAACCTGTTAAATAAAATTGATAATATTGTTATAAAATCTAAAAGTGAAAAATATTACATAATATATTTAAAAAAAAACAATAATAATAAATACACGGAATTTTTTTATGAAATCGAAATATTTATAAAGGCGTCTTATATAGGCAATTTTGATACATATTGGTAATATAATATACCAAACATATTTTATACTTGTAAGTTATTAGTAAACATTTTTTTTACATTTATTTTGAATAATAATAATAATTTATTGTAACATAAATCAGATAGTTATTTCAGAAGAGCTGTAAATACCTAATAATAGATGAAATAAATATAAATAATAAATTAGGAACTTCTAATAACTTTTGTAGATTTTGAAGTTAGTAGAGAATTAGACAATACTCACAACAAGAATAAACTAAGAAATTGTGGGTCCTCATTGGCCAGTTTCTTCATACGAATAATGGGGCGATTTGTTAAATAATTACAGCAGCTAAAAGGAATATGAAATGGGAAAGAGGATCTGGAAAAATAACTAGGAACTCTGAAATTAACTTTAGATAGGAAGGCAGGGGCTTAGGTTAGGTTAAAATCAACGGGGGACCAACTTCATCACTAATAAGTTTAGAAAGGAACGTAAGGTTGCCCTGTTTTCTTCTATCGCATAGGGTAGACAAACAGAGACGCTACAACTCTGGTTTATACTCATGAGGTTAGGCTACTCAATACCAAAAGCAAAAGCGGCAAATTTTAAAAATTTACGCTGGACTCTATCGAGTTGACAACTACCATCAATGGTGCATGGTTCCCAGATACTCGTAATCATACCATACTCTAAAACAGACTAAACGAAAGAACAATATAAGGTCTTCAGAGAACTAGACAATTTAAACTCACCAGAAATATTAACTGTTTCAGAGTTATTTTTTGCATCTTATTATGACCCCATATTACAATATGAATATATGATGCTCATGTAAAGAAAATGCAAATCTAAATAAGTGGTGAAATTTTCAAGCATATATCTACAATTTATACTTTTTGAATAATAACAAATATTTAGTTTGAGGATAAATCGTTATTGTTACGAGATTTCGTAAAAATTTAAAATTAAGACACTCATAACATTGTTCCTATAATGACGCTGCGAGTTTTCTTTTTTAGATATTTGAAGAAAAACTTATTGAAAACTTAGTATTGACTTTTTTAACCTAATATATAAATACAAACAATTTTATGAATATTCAACTACAAAATCACATGTAAATTATCGCAAGCTCGACATATTTCGTAAAAATTTGAACTTTAAACCTTAGGTATAAAAAAAATTGTGATTAACGATTTTTTTAACTACAATAAGAACAACTTATAAGTAACCTTGTATTCAATTTTCATTTCTTAGCTACTTATACAATTATTTTTATGAATTATTATACCTACAAAATAATTTGAAAATATTCATAACCAATACAACAATAAAATAAAGAAATTGATTTTTTTGAAAATTGTTAGAAAATGTTTACTTTTGACCTATATAATAATGCACCAAGGATATTCATTATTCTATCAGAAACCACCCCCGAATTTTGAAATTGAAGCATTATTTCAACAAGATATTCAGCATATCTTTACAGTTTATACAGACACAAAAAAAATACACATCATTGTAAAATAAATACATTCATCACTTCATTCAGAATCTAAAATGAAAAACGTATAAAAAGCTTATACATAGCATATTAAGCTTTATGACAATAATTGTTATTAATTAGTATATTAATTATAATAGTATATTATATAATATGATATCGACATTAAAGTCTATATATATAAATGCAATTATTCTATTTTGAATAGATCGCCATTAATTTGGAATTTAGCAAGTTCTTAAAGAGTATGTGGGTAGAAACTGTGAAATATCCATGGTCAACATACAAAGACCCGGATATCAAAAGACAGTTTAAATTAATGTCAGTATTAGGAACAGATGCTTTACCCGAAGACAAATTGAAAAAAGTAAGCACAAAGAGTTTTGATAAAAATAGAATAAATGCTTGCATACATTATAATAGTGTTAGTAATATTTTATAGCTAGATGAAATCGTTTCGGCCATGGAAAGTTTGTACGGCAGAGCAACCATTCCTGAGTATGGCGATAACAATTTAAATCGAACTTTGAGTTTAGAACCAGGTATATATTTGTATTAACATATAAGTATCAACCATTTATCATTTATACTACTGTAAATTATATAATGTACAAAAGATTATTATTAGTTAGTATTTAGTATAGTATTATTATATTATTAGTTGTTTTTTTTTTTACTTTGAGATATAAACGACATATTGGATAAAAGTACGGATGTAAATGAACTGAAACATGTATGGGTACAATGGAGAGAAGCCACAGGAAAAAAAATTCGACCTATGTATGCGGAATATGTAAAATTATCTAACGAAGCGGCGAGATTAAACAGTTGAGTAGTATTATATATAGTACAGAAATCTGTATCCGCTTTAAATGATGCAATTTACGCATACGAAAATATAAAAATATTGAACCATATAATTTTATTCTTAACCTACTCATAATTTTTTAATTTATACAATGCGTTTTTCAACTTTATTACACCGTTAAATTATAATTTATTCAATAAATTGTTGCATTTTATAGATTACACAGATAATGCAGAATTTTGGATTCGAGGATACGATGTCGACGACTTTCGGCCGCGAATGGAACATTTATGGAATCAAATCAAACCTCTATACTTGCAGATACACGCCTACGTGCGTAGAAAGCTATGGGAGCTATACGGTAGCTCAGTGATCACAAGAAGAGGACCTATACCAGCACATCTGCTCGGTAAATTTAAGCTTATTAAATGTTGTTAACATATTATATTATTTATAAAGTTCCATATATTATGTTTATTAGGTGATATGTGGGCGCAGTCGTGGGAACGTTTGGATGACTTTACTCGACCTTACCCAACTATCGATGATGTAAATCCCACTTCAGCCATGATAAATCAGGTAATAAATATATATTTTTAATGTAATTGATATAAATTAGTTTTTTTGAAGAAAAATTAAATTTCCTTCCATTTGGTTGTTTATTATTATTATTATTATTATTTTTTGTTAAATTAGTATATAATATGACAAACATTATACTTCAAATTTCAAACACAACCAAAAATAAAATCGTATTTTATTTTCAATTTCAGAATTACACTCCGAAAAAGATGTTTAAAGTAGCTGAAGAATTTTTCACATCGTTAAACTTGAGCGCAATGCCCCAAACTTTCTGGGAAAAATCTATTTTGGAGAAGCCAAATGGTCGCGATCTGGTATGCCATGCATCCGCTTGGGACTTTTATGATTCTAATGACTTTAGAATTAAACAATGTACATCAGTAAATTTTATGGATTTTATAACTGCCCATCATGAGATGGGACACATCCAATATTTCTTACAATATAAAGACCTGCCGTTCATATACCGCGATGGAGCTAACGAAGGTGCTAATGTATTATTATATTAAATAATTTAATAACATATTGTAGTCAGTATTATAGTACGTATTATAGTACGACTATAATACACATATTATTTATTAGCTGAATTTTTTAAAAGTTATGAAAATTTAAACAGTTATGAATGTTAACCTAAAAATGAAACAAACGTTAAAAGCTTTTAAATTAAAAATAATATTTTTTTTCGGTATATTCATTAATTTTTGTCTTGCAGAATAAAGTAATATGCATTACACAATACTTAAGGTGTATTTTTAATAGTAGATATACACTATGCCCAACAATTTTTATTTCTATACTTTTCACTCATGAAAAACTTTATATATATAAGATATGTAGAAAAAGCACATTACGTATTTACCTATTGATTTAATTATTTAAGTATTTATCAGACATTTTGTTAGTGTAACATTAAATTATAATAACTATTGTTATGAATAATAAAAAGCATTTTGACAGCAATGTAGGTATATTGAATAAATAATATTGTAATTCTCTCTTCATATATATTTTTTATTTATACCATTAACATGCATGTGATTATTTATTTATGTATATACAATAACGGCTGATGATTATTGATGAGAATACCTATGTTTAAAAATGTTGTATAACATAAAAATACTATACTGTCATATAAGATGTAAAGAGATAATAATCAATTTAGATTTTATTTTAAGCTATACACAATTAGAAGTTACCCATCAGTGATACTTTACTAGTGGCTTCATCTGCCACAGTTTTCATTAAAAGGACTTTATATAATGTGTAATTTGATTTGAACTGAGGGGCATTCGTTGTTTTCCTAAGGCCAATGTTCTGGTATTGTTGAATTTTATTTCATTGGTATTTAAAACGTTTGCATTACTTCATAATTGGAGTTTATAGGTTTATAAGGGTTTGAGTAATGTTCTGTATACAAGAGTTTTAACTTTTAATTCACAGTATTAAATTTATTGTTTATCAGAGATGTACCTAATATGTGGAGACAGTCGTTTAAAGCAAGTTTGTTGATATGGCCATATGGATATGAGCATATGGCAATTTTAAGTAGGGAGTTTATTCAAATAGGGTCCTAAGTACCTATTTCTAACATTGTATCATGTGTAGGATTAGAAACATTATGAAGATAGACATAGAAATGTAAAAAATGACATGTTGTATGTGCTTAATAAATTATTATAATCCTGCATATGTTTCAGTAAATTACGTTTAACTTTTTTAGTCCAACTTGGGCCACAGTTATTCAACCTTGGTCCAAATTTTACCTATGATAAAATTAAACAAGTCCATTACATTTAAACGTGACTAACCTTAATCAAATTTAATCTTAATACTACCTATATTTATATTTTTAATTGTGTGCAGATGGGTAAATTTTGAAGAAAATTTTTTAAACTTTTTAATGTTAGGTAGGTACTTATAAACTATAAGACTTATTTAATTAGTAAACTAGAATGTTTTATTTTTTTTATATGTTAATATACAATCATCAGGTACAAAATATATTTGTTAAATTCAAAAAATTGTCTAGTATTTTTTTAAAATTTCAAATAGTGCTCCGAGTTGGTTTAAGTAAATTATAAAATAAGTTTTTCATAAGAAAAACATGAATACCTCAAGTTGTCAATATTCGGTACAACATGGGACAAGCAGAAAAATTAAAATTAAACATAATAGAAGGAATAATTTGTATGGTTCAAATGCAATAGAAATTAAAAAATCAAACCTTAATTAAAAAAAAATGTTATATTAAAAATACCTCTAAATTTATTAATCTTTAAGTTATTTACAATATAAATTCAAAACAGTCCCAAGATTAGCCGTTTGACAATATTGATTTTATAATGATGTATTTTTTTTTTTTGTGTCTATGTACAGAAAACTTGTTGAAATAATGATTCAATTTCAAACTTCGGGGGTGGTTTCCAATAGCAAAGTGAATATTCTTGGTGCATTAGACAGGTTAAAAATAAAAAATTTTCAAAAAAAATCGAGAAAAACCAAAAAAAAGTAACGAAAAAACGGGAATTTTTACGCGAAACCTGCAGCTTTTGACCAAATCGATTTTCTATAGTGTTGTAACTCAAAAACTAATCATTGTAAATACTTGGAATTTTCACCAAATGTTTATATTGGTGTTGTATATAAATGGTTAAATTTTCAAATTTTCTAAGTAATTTTGAAGAGTCAATGAAAAAATTTTGGCTGCCCAATAAAGCTTGAAAATTTAATACAAGATTCCTTATGAGTTATGAGTTGTTCTTATTATAATTAAAAGAAAATCGAAAATCGTTAGTCCTATTTTTTTTTTTTATTCGCGTTTATAGTTCAAATTTTTACGAATTATGTCAAAATCGCGAATACTTACAAGTAATTTTGTAGTTGAAAAATCATAAAAATTATTGTATTTATATCTAAGATTGAAAAAATTCAACACTAAGTGTATTCCATAAGTTTTCCTTCAAATAGCTATAGAGAAAACTTGAAACATCATTATAGGAAAAATGTTATGTGCGTTTGAATTTTAAATTTTTACGAAATTGCGTAACTTTAACGATTTATCCTCGGATGATTTTTAATATTTGTTATGATTAAAAAAGTATATGCATGGGCGCCCATTGGGGGGAAATAGGGTACTTGCCCCCCCCTTGGACACATAATATTATGAACTTGTAACTCAATAAATATTACCATAATATTATTATATTTGTATATTTGAAATATTCGTTTTGGTTATTTTTTTTTTTATAAGATAAGAATTTTTTGGCCGATCAAAATACTTGAAAATTTAATACCAGATTTACCATAAGTTTGACTAACAATAATTATAAAAGAACTTAAATTTTGGTGAATTCAAGCCATTAAAACATGAACCACCTTTTATACCAACCACTGGAAATTGTAACTATATGACTGACAAATCATCTCCGTTCAGAACCGTTTTTCGTATACAATGATACATCTTATTGGATTCAATTAATGTAATCTATCAAATTATAGTAACCTATTATACAGCAGAGCATTACTCACTCGACCACTCTTTTTTTTTATTGATAATATTACTATAGTTAATAATTAAACCCTTTATTTATATGGTCAATATAATATTTAGTTTCTTAAGAAAGTTATAGTTATTTAAATTCGATTTTATTTATGACGTCTGCCTATAATCTTAAATTCTAATCAAGTTCTATGTGATAGTATGTTATGACAAAAAACATAGTCAAGCAGTAGTTTTAGGTATCTAATGTAATTAATAATTGATAGGCAATAAAGCACCTAAATCTAAATATTAATATTTATTGCTTATTGTCTTAACAGGTTTCCACGAAGCGATCGGAGATACAATCGCTTTGTCTGTATCAACACCAAAGCACTTACATAAGATTGGTTTGTTACCTAAAACGAGTCGCACATATGAAGCCGATATAAATTATTTGTACAAGATCGGATTGGACAAAGTAGTTTTTTTACCTTTTGGGTATTTAATGGATCTATGGAGGTGGAACGTATTCAAGGGACTCACGACGGAAGATCAATACAATTGTGATTGGTGGAAACTCAAGTAATTATAGATTATATTTAATATTCTTGAAACTTTTATAAATGTTATATTCCTTTATATATAGACCATTTTGAATTAATATAAAAACTATGTTCGTTATAGATATTCTTATCAGGGAATCGAGCCACCGGTGACCAGAACTGAGAACGATTTTGACCCGGGATCCAAATACCATATCGTTGGGAACGTGCCATATATTAGATACTTTGTGAGTTACATCGTACAATTTCAATTCCATCAAGCATTATGCGAGAAAGCTGACCAGTTTGATCCTAAAAATCCAACAAGTAAACCATTACATGAATGCGACATTTATCAAAGCAAAAATGCCGGAAACGCTTTCAAGTGAGATAATATAAAATATAAATACAAATAAAACATATTTTTTAATACATAAATCTTAAAATATTATAAACTAAATTTTGATTGGTTAAGAATTAAGATCATAAACAAATGCGAATAAAATATAGTAGGTATTTTAAATTTATCGAAAATAGGTAGGTACCTATGTTGTGTTCAGTGACCAGTGTTGGAATAGATAACTAAATTTTTTTCTAGATAAAGATAAAGATAATTTTTTATTTATCTAGATAACCCAACACTGGTTGTGTTCCTTTAGCAATAAAGCCTATTTACCGATTTAATTCAGATATATATTAAACGAAAACATTACAAGTAGTTTTAAAAATTGTCGTACCTACAAAAAATCCAAAAAATATAAAAATATATATACTTATGAATCGTAAAGTTAATTATCATTAAGTTACGATAATAAATATTATCATTTTTAATTGGCATTATTTAGTATAAAATATAGTTTTTAAAAATATATTGATCACCAAAATAAATAAATAAATAAATAAATAAATAACTATACATTTGAATAATAATTATTTATAATCTATAATATTATTTACTAAAATTATGATTTTATATTCTGAATGAAATGATGAATGTATTAATTTTACATAGTGTGTGTTTTATTTTTTTTGTCTATTTACAACAAAACTTGTTGAAATAATGCTTCAATTTTAAATTTCGGGAGTGGTTTCTGATGGCAAAGTGAATATCCTTGATAAATTATACAGGTCAAAAGTAAATATTTTCCAACAATTTTCAAAAAAAAATCGAGAAAAACAAAAAAAAAAAGTAACAAAAAACGGGAATTTTCACGCACAACTAGTTTTCGACCAAATTGATTTTTTTATATGGTTTTAAATCAAAAACTTATCACTGTAAAGTATAAATACTTGAAATTTTCATCAAATGTTTATATTAGCGTTATATATATAATAATATATATTGTAATGTATATATATATATATACATATATATGTATATAATATATACGGTTAAATTTTAAAATATTTTAACATATTTTGAGCTATTTATAGACAACTGAAATTTTCGATTATTCTAAATATTTTTGAAGTGTTGAAAAAAATATTTTGGCTGCTCAATACAACTTAAAAATTTAATGCAAAAAAATCAAACATCGTTAGTCACATTTTTTTTTTTTTAAGCGTTTATAGTTAATTTTTGTACAAGTAGCTAAGAGTTGAAAATTTAATACAAGATTTCCCATAAGTTTGACTTACAATAATTATGAAAGAACTTAAATTTTGGTGTATTCAGACCATCAGTGACGTAGACATGATTTTTGAAGGGGGGGTTAATATAGAAAATGACATAGCTAAATAGGAGGAGGAAATTGGAAAATCCCCCATCCTCTCAAAACTTTTTACTTAAGTAGTAAAATATTTAACAATAAGAAACATTAAATTAATTAATTTTAATGGATTCAAATTTCAAAACTCACATCAAACACAATAAGATAAGCTATAAATTATAATAAAGTACAAATAATCATAGTCGTCATCGACCATTTTAACCAAATAAACATTACTTTGCAGGTCTTTGCTATAAATAAACTAAAATAAAATTATAATGGTATTCAGTTTTGACAAAATATTGTTAAAATTCAATAGCTCGATTGATCATAACTCATAATATAACAAAATATTACATTATAGTGCATAGTGCATATTAAATATTCCAAGCAAAAACAAAAAATAAGAGTGCCAATGGAGGGGGTGGTCTGACCCCCTCGTTCCCCTCTTGTATACGCCACTGTAGGCCATGGTTATACCAACCACTGGAAACTATAACCTAGGCTGACAAATCATCTACGTTCAGAATCGTTTTTGTATACAATGATACCTCTCATTGGATTCAAATTTAGTACGTAAATTATAGTGACCTACTATACAGCAGTGCGTTAGTTACTTGGCCACTCTTTTTTAAAATTAATAAAAACTAAAAAACATAAAATAACTTAATGTGTTAACATTATTTTAGAGACATGTTAAAATTAGGATCTTCGAAACCGTGGTTTGATGCTATGGAACTACTAACTGGTCAGAGGGAAATGGACGCTAGACCTTTGTTGAACTATTTCAACCCTCTATACGAATGGCTTAAAAATGAAAATAAAAGAACTGGAGAACATCTTGGCTGGGAAACAAATAAAAAAAGTAATTATCATATATATTATAATATTATATAGTATGTATATTGTATTTTATATAGGCATTAATATTTTATATAGTTATTAAATTTTAAATATATAAATTTCAAAATTTCAAAATAAAAAAAGGCACTTTTATTAATTATTATTTAATATTTTTCTTCTTTAAATGTAGACTATAGTCAATAGGTAGTTTTTAAAATCAAATATATATATATATATATTATGAGTTATTTTATAAAATAACTATTTGTCTGTGTAATAAATATCATTTTTTTTTTCAGTTTGCTTTAAGAAGGATGAAACAAGTCAACCTTAATTTTGATTTTACTTCTTTTATTAGTGATCAACAGTATTATAATCATATATTTATTATAATAATTCGTCTATGGGTTATTCGATATAATAGTTATATTAGATACCTATTTATGTTTCAGTACATTTGTATGTGTACATTACTATTTCATTAATTTATTAATATACTAAGTTTTGAATTAAATTTCAAAAATAATTTAAATTGTACTTAATATACTTTATGTTTTATTGTTGTTATTTATTTATTTAAAAATAAGAATAATTATTATAACTATAATTTTCCATGGCATTTATTTTTATTTTTAATACAGGAAGAGCCAATGAATGGCTATTGCGTTAAAGCATTAAGACTTGTTGCATGCCCTGCCACCTATACGTGCTAACACCTATACCTACATATAGGTAGGTACGTGCATAATATGATATATCATCAACACAGTCATAAAATCAGTTTTAGACTTTTAGCATAGGCAATAGGCATAGGTGGAAATTGGGGGGCTTGCGGGGACTAACCCCCCAAGTGTAAGGTACAGCTGCTCTAGAACAATAGTGCCATATAGATTTAATAAGCATATATTAATTAGCCCCCCCCCCAGAAATTTCATAAAATTTCCGCTTATAAACATAGGTATTCTCACTTAAATAACTTTGCTGCGTTAGTGTCCTTTATATAGACGTGGTTGTATGTTTGATTCCACCGTATATACGACTCATAGGTTTAGTGAATAGTGATGTACGACGTACCTATGCTGACAGACCGTTTCTGCTCAGAGTCGTTTTTCGTATACAGTAGTAAATCTTTGAAATCAAATTTAACATATTCATCTCATTGACCCCTTCAATACCTATTGTATAGCGTATTATAAAGCGTTATATTTTACTTAGCCATCTTTTTTGTATATGTCTGAAGGAACTTTTTACTATAAAAAATACTTAAATTTTAGATTTCATTATCTTTTTTAATAGAAAAATAAATCAAGTGAGTCAAATTAAAAATGTAGGTACCTACTATCAAAAGTAAATGATTCCCACAACTTTTCTTAATAATTAGAAAAAACTAGAATTTTTGTACAAAATTCAATTTTTTATTTTATTGAAATAATTTAAAAACGAATAATAACTATAGCCCGAATAGATACTTAACATTTTATTTAAATTTTAAATTATAATTTTCTAAACATGGTTCAATTTTTAAAATATGCTGAATAATTGATAAAGAGCTTAAAAAATTAGTATAAAGTTTCTTATAAGTTGTTTTTAAAGCTTCATAGAAATATTATTTTATGTTATTTATTTTTTTTATAAGCATTTGATGTTCAAATTACGACAGAATAATTTTTAGTTAAATATTTATAAAATATTCAATACTTACATCTATAAACTCTAAAACTTAAAATTTTAATACCAAATTTTTCATAAACAGCTTATCTCGATTCCCGAAACCAAAGGTTGGTTAGTTTAGATATTACCACTTTATTTAAATTTAAACTAACCATTCTATTTACGTGGACATGGGTTGTCGTATGACATGATATATTATTCGTAGGAATTTGAAAATTGTATGTATTCTATTGTATTTTAAAATTTTTTTAAAATTTTATAAACACAATAATATTTTTAAAACATTTATATAGATTAAGTTTAAGCTATTGCCTATTATCATGAACCTATTTAGTATTCACACCGTTCTACAGTAAAAAGCGGTGTTGAGTGTTGACTCAAAAGTTAATACCAATAATACATTTTAGAATTATATACTTTCTATATTATATTATGATAATATGATAAATGCAATAGTTTTTCAAAAATTAAATCAACCTCTACCATAATATTAATAGTATAAAATTAAATTAAAAATAAATAATTAATTATAATTAATTTTTTCTAACAAATGGTATTCATTTCATAGTAATGTATATATTTATCATAAAATATACTTAGCAGTATATAGGCTAAATAGCCTTCTTAGTACTGAATCGTTTTTCGTATAAGTATAATGTTATATTATCATTGAATCCAAATTTAAAATATTATAGGTACGGTCGTACGAATGCATGTAAACTTTACCATAAAGTTTACCGCAACTACCTTTTTAGTTTTCACTTTTAATGAACAATTTAATGTTTAAATGACAATATTAATACAAATACATAATAAATAGCCGTATAATATATTAATTTAACACAAAATGTCGTATATATTAATTAATTAATATTAAATAATATTATAACACTAAGATAAATTATCTTTATTACCTACCTGTAGCCTGTATAGGTACTATATTAAAAATTACAATCATATAACTGTACAGGATTTAAATATAATGACGATGTTAACATTTTATACTATTTGAAAAACATAAGTCAGTTAACCTAAAAATAAATATATAATTTATTTTAGTAGTATAGTACCTATTATTTTTAATTTAGGTATTAATATTTACGACATTTTGACCATTTTGTGATGTCTTATATTGAATGATTATTAATTATGTATATTTGTATATTTTGTAGTATTGTCATTTAAACATTAAATTGTTCATTAAAAATTAATTTATAAAGATTATTACAGTATGCAGGGCGCTAATGCCAAACGTCCTATGGCTAACTCTCCGGGACTAAATATTAAATACACTATTTTAATAATTTCTGTGGACGAAACGCCCGTTCATCGTCCTAATATCTTTAATAACAATATTAAGTACATGAAATTGTATTCTTTTTTTAGATTCTAAACGAAGTGATGACTGATGAATGAATTGATTTTGCAATGATGAGAGTTTTTTGTTTTGTTTTTGTGTACAGCATAACTGTTGAAATAATGTTTCAATTTCAAACTTTGGGATGATTTATTTCCAATGGCAAAGTGAACATCCTTGGTGCATTATAACCTAACATTTTCAGTTTTCAAAAAAATCGAGAAATACAAAATAAAAGTAATGAAAAAACAGGAATTTTCACACAAAACCATTTTTCGACCAAATCGATTTTTTATATGGTTGTAAATCAAAAACTAATCACTGTTAATACTAGAAATTTTCACAAAATGTTTATATAAGAGGTTATCTATATACGGTTAAATTTACTGTATTTACTAGTAAAACTCACTGTGATGGCCCAATGAAGGTTTTTTTGAAAAAAATTTTCTACTCTCAAAATCTAGGTTTCTTCAAATTATTTTTAGAATATAAACCTAAGTTACATTAGTTGCCATAGTTACATAGTAGCAAGGACACCAATATAAGGGGGTAAGGGAGGGACCAGGGACATGCCCCCCTGGAAAATGTTGAAAATCTTAGTATATTGTATACTGAGATCAGAATCTATTTATTTATATAGATAGAATTTAAAAATTTAATTTAATATAAGATAATCTATAATTTTTTTTATGAAAAATCAGTTTAATTATTGTAGAAAATCAGGTTATAAGCTCTAAATAACAACATGCTTTTTAGTTTTTATTCTATTTTATTTAATATGATATAATGAGATATGTGTGTAATTATATATATATATATATAATATACATACAGCCATTCCTATTTATAAATGGATTGATAAATTAAAATTTTGTCCCCCCTTGAGAATTTTCCTATGGGTGCCCTTGCATAGTAGACATTGCTATGCTTTCTTGACCTTCTAACTTCAAAGTCTCCATTTTCCGCAAAACCGCAGAATAATTATTCTATGATAAAACTATAAAAGTGATAAGGTTTATGATTTATTATTATAGGCTACAGCCTAATAATACATTAATACTGTATAGTGTATACTGTAACTGTATACTCAGTCGTGTATTATAATTATTATATGTTCATGGTATACACCAATACACCTTGGTCCTTGGATACAGCAACAGCGCGGTTTTAAAATAATAATCTGTTTAATTTTTTATCTTACTTCTTAGGGCCAGTTGTACCTACCATCTCCGGACTCCGATTAAAGTTAACCGTAGTTTAATCGGCCGAATTTACAAAAAAAAAAATAGCTGGTTAAAAATGTGTTATCAGCTAATTAACTCTTAATCACTGATTAATCATGGACAGTACAACCAGGCCTTAGCCCTTAGTTCTCAGTTTCTCACTTTCCTCAGAAGTCAGAGTTAATGTAAATGTGTAATCACTAATCAGCTATCAGCACTCAACAATCGTCAGTACTAGCTAGTAGCTAGTAAGTTAGTAACCTAGTGTCTTAGTAGTTAGTTAGTACTTAGTAACTTTACCTATAGACACGATGAAAGACTACATTCGAGAATGTTACTAATTTATTCTTCTATTATATTTGTATAATTATTGTATAATACAATATTGTGTGTGCGCAGTTAGATAATTAGTTTGTTAAGTTTGTTTAAAATTAAATCGACAGGTGCCTCGAAGCAACGGTGATAAAACAATTTTTATTTTGGTTTCAATTTGTAACAACTACCTAACGAGATTATTCTTTAAATGTTTTATGTCCCAAAAGTTTTACAGAAATTGATTTCTAACATTTTACCTAGACAGTCATTTAAAATGGTAAAATATTTAAAACAAGATGAAGCCATCAATATCGATCAAGAACTGTTCAACGTGTATAAATTTAGTGTTGATCAACTTATGGAGCTGGCTGGCTTAAGTTGTGCAACAGCTATACAAAAATGCTTCCCACCAATAAGTCATCAAAAAGTGTTGGTACTTTGTGGACCAGGTAACAACGGTGGTGATGGTCTGGTGTGCTCAAGGCATATGCAACTATTTGGTTACTCATGTGAAGTATATTATCCTGTGCGTACAGACAAGCTTTTGTACAATAATCTTATGCATCAGTGCGAGACATCTGGTGTACTTGTGTCTGATTCCTTGTCTGAAAACATGTCTACATATGACCTCATAGTAGATGCATTGTTTGGTTTTAGTTTCAAGCCACCAGTACGAGCAAAATTTTTGCCAGTCATGAATGCATTGAAAAAAACCAACAAACCAATCTGTAGCATAGATGTCCCGAGTGGTTGGAGTATAGAAGGAGTTCCTGATAAAGATGCAATCAATCCAGATATGTTGATTTCATTAACAGCACCAAAGGAATGTGCCAGAAGTTTCAAAGGAAAATATCATTATTTGGGTGGAAGATTTATACCGAAAAAGCTGGAAGAAAAATACCAGTTGGAATTGCCTGCATATCCTGATGCAGAATGTTGTTTAAAATTATAAAATTGTAAATAATATGACGTAATGTTTAATTTAATTTTAAAATTTTAAGTTAATGTATACTTGTTTTTTGTTGATTCAGAAAAATGTTAGATAAAAAATAAATGTAAATTATAGCATTGATATTTTTTATTTCTTACGTATTAATATTTTTTTCAGCAATGGATTTAGAATATTCAATTATGTATAACATACATATAGAAATACTATCATGTTAGAACAAATTATTCAAGGGTAAATTTTTTTTAAGGAATTTACTATTCTTCTAATCTTTGTTTAGATATTTTTACTGTCATGACTTTATATAGAGCATTTAAGATAATATTTATAATTAATGATAATTTGTTTCAAATAACATGTCAACATTTAACTCTTTACCTCAATTATTTATCGCCATATTTTTTATTTTTCCTTTGAAATCTTAGTCATAAATATTAAATGCTAACTGATCAACATTTTCTTATAGTATCCGAAAACTTCTTTCTTTTTTTCATAACCACCCTCATATTACTTCTTATAAACAAGTACACAACTAGCCATTACACCGAATGCATTGTGTCCCTAATATCACATATTAATTTTAACCCGTTGAAATGTAGACTATAGGGATAAAACATTAGTATTCTATGCTAGAGGTTAACTCTTTTCTCCTATTTCGTTACTTATTTGATTTTATAACCTTTGATATAGTTAAACTGTTAAATAACTCTTAATTTATATTATGTTTAATAATTCCTCATCTCCATAATATAGAACAATATATTATATTACTGTCTTGGTGTTAGATTCAATTATAGTTACAGTGCATGGGCGTAGATAGGAAATATTTTTAGAGGGGGTTTTGATCTAGATATACATTAAGTTTAATTCATAATATTTATTTAAAAATTATTTTATCTTTAATTTTGGGGGTGTTTGAACACCTGAAACCCCTCTTACTTACACCTATGTTACAGTATGGTTTAATAATTCAATTATATAATATTTTATGTTAATGTTTGTGTAACTTTACCACAAACAAAAAAATAAATATAAAAAATGTCAACTAAACACTCATAACTAGTTTATATTTTGAGTGGCTAGCCAAGATTTTAGCCTGTATTCATCAATTATTATAATAAATAATAATATACAATTTCTGACTTTATTTTTTCTTTTGTATGTTTTCATCACTATAACTAAGTGCTTAAGTACATAAATATTTCATAGTTTTTTAATGCCAGTAATGTATTTATTAGCCATGATTGTAACTTATAAGCAACAAAATCAAAGCATTTTTGTTTTTAATTTAACATTTATAATTCTTTGATAATTTACTTAATTTTTTATTCGTAATTGTTTGTAAGTGAGACACATTGTAGGGTTATTAGTACAAGTCTTAATACAAAAGCTTTACAGCATAATTGTAACAAAAATGCCATTTAAATTATTTCACAACAGTCATTTTACACCGTAAAACAGTTTTAAGAGCATTTTATTCTATCTCAGTTATCTTTTAATTAAATGTCAATTATATAAAATGCTTAGAGCTTTATAAATTAACTATAAATTATCAAAAACATTTCATTAATATAATTAATAACCTAAGTTAGATTAGGTCTTTTACAAGAATACAATATGCTAGATACCCATTTAACATACTTATATAATATTTAAATATAAGATTTACCTAATATACCAGACCTAAAAATAAATAAGAAAATAAAAAAAAGAATTGAAAAACATAGTAGAAGGGGCAATGGATAAAGGTATTAACTGACATTTTTACAAAAAACCATTTTATTGCATGGATAAAGGTAGGTATTATAATGTTATAAACATTATATCAAAGTTTGATAAGATTTTATTTAGAGGTTACCGAAATAAAAAAAACTGAGAATTAAGAAGAATTTACCATTAGTTGAAGTGGATAAAAGTGGTAGTATATGTTAACTCCTTAGAACAAAAAAATATCAGTTAACACCTTTATCTATTGAACTAACTATATTATAATTAGTTTAAAATCTAATAATATTGAAGTAAAATTAAATCCCTATAATAAAATGTATATCATATTTTAATGTGGTGTCAAGCAAGGTTAGTTTAAGTAGAAAAATGTAGTTTTTTCAGTTGGGAAAATAATTTTCCTAAAATAATAAAAAAAAATTAATAGATATTAACGTAAAATATGTTATTAAAAAGAATAATGATTGTTTTTCTTTATCATAAATAATTTTGCTTTATGTTTTTTTTTATAAATAGTTATTAGTTTATAACAATAAATACACATTTCATGTAATAAATATTGTAACACATACATAATTCATTAAATATCATATAATTAAACAAACATTTAAAATATCATGTTTTTAAATATTAAGAACTATCTTTGATACATTAACATTGAATTTGATCTCTTTTTTCAGATGTAACTAAAACAAAAAATGTAAATAAAAATAAAAATTAATATCAGTTTAGCTGCTTTAAAATATTTTATATTGGTTTTTTATTTTTGTAATATGAATTAAAATTATAGATAAAACTGAGATATGGTATATATTTATAAAAATATTTCTTCTAACATATTGATCACTGACTAGTATTAAAATTCTTTGAAGACGACAGTTGCGGCATCAGCCGGTAGTCAGTATAACCCAAAAGTACCTCAAAAAATTCCAAAGCAATTAAACCCACCAACTATAAGAATAATTCTTATTTGTTTTACCTCATCAACTTCATTATTAAATAAAGACTTAGATAATTCCACTTTATCACCATTCACAGTTAAATGGTAATGTTGGCACTCTTTAATGGTTTCTTGAACTTTATTGTGCAGCAAAATTTTAGTTAAGATTGAAATTGGAAAGTAATTATTTTTGCAATTAAAACCCATACACATTGATTTTAATATGTTCCTAAAAGTGTTTTTATAGCAATTAGATTGTAATATCAGAAAAAATAAATGTAAAAATATTTTATACCTTCTAAGCATTGGTAATTGTACACTAATAACACACTGATGTATTGCTGGAAGTGTATTGTATATTTCAAATAAGTGTCCAAAATTACCATTCATAATACTCAATGATAATAACACTGCCTTTTTTATCAATGTACTTCTAAAAAAAAATACATAATCATATAAAACTAGTTATAACCACAGAAAATATATAATCTCAATATAAATTTAAGATAAAGTTTTAAGGTTTATATTTACATTTCCTTAAGGCTAAGCGTAGGAAAATTATTTTAATAATGTTTATATTTACAAGTAAAATATAACAAAATTATGCATGGATTTAAAAATTCTATGTATATCAGACAAATAAAGTATGGTTTTTTTTTTTTTTATCATAACCAATAGTCTTTGCTAAATCTTACTCAAAAACTTCATAATTTATTGTAAAATATAACCACTCATAATTTCTGGTATTTTAGATTTTAATAGAAGTAATGAATGTATTATTTTTTCAATCAAGTGTTTTTTTTTTGTTTATCTAGTCTACATAATAACTAGTTAAAAAAATGCTTTGATTTTAAACTATAAGAGTGACTGAATAGAAAATTGGTTCTAGTTTATATTTTAGAGGTCAAAATTAAAACTTTCAAATACTTCATATTTGTAACAGGAAAAAATGAACAAAATCCAGGAATTTTCAGACTAAATTACTTATTTTTTTTTTTTTATTATAATACAAAAACAAATAACTGCAGAAACTTGAAATCATCATATGAATAAATTATCATTATTTATACTATATTATTATCATTATTCTATTTATGATAAAATTTTAAAAAATTTAATTTTTTTTTGAGCTTTTTATAAAAACTTAATTTTTTATTTATGTTTTTAAAGTAAATTGATACCAATTTATAATTGGGGGTTTCTTTGAAATGTAATATAATTTTTTTAACAAGTGGTTAATATCCCAATTAAAAAATATTTATAGTCATATTTTTTAATGAGCATTTAAGTTTAGAATTTTGATAAAATTGGTTAAAAATCTCAAAAATTGCATAATATTATGTAGTTTGAAATTAATACAATTTGTTTTGTTTATATCTTAGATTAAAAAATTTAAAATAAGTGGGAACTTTTAATTTTTGCATATATTATATAATTCTGGATTTTATTATATACAATGGTATTTTTGATTTATTTTAAAATATTATCTATTTATACTATTAACTTATTTTTAATCTTTTACAGTATTTATAGAATGATGTTATTAAATGTGGTATAAATATATATTATATATTTTTTTTAGTTAATTCTGGCTATAAATATGTTGTCATATATCATTTATCACATCATCGATAAAACAAAAATGTTTAAGTTATGTTTGGTCTTTAAACAAATATTTAATTTGGCCATAACACCTATCTAATTATTGAGTATAATATATAATATAGTATAATAAAAATTATTATGTTCATTTAAGGCACTGTCATAATGACTAATACCTATTTAATTCTATACTTTTTTAAAGTTTTTTATAAACGCAGATAAAAGTTAAATACTGATATATAGTTTGTCAGTAAAATTCTCAATAAACTTTATCCTAAATAATTTGATTATTAATAAACTGACTTCTTTGTGATAAACGGCAAAGCTTGTTGAAGAACATTATAATCACCTAAATTAGTAACAATTAGGAGAGATACCATCTCAAAACAAAGTTCATCTGTTGATTCGTCAGAGTCTTCTAAAAATATTCTAACAATTTTAAAAATGCTTTCATGAAAATGCTTCAAATTTAAAAATGGATCAAATGTGTTAACATCATATTCGTAACATCTATGAACAAAATTGGAAATATGATAAATAAATAAAGGTATACGGACAATTGGTCCCTACAAAAAAATGTTGAATGCGGACAATTGGACCCCTTCATAATTTTATACTCGGACAAGTAGTTCCGGCTTAAAAGTTAAATAAAAATATTTTTTTATCTAAACATTTTTTAAAATGTATTTTCAATAATGTAGGTAATACTTTTAGAATATGAATAAAAATGAATAAAATAAAATAATATCGTTAACTTAATAATAACTTTTCAAAAAATCATCTTTTGAATTATTTGTATAGCCTTTTGAGATTTTCATAAATTGTAATTATTATATTATAATCAGGGGTGTAATTACTAATTTGCGGTATACAGGGTATATATTTGCGTACTTAAAATTCTAAATTGTTATTTTTGGCCCGCAAGGCACATGCACCACATCGCATCCTGGCTCACTCGGCCACATCACAAAAAAAAATAAAAATTACATTTATATAATTATATTAAAATAATAAATTAATATGTAAATATTATGATAGTTGATAATTGATTGATTGATCACGTATTTATAATCACAAAATAACCGTTGTATGATTATTATTAGTAACCACAAATTTTACTGATTTATTCTGTGCATATTTATTATAATGCTTTATATTGTTAATTGTTTTTATTTATTTGGCTGTTGAAGTTTCAATTTGTATTAAATTTAGACATTTATAGCTTTGTATATTTACTGCTTGTATTATGTCATTTTACTTTATTTTAATTGTGTTAATAATTACTTTTATACTACTATAATATTAATAATGTCAAATATGTCAAGAAAAAAATAAATAGTGACCTGCTCAATATTTATGCGTTCCAAAAAAATAAAATTGAAATCACCGCTCTGATTATACTTAAATTATTTTTTTATTAAACAATATTATTAATTATTGTTATATTATGATGTTCATTTTTATTTTTTTAAAAAAATAAGTATTATTATATTCTAAAAGTATTATATTATTGAAAATACATTTTAAAGAACGTTTAATGATATAAAAATATTTTGTATTTAACTTTAAAGCTGGGGACTAATTTTCTAAATATATAATGATGGAGGGGATCAATTGTCCACATACAAAATTTTTTCGTGGGGACCAACAATTGTCTTAGATTCATCAATAAATAATACATTAGTTACTTTAATAGGTCATATAATATTAATATTATGACTCACTTGTAGGCTGCAAATGCATGAAACCGAATAATAGGTGGTAAAATAGCCATCCATTCTTGGTTAGACACTTCTTGTATAGTGGCATCTTGTTTTATAGAATTTAAACGGTCATCAATAAAATCATAAATAATACTGAACGGTATATTAGTAATTGTGAGAATTCTAAAAGCATTTAAGATTAACAAAATAATAATCACTATTATTATTCTAATAAAACTTATACATTACTCATTTAAGAGATATGATATAGTATTCTTAAGAACTGATGGCGGCCTTAAAATATGAGGTTTGCTTAATAAATTACCAGCAGCTGAACGGCTAAAACATTTAACCATTTTATGTGGGTCACATTCTAACTGGTGTACAAGTTTCTTAGATTTTCTCCTAGACAAAAAAAAACATAATAAAATTTATCATTAAACATGGAAACATTTTACAGTTCTGAAAAAGTAAAATAAAATAAATAAAGTAAACTAGAAGTCATAAATTATTAGTATGTTTAAAAAAATAATAATTCTCAATCATATATAAGATTTAACAATTAATGAATAACGCAGTTATTTTTGATTAAGTTAATTTAGTGATAGAAAATAGGCATGAAGCCCAAGCTAGTAATTTCCAGTTATAATATTATTGCTTACATAATAATTTTAATTCCTTATTCCTACATATAAATTTGAGATTATTACAATTAAATTTGTATATTATGTTTCTATAGGTATAAAACCCTAAGGTAATAATTAATCCTAAAATTATTAATAATTAAGGTAAATTTAATACTACTCACATAATTGTTTCCTCTTTTGGACACATTTCCATGCATATTCCTTTCACTGGTAACATTATAAAATATATTTAATCTGTTTCGTTATTTCAGTACTATTATTGCAGAATTAAACTACCTATTAAAGTATTACATCATTAATCCAACAAAATATAAAATACTGATGAGTGATGATTGATTCCAAATTGTTATTACAGCTAAATGTCGAAGTAAGTAACCCGATATTCAGTACCCAAATCCTTATTAGTTATTACCAATTTTAATGTTATACTCGCAGCAATAGGAAATCGTGATTCTCAGCGACTGTGCGAATAGAAAATTGTCACCGACCACCGTGACGGTGATACGGTCATAATATAGACTATAAACAGTATATGAATTATATAATAAATTCAAATATTCATAAATTTCTTGATAATAATTAGGTACTCTATAGAAAATTTGATAGTGTTTTTGTGGTTTATACTAATTATACTTTTGTAAACAAGTTAGATGGGTTTATAAATACTGAATCAGTATTATCACAGAACAATCAACAATATTGGTATTCTGTGCTATTATTTCATCCATATCTATGTCTGATAATGTTATCATAAAATTGTGATTTGTTTGTATTAAAATCACAATATTTTGTAAATAAAATTTTTGACTTCATTAAGCTTAGTTGCAATTCTATTTTGTCGAACGATGAAATTTTTTATTTTATAATTTACTCAAATATAAAATAAATTAATGTTTACAACGAATTACATATTATTTGGATGAAATGTTGGCGACACGATCAGGTACTATGATTTTATATTTGTGTGTTTGTCGAGTATCGAGTATCGTCCATAAACTTATATTAGTCGACTCGCAATATCGAGGGCATCAGGTGTGAGCGGAGTCCATCTAATCGATAACAAAAAATAATAGAAGTCAGAAAACGAACATAAGATATGGACATATAGTATAGTATAAATTATTGTATTATAATATAACTTAGGGATCAAAAATAATAAGTTGTAATATATCATGTTCCGGGTTTATCCTGTTATTTGATAAGATAACCGAAAATTGATTACAATTTGACGCAAGCTTACTAGAAATAAGAAAATTGATATTGAATTTTAAAATGTTAAGCATTAAGTTCTCCAAAAAAACAAATCTTGAGAATAATTTTATCTTTGCAATAAGTATTTGTATTTTGTAATTTTGTATGTTACATAGACAAAATTGAAAAGTTAGTAAAATAAAAAATAAACATAATTTAATTCTTACGTTGCGAGTATCCTTATGACCTTATATTATAATAAATTGATGAATAATATGATAGATAATACAGACCTGAGAATTCGAAATCACCACTTTTTAATTCTTCGATCCATATCGAAATTTTATTAACTTATAAATCAATACATGTATATTGTATATATTTTGGGGCTAGTACAGTTCTATTTGTTTTTGTTATGTTAAAGTAATATTAAGTCTTAAAGTGATTACCTAACTATAAATATAGCGTGATGGCTTCATAACTCGATATTTCGTGCTAAGTTCTTTAGGGGAATAAGAATATTCTAAGATTTTCCTTTTTAATGACGTGTGTACTGTCATACTATTAATTATTATGCCAATTGCATTTCAATTTTAAATTTTGAAAAAATGTGGGAAATCATAAATTATTTTATAGTTAGAAATTCATAAAAAATGTCTGTTTATACCAAGACTTGAGAATTAAGTGCAAGATTCTTATTTGTATATTTTTCAACTTATATAGTTATATATAAAAAAAGTGGGCAAGTGAGTACCGCTCTGCTGTACATTAGGTGCCGTATGGATCATTATTATATATTATAGGAGTGTTAAATTTGAATCCAATGATAGTTATCATTGTATACGAAAAACGATTCTGAACGAAGATGATTTGTCAGCCTAGGATATAATTTCTAGTGGTTGGTAAAAAAGGTGGTTTAAAAAAACCAGCTTATATTAAAAAATATTTTGAAAATTAAATCACGTAAAGAAAACGAGAATCTTAATAACTGGTAAAATTTTCAAGTATCTACGACTTATACTTTTTGAATAATAACAAATATTTAAAATCGTTTGAGGATAAATCGTTATCGTTACGCTATTTCGTTAAAATTTAAAATTCAAACGCCCTTAAAATTTTTCCTATAATGATGCTTCGAGTTTTCTCTATAGATACTTGAAGGTAAACTTATGGAAAACTTAGTGTTGTATTTTTAATCCTTAGTTATAAACACAAAAAATTTTATGATTTTTCAACTTCAAATAATTTGCAAATATTCATGCTTTTGACGAATTTTCGTCAAAATTTGAACTTCAAATGCTAATAAAAAAAAATTGTGCCTATGTATTCTTATAATTTTTTAATCACTATAAGAATAACATATGAGGAACTTTGTATAAAATTTTCAAGTATTTTGATAGGGCCAAAAAAATTTTATCGACCCTTCAAAAAAAATTTTTCAGAAAAATTGAAAATTTCAGTTGTCTATAAATAGCTCAAAAAAACTCAAAATATTTTGAAAATTAAATCAAGTAAATAAAATGCCAATCTTAATAACTGGTAAAATTTTCAAGTATCTACGAATTATACTTTTTGAATTATAACAAATATCAAAAATCGTTTGAGGCTAAACCGTTATTTAACGCGGTTTTGTAAAAATTTAAATTTCAAACACTCATAAAAATTTGTTGTCTGAATCCGGTAGAGTTTTTTTTACAGATATTTGAAGAAAAATGTATGGAGAACCTTGTACCAAATTTTCAAAACTTAGTTATAAAAGAAAAAAATTTTATGATTTTTCAACTTCAAAATTACTTGCAAATTTTCGCGTTTTCGACAGATTTCGTAAAAATTTGAACTATAAACGCTTATAAAAAAAAATTGTGACTAACGATTTTTAATTTTTTTTAACTACATTAAAAACAACTCATAAGAAACCTTGTATTAAATTTTCAAAACTTTTTGGTCATCCAAAAATTTTTATCGACACTTTAAAAAAAATTTCTCAAAAAAATCGAAAATTTCAGTGGTCTATAAATAACTCAAAAAAAGTCAAAATTTTTTGAAAATTTAATTATATACGGATACCGCTGACATTCACATTTGGTGAAAATTTCAAGTATTTTCAGTGATTAGTTTTTGAATTACAACCATAAAAAAAAATCGATTTGGTCGAAAACTGGTTTTGCGTAAAAATTGCCGTTTTTCCGTCATTTTTTTTTTGTTTTTCTCGATTTTTTTGAAAACTGTTGGAAAATGTTAACTTTTTACCTCTATAATGCACCAAGGATATTCACTTTTACATCGGAAACCACCCCCATAGTTTGAAATTGGAGCATTATTTCGACTAGTTATGCTGTACACAGACACAAAAAAAAAAAAAAAAAAAAAAAAAACACACATCATTGTAAAATCAATACATTCATCACTTCGTTCAGAATCTAAAAAAAATTCTACCGTAAAGTTAAATTAATTTCTTTATGAGCACTTATTGAGCAAATTTTTACATTCTAATATTATTTCTCCCCAAACAATTTTTATTTTTATTATAATTCAAAAGTGAATAACCGGAGATTTTGGAAATTATTAAAAAATGCTCATATTGTCATTATCTATAATAAATAGTATAATTTTCAAGTTTTGAAAATTTTTTGTAAATATTTTAATTTCAAATTTCAGATTTTTTTTTAATTACAATGAAAACAACTCATAAGGAACCTTGTATTACATTTTTAATTTTTATTGGGCAGCCGACATTTTTTTATCGACACTTCAAAAATAATTAGAAAAATCGAAAATTTCAGTTGTCTTTAAATAAGTAACTCAAAAAAAGTCAAAATATTTTGAAAATTTATCCATGTATAAATAACACCAATATAAATATTTGGTGAAAATTTCAAGTATTTACAGTGATAAGTTGTTGAATTACAACCCTATAAAAAAATCGTTTTTTTTTTTAAATTTGTTGGAAAATGTTTACTTTTGACCTCTATAATGTACCAAGGATATTCACTTTGCCATTAGAAACCACCCCCGAAGTTTGAAATTGAAGCACTATTTCTACAAGTCATACTGTACAGAAACACAAAACAAAAAAAAACATACATCATTATAAAATCAATACATTCATCACTTTGAACAAAGTAATGTTCTGAATCTGAAAAAATGTGTACCTATTTAGTTGGTACGGGGCTTATTTTTTCCGATTACCCAATAAATAACGATGTTATTTTTTACTTTTATATAATTTTAATAACTACATTGTTCGTATATGGTAGTTTAAACCGTTTACGTATATTATTATTGTAGAAAAATATATTATATATATTGAGTTGTACTTGTATAAGTTGATATAATATAATGTAATGTGTAAATGACAAATGTAAATAATTATAATAATTAAATGATACATTATTCAAGAAAATATTATATCAACTTACCATGTAAAATAAATGATTTTAATAGGTAGCTATTTAGCTATATACTAAAAACCATATGAAATTTAGTTACTTAGGTAGTTATATTTAGACTGACAGTGTCTCTGCTCAGAAACATTTTTCGCGTGTAAAGAAAAATCATTGAATTCAAATTTAAGATACCCATAATAGTGACCTACTTGATACCTTATGTACAGCAGATGTATACCCTATGGCCTAGGTAACCACTAACCAGAGCGGCCGACTCTCAAAGGCGGAACGCAGATCAAATAGTCTATTTGTTGTCTTGTTTTGCTAGTTAAGTTTGATCCTATATGCCAAAGACCTACTAGGTGGTTATTCTGGTTATAGAGACCGCCACTTAAATTTCGAAATTTTTATTTTGTTTTGTTTTATCGAATGTACCAATGTTTTTGTGGATAATAAACGATGCAATCGGAGGAGAAGTAATGTCAAACATAGTATCTCCCCCAGTCGTGATTCAGAAAAAAAACATTAGGTGTACCCTCTTGCTTACATTTTTTAAATTTAGAATTTGTACAGTTTGTTAATATTTTTGTTTGTAGGAGTAGAATGTACCATCACTGATAATTGTGATGTACTTTATGTCGCGTAGATGCGTAGTATACTATTATTCACCATTTTAGTAATAATAATAATGATGATGACTAAGGTTTGGAACGACACGTCGTGGTCAGACCGTGACTCTGCAGAGGCGATGGTCGGAGGAGAGTCGAGAACGTTGGAAATCACGGCCATCGGACGCACGCGTCACGGTCCGAAAAACGTTTACTATTTCTCTTTCTCTCGGTCTCGACTCTCGACTTGTCTTCCACGCGTCGACAACGCCGACGCAAACGAATTTTTAAGGTACCTACTTCACCGTTAATAAATATCGCTCACCTGTATCTCGATTGATGATGTATGTTGCAGTGTACAATAGTGTCTTTTTATAATATTTTAATAATCATAAACGCTGGCCATGAATATTTTACTACTAAACTGGTATATGACGTGCACAGGTTACAGTAATACGGTATACAGGTAGGTAAGTAGGTAGATAAATAAAAAGTTTAAATATATTATTTTTTTTAGTACTGAGTGAAGTATATTATTTATAGACTTGTATATAATAATATATTAGTCTGGAAATTAGTTTATGTTTTTCGAGCTTTAAGTGTTCGATCTTCATTTGGAATTGTTTAGTCCTTGAATGTATCTAATAATAATTATAATCGTTAAATTATTTTAAGCAATTAAAAATTGTATAATCTATACCCAACGATATCGTCTGTTTTCTGGCAGCCATTCTATCAAAACGTCTGATCTGCCGAAGAGATAATACGAATAATAACATCGCCACGGTAATCACCGTCTTATTACCGAGTTGGTCGCCTTTGTCACTTATCGGACTTATCGGAGGAGGAAGAGGCAGTGATAGCGATGATGAGCGAACTGCCGACCGACGGCCAACTTTGCCGTTACTACCGAAACGCGTTCCCGACGCCGACCGACGTTATGATGCCCATAACGTATTTGGGATTGGACTTCAGCACTCAACAGGTATTATACTTCTACAGCAGCTGGTATAAACATTTTAAAATAATGATATTATACTTATTATATTTATATGATATCGTTTACAAATAAATTTTTGGTTAACAATCTTTTTCGAAATATCGCGTGACCATGAGCATAGGTGGGTGGGAAGTGGGCGTATTAAGTGGGTTCCAGCTACCTATACATTACTATTTTTTTTCTTAAATCAATTTTGCATCATTATTGGTTATAGCTACAATTTGCGATTATTATAATAGACGATAAAACTAATATTTACAAATTGTTATTAATCAGTTTACCGAAAGGGTTTTCAGAATATTGAAGTTTCACCGTCCTTTTGTTGGTAATCTTAATTTTCTACAAAATATACTTAGTATAAATGTATAACTGTATAAAATATACCATTTGGCATAATGGTATAATTTATTTTGATAGGATTTTATTCTAGTCTTACATTATAAGATTAGGTATAATAGGTATATTATATACATATCTTACTAAGATACATTATTAAATTGGTTTTTTATAAAAATTTCATGCTATTGTAATATTATAATATTGTTTTATATTATATATATAGATAAACTCTATTTATCAATAATGATAAAATAAATTCTACATACAATATAATATAGTTATACATAATATACATATTAATAATTTAATTATCTAATACAACTTACAAGTAAATTTTAAGTAATGATAAAGTCTATATTATGACGTATATATCATGATGAATACCTAACCTAATCCGTTGACGTACGTTTATGTATTATAATATTATACAATAATCGTATTGGTTATTGTAAACAATTAAGTTTTTATAAATGTATACTAATTTAGATAACAAATTATTTAATAATGATATCAATATATCATTGACATATTTGACCTTCACAGTGCTATAGTTATAGAGTTATGGATACTTTGAATAATTAAATATCAAACATTAAAACATTGATTAATGTGAAGGTAGACAGCATTCGATTTTTATTTTGACAGTTATCTGAGATAAATATTCATTGAAAAATTCATTTCGAAAAGTATAACTTTCTTAACTTTAAGTATTCGTTTTTGAAATACTATCGTCATTGTACTTCATTCTAACCTAAAACAATCATTAGGTAATCGTATAAATGTGATGTATCTATCTATTTTTCTTTAATTTAGGGGGTGTGGTGAATGTAAAAATCGGTTGATTAAAAATGGTCATTTCCTAAAATTTCGATTGCTTTAATGAATTACTTTCCTCATCAAAACGTAACAAAACTGTTAACTTAATGACTGATGCATGACATCGTAGGTACCTGTATGTTTGACTTGGTTACTAAAGCATTACATATCAAAATGTAGGTTCAACAGTTCCTTTGTTTCGTCACTTTGGTTTTGTTAGCTTAAATATTAAGCTAAAGTAAATTGACTTATTATTGAAATGAAAGTCGAGAATTTGATGTATTCTCTCGTTAGTTTTTATAATATTTTAAATTTTAAACGAGTGATGTAAAATATTAATACTTAAAAATGCTCATTACCAGCTTAAACATTAAAATATTTCAAAAAATTAAAGAGAGACTATAATGTTCTTACCAATCTTACCTATAAGTTTGATGATAGCAGGTCAATAAGTCAAATCACTCTAATTTTAAAACCAACAACACAAAATTGGAGTTATTAAATGCAAATTTGCCGTGTTGTCCATTTGAGACACCATATGCAGAAGTACGGCGCAGTCTTAAAAAAAAAAAAAATTTTAATCATTTATTAATTTTCATAATACTCAAGCGCTCCATTTATAGATTAATTTTATGATGGGCCAAGGTAGCATCAGCTACAGTGATCGAAAATTACTTTGTTAATTAGTTACTTCTAACACAAATATTTAAATATGTATTATGTTTTATGTATATAAGCAATACAATGGGTTTGTCGTTTGTAACAACATTATTTAACCTTATAATATGTTCATAAATTGAAAGAAAAAATAGTACAATAACAATAAATAATATTACCTATTGTAGGCTATACTGCTATAGTTAAAAAACGATTCTCTAAAATTATATTTAATTGCAAATATTTTATATCTCCAATTGAGCTAATAATGATATTAATAATCACGGGTGGATTTAGGTATGTGGTGGCCCGTGGACGGAATGCATTATGGAGGCTCCTCATGCATAAACAAGAAAATATATTTTTTTTATTGAAATATCATAAAATTGGGGGGGCCCTGGGCTGCAGCCCACTTAGCCCTCCCCTAAATCCGGCCCTGGTAATAATACACTAAGTTATTTTCCATCAGTTATTAGTTATTACAACTGTTTCCTAATCAGAAATATATATGTATACATATCATAGGAGATGCTTGAGTAGTTTAGTATCTGGATCAGTACTTGTTCGGTAATGGTGTACGACTTAGTGTCCGTTTTACAATTATATAGTTTAAACCTCGGTTACTGATTTTATTAGCCGAATTCGGCGGTTTAACTAATTGTAGAGTGGGCCCATAATGCACTATGTACCTCGTTATTCTATAGTTAAAATAAATAATTCTAAGTTAATAAAAGTTAATATCTGACTAGATTGTCATATTGGCTAATTTAGCAAACTCTGAGATTTTTTCTAATTAATGCTACTGTTTTATAATACTCAAAAACTGTCAATTGGTAAGGATAAACACAAAATATATTATAAGGAGCTTATAACCTATAAATAAATCGTCTGACAATCAGACTATTGTATGAAAATTTAAAACATTTAACGCAGTTGAAAGGAGTTATCGTTGACGATGATCTGCACAAGATCTTCGAGGCCACTGTACATTTCGACACGGAGCTCCAGGAGTTCCGGACTCATGGTGGTGTGATTAAGGGCAAAGACAGACAGCACCGCGAGGTGACAGCGCCAACGGTTATGTGGGTCAAAGCCTTGGATGTATTATTGGACCGGTTGCAAGTGTGCGGTGCCGATTTGAGTACCGTTGCCGCGGTTTCTGGTTCCGGGCAGGTAAAGGTTTTTTCTCTTTTTTCTGAATTTAAAACAAGTATTATAGGCAATCGGAAATCGATAATCTCACAATCAAAATACTATATTTTATTATAACTAACACGTAGTATACATTCATTTTGAAAAAAATTTTAATGGCTGTTGTAAAGTTGTAACTTGTTATCTATGGTATAATTATATTTAAAGTGTATGGAATGATTTGTATGAACAATTTTGAATGCATAGATAATTAACGTCCGAATTCTTTATATATGTATGTTATTAGTTATTACTAAATAAATCTATTATTTTTTTTCACCATCTAACTCATCTTATATTATACAATTATAAATTATAGACTTACAGGCATATTATATTGCTGAATGCTGAATGGCATAAGAATCCCTAGGAAAAAATAATCTCAAAATAAAATATTACGTTTTCTTATATTTTGACGATAATTTAAGAACATAAAATGTTATTACTTATTACATACACATAACCCCCTAAAAATTGGATTTGTTTTGTCCTCTTAATTTGAATGAATTTATTAATAAGCTACGTCACAACAGTACAACACCCATTCTATACCAGCATTCTATGGAAAAATATGTGCTAACTCTATTCAAAATGAGATCAATACTTATTTTTACGTACATAGCAAAAATCCTTTTTTATTATAATAATATACCTATTAATATGTAATAGTAAAAATAATTGATAAAAAAAAGAAAGCAAGATTTTCTATCAGCCTATAATATCATTAACTATATATTTTCATGATATGATTTTTTGATATACCTAGCTATTTAAGTCATTTATTTTATTTTTAGTACTTTGCGGTAGGTTGATATAATTTTTTCTTGGATAATGTAGTATTTATTTATATCAAATTATATCAATAATTTATATACCTACCTCACAATGTAAAAATATCACAAAACAGTAAAAAAAAAGCAGTAAGTGGGTACCGTTTGTGACTAAAATTAAGACTAACGATTTTTGATTTTTTTTAACTACAATAAAAACAACTCATTACGAACCTTGTATTAAATTTTCAAGTTTTTTTGGCTATTCAAATTTTTTTTTATCGACACTTCAAAAAAAAAATTTCTCTAAAAAATCTTAAATTTCAGTTGTCTATAAAATGACTAAAATATTTTGAAAATTTAGCCATATATTAATAACGATAATATAAACATGTGGTGAAAATTTCAAGTATTTACAGTGATTAGTTTATGAGTTACAACCATTTAAAAAATCGATTTGGTTAAAAACTGGTTTTGCGAAAAATTCCCGTTTTTCCGTCACTTTTTTTTTTGTTTTTCTGGATTTTTTTGAAAACTGTTGGAAAATGTTTGTTTACTTTTGACCTCTATAATGCACCAAGGGTATTCACTTTGCCATCGGAAACTTTTTAACAAGTTTAAAATTGAAGCATTATTTCGACTAGTTATGCTGTTGGTACATAGACACACACAAAAAAAAAAATTACACATCATTGTAGAATCAATACATTCATCACTCCGTTCAGAATCTAAAATAGGTTTATTATATTATAAATAGATAAAATCTTATTATGAATAAAAAATATCATTGTATCTAGTAAAATTAATAATAATATAATATACCTAAAAGTTCTAAGCTACCTACTACAAATAATGTTTTTAAATTATACAATCGTTATTTGTTATTTAACAAGTTGACTGCCTTGATATCATCTATGATACACGACCTATATTATCCAAATTTGCCATGTAAATTTCACTGAGATTGCTACGAACGCCTTGAGTATCATATTTATGACACTCAGACTCAACATTTTTCAATTTTATTTATTTATAATCTAGAAAATTCGTCGAGCCAGAATCTCTAAAACAAAAATTGAGTATTTATGATTCTCAAGACGTTCATAGCAAGATTAGTGAAATTTACAAGGCAGTTAACTTGTTAAATAAGTAATTTTGTCCATTTTCGCCCATTTTCACCCCACACTCTTAGTGACTTTGCTGACAAATAAGCCTCTTTTAGCCTCGTACAAGAAATGAGGAGTTGAAATGAAATAGTTCAAACTTTAAATCGATCCATTGTACTTTCATGCTTTGACAGGGAGTATACCTTAGTACGTAGCTTGGAGTCAGCATTGATCGTCGACTTACTCGTTCAGTTCACATAAAAAGTAAAAATCGATCTCTAATGATTGTCTTCACCTTCTTCGACCGTTCTTAACTTCTAAAAATACAAAACTACCTACTAAACTACTACTCAGACCCATCTGTTCCTACGGCTTACAACCATGAAGATCAGTTGAAGTATCAAACACTAACCACACATACAAAGGTTTCAACCCAAAGTCCTTCCCATCATCTCTAATCTTATCTCTATTCTATATTTCCAATGATACCCTCCACTTTGACTTCAATCTACCCACTGTCACTGAATTAGCAAATCTCCACTATAAGCAATTCAACAATAAGCTAACTCACCATCCCAATCCCCTTATTGACCAACAATAATGTGCAAATATTCCAGGAAATCCCCCTAAAAGATTAAAAAGTAAAAAGGTAAACGATGTGGTGACCTGCTCATCTAAAATTAAAAAAAAATGTCATCACTGCTGGCGTTTTCAGCTATGATTTTTACTTTAAATTATTATGCAATTATTATTATTTTTAGGATCGCTATCTTAAATTTACATGTTTAACTGTTTAATTACTTTCGATAAGTGGTTTCTTCTCTCTGTTTATATTCTGTCTATTTTCTTTTTTTTTTATTATTGTTTTGTTGTTCTGATAGATTTTGTTAGTAAAAAAAAAAAAATTCGTCCAAATTTGAACTTGTCTATGAAACAATTTGCATAATGAATTTGTATTTTTTAATAATTTTACACACAATTAAAAGAATAAGTTATGTGCAATTTTGTATTACATTTTTAGGAATTTTAATCCATCAAATATGTTTTTATTAACATTTATAGAAATTTTTTTTTTTTAAAAATTCGAAAATTTCTAATGTCTGTAAATAGCTCAAAAAGAGTCAAAATATTTTGAAAATCATCTCATCTATAGAAAATTATAATATAATAGCTTTTTTTAATAATTTCAAATATCTACAGTTATTATTAATTTTTGAATTACGGCCAAAACTAAACGTTTTTTAGGAAGAAATAATTATTTAACGTCAATAATCAATATAGGTATAATGTAACAATTTAAAATTCAAGTACTCATAAAAACTAATTTAACTTTATGATAGAACTTTTTTTTTCAAATATAGTTTGAAAAACGTACAAAAAACTCTTTTACTAAATTCTCAAATCAGAAAAACAGAATTTTTCTTGAATTTCCAGCTATAAAATAATTTGTAAATTCTGAGACTAACGATTTTTTTCAAAATTTAAAATTGAATCATAGGATAAACCCGGGGCATAATATATAAATTATTGTTTTCAATCTCTTATTTAGTTCTATAATAATATATAATCTATACTATAAACTATACAGTACATTTTATACTATATATTATGTTTATATCCTATGCCCATATTTTGTTAATTTAGATTGAAGATTCTAAACGAAGTGATGAATGTACTATTGATTTTACAATGATGTGTTTTTTGTGTCTGTGTACAGCATAAATTGTCGAAATAATGCTTCAATTTCAAACTTTAGGGGTAGTTTCTGATGGCAAAGTGAATATCCTTGGTATATTATAGAGGTCAAAAGTAAGAATTTTTAAAAACAAAAAAAAAAAAAATTACGGAAAAACGGAAATTTTTATGCAAAACCAGTTTTCGACATAATCGACTTTGTGTTATATAATTGTAACTCAAAACGAACTATAAATACTTGAAATTTTCACCAAATATTTATATTAGGGTTATCTATACACAGTTAAATTTTCAAAATATTATGGCTGTTTTTAAGATCTTAATAAACTACTAGAATTTTCGATTTTTAAAGTATTTTTGTTTGAAGTGTTGACAAAAATTCGTCAAAATCATTAACATTTGTAAATTAAATTGTAGTTAAAATTTATAAAAAAAATTATAATCGACATAAGTAGGTAGTAGGTACCTAGCTAAGAATTGAAAATTTAATATCAGATTTTCTATAAGTTTGACTAACAATAGTTATTAAAGATGTTTGTCTTAAGTTCAAATTTTTACGAATTTCATCCAAAATTCACTCGTAGAATAACGATTTACGATTTTTGTTATAGTTAAAAATGACTAGTCGTAAAAACTTGAAACATACACCAGTTGTTTAAATTGGCATTTTCTGTACAAGATTTAATTTTGGGGTATTCAGGTCATAAAAACATTAACTACTTTTTTCCCGCCCAATTTAAAATATATATCCTAGGTATATAACTATAGAAGCTGACAAATCATCTCCGTTTAGAATCGTTTTTCGTTTACAATGATACCTATAATTGAATTCAAATTTAATACATCCATTATAGTAACCTACTATATAGCAGAACGTTACTCACTTGACCACCTTTTTTTTGTTATTGATGGACTCCGCTCACACCAGTTACATATGATGCCCCCCGGCTATGCAAATCGACTTATATTATAAGTATTTATGGTCAATACTTGATAAACACAGAAATAAAAAGATAGAACCGGATCGTGCCCGCTAACATTTCATCCCAATAATATGTAATTCGTTATAAACATAAATTCATATAATAATATTCTTGAGTAAATTATAAAAAGCATTTTTGATTTGCTTTGATGGTGGTAATACTATGAAATGATTTTTTTCATGAATTACTAAATTTAAAATATCAATCATATTAACTTAACATTATCGTTATTTATTTGGCAAATTAAAATTTAGAGAAGTGTACTTGAGTATGAACGATGAACCATAAAATGTAGTCCCGTGATTTTGTGATTTACGATGAATTAATCCACGATCACGATGTGGAATCCTGTAATATAATGTAATAATATATGAAGGAAATATATTTTATCGAGGTATAACATCAATTTATAAGTACCCCGCCCCCATAATAACATTGCGCTAATGTCCTAATGATTTTTACCTTGAGTATGTTTTGTTGTATTAATGATATGATAAAAATTCTCAAAAAAATTTAACTATGTATATATATCTAATATTTAAATAACATTCTTTATAAGTCTACAATTTGGTTTTCTAATGGATAAAATACGAAAAAAATAGCAATTAGATTTAGAATTTTATAACTTCTATTTTCTAAATTAAATTATTTTGCGAATCAAACTGAATTGGTTATCAATGTTATCATGTTTTATAAAATTTACATTTTGACTTGTCTGCAGCAACACGGCACGGTTTATTGGACGAACGGTGCTGAAAAAACGCTGCAAACTTTAAATCCAACCGGATTTTTGCACATGCAATTGGCGTCTTGTTTTTCCGTGGTCAACTCACCAGTGTGGATGGATTCCAGTACCACGAAACAATGTAAACATCTCGAGGATGCTGTCGGAGGACCACAGGTAAGATATGTGTTCATATTATTGTAGCAATATACGTATAGTAGTAGGTAACCTGTATATATTATGTAGGTACCTACATTATGTCTTATTGTAAAATCAATATATTTTTAACTACGCTGGTGTTTTCCGCGTAAACACGATTTTTGTAATTATTGTCTATTTACCTAAACAGTTATAGATACTTGGAAAATGAATTATATCATTTACGTAATATATTATTATATAGCGATTGGCTGACATTACCGGATCGAAAGCGTACGAGAGGTTTTCAGGACCGCAAATTGCCAAAATGGCGGAAAATAAACCAGGAGCCTATCAGAACACAGAAGTTAGACTTTTTCTCAGTTGTTCAACTTTCCAAGCTATAATTTAATATTATGTTTTATACTATTCTAGAGGATATCGTTGGTGAGTAGTTTCGGCTGTTCGTTATTTCTCGGCGCATACGCCCCGATCGATTGGTCTGACGGTTCAGGAATGAATCTGTTGGATATCAAGACCAAGGAGTGGTCATCTGAGTGCTTGGAAGTAAATAATTTGACGATATTGTGATTAATCACACCACATATCAGTTTATCTATCGTCGTGTTCGGAATTTAGGCGTGCGCGCCGGGGCTGGACTTGAAGCTGGGACGGACTGTGCCGCCGGGTACTGATTTGGGGCCGATTAGCAATTATTATGCAGAGAGGTTTGGATTCAATCCCGAGTGTCGGGTGGTGTCATTCACAGGCGACAATCCAGCGTCATTGGCCGGCCTGTGCCTATGCGATAACGACATCGCCATAAGTCTCGGGACCAGCGACACGTTGTTCTTGTCGCTCGACGAGCCCAGGTGTCTAGAAGAGGGACACGTCCTAGTTAGCCCGATTAATCGAGACGCGTATATGGTGCTCTTATGGTAATTAAATACTACACTAAACATATATAGATTTAGGTGTACACAAAGAGTCGAGCATGATTTCGAGTTGTTTTTAAGTTTCAAAAACGGCTCGTTAACCCGTGAAAGACTGAGAAATCACTACGCCAATGAGTCGTGGGACTACTTCAACACATTGTTGGAGAGAACGCCGAGAGGGAATTTCGGATATCTGGGACTGTACTATGACGAACAAGAGATCATACCATGGATACAAGGCGATTACCGTTTCGACAAAAATGATGGACCCGTGGACAGATTTCCCAGCCGGGAGATAGAAATTAAAGCATTGGTCGAGGGACAATTCATAGCTAAAAGGGCGCATGTCGAACAATTAGGATATACCATAGGTCAGCATATATTATACTACATATTACACGTTAATATAGAAAAGTGACAAAAGTAAAAATTAAATTGATTTTTAATTATTAATATCATATTAAAAAAAATACAGATACCAAAACGAGGATCATAGCTACAGGAGGCGCTTCAAACAACAATACAATATTACAAATTTTATCTGATGTTTTTAACGCACCAGTTTATATACAAGTCAGTACTAGTATTTTCTTTTTTTTTATTGAGCATTAATATACATTTGAGGTAATTTTTAGGAAGCTGCCAATTCTGCAGTCCTAGGTGCTGCATATCAAGCTAAACGTGGACTTGTTCAAAGTAAGAATAGTGACTACATCAATTCATTTCAATCTATGGTAACCACTGCTACTCTTCCTAAGTTAGCTTGTTCTCCTCATAAAGATGCTAATGAAGTAAGTCAAAAATACATATCTGTACAAAAATAATACTAATTTATTATTACTATTTTTAGATTTACACTCCAATGGTCAAGCGGTACAATTATATTATTAAAGAGGTGCTCTCTGCCGTTAGAAAATAAGTACCTAACACATATAAACTACACTGGTTTTACACTATTATATTGTTGATACTTAACATATTATGTTTTATTTTATGAAATTAATAATTAATAAATATATTTATATGTTATCAAATATTACAATAGTCAATAAAATGATTTAAAATTCTTTTCATTTCTTTACAATTACTTTTTACGACCACCACGTTCTTTCAATTGTAAATGAATAGTTGAACCAGGGCCAATGTTATAATAAGCCAATGTATTAGAATCTTTGAAGAACAATCCCTAAAAAAAAGTTTATCATTAAAATAATTTAATTAATTTCTTTGGCATATTTTATTATAGTTAAAATTTGAATGCTTACATCACATTGTAATTTTTGTTTGCCAGGTGGCATTCCAGTTAACTCATGAATTTTTGTCTTAATCACAGATACTGTTTCTTGAAGTGGTAATGTTATATTTAATATCTGCCCATTAAGAGTCCACTCTGGTTTGTCAGTTAATACAGGTGTTCCAACATTAAACATAACAGGACCCTATAATGTATAATTAGTTAGTGGATGCTCTCAGTTAATAGTTTTTAAAAAATTAATTTGGATTATGAAGATTACTTACATTAAATTTCATCATGAACTGTATTTCAGGTTCTAAAGAATCTTCAGTCTTTTGTTTTTTCATAAGCGGTTCATCCTCAGCAACTTCCATTACATGCTTCATTCCAGGCTAATTTAAAAGTTTATGTACATTAAAAAATTAGCGGAATTTTTAAAAATTTTTAATAGTAAAAATATTAATGTATACATACTGGACCCTGTGGTAATGGTGGTTGCATCATTCCTCTAGCAGCTCCCAAAAATGGATTTGGTGGCATTTGGGGCTGCATTACTTGATAAGCTTGAGGTTGTGGAACTGAAAACATTGTTAATATCAATAAGTAATTAAGATAAAATATTATTTATAAATGTCATAAATTAAAAAATATATTTTTTTCACCAAAATCTTGGTTTTTATACAACAGGCGTACCCAACCTTTTTCTACTTAAGGGGCCACATTCTAAATTTATAATTATACTGCGAGTCATATATGTATTTGTATAAAAATAATAAATATATAGTATATATATATTTCTATTAATATTCTAAAATCCAACACATTTTCTATATTCAATTTTAATAATCAAAATTAAAAATTGTACAATATTTTGTAATTCTTAAAAGCTTGATAAAATAAAAATGTTTAAATATTTTTATACCCATACAAATCTAATTTATATAAAATAGTCACGGGCCGGTTAGAATACTATAACCTAGTAACCTACTCGTGGGCCACAGTTGGGCACACCTGTAATAAAACACGATAAACGTAAAATACACATAAGAATTAAATATTCATTATATTTATAATAAAGTAAATATACTTTAGGTATGAAACAATGAAAAACTTGAATCACAAATTGAATACATTAATACAGGGGTTCCCAATCCATGACATGTGGAACGCTTGTAGATGATATGCAAAGAAATTTTAACTAAAAATTGAGATTTTTTTTACTTTCAAACATCAAATAATAAAAAGTTTTAAAAAATTAATGTATAATAAAAATATACGTTAAAAAAAATTTGACTACTAATTTAGTTTTAGAATTGAGGTGGTACGCATATAAAAGTGTTTGGCGGTACTCGATGATAAAAAGGTTGGGAACCCCTGCATTAATAGATTATGCTATGGCTTTGTAGACAGTCTTTAGTTAAACACATTTTTATAACTCACCCATCATTTGTTGTTGTTGCTGAACAATCATCATAGGCTGTGATTGCATCATATTAGGAGCATGTGGTTGCATCATTGCATTTTGCATATTGCTAGCCATTGACATTTGTACAGAAACAGCTTGAGAAGTAGGTGGATGAGAAATGGTTACTGTACCCGATACAGGTTTTGGACCAATTTTTTCTTTTTCGTCATCATGAATTAGACCTTTTACTTTATGAATTTGGTGAATTTGATCTTCTAGCGTGATGTTAGCTCGCGCCGCACGAGTTGCAGCTTCCACACTAGAGGTGTGTCCATCCCATGTAGCCTTAAAAAATGTTAATATTTATCAATTTTAGCATATGACATCTATTTCTAAATTTCTTACTTTATCATCTTTTCTACTTTCTTCTTCTCCAATTTTTTTACCAATTGCAGTTTCTTCAACACCAACACCAAATATATCAGTACGACGTTCAGCCAACTGTTTTAAACTAGCCTCAATAGCAGCTCCTAGATAGATAAAATAATAATTTTAAAACAAAAACAAATAAAATTATACACTATTTTTTTTGTTAAGTGTCCAGTTACCTGGAGCATACACTGATTCCTGGTTCATCTTATCACTAATATGTTTGTCTCGTTGTTCTACCCAACGAGGATCTAATAATCCAATCCTCATATGTTCTTGAACCTTGCTTGCAGGTATTTTTTCTCCAGTAATTGGAGATATTAAATATTCTTCGGGAGGTGCTTTAACTGGAGCTCGTACAACTATAAATATAAAGCTAATTAGTAGTACAACTAATACACATATTTTGTGTTAGGTAAATTAAATCTTACTTTGTTTGGGATTGTATCCCTTTTTCACAATAACTTTTTCTGGAACAGCCGGTTGAACCATTTGATTTGAACGGCTATCAGACCTTGAAACACCTGGAGGTAAATCACCATCATCATCACTAGATGATTCATCCATGTCTTGAACCTTTTTTTTTTATTTAAATTAAATGGTATTAAAATTATTTTAGTGCATAAATAAGCATAAATTATAAATATTACTTGGTTATTGTCTCTACTGGACTTTTCTTCACCTGGAACTCTGAGTTCACTTTCTGGAGCATACATCCTACCATTAATTCGTTTTTCCATTTCGTCATCACTGTCTACCTGCATATCGTCTTCTGCATCACTCATTTCAACAGTTTCTTCTCCATTATCTACACGTTCTTGCATCAATGTACGCACACCAACCTGATCTGGAGTAGTTGGAGGAGGAAAATTTCCAATCTCACCGTATTGAAAATCAACAGTTTCAACAACAACAAAATCATGCCAATCAATCTGAGCATAAGCCACTAAAAAAAATGTATACATTTTATGAGATTATAAAAAGCTGTAGCACCTTAGGTTAGATACTTAATCTAACTTAGTACATACATCTTTCCTTTTCTATAAGCTGTTCTTCTTTTCTACGTAAAGCATCTTGGTGTTTTTGCCATTCAGAACGATATTTAACATCATCTAAGATTTGTTGTCGATCATAACTTTCTTCTTTTAAACACTTCATAAGATCTTTAGGAGGCATCAACACTTTAGTATACTGTTCAAGAAGCTTTGTAAAATATTGAAATAGTGAATGTTGTGGACGTAAAAAGTCAAACTGAAAGTTACGTTGTTCCCTGGCCATAAGATTGGTTAAAAACTGTCTGCCATTACGAGCAACAAATAATGCTGTAAGCTTTACTATGTCTCTGAAATTTCAAAAATGTATAAGTTTATGTTTATTAGCAAAGTTTATTATAAATACATACAAATCAAGAGCTGATATTGATGGAGGGTCGGCAATGAATTCAAATTCTTTAGGTGGATCTTTTGGTACGAATATTGATTCCTGAACTTGTTTTAGGAGTTCTTGTTGTTTGAGTTGGGTAGCAGTTGACATACTCTTGGTTTCTTTAGGTGGTAAGGTTGGCTCTTGTGCTAAAAAAAATTAAAAAATAGTTATACAGTAGTGATGGGTTGAATTGTTTGAATCTTAAACCAGACTTTCTTGCAACAATAGTTCAATGAGAAAATATTTGTACAATTCTTCATCGGTTATTTTAAAAATTGATAATGATTAATGACTATTTAGAAATAATTAGACAATTAAAAGCCGCTTAATTACAGTAGTTGCTATTATTTTAAAGTTCAGTTTAATTTCAAAAATTGTGGTTTGACCCATTATTAGTAAACAGGTAAATAAACTACAACACAATTAAAAAAAATTAATACTCACAAGCTTTTTCTCTGAGGTCTTTGACTTTGTGTACATAGTACGCATGGTAGGGATCACCTTGGGTAAGGAAATTAAATTTGGGATTGCCCAATTCATTTTGACGAATGCGTGACTCAAATTCTGGTCCATTTCTTGCTACAAAACTAGCAGTTTTATCGACAATATCTTGATTAAGAGATAGTTAAGAAACTATTCAATAAATTATACACATATTTTATACATTAAAACCTAACAATAACATCTCTAAAACTGGTAATAAAATTTGGTTTTACAACTTATTGCTCCCATACTCCATCGAAACTCCATTAAACTTGATTCTCTGTCCACAGAATTGTTTACCATATTTTTTCAGAAAAATTAAACAACGAGAACTTATAATTATTAAATAAGTAAACTATTAACTATTGTAAATGTATGCATCTAAAATAGATATTATATAAAACCAATAATGTAATCAGTATATTAAATACAACACAGTAGGTTTGTTATAAAATACAAATTAATCTAATCAATGTCATCAAATAAAGGATACTCCTTACTTCTGGCGGTGGATAAATAATGCCGATAGAAGGAATTTCTTCAACACCTTCGGGCATCGTGAAAATCTATTTTCTAAAGTCTATGAAAAAATTTTAAAAAATGTATAGGTTTAAAAAATTGACTCAAGCTTTTTATATAAATTGTATTGAATTACACGTAACAAAAATATTTATAATACTTACTGGCTACTGAATGTCTAAATAGTAGAATAAATATTGATTACCGAACTATTCAGTATTCACTAGTTTAGTATTAAGTATTAACACATAATAGTAAAACACTATAGTTTAAAATTTTTAAGTGTACCTATACTGTATTATAGAATAGAATATAGAGTATAATTTTTGATAATACGATAAACAATATTTTGTAAAATAATATTTTAGACTTTTAGGTTAATAATGTACCAATATGGTTTATACCGTATCAACCGACCTACATTATCTCAGTTGATGTGTAATCACTGTAATCAGATGATTGTTGTTATCATCGTTGTGTCGATTAAATGTAATGCATAATAATACCTGGCCTCGCCTTTGTCAATGTATTTCTTAGTTATTAATGTTCTTATTGACTGATGTTAATAGTATAATACTTAATGATTAAACAGTAAATACGTAATAATTTCAAAATTTTGCTTAGCAGTCAAACATTATACTGTTACTTGAACGAATAGAAACAAAAAAAAAAAAAAAAAACACCTACAAATTACTAATTAGTTTTCAAGTAACTATCAACTAAGAATAAGCCACGGGGACTTGGCTAATTGGGGTTTATTCAGTGATTTCAATTATGTAAGTAAAACTTTATGATAGACTTTATCATTTTGATCACTTAGAACAGAGTATACCTATTCGCAGTTTTCCAGCATTTTGTCAACAATTAACAAGTACCTACTTGTCTTGCTAAATTCATAAATCGCTATTTTTCATAGTTAATTTTGAATCATCATTGTGTTTTTATTTTAAACTTTCCATATATTTTCAATAATTTAACCCAGTAGTTCTTAACTTTTTTTGGTTCAGCATCTCTTCTCCTATATAACTAATGATTTAAGTCCCCCCTTTCCAATAAAAATTCTCATCCCTTTAATTTTTATGGACCAATACCTATTTTAAATTAAAATAAATACTCTTAATACTTAGTAAATAAATGTTTAATTTGCCTGTAATAATTAATGTCTAATTTAAACTTTTCTATTCAAAAAAGAATAATTCATATCATACCTTTTCAATTTTTCCATTATTCCGTTTTTGAGAGCTCACTGCCCCTCCAATGTCCCCTTTAAACCTACCATCCCCTACCAAATCAAACTGCCCCACATTAAGAAACAGTGATTTAACCTAATCATGATAATTGTTTTATGTAAGATATATCAAGTGTTATAGTATTATCTGCATTTTTTCTACTAGATTTTATAGTTATAAATGTGTGTTTCACAATATGGAGTGATTTCCTGTTTATATGTATTGCTCAATTTTCAGCTTTAATACTTACAGTCAACATACTGATTTTAACTCAATATCAGTTATAATACAAAATATGTTATTAATGTTATTATAATTATATGTACCTATTTATAATATTTAGGAAGCTTTAATATATCTATGCTAATATGTATTATATATTTATTTAAATTGATTTACTGGCAATTATTAATAATACTTGTTAATTTTATTAGTAATAACTTGTTTTAATACCTCGGTTTACTTTTATGTTATTGATAATCTAACTTTAAATATAAAATTAATTTTATTCTTATTGTTCACTACCTATAGGAATTGAAAATGAAAGATTAATTAAATACAATAAACTAATTAGTTACTAGATCATAATTAGACTTATAGGTATTCAATATGAAACAACTATTTACAAAACATTTATTTTCATTAATTTTAACAAATTAACATTTCTTTTTGAGCATGATTGTGAGTGGCCCATGAATACTTAGTTAACTATATTATTATTATTATTTTATTATGTTTACATTGGTTTTATTATAGGGTTTTATGGTTTTATTCAAAACGTTATCATTAATCATAATTTTAACGTAAACAATTTAATAACATTATTCGAAATAACATTTAAACTTTTTTTTTATGTTGAACCTAAATTTTTTTTATTTATAAGAAAACTTTATAACCTTATATTTTGTTATATTGAGAATCAGTGGCGTATTTTCAACATTTTTCTGGGGGGGGGGGGGGTCCACAGTTTGTACATAATTAAATAATTTACCTATATAAACTATGAGAACTATATTACCTATTGCCTTTATGGCTTTATCACTCATTATATTTAACTGTAACTTGGAAACCGTCGTCAGAATACACAGAATACCAATTTCTATACTTATTACTTTACTATACTGCAAGGATATGTATCGGTTTTTTCTCTGGGGGGGGAGGGGGTCCAGTATTCTTGGACCACTCCCGTAAATACGCCACAGTTGAGAATTTCAAATGTATTAGCTTAACAAACTATTATTATACTTTGTATACCTACCTAGAGGAGCTATAGGAAGTACTCATTTAGAGAGATTCAAATTGTAAATAATTGGTATAAATATAAAATCTAGTTTAAGTAATATAATATTACTTTTTAGCTTTCTGAAGTTGTCTACACTTAAACTAACTTACCAGTTAACTACTTGTTTAAAAACTCAAGGTTAATTGGAATTAATTTTATAACCTGACCAACAAATTCTATAGGTTTTATAGTTCTTATATTACGTTGATTAATTATAATACCATAAATGAAAATAAAATTAAAAAAAAAAAATTATAATTTATAACAAAATTAAAATCTTTAAAAAACATAATAATGTTAAACGGAAAAAAATCGAAAAACATTTGAAAAAACAATAACGTTAAACATTAAAATGTTATAACTAACCCGTGCAGTTGCATCTTTTTATGGTGTATTCTAAATTCTTTAGAAACAAGCAACAAAATCAAATCATTAGATGTAGATTAATATAAAGAAAGTTTTATCTTGCACAAAATTTCACGTTTCGGGTTTTTCTTAAAAAAAAATTACTAATTGGTACTTTTCACTAATATTTTTGTTCCATAATTTATATTATAACATCTAACTACCAGTGGCGGTTCTGATCTAACTTTAAGGGGGGGCAGTTGTAAAAGTGTTAACCTCTCACCCATCAATAAAAATTACTAAAATTACTATCTAGGTATTAGATACAGGTTACATTAATACATAATATAAAAAAAATTGCTCAGGGGGGGCGATCGCCCCCCCCCCTCTTAAAACCGCCACTTCTAACTACTTTATCAATATTATATTATGTTATGTTGTTGTATTAGATTTTTATGTCTAATAACCTATTATATATAATCAATGATGGGAAATAACACGTTCATATTGTGTGAACTTCACATGAACGAATTCAATTTTCAAGAAATGAATTTGAATGTGAACTAAGTTCTTATTTTATTATGATCTTAAAAGTTTTGGATTTTCTCATTGATAATAAAATTTTCATGGAACATTGTTAAATACTTTAACATATTTATATTTATAAAATAAATAATTTAATAATAATAATATAATATATTTTCTATTATTAGCAATTTTTTTTAACACATTTTATTTAGTAACCTTTTTATTCTTGATAATAATATGAACTAGTTTTTAGTTTATGTATAATATAATATAACTAGTTCAACTATGAACTTGAACTTGTACCAGACTTTGAACTAGTTCATATTTAATGTTTTGAACTTGAACAAATTCTTTTTTATAAAGAACTTTCCCATCACTGTATATATTTTGATACAATACAACATAATTACGATAATGACAATACTACTACAATTGTCGAGTACACATACAATACTACAGTCTATCTAGCAGTCGTAGTCAACTCATGTTTTATACAATAATTTTATAGTTGATACTTGATATTATATACATGTATACAGATACATAATTTTATAAAAAAAAAACTTTAGTAATTTGGTATTAGGTTTAAAAGTTCTTAGAGTAGAATGAGTAGTTATTATTATTGATTTTAAATCTTGTATTTAATAAATATTGGTGTTTTTATTTTAGGTTTTAATAAGCAAAGTTAAGTTCAATAGGTAATTAGTATTATCATTGATAACCTAACCTAATGGTATTATATAGTATCTCGATAAAAATTAATATTTTTTTTATGATTTTTTAAAGCTATTACCTATTTCAAACACGGTAAAACTAATTTTCTTTATTATACATGAATAACTATATTATAACTCATTACTGTAGAAATTGAATAACGTATTAAACAATGTTTCATATATCTATTTTACTAATGTTTTAAATTTTTTTCACTAAAATAGGGTTTTTTAATCATCTTAATAGTTTGTTCTAAATCAGTGGTCCTCACTAGGATTTTAAAAAGGGCCAAATGTAATTTTTAAAAATTATTTGTGGGCCGCATATATTTGTAATGATAAGAATTAAAAATATAAAAATTATGTATATTATATATATATTGTTAGGAAAGGGTATTGTACTATTGTAGTGCGGTTAACAGTGCGGGCCGCACTAAATCTGTTAAAAAGCCGCATAGTGGGGACCGCTGTTCTAAATCCTTCAAATTATTGACTTAAAAAATATCCCAAAAGTGGTATTTATAATACATATTAATTGTTTTATTTATTTATTTTAGTGTGATACCTACTTAACATGGGATCCTTCCTGTTATCATCTTCATTTGATGCTGATGTTGAAAAGGCAACAAGTGGTACTAGTACAACTGAAGATTGGGCTTTAATAATGGAAATATGTGATAAAGTGGGAGCTTCGTCGGTTAATTCCAAAGACTGTTTAAAATCAATAATAAAAAGACTCTATAACCAAGACCCACATGTTGTACTCCAGGCCATTACTCTTTTTGATGCCTGCGTTAATAATTGTGGAAAAAATTTTCTACTTGAAGTGGCTTCCAGACATTTTGAACAGGAATACCGTAAATTATTAGCTAAAAATTTACCCCAAAAAGTGGCAGATAGATTAAAATCACTATTAAAAAAATGGGCAGAAAATGAATTTAAAAATGATCCACAGTTGAATCTTATACCATCTTTGTATACTAAATTGAAACAAGAAGGTGTAGACTTTTCATTGACTCCAGATGTAAATCATTCAAAAAGTGGTAAATCAAAAGATTTAGTATCATTACAAGAAGTTGATGATATAGCTAAAGCTATTGAACTTAGTTTACTAGAAAATGAACGCTCTGCACAGAAAAAACCAACAGGTGAAACAGAACGGAGAGCATATTTAAAAAAAGTTAAAGCTTTGTATGATTTTGAGGCAGCCGAAGACAATGAACTATCGTTTTCTGCTGGAAATATAATCTATGTTCTTGATTCTTCTGATCCTAATTGGTGGAAAGGATTTACTGACAAACATCCTGAAGGTCTTTTTCCTGCAAATTTTGTAACAACAGATTTATCAAGTCCAAAAGACATATCTGAAGAAGTTAATATTAAGAAATCAAAAATTAAACATTCTGCTGAAGATTATAAGTCTGTTGAAATTGATGAAAATAAAATTGACAGTTTACTTCAGCTATTACGTGAAGCAAATCCAGAAGATGATAGTACAGATACTGAAGAAATGTCTATATTAGAAGCACAAGCAAATGCCATGGGACCAATGATAGAAGCTCAACTTGAACAGCTCGATAAAAAACATTCCCAACTTACACAGTTGTGTACAGAACTCTTAGAAGCGGTAAAATTGTATAATATATTCATGAAAGATCCAGTGGCAGGCTATGCTCCCAAACCACAAGCTGAATCTATACAGCCTCCAACTATGTCACCACAGCATATGATGCATCCACAGCACATGCAAATGTATAATGGTATGATGACTAACTATGCATCCTTGCCAGTTGAACATTATATTCCTGGATCACAGTATCCAGTTAATCCCAGTCACATGATGCCCAGACCAAATATTGGAGGTCAAATACATGATCAGCCATCATATCAAATGCCCAATATGCATAACATTCCCAATTATAATCAAGTGTATGGTCCCGGACAAAGTGCACCATCTGAATCGTTACCACAAGTCACAAATTATGTACCTCAACCCCAACCACCTTCACAACAGTAATCCATTAACAGTAATTTATTTTTGTACAAATATATTGAGCCTCGCTTTTGCATTTTACTTTAATAGCATACAAAATATAACAAAAAACATTAAGTACATAAATAAAGTATAATACAATTTATTGCTCATTGTTATAATTTTTTTTTTTATATTTTATATATATATTTATAATACTTAAAAAGAACAATAGTTTACAAATATACATTGTATCTTTTATTTTATGTAGGTAATAAATATTATAAAAACAACAATATATAATTATTATATAATATATATATATATATTATACTATTATACTATTATTTAAAGGTCAACAACACTAGTGTTTTCATTTCATCACACCTATCATTATCTGTACAAGAAAAGTGACAATAATGCATTTTATCAATATCCTTTATCCCTTCATTGAATACATATTTGAAAAAAAAAAAATTTACTATAGACTTTATACAACATTTGAGTGTAAAAGTAATAAATTTTTAATTAAAACATATTATCACATAAAAACTCATAGTATCAAAATGGCTTAAATGTGTACATCAATGATTGTTGATAATTAAATATAAAGATTTCCTAATAATTTCTATTACAGATCATATAGTAACTTATCTTTCAAATGAGTTAGATAAGTTACTTTACAGTGATGATTCACATGATTTGCATGGCTGTATCATAGTTTACTAGAACCTATTAATAAACGGGCGTAGACTGTTTGGGCGAATCAACCCAAAATGTGGTCTGTTTGGGTGAATAGCTAACCTAACGAATATACCAATGTCCATTTGGGTGAAGATTATTCAACTAAAAATACGTTTGGGCGGTATGAAAATGCTTATAATATACACTCAACAATTAATCAAATAAAATCATATAAAATATAAATCATTAATAATAAGTTATATTTAAAAAAAATATTGATATAGATATTTATAATATTGTTATATACTTAGGTGTAGTAATCTACAGTCAAACAATTTTAAATAAAATTACATTTAATATAATTAGTACATTTTTAAGTAATCCATTCACCATTGGCTTTTTATGAAAATGCAATAATATTATTAGTAGGTACCTATCTGTCACTAGGTTTTTACCTCGCATAGGTAAAAATAATTTCACTCGTCCAAACAACCATCGGCCATCGCCCTAATAAACCATCCTGGTGTTTTTCCCTTTTTCCATAAAGCAAAATTTAAAAAACTTGTTTTTCTCTCTTGGTTTCAACTTCACCAATACTAATGCTATTTCCTCTAGTAATATCATTGATTAAATTGATTCTTAATTCAATTTTCCCATTTTTGTTTTATTGGTTTTAAAATGTAAAAAGGTAGACAAGTGGGTTCCGCTCTGCTGTACATTAAGACGTGTTGAGTTAGCCATTGTAACGAATGTATTAGATTTAAATTCAATTAGATACCTACATAATTGTAAACAAAACACGATTGTAAGCAGAGACGGTCTGTCAGTCTATATCACTATGTATATTTCATGTGTTTTTTGATATAGGGATATAGTTATTAAAGTAATTTATTTTACTTTTATTACTTATACGTTTTAATTTTCTATTAATACATAAATTAATTAAAATTTTAATTTGTTTATTATTTTATTAACATTTACAGCAGTAGCCATTATTCCTATCATATCTATGAGTATTATTAAATCTATAGAAGTCAAATCATTTTTCATTATAATACCATTAATACCTATTATATGTTATTTATAAATATTGAATACTAAACATTAATTTTGCGTTATTACCTATAACGTTTATAAATTATAACTTAATTTTTTTGTATATGTCTTGTATAGTTATATAATATAGTTTTAAGTATTCGTGAATGATTTGTTCAATTTATAAGCTAGTACCTAGGTAAAAAAATAATTAACACAATAACAACGTTATTTAACGTTAAAATATGTAATTTCGTTCAAATGACTAGATATAAAAATAATAATGTTTGAATATTTTTTAGATTTTTTAGTTCCAGTTAGGTATAATATGTACTTATGAGAAATATTATAGATATTATATTTTTAAACCTCAATTAGAAAATTATTGGAGATTTTAATACTTTTCTACAGGTTCAAGAAGACTTATGTATAGAAATAAATAGTTATGTAAAATTTTGTATTTCATTTTCAAGAATTTTTATAGGAAATTTTTGATTGACATTTATTTAAAAAAAAAAAAAATGAAACTTGCCCATAAATAGCTCAAAAACAAAAATTTAATATGATAAAATGATAATATATGTACCTATAATAAATATTTGATGGAAATTTCAAATATATATAGATTATAGGTATAATATGATAAATTAAGTGTTGGAGGTTAGGTTAGGTAAATAATTATTTTAAGGTGATAAAAAATGTATTTGACTTTCAGGAATAAATTCCTTATTTTGTAAATATATTGTGAAGCTTGTACCTAAAGGACCTTGTATTAATTTTTTTTTAATCTCAGGTAGGTAGGTTAGTTAACAGGTTAGATTATTAAAAGGAAATTTTATATGAATTTTAATTGTAAAATAAATTATTATAAATTTTATAATTGAGTAATGAACAACTTTTATTAAGAACTTTGTAGTTAACTTAAGTTTCAAGTATTTTAAACCATTCATAAATATTAAATTTCTTATCAGCATTTATAAAAAAAACTATAAAAATTAAAGTTCAAAAAGAGTTAAACGTTTTAAAAATTATACCAATTATAGAATACAATAATATAAATTATACTAGTTAATGTTTTCGAATTACACCAAAAAAATAAAATCAATTTTGTCAAAAATAAAGAAATCAATCTTGTTAAAGACTGGGTGTGTAGCTGGTAAATTTGTTTTGTTTTTAACAGTTATTAAGGAAAGTATTTGAAAATTATTACTTTTGATTCCCCTCCTCCCAAAAAAGTACCAAATAGATCCAATTTGCTATCAGAATCCACCTCCAAAATTTAAAATCGAAAAATATTTATTGGTTTGAAAAGGTGTTAACAGAAATAAAGGAAAACATAACTATTATAAAATCAATCAGCTTCACTCAGAAGCTTAAGTTTATGGGTTTTACTTGTAATGTTTTTATATAAATATGGGATATGAATTTTTTCATTAATATTTTTTTAGTAAAAAAAATGAAAAAAAATTACAACATTTACTATTTATAAAGTCATTACCTATTCATTATGATAGTTTCCTACTTAATAATAGTAATAATAACTAGGTAATAAGTAATATCTAATAAGTATTGCAATAGCATTTTTTTTTCAAAATAAATTATAAAATTTAATTTAATAACTTTTATTTTGATTTTATTAAATAAATTAAACCGAATATATACACAGTAATGTGATACAATATAAGTGAATTAGAGCCTTTATTATAATCCAGATACTTGATAGTCCTGATTCTTGAAACACGTTAATCCGTATGGCACATATGACATATTAATACATAATAACAACTAAGTAATATATTCTGAATTCCCAAATCTATTTTATTATTTCATCAATAAAAATAAATTGCTCGTCAGTTTGTTCACTTGCTTCTTTCAAGTGTACTAAGTACTCAAAAAAATATCCAGTAATCCAGAAAAATCACTAATCCGGAGTCATTCGGTCTGAACTTGACCGGACTATTGAAACTCTATACTGTAATCATGATAATATAGATAAAATTGTAAGAGGCGTGGGTGGTGTGAAGTACACTCATTGGTAAATGTTAATATGACTTAACAATTGAAAAATAGTAAGATTAGATATTAAATAATAGTTAATACTTAACAATATTTTATATTAACCACAACCATGTTAGGTTAGGTAAACCTAACCCGCAGAAATTTTTCTAGGAGGAGCAATGTTAAGATTTGTTGTATAATACTATAATAAATAGTAATTTATCTTAAAACATTCAATTTAAAAAATATTTTTGAAAAGCCAGAGGGGGGGAATCGGGAAATTCCTCAGCATGCGTCCACCCGGGCGCCTATTTATGTACAATTATATGACATTATAACTATACATACGTTATTGACATGAATCGCGATACAATTATACAAAGTATTTTATCGTTAATAATATATTATGTATTACATTTATTTATTTATTAATAGATTGTAATATAACGCAGCCACCTACTAACTTATAAAATACTAATCATTTCAAAGCTATATAGTTGCATCTTAATAAAGTTTCAATTTAAATTTTAAAAAACCATACACGTACCAACTATAAAAATAATTGTACCTACAATCTAAAAAAATTATCTTATCTACAAACTATATTTTTATATACATATACCTAAGTAAATAATACTATAGAAATATATTGTATAGTTCTTAATAAAGTATTGAGATATAAAGGTAATTAATGGAGAGCGAGTTCAGCTGTTAAAAATTCTAATATTTCTATATAGTACTATTTATTTAGTACCTATATTACTAATAATTTATACAACTACAAGATAGATATATGTATGTAATGAGGAATCTTTTTATTTAATTATATTTGTACAATAGTGATATATTTGATTTTCGCTTTTTACAATAATTAATAGGAAGGTACACAATGATAATGATAACGATAACTATGTTATTTGAAATAATATTGATGTGTATCGTTTTGTAATACTTGCAATTTACCTATCTATGATCCAAATCTTCGTGTGTGATACACGAGTGTCTCTCCTTGCAATAATGGCTTATTAAATAGTATTTACATTTTTAAATTATTCATATATTATGACATTCGCGGTCGGTTTCGATGCATCGATTGCGTAGGTACCCTAAGTTGTTACATCATAATCTATGACGTATAATGTATTCCGAAAAACAATCAACGCCATTGCGTTGGCACATGGTTATCTCACGCTCATCGTGTAATCCTTTTCGTCACCGCCACCGTATGGTATGTAATAAGGATTCTGCGTATATGGCGCGGGTACGTTCAGAGCGCTGTAGGATTGCCGAAGTGGCGACGATACTGATGACAGCTTATGAGCAGGCAATGTAGCATAACTGTTGCTGTAGGACGCGGCCGCTGACATAGGATACATGACGTTCTGACCATTGGTTTTGGGGCATGGGCACGCCTGATTGGTGCAGTGCATCGGGGCGCCTAAGATAGGTGGAAGGGCGTTCATGTGCGAATTGTACTCTGCAGTCGACAGACGTATGCGGACGATACATATGATAATCACCAGTATGGCAATGAACACTACAACGCCGGCTACAATCCCGATGATCAGCGTGTCATCATTAGCGATGGCCGCGGCCGTGGCCGGGTTAGGTAACTTTGCGGTTGCTGGTGACTTCTGCTGCTGGTGCGGTGGACTGTTGGTGGCTGGAGGTAGCGACCATATGATGTCCGGTTCGGTAGTCGTTCGTTGTTTGGGTGCTTTAACGACGATGGGACTGGTTGCAGCGGTGGTTGTGGTCGCGGCAGTTGTCGACGTCGTAGTCGTAGTCGTTGTTTGTCGGCTGACATCACAGGTTAGGTCGTCGTCAGGTATTTCGATAAGTAGACTGCCAGCCACGAACGCTGGCGCGGAACATATCAGGTCCAAAGCCAGTGGCGACCGTCTCAATGCCCTGACATTGCAGTCGCAGTAAATGGGATTAGCTCGCAGACCGTTCAGTTTCAGTGAACTCCGCCGATCGTCCAGGGCGGCCAAGAACTGGGACGTAAGCGTAGCCAGTTGGTTGTCAAACACATCAAGTTGGATGACCGACGATCGGGGCAACGCGATCAGCAGTGAGGGTGGTAGACTAGTCAGTGACGTGTTTTGGATTCGAATATGCACCTGCCGATACTTGAGGCCGGCTAACGCGCCTGACGAGATGGATGTAATCTGCTGTCCACGTATGGTCAATGACTTAAGTCTGGGGTTCATGGCAGCCGACAGCTGACTGCCGATGGACGAGTCTTTCACTTCAATCTCAAGTGCCTCCAATGACTGCAGGTAGTTCAACAAGCCAGTGACGTCTAAGTAACCCAGCTTCGGATAGTCGTACATTTTCAGTTCAATTAGGTTGCCGAGATTTCTGAAAGCGTTCTTTTCAATCTTGTCGCATTCCAATAAATCGTTAATTCGTAACGACCGCAACGACTCAAGCTTGTCCAAGTCACCCAGGATGACGTTCGATATCGGGTTCCAAGAAACATCTAACAGTTGCACCTGATTCAGCTTCGGCCAAACGGCTCTCAAGGATGACAAACTTTGTAATTCATTGTGTGACAAATCAAGTTCTTCGATCAGTGTTGATCGGTCAAACACGTGTTCATCCACAATATTTATCCGGTTATAGGATAGATTTAGTTTTTGTAGAAATGGTGTTTCCAAGGGCGATAAAGATGTTATTCCAGTGCCCGCCAAATTCAATTCGCGTACTGTTTTGGGTTCACTGAGTATGTTTTTAATAGTCATTTCAGATAAATGGTTAAATGATAAATCAAGTTTTTTAATGTTCACTAATATGCTATCGTCGGTCTGTAATTCAGTTAATTGATTTGAAGACAAATCTACGGATGACAAAAAGAAATATTGTTTCTGTAAACTTTTTAAGGGTGCTATTGTAAACCTATTCTTTGCCAAGTTAATGTTCTCGAGGACTTTTAAACGAGTTCGGTCAAAAATTAAATCAGGCAATTCTGTCAAATTATTATTTTCTAAATCTAAGTACTGTAATCTATTCAGTCCTTGAAAAGTTCTTTCACCGATTCGTTCTAAATTATTGTTAGCCAATTTAATATTTTGTAATTGAGTAGAATTATGAAACGTTGTCTCGCTTATTGTGTCTATTTGGTTATCAGCTAAATTTAATTTTCTTAGTTGTGGTAAACCAGCAAAATCAAATTCTTCTAGTGTTTTCAAACTATTTTTGCTTAAATCTACTTCTTGCAAATGCGCCAGACCTGCAATAAGCTCAGAGGGGAAAAAGTTGAATTTATTGTTCGAAACTTTGATAACTTTTATGTTAGGATGAACTTTAAATGTTGATGGGAACAAATAACTGATTTGATTATTAGACATATCAATTTCTTCCAGCGGGGTGCCATTGCTTCGTTTTGTAATAAAATATTCACCTTTAAATGAAGACAGTTTATTTTTAGACAAATTTACATATCTAATTGAAGAAAGGCCCATAAATGAACCGATACGTATGTTTGATATTTGGTTTTCTGATAAATCCAACGTAACTAAGTTAGTCAAACTTTGAAACATAGTTTCTGGTAACTCAGTGATGCCATTGTTCTGTATAAAAAGGTGAGTAAGTGATAAAGTCTTGAAAAACAATTCGGGGCTTAAGACTTTTATGCTAGTAAAGCTGATATCGAGTTTTTGCAGTTGTGTTAATGGGTGGAATACGCTTACGGGTATCAAAGCTAAATGAGGGTTATGACTCAAGTTTAAACTTGACAACGAAGACATCACAGTAAATGTATGTCGAGGTATTTCTTTTAACTGATTGTATGATAAATCAAGAGTTTTCAACTTTTGAAGGTTTATTGGCTCTGATGAAAGCGAAGCAATTCTGTTGCCTTGAAGATTTAAATGTTCCAGAGTATCTTCTAAACCTGAGAACGTTGATGGTTCTACAGATAATAATAAATTTCCAGATAAATCAAGAACTCTCAAGAGTTTAAAGTCCTGAAAAAAAGTGTCATGTTAACAAAAATATAACTATTGTTTATTAGCTTAACACTTACTTGAAATACATCTGGAGGTATTTCTCTAATAACATTTCTACTCAAACCTAGTTCAATTAATATTTCTGATAACCCCCGAAGAATATTTGAAGAAAGTGCTGCAATTCTATTGTAATCCAAACGTAATTTGCTCAAGTGTGGTAATTTACTGAGCGCAGTTGCTGGTATTAATAAAATGTTATTATCTTCTAAAGACAACGATTCAAGATTTATTAAACCTTCAAAAGCATCATCTTCAACCTGTCAAATATAGAATGTATATAAATCAAATAAGTAGGTAATCTAATCAATTTAAATGTTTTAACTTACAGTTCTTAACATGTTAACAGCCAAGTTTAAGGTTTTTAATTTCTTTAAGCTCGTAAAAGTTCCCGGTGAAATGTTCGCAATGTTGTTTCTACTAACGTCTAAAACTTCTAATGATGTTAATTGCGAATTTTCCAATTTCTAAAATAATAAGTACAAAATATATTAAAATATGCATATTTAAACACAATATTATGTATTTTATAATATTTGTAAATTTTTAAACAAAACGTATTTAATAATTGTATATTATAATATTTACTTGTATCAAATTTGATGATAAATTTAATATTTTTAAATTATCAAATTTTTTTAAAGCAATTGAAGGAAATTCAACTATAAAATTGTTCGAAATATCTAATTTGTCCAGTTTTTCCGCACCTTAAGATTATACAAATTAAAATATATAATTAAATTATCAACTACATGTACAAAATATTTTTTTAGATATTACCATAAAAAACATCACTGTTAAATTTTGACAATCGATTTTCTGATAACAAAAGCTGTTTTAACACTGATAAGCCTTCAAATGCTCCTATTTCAATGTTGTTTACTCTATTTGATGATAAATCTATCTTTATTAAAGTTTTTTGTGATAGAAAAGAACCCTGTTGTATACTATCTGAAAATAGACAATATCAACTTTTAATGATGAAAAATAATTGTTTCTTTATATAAGTAAATACCAATTCGGTTATTTTTTAGTGATAAAGTCCGTAGCGCTTCTGGGCCATTCAATGAAGTGCTAGGTATAAATGCTAAACGGTTACCATCCAACTTCAGTTCCTGTGAAATTAATTATAATGACAAATTAAATATTTTTAGTTCAGTGATTTATCTATTATACGTTACCTCTAAATTTATACAACCCTTTAATATGCCTTCCTCTAAAGATGATATTCTATTTTCACTGAGATCCAAACGTATTAATTTCGATAATCCATGAAATTCCGTAGAAGAAAATATTGGATTTAAGGTGTCACCTAATAAGTTACCAGCCAACCTTAGATCTTCAACTGTATTCTGTATAATATTAAATGACTTTTCGGACAATCTTCTAATAGAATTTTGTGACAAGTCTAGCTTGACTATAAAGCGAAAAATTATTAACATTTTAATTTTTTTGATTTAAAATTTCTGATGTATTACCTGTAGATGGAAAGAGTTGTGTGGGAACAGAATGGTGACCAGCATTTCTTTGGGTGAATACCAAGATTGGTGCATCTTTTGGTAAATTCACATGATCACTTGGATAGATCACACCATCGCAATTTAACGCTAGACCTCCAATTTGTCTTAGCTCTTCGCAAATACAAGGGTACCGGAACTCAGACTGTAAATCTTCACATGATGTAGTGATAGATAAACAAAAATTGACGAACATTAACACTGTTACTAATAGCACCTCCTTCCATCTGGTACGCATTATTAATCTATTAACATAAAAAGATAAAAATACATAAAAATTAGGCATTTTGTTATAATTAAATGATTTTAAAATAAACCTATAGATCAGTGTTTCTTAAACTGTGTTCCGCGAAACCCTATGGTTCCACGAAACTTGAGCGCTTTTTTCAAAATTTTCAAGAAAATTACTTTAAAAAATCTAACTAAAAATTAAGAGTGGCTGGCAGTGAAAAATGTTTTATGCATTAAAACTATTGAATCAGAGTAGGAGGTTCTATAAATATTGAACTTATTGTTAAAAGCTAAATAAAAATAGTTAAAATTTTTTTTAAAAAAAACATAGGGATTCCCCGATAAAAGTGGACCCAAAAAAGAGTTCCACGAATAAAAAAGTTTAAGAAACACTGCTATAGATGATATTTATATTTATTTTTATCTAGAAATTATTTTTATTATTAAATTAATATTGGATGTATCTATTAAGTTATCGACATTATTCCTTTCACTACATGCAATCAACCGATGATTTAAGTTATTATTTATAATTGATAGCTGATTTCCGCATTATAACGTATAATGATTAATGACAGCATGTACTGTTATTCTGATAATGTTAGTTGTTACATAAAATACTTGTTCTTGAACCGCAATAATTAGGATTCAGGTGTTTATTCGTCGTGATATTAAACTAGTTTCACAGATATAAATTTCAGATAGTTTCTTAGGTAACATTAAAACACTCGATAACATTCACAGGTGATAGCTTATTAGATTTTATAATAAGGTAGGTAACAAATAAAACTTAATAATGTTTAATGTTGAATTAGATCCTAAACCTATAAAAAATTTAATTTTTCAAATTTTTCGTTTTCACGTCATTATTTTGTGCAAGTATGTCATTGGATTTAATAAAACTATATTTCAGACATTCATAAAAAAAAAATTTCATAGTTTAGCTTAAAATATATACAATAATTTTTTCACTAATCCACATTTAAAATATTTAATATGATAAAGTTTTAGTGGATTTAAAATAGATTATAGGTTACCTACTTATCAATTTATAATATTATCATAATTTACGGGAGGCATAACAACATTCAGATTAATTGCGTCTTCTTAAAATTAAACTAATCTTATTTTAGAAAAACGATAAGCGTATTAAATCACACGTTTCATGAAATAACTGAATAAATTAAAATTGTATAGCACGCTATATTATGATTGCAGTTTCGAGAATTAAATAATAATTAAAGGTTATTTGTTTTTTCATACTATGTATCATGGCACAGTTATCGATTACGAACACTGTTATACCTATTGTTAAATACCTACCTAATCACAAGTCACAACTAATATTAATCTATATAACAAGTAGTTTAATAAAAATGATTAGAATTCGTTGTTTTACTATGTACATATATTCATTTTGTGCATCATTACAATAAATAACATTAAATGATTTTAAGTTCATGTGGAATTAAAATGGTTCGATTTCACAGTTGGTTTTTTCGGCGGAATATCACGTCAACCGGAAGGTTACCACAAAATATTTCATAATTATTTTTTTACACCACGCCTCTCAGTAGTTGGTTTATATATTCTAACGGTAATTGAAGACGAGTCGTGGAATGCAGAATCATTAAATGTCTTAGCCGGTTAACACAAAACGATAGATTTACCGACCATTGATCATTACATGTTGGAGACATTTCGATAAATTTTATGTTTTATGTCTAAATCAAAAACATAAAATTAAATAACTAAAAATATTAACTTGATTTCATGAACATGATGTATATGAAGTAAGAAATCATAGTACATTCATATAGGTCCTAAATTGATAAAAATACTTCTCAGTATAAGTCAGAATAATTAATATCAATCAATAAATAATAATTTTAATCTGCTGTATACTTGTATACTTATATCAACAGAAGTGGTAACTGGTATTCAATTAAATACAATTTTAGTTTGTTAAAATAATAAAACAACTTAATACACACATGAATTATACACACTTTAAGGCTATAGAAATTGTCTTGTGTTTTAATGTAATTTTAGATTATGAGTGAAGCGATGAATATATATTTTTTTGAGTACCTATATTTGTGTATAGAAAATATTTAGTCGAAAAAATGCTTCAATTTTTCAACTTTGAGAGTGGTTTTTGACAGTTTTGAACCGTCTGAATCTATACAACACATGTGACATACTATAGTTTAAATTATAATTTATAATGTATCAATAGATATTATTATATAATATATTGGTAGTTAATACCTTTATAATACTAAATAGTATGATTTATGATTATTTAATATAGTATGTCTTATAACTAATTATAACCTTTTATTTAATTTATTATAATATAATAATATAATATATATTAATTAAATTATTAATAATTAAACCATTACACCGAGTGGTAATCGTCCAGTGCAATAATGATTAAAAGTTCACAATTTATTTGTATATTAGGTACGATATAATAAATAAATAATTTTATGTATGTATATTAAATTAATGAACACATGTTAAGTAGATACACCATTTGTTTTACATTTGGCTTATGTAACAATTATAGTTTCTATCTATTGATATTTAGTTGCAATATGAAATTGTATTTAAAACATATTTATTGAAATGAATACGAAAATCACTGAAATTGATGTATATTGTTTTTCGTTGTCTGTTGTTTTTTTACTTAAATACAAAAATTTAATTATATTAAGACTATAATACTTATAATATTAATTTGTACATACAATGTACGTAGACACGTATTACACTAAATATAGTAACAAATAACAATTTTACCATTAATACTTTAACCTTACTGAATATTAGGTACCCTTTAATAACTGTTCAATATCAATATAGACAACTAAAATCAGCTCTGAATTTTATATTTTTATATAAATACACGAAAATATCATGCATGCACCGGAATATCAAATCCAGATTTATCAAAATGTATGTACTTACACTGTCAATACTTTAGTCCAGTTTCACTTTGACATCAGTGGTGTACTGAGAGACCGCAGACCCCGCGTTGCGAGGGGCAGGATAATTTGGGGCCTTTGGTTATAGGGTTATATTTGTTATAATAATATTTTAGGGGTCTATTTTTTATTTTTGCGGGGAGGCCCAAATTTTTTTGTTACGTAACTGTTTAATTTTATTACTGAATAATAAAATATTTTAATGTATTTATCATCCGTTAATTGCGTTAATTGAATTTAAAATCATTATTGATATAGTATAAGCGTATAATATAAAAAGTGGGCAAGTGGGTACCGTTCTGCTGTACAATTCTTTGAAAATTTAACTGTGTATAGATAACACTAACATAAACATTTGGTGAAAATTTCAAGTATTTTCAGTGATTAGTTTTTGAATTACAACCATAAAAAAAAATCGATTTGGTCGAAAACTGGTATTGCGTAAAAATTGCCGTTTTTCCGTCATTTTTTTTTTGTTTTTCTCGATTTTTTTGAAAACTGTTGGAAAATGTTAACTTTTTACCTCTATAATGCACCAAGGATATTCACTTTTACATCGGAAACCACCCCCATAGTTTGAAATTGAAGCATTATTTCGACTAGTTATGCTGTACACAGACACAAAAAAAAAACAAAAAAAACAAAAAAAAAAAAAGCGGGCAAGTGAGTACCGCTCTGCTGTACATTAGGTGCCGTATGGATCATTATTATATATTATAGGAGTGTTAAATTTGAATCCAATGATAGTTATCATTGTATACGAAAAGGGATTCTGAACGAAGATGATTTGTCAGCCTAGGATATAATTTCTAGTGGTTGGTGAAAAAGGTGGTTTATGTTTTAATGGCCTGAATACAACAAAATTTAAGTTCTTTTATAATAATTGTAAGCTAAACTTATGAAAAACCTTGTATTAAATTTTCAACTCTTAGCTACTTATACAAAAATTTTTATGAAATTTACCTACAAAATAATTTGCAAGTATTCATAGTTTTGACGAATTTTTGTCAATATTTGAACTTCAAATGCTAATAAAAAAAATTGTGCCTATGTATTCTTATAATTTTTTAATCACTATAAGAATAACTTATGAGGAACTTTGTATTAAATTTTCAAGTATTTTGATAGGGCCAAAAAAATTTTATCGACACTTCAAAAATATTTTTTCAGAAAAATTGAAAATTTCAGTTGTCTATAAATAACTCAAAAAAAGTCAAAATATTTTGAAATTTAAATCACGTAAAGAAAACGCTAATCTTAATAACTGGTAAAATTTTCAAGTATCTACGACTTATACTTTTTGAATAATAACAAATATCAAAAATCGTTTGAGGTTAAATTGTTATTTAACGCGGTTTTGTAAAAATTTAAATTTCAAACACTCATAAAAATTTGTTGTCTGAATCCGGTAGAGTTTTTTTTACAGATATTTGAAGAAAAATGTATGGAGAACCTTGTACCAAATTTTCAAAACTTAGTTATAAAAGAAAAAAATTTTATGATTTTTCAACTTCAAAATTACTTGCAAATTTTCGCGTTTTCGACAGATTTCGTAAAAATTTGAACTAAAAACGCTTATAAAAAAAAATTGTGACTAACGATAACATTAAAAACAACTCATAAGGAACCTTGTATTAAATTTTCAAAACTTTTTGGTCATCCAAAAATTTTTTATCGACACTTTAAAAAAATTTCTCAAAAAAATCGAAAATTTCAGTGGTCTATAAATAACTCAAAAAAATTCAAAATTTTTTGAAAATTTAACTATATACGGATACCACTGACATTAACATTTGGTGAAAATTTCAAGTATTTTCAGTGATTAGTTTTTGAATTACAACCATAAAAAAAAATCGATTTGGTCGAAAACTGGTTTTGCGTTAAAATTCCCGTTTTTCCGTCATTTTTTTTTGGTTTTTCCCGGCGCTTTTGAAAACTATTGGAAATTTTTTACTTTTGACCCCCCAAAGTACAAACTACATTCACTTTCCTATCCGAAACAGGGTCCACTTTTTAAAATCGGAGCACTTTTACTGCTCCAAAACGTGGTGACAGACACAAAAGTAAAAAAAAAAAAAAAAAAAAAACACACATCATTGTAAAATCAATACATTCATCACTTCGTTCAGAATCTAACACACATCATTGTAAAATCAATACATTCATCACTTCGTTCAGAATCTAAAAAAAACACACATCATTGTAAAATCAATACATTCATCACTTCGTTCAGAATCTAAAAATATGAAGACAGCATTCTTATAGTTAATAAGAAAAATGTATTAGTGTATTAAAGTTACTAATAAATAATGATATTAATAGATAGTGCTTTATACATTTTCAATCAAACTAGATGGATAGCCAGCAATGGCTTAACTAATGAGATTTTTTCTTCGGGGAAGGCTATAAAGTTTTTCACTGTGGTGATGTACCTAGATTCTCCCATAAGGGAACATGCAGTCATGCAGGTGCCGTAGTATTATTAATATATAACAAATAAAAAAGCTATGACAATTTAAAATCAGTAAAATACAATTTGAGATTTTTGTAGCATTTTTCATAGACCAATAAAATAATTTTTAAATTTTCTTAACATTTCGAGGAGGACTGCAGCCCCCCCAGCCCCTCCTATGGCTACGCCACTGATAGCTGGTTAGGTATTAAATATTACAATTATTTTCATTCATGATTTATTGTCCCACAAATAACGTATCAACATCTTACATCTATGATACATTAAAAAATATAATTTATTAAAGTATTTTTCATTTTAAAAGATTAATATATTATTATTTGTTTTATACATTATCAATCATGTTAAAACATCAAAAATATACAATATATATAGTATAAAATCATTTATAAGTTGTATCATGAAATCACGATTAATATTTTTTAAGATTTATAAAAAAAAATAATAATAATAATACAAATACTTAAATATAATTACCTTAAAAATTATAAAAATAGCATCCAAAAGTTTCTGAATAAATATGCGTACCTATAAAAAAAATACTATAATATTGTATTAGGTACTATTTATTTGAACGTTTTTATTAATCTTATCTTTTTCTATATTTCTGTATCAAACTGTCAATTGTTATACTCCACAATGTATTTAAAAAAAAAATTACAATAGTCGTCAGTATGAATGTAACCGATTTTTATAGAACATTCTCAGAATTGAGTCAATGTCCTAGGAGTGGACAACAATATTATATTATGTATATTGGTACATAAAGGTACTGTCTTGTATAGTATTGTTCAGTGAACTCCATTTATTCTTCATCAAAACAATAATTTATATAAATTTTTACAATTTTTCTAAATTCAATATCATTACTGTGGATTTGATTAAAGTAAAAATAATTGAAATATAATATATTGTTTTACAAACAACATCAAAGATATTATTTATAAACAAAATAATTATTAATTAATAATTCATTTGTTAAAATGTATATAAATTATTATATTCTAAGATGAACAAATTCGGAAGTTAAATTTAAATTACAATCTGAATAGTTAAACACTTCAGTATTTTACATAGAAACTATAAAATGTAATCATTTTTCAATAAAATAATAAAATGTATCAAGTCATGTATTAGTATGAACGATATCAGTCTGTGGATATTGGTCAAGGATATATGAAATATTTTATTTTCTTGAAGGTTTTTTTATTTGTACAAAATTTTATAGATTTATATTGTGGGTGATAAATATTATCTATTGGTCTCACTGTTTCACTATACATATTTACTTTTACTTACACGACTATAATATATTGTATATGATATGTACATTGTACGTGTAGTCGTTTTATGTGATATAAATGTTATGCCTTATAATTTATATATTTAAATAATGCAGGTAGGTATGTTATTGTACGTTATTAGATACTTATTAGTTATGTGTATAATGTTGAAAAAATTAAAGAATTATAAGATAATTGGTCATCATTTATTAGTTTATTATTCAGAAACAAATTAATATCTGTTATGGGTAAATGGGTAAAGTATAAAAATGTAGAATTACCACGGTAATGCAAAATTGTAAGGACTATTCATAAATGAACAGTATAATGAATACATTATACACCACCTTGGCACTTTATGTAATACCTATATACAATGCATACATTGTCCAATCAATACATTCACTATACAGTACCCGGTGACCAGTGTGCTGTGAATAAAGTGTCCACTGTCCACATAACTGATATTGTGATATAGGCATAAACTAACAATGCCATTAGAACAACGAAACAACACTTAAAATGATTTAATATAATTATACTCATTACATCGAAATTTTTTGAAATTTTGACTACCAAAAAAAGATATTTGGGTTTACGTATCTAATTATTAACTATTGTGAATTAGCTATTTCACGCAGATTTTTTTGTGGTTAAAACTTTTAAATTTTCCATAGGTTAAGGATAATATTATATGATATCAGTTAATTGATTTCTAGATTAAAGTTAATGAAGAGTACCATTTTTATTTTGGAGTTCGTAGTGTTATTTATACCTAATAAACACGAATATAAGTACCTACTTAAAATACTAAATAGTATTTATTCTAAGCCTCTAAGGGTCACTTCTACTTGATACTTTTATCTATAGTACAGAATTCAGATACATACTTGAGCATAGGCATTGCGCCTACAATAGTTGAGTTATCAAAATATGTTTTTTACCCACTCAGACGTAAATAATGTAAGAATTATTACTTGGATAATTTATAAATGTAGTTATATAAATAATATTTTTGCTTTATTTAATAAGTATGGGTAGTGTTCACCTTAGTGGGTTATGTATACATTATCTGACTTTTGTATTTTATATTTTTATCCATATTCCATAAAGTTAGATATCTAAGGTTACATACATATATCTACCGAAAACGTACACGAGTCCATAATTTTTTATTTAAACAATACAATCACATAAATTTAAACAAGTTATGTAATATTATTGTATGCTGTATGGATTAAAATTAATTGTTTTATCTGTTGCTATTGATAGTATTTTGTCTTACAAGAATTTTTTAACTAATTTAAACTCAGATTAAAAAGATTTTTATTGGTTTTAATGTTTTATTGGATTACAAATGTATGGTATACATTTTTATATTGTTATAATTAGCTATATTGTTATATGGTCTTAAATAGGTATTATACATTTATACGTACATAATAATATCATAATAAATTAGAATAATATTCTATTCTGTGATAATACCTATATTGATACTATTTATAATGATAATATAGTACTTACACCACATTTAAATTCTTATTCATATTCTTATTCTTATATCAAAAAAAGTAAAAATAGAAAAAAAAGAACTCAAAATGACATTGAGCATATTTAATTCTATTGTTAACACAGTTATAAGCCTAGTAACTTGCGAGTGATTTAATTTCACCCTATCGGTAGTGACGCGTTCAACGTCTACGCGTCACTATACTGATGAGGTGAATACGTTTGGTTGTTATAATATTATGATTAATCATTACGGCGTGTATCAAAAACTTCCTCAGATGGAGAAAGCGTTCTCATGTAGACAAACTATAAATGAAGTACCTATTTACGCATTAAACACACTATATGCACATGTATATAGCACATACATATAGTATATACTCACGATACACCATACACATAACAATACAATATAAATATCATGTATTATAATTTATAATATTTTATATACATGTATCTAGTATAAAGTATACATAAAAACACTGCAAATTCAAAATATAACTAACAAAAAATTAGCACAAACCCATCGCGAAGTATAACAACTCTGCCATTATCTGCGTGAGAACAAATAGTAGTAGGTACTAGGTACACTAGCTAACTAGTAGTGATAATGAAAGAAGAAAATCATTTTCAAAATAATAGCGAGCTAAAGAAATAATAAAACTGTTGTCTATTTTTTTTTACCAACTGAATTCTTAATGACAATATCTCAGATGAGTACAGTGATTACAGATTATTCAATTCGATTCAAACAAATTGTCGTTCTGCTAAGATCTTACAAAAAAAATATCTTCAACGTTCTGAGAATCCGAAAAAAAATATAATAACACGTTATCCGGTTTATTATTTTGAAACAATCACTTTAATAGGTATACAATATATATTATACATAGTTGGTTCCGGTTGTCCAAACACACTAGGTACTTCTCCTAGACGGCTGTAGTATACCTAGTCTATAAAATATTTATAACCACAACCGCTCTATTATCGTTATTAGAAGTGTTCTTTACATATAGACGTTAAAAAAAATAAGAAAATTTAAAAATTTTTGTTTAAAAACATATTTTTACAATATTTTTTTCTTTTTTAAAATATGAGTTGATTCACATTTTTTAAAATAAATTATTCTATTAACTTTCTCTATAAAATAGTTTTTGTAATTGTATTCATTGAATTATTTTCCTGTGTAGCAGTGTCATTTACTTATCTAATTTTTATAATAATTTAAATTGCAGGTATCGAAAATAATTTAAATGAAACAACCATAATAATAAATTATGTATTAAATAATAGTGAATTAAATAAATTTCCAAGTTATTGAGTTAAGTACCACATAAAAATGAAATTAATTTGAAATATAAAAAGTATTATGGTAAACATTTCTATAAAATATATATTTTTTTATAGAAATCAAGTATTTGTTTGTTAGATTTTAAGCTATTATTCTCAAGTTCTTAATACTTTTAAATTTTAAATTATAAAATATTTAATAAATTTGTTATAATTTAAACTTAAATATAAAGTCTTTGTAGTAGGTATATAAATTATAAAAACGTTATAATTAAAATCTTACATAATATATTTTGTATCATAAATTAATGTATAAATGATATTAAGTAATAACATAATAATCATAATACATTAATACCTATATGTATATATGTGTTTGGAAAATATAAAATATTAAACTAGTACATAAGTATATCAGTACAGCAGCAGATTAAAAATATTACATTCTAAGAAATTTTGAAAAATATTCAAAATCGTCGAATACATAATCTATAAGGAATTGTTATTGTTATAATATAATATAATGTATACTGACAACGAAATAAAACGAAAAAAAAACAATACAATCATGTGGTTGGGGGAGTATACCTCTATATAATTTAAATACCAATGCCATCAATTTGTACCTAGCCAAGCGACAGGTGGTATTTCAGGTGCAGACGAGTAGTAGACCTATACGATTCTTCACCTCTAATATAACAGTACAATTCTACTTTGTATAGGTAGCTACTTCGTAATCATACACACTGATCATTTTAGTTACAGTAAATATTTTTTGTAAAGAACATAATTTATCAAGTACCTATGTAGTTTTTTACAATTAATACAATTTATAAAAATATAATTGAACTAAATAAAATTACTAATTTTATAGTAAAAACTAATAACTATCTATACCAGCGGTTCTTAAACTTTTTTTTGCGTACCACTTAGGTGTTTTATTAAGCAGTCACGTACCACTAATGAGTAAAAATAAAAAGATCCAAATTGTAAAATCAAATACTTTACTTTTTAGTTAAATACATTTATTTTAAATAATAAGGTAGTAAAATACTACAATATAATTGTTTTTATTCATTAGTTTTTTAAAATAAGATATGAATTGAATAAGAAATTTTAAATGAGATCAGAACCGAATATTTATTTTTAATTTTCCGTTCTACCACCATTTGACCTTTACGCGTACCACAGTTTGAGAACCGCTGATCTATACTTTGCTGGTTAACATCCAATATTCTTCACAAATTAATTGAAAATTGTAAGAAACTTATAACAACTTCAGAAAACCTTCTTTCACGATTTATCTGTTATTCAACTACAGAATTTGACAATATAGAATATTAATACTTTTATAATGTTCTTTTTTTTACGACAACAATTAAATATGTTTTCATATCAAACACACCAATAGGCAAAAGTACATTGATTAATTGAATATAGAGATACTCATAGTATTTTGTGAATTGTTCCATTTCTTGCATTTAAATTTTTTAAAGCTTTCCCCTGAAAATTATACTTGTTTTAAAAGATATATTTATCATCATATAATTCATAGTATGTTTAATAGTTGACAAAAATATGTTACCACAAGCTTTCTAGATTTAATCACAGTCTATGGAACTATTAAAGCATGTAGCATAAAATTTGTTTCCGTTTTATAACGCCATCCACTTATTTAAAAAAATACTTATTATATTATATACGTTAGACAGTTAAATCTATTGGTTATATGTCACGCATTATTTTTAATTCTGCATAATCTATCATTAGAGACTTGCGCTAAGCCACTTAAGTTACATTTCAGTGTCTACAAAAAATAAAATACGATTTTAATATACTTAGTGCTTACTTGTTTAAAAGGTATTTTGTTTTAATGTTTTATTTTTACTACACTTAAAATTATTTCTAGTTAAGTTACTTAACGTCAAAAAAGTGTATTACAAGTCAATATCAATAGGACGTAGGTACATATATATATATATATACTCGTATATATATACAGTGATGGATGACTAGTCTATTATTTATGATGCATAATCGATTGAGATACTTCATGTATAAAATATTTAGTGCGCCTGTTTCTCGTTTATTTTAAATACATATTATCTTTTGATTTAATGAATTATCAACACATTATGATATTATTTCATAAATATTTTATTATGAGCTAAGTTTATTAAAAAAAGCATAACAATTTGGGTTAAACAAAAACTTACAATTTTATTTTTTAAGTATTCATATATTCCTCGCAACTACGTCCTATCACATTTTTTTTTTTGTACTCTTTCATATTTAATTTATTACGTCCAATATAAAAACTTAATGTTTAGATTTTTTACATAGTTATTTTTCAGTTTGATTAAAAAGAAAACTATATTTAATACTTATAGTTATGTAACTATCATATGCAAGGCCGGATTAAGGTTTTTGCCACCCATAGGCTAAAATAAATTGAGCATCTAATTTACATAGGTAAATTTGCTATTTCGTTTCGACCGTTAACATTTGCCGCCCTAGCCTTTAGCCTAAACAGCCTAAGCGGTAATACGGCCCTGATCATATGTGTATAATATTTATATACCATAAAATATGTTGACAAACTGTTCGGTCTTCGCCTACCAGTCTAAAAGAATTGTGAATACATCACGAAGTACCCTATAGCCTAAAGGTGTCGAGTTCCTATGAGCAAACAATGGACTCCCGCAGTGAAATGGCGGCGTATACCTATAGGTACTTAAAAAACAAAAACTCATAAGCCACACAGCGTAGCATGCCATTGTAACACATTATGACACCGTTACTATTGTCTCCTAATGGCTTAAATGTATTTTGATTAGAAATTAAACACTGTTATAATATATGGGTACATACTACATATAACGTGTACATTTAGTATTCAATTTATTGTGTAAACATTAAATATAGTACATAACATAATATATTATACACTAATATATTATATACCTACATAAAAACATATTTTAACTATTAACTATAAGCTAAAAATTGTATTAAATAAGTCATGAAAATCTACTTATAAAATACTGTATCAATTATGTAAATATTCATGTAATAGAAAAAGTTATCATTTGATTTTCGGAAGCTTATAAATTTTAATAATTTCCTTATATTACTAACTGACCAATTTCATTCTGGTATTCTTCAAGAGTACAAATATAACAATTGGCTGAATATGGACTTAAGACCCTTTTATCTTATAAAAAAACAAGTGTTTAATGTACTAGTACGGTATTGATATATTATGTCTTGTATATCATAAAAACACTATATTAAATTTTATTTTCAAGTTTTGTTTAAATTAAATTACCTATAGCTTAATATTAGTAGGTAACAATAAATTTCTACTCACACCAATAAATTGTACATACAAATTTTTATTAACTCATACACACAAATAAATTTAAAAAAAACTATAAAATAATATGCTATTAAGTTTAACGGATAATGAAATGCATACCTATAATACCAATAAACATTCATTACATTAAGTATTATAGACATTTTACTTGGATAATTGAAAATATAACAAGCAAATATGTCGTAAACCAACGTTCATCACAGATGAATTATTTTTTGTTAAATTTAAATTATAAACATATATATTATTATTATCTTTATTTACGGAAAAACTCCATTTACAAAACAATATACAAAATTGTGTAGTACCACTGATCCAATAAAATTAGGTACGAATAAAATATATATATAAATATTTCTAAATTGAATAATAGATCGCCGTCTTTTTCTTTATTTTATATTTATACTATACTAGCTGACCCCGTACACTTCGTTGCCCGTTAAAAATGCAAATTCTATAAAATATGATTCGAATTTTGATTAATTTGTTATTTACTATTCGGTTTAACGGTGTTCAAAACTTAGACATTTTCATTGACTGTTTTGATTCTCAAAAATCTTGTGAAAGCACCACTTTAATATGCGAATTTTGTAAAATGATTTCTTATTACATACTAAATTTGTGATACGATTTTACGAATGTACCGTGTAAATTGTAAGCATCGATCTATCATTGTTCAGGCTCTACGTTTATCAGTCTGTGAGTTACTCAAGTCATAATATTATAGTCATTCTGCTTACCGTTGCCGTGATACTCTCTTATGATTATGAGAGCAGTATATTATCATGTAGGCAATCCACACGTGGTGGATTGCGGACCCCGCGAGATGTGTATAAGAAGTTTATAATTTCTAACACTTAAGTTTCAAAGTTATATCATTTTTTTTTTTTTACTACAGTGGGTAAAATACAATAATGTGCCATCTCGTGGTTTTTGTATTGTTGCCTGTTGGTTAAACAATAAAACTTAGTATAACTTGTTATGTTAGTCTATTGCTATGAATTTGAAATTTACTATGGACATTGACTTATTTCGCTAATTCTTTTTTTTGTTGATATGGTTTTAACAAAATATAACAACAGATCTGTAACTATTATATTCAATCATAATCAATAGCGACATTAATATAGTTTATTTTCTTGCTGAACTGCAGTGACAGTTATACATTGTCTTATACATTTTTGTCTCCATTTTTATATATCTAGATTTTTAACTTCTTTTTTACTATGACAACGATTTTAGTTTGTATGTCTATTTGCTTGCATTATTAAAAACAACCTTGCTATAACATTTTAAATAAATTATTTATTTTATTTAAATGGTTGCCATTGACTACCAAAAATAATTTAGTTTACTATTTGCTGGACAGATGACGCCTGTGTAATTTCATCACCATCTCATTTCATCACCAACCTAATAACTTTTTCAAATTTTTCGTCCGTAAGAACCTTCTCCGCAATGAGCTCTTCAATTTAAAAAAAAAATCAAAACGATCGGTTCAGTAGTTTCCGAGAACATATCACTCAAAGGTTAACATTGGTTTTCATTTTCACATTTATATAATAGATATATTATACATATCTAGTAAAATAGTACCGACAATTTAAATAGTTTAATGATTACCAATAACATTTAAATACTCTTACAGATTTACACTGATTATGTGTGATGACATATAATGCGAAAAACAGAATACTTGATCAACTACATATATTAAAACCAATTTGTTAGCTACAAAATGTGTATGTATATTGTATATATTATATATATCTGCAGCTTCTGAAAATCTTCTGTGTTCTGCGCACATCAAATTACTTAGGCCAGTAGGTATGCGAAATAAGCAATACTAACTATGTGATATATACCTATTAAATGTACGTATAGGTATTACATTGAACTATAATAATGGTAGATACAGCTTAATGATAAATATACAGCGGGCCTCTTATAAACCACAATAATAGTTTTGGTGGTGTCCCCCTTTTCCTAATATCCTGTTCTAAATATAATAATAATATTACATTTCGAAGTGATAATGTAATTATCATTATTCATTATATACACATAATAATATATCGAACAGTAAAACTGCAAAACTACAATAACGGTATTATAGTGAGTCTTATATTTTTGAAAAAACTGTTCACAAATAATGACTGTCAAATATATGTGTTTATAACGACATAATATTATTATATTATTTATATTATGATACATTATGATGCATTGATACAGTAATAATATTATCATTATCAATATGATAGTGTATAATACATTCAATAATTAAAACATGATAGACTTTTCAATAAGTTTTTAACATAAACAGCACAGTAGTAATATTTATACTACATTATACCATATTATGCTATAGTTGTATAATTTCCCAAGTCAATTTTGTGAATTTATAGGCACATACTAAGGATTTCAAATAATTACGAATTAGTTAGGTCATGAAATCGTGTGAAATTACTATTAATATTAAAATAGTACTTTGTCAGAATAACATGAAAGTATATTAAAGCGATATCCGATAGGATAATATTATGTTATTAAAATTATAATATAGTTAATAGACAATAGTATAAAGTTATGCTATTATACGTCTATACTGTATGTTACTAGTACCAACTACCATTTATTATAAAATAGACTATTCTATAATTAATGCTATAGTACTATACTGTATATTCTACACTCTACATTATTTGGTTGTTTTAATTGATGGTATTTGCTAAATCATAAATTAAATGAATATAAAGAACCAATTGGCAATCACTAACATAAAAATGTAAGAAAATTAATAAAAATTAATAAAAATTATTTGTAATATTATTTCAATGCGATAATGATAAATGTTGTGACAATGTTACTAATAATTAATGAAATAATGAATAAAAAAGCAAATAAGACATATAATTTATATTTCTGTTTAAAAACTAGGTGTAGTCTGTGGTTTATAGTGTTTATATAATAATAATTGTCCTTTAAATATTACCAAATAATATTCAAAAATTTACATAAAACAAACAGTATTCACAATTTATTTGGATAATTTACAAAATATGTAAAACTAATTAACAAATGTATATTATAGGTATAATAGTTTCAAATAAAATAAAATATAAGGAACATTTGTAAAAATCGATTAGGTATAATTAATAAATTAATTAGTTTTTTTAATACCTGCCTACTAAAGTCTAAAATATGATGTAATCGTATGTAATACATCATCAAGCAAAAATCTATTTTATAGATTGAATGTATTTTAATATACATTTTGTTATATTTTTAAAATATATTGTTCTTGTTATAACTTATGAATACTTAACAAATAACTTTTTATTTTAAAGTAGACCGTAGAAGTGTAGGTACTTCTATTAGACACATATAGTATAAGTCTAGGTAGTCTATACAAACAAATAAAATTAATTTTGATGTATCGCCTTATAATTATTATAAGTGAATAATATGTTATAAAATTCTTCAAATCGAATAACAGATAAAGAGTAAAGACTAATGGGTTAGTCGTTTGTTTATTATATTGTCAAGTATAAACAACTTTTAATAACAACTTTTTGTTATTTAATAATTTTTATAGATTATTATCAACGAATATACATTATTCATTACATATTTGTATGAATATAGGTAACTTGAGATAAAAATATAGTCATAACTGTTATTAAAATATATAAATTATGAATTGAATTTCAGTTTCTGTCACACGTTTCACAACCTTATAATGCCAAAAAGGTGACGAAAGATATAAAAAAAAAAAACTATATGTAATTGATATAACAATGTATTTATGGTGTGCACCACATTACCACAATATAGAGATCATGGTGTGAGTAGGACCATTCTCCAAATGATACCCCAAGGACTGTAGTTAAATAAAATGTTTGAATTTATTGCTACAAAAATCTACGATAACCTGTGTTCCAACTGTATAAGCTTCTATAATAGTGTAGCTGTTCGCGTTTATTGGAGGAAGAACATACCCTTCCTTGTTACACCATGTTTTCAATATTATGATTAGGTAGTATAATATAAGATATATATTATATTTAGACGAATTTAACTTTTGATTAAATATTATATACATATTCTAGCTATTCTATATTATATAATATGACTTTATGTCTTTATATTATGTTTAAATTTGTTTTACATCCTACAATAAATGAGGTACCAATTTCCCGTGAACATTAATCAATATTAAACTATACTTATCGTAAAAAAAACTGTTTCTATTTTCATATATATTACCACAAAAATAGATATGATTGAAGTCGTAATTCAGTCTTATCTTCAGCTATCAACCATCGCATTATTTGTCAAATATTTTTGTTTGGGTGTGAGTGTGTTACATAGACCAGTTTTTTATTTTTTAAATAAAAATATTGGATATCAAAGTCAGTCTATCTGTTAATTTGGAAAAACTCAAACCCATGAAGTAAACAGAAAACAATTCTTACTTTTTTAAACAAGTAGGTTAAAATATAATTTGATACTGTTTAATATCAATATACCATAAAATATTAGTGTTCCAATTTAAATAAGAATAATGATAAATAACGTCATGTTTACGAATTCATTTACAATAATACAAAAGAGGCAAACCTGGGTGACCCTGATCTATGTACTAAAGTGGTGATACTTGCTGGGTGGTTATTAAATAGACTAGTCCAGTTTTATTTTTTTGACAAAAACATGGATTTAAAAATAAAAAAGAATAATTGTTATAAATTATAATACATTATTGTTTTTTTTTAATTTTAAAGAATTGAATTTTTGATAACTTAATTTAAATAAAATATACAATGTACTCTCTTAGATTTTTAAAAATTAACAGCCTTTTAATAGTCCTATACTACAAGTAATTCTTTTCTCAGAGTAATTTAGAAGAAAAATAAACGATTGCATTTTTAATTGAAAAATGTTTAGTTAGAAAATGTGATTGGATGAATATAATTTATTATGGACTAAAACCTTTCATTCGATACGGAATCAAATCTCAGTGGTAAGTGGATTGATCTAAACATCCGTTCGTACTAATTATTTCCTTATAAAATTAACGGGTTCCTATAAGAATACATTTTATTGACCATAACAAGATTTGACTGTGTATTATACCTAGTACCTACATTTAAATTAAAAATCAATCCAGCTATAAATAATCAAATTCTTTTTATCTAAGTTATGTGTATGTTGTACCAGTGGCGTACTGAGGGGGAGGGGATAGGGGTTTAACCCCCTCAGAATTGAAACATGTAGGTATAATTCTTTTTTGGAATATTACATTAATAACATTTTATACATATACATTATACATAAATGGTAACCCCCTCCCCCCCATAAACGAATTCTGCGTACGCCACTGTGTTATACAATTTTCTAAAAAAATACAAATACTTTAGTCGATAAACTTTGCATTTAAAAAACAGAGTAATAAAATTAAAAAGATTTTTTTTAATTATTTTAATTGTTCTACTTTAACTTTAAGATTAAAAAAAAAAAAAAATATGGAGAATAGTTTTAAACGGGATTCAATATTAAAAAAAAAATGAATTAAAGTGTAGATTAATGATTATTCTGAGAAGCTGAGTCACGTTTTGTCATTTAAAATCGTCTACTCACAAAGATCTAAATAAGCGAATGGTCTAACGATTTATACGATGATTGAGAAAATAACATGATTTTAATAATTATTTATAAAATAACATTTTGTAAACATTTTCGATAATTCTAATTCCAGGATTTTTTCTCTTAGTTATTTTAAATTAAATAAATTAAATTTTCATTAAAAATAATAGTTTTGTATAAATCAATTAGGTTTAAGTAGAAATTTGTAGTTATTAAATATAGTGTAATGTAATGTAATTAGATTAAATGTTTAAATACGTCTGGACAATAACATAATGACATAATGAACTATAGGTACAAGTACCAAAAAAATATTTTAATATTAAAAATATAAAAAGATTCACCTCAATATTGTAAATAATTGGGTTGAATTCGTAATTCAAAATAAAATAAGTTGATAATAGTTTATAAAATATATAATTTCGTTGTTATAGTAATACTATGGACATTGTACATAGTATATTATTAAACACCTACTATACCTACAGGTATCAATTTGATCATTATTACTGATGTTATTTCATTAGGTTAAGTTAGGTTAAGGAAACCAATTTAGAAATATAAAATAGATAAGTGATTAGCATTTAAAAATATTGTACAGAATAATGTTATAGATTAGATGTGTTATTATTATTCCGACGTAAGGTACGAATTGATCTAGTGAAATGATAAAATTATAGAAACAATTATACATTTTTTATCATACCTATATTCAAACTGATTTTCACTCATTTTTAATTTGATCTCTCCAAGACCTAAAAAGTTATATTCATAAAGTAAAAATTAAAAAATTTTTTACACTTACATTTTGGAAAAAAAATCAAAACATGTATATATATCAATCTTAAATAGACTTAACGAAAATTTTTAATCAATTTTCAAATTTGTTATTTCTTTACGAGTACTAGATCAATAGGTATGAAAGTAAATTAGAAAATAACACAGTATCTAAATTTCTAAATGTGAAGACAGAAAATCTAATTAATTTTCCTGAGTACATTTTATGCTATTCCTAATTATTAGTCATACAAATATTTATACTATATAAGTACATTTTAAATTGTAAATATTTTATATTACCATATGAATAGTACATATTTTATACATTTTCACTAATTTTCAATTTACAAAAATGCATGGATTGCTATATAGTCTATATAGTCTACATAGTATGGTGCAACACAATAATGTTAAGATGGATAAGTGTATTATTAGTAAACTATTTGAGGTGTATAGAAAATTATATCTTTATACATAATATTTGTAAAAATAGCCTCTCACTCTGCCAAAAAAAATAAAAATAAAATAAAATACGTTTAAGTACGTCGCTGGAATTAGCTATTTAATATACAAATAAGCAAAAGTACTCAAATTGCTACCTTATTCTATAATAATATATTAGTTACCTGTTTATTATAGTTTATCTCTTATAAAAATCAAAAATCGTTATAGATTCTATGGAATTAAAGTAAACTTAGAAAAATAAAAACGGCTGAAATGACGAATGTTTCCATTGTAATCATATTAATGATTAAATTTAATAAAAAACACGATTTAATATTTTTATGACTAAATTATTGTAACAAGAAACAATATCTTATTAAAAATTAAAAGTATTCAATTCAAAACATGTTTATTTTATGTTATTGTAGTAGAGACTTTAATAGTAGTTAATCAGTTAATGATTTGGCATAAAAAAGCTATATTAGTTTTTACAAATAGCTAGGATATAATTGACTAATATTTATCACTGTTTAGTAATTTTTTGAATAAATTATTAAATTTCTGTTAAACCATAAACCATAACATATAAAATAACAATATTGAATATAAAATGTACCTTTGGTTATACTTTCTTGTTGAGAAAAAACTATAAAAAAAAAACTACGTCACTTGTTGTATTTTGTCGTTTCCGGTACATGCCGAATAAGCAAGTTCTCACTTGTGTGTAAGAAACAACAAACACAAGGCACAACGGTTAACGGTAACTTAAAGACGGATGACGGCGGTATTATACGGTAAACTAACGCAGTAACGCGAAGACCCAAGAGAACCAACTAGCTCGTGTAATATGCCGGCGGAGTTTTGCTGTTCACAAACCAGAACCAGTTTCCTCTACTCTACAATCGAATTCCCTAGCGCGCGCGCGCGCCGCGCGTTCCGAGTTTATGTGCGCATGTGTTCAAGGTCTGCGACTCGCCATTTTTCTTACTAGGAATAGGGTCATTCCAATAGTTGTCAGTTGTCTTACTGTAATTTTTATTTTATTTTAATACTTCGATATTCGAATTTTCAGTGTGGACAAAATATTATCTAGTCACTTCCCAGAGGTCAAATAGTTAAATCTTACTATATGATGTTTACCATAATTTAAAAAATTTTTAATCTATGTATAAAATCGAAATACAGATACCGCTTACTGAATACAAATAAACAACACAATCTGTTTTTAAAAAATATTTACATTCAAAGATATATTTTTAATGTAGGTATAAATTAATTAATAACTATGATTTAATTGTAATTTTAAATGTGTTCATATATTTATACAATATTATACACTTATCTACCCATATGATTTTATCTACCTACTTTAAATCATAATAACTAATAAGATATATATTTGAATATTTGATAATATAAATTGTCTCTAGTTATTTACAATTAACCAAATTAAAACTCTTTAAAATAGTTTTCAATTTTATACTAATAGCATGTATTGTATAAGATTGAAAATCTATAGCAGCTAGGCATCTATATCATTATTTATTTATACATATACTTAAGCGTATCAATTTTAGATTTAATACAATTTCCTACGAGAATTTGAGGTTTAATAAAATTATAATATAATTAATAATTATAAGTATTTATTGTGGTTTTGTTATTTTGTAATTCTGTAATAAATAACTGATGTCCATATTTTAGCTTAAAATATTGTAGGTAGTATTCTTCAGTATAATGATTTAAAATATTATACAAATGCATTTTATATTAGATATTTAGATACCAATTTGTAATATACCTACTCGTTATAAACACTAAAACAAAAACTTTGTATAATTTATTGTGTACCGTATAAATAATGGTAACAAGTACCAATAAAATAACTAATATGTAAATAATAATTATCCAAATAAGTGGGAATCCATCATTAATACAACATCTATTTCTATATTTATTTATATTAAGCATTTATGCATATAAATTCTTATAAACGTGGTAAGGATTGAGGATCGTTAGTATAACTATATACCTACCTAATATGAAAATTATACTTGTACAAATTTATATTATACAAGTATACAAAGAAAATACTCAAGTAGGTACTTCGAAACCAATAAAGAAATAATAAGTACAAGTATTAACTAAATGATTAAATATTATAAATTGTAAGATACCTATATGAATAAATGATTAAAAAAAGGTTGACAAATACGTAACGTTCAGCTGGACACTGGGTGTCGAGTTCATTACTGTTTTGGGTATGTTAAATTTTAACTCAGGTGGCTTACACTAGCACCTCAATGTCAACGTTTTTAAGTTTTTTTTCATGTTGTAATTGAACTTTGATTTATACTAATTGTACTATAAAATTTAAAATTTGTGCCTAAATATTTCCCGGGGATAAATCAATTTTTCACTGGGAAAATTAAGATGAATTTCTTTTTCTTCGTCATTATTCTTCTGTTAGATGTTCATTCTTTATTTTAGCATACGATAAACGCATACATACATTACACACGATTCATATTAACTTTTTTAGCTAGGCCATTCGTAACTGAACAGTCAAATAATTATATTGATTTTTGGCATAAAATACATCTATGTAGGTATTCCTGACAGAAATAAAAGAATTATAATAATGTTATCTTCATTAAATTTTACTTCCGTCTCTGTATGCATATCGTCTTCATTATTATGTTCATAATATGTTTCTTCATACATTTCTTAAATTTTAGTTATATTTATTTCTATTATACGTATGTCTTCATAATTTTCCACATCTGATTATTTGTGTATGTCCTCATTATACTGTATATTTGTTTCAATATTTAATATAATAATAATGATATAAATATATTTGGCCGCAATATTTTGAGTATGATTAGAATAATAATACTGTTTAAACACCCTAAACAATAATACATAATTACACAAAAGAAATAATAAGAGTAAAAATATTCTTAATATTATCTTCATTAGTTTTGTTATAATTATTATTTACAAATTGTTCAGTTAATAATTCAGAATTTTGTAGCAGTAAATTATTATTTAATACTTTATAATAGGATACTAATTTTTGTAAGAAACTATCCACTCTAATAGGTAATATTTTCGTTTTAAACGCTATTTTTAATCATCTAGTTAAAATGACTTTCAACACAGCTACTTGAAACAAAAGCTCTTCCATACCCAAATATATTGGTCATAACTCATAATTGATTCAAAATAATTAATATAGGTAATACTATGATTTATGATGTAATTTGAAAATTTATAACACAGCCGCACAGGCTAATTATAAAAAAATATACGCTACCCCATCCGGATGTGCCCCTCGAGCTATCAGTTATTCATCTCCCTACCATGTACCAACAGGACAATAGCTATTATTTACAAAATTTCTTAATAGATATATATCTATGCTAATAATAATACAAATTAAAAATACATGATAAATAAAATTCATTAACATTGTCCAGCTTGACTCTTTTGAAATACTCATATGGCTCTTGATTTCAGTAATATCGAGTAATCAGTTATTTTTAAATAATTATTTAAATATATATAATTCTATAACTAAAGTTGTGGGAATTGAGGGGTGACATTTCAAAAGTACTATTTCCAAAATTGAAAAAATTGAATTATAGATGTATGGATTCATATGTAGAAATGTACGAGGAATCGAATGGCGTGGTCAAATTGAACCAAAATGAACTATTTCTCTTGTTAAATTGAAGTTATAAATTTGTTATTGTGGCATAACGTACTATTTCCATGTCCAATATTAGGTCAAAATGAACTATTTACAAATTGCATCAAAACGTTCTATTTCCTGTGTTAAATAGGATAATAATTCCTAATATTTTTACAAAACGAATTATTTCTATATTACTTCAAAACGTACTATGTTCTATGACTCTATGTAATAAAGATAGTAAACGAAATTGAAGTAAACACAAAATCTACTATTTTCAATTGTTTTAAAATATATAAAATATTTTTTGTAGATTTTTAATAATTAATTAATTCATATCAATAGTTCTCAACCGGGGTAACATATCATCCAAGCCTGGGCATAACGAGTTAAAAAGTTAAAGTTTTAACTTTTTAACTTAACTTTTTTGAATTTAATTTTCATTAACTTAATTTTTAACTTGATTGATGTTTATTGATATTAACTTAATAAATAACGAGTTATTTTTAATAAAATCTAAGTTACGTTATTTTATAAATAATTAAATTATAAATAAACCTAACCTAACGCTAACATATAAAAAAATAACTTTTTTTTTAATTTTTAACTTATTAAAAAGTTAAAAAAATATATGTATAAACTTTTAACTTAACTGAGTTAACCAAAAATTTTATTAATTTTTAACTTTTTCTTATTGATGCATATCAACTTAACTTAACTTAACTAAGTTAAAAAAAATCATTAACTTGCCCAGTCTTGTAAAAACATGGTTTCGTATTTTGACTATTGGAGGGTTTTACAGTAAAACTACCAATACAAAAAGTGTAGAGGAGAATTATTTATCTAGAATCGTAAGAAATCCTATTTTTGATATTCTTATAATTAGTTAAATAATTAAACAATAAAAAATAAAAATAAAACTTTTTAATTTACCATGAAATATTGAATGATAGAAATAGGATATTAAAAATCGGACTTCTTACGATTCTAGAAAAAAATCTTCTAGGTTTGATTTTTTTGTTTAATAATATAATTTTAATTCACATTAACTAAGTACATGTAGCCATGTAGGACGTAGATGCTAGGTACAATAGGTACATAGTGTACTTACTGTACTTGTTAGTTGTTTTCTTATTAATTATTGAATAAATTATAAATCGATGTACACATTTTAGGTATACATTAGTTTAATATTAGTACGCTCTTTTAAGTGTAAGACCACAGGGGTGATATTAATATTAAATCATACAATTTCTATTTGAAAATATCAAACAGATAAAAGCGAAAATACAATGATGATTATCAAATTCTTGACGAAAAATTATTTTAATAATATCTAATGTCGTAAAAAAATAGTGTTGATAAGCTCTTAAATGATTAATTTGGCTTAACGATAAATTTTTTCAAAGATCGAAAAACTTATAAAAAACTTTTTATTACATTTTCAAATTCTTAGTTATAAGAACAAAATTTATACATTATTGAGATTTCGATGAATTGTTTCAAAATTCTATTATTAAACGTTTATAGAAAACATGTATGGCTAAATTTTTGAAAATTTTTTAATTTGAGTAATAATCAAATCATGAGGAACTTTGTATTTAATTTTCAAAAGTTTCTATACAGTGAATAATTTTTATTCATCAAATTATAGAAAAAACTAAATAAAAATTTATTATTATGGCTATAAATAGCTCAAAAAGAGAAGAAATATTTTGAAAATAATTTGTTTGTAAATAGAAAATTGTACGTAGTATCTACGATGAAAAATTTAAGTACTAAAAACACAAAATAAATTTGATCGAAAATTGGATTTGCATTAAAGTTTTTTTTCCGATTATAAAAAAAGTACTGAGTATTTTTAATTTTAACCTCTCGAAAGTACCAACTAGATCCAATTTTCTACCAAAAACATTTACCATTATTTAAAATTAAATCATCTTATCAATTGTTTATCCTGTTAACATACACAAAATAATTAAAAAAAATTATGTACAGGTACCTGTAATACTATAATATAATAGTTCTGTTTACATGTTACAGATGAAAAGCTTATTGTAAAATAAATAGATGCGCTTGTGGTAAAAATAATGTACTGTGCTATTATAAATAACTCTTAAAATAAAATAATTTAAATGGTTATTACCATAAAATGATTATAATTCTTAAAAGGCTTAACTGCTGTTAATGTGTATGTAATGACTCATTATCATCAAAATCAGCCAACTACGTTTACAGCTACTTAATTAATTTTTTTTATATTTAATACATTTATTTTACATTTTTTATACAGTTTTTTATACAGCATTTTCAATATATTTTGTTTTGCATATTTAACATTTTTCGTGCATATTTTGTAAATTTTTTGTGCATATTTGCATGCATATTTTGTCATTTTTAGCTCCTACAACTTCCGAGCCCTACTAATGAGCCTGAAAAACAGCAGGCTGTTTAGAAAAATAATATGTAGTTCGCAAACTGGCCCGCTACCTCATTGGAAAGAGCCTAGTCTTTTCGCAAAAAAACTAATTTTCCATATGGCCTACGACATAATATACATTGTACATTATATTATTTTATGCTAAAATTTGATAGAAGATAGTGTAGAACATAAATAAAATACATAAAATAATTATACGTTAAACGAACAAAAGAATAGTAATAGGTATACTCAAACGTTATAATTTCACTCAAATTAAACTTAAGGTACATAAAATAGTAAATACTACAGTTGAATCTTATTAAAATAAATAAAAAATAATATTATAGTTTCTCTTTCACAGTCATCATTATAATATCTACTATAATATTAATGCTGTGTCATGAATATCAAGCCTACTGCACTGTACTGTACTGTACTGTATTTGTTGATGATAATTGATAATATTACGAGACATGTCCATCTCATTATCACACTGTAATAATAGTTACTAAAGAAAGTAACGTTATGGATATGTATACTGTATAGGGTTGTATTTGTTGTAAAACAATAATAAGAAATGTATCATTTTTTTTAACATTCGTTTAGAGTTTAACAACCGGTTTTCCATTTATATTTTTTATTTTAATAGTCGCTGTATAATATAATATGCTGCGTACATTTTAAGCGCAAATACACGATATACTTTATGTAGTTTCTAGGTAAACAAACAAATAATTTTAACATTGATGCTATTTTTTAATTTCAATTGTACATCGAAAAGAACCTAACAGTCAATATACGTACCTATATAATATGTGTTAATACATATAGGTACGTAAGACGTAACATTATACGAATTTATGTAAGCTTCTGTATTATAACTATTACTATAACATGTCTTTACGAGTACAGTATATAAAAAGAAAACTTAAAATGTTATGGAATATAAAATAAAAATATATTGATGTAGGGCGCATACTAAACATTAATTATAATATAATATACACAATAATTATTAATCAAATGAAAATGAATCCAAAGATCTAGTATTAATTTCAGTAAAAGAAATAATAACTTTGTAGTTATCAGATGATATACTTCACAGTTTCACACCCTATTACAGAGATGCAATTCTGAATCACATTTCCGGACATTTCTGAAGATAATCCTACTTAAAAAACCGGTTCATCAACAACGCGTAACGCGTTAGATGAATTCTTGTCGGTCATACTCAATAATTATCGTGCAACCATTAAATCGGAGTCCTTTTACAATATGATAATAAAAGTAACGTTACTCGGTTCTATTACATGTAGTATAGTATATAACAGTCAATTGATACTTAGCTACACAACTTCCACCAATATAAAAGTACATGACATGTATACCTATCTCATATAGTATTTATATGTACGTATTATGTATTATGTATATGTAAACAGAGTGATTAAAACTCGGAATGTATACACGATATTCCTAACCTAATCTATAAAATTCCTAAAAAAGTATATATACAACACATGTGTCTATGCATAGACACACACAAAAATCCATATTAATTCGGTTGTGCGTTTAAAAAGAATTTTCAAAAGGTGATGCAATGGAGGAAACTGATAAGTCAAGTTGGAGGCTCGATAGTCTTTTAAAATTATGTAAAATTATTTTTAAAAAAATAATCCTAATAGGATTTATAAAGTTTTAACTTTACACTTATGACCTCAGGGGCGTCATTTAAGGGGAGAGTATGAGAGTGATGGTGTGCTGTTTGACACACCTTAATATTTTAAAATAGTTCCGATTGATCATCGTCCTTGCTGAGATAATGCAAAATTAATATGATTAAAATTAAATTATATTTTAATTTTTATACTGACATATATCAATATTTGTATACTGTCAATCATGTTTACAAATTTAAATTACTTTAGTTATAAATTATAATCAAATATCGTTCTATCAATTAATTAAGTAATAAATAAATTTATATACCTACCATTGATAAATATACCTATTGGCTATTGTTAAATTATGGAACAATAGTACGTATGCAGCAGTGCAGCACACAACGCAATTCGTTTTAATGCAATCATACCTTTGTCCATATTATATTAAGTTATGACTAAGGCTCAAAAGTTATAGGAGTTGCATATTGTTTTGTATACTCTCAATTTATAGTAAATCAAGATATAATTTAAGGCAATACAATATTAAGTTTAAAAATTGAAAATTAAAAATGCATATTTTGCATATTTTGTCAATTTCAAGAAAAAAGTGTATTTTTCTTGATTTTCATACGAGAATCACGCCTATTAAATATTTTCTAAAAATAAATGATTTTTTTCTTTCTTAGACTATCTATTTTAAATAATATCGTATTTAACTTTGCAAGAATAAAAATAATTTTTTTGAACTATTTATTCAGTTCAGTAAAATGTGATTACGGGCCATATTTTATTTTTCCATAATATAATAATATATTTTTTGTGCATATTAATAACGAAATCATATGTTTTTGATTAATGAACTCTGAATAATTATTTGTAAGTTAATTACATTTTTTGCAAAGGTATTGATTAACCCCCCCTCCCCTAAGCTTTTTTCTAATTAGTTAATATTTATTATGTACCTATAATATTATGGTACCTATATTATATTTTTATAGGTAGCGAAAGTAGAATAACTGGAGTAGCTTTAATAAACAAACATTAAAACATTGTTGTAAATGTATAGAAGAAATCATCAATAGGTAGGTTTGCATTTTTTAATTGTTATTAATTTTTTGGAATAATGAAGTTTTATACTATACTATAATTAAATAAAGGTACCTACAAGTTAATTATAACTTACACTCGTTGTACTTCTTTTTTCCGTAAATTGCTTAAATTACGGTGAAGATTTCCATAATACTTTATATACCACTCAAAAATACCCCAAATCCGCTTCTGATTAGGTATACGATGATATAATTGCGAGTTACGACAGTGTGACCTACCTATGATTACGATATATATTTGGCTTAACAGAACGATCGTACTCTAAGGTACGCTCATATTGAACGCGTTTTGCAATAAATCGCTTCTATCGCGTAAAAATCAAAATAGTTTGTTTGCCTGCGATTAATCGCTTTGTAGCCTCATCAAAACCATAAAAATCGCTACTAAAAATTGATAAAAATGACTTTATAGTCACTCTTATTGCAAATCACGTTCAGTACCTTCAGCCTCTAATCATTAGTCACAGTCTTAATAAGTATTGATCAGTGTCTAGTGATTCAGTGGTCTTGTTTTGCTCACGTATTGTAAATATCTATACGTCCAGTTGAAGTGTCGGTATCTATAATAAGTAATAACCGATTTCTGCATCGTTTTAAAATTGCGTTTTCGACGTCTTGTGAATAACAATGTCATTCATAACAATAAGAATATTTGAATATTCTATATCAAAATAGAATTAGACTCATAATCAAACAAAAAACTGAGTTAATTGTCAAATTTATAAATATGAAATTTTTCATATTTTTTCTGAACTTTCCACGCAGTGCGATAGATCTAACGGGCCTTAGTATCTAATAGTACCCAAACAATAAATTATTTTGAATTACACAAACCTGCCAAGCCAGAGATAACTTGAGTTAAATAATAATTATCCGGTGAAAACTGAAATTCAAATCATACGATTTTAAAACTAATATTATTACTATTATATGTTTTATAACAGTGTAATATCTATTCTTCTGCGATTAACGAATAATTGAATTATGGCAAACTGATAGTACCATATCGGAATAATTAATTTAAATTAGTACATGTGAATTCGTTTTAAACGACTGCAGTCATTGATAATTGATCATAAATTATCATCATGAGGAAACAGAGACCTAAATTTTACACCGTTAAAAAACAACATTAGTGCATTAAAATAATAGGTAATATATACTTCACATGTTTAACTTTGAAATTATAATGCCACCTATAATTATTCATTAAATGTTTTAAAATTTTCAAATAGACTCTAATCTGTCGCTAATTTTATTTGTTGGAAAATAAACCAACATTATAATTAATATACCATATAACAATACATTTATAGAATACATGTGTGATGTATATTAACAGTTTTATATATTTTTAATGAACATTTATTAAAATAATCCTTACAAGTTATAATATAACCTATTTTTAATTCTTATAACATAGAACTGTCATAAAGTATCCAAAATCACAAAGTATAGGTAGTTAAATATATCATTCAAATTGAAAGCACTCAGTATTTTGTTTAGTAATAAAATATATAAAATTAAAAGATAATTAAAATTATATAATATATATAATATATTTACGAATAACGTAATAATTCGTATTTTTCTACTGAAGTATTATTATCGATTTAACTTTAAGATATAAAATTACATTACAATTATTATTTGTTTTTAAAATGGTTTGAATAAATACAATATACAAGATTAAAATATATATATTTTATTAATAATATCATAATATACTTGTCCATTAATCAAGTCAAGTCCAAACAAATCAATAATAAAAATTTAAAAAACAATTTTTTTCATCTTTTCTTAAAGTGCCAATTCTATAAAATAATATTAAAAAAATAATATATAACTATCTATAGTCTTTTAATTTGGCACTTTCATAAACATTGAATACTTATACAATTATTAACCATTTGGATTTACAACTCTCAATGTTTTCTAAACACTAAAATAAATAGCACCTAATAATTGAGATTTTTCAGTTTAACTAAGTCCAAAAAATTATTTTGAGCATAAAACTTTTTTCGTAACATTCTAGGTAACAAGTAAATAATGGTAGATACGGATATTTAGTCCAACATCTTATATAAACTAATTATTTTTACACGGTATACACGGCTTAATTTGAGGTCGATAATGCTAATGAACAAAACAATAAACAATAATAATAATAAAAAAAAAACTTAATAATAAAACAATCACAAGAATATAAGTTTCACCGGCTGAAAGGTTTCTGTGAAGACTTCATAGCACACAGAGCGACATCACCATTTCCGAAGACAGGCCGCTGCAGACCACTTGGATGATGGCCTATTAAAAATCCAATGATATTCATCATATACGCAACATAAATAGAGCGACATTGGAAATATCGTTTGATTTAGAGCCATCGACAATACGCATTTTAGGAGACACTGGACTGCAAATGTTATTTTTGATTTTTTGTTATCAAGCAAAACCGAACCACAAAACAACATACATGTTAGTTAAATTATATATTATAATATAATAATAATGTAGTATCTACCTTAACGATTTGACCAATGACTCCATGGTTGCGTATATACTGTCGAAGTGTGGACGGTTTTCTGGCTGGTATTGCCAGCACTGTAACATAAGACGATAAATCTCTTCAGGTGTTCCTTCAGGAGCAGGCATTCTATAGCCTAATAATAAAATAAAATAAAATAAATTATTATTTATCATTTATAGTTATTAAAAATAACCGATAATCATATTAATATTTAACTGAGATTTGATTACTCTTTAAATCATTTTGTACTCCTTTATTACCTGTATCAATTTTTTCTCGAGCCTTTGAATTACTGAGACCACTGTAGGGTGTTCCTCCTTTGGCAAATATCTCCCAACATAATACACCATAACTCCAAACGTCACATAATGTAGTATATTTACCTATACTCAAAAGAATAATAATAATAATAGAAATAATTGAATTTAAAAACTTTTATCTAAACTTTAAGTTGGACTTACCAAAATTTAGAGCTTCGGGAGCTGTCCATTTAATTGGAATTTGTTTCATACCATCAGATACTATATACTCTTCTTCTTCTCTGGACATACCAAAATCAGAAATCTTCACTATATTTTTATCATCTAATTTGAATAGGGAAAATTAAATTATTAGTTTTTTTTTAATCTTACTTTTAGTCAAGCCTATATAAATGCCTAGACTTTTTTTTTCTCTAAATTATTTGTATAAATAGTATAATTTATAGTTTTATAAATATTATTATAATCTTACTATAATTACTATTATAAAAAATTGTTGTTTTGTTTATGTAAGACTTATTTTGGTACATTTTTTTTTAAGTTATAATAATTACTAAACGCGAATACACAAATCTTATACTATTTTTTTGCATTTTAATAATTATTTTATTATTGTTCAGTCATTTTTAAAATTTAAATTTAAAAAGCGAGTAAGTGAGTACTAACCGCTCTGCTGTACATTAGGTGCCGTGTGGATCACTATTAGGTGCATATTATAGGAGTGTTAAATTTGAATCCAATGATAGGTATCATTTATTGTTTATGTTTTAATGTCCTGAGCACATCAAAATTTAAGTTCTTTATAATTATTGTAAGTTAAACTTATGAAACATTTTGTATTAAATTTTCAACTCTTTGTTACTTATACAAAAATGTTTATGAATTATACCTACAAAATAATTTGCAAATATTCATGATTTTGACGAATTTTTGTCAATATTTGAACTCTAAATACTAATAAAAAAAATTGTGCCTATGTATTCTTAAAATTTTTTAATCACTAAAAGAATAACTTATGAGGAACTTGGTATTAATTTTTCAAGTATTTTGACTCCGCTAAAAATTTTTATCAGCACTTCAAAAAACAATTCTTAGAAAAATTGAAAATTTCAGTTGTCTATAAATAGCTCAAAAAAAGTTAAAATATTTTAAAGATTAAATTATGTAAAAAAAATGCCAATCTAAATAACTAGTGAAATTTTCAAGTATCTACAACTTATATTATTTGAAAAATAACAAATATTTAAAATCGTTTGAGGATAAGTCGTTATCGTTATGCTATTCGTAAAAAATTAAAATTCAAACGCATTTAAAATTTTTCCTATAACGATACTTCGAGTTTTCTCTATAGCTATTTAAAGGAAAACTTAGTGTTGTATTTTTAATCCTTAGATATAAACACAAAAAATTTTATGATTTTTAAACTTCAAAATTACTTGCAAGTTTTCGTGATTTCGACATATTTCGTAAAAATTTGAACTATAAACAACGCTATTATAAAAAAAAATTGTGACTAACGATTTTTGATTTTTTTTAACTACAATAAGAACAACTCATAAGGAATTTTGTATTAAATTTTCAATTTTTTTTGGCCATCTGAAATTTTTTTATCGACACTTTAAAAAAAAATTCTCAGAAAAATCGAAAATTTCTGTGGTCTATAAATAACCCAAAAAAATTCAATGTATTTTGAAAGTTTAGACATGTATTAATGACGATAACATAAACATGTGGTGAAAATTTCAAGTATTTATAGTGATTAGTTTTTGAGTTACAACCATATAAAAAAATCGATTTGGTCGAAAACTGGTTTTGCGTAAAAATTGCCGTTTTTCCGTCACTTTTTTTTTGTTTTACTCGATTTTTTTGAAAAATTTTGGAAAATGTTTACTTTTGACCTCTATAATGCACTAAGGATATTCACTTTGTCGTCGGAAACCACCCCCGAAATTTGAAATTGAAGCATTATTTCGACTAGTTATGCTGTACACAGACATAAAAAAAAAAAAACAAAAAAACACACATCATTGTAAAATAAATACATTCATCACTTCGTTCAGAATCTAAAAAATAAACGATAGCCAAGTATAAGAACACTAGGAACTGCTTTGCTATAGTTAACTGATAAGGCGTTGAATGGATCACTGACATTGACGTGATAAATTTGAATTCAATAATATGAGTATATCGATTTTGAGCGGAGACGGCTAGCCAGTCTACGGATATTCCATTATGTTTTTTGATAGATATAGCTATTAAAATTAAAGTAATATATTTTAATTTAAATATTACATTAGATTAATTAATTTTTTTGTTGAAAACATTGCATTTATTATATTATTAGTATTTAATTATCATAAATATATATATTTATACCATAATATTATAATATAGTATGCCATCATTTTTCTGGATATACCCGTACCTCAGATACGAAGTTTGCGTAAATTTTAAATACTTATAAGTTATAACTCATGAACTGCTCCTCCAAATTTCAATTTTTATGTATCAAAATACTCTGAAAAATATTCTGCTTCATAATAAGAAATAAAAATGTATATTGCCATTCAACAAAATAAAATTCTTAAAAAAATTATAACGATAAAAATATTCTACCTAGATACATATAAAAGACGTTATTTTATTTCAACTAGAGATTACGTAAAAAATATATTTCTAAAAACACTAATAACTTTGAAACATTAAGTGTTGTTCAATAAAAGAATTTCTGTGAACATATCAATATTTTTGTATTTGACTATTCGAATAAATCTTTACTAATGTGGCCTGCCAAATAAAAAATGTTGAGTAACACTGATTACACAATTAAATACAAATATATAAATAGTAAAATTGTGTATAAATTGAATGTGCGTATGTTGTCACCAACGCAAGAAAACAATTTTAAAATAGCCAATAAACTAAATAACTAACTTCATTATTTTACCATGAATCGAAATAATATTGTTTTTCTACTAGAAATGTTTAGAAAAATTCAAAATGATATTATTTATCGGGACGCTATATTCAAAAATGTACCAGTACCGGTTAAATCGGGATGTTTAGAAACCCTAAGAATACTGCAAAATAAGTTTAAAATGTTTACTAATTCCTCATTTCCTTGTACATGTTATATATTTTATAATTTATAAACGTACCAACTAAACAGTTTCGAGCAGCGAGATCACGGTGAATGCAGTTCTTACTCTCTAAGTACATCATGCCAGCGGCTGCATCACGACACATTGAGACCAATTGGATAACAGATAAGGTCTTGGAATTATTTCTTAAATAAGATAATAATGACCCTCCTATAAACGAAAGATATTTAGTTATTAAACATTTACTCAAAAAATAGCACATATTCAACTATGGTAAAAGTTCAAATGATTATTTACCATTTTTTATTAAATCATCAACTCAAATTATAATATTCAATAGAAAATAATATACCATATATATTTGAAAATACTTGCCTGCGACTAGTTCCATGACTATCATAATAGGCTGTTTCTGCACACAGATACCGATAAGCTTAACAACATTAGGATGATCATATTGTTTTAAAATACGACCTTCCTGCAGGAATTTCTTTTTATGCTCATCGGGTACGGTAACACGACATGTTTTTACCGCAGCTTCCTTATTAGTAGACCGCAGTCTTGCTTTATAAACATCTCCAAAATTACCCTGAAATCATATAAATAAAATTAAAATAATATTTATAATATACAAATATGCAATTCACATACTCTGCCAATTTTTTCAAGAAGTAAAACATCATCATTATTTAATTCCCAGCGTTCTCTAGGGATTGGTTGTCGAAGTATAGCTCCTGAGCGACTAGTGACTGGTAATGCACTTTGGTATTGATACGTAATAAGTTCTTGAATGGTAGGGAATGATGGTCCTTCAAAACGAAATTCACCCTATATTTAAAAAAAAAATTTTTACAATTATTATCACAATAATTTTGTCTAACTTAGTTTTTGAACGTTTCACTAACCTCAGAAGTGGTTTGAACAATAAAATGCTTATGGCCACCCCAACATACAGACAACACTGTCTGATTTTCATCGTTCCTAGTAGTTTCTCTCACTAAAAAGTCACCTTCTTTTGTTAAAAGCCGAACAACTTCTTCTCTCGGTAATACTCCATGGAACCATTCTTCTTCTATTAACGATTTCACAGAAGATCCAATCTAAAGTAATAATAATATTAATTATATAAATTATAGATACTGTTATTTAAATTATTTAAAATGAATTTGTTGTAGTAGTAAATATCACATTAAGAAGACGATATACTCGCATTTGTTATTTTCGTCTTACAAATTAGTTACAACAAGTTAGTTAGCCTATAATTAAAGTAAAATGCAAGAATATTATTTAGTGCTCGAGGTAGAATTTTTGCAATTTCAAAACAAGTTATGAGCATTTGAAATTTTGAAATTCTTGCAATTAACACACTTGGTAATAACGTAGTATTAAATTAGATAAATACAGTGGATTTTGTAGAAAAGTTTTAACGTCTTAAAGACAAGATACTCAAAAATGTTGTTATAATTTGTAAGGTTAAAAATTCTTAACTCATTAATATTCATCACATAGCTAACTTTTTAAATAATAATACGAATAATTTAAAAGCCAAACTCTATATATTTTTATTCACATCACACAAATTATTAGTAATAATTACAATACAAATATAAAATGTTTAAGCGTGTCGTCAAACATTGTTAAAAATGAGTATGAGTCATTCTTAAATAAATAAAATTTACCTGAGCAGATTAAATAAATTATAAAATATATAATTTTATATAAAATATTCTATAGAAATTATCATCTTTAGTAAAGTAACTTCATACATTTATGTTAGTAAAAGCTTACCACACTAGGCAAAAAGTTGTTAGAATTGTTGTCAGCAACTGGCACAGGCGTGACTATCGGTCGCATATCAACAATAACCGATCCATCATTTCCATCTAAACTGTCAGAATGATAGTGATTACTATTTTCACTGTTTTGTGGACCTACTCCTGAGCTGGCTGTAGTTGTAGTAATGGCACTATTATTATTTTGCACTGAATTTGAATCCATTGAAAGGTTACCATTCCCTGAATTTGGTACAGATTTACGACGGAATGGTTTACGCAAGATGTCTACCAAGCTAGACGTAGCCAGTGTAGTAGCTATAGTCATCATAGATGAAGCTTGACTAACGTTACTTAACGAAGGCCTTTTCAGAGTACCATCAACCTAAGGAGTTTATATTATTAAATAAAAGTGAAAAGATAGATATAAACTAAAATATAATATTAACTTACAGTAATTTCAATATCGTTTATGTCTAATGACGGAAGATCACACCCAGAAGGCAATTCTTCACAACCAATTTCAAAAAGTGCTTTTTTTATAACATCTACTTGCTTTTGTAGTCTATGTTCTTCGCTTTTGAGTTCAATCAATTGTAATTCTCTAAAAAGGAATAAGATTATATGCAAAAACTATCCTCTTCACACTAAAATATTGTTCTCAACTGTTAAATACAGCATTAACACAAAGCGTATAAGTATTAATATATTTCAAGTACGAATAAGAGATAAATGGCCGAAGTCCAATTGCCCACGCTATTTTTTCAACACAATATTTTTTTTTTTTAACGAAGTGGGATAAACATTGAGTGGAAACATTAATATTTTTGATATTTCCAATTTATCAATAATGCGTTTTTATAAGACGTAAGACTAATATAAATTATACGGCCTATTTCCACTAAATTTACTAATTTTAAATATCAAATAGACACAAACTACAAATACAAAATATTACACAAGAATTTAGGTAAATGGTATCTGATGACCTATCAATGTAAATGAAATATTTTATTGTACTTAAAGACAATAGAGAATACATTACAACTAATCTGAATAAGTAGTATAAAATAATTACTTATAATTTAATACCATTTTTCTCATTATATTATAAATCATACTATTCCATTTCAAATGGAAAAACATTCTATTAATTAGATACAATTATGTAAAAACATTGTTATTTAATAAAATTTTATAATTTATGAAATAATACAATTTAAAAATCACATGATATATTTGTACGCATTAAACAAACAGTCAAAAGTATAATTTTAATAAATTGATATAGTGTATGGTTTATTAAAACTTTATTCTCAAATTGATTAAAATGCAGTTTAAAAATTATAATAAATAAAATGGGTACGTTTGATGTTTATATATAATATACATATGTATATCACACATATGATATATGCTATATCATAACCAAATAACTGATTACTTTAAGGGCATCAGTGGTCGACGGACATAAAGATAAATTAAGATACAATTAACAAAGATCAATTTTGTATACCTATCTTATATTCATAACGTTTGATTGATGATGGAAAAATGGTAAAAGTAATCATAATATAAATGCAACATAATTCGATGTTTGAAATAAAAAATGCACAAAGCTAGCACGCGTTGACATTTTACCCTTCGATATCATCACTTACGAATTATTTTCCGACTTGTTATCTACATTGGTTTCTATAGCGTCTTGGCATTCTTTCAGCCGGGTTTCAAGTTCAGTCATTTTATTGCGCACCCAGTCCATAGTCAGATTGTCGACTGCCAGCTGATTAGCTTGCAAATGTCCAGAGGTATCACCTTGCACTAGCGCGTCATCGAATGAGATCTCAACGTCATTTCGTTCAGTCCTGCAATAAATAACCAATTATAACATAATTTTTCAGAAAATCTTGGATTCTCGGCAATAGACACGGATATTTTAATATTTATTATCTTTTACTTTTCATAAAACGGAGCTTTTGAAGGTCTTAATTGCTAATATAGTAATATATTATATTAATACTTATTCGATGGTTTGTTGTTTGTCTGTTATTTTAAGACATTGTTTTGCAAGAAAATTAATGCACTAAAAATGATGAGGTAGGTACACTTATTATCACAAATGAATATTTAAACTTTAAAAATAATGTGTAGAGCCTAAGTTTTTTTTTATTATTATTTAATTAAGGAATTTCTAGCTAGGTAGCTATTTAAGCCTATACTGATATGTATAATTTTTTCAATTTTTACAATTTATTTTTCTCTTTTTTTACATAAGTGCGATATAATAATAAAATATTAAATTATTAAGTAATAGGTTTAAATTAAGTAATTATCTGAAAGCCTAAGTAAAATCAATAATATGTAGTAAATAGTATATGACTAATTTCGAGAAATGTTTTAATATGTTTTAGTTTATGTATATATTATATTGTATGTACTATATATTATATAAAATATAATGAGCTAGTATGGTGATATACGCAGTCTATTAAAATATTGATATTTAATAATCTTAATTCCTAATGTATTTTGTCAGTCATAGACAAATAAAATACAATTAGGTAAGTTATCTATCTATATTTATTATTTAATTGGGTAGGTACTAACTTTTTTGTATAGTCGTTATACTCTTCACACGGTTGTATGATATCCGTGCACGATTCCATACGCAAGCCAATCTGTACGAACTCTTCAGACGCCGGATTCCATTGTACGGCTAATTCGGTTAAAGCGTTTTTCCTAAAAATTAAAGTTAAAAAAATTAAAATTACTATTATTGTTTAGGTCTAACAGGAGTTTATCAATTACACTAACCAATCAGCTATGATATTTTCCAGCTCTTGTTTATGGTGTTGCATAAATGCTGGCATCATTACTGTCTGGAAATCCTTTTCTGATTCTTGGGCTTCGGCAATTAATAGGACGTATTCATTATGTACAAGATGCAATCGCCGACAAGCCCTTTGGTATTTTTCTCGGACGTCATCCAATTTTCTTCCTCCTCGGCCACCTATTGAAAAAAATATATTAAATAATTAAATAACACAAAAAAATAAAAATAAAATGATTAAACATTTTTTTTTTAAATTTTAAGGATATTTAAAAACAAATAAACTTACTTTTGAAAAAATGTTCTTCAAATCTTGACCTCATAGAACGATAGGTTTCCAAGTGTTTGGTATAATCTGCTTTTTTCCTTGCCAACTCGTCGACCAACTAAAAACCAGAAATGTAATTGAAGTATATTATGTGTATAGATTCTTATCAACTATTAACTAAATTCAATAAAAATTTGTCAAATCACCCGCAGTTATCATGTTTACTTCCTGTAGGTATTAACTTAATATATACAATTTTATCGAGTTATTATACAAGCTACGCTAGTATAAATTACAAAATAAATATTTTAAACATAAAAAGTAAAAATAATGTGGGGTACATTGTACCTATAGCATAATATATTTATATTATTTATCTTTTTAAAAGAATTGCTTAAAGTTGAATTTCGGTATTAAAATAATTATCTACGAGTAGGTACTATAATAATAATAGGTTCTTACATCCTGTTATGTTTAATTAAGATTTCCGAATTTAGATGATTAATTATAATATAAATACGATTACTAGGCATACAAAAGGTACCTACCTAATTCAAGCAAATGTTTAAAACAAAACCCCATTCAGTTGAACAAGTAGAAAAAAACTATCACGTAATTATTGTATAAATAAATCTCAGAAAAACCTATGATTTAATAATAATTAATAAATGGCACGTAGAAATGTATGAAGTGAGTATTGAGTAATCCTGCTTAAGTGAAAATCTTAATTGAAAATCTTAATTGAGTACCGCGTTTATCCGTCGATCGAAATGATGGCCTCAGCGTATTACTGACATAACACTTTTCAATTATGTAAAATATATCGTATTGTCTAAATATTATCTCTAAGTACCTATTTTCTATAAATATAATAATTTATAATCATAGGAATAAATTAAAAACATGGTACCTAAATTTATTTCGCATACAAAAAATGAAATGTAAATAACGAGATGACAAACTTATGTTAAATATAACTCTGGTCTCCCACACGCGTAGTCATACTATGTCATGGATATATACCTATACTATATTTAACAGTCTGTACAGATAAAAAAAATTTAAAAAGTATTTCAAGATTTAGACTAATGAAATTATTGTGTTTATAATTTTAAATGGCAATGGAAAACATTTCAACATTAATCGAATTTCCATACTTATAAACACCGACGTATTTGAAACTATTAAGTTTCTGCAAATATCTACGTCTAGTAATTTTTAACTATAACATAAATCTAAAATTATTTGATACTAAATCATTATTTTACGAGTAATTTTTGGATTTCGTAAAAATTTTAGCTTAGATAAAAAAATTTTAATTGGCAAACGAGTAAATTCTTTTATAATTATTGTAAGTCAAACTTATGGAAAATCTTGTACTAAATTATCAATTTTTAGCTACTTATAAAAATGTTTTTATAAATTATTTTAACTACAAAATAATTTGCAAATATTCATGATTTTGACGAATTTTCGTCAATGTTTGAATTTCAAACATTTAATAAAAAAACAAATGTGCCTATGTAGATATTCTTATAATTTTTAAATCACTATAAGACTAATTTATTAGGAACTTTGAATTACATTTTCAAGTATTTTGACTCAGCCAAAAAATTTTTATCGATATTTATAAAAAACAAAAACTAAAAAAACCAAATATTTCAAATGACTACAATTAGTCTTAAATAAGCGAAATATTTTGGAAATAAAATCATGTAAAGAAAATGACAATCTAAATAACTGGTGAAATTTTCAAGTATCTACGACTTAAAACTTTTAGAATAATAACAAACATTAAAAATCATTTGAGGTTGGTTAAATCGTTATCGTTACACGATTTCGCAAAAATATAAAATTTAAACGCTAATAACATTTTTTTCTATAATGACGCTTTGAGTTTTCTCTATAGCTACTTGAAGGAAAACTTAGTGTTGCATTTTTTAATCTTAGATATAAATACAAACATTTTTATGATTTTTCAATTACTTACAAATTTTCGCAATTTTGACAAAAATTTGAATTTTAAACGCTTATAAAAAAAAATTGTGACTTATGATTTTTGATTTTTGTTTACTACAATAAGCACAACTTATAAGAAGCCTTGTATTGAACTTTCAAATTTTTTTATCGACATTTCAAAAAAAAAAAATACTTAAAAAATCGAAAGTTTAATTATGTATAGATATCACTAATACAAATATTTGGTGAAAATTTCAAGTATTTACAGTGATTCGTTTTTGAGTTAGAACAATACAAAAAAATTGTTTTGTAGAAAACTGGTTTTGCGTGAAAATTCCCATTTTTCCGTCACTTTTTTTTTTGATTTTTTTGAAAAGTTCTGGAAAATTCTTACTATTGACCTGTATAATGCACCAAGAGAATTCACTTTTCCATCGGAAACCACCACTGAAGTTTGAAAATAAAGCATTATTTTGACAAATTATGTTGTACACAGACACAAAAACAAAAAAAAAATACATCATAGTAAAATCAATACATTCATCATTTTTGTTCAAAAACTATTATCAATTAATGCCTATGAAATGATCTAGATAATATTCTTACCTTTAAGTTTGATAATATGTAAACTTAATCTATTATTAAAGCTAACAACGTAAAATTAATATATGCTGTATGTATGTAAGACGGAAACAACGCATACAGGTGTCCTCTTAGGTTAGGTTAGGTCCTCTTAATCAAAGTTACGACGTTACAGTATCTCATTTTTGGAGAAGAGTGGTTATGGCCACTATAATAAAATCCGCGATAGGAATAGCCGTCTTTAATATATTCTATACACACTCTAACATGATGCGTAAAATTAATTATGTCCAGGCGGTGTACTACTATTATGCAATATGACGTATTATTGTAACCAAATTATTCAAAAGTAAATTGTATAAAATATTTAAGTTTTAAGTTTTTTATATTTTAAATCTAACTACGCTAATGGTTTATAGTCGGGACCTAACTTATCTATTATCTTTTTATAGTTAGGACTCAACTTACCGCTTTTAAAATGAACACAAGTTATTACAGACCCAATTTACCTAGCCCCAAATCAATTAACTCTATAACTATACGTCTATACATATTTAAGAGAATAGTCTAAAAAGATTAACACTGTTTTAGTTACTTTGTATAAGATGTTTTAAATTATAACTAATTAAATAATGACATTTTAGATAAATTCATCCTATAGAGTATAGATACTTTAAAATAACATTTAATAAAAAATTGAAAAATAAATAATAGATATTTACAAGATCTTTTAGTTAAAAATCATTTTTTTTTTTTATAAAAAAATTAAATGTATATATTTTTTTTTAAATTTGTATATCCTAATGAACAGTCATATAAAACAATATTATAGTGAATTCTCACAATTATTTAGAATGCATTTGTTTAATATTTTTTTAATCACTTTCAAAATTATAAAAAAAAAAAAATTACATCAACAACAAAACTATAATAATATAATGACGTATTTTTTGAAATAAGTTATTTTACTGACGAAACTATTATCACGAATTAAATTCAAGGTCCTAGTATTTATCACAAGGACAATCCTTTTTTTAAAACTATTATTCGGATTAATTTTTCCAACTTTTCACATATAGTCAATTATTTCAAACAATATAATTTTTCTGTAAATATAACCATATGAGCAAGTAAATAACAATGTTTATTTTAAATTTCAGCATGTATACATTGATATGAACCGTAGTTGAAATCTACAAATTATAGATGGAGTGTAATATGTTTAACATTAGTTATTATATTATTTTGTCTGCATAAAATGGGTTATTAATTTACACATGATAAAAATAAAATAAAAATAAATTTTAAATTTAAAAAAATAACTATTTACTTATTTGATTTTTTATGTCTCACCTTTGTTTACAAACTATAAGTTAAGTTACCTAACTTAACTTCCTATCTAACCATATTTTAATGATACTACTAAGTAGCGTTACTAAGAGGGATCAGAGCAACATACTCAATCTTTTTTTAGTTTAGGCTACATAAAATATTTTAAAATATTACACGGACCGGAATCGCGGAAGCAAGTCAAAATGAACGGGAAGGTGGAAAAGTCGGAAAAAATTTTAAAACATTAAATAATTTATTGTAAAATAATTAAGTATTTATTTTAAATTAATGTGATTTTTGATATTGAGGCATTTTATTTGAAATTTAAGTTTTTGCATCAATCCAATGAATTATTTTTGGACCACATAAAAGCAATTGGCAGACTATTTGTAGGTTGAATAGTTTGGATCAAAAATTGCTAACGCACCCAAGCCTGTTCGTTTAGAGCAGCGTTTCCCAAACTGGGGTCCGCAATCGTACCGAATGGGGTCTGCAAACGTAAATTAAAAATACTACCTACATACTATTTAGTATACAGGGTGATTCTTTTATCAAACAACACTCATTATTTCCAAAAGTATTCATATTTTTGAAAATATTTTTTACATAGTTTCTAATTGTTAAAAAAACAACGTTTTTATAAAAAAATTATATTTTTTATCCTTATAATTTTTTAAGTTTTTTACTTTTTTGAATGCCAACATAGATTTTTAATTTCATATTCCAAAGCAGAATAATTTTCTGAGTAATTCGATACATAAAAATCAAATTTAGGGTGAGTAGTTTATGAGTTATACGCATTTAAAGTTTAGCTGCGCGGAGTGGAGTGGTACGGGGTTACCCCGCAAAATGTTTGTCAACTATTCTGCTTGTCTAATCTTTAAATAAGTATAACTCATAAACTACTCACCCTAAATTTGATTTTTATGTATCGAATTACTCAGAAAATTATTCTGCTTTGAATATGAAATTAAAAATCTATGTTGGCATTCAAAAAAGTAAAAAACTTAAAAAATTATAAGGATAAAAAATATTTAAAAATATAATTTTTTTATAAAAACGTTGTTTTTTTAACAATTAGAAACTATGTAAAAAATATTTTCAAAAAAATTAATACTTTTGGAAATAATGAGTGTTGTTTGATAAAATTCACCCTGTATATAAAAACGGAAATTTTATTTTTATTAAGAAGGTCCGCAATCATTTTTACTATCTCTAAGGAGTCCAGCAAGGAAAAAGTTTAGGAAACGCTGCAGATTTACGGGACCCGAAATATTACAATTTTTTTCTTTTAATAATTATGATTTGTAGATTTATAATAATAAAAAACTATACAATATAATAAACTATTCAATTATTATTATAATTTTAAATTAATAAAATATACAACAATATTTTTTTAAGATATAAAATAAATTCTAATTTAAGATAAATAAATCCTTCCCCTCAGACCTTCCTATATAATGACTAGATGAGAGAGGGAAGGGGGCTCTAAAAATTTCGCTAACGGAACCAAATTTGGAAGTTACGTCTCTAAAGGTACTACTTATTGTTATTGACAGTATAATGTTATACCTACTTATCCTAAAAATAATATGATACATCTAGATAATAAATTAAATAATCGCATAGTTGTATTTGGCACAGGTTATTAAGTTATAAGAATAGCACAGACAAAGATTGATCCGTGTAATTCAATATCGTAACATATACCTAGTGAAATTTCTACATGATACCAAATATTGATATACAAATAATATAAAGGTGCATCGTACACACTCAGTGTCTCAATATAAATATTATACATATTTTATTATCATTCGTACGTGTTAATGTAACTATTGGTTATTATAGCAATTTAATTTATACCATTAGAACTATACAAACAACATAAATAAGTGTCAACTGTCAAAATATTGCGAGATATTGTATGTCCATGCACAATATAATCTATAGGTATTTATATAATTACATGTACATAAATATGTCGAGCAAAAATACATTTCATATATTAAATGCAATAATACAATATGGATACTTATAACTCTTTTTCTTTTTAACTGTCTTTAGTGCATGTTTCTTACAAAAATGTATTTATACATTATACAAATAAATTATTAGTCGTAAACTATACAATTCAATAACTAATGAATGTAAGCATTAATCAGGTAAGTAATAAGAAATAGTAAGACATATGACAATTTGGAGAATACAAATAAATTAGGTTGAAACTTCTCATTCCTAGTTAGTTGGTTCATATACACTTAATTCATATATACAATATGTATAAACGACAAATAAAACACTGTGGTAGCGGCAGAATAAAGTGTAATATAAACAAGACGAAAGGTTAATAACAACTGTAACAATGTATGTATTTATGTGTGTATGTGTGTGTGTGTGCTGTATGTGAAAATCGTTGGTGTGAACTAGTGACATAGGGCAATCGAAAGTGTTGCGAGACATTATTATATTTTATATGACGCATAAAGCGAATGTACGAGAAACCACTACTGTCTAGTTGTAACAAACCTAGTCCCTCGATTTAACCAGGTTTAGTATATGCATATTATGAACTTGTATCTATATAATATCATATAACGAAAAATCGTTTGTACACTTAATAAAACATAGGTAAAAAATAAAATTAAAATAACGAACGACAATAACCACAGAATACAACGTGTGAGATAGGTGCGACACGCGAGCTCAATGGCATTTCCGGAGAGTGAAACGGTTTTCTAGTGCGCTCGGCGAACGGTCTCACACAATCGGAGGTTAATACGTCAGACGGTACTGAATTGCCAGTTTTTAACTCGTACAACTGATAATTAAAAAATCTATTTTGCTTGAGACGCGAGTACGCGACGGAATGAAGTTATGAAAAACAACAAAAAAGTCACTTAGATTTTACAAACTCGTATAATACTAAAAACTCGCATTGCCCGTTTAGCTTCAGCATTGCGGTCCTAATCATATTTTTTATTATCTATATAGAATTATTATTTTATTATAACCACTGTCACTGTGCTGCACGATGTCGTTCCAATGACTACAATAATAATAATAAATAATGATATGATGAGTATATAATATAACGTTAGCGGCTAGAACGCAATATAACTCTAATTTATAATATACATCTTAGATTTTATTATTGTTATAAATTTCATTCTCCTTCATCGAAAGACGGTCTCTTATACGCACGCACGCTCTTTTTCTCTCTTTCTTGCACGCACGCTCTTTTTCTCTCTTTCTTGCACACACACACACACCACACACACACACACACACACACACACACACACACACACACACACACACACACACGACACATGCACATTTATCGTACTTATCGTCCTATACACACGATGGCGTAACGCGTATCCACCACGGCACTATTTTTTTACTGAATGTGACATAGACCTCCCAGCAGATCTGTCTCCTTAAAGAGGAAGAAGAAGAACACTGAGCAGTGAACAACACAGAGAAAAAGAAAAAACACATACACACGACGACAATACGATACGTATATGTACTATGTATATGGTATATATAGTTTTATATACTATATAACACTGGCCTTGAACGCAGTGAGGCGGCGGCGACGCACACGCCTCGTTTGGACACGGTCCCCATTGTTCCAAAGAACGAGAAAAAAGACGGTACAGTGGTGACTATACTCTGTGAAACTGCATATATATACATTAGTAGTTATTATATTATACATTATTATAAACGGTGAGATGATATGATGATGAGAACCAAGAAGGAAGAGGAGGAATTACGTCTTTTTTATACTTATCATATATTATTTCGTGTTTACGCACCGGAAAAGACTACAGGCCGTTACCATCACCGAAATAGCGAAATCCATATAATATTATGAATTTTGTGTTAATATAATGCATTTTTCAATAGACGTCAAAAACAAATCACAGAAATGCGTTATGCGACACAAGTATATAAATGTATAATAGTAGCTTTGCAAGTATACGAAGTGGTATATAATATAATATAGGTACTGTGTATTATACATTCATTGCTGTGAGATATATTATAATATATTAATATCACTATCACTATTATTGTTTTTAAATAATATACAAGCGAAAATGAATCGTAAACCGAAAGGAGTAAAATAATAATATTATTTATTTGCATATTTTTACACGTTTTATAATTTAATCACCAACAAAATGCCATACAGTTTGACGCGAAGTATAGTGATAACGGCGTTTTTCACTTTGTTCGATTTTCGCCACCACGGTTGCCCCACATTATGAAAATTATATTGTGCAAATAAATATAAAAAACGTGGGCTTACGGGATCTTCGCACTTTTCAACTTTAAATTGAAAATTGAAGGTTTTACTTTTTTGTTTTATATATATTAAAAAAGAACAAACCCATTCGTTTTGTTAGTAGTACTTTTTAATTTTTAAAATCATGAAACGCCAAACAATAATATTTTTTATGCATAACCCCTATAAAAATTATCTTCAAATACGAAAAAAAGAGTATACATAAAACATAGTGATAATTGGTAACATTAACTACAAGCGGAAGTGTTAAATGAACCCTAGGGTTCCGCGGAACACTGCAGTTTAAGAAACTGCGTCAGTACAATAAAATATATAGGTAGTTACGAGTACATGCATTTGTTGTTTTTAAAATGATATCCGTAATTTATTACAGATCAAAACTTGATGCGCTACAGACGTACTTCAGATAATAAAATGACGTTTACTTTTATCCAATTATCGGGGATTTGGACCATTTTATTTTTCCGATATTGCGTACACACAACAAATTAATAATTCTATATGTATAGTACCTATCAATTGGAATGTTAATTCCTAGTTTATAATTAAAACTTTATTATTTAACTAAAATACATTTAAAACAATTGAATTTCCAATTTAAAATGACTTAGATAACCTTACATCATAATTCATAACACATTTTTTAATACGACCTAATACGAAAACATTAACATTATTTGTCATTACTCGAATTGAGAGAAAGGGGTGTACGGATCATATGATGCTTATTAGTTATTACTGCTAACAATTAAGTTCTACTAATAATTTTCATTGGAATGGGGCATGAAAGAAATGTTCTTTTGGATAAAGTACTTTACTTTTTCAACATACAATTATTATTGATTTGGCATAATAGGTACAACTTATTAATTTTGAGTTTCATAAAATGTTATCGAATAAGATTAATATGATCTTTATTTTGAGAATTATATCTTAAATCATATTATAACTTACAACGCATTAATGATAACAACATTAAAATCGTTATAAATTGTTAATTTAATATTTTCATAGTTACCAACAGTTATAAAGTAAATGAATTAATATTATAAAAGAATTTAAATTTATATAAATTGATTACATTTTTTTCCCTTTATTGTTATATACACAATCTGTACAATAAGTGTATATATTGGCTAAAATAAAATGTATAATACATGAATAAGCTTGATAAAAGTAACCACCCGCAGTGATGACACTTTTAAGTGAGGTTTTACATTAATTTTTACATATATATATATAATATAATATATTAATATATATATATAAGTAAGTTAACATATCTCTACACCAGTTGCGTTTTAAGTGCCTTTGAGGATTACCCGGAATACCATGTGATGAAAGAGATTTAATTAGAAGATTGGAATGAGTCGCTAGCCAATTATGGAATCTTTTATAATAAGTTACTGCTTTTTTTTTACAGTTTTGATTTTCAGGTCTGTGTGAAGGGTATGATTTAAAACATATGGGGGGAGAGATCGTTAATTTCCTTAATGCAATATTTTGAAAAGCCTGAATACGATTTAGATTTGATTTTTTAGCATTTCCCCAAAGTTGGAGACCATAAGTCCAAATGGATTTGTTGAGGGATTTATACATTATAGTAGTTTTATATTTAGATTTGTGTGTTTGTTTGATTAAAATTTAAAATTAATTTAAAATTTTAATCTGAACCAAACTGCAATTGCCCATTGTTTAAAAAACATTTATTTTAATTTAATATTAAAAGAATTTGACGCTCATATAAGTACAAGGCCACATATTAATGAACTAATTATTTTTCTTAGATTATCTAAGTATATATCGGTCTGTATAAAAAAAATTTAAACGAAAAGCAGTTTTTAAAACCGTTAATAGAATTCCTCTCTACTTAATCGTTGCCAATACGATACAAATACGAAAACTGGTCACTGTTATTTGAATATAGTTATTAATTACACAACAATCGAAATTATAAATAATTTCCTCAAATGGTTTTATTAAAATTTTTTTTTTTTAATTTTGCCATACACAATAAGTATTATTGTTTATTTATTATATTATAATTAATTTATAAATATTATAAAAACGAATTGCCGTAAAAATATCGTTTTGGAGTGTACAATGATGTACCTACCTACCTAGCAAGCATCTACTATTACATAGTTTATGAATTAAGTAATTAAATCACAGTTTTAATTTTAGATTTTAAACGGAGTAATGAATGTATTGATTCTACAATGATGTAAGTTATTTTTTGTTTTTGTGGCTGTGACGTCTGTGTACACCATAACTTGTCGAATGTTATATCTTATGTTATAGTCGAGGTTATAGTTAAAAATTACTAGTCATTGAAACTTAAAACATACACCTGTAGTTGTTTAAATTGGCATTATGGCCTACTCTATATCTGAGGTCCACTCGATTCTTACCGAACAGCAGTTACCTACTTGATCACTCTTTTACTTTTTGTTTTATTGTCTTTTTAAGTTTTTCTTTGTCATACTAAAAATAGACAGTCAACAGTCATCATATATTAACGTCCCATCGACTTATATTGTCTTTCCATATCCCCATCACATTTATGTAAGGGTTCCACTTATTCTTCAGTTGAAGTACCCAAATTTCCCAAGTGGAAAAGTAAAATATTTTGTTCAATTTACATTCATAAAATGTGATACAGACCACAATGATATCAAAAACTGAGTACTGACAAGCACTATTATAGAGACCCTCTATGGACTCTTCCAACCATCATTACGTGATACAAACAATACGAATTGGTAGAATCTCACATTATGCTTGATAGGTACAAAACGTCATACCGTTGACAAAAAAAGCCGCAAGCTTTATTTTGGGTCATCAGACATACATATCAGATATAGGACACATATTTATTAGTCATATAATTTTGAAACATTTCATCTTTCATTATATTTGCTTTTGTGGTTTGAATATGCCACCATTGAGCGTTTGAGCTTTAGTCAAATACGACTGTGAACTTGTTGCAGATATTGGACCATTTTTATCAAGTTAATTATACACTTATATTTTATTTTATAATTAAAGAGGATAGTACCTGATAATTTAGATGAATTAACTAGTTGTGTACGTATTAAGTTTTTAGTTCTAAGAGTTAAATATAGATAACATGAAGATAATATAAAATGTAATTCAATGTATATTCGAAGGTTAATTCGTTACACGTGGAATTTAATTAGAAGTTGTCGCAATAACGTTGGCTGTGGATAATATGCGAATACGCAATATTTTACTTTTTAATATAAGTATAATATTTGTTACAGACAATAAGCCTAAGATTTAAGAAAACGTAACATGATAAATAAAAACTGTCTTTAAATTTAATTTAATTGAGTATATAAAAATCTATAATTGGTATTATTCAAGAGTTTAATTTAAAAAAATTTAAAATATAATATTGAATCGTAATTAATAACGTAAGTATTGTTTTAATTTAATATTACACTGAGTAGACAATTTGTAAAATAACTACACACGATAAAAAAACAATCCAATTTCAGCACATAAAAATCAGAAAATATTTCAAAGGTCTATAAATCACTTATTTTAAAAATGAATTTTCACTTTTCAGTAACTTATACTTAAGTAAAAGGCATTTTTTTTTTTTAATTAGAATGATCTATGTTAATTTTTAGTGGTTTGATTTATAGGAAAATAGTATTATTTCAGTTCTATTCAACGAAATTCTAACAGTAACAAAAAATATTTCTCCCACGTTGTATTTAAAAACATTTGTATCGCTGACTTAACAATGCATTTAATACGTGCACACCATGAGTTCTGCTTACATAACATGCTAACTAGGTTATTGCTTTAAATGATGAATATTGAATTTATAAATTATTCCAAGCCATTAAAGGTACATTATAGGTAGGTACCTGTAATCTATATCGTATTAAAATATAATAAGCATTATCCTAAATTAATAAAAAACATTAGTCAGGTTAGGGTTAGGTTAGGTTTTAAAAACAAAAAAGCATGAGTCAAATATTATAAACATAATATATAGTAATATGTAAATTCCATAAAAGAGTAAAAATAGGATCATATTATAAATAGATAACACCTAATATCTTAAAATAAATTTAAAATGTCATAGCATATAGTAAAATTAATAATATTATAAGTAATATACTTAAAAGTTTTAAGTTCCCACAAATAATGATTTAAATTACAACAAAATAATTAACATTTAAAATAATATAAATAATATTTACAGTTTAGATAAGGGATTTCATTAAAATTTGAACTTTAATAACTAAAAATTAATTTTCTATATATCTATAAAATTTTATAGTTTCAGTATGAACTACTTATAACCTGCACTAAATTTTCAAATCTTAAAGACCAAAAATTATTTGTTAATTTTTGAGATTTTGACCAATCGTATCAAAATTCTAACCTTAAACACTCATAAAAAATTTTGTGACAAGAGATTATCGATATTTTTTTTAATTAAAAACTTATAATGCACTTTGTATTTCTACCTAATTTTTATTCAATATTTATAGAAAAAAATCTACAATTTATCATGCCAAGCTAAAATAGTTGATTGATGGTAAAAAAATATATTTTAAACATTTAATGAAAAGTTCAAGTATCTACGGTTATATAAAATTGTAATATATTATAATATTATAAATTAAACTATATAATTATAAAACAATTATTTTGTATTGAAAAAAGTATTGTAGGAATTAGCAATAGGTTAGGTAAATAATAGATAATAATAAACTTCATTAATAATAAAAAAAAAATAAACAGAAAATAAGCGTACCTAATACTACGTTAATTGGTTTATAAATATGTATTTTAATCATATAAATATACTGTATTTTCTATTTTGAATAATATTATGTATGCATAGTTTAAATTTTGAATAAGTACTAAAAAACTCTACTCAATAATTAAATTTATTTTTAAGTATATAATATATTGTTGATTTTTCTTATTGTTTAAGGACCTTCAAAAATTATTCTTCGTTTAACATATTTAATGTACATACTCATATATTTATAATTTTCTAGGACATATTTAAATGTTATCTCAGACTTAATGAACATTATTTTCCAAGAATATTTTAACAAGGATAATTAATATGGGCCATTTATGATACTTATAAGTTATAACAGTATGAAATAATATTGTGCTATAGCCAAATTATTATCATTTTTATTTATTACTATGCATAGCCAATAAGTTTCTATACAGTGACTTTTTATACTTTAATTACTCATTTAACTCTTAAGAACCTACAATTATGCCTAAGAGCTTTTAAAATTATATTTTTGATTTTATAGTTTATAATCTACTATTTAAAAATTTATAAATTTATAAATTTTAAACATCATATGAGCACTATTTCGCTGTCACATTCTGTATCTAACTATTTTTATAAAAAAAATATTATAACCAGTATAATGTAAAATTCAATTTTATCTAAATATTGACCCATTCATTATTTTACATTAATATATACATGCTATATACATTTTATTATAAAAATAATTAAAATATATGAAAAAAATCAACACTTTATTGAATATTCATTTTATATAACACTTTTAGTCCAAAATATTATTTTGAAATTAAGAAGATAAAATGATACTATTAAAGCACATTTTATCTGTTTATAATAGTTTATAATAAAATATAGGATCGTATAAAAATATATACATACTATCCAAAATAAGATAATTTTATTTATAAAGATAATAAAATTTTCTAAAACATTACAAATAAATAATCATAATAATTGTTTTAGTTACCTAACCTTGTTTTAATAAGAATTGACTACTTTGTTGTTTATGAATTTAAATCATTACCACAATTACCTTTTACAGTTCTCTGATTTTTTTTATGGAAAATTGATAAACATTTTTATCTAAAACGTAATACCTAAGTGAACAAGACAATAGCTGTTATATATTTATACCTACGTGAAATTATGTAAAAATTTTAATTTGTTTAAAAATAATCTATAATTTTAAATAGGTATTTTAAAAATAATTTTGTCAAAATGCATAATCTACTGTCGATAATATTTTCACCTAAATTATTTTTATTTAACTTTCATTAAATTAAAGAATAACTATTATTTTGATTTTGATATCGGGTTTTTTCTCTATTTATTCAATGGCATTAAAGGTAAAAAATTCAAAGAAAAACATTTAATTAATATCAATTATACTATCATAAGCTATACTTATAGAGAACACATTTTTTTATCATTTAAAAATCGTATAATAAATGTTTGATTCCATAAAATAATTTTTAATTGTTTTTATATGTATAGTGTGACCAAAACGATGACCAGTTCACTGTAATAAACTAGATTTATATATAATTATCTGCGACATCTTAACTTGGTCACACTATAGGTACCTAATACCTATACACAATGAACAACTGATCATTTAAAACAAGACTAATTTATTGTTTCTGATTTCATTCTCCAGCGTCTAATATTTATAGAAGTAATATACTAAGTACTAACATCTAATGAATTTACTTCTAGATATATATATTATATACATTATGTTAATTATTTTATGTAAAAAGCTATTTTTGATAAAAACAAATAATGAGTATAACATCAAACGAAATGATAGGAAAATTTTATTTAAGCCTACAGTTTTTTGAATAATAGAAATTGAAGTGGATTTTTGCAATTATTCAAAACTTAACAACTAGTTCAAAATTGGATATTAAATAAATTACTTATAGATTAATTTATATATATAAAATAAAAAAGGTATCAAGTAAGTAGTAACGCTCTGTTGTTCGGTAGGTATCGAGTGAAACTCGATCATTATAATGGATACTTTAAATTTGAATGTAATGATAGATATCAGGTATAGTAACGATTCTGAACGGAGATGATTTGACAAAGCCCATGATATATTTTCCACCGGGTAGTGAAAAAGATGGTTTATGTTTAAATGACCTGAATACCCTAAAATTAAATCATGTACAGAAAATTGCAATTAAAACAATTGATATATGTTTAAAGTTTCTACGACTAGTAATTTTTAACTGTTTATAAATCTTTGATAGTAAATCGTTATTTAAAGAGTGAATTTTGGATTTCAAAAAATTTAAACTTAAGATAAAATTTTTCAATTGACCAAAGTTAGACTTCTTTTATAATTATTGTAAGCCAAACTTCTGGAAAACCTAGTATTCAATTTTCATTTCTTAGCTACCTATAAACATTTTTATACATTTTTAACTACAAAATTATTTACAAATATTCATGATTTTGTCAAATTTGAACATTAAAGACTAATAAAAAAAATGTATGCCTGTATATTTTTTATAATTTTTGAATCACTATAAAACTAACTCATAAAAAACTTTAAATTAAATTTTCAAGTATTTTGATTCAGCCAATAAAATTTATCGACATTCATAAACAAAAACGAATATTTCAAATGCCTATAAATAATACCTTAAAATAAGCGAAATATTTTGAAAATTAAATTTTGTAAAGACAATGTTAACAACTAGTGAACGTTTTAAGTATCTACGATTTATCATTTTTTAATAATAACAAATATTTAAAATCGTTTGAGGACAAAGTGTTATCGTTATGCGATTTCGTAAAAATTTAAAATTTAGACGCTCATAATATTTTTTTTATATAATGACAATCGAGTTTTCTCTTAAGTAACCTATAGCTTTTGAAGGAAAAATAGTGGTAAACTTCGTATTGAATTTTTCAACCTCAGACATAAATACTAAAAAATTTATGAATTTTAAAATACAAAATTACTTGCAAATTTTTTTGATTTTGACTATTTTCGTAAAAATGTGAACTTTAAACGCTTATAAAAGAAATTGAAACTAACGATTTTTGATTTTTTTTTTTAACTGTATAAGTAAAACATAAGAAACTTTGTATTAAACTAAATAGTTTGAAAATATAAGCTATTTTTAATCGGACTAGAACCTAAGATTTACAATAATTTGTACAGATAAATAATAAATATACATTTTTATCATCAATATTAATTTTAAGTGAAAATGATGCAGAGTCCTACTAAACCCTTAATCTAAAAAACAAAAAACAAAATGAATAATTGTATAAAATAAAATAATTTCAAGACGAAAGTGTCATCAATGGGTTGGCTTCTTCATTCAAAATTTTCAATTTTCCTGTCAACAAGCTCATACTCATATTGTGCCGATTGTGTATATTCTAATAAAGTAAAAAATATATATATTAATTTCACTCATAGAACAAAATTAACACAAACATGAGCTCAGGCTGTTTTATAATATTAACAAGATTGTACATTTGTACATACATAGTTTATTATTTGTTGTTAATATTGTATTCATTAAATGTTTAGAACTGTGGTATTATCATGCTATATCATTTATATAATACGTTAAATATCGAAATATTTGAAGACAAAAATATCAAATTAACAGAAACTAATTACCGCTTATTTAATAGTTATAAAAATACACACAATATAAATTAATTAATAGGTAAGGTGAAACATTAAATACAAAATAATAAATTATTTTATGGATGGACATCTTTAAATTAAATTTTATTTGACAAATAATTTAGGTCATGAAATAAAAATAGGTAAACGTAAACTGAAACTGTTGCGCCAAGCCAATACATTGTTTGGAAGTTTGGCAAAAAATATGTATGCAAGTGAAACAGTTTGACACAAGAAAATAAAACCAATTATAATTTCGAAACATCCGTGTGTATAAAGATTGAATATTCGTATGTTGAATAATATACAATTTTAAGTATAATTGGCTTATATAATTAAGGTACCTACTTTAGCCCTCGGGTGTTGTATATGTATTTTTATACCATTTGTCAAAAAGCCGTTTGGTATTTACTTTTAATAGAAACATTTTTAAGAAAAATTGAGTAAATTATAACTTATAACTGCCAATAAATATACACAGTCTTATTATTTTCAAAGTATTGTTACAATACTTAAAGAATTTTACTCAAGCATCATATAATATATAAAAAACTTTTTGCGGGCAATAAGATAGATTATAATAACATTTAAAATTTTTAATTTTATAGAACTATAATTAAGTATAAATATAATTAAAAATACTATTTTATTTAATGGTTGTTATAGAATGCTGTCGTTATGATAAGTGTAAAAAGTAGTTTAAATTTAGTAGCAGGTAGTGTATCAACAAAATTTTAGTTATATATTTTAATACTTAATTTAGAACTATAATAATATAGTAATAATAATTATAAATTATAATATAGGATAATAATATAATCTTATAATTTACTAAATTTCTCTATTAAAAAATAAACAAAATAATAGGAATATATTACTTTTAGATTATTCATTGCTACAGTTATAGCGGGCCAGATAAGGTCCGATAACTACAATTTGGAGACTTTTGTTCTAGAAATCTAGACTATACGCTTACAGCTAAAGTTCTTTAAAAATTATAAAGGCTAATATTTCTAGAAAGTATTATTTCATTTTCAATATCTCTTTGGTTTATTTGCATTTTAGATTTACGTAGTTTTCATAATTTAAATTTAAATTAATCGGTTGAAAATTTTAAAATGCACTATATAATATTATGTCAGATGCTAACATTAACGATGATAATAATAGGTAATTAGTTTAACTATTATAATCAGTTAATAATCAGTAATATGTTTAATAATTGCAATTACAAATAGTCAAATATATAACATAATATATATAATAATAATTAATATTACAATATATTTAGATATTTTATTTTGAAAAAATTTAAAAATAAATTATGTTTGAAGGAAATGAATGTTTAAAAATAGAATATAATTTTTTTTTTAAAAAAAAAACATTTAATTTAATATTTATGAATTTATGATTGATGGTTATACAAACTCAAAATAGATCGTTACTTTAAATGTCTAAATCAAATTTAAAAATAACTGTATTGGGATAACTTTTACATAGATAAGTTCAAATTAAAGTCTACTAATATTTAGTTTGATTTTACAAACCGAAATCTAGTGTGCATACTATAGTCATGACTTACCTTTGCTTACATATACTTCTTTAACAATCACTCCAGGGAGTCTAGTCTATGATTACGTATTAAACTCTACTACCGTTTCAACAATTATTGCTTATGAATACTAATGGTATTTTACAATATTAATAATATGTATGTAATATATTGAAACCTCAGTGTAACCCCAGTAAATCTCAAGCACAGCTCTTTAATAATTTTACCGTAACTATAAATACTTAGCAAACAATAATTATTTTTATGCACGATGTATAATACACATCAGGAGGTGTCAGGTGTGGTTGTGACTTGGGAATCTTACTCATGTTTTGACCTCAACAGTTACTATAATATTTGATAGCAATAATATTATTATTACACTGTTATTGGAAAGGCAGAAAATATACACGATCGAGCAACTGTTACGTATATAATAATAATATATACATTTTTCTAATCAACTCAATTATTCAGCATCACAATCTTGAGTAATTACATTTTCACATAAAATTAATAAATTCGCGGGTAATTTTATTTTAAATTAATGTTCCCAATAATAATAATCTATCGTCTACGTAATTTTACACAGTTAAAAACCAATCAACAGATAAAAAATTCAAAATGCTATACGATTGATATTTACTTTGATAGTAAATAATAACTTATATATTGTTTGTATAAATATAAAATTTATACCAAACATCATTAATAAAATAATATATGTGGGCATATTATAATTATCAATTAACCTAATACCTATTACCTAATGAAAAACAGTATATCTACATTCTACACAGCTATACATGAATAGAAAATAATTAATTGACAAATTAAAACTACAATAGTCAATATTGTATTTAAATTTTAAAATAACATACAATACACATTTTTTTAATACATAATAGTGAAAATGTTCGAATAATTATATAATATATCATTATAAATGTTCCAGAAAATAATACAAAGTTGTTCATTAGTGCGTTCTATACTAATTCGTAGAATACAAGAATACAATACTTATAAAATATTTTTTATGATAAAAATAAAGGGGGGATATAAAGGTATTGATGTAAGATAAAGGTATTTGAATAAAAAAATGTATTACACCTACTTAGAATAGACGGTAATTAGGAAATGTGCACAAAGAAAATGTGACTATGACGAGTTTATATTATGGTAAATGGGTAACGAGTCAAGACAAGAGATAAATTAATACATTTTACTATAGGTATTATTAGAGATAAGATATTCTAAGGTCAACAAGGGAATAAATCAAACAAATATATACCCCTTTGTTTATAAAAACAATATGTAAGTAAGTATAGTATAAGAATATAAAATATTAGAATAAAACACTTTTAAAAATTAAAAATTTAGAACTAAGAAAATTATACATGGTATATCTTATAAGTTATTATATAATACGAAAATTTGAATATTTAATACTTTAAAAATGAATATAAAAGCACTATCCATCTATTGATATAACAGTCGAAATAAATTAAATTCTAGACTCCTAATTGATCATCAAAATCTTCTATAGCCAGGAGCAAAACAATTAACTGTAAGCGTTTAGTCCAAGTGTAGAATTTCTATATTATACTATGAAAAAACAATTATATTATAGGAATACCTTGCATCATTTTTCTAATAAATGGTATAATTGACCGATTCCGGTCTTCAATGCAGACTACTATAATATTATGTTCTACTTGTACACTAAACTATATGGAAAATATTCAAGGCTACAGATAACTTTTTATTGGTATTCAGTACAAAACAATAAGATCTTGAGTAAAGTTATATGCAAAAACAATTTGTACCTACGACATATCACGTCGAATCGCTTAAAAAATTATTTCACTATTTCACTATATTTAAGGGACAAGCTTACTGCAGCCTACTTATACATAAAATATTTAGCAATTGTTTTATGTAATTCCACCTGGGAATACATTTTGAAACGCATTGGGTTAAATTAATTATAAACTTCAACCTGACAAATTAGTTTTAAATTAGCCTTATTCATATTAATGATTAAATAAAATCTTAGGAAAACTATTAGTACCTATTTAGAAGGTTAAAATTGAAAGTATCAAAGGAAATATTATGTCTGTCTTTATTTCTTTAAGACTTAATTAAGACTATGCATGAAGTAGTCGACACGTTTTCGAGAAACCTTGGAAACCTAGTTTCGGCAGCCAACTTTTTCAATCAATCAATATTCAATACAGACATTAGTGCCTACTTTAACTTTCAGACTGCATTCGCCGAGTTCTAATGACCGGAAAATACAATCAAAAGAAAACGATAATAAAAAATTAATAAAACAAAAATATTTTGAATTTAAACAAATTACTACAATATTTTTATTAGGATTTGGACTCTATTATTACAAAAAGACAAAAAAGTGATTATTTATTTAAATAATTACATAATGCATTTGTATTTGGTAACAATTAATTTAGAAAACGTATGCTATCTAATAAATTGAACAAAAAGCGTACATAAATATATTAACGAATACATAAGGATAAGATGTACTTGTAATACAAAATTAGAAAATTAATAATTTTATACGTGACAATAATTATTTATTTTTATTAAATTATTCTAAGGTGAAATATTATAGTTTAACATTATATTATGTGAGTTCGTGTATTTGTAAATGGTATTTTTTTTCTGGGGGAAGCTGTACAAATAATGTTACATATTAATTTAGGGTTAAGATGTTTATGCACTAAAAAATGTATGAATATAGGTATGCACTTATGCACCAAAAAAACAATTAAATATCTCTCCCAAAATTTTTATCCAATTGCGGCCTTGCTCGTTATAACATAAAATTACGTTATTTTTCATCATTTATCATTGAAAACCGTCAAATATGCGTTTATAAACAGAAAAAACCTATGAAAAAACATAAATTATACACTTATAAATGGAAAATGGTAAAACATATGCAGTTATATGCAAAATAAAAATTTGATATTCTGAATATAGACATAATGAGACACATTTCGGTATAAGAATGGAAGCTATTGGATAATCTAAAAAAAATATGCAAAATCTTAAACATCCTAACCCTACATATTATTTAAGAAACGAATTAAATAAATTAACATAAAACATATTTATATACAAAATACATACATCTATTCTACAACATACTATTATTAGAAATTAAAAAAAAAAAATATTGTAAAGGTACTATATACTCAGTACTCACTACTTTTCATAAAGGTAGTCATAAATCATAATGATTTTAACCCAAATCTACAAAAGCAGTAATCGTTAGCTAAATTTGAATAATTTAATTTAATAGTTTCTAGTTAACCTACGATTTAATGTCAATCTCTCCCTAACCTAACCCCCTGGACAAAAAATTAAAAGTAAAAATATTAATTAATAATATAGAATGCTATAGTTAATAAACGTATTGTTTATGAGATTTTTTTATTAAATAATATTATAAATTGTTGAATTAGTATACATAAATATTAAATATAATTCAATAATATTTCATAATAACACTATTTCCAGTATAAATTTTCAGTCATTAAACATTAGATATTAATTGCCCAACGCTCAACTTTGTTTATAATTATTGTAAGCCAAACTTATAGAAAACGTTGTATTCAATTTTCAATTCTTAGCTACTTCTATAACATTTTTTATACATTTTTAAATATACAAAATAATTTGCAAATATTCATGATTCTGTCAAATTTTAACTTAAAATATTTGGCTGTGTATTTTTATAGTTCTTGAATCAATATAAGACTAACTCATGAGGAACTTTGAATTAAATTTGCAAGTATTTTGATTTAGTCAAAAAAAAATTTATCAACATTTATAAACAAAAATGAATATTTCAAATGCCTATAAATAGCCTCAAAATAAGCGAAATATTTTGAAAATTAAATCATATAAAGAAAATGCCACTTTAAATAACTGGTAAAATGTTCAAGCTACGGTTATACTTTTTGAATAATAACAAATATTTAAAATTGTTTGAGAATAAATCGTTATCATTACGCGATTTCGTAAAAATGTAAAATTCAACGTTCAACATTTTTCCTATAATGACGCTTAGAGTTTTTTCTATAGCTATTGACTATAAAAAAGTCAAAATTTAACTATTTATAGATAACACTAATATAAACATTTAAAGAAAATTTCAAATATTTACAGTAATTATTTTTTGAGCTATAATTATTATAATATTAGTTTTTTTTTTAACAATTGGAAAATTCTTACTTTTGACTTATAATGCACTAAGGATATTTACTTTTCCATCAGAAACCATCCCGAAGTTTGAAATTGAATCATTATTACGACAAGTTATGCTGTACACACATACAAAAGTAAAATCAATACATCCATCACTTCGTTCAGAATCCAAAAACTTAAAATATGTTCATATGAATTACTGTCAAAATACTTTTTTAAACTATCATCATTGCTCAAATTATTACGAAAAACTCCTGTTCTATAATTTAAAATTGTTATTGATGCACATCAGTTGCTTATCTGTAGAGCTTTTAGAATGAGCCTTGTGATATTTAGATGATTAATACAATTAGGTATATTTCAGGAGAAGCCATAAGACCATTCTTCAACTTAGTGTTATTTCGTTTAAAAAATATTAATTAATTTAGAAAGAAAATATCTCAGTCCAAAAACAGAACGTTCAGTACCACTAAAAACCACGGAAGGAACGTTCAAATTTAAAATACACTCATTATAAATTAGAAGCTACTCTCAATTATTTAATATTGAAATAGTATTTATGTGGAGTGTGAACCAATTTACAACGCATTTGTTTTTACTATGTTTTCATAAACAATAACCTCTGAAGGTTGCCATCATTGTCTTATTAGCAGCTAGGGTCAAGAACCTACAAACGTATACAAAAAAAAAAAAAACGACGAAAATATCCAATTTCAATTCGGTGCAAGTGAATTGGTATTTATACATATAAATATTCTTAAGTATAAATACACGCTAAACCATTGGTTTACTCGTCAATGCCAATTATAGGAGATCCGGAGCAATTCAAAGAATAGCGGTGTTTCTGAGAGTTAGTGGTTACTAAAATGCATGTCTACACTCTGCTGACTAGATATAAAATTACTAAAGCTGTTAAAACCACTAAAACAGTTAAACCTATTAAATTACGAAAGTGTTTTGAGTTTATGACGTAGGTATACACGTCTTTGATTTATACGTTATACGACAAACCTAAAAATAATTATTATTGGCCCTTCCAAGTTCTAACCCTTTGGTTTTATACTATTAAACGTTATTACTATTTTTTTTCTACTGTCGGCCGATCAAGTTCACTGCAATAACGACAGAAGGTCAATGGCCTGCAGTATTCATCCATAGCGCAAATAAAATATCGTCGGTTAGGTTACAACCACTTAATCGGCAGTCTAACAGATAAAGAAATTCCGTAAAGAAATTTTACTTTTTGATAATCGATGTTAGAAAATCATAATTGGTGTTAAGTATACCCAAATAACAGCCTACAGGTGAAAATTGATCTATGCATAGTCTTCAAAATGAAGTTCAAGTTTAAAAAAATGTACTTTCCAATTTTTTTCTAAATAATAAAATGATAAAATTTAAGTCATCGAATCGAATACAGAATAATATATTTTACAGACTCATCAAGATTTACGTAATTGTAATTACATATTTACATTATTATTATTTTTATTTATATAATTATATAGTCTTATAGTTAATGTATGTTTAATGTTAATAGTTATTTATTATGAAATTTTATATTTTAATTAAATCATAATTATCATTTATCAAAAAAATAATACCTAATAATTTTAACACTACAACATATACAATTTAGACTGTTAACTAAAAATGTTAAAATGAGTTATAAATATCAAAAGTGCATAACATACGTATTAAAAATACTTATATTATAATGTTACATATTATAGAATATTATGGATACTAATTTTCAAACAAATAATAAATTACATTGACGAGCTTTAGTTTAAAATGTACATTATTAAATGTTTCACAATAATTTCTTTAAAATCATAATTCTTTGCGAATATGCATATAAGAAGACATCTGTGACCGAATAAATCAATAGTGGCATGAGAAAGCACTTTCATCAGTTTACAATAAGGCGTAGAATGTCTTGATGATAACCTAGTCTATACCAACCAGTCGCATTATTCAAATAGACCGAAACCACGGTAATGGTATGTACCGGATCAAGGTCACGCCAAACGAAAAAAAAAACAAATAAATCTGCACGGAACTTATGTAACACTCCAGTTGCATTGGTGGGGACAGGATACGGATGTCCGGCGAGAAATCTTCGTGTATAATATATACTACATTATAATACAGTATCTGATTAGCAGGCAGTATTCTGCAGTTATTGCATTTCGAGCTTCATCAGTCAGCAATAATAGGAGCGGTCGTAATAATTTCTTGTTGACGAGTGTACGATCTACTCTTATCGAACCTGTTACACCCGACAAAAACAATTCACACGATCATGAACAATAATTGTTTTGTATATTGAGTAAAATAATAATAACTTTTTGTTTCGTCTGTTTTACTCTTTCTGCACTATACAATTTCCCGAAAAAACATTAAAGAATAGAGTTCTATAATACATATTTTGAGAAAAAATATTTTCGAAATTTTGTGAGGGAGGAACAATGTAAACCAGGGAAGTAGGTCAGTAATTTCAAATTCGACGGGGCACTTGATAGAACGCGAAACAAATGACCCCGTAGGCGGTGTGCTCGGCGTTTATCTCGTCTTCGAATTACGTCCGCACCGGTTCTCGCGAGCAGGCTTCGCGTTGGAATTTCGTTAATATTAATATATATAATCTTATTTAGAAACTGTAAGTACAACCACACGTGTATGTATACATGTATAAAATGTGGCAACGAAAATTAGGCGTCTATATAATGTACTTGAATAGTCGACGAACGAACATGACGTATTGTGGGTCTAGTTTAGTAGTTCCTATGATGGTTAACACAGCGAATTTGTAGCGATGTATATTATAATAATACAATATAATATGCAATATAGTACATTGTGTGCAGTATTATAAGTGAAACACACATACCACAGAAGTGAATACTACCTACCCTATATAGAAATAACTGATATCTGATAGTATTATCCAACTATTTACTAGATATGACAGGTTAAGTATATTAAAAATTGTCACATTAATCTTTTACAATAAGAAAATGTACACGATCTTCCCCTTGGTATATTCAATGAAATGATCATGAAAATATATTTATTGAATTTATACATCCATTATATACAAAAAACGTTAAAATATATTATATGAACTACGAAATAAATACATATATACAGGGTTATTCACCAAGTTTATTTTATTTGCAAAATTACATAATGATCGTGGCAAGGTACTTGAGATAGACAAATTGTATTATTATTATTTTATTATTACATATTTAATATTTATATTTTCTTAAATCATATTGTCAACTAGTAATAGTTTGCAAAAATCTTTAAGATTTTCCTGTTTTATCCTCTTACAAACTACTATTTTTCAAACGAGAACCTTTTTTTTCTGTAATTTATTTTATAGAAATATTTTCTTTTTAATTTTGATAGTGGTGTCCGAGTTTTTACATTTTAAGTTTAATTTTTAGTCTATGTTTATAGCTACAGCACTAACAAGGTTAGGTTAGGTTAAGTTAAGTATATATATTGTTCATTGTTTAATGCTCATATTTAAGTAGGTTTGAAGAAAATATTTACCCAAAAATATATAGAAATGAAGGAAGATTCCGATTTGAAAAATAATAGTTTATACTGCCACTAGATTATTCATAAGTAATACAAACATTATCTCCAAGTGTAATCAAAAATAACAAAAATTATAATATTAAAAAATAATAATATAATAATAATATATTATTTTAAAAAGGGGGGTGGATGTCCTTGGTGAATTATTCTACATTTATAAAATTGGTTTAAACATAATTATATAAGTTTTATCATGTATTCATGTACCTATATAAATTACGATCATATTCGCAGTCAATGACCCCGGATTCATCCATTCGCTATAACAGACCCGCCCGTTAACTCTCGCTAAAGTTTAGTTTTTATAGGGATTGCTATTATAGTCTACCTTTTCGATCGTTGAACTATTTTACTGAATAATTCATAACTATTTATAATATACAAATATTTACTGCAATAAAAACATAGTTTCTCATTTTAACTAAAAATACCAATAAATATATTAATTATAATATATAATACATTATACATAGTACTGCATAGTACATACCTATATATTATGTATTAATACGAGTATTACCTACCGTGTACTCAAGATGATGTTATTTGAATTTCATAATTCTGCAGGCCTATTAAGGTCGTATCACAATAACTACAATAAGAATGTCAGATATTCTTACATAGTATGAAAGGCACGCCTTTGAGTAATTTTTTTAAGATGTGTTATGTATAATTTCAACATAGTACGTATTTTAATAAATAGTCACGTCTTTTACAATACTTACACAATGCAATAACACATTTTAATCACATAATATACACACAATATGATATAATATTAGAATATTAGAATTATTTACACCGTGTGGGAGTCAGTTTTCGACAGCTTTTAGAAGCAGCGATTTCCTCGGAAAAACATTGCATGTTCACACTTATAAGTAATGACTTTTAACGATGAAAAAACGTCGCAAGCCTAAAAAAACACGTTTGGCAAACCTCACGAAAAATATGTGTAGGTAGGTTCGGCATCTAAACAAAAATCGTGCTCAATACGAAACGTTAATAGAATCAAATCGAAATAATACGTATACAGAATACCTAACCCGTCTACCCATCCACCACCCACCAGACTACCTGCCTACTGAATATTTTATCAGGATCTTGATCGAGCGCTTGTCGTCCTCGAGACCGGCCAATTGGAACAATATTAAAATTACACTACATCGTCAGAGTGGATAGCTGTTGGACACACGGGTTTTCCGCAGGTTTTTCCATCGTATATAATAGCTACACTAGTCTAGTCAAGTGTTATTACTACAACATTCTATTATATTATTTATTCGTATACATAATTGCGCCACATATTAATACTAATAATTCCGTGTGCGTCAATAAACTACATAGGCAGAAAGAGAATGTTCACTATTCCATAACGCCGATCGATGCCGTCGTTTTCGGTTTTCCCGGTGGTAGCAATAAATCCTTGTACAACACAATATAATATTATAATAATACGATGGAGCTGTGCGCCGAGATACAGTAACCGTTGCATAAACACTACGCCCAGGACTGTCCGTGAATGCGGAACACCCACGAAACGAAGTTATGCTAAAACGATTTGCCAAAACGATCGAAATGACATAAAAATTAGGTCAAAACTGTAGATACGATGATTGGTCATAGTTAATGGAAAAGAGGGGGTTGAACACCTACAAGCAACTTGGACGACTCATATCAGTAATAACAATACTACTCAATTAGGGTCCCGAAATATGTTGTCAAAGTAAGGTTTTGATAGATACGAAGTTTGATTAAATTTGCACTGCCCTCAAATCTCCAAAACGAGTGAAAAAATTAAAATTACCAAAAGATAATCTAACATTTGTAACTAATATTACATAAAAGAATACGATATAATATACCTATTATCTACCTATATATAAAAAAAAATGCTTTAATTTGTCAAATATGTTTATTTTGTAAAATATACAACGAATTATGCAACATTAAACTTTTTATTTTATTTTACAAAAACAAATGTTTACCTTATTACCTATTATAGTGTTCTACATCTATAACGACTAAATGAAATACGCAGAAAATTTCAAACCCTAAGAATCAATAAACATAATATTAGGTATATTCTTCGGGGTTATATCATTACGATACTGAGAACAATGTCAAAAATGGAAAACAAATTGTGTTCAGAACCAACCTATGGAAAGTTTAGTGCTTTTAATTTCAACCTTCTCAGCAGTTTTTATAATTCAATCCTATAAAAATAGTTAATATTTATTGATCTTAAAAATTACTTTTACTGCTGAGGTACTTTCGATCAAATATTTACGACCTATAATTGGAGGAATGGGGTGAAATCTTTCAAGTCCTATTATACCTGGCTAACTATTTTGATATATCTAACTTTCAAGTGAATAGTATATTATTATTGTATACTGAGAAAGACACAAACACTCACGTTGTTGTACTGCAGCGATATCCTATTGTATTCGTCCTGATATGCTTTTTTCGCCTTCCGTTTCTCAGCGCATATGCCTGCGATCCGGTCCAGCGTGTTCTTCTCGATCCGGTCACACACAGACCGTATTGCCCGACTGGCTGCGTCTAGCTCGTCGAGTAGCCGCTTCCAGGCACCGGCCATTAGACTGCTGCCGGGCGTTGTGTCAACTGCACCACCGCCACACTTGAACCCGAGAGCGCAAACGGCGCTCAATGACGCAGCATACTCACGGTCGCACTTGAGCTTGCTGGTCACACACCTGCGCATCACCTCCAACATGCGAATTTCAGCCTCCTGTCGACCCACCAGGGCTTCGTATTCGGGTTTGCCCTGGGCCGTCGCATTACCGCCGGTGTACCCCATATCGTCTTAGTGTGTGCAGGCCACTGTCCTCCGGCAAGTCACGTCATCGTCTCCTCCTCCTCCTCTGGCTGTCTTCGACGCCAATTGGCGAATATTAGCGTATATTAACGAATTATAATCGTTATAATAATAATGTATTATTCGTGCGACCGCGTCTAGTAAACGTTAATAAATATATTAATAAATAGTTTAATATCGTTATGATCGTATAAAACAAAAATTATATCTATATAGGTACACGAGTGTATATTTTGTTATTATTATTATTATTATTATATATTTACACACGAAACGAATGACGCACACCAGAGAACAGTGGACTCCACAAAAACTCGACGCAGAGAACCCGAACCCGACTGAAGCACTGTCGAGTACCGACTGCCACTGCCACTGCCTGCCGTTGGCCGACGCGGAATTAACGAGTGTCGTCGACCGTCATTGAGGAGCGAGCTGCAACAAAAATAAACACGGTGCGGATTGTTGCGCCGCTGACAGTGTTGCCAACCCGATTGTGGAGACCACTGCTGTAGTTGCCGCAGCCGACTGGGATGTGTGGGTCCGTCGAGGAGGCGGATGAACGTGTTTCTGTCGACCGACGTCTGAAGAAGGTGTTTGAAATCTGCACTTAAACGCTCTTTTTTGTTTCCTCTTTGTTGTTGATTTCGTGTCCAATATCTTTGTTTGTTCTTAATGTAATTTATTTATCTCCACGATTTATGCGAGTATGCGATGTATACTACCAGATTTATGCGATGACAATATAAGGGAATACCTACATAGTAGTAATGACATATTGACAATACTTTTAAGGAGTAGCCACTCTAATAAAATTGTTTGGATAAGTGATAAATAATAATATAATAATAATAAATAATAAATGGTATGTACCATTTTACTAAAGCCCAGAGAGATCACCAGAGATATGTGTAATATTGTTATATTTTAATAACATAATAAATTTTGTTTAAGATTTAACGAATAAGAAAATTGGAATTTTTATTACAATACAATTTATAGATACTAATTGAAATTTAACTAATTTATTTAAATAAAATATATGTGGGTGCCGGGTACTGAGTAGTATTCGCTCTATCAGTAAAAATAGTTCAACACGTCACAGTATAGTAGGATATAGTTGCAAACTTACCGTAGGTAGATACACTTTCGATCAGAACGCTATATTATTACTTCGCTGAACATCTGAATCGGTTTGAAACGTAGGCGCCATGCCTAACCTAATCTAATCATGCCGTACATCACAAAAATAGACATTGAGCGGAAAACAACGGTTTCCAGAAATGTTCCATAAAAAGCGTACTTACGATATACACCGATTGTACCGAAATAATACATTCGAAACTTTCTATTTTCTAATACTTATGTAGATTGGATTTAAAGAATTTCGTAATATATTAATAGTTTTAAGTGTTTTAACACAGAAACGTATTTTATAGAAAAATATTCTTAAATGTCCTTCAAAGTTCAAAGTATAGGTAGTTAACTATAGAATTATTATATAATATTACTTGATCTAGGTACTGTATATGCTAAACTAAGTTTTTTTAAAAAAAAATCTTTACAAAAATGATGTAAAAACTACAAAATATATATTATAATGAGCATTTTATGGTACAAAGAAAATATATTAATAAATTGACTCAAGATGCTCTATGTTCAACGCTCAAGTAGGTATATGGAAATTACTGTTCAGCAGTTACTCGCTCTAGGTTTAAATATTATCTTAAAATTCGTTTTTTATTTTTTATTGATCATTTCTGTTATATTTGTTATAAAATTCTATCAAATAATAATATTTTTATTTGTATACTCTATAGTATATATGTAACTTAAAAATACCGTTTTAGAAATATGAAACTTGATAAATCTAATGGCTAACCTTATAAACACTTTTTATAACTTATAATAAGTATAACACCTTAGATAAAAATATTATATTATACGTAATAACTAATTACAAACCAAGTGTATACTTATTATCATTTTAACAAAGTGATCATGATTTCTGGTTAAAAATAGTTAATTACAACATTATGAATTACCTATCCTGATATCAACACTATTTTTGTAACATAAATTTCTGGTCATCACGTTTACATTTACAATTTCTGTCAACATTTAATAACTTTAGATTTAGTATAAATTAAATTTGTAATCAGTTATTTTGTAAGTTTAAAAATTTTAGTAGGTATAAACTATAAGCATAGGTATTTATAAAATTATTATTAGATCAAAATAGATATTGTTTAGGTATACCTATTTCCTATAAATATTAACTTATAATATTATTCCGATAATTTTTAAGACGTCATGATGCTTGAAAAAATGTTTTTAAACTTTCGATTTTTCACAAGTTTTTTTTTTAATTTGTTGACAGTGACTAACAAACTCCATAAGATTATGTTAAGATATCACGCTGTTCCCCATAGTTATTGTAATAGAGAAAGTCTAACGGTTAGTTGGCAGTATTATATTATTAATTTGGTCAAAAATTGTATGTTATTATAATATTGGCTTTTTGAACATAGTAAAAATCATTTAGAATCGTTATGGTAATTTAGTATATTGTTTTTTATTTATAATGGTAGGTAACAATTTTTATAAAATAAAAAAAGTTGAAAATCAAGACATTTACTGATCTAAAAAGTAATGTAGATACTAATTTTAAAAAAAATATACTCATCATTGTATAATTAATACATTCATTGCTTCGCTTTGAATTAAAAATAAACATTCAAAATAACAGAAAAATGGTGGATTGTTGGTACCGTTGTCCCCTGTATTTTAAGTCTAGTGGGACACTGTTAATTGATAGGTATGTTTTATTATTCCAATGATATATCATCGTTTATAAAAACGATATTGAGCTAAATATCTGTTGAATTATGCACTACAGATACATTTCATGGTATTTTTATTAGATATTAATAATAATATTATTGTTGACATATTATTTTATTATTAACGTTTGAGTAAATACAATAACCTTACAATAAAATTGTGTGAATAGCATGGTTCATCGTATAAATAGGAAATATCTGAGAAATAAAATATTTTTTTTTAAATATCGAAAATAAAATAAAATATTTTTAATATAGTTTTAAGTAATTAAGTCTCAATTCACGATTTAGGAATGTTTTTAAAAAATATCATAATAATAATGAACACTTTTATTCATCATTTAAATAAGTAATTTTCAAACTTAATACCTATCTATAAAAAAAAATTATGTTTAACTCCAGTGTGAACTACTATTATGAGGAATATTGTATACATTTTAAAACCTTAGCTATTAAAAATTCTCAACTGCAAAATAATTTGTAATTTTTGTGATTTTGACGAATTTGGTAAAAATTCTAACTCAAATATATATTGAAAAAAGGTGGTCAAATAAGTAACGATCTATTGTTGTAGGTCACTATTATTTTAGTGTTAAATTTGAATCTAATGATACTATGATAGGTACCATTGTATACCAGTGATTCCCAAACTTTTTATCTTTACCACCCACTTGTAAAAATAAAAAATGACAGACGCTCCGCCCTACCATAAAAAAAAAATGTATTGGTACATAAGTAAGCAATAACAAATTAATTAAGTTTATAACTTTCATTGCCCCCCTGGATAGCCCTATATCGCCCCCTTTGGGAAACGCTGTTATATACGAAAACGATTATGAACATTGAACGAGATGATTTGTCTTTGTCAGCCTAGGATATATTTTCTAGTGGGTGATAAAAAAGATGGTTTATGTTTTAAATTTTAATAATCTGAAAAACCTGAAATTAAATCATGTATAGGAAATTCTAATTTAAACAACTGGTGTATGTTTCAAGTTTCTTCGACTAGTAATTTTTAACTATAACAAAAATCTAAAACTATTTGATAGTAAATCGCTATCTTACGCGTTAATTTTGGATTTCGTAAAACTTTGAACTTAAGATAATTTTTTTTTAATTGGCTAAAGCTCAACTTTTTTATAATACTTAATTATAAGCCAACTTATAAAAAACCTTGTATTAAAATTTCAACTCTAAGCTACTTACACAAAATTTTTTATAAATTTTAACTACGAAATATTGCAAATATTCATGATTTTGATGAATTTTTGTCCATGTATGAACTTCAAATGTTAATAAAAAAAATGTGCCTATGTATTCTTATAATTTTTGAATCACTATTAAGACTAACTTATGAGGAACTTTGTATTAAATTAATTTTCAGGTATTTTGATCTAACCCAAAAAATTTTATCGATATTTATAAAAAAAAAAAAACGGCTTAGGTATAAGAAACCTTGTATTAACTTTTCAAGTTTTTTGGACACTAAAAGAAAAAACTTAGAAAAATTAATAATCTATCAACAGCTCAAAAAAGTCAAAATATTTTGAAAATTTAGCTGTATAATATAGATAACACTAATATAAACATTTGGTGAAAATTTCAAGTATTTACAGTGATTAGTTTTTAAGTTACAACAATATCAAAAATCTATTTTTTTGAAAACTGTTTACTTTTGACTTGTATAGAATGCACCAAGGATATTCACTTTGCCATTGGAAACCACCTAGTACGAAGTTTGAAATTGAAGCATTATTTCGACAAGTTATGCTGTACACGCAAACACAAAAAAAACACATCATTGTAAAATCAATTCAACAGACCCTAACACTTCGTTCAGAATCTAAAAAAATGTGGATATGTATTATTACAAATCTTATACATAGGTATATAAGAATAATTTATGTAGGATCTTGTACTAAATATTCATCAATTTTGACCCATTTAATATTTTTTATTGAAATTTATAGAAAAAAAATCGAAATTTTTTCATTTCTAAAAATAATATAAAAAGAAACAAAACATTAAAATTATATAACATAGGTATAGAAAATTGAAATAAATACTTGGTAAAAAATTCAAATTTCAACGGTAATTCTTATTAATTTTTGAATTATAAAAAAACAAATTAATTAATTTTATTAAACAATGGCTTATCATAACAATTCCCGTTTACATTAATTTTGTCTATGTTTTTCCATTTATTAAGAAAAGTACAGGGAATTTTTTACCTTAAAAATACTAACTACATCCAATTTTCCTACCAGAAAAAGCTTTTTAATTTAAAAACTGAAGCATTTTTAGTGCTATAAAAGGTGATGACAAACACCAAAAAACCGAGAACTCACACAGCTGTATAATAGTGGTGGAGAGGATCTAGGTGAGTAGGTTACTATAATGGATGTTTTAAATTTGAATGCTATGATAGGTACCTATCATTATATACGAAAAATAATTCTGAATGGAAATGATTTTCAGCCTAGGATATATTTTTTACTTTTAAAAAGTACAAATTAGATCCAATTTTTTATTAATAATCATACTCAAAGTTGTAGATTGAAGTATTTTTTAACTACTTATCATTAATACACAATAAAAATTTTAATTATTTTAAAATTAATACATTAATCGCTCTATTCAGAATCTAAAATATATAAATTAATTAATTGACCATTATAAAATCACATTTTTGATGCTTATAATTTAATAGATTTACATATTAATTATTTTAAAATCATTTAAGCGTTAATTAAAAACAAGAATCACCCCAATAAACATTATGTTCTAAGGTATAAGCATTTGCTTACAGAGTAATTTCAACTTATCAAGTAATTCCAATCTGAAAATTAGCTGTAAGTAGGCCTATGCTATTGTATCTTTAATCCCGAATCAGGTAACTTTAGTCTTAGACACAGTCCCACAGAGCTGGGAGGGGTGTCATGGTAAACATTATCAATAATTGAATAAATGTTATTTTTATAAGATACAAGTCACAGAACAATATTAAATTTATTATGCTATGAAATTCGTAGTAGGATGAATAATTATTAAAATATTAAATAAAATTATTTGTCAGTAATAACTAAAAATTAAAAAGTTATGACAGTATTTGTTATTTAGCCGTTAATTTATTGTTTCTATTTTTTGTAATAAAGAAGGGATATACATTGCCAACATTCCATCAAAGTACGATAACATTTTTAACCTTTAGAATCCAATATTTCATATCTTAAGAATACTGTAAATCAATTAGGTAATCAAGTATCCTTTCTATATTGTTCTACATTGAAAAAGAAGGTAGATCTGGAGAAACACCAGTGTCATTCTGTATTTGTCCTGTATTTATACATATAATTGTTTAAAGAATGTACTCAAATATTACAAAGTATATATTTCATAATGTGTTTATAACAAACATTAGGTATAATATAATATGATATATGCAGAAAAAAACAAACATTTAATTACATTTTTAAATATCATTTTATTCATAAAATATACAATATTTTTATGATACTTAATATTTCCCCATGTATTAAAAAAATAAAATAAAACTGTATTAGTGGTTTATATTATTGTACAAATAAGCTACTATATCTGGACGTGCTTGATAAACAATTAAAACAGAAACATATTTAATACAATTATATTAATTGGTCAAGATAATTGATACATACATGTATGTATAAATCAGTTATAATTTAAAAGTTTGTATAGTAATTTTAAATATGAAAATAATTATTTTGTATTAATTTAATTTGTTAAAAACATTATTTTTAAGAATATAAATTAAAAATACGTAGTAATACAATATGTTGCTGGGAGAGGGGAAATACAATTTTGATTAAATAAAATGGACTAATAATTTTTAACGTATATGATGATACAGAAAATAATGTATAATTACGTATTTCATATTCAATAATAACCATACATGTATTTAAAAAACAAACAAAAAATAAAAATTATGAATAAAATAGTCATAAGACAGGAACAGAATTCAAGTAGATTAAACTGATAAAAGTTTTTCTTTTATAAAAAGTCTATTACATAATGACAATTGTGAAAAACAAGAGCCATGAAAAAATCTGTTTTTTCCAATATATTTTTATTTTAACAGTTCAATATATATTATTATAATATTATGTAGTCTACATTTTAGTTTTATATAAGAAAATAGTAATTTTTTTTTATTTTACAATAAGAAAATGAATAATTAAAATTGGTAACATCTAAAAAAATAATGCTTTTCATGTAAAAGGTACAAGGCACATTTATTTCTCTTAAAATCTAACAAAATTTTATTTATATGAAAAAAATTGCCAAAAAATTAGTATTAAATTACAATCTTTTAGTATTCGCTATTCTATTTGAATTCCTTAACCAATTTTGATCAACAGTCAATTTTAAATATCCTGACTAGATCACGAAAAAAAAAAATTACAAAAACCTAGTTTATATTAAATTGGAGGAGGAACTATCTGTAAAAACGGGTTTAGAGGAGAAAAGGTAAATTTTCAAAATATTAATTCATGGAATGTGGATGTCATTAAGCTCTAGTTTCCCTTACGTGTTGAAAATAGCATCGTACCCTTAACAAAAAGAGCTGTCGTTAAGGACGCTGAACTAATATCACAATGGTATCCTTTGTTTTTACAAAAATTAAAATTAAAAAAAAAAAAAAAACAATAATTTAGTTTGCTCAAAGATCTCGTATAGACAATAAAATTGTATACACAAAATCGACAAACACGAACCTTAAACGCGCATATTTAACACAATTTGGTTTGAGTCACAAATTCAATAAAATTAGTCTTTATAACTAGTGTTTAGTTTGAGAATTTGAGAATAACACCGTCATCTCAAATTCCGTTTCCGGTCACCCTGTGTCATCTGCAAGGATCGAGCAGAACTTCGATCCAAGTCGGACAGGATGTGATTTCCTGCCTGGAATACTTGGGCCCCCATCCTTTGGCGAAACTTATGCGTACGGCGTTCGGGTCGACGGGTCCTACTCGCACGCCGTTTGAATAGCGTATTCGATCACCATGCGGATTGCCTGTGAATATGTTTAAACAGTGGCCAGACGGTACACGAAATACAAGATAAGACTTGCTGTCCGGATCATCTAAAGTAGGCGAGTTAACGAACATTGGCCAGTCACTAAGATTATACGCCCACACGCCGTCTTCTTCTCGACTTAAAGCTAGACCTATATACAAACAATTAGACATAATTAATATATCAAAATGGTAAAATTAGATAAAAATTCAGATATTTTTAACGGGAAAATAGAGAAAATCATGAAAATATATTATAAGTAAGGCTGTGAATTTAATGCATTAAAGCATGTTATTTTTTTTTTTTTTTGCTACACTGTATAATAAAATGAATTCGGCCAAAATTTGTTTTGACTTATTTATAGTTCAAATAATAATTCTTATTTAGCCCATTTTTGCATATTTCATGGGTTAAGGCAAATAAATGCATGGTTTAATGATTTTTTTGTATAAATGCTTTTTTCCGTAATATTTAAATTTTTTTAGTTTATTTGTTCAAAATTGACATTAAATGATTTAAATGTATAATTCGTATAAACTGTAAATTGTGTAGTTTCATGGAAACTATTCTATTTTTATTTGGGTATTTAACTTGTATTATTGACTATTGTACTATTGAAGACGAGATTAAATTAATTTATTGATATCAACTCGTACATGACGGATGACAAAAATCGTTAAGCAATTAAAAAAAAGTTAAATTTTAGTGATTTTTTGAGTTATTTTTGAAAAATGAGAGCATATTTTAAGAATTTTTAGAGCATATTTTGTCAGTTTTTAGTACTTGTATTATGCATGCATATTCAATAGTTTTTAAATGCATAAAATTAACAGCCTTGATTATAACATAAGTCTAGACGAATGTAAAATATACCTTGTCCGATTTTGGTCCTGTTCCTAAGCACAGACTCTGGAGGGCCTTGCGCAGGTGAAAAATGATGTTGAGTAAGGGCGGCTAGAGACAGACCCGTGCCAAGTGGAACGTTCCAGAATACATTCACGGATTTTGTTTCTACAGGAAACAACCGTCCAACTCGTTGCGATAGCTCCCAATATGCCACTTTACACCATTCTTGTTCGTTTTGTTTTTCTAAAACATAAAAAAACATATAAAGTAAACAAGATAACATTATATTTGGTAACGTGCTATTATTATCAGTAAATTGTGACTTCTAACGGGTTTTCTTAAGCACCGATTATAAAATATTGTAATATAAACATCTGATAATCAAATGGTACATAGGTACCTACAGGGCCGGCGGAAGACAGGGTGATAGCCCAAGACGGCAATTTTTGTTTAAATACCCACGGGCGGCATTTTAGAATTTATTTAGCTTTAATAGGGCAGCATTTATAATTTAGTTGTGTAAATATTTAGTCAATGGGGTAATTTTAATTTTTGATTTAGGGTAAAGTCTGACCAGCTCATTTAATTGAAGAAAAAAATAACTTTCTTCACTCGCAAGTTAATTTTCAGTTACATTTTTATTTCAATACATTGTCATTTTACATGTTATTCGTGCTATAAAGGAAACAAATATTCTATTGTTTCCGACCAGAAAAGTCAAATAAAATACATAGAACCTACATCAGTAACGTAATTTTAGATTTTTCTAGAAGGCTAAACAAATTAAATTACAATACTAAACACAACTACTATATGAGGCAACTGAAGTGAAAAATATTAAAAATATTAAATAATACCGCCAGAAGTTCCTTAGTTATCACGGATAAAGGTTTTAATAATGGTTATTTAATACTAAGCATTTTTATTGAGGTAATTTATATTAACAATGGAATATTCATTATTTTAAAAATTGATTTTATTTTATTTCATTGCTAATATCAATTGCTTCAATAAAAAAAGTAGTTAAAGAAATAAAGTTAAACGGGATTACAATATCACTTTACTTAGCACTTACATAGGTAAGCATCTTATATATATACACATTATGCACCCACTAATCTATAAATATTCCAAATATTAAAAAATATTTAACTAACATTGTAACAAAAATTTTTCAGTACACAGAATTACTGTGTTCAGTTTCATAAAATTATGAAAATAGCTATAATTTATTAGCAACAACCAGCCAATCTGACATCCGCGGTTAAAATCAGACAAGGGAAAATGCCTATCTTGCTTTCACTCCAAAATCATGCCACAGAATATAGAAGACACACGTAAATTTGAATGAGGAATAAAGCTAACATAAGAAACCGTGATGATAGCACGATAATATGATATCATTAAATAATAGTCACACAGTCATTTTTACCCCTCCTTTGTTTTATCTGCGGCGCATTAACGACATTCCGGCGGCGTCTTTATAAGTGATGACGGCTGTGTCGTGGAGAGGATGACGACAAAAACGGTGTTGAAGCTAAAATATATTTTCTAACCCAGTAAATCAAAAAGGGGCAAAAACATGTAGAGACCAAGGAAACTGCATAATGGTGTTGCAAGTATGTATAATATGACCACCACCACGGTGCGGCGCCTGATACTAACCGGCGTATAATACGGACGACCAAGACCACCACCAGATGTGATTTATCCACGCATGAAAGCAGGTCCCGCCACAGACCCAAAATGAGTTCAACCTCCAACCACAAGAGAAAAGATAAAATTAGTATGGCAGTATATACGTATAAATATAAGGGATTCTCATAATATTTTACAGTATTACAGTCTATCAATTACAAGGTGACGACTAATATGGTGTAACCAACTGAAATTCACTCAAAGCACGTTTTTCTTGATTCCCATTCAACAAAAAAAAAAATTCTAACGTATAACACCATACTCTCAGAGAGAACATTATTATATTATTTACCTATAATACACGCACGTGCACGCACCATTTAAACTGGTTTACAAATGCAACTGAACAAATAATGCACAGAACGTGCGTTTATCGATCAACGACGATAGTCAGAGGGATTTGATATATAACGATGTAGCACAGTACCAAACTGCCGCAACGATCCTAAAAATTTCCGTTGAAGTACCACCTACCTACATAGCATTATTAAAATAATTACAATAATAAAAGTAAAGCGTATTGTAATCCGTACATTACGTATTATAATAATAATAATAATAACAAATAATAGACCGCAATCCACTGATCCGTTCATATTGGGCTTTTTAAATACAATATAAAAATAATGATGATAAAACTAATAACCGAACGCACACACGATTTGTTTTTGGGTGCACGCGGCATTTCTGACATTCCTATCGGCTGATGGAGCGCCGCCCACCACTCGCATTCCTCCGAGAGACGACGAAGACACGTCCGACGTCGTCCTTCTATATAAACCTTTATTTATTATTATTATTTTTTTAAGGATATTCCATCGTCACCGCCTAACCGTATACACTATACACACACACTGTAGGTACTAGGTAATAATAATGATGGTTTGTTGGCGGCAGGTCCCTATTAGTCTTCTCCGAGAACAAACGGCAATCGTCGCTGCTCCCGTGTTTGTTTTTTCATCTCTTTCTCTCTCTCTTTATTGATTGCTCGTTTCTTGGTTTCTCAAGAAACATATTATATACCTGCCCACTGTAGACAGAAGAGCGCATTGTTGTAGTTAGGTTAAGACGTGAATACTGTATAGGTACTTAAAACAAATACTTCAATAACTTCCGAGTGTAAAACAATAGTTTATACCGCGAGTGTGTTAGTATAATATTATATTTTATATGATACATGAGTTTTATTTACGAATGATTTAAAAATAAAGTTTGAATTGTTTAAAAAAATTTACCCATGTTATGTAAACCTGTTTGTTTAATTTATTATCAAATCCTTATCACAAACTAATCAACGCGTGTTATAAATTATAATCAATTACACTTGAGGTTTAATTGAATACCGACAGGCGACCGAACGGAGAATATTACCTGTTAGAATGCAGTATTTTGACGGTTTTCGTAGAATACTTCTTCGTAATCTCGAAAACAGATATAACTGAATGTCAAGAAAATAAATTTTAACACAATATGTCCCTCGTGAATTGTTTGTCGCTCACGGTTTTTCTATGCAATAAAAAGTAAAAACGTTTGAGGCCCACTGAGAGGTTTAGTGTCCGTGCTCGAGTACTACGGTCTGTTTTCGTAGTTTAGCCAGTTCAGGTAATTGGGATTTTGCCTTTTTGTCCAGCACACGAACGAGTCCGCTCGTGTAGAAAATATGTGACCTGCTATAAGTATATTGCTAATATACATTTACTTCCCTCCGTTCACGCCATTTTTCAGTATATATAATATATAATATATATATATATATATCCGATACCGAAATATATCACACGCAGCGTTTCTGAATAGAATATAAAAAGTATAGAAAATACTGGTAGACTACCATTATATTATATTGATGCACTTATCCCGAGCCCGGTTAACATGAACCCTAACCTGGTTCGTCAACAATAATATAATAATATAAATTTTCGTTTCCCGATCTCGAATTTGATCCGTTATGTACATAACATTAACATAGTCCGACGAAAATCGCCATAAAATCAAAATTAAAATCCATGCGGAGTGGTTGGCAGCGACAAATATAGTAAAATTAATAATATTTACTACGGATAGAAAGATAAACAAAGAGCGAAAAGTCAACAATTATTTTTGTCACGGGATGTACGACGATGATGATAATTATTATAATAGTATTAACATCTAGTCATTATTATAACTAATAATATATATACGACAATATATTAATATGCTAATGAACCGAATACAACGGCGGACGAGTAGTACTCTAGCTCTCCCACAACCAACCCACTCCGACGTGCACACGTTGAGACGACCGGTTTTTTGTTATTTGTATTACACACACACACACACACACACACACACACGCACGGTGCAAGCCACATACATTTTTTCATTATTATTATAAAGCGCAACAGCCGCCACGCGTATAGCATATTATATATATTATATATATATAATGTTATTAAACGAATTCCGCGCGTCTCTCTGATGTTCTCGATCACACACACACACATACACACAGGTAATATAATATAATATAAACTGGCCGCCGCCTCGGGTTCGTATGGTGTGTGTGTGTTTTTTATAAAGTCGGCGGCGAAAGCATTGTAATTTTCGTAATTGGCACCCGCGGGCGTGTTGTCGCAAAAACACACGGATCGCGGCGATCAAGCATGGGCGTGCCATCGAGGGGAAGGCTTGCGGGGGATCCGATTAATATAAACGCGTATTCAGCTGCTGGCCGTGTATCAGTGTGTATCAGAGGCGGCGTTTTCCATAGACACAAACGAAAATCGAGTGCGTGTGGGAAAAAACTGACGGCTGAAAATATTAAGAGGGAAACGAGAAATTGACGAGTGCTTTACTTGTTATTATAATAATATACATTATATTATACAGCATCTCTATCGCTCCGTGTTCTGCGTTATTACTATTATTATTAGACGCGCCGTAGTCGTAATAACCGGTCTCCGGCGCCGATCGACTGTGGAAATATAATAATAACGATTTGAGAAAAAAAATATTAAAAACTCAATATTTATCAAACGAAACTTGAAGTGGCAGAAAAATTTGACTACTACAATACAAAATATCATATCGTTTATAATTTTATAACCGCGAAATAAGAACACGGTTTTTGTTTTTCGTATAATTAACAGTAAACACGTTGAAGTTAGGTTAATGGCTGTGGTGTGTTTATTATGGCAAAGGGATGACGACAAACGGCGTTCGTGACGACTTTGTCTTACATCACCACTTGTGATCATCATGGAAAATCGAAGATTATAATAATATACCTACAGCAGGGTCTTAGGTTGCCGACGACGAGCTAGAGCCGAGTTTCGGCGGCCGTTATACCGAGACGAACTACGTCGGCGACGGATAGCAACCGGTTCTCCTATACAAATCGAACGAACGCACGCACAGTGGGAGACCCGTGATGAATGGCACCGGCGCGGCGGCGTGCATTGGACGCCGGCAACCCGGTCGGGCTCGGGCGCCACACAACCCGTCATTAGCAGCGTGCACACAAACCACCCCACTCCAAACCAGACGACGATACGCGCGCACGCACACAATACAAATATAATAATGTGTTTTTTCAATTATTATTCCATCGGAGAACCCTACACAGGTACCCTACCACTGGTATCAGGACGGAGAAAATCGGTATTTCGTTGTGTTTGGGACGGATCTAAACGAATATTGGGACGACTATAACTATTTTTAGACAACTGTAGTTTTTGGTCGATCAAAAAAACGTACTTAACGTGTGCGTTTCTGCAACCACGGCTACAGTTGTTTTGGTTTTTTCAGATTTCATGTGTGTTTCACGATGAATCAACAGTGTCGGCGTGACGTCACGGGCGCCAGTGATCGGCCCCCAGTCCGTCGCCTGTAATAGTTTATTTTTATAGGTCTTTGAGTGGCGGTGTGGTGGAGTGTGTTACAGTGTGTATAGCGTGTGCGGTTCGAAAAAAACCAACGTCGCCAGTCTATTTACCCCCACCCAGGTCGCTCATATCGGCAAAACACAACGACAACACACACGCGTGTAATAATATTCGTCGTCACCGGCACATATTATCAACGGGCCGTCGCCATCGCTAGCACCCGGCACTGGCACTGGCACCGGCACCGACACCACCACCACCGCCGTCACCATGCCATTATCATCGTCGTCGACGACGTTGTCCTCCCTCTTCACCACGACCGCCGCGGACGACGCCACGACCGACCTCATCGTAACGATAACGCGGCAGTGGCGGTGCGAAGAGAGGGAGCTGCCGCCGATCATAGATCGCTGCCGCCAACAACAGGCGCCGCTCATTACCGACGCCGCGACCGCGAAAACGATAAACACGCGCGCCAACAAATAACCCCACCGCCGCCCCAGTCTCGAGTGTATATAATATTTTAATATTATATTATACTATACGAGCAATAATCGATAATCCGCCGTCGAGACGTATAATATTACGATAATAAGTAATAACATTATGATTATTATAAGTGCGCGGGAGGATAGAAAATATTTTAATATTTCTGTAATATTTTATTATTATTTTATGTTTACTACGTATTGAAACGTTGACCAGAAACATTAATAATGAAATAGCTAATAATTGTTTTTTTTTTCTAGTGACACTGTCTACAATAATCTGCATTCTCTCCCCCCACCGCCAACATCACCACCATAAATAAAAGAGTTGTGCATCAATGAAGCGTTTTTTCTTTTTTTTTCATCGGACAAAAAATCGAATAATTTTTCATTATCTTCATTATTTTTTCATTTATATTTTGTACACAATTGGTGGCGGGACACTTGTTACTACAACGACGACGACTGCAATTGCCTAGGCTGTATCTCATCGATTTCGGGTTCCTTTTTTTTTTTTTGTTATCCACGTCGACCTCGTCTCTTTCGCCCTCCTACCCACAAGACTCCGATAAAAAATCCCGAGGCTATAATAACACCGTAATAATGTTACATATTATTATTGTACACATGTAATATAATATAAACAACAACACGGTGCGGCGACAGTGGCGTGCACGCATGCCAGTGGCGGGCGGAGGGGCTAGAAGGTCTACGGGTAATTATGTCGTTTCCGTGTGGTCGCCACTCGTAATTAACCTTTGCCTGGTTTTTTTTAAAGTTTGGTCGGGCGCCAGTCGGTCGCGCGGGTGCACCGCAAAATGTCATCTGCCGACCCCGCCACCGTACACTCATTGTGTATATGTGTGCGAGTGTAAGTGTATACGTATATAATATATATAATAAATACGGAGAGGAGGCACATATGCCGAGACGCCAGGCGCCCACGACAATCGCTCCGCCGCGCCGTTCTCACGTTCCTATTATTTCGACTGTCCTTCGCATAAAAAAAAAAAATAATAATAAAAGAAAACCCTAACATCGCCAAAATATATCCTTTTATATTGAATAAGTATCGCACAACGTGTATTATTATTTATATCATCCTGCAGCTTATATGTATAATACATAGGTAGCTATAATATTCAAACATACAAATGTGAACTTATATATATATACATATATATAAATAAAAAAATGCTCACGAATATTTACAAAACAATCCAAAATGTATAGATTCAAGACTACCTATATAGTGAATACTAAGTCACATGTTTTATAACAATTTGCAAAGGACAATGGTTGTGTGAAAATAGAAATAAAAATCACAAGATAATTAATTATTTGAATAAACATTTGTTCTTCTTGTGAAAATACATATTTTACTCAGCTGTATGATTTCGACAACACCACAACCACAACAATATTATAGTAAATTATAATTATTACGACGTAGCATATCTATAAAAATAATATTTCCGTCACAATAATAATATGTACACATTGTACACTGTATAGTGTATACACATAACAATGGAACTATTAGAAAAATATCTAATTACGCATTAAAGTTAATCTAAAAATCAAATTAATGCTTACCGTCACCGTCAGTGCTAAATGAACCACGAAGTTCGTCATCATTACTATCCCAACTACATTCACTGGGTGCACGATCTGAAAATGAAAAATTATTTTATTATTTATAAAGATATGCATAATGTATTTTTTAATTAAGTTTATATTTAATTAAGATGTTTTTGTCCACCGTAATGTCATATAAATGTTTATTGTTTCACAGAATAACGGCGATATCAAGTATATGGCATATGTATTACACTATTATGTAACCGCAAGTCATTTATCTCACATTAGTTGTTTAATGCTTTACCATTAAGCGCCATCTCGGCCGTCATCACCGTTATCATATAAACGATTTCCCATACAAAAGTTGTATTGATGATGACAATATAATTATCGTTCAGTGTTCAACGATTTTCACAATTAAACAAACCATTAACATTGAACGTATATTGTATGATATTATTAACTGGTTAGCTTTTTTCACTTTCGTCTGGGAAAATTAGAACGTGTCTTTAGAATCTTAATATCTAACCAATATCTTAGCTCTTAGGAATGATGTAACCGATCATAGCATTTATTTATTTAAAAAAATATAAACATATATAATAATATATATAAGAAACAATACTATAAACGAGAGTATCGTACAGAATATTTATAAACGATCAGATCGATTGATGAAAAGAAAAAACAATCTATAACATATCTATTGTGTGAGAAAAATGTACAGACTGAAGGAGTTGCGGCGACGGTACACACTGCAACAGTTCTTGTGATGCTGTTTTATATATTATTCCTGTTGTACTCGATCAGATGACCACATTCCCAAGGAATGATTCTCCGATTCGCTCTCTCCGCGGGACCCATCGCCGTCTGTCCTTGCATCTCTCCGCACAACACACACTACCGTACTGGTTATTTTTATAGACGCCCAGTTTATAAACATCACTTTTTTTTTCATTCATCTTTTAAATGAAATAGCAATTCCGTCTAAGTAATCGAAAATTATTTTGAATCGTATTTATCCTTGTATTCAATTCAAACTAAATCATTAGACATCTCAAAACTTTACATAATTTTAGATCAATATAACTTCGTGAGTATTTAAATGTAAACTAACAATATCTAGGGCTTCAGAGGTCTACACAAGTACGAAATGTTCTAAAAATAAAGTGCATTGACTTTTTGATGATTTTATATCAATTATCCAAATAATAATCCAATATTTATAAACATAATATATTATATACTTATAATATTATATATTTACACAAGATTATTAATTTCAAATATTATTTTTAAATTCGACTAACAAAAACGATAATAATTATCAGCCATACGAAGCATTTTATACATAATCAACTAATTTCCTATAGAAAAGAAAATTAAATATATTATATGATATAATGTATATTCGTAACAATTACATAAAAATCATTAAATACATATGTTTAAAAATGAGTACGTAAATGTATAATTATTCGAGTATTTTAAAGTTTAAATTATTATTATGTCAACAATATTGTAATTTTGCAATGATTTAGTCGTCAAATTACTTTTATTCATCGTTTAAACATATTATATATAATTTCAAAAATCGTATACATAAAAAGTTTATAGCAATAATTGCACAAATTAATAATAATGTATAATCGTCATTAAAAAATTCATCACACTATAACAGCATTCAAATGTTTGAAATTTAAATAGCATAATAGTTTTTCGAAATTGTATTATGCTGATACCTAACTAAAGTTTAAATTGACAAAATGTTTACAGACTATAAAAATTTCTAAGAAAAAAAATCTGTTTACGCCTTTTATTGAATCACTAATAAATTCACTACTTTATATGGATAAAAAATTGCAATCAAAGTTTATACGACTCTTTGTATTTCATATATTATTTCCACCTCACTGCATTTTATATATCTTTTTTAATAGCCCCATTTTCGTCATTCTTTTGTTTCCACCCTCGCTATAGTCTACATTGGCAATCCGGAAATTCAACGGAACTAGCAAGCTAATCTCCAAGCTTCCACTCGAACGGATTATTATTCACCGAGGTCGTTATATGAGATGGCCAAGAGGGTGGGCCGGGACAATGCACACGTGTACCTGCTTCGAACTGCCGTCGCTTGCAGGATTAGGAATTTTTAAGGGGTGAATTCCAGATCGTTTTTCACCCTCCTGTGGAACACCGGAACAGTTTACGACGCTTTCATTGGGGGTAGACGTCGTTTAAACACACGCAACCGGAAGATTACTTTTCAGCAGTTTTTGCCTCTCTCGTCGAAAAATAATACTCCTAATATTTCTACCACAAAAACATTTTAAACGTTATAAAAATAGCACTTTTGCAATATCCAATAAAATAAGATGTTTACACAATGTGAAATATATAGTTTTATATAAATTTAATTCAATAATTGAGAATTGTTTAAACCATAAACGCACATTTTCAGGACGAATAAATTTCATATTATTTTATAAATAATAATCAAAAAATATTTTTTTAAAGGGAACTGACAAGAATTGTTAATAATACAAAATTTATTTCATATTAAAATAATTTTATATTTATAAGTATAAGGATATGAAAAATATAAAAACAATTAAAAAGAAACGTAAATTAAATAAAATCATTGTTAATAATAATTAAAAAATAAGAAGGAGACTTAAAATTAGATCAGTTATTGTAAATCTTATATTTAAATGTATCCAATACTATTTTATTTACAAGTACCTATGGTGAATATGAAAATAATATTTTAAGATTTATTAATTTATTAATGTGTATTATAAAAAAATTTTAATTTTAATTTACTTAAACGTAGCAACATAATATATACTATGTACTTTAAATATTAGTTATTATAAGGAGTAAGGACCCCTACATATCTCATCAAACCGATAAATCGGAGTGAAATTGAAAGTCATTGACGCTGTCATTTTTTGGCTTTGTGCCACTGAATTTTTTACTTCAGATAATCAAATAGTATGAAAAAATGTGTACTTTCAACGCAAAACATAGCTTTTTTTATAACGATGAAGGAGTTTCAGAGTATATTTAAAGTACAAAACTACAAGTTTAGGTGACTTTATAGTATTTAGAGTTTTAAATAATATAAGTAGTATTTAAAATAATGAACACTTACCTTCAGGTTTCAGTTTTTCCTTCACGAACCTTGAGTATGGTGGCGGAGGTCGTTCTAAAACAATATAAAATGCAACAATATAGTGTTTCTATATACATATATATAGTGTTATTTTAATATATATTTTTTGCTCAGATCAGTCGGACCTTTTCCAACGAGAACAAGCAACCGTGTCGGAAACTTTTACTAATTTATTACCTATAGATTCTGTAACGTTATCATTATAAAGTTCCTTTAAACATAATATTGTGTGCGCATATAATATTTTTGGTAAACTAAATGCAAAACGCATCTGCATACATTATACGTCTCTACAGCAGCCATTATTCACTGATTATCGCAAAATGTAATGTAATTATTCATTAATATATATAATATATATAATATATTTATGTATACCTATATATTAATATGAATATAATACCACTACAACCACCACGACACGTAATGAATATTTATGGATATCAACATTCAACAGTGGAAAAATATCACAGATTTTTTTTTCTTTTTTCTCCGTTCTGCCGGCGTGCGAAAGGACCACACAAGTTTGCATTATCCATTTGTACACGCGGGCACGCCGGCAGACTATTTATACGCTACACAGTCACACACGCGCGCTCGGGTGCACACATATACAGATACAGACACATACACACACCCGTAATGGATTTTTTAGAAACTAGCAGTCCGAAGAAGGATGATGAGGAGGTAGAGGAGGTTTATCGAGAAAAACGATTATTTCGTTATTTTTTTTCCTGGTTTTCGTCCAACGTAAATACGACCAACGTGTGCCAATACGTGTACATTAACTATACAGTATACATGTGGCGCCAACCAGTATTTATAAATAAAACATAATAATAATAAAAAGCGACTCCACTTGCGCCGTTCGGGTTGCGCACGTCCGAGAACTATATGGACAATGATCGCCAATTTTTAAATAACCAAATGAGTTTTTTATTTATCATTATTATTATTATATTATTATTTTCGTACCTTTGGCCGAGGGAATGTGATGACGGACGTCACGTCTGTAATGTAATGTACCGCCGACGCCACAGTCACACCGCAAACCTGGCGGAGAAAGACGTGCGCGGTCGGAACAGTGGTCAGAGGGGGAGAGACGCGCGCGCGGTTGGGCGCCGTGGCGGAACTGGTGGCGCCGTTGGGTTGCGTGACCGGGTCTGCGCGCTATTTATTTCTCATCCGGCCCGACGGCGACGACTACGACGGCGGCGTCGGGCCAGGTGAAGTGTGACGCAATTGGATCGGTGGATAGTATTATATTATTATTATTATTATTATAGGTACACTAACTATTTACGGTTTAATATACGCTAAACGGTCTAAGTTAGATTTAGATGTACTTATATGTGTTGAACGACAAAATAATACACGGAGGCGGCTTACAAGAGAGGGCCTAAAATATTATAATTTCTTATGTAAGATACGACGGGATGAAAAAAAAAACACTCATTAAGCTGCAGCGGTATTCGCAAAACGTTGTTTTTTACGAGAATTATTGGCCGCCACACAATAAACGAAACCGGCGCCGCTCCGTCGCAATGTTTAGTTTTGTGTTTATCCCCCGCTCAGTCTATCACTCTCACTCTTTCTCTCTTTAAGTATATATGTAGTAAATAATATGCATACATACAAAAATATATTATGTAGAAATAGATGTTTATGTACATATTATTATATTAAACTGAACGTGTCAGCCGATCTTATCATTTTCTCTTATCACAACAAACACGGCGGCAAGTTCCGAGAATATTAAATTACACACTGTCGGCGTACCGTTGTACGATACATCACATAAATGCCACCGCCATCGTGTACTGTTGTCTTATCAGCGGCGTACAGATAGGAAATCCTGGAAAAAAGGCACGACGGATGAAGGTTAAATTTGCAACAATATTACGGTGTGAAGAAAAACAACACTCGCACAGTATATTATACACGACGAACGAGATGGAATTCCTATAAAAATATACGTACGAATAATGTACTATTGAGAATACAATTCGTTTAGCCCAAAACCACAATAATTGTCGACCGATACAAAGAAAAAAAACATTTTTTAAATGAAAATCTCTAAATCCGTTCATTCGACTACTGAAAATGCGTTTTCAGAAAATGGAAAAATACATCGATGCGAAAACCCTCGACAGGCACACACTTTAGTGGCAAAGGATTAGTCAAATTAAGTATAATAGGTAGATTAAGCATAAGAGTAAAGGGCGCTTACCGATTTCGCATCGTCTGCTCCAATGGTACGGATTGCAGCATACCATGTCGGGTTGTTTGGCCGACTGGCAGGAAGGTGTGCTTTTCAGCTGTTCAACGGTCTTAAGGTCGGGCCACCGCCACAGCCGGCAGCATATGACAGCCGGGTCAGCGAACAGAAACGGCCGGACGGCCACGCACTCGGCCGCGTCCACGCCACCGGTGTCCACGGCACGAAGCAGTGTCTCCAGCTGCCTGTCGTCCAGCCGCTTGAACAGCGCGTTGCGGAACTGCCGTTCGTCTGACTCGATCGACGATGACGGGTGCGCGGACGGAAGCGATGTCGCCGCCGCTGCTACCGGTGACTGAGCGGCTGCGGCGGACGCCGAGGAGGTTTTTTCCGCACACCTGGCTTCATTGTCTCGGCGCACCCGTGCCTTCCACAAGCGTTTAGCTAATGCCGTCCGCCTCCTCCTGAACATGAACATAAAACACGTGAACGCCGCCTCGCATTTGGTGGCCACTACTTCCGCCGACCCGCCGAACCGAATACTGCGCTGGTCCGCCGGCGACCGGCGTGACGCGCGCGCGGCGGCGGCGGCACCTTGATATGTGATCGCGGCGTGCGCACCACGTTTTCCGGACGCATCCGTGTCGGGCCGACCGTTGTCGTCCGTGCGGCGTCGTCTCAGACGATGCCGCCGCCGCCGTCGTCGTCGTTATAATGTACCGCCGCCGTCAACGGCGACAACGACAGCTGCAGCCACGGAACTGTAAACAGTGGTCATTTCGCACCGCAATCACACCAGCAGCCAACAATAATTTTATTACTACAGCGATATCGTAACGCACTGCACCGGCTTCAAACGAAATCACAGAAAACACGTCGACCGGTGAACGACAGTGATCGTTAATAAGTATTTAATTATTTATTGTAGATTCCTCTTAACACGTGACATGCGATCGGAAAGAGTCGAACCTGCGACGACAACAAAACCAGTCGCACATGATAATATACACTCCACACACGCACGATTATACCGAATATTTAATTATGTATTTTATATTTATTTCAAAAATAACAACGATGAAGATAATAATAATAAACAACAACGATAATAATAATATTTAGATTATTTTTGTTCCGATAGAATATTATAGAGACGACAACGACGGAACAACTTGTCGGCCGATCGGTACGAGACTGACGAGTGACGAGTAACAGAGCCAAGCCAAACGGCTACGAGCGCACACACGGCATTTATGTTTGTGTACGTGCGTGCGTGTGTGGATTGGAATGGAACGCGGGCCGTCGAGGCGGAGGACTTGCGCGTGTGTTCGTGCGTGCGTCGGGTAAAGAAAACGGGAACGACGACGGCCGCCGACGTCGTGGTGTAACTATGCCGCCAGCCCGGTGGTAACGCCGCACCGCCCCGCCGCACCTACTATCATGTGCAGCCGCCATACCGACGTCGCGCCGCTGCAACACCGGCTCGCCACAACCGTCACTACCCGCCGGCCGTCCCGAGTACCATGTCTCCACGCACGGGGCGCCACCTACCCCGGCGCCACAGGCGCGCAGTGCGACCACGCGCGCCGAGCCGAATGTCGTGGATTTGTCGCACGTGTGGTCTCTCTCACTCACTCGTTCTCTTTACTCCGATGACGCGCGCACACACACACTTTTTATTAAATGTATAATATATAACTATTATTATTGTCATATATAGGTATACATCGTCATCGATGCCGCTGTTTTTAATAAGACGTTCTCTCTCGTTGTTTTTATTGTTTCTTTAAACATCTGACAAATGTATTAGAACACATCATAATTGTGTGTGTATACTAAAACGGAAATCTCTACGTTATGAAAATGATATACACCAATAATTTAAGATAGTAAATATCAACAAGATCGACGTGTGAATTTTTTTTTAAAATTTTAATGTCTTGCTAAATCGTCAAAAATATAATTTCTAAAAGCCTGAAAAGAGAAATTATATTTGTCTGCCACGAGTGTACGATTTATTTTCTTCCAATTCAGTGGTGGTATTACATCAATCAATCGTAAATCGTAATACCTGCCTAGTAATGTAAGCGATTGACTCGTGAACAAATATACTCTGCGTGGATTTATCCCTATACCGACTATACCAACCATTTTTTAAAAACAATATCGTTTATCCACGCCAAATTGCGTCCGTGATTCAAATTGTATTTAAATGTCACCACTGCAGTACCTACGCAGCATATACATTAAGGAAATCCTCTCCCTTTACTCATTCCACGTATACAAAAGTGATAATGGATAAATGAAAAAATTGTGTACATTTTTTATGTTTGACTTGTACTCAAAAACGAAATATATATTAAATACATTGTTTTGGCGTAGATTGAAGGCATGTGTTTTTTATTTTTATTTTTTTTGTTACCTACCGTTGTTTGTATTGATATGAGTTATACAGCCGATACACTTACAACATTATGCAACAAAAACTAAAAATACCAATAATTATAGTTATTATTATTTACTTATGGTCAGGTAGTAGGTACCAGATTTTACGATTCTAGTTTTAATTTTTAAAACAATAACGAGCATAATATTTTATTTCGAAGAGCCTTCTTGATTAATTTTATGAACTTCACTTATAAAGTTATGACATGATGTGTGTACATTATATACCTACTATCTAATTATTATGGTACATGTTGCACGGTGTATGCTACATAATGATAATTAATAACTCTTGAAATTGGTAATTAACACTTAAGAGCAACATATCTTGCGAATGCAAAATATTTTGTTGGTTTTGTATCAAACGCAATAACTACTTTTCATTGTAAAAATTTGTTTAGTTGAATTAAAATATAGGTATATAATGCTATAGCCCTATGTGTGTATAACTCATGAATCAAAATTATCAGATTAACATTCAGCTATAAACTATTCCAAAAACACTTATTAAACTTTCGCATAAAATTAAAACCATTTTAACTATATCAATGTATTATTATCACTACACTTTTGTGACGTTTGAATGTTCAGTATACTTCATTAAATTAAATCATATAAATTTAAAAGAGCTGAAACTAATTGATTTTTAAAATTTATTCAAGCTGCCAAGTCTCGTGTAAGTATACATAATATACACAGAAATTACATCATTATCGTTTTATAATATTTGTCATTTAATCTCTAAGTATAATGAAAACCTTATAGAAGTGTTAACTTAATAAGTCGCATGTCCGTATGGCGTAAACACAATATAATATTATAATATACGATTTTAATAATTTCACTGAAGAAATAATGACCAGAGACAGTTACCATTTGACCGAACACAATAATATAATATATAAAAATACTACACATTAGTACAAAACTGTTACAGTATAGGTATGGCACACATGTGCGCAACAAAAAAAATAACGTAAAATATTTTGACTCCAAAATGATGTAGAATTCTTATGGCATGAATCGTGGTTTTTATTTAGATGAGTTTAACATGCAGAATAAAACGGGAAATTAATTAAATTCTTCAATGGTTATGTCATTTTACAAATTACAATGCGTGGCTTACCATAGAATGTTAAAATAATTGTACATTATAGTCTATAATATAATATTATATATACACGAAATACGGATTAATGTTGATTAAAAGCAATGACATTTTATGTTTAGTGTTGTTGTTTTGAATTATACTGATTTATTGTCAATAAAAGACGACTTATAAAACAGAAGAAAAAAATGACATGTTCATGATGCAGAAATTGTATAAGTAACGAAAACGGCTGGCATGACTGCGAAGGCGTGCAGCGTGGCGTGGTTATTACTTACAAGTTACGACATTGCGTTTTTAATCCGAAGGGATAATATTAATAGAAGCGGTGTGTAAGTGTAACTCAGAATATAATTCATTGTACACGGAGGCAAATTTTTTCACCCGAGTTCTTAAAGTATGACACAATAACAGCAATTTGTAAGAATTCAATTATAGTAAACTATAATAAATAATGTAAAAGTATAATTGTATTTTAATTGTTTTCAATACTCTGAGTCAATATTGTTGTTTAATTACACTGCAAATACTAGGTATTAATTATTATTGTTATTCAATACTCTCATTCTATATTATAAAAAATATTTTTTTTTTTTAAACTAAATATTTCTTGTCTATTTTTTTTATACTTTTATTATTTTTTTTTGTAGATACATTATTAGTATTTAGGTAGTATTGGATATTCGAGATATTTTTGCTGAACTCACAATTTTATTTTAAGTGAACCAAGACCTCACCAAGCAGATTGTTGGTAAACGTAATGTTTTTAACTTTTTGATTGTTTGTGATAATATAAAATAAAACCGAAAAAAAATACTGTATTTAAAGATGCGGTGTAATAAAACTATTATAATTTATGTAATTATGAATTGTAATTAATAGCACCATAACTGCAGCCATAATATAAATTCGACGTTCGACGAACATCTTATCGAACAGATTATAATCTTTTATATTTTAACGACAATGACAATACATACCCATTTAACGATTGTAAAATTATTTTGCTCTCAAAATGGTTTCACCTCAAAATCTTATAAACAATATACTTATACAGTTTTTTAGATTCTGAACGAAGTGATGAATGTATTGATTTTACAATGGTGTGTGTTTTTTTTTTTTTTTTTTTTTTTGTTTTTGTGTCTGTGTACAGCATAACTAGTCGATATAATGCTCCAATTTCAAACAATGGGGGTGGTTTCCGATGTAAAAGTGAATATCCTTGGTGCATTATAGAGGTAAAAAGTTAACATTTTCCAACACTTTTCAAAAAAATCAAGAAAAACAAAAAAAAAATGACGGAAAAACGCAATTTTTACAGAAAACCAGTTTTCGACCAAATCTATTTTTTTTTATGGTTGTAATTCAAAAAATAATCACTGAAAATACTTGAAATATTCACCAAATGTTAATGTCAGTGGTATCCGTATATAGTTAAATTTTCAAAAAATTTTGACTTTTTTTGAGTTATTTATAGACCACTGAAATTTTCGATTTTTTTGAGAAATTTTTTTTAAAGTGTCGATAAAAAATTTTTGGATGACCAAAAAGTTTTGAAAATTTAATACAAGGTTCCTTATGAGTTGTTTTTAATGTAGCTAAAAAAAATAAAAATCGTTAGTCACAATTTTTTTTTATAAGCGTTTTTAGTTCAAATTTTTACGAAATCTGTCGAAAACGCGAAAATTTGCAAGTAATTTTGAAGTTGAAAAATCATAAAATTTTTTTCTTTTAAAACTAAGTTTTGAAAATTTGGTACAAGGTTTTCCATACATTTTTCTTCAAATATCTGTAAAAAAAACTCTACCGGATTCAGACAAAAAATTTTTGAGTGTTTGAAATTTAAATTTTTACAAAAACCGCGTTAAATAACAGTTTAGCCTCAAACGATTTTTGATATTTGTTATTATTCAAAAAGTATAAGTCGTAGATACTTAAAAATTTTACCAGTTATTAAGATTCGCGTTTTCTTTACGTGATTTAAATTTCAAAATATTTTGACTTTTTTTGAGCTATTTATAGACAACTGAAATTTTCAATTTTTCTGAAAAAATATTTTTGAAGTGTCGATAAAATTTTTTTGGCCCTATCAAAATACTTGAAAATTTAATACAAAGTTCCTCATATGTTATTCTTATAGTGATTAAAAAATTATAAGAATACATAGGCACAATTTTTTTTATTAGCATTTGAAGTTCAAATTTTGACGAAAATTCGTCAAAATTATGAATATTTGCGAAATATTTGAAGTTGAAAAATCATAAAATTTTTTGTGTTTATAACTAAGGATTAAAAATACAACACTAAGTTTTCCATAAGTTTACCTTCAAGTATCTATAGAGAAAACTAGAAGCATCATTATAGGAAAAATTTTAAGTGCGTTTGAATTTTAAATTTTAACGAAATAGCGTAACGATAACGATTTATCCTCAAACGATTTTAAATATTTGTTATTATTCAAAAAGTATAAGTCGTAGATACTTGAAAATATTACCAGTTATTAAGATTCGCGTTTTCTTCACGTGATTTAATTTTCAAAATATTTTTTAATATAAGCTGGTTTTTTTAAACCACCTTTTTCACCAACCACTAGAAATTATATCCTAGGCTGACAAATCATCTTCGTTCAGAATCGTTTTTCGTATACAATGATAATTATCATTGGATTCAAATTTAACACTCCTATAATATATAATAATGATCCATACGGCACCTAATGTACAGCAGAGCGGTACTCACTTGCCCACTTTTTTTACTATGGTCAGGCTATATAGGCATATAGCATAATGCGTGAGCAATGGGTGGTGAAGGGTTGTGCACGATACCATAGCTGTATCACTACGCGTGGCCTTAATTTTTTCTTAAAAAGTAACTTTATTTTATAATTTTACAAAATTAATATGGTTTAATCGTGTATATAATTGTTCCTAAACAAAAGTCCTAAAAAGTAAATTATGTTTTGTATACAAACAATTTACAGACCAATAAGTTGCGAGATTACATTAAACACCTTACCTTACAAAAAATAGGTAAATGCAGGAGGCAAGTAATATTTTCCCAAACATTTATCTCTTAACATAATTATTTAGGCGGATACAATTTGGTTGTCTTGTTTTAATAAAAAAAAATTTAAGTAGGTATATAGTTTTAAATTCATTATAAATAATTTTTTTTTGTTTTGTTGGAACCTTGAAGAGTTTTTATAAAAACTATTACGAAGCATCAGCAACAGAAAATCTACATTATTATATTATTTAAAAATAATTACGTAAGTATCATTAATTAATTTGCTAATTATATCATTATGAATGTTTGAAGTTCGTACATTAAAAACTTGTTAAAAATAATGAATAATTTTGAAAATAAACTAAGTCAAAAAATCAAACAAATCAAAAACCAGTATAGAGATGTTAAGTTGATAAAAAAAAAACACTAAATATTTTTACCTAACCTATGCTAGAAACTTAATCAATTTTTTGTGACGAATATCTATCGGTAAAAAATTAACAAAACGTATTTGAATTATAATTTAAATATAATGATACAATTTTATGAATGTTATGAGTTTTGAATCTAAAGTTTAACGGTAAACATAATAGAGAATAAGGAAGATCGTCCTCAAAAATCGTTTTGGTGGTTGAGTAATTATTTTTAGCGTGATGTGGCTAGCGTTTAAAGTTTTTCTTGGTAAAACGTTAAATTAGAAACACTGATGGGACGGTGAAGAAAGGGTTGGTATAAAACGGTCATGGAGGAAGGAGGACAGTTTTTTAATTTATATACATACGACTGACTCGACAGCTGCAACGGCGCGGAGACCGTCGAGAAAGCGCATCGTGTCGATTGGGCTGCCCAACCGCCCATTCGCTCTCTAGCAAGCTCGTTCACGCTGCACGCGGCTGCCGACGAGTTCCATTAATTTACTGCGTTTATTATTAGAAACTGCGGGGCCGGGATGCGTGTTTTTGTTTCGGCAAAACGCCTCGTTATTTATTGTCGCCACTGACGCCGCTTGGAGATGACGCGGCCTGTCCAGAAGAAGAGATGTAATAATATAAGGAGAAGCGAGAAAAATATTTTATACGGGGCGATTGGCTTAAATTATTATAATTTATAACCATGTATTTAAAATAAATAAGTATAGTTTTCGCTTAATGTATGAAAAATATTTTTGAATATTTTGTATTTCGTCATAACTGTGGCATACGCGTTATAAATTTATGATATATGTATACTGTATATAGCCGTATAGGTATATATGATATTATTCATATTTTGACGTATAGTAATATAGTCATAGTATAGCTTACAGGGATGAATTAATCGTTAGGTTATGTTAGGTTAGGTTTTATCGTTAGGTATTATTTTTTATAATATATGAATTATTTATAATAATAATAAAAAAAAACAGTATAATAGTATCTACCAGTCCTACCGTCTGTGAAATTATTAATCCACGATAGTGCTTCTTAAGTATTATTTTGTTTCATACTCGTATTATATTTTGACTCATGCGAAAAACCAAACTTGTGATTTTGATACCAATTATTTAGAATAATATGTATTTCGTTTTTGACGGTAATGTTTTTCAGCTTTTATATTTAAAAACGATCATTAATTTCATGAACTCAAGTAGTCAGGGAGTATCTGAGTATGATGAGTGATGAGTGATGACATTGTGAACAACTTTGAGATAGCCATACATTTATAGTATATTATACATTAATACAGTAATACGGGAATAATATGTCTGTTCACTATTCAGTACACTATAGTCTATACTGTATGTCTATAGTATACACGACTAAAAGTGTATTTTTTAATAATATATAATTTGAAATAAGTAAGTGGGTACATTATGTGTCTATAACTCCAATACGTTTTTGATTTTCATATAATATGCAGCTTTGCATATTATATTCCAAATAATAATGTTAATGACTCATGTTATATATAATGTTAGATTTTTTTAAGATTATAATATTATCTTATCACCAAGTATAATATACATCGTGACATTGTATAAAAATCGTTTTGAGTTGTTCTATAATTTTTCTTTTGGAAAGCAATGGGAACTACCTCATGTGTACATGAAGCTATTGGTTGATATTATATTTTATAACAATGATAATTTATTAGTTATGTTCGTTTTAGTTCATTTCAACCGAGTTCGAAGTAAATCGAGCGATAATCTTATTTACCATCGCGGATTTCTACGTATCAAATGTCATTAATTTTTTTCCATAGATCATTAAAATTATATATAGAAACTTAATTTAGGATTTTTATAAAATAATTACAATGATGTACCAGCTATTAAATTGTGTTTATTTTAAATGCAGTTCTTAATTAAAGTGTTTTATTATTTATTTAGATTTAACTACTCAATGTAGGTTATTTTTGGATAGTATAAACATTATATATAATATTTTATCAAGTGGATGAATGTTATTCAATTTTTATACATACAAATTTGTTTAGGACGTTTAAGAACACCTAATTAGATTATAGTCTTTACAACTATGTATATAGATATTTAAATATACTATTATAATTTATAAATATTGTAGTATAAAAATAGTCAACAAATAGGTACATTTTATAAACAATTATGTATTGATTTTCGTTTATTTTTTAATAGCTTGAACATATTTTTTAGAAATTAATTTTATTTTGATTAATTGTGATTAAAAAGTATGATGATTGGTTATTGTTGAACTATAATACTACTATAGTATATATTACCGTGTCTATCGTATATTATATATTTTATTTTTTATTACTTTTATTTATATTATTTGATGTACTTAACCATTAATATTTTTGAAGTGATTATTGTACAAAATTAAAATCATTTCACCCTTAAAAATAAAATAATATATTTTTATTTTTATCCCAAATATCGACATTTTTGAACAGAAATGTTATCATTATACTTAAGTACATTAGTATATATATTACTAATTTCCACTTACGTTCCTTAAATGTGTTTATTTTGTTATCAACAATCAACAAATAATAATATAGCAAGCCGTATATAGAGATCAATTATAATTTATAATACGTACAAGTCGTAAGTAATCAAAAAATACTTCAGTATATTTTTGACCTACCTATCTTAAAATTAGTTGTCAGTATTGTTTAAATAAGTAATTTACTCAGTCCACATTTAACTATGAACTAAATAAATATATATTTAGAAAATTGTTTTGAACACATATACATACAATATGCATGCACGAATGCATACATATTATATTTAATATTATGTGTATAATATATAAGTACATATATGATTTATGTACGGCTCTACGAGTGTTTGATAACCATTATTATGACCACTGTGTAGATATCCAATCAAATAATGTAATAGATCAATTATTAACCATTATTATTAAGAGCCAAAACACAAATAAATTGAGATAGACGAAAAGTAATTTATTTACAAATAGGATATAGCACTAACAACCGTATTAGCTAGAAGTAGGTAGATTTATTTACTGCACAAACAATAATGCACACAGTGTATATAATGCCTAACTTAGGAACAGTGTCTACCAATAAGTTAAATAGGAAAAGCGTATTCTATGATAAAAGAGACAAGTGCCCCAAACAATTTTAGATGCGTGGGTAATTTTGTTAGATCGTAACAATATTTTTGTATTTAACTATCATTGTAATGTATAAATATACTATATATATATATATAAACGTTATAAATATTATAATGTATTATTTTAAATATTGAATACATTTAGGTATATCGGCAGTAGTTTTTTTTTATAACTTTTTATAACTTCAATGTTTGCCCATGTGAAGAAAACGCCACTGCATACCATATAGTATTATAACACCGCACATAGCGTATCATAATACTCATTCTTAAATAGTGCAAAGTGAAATGCACTGTCCAATTTCATTAATTAAAAAACAAGAACTTAACGAATTGGTGATTTTCCAATCACTGATATCGATTGATAATTTCATGATTATTTACGCACAAGTATTGTACACAATATGAAAAAAGGTTATTTGTTTACTTAAGAACCACAATCAATAGTTAAACAATAAGTTTATATACCAGATTTTTAAAAACAGTCGATTAGGAGAATTGTATACTATGATCAGGGCCGGCGGAAGGCAGGGGCGGCCTGGGCAATAGCCCAGGGCGGCAATTTTTGTCTAAATACCCATGGGCGACATTTTAGCATTTATTTAGTTTTAATAGGGCGGCATTTATAATTTAGCCCAAGGCGGCAAAATAGCTTGCACCGGCTCTGACTATGATTGTCAGTATGGATTACAGTAATCTCTGACCTCGTGGTAATCTTTGACAAATGTCAATATAAATATTGCTCCTTGCATTATATAACCTAACTAAATTGTATTTGCGAGCGTGTAACTATGATATTTCTTATTGGCCCATTAATTATTTATATTAAACATTTATACCGACTATACTGTATTACCGTATCAGGGATCCATGTCACCATCTACAAGTGTTTATAATATATTATGTTCTGACTTTCTGTAATGCAATTTGATGATATGAGTCTTATGTTTTTGTTTATTTGCGAGTTCTATTAGTTCTTATCTGACAAAACGTCTTGCCATTTTCTGAGGTTATACGCTGCTTGTCGTATCAAGGTATAAAATACACGTTAATCATCTAAGTACTAGGTACAAAAATTATATTATTATCTAATATCCATAGATTTCTGGTAAGAATAAACGCTGTTCGATGTTTAATATGTTAATTGTAGTTCAGACTAACACTATTTGTTTAATGTATAATGTATACTTAATTATTTGTATACACATAATAAATTGATATAAGTTTGTGAAATCCAAGCAAATCCTTTGTAAAATAGCCACATAACAATTAACAAGTAGTGTAATGAAGTTCTATACTTCACTAAAATTCGTCAACAAAAATCGGCGATGACGTCAGTGAAAGACCAATAGGTACCAGAATAAATTGATGGGCTGAAGTTTGTTGATAAATATACAATACGCAAATTATAATTTAACATATTATTATTAATATATTGGTCTTTTTAGTTTTTCATTCATTTATCAACTTAGTACAGCTAAATTTGGCCCTCCCCCCGCAAAAATAAAAGATGGGTCCCTAAAATATTGTTATACCAAATATACCCCTATAACCAAAGGCCTCAAATTACCGTGGGCTTCCACAACGTGAGGTCTGCGGGCCCTCAGTTACGCCACTGGTACAAAAAGAATAATGATTTATATTTAAATACAGTTGTTTGATTAAATGCAAAAGACCTGACAATTTTTTTTTTTTTTTTTTTTTGATATCTAGTGAAAATTGATCATAAATAGAAACTTATTTTGGTCCCTTTGCAAATTATTAAACTTAATTTGGAAAAGTTTTATTTTGTTTTTGTAGTTGTTTATTTAAAAATCTAATTATGATAAGTGTAATAGAAACAAAAGTCAAAGTTAAGGTTGGTGACTTGATTTCGGACCCTGTACAAGTAAAATCTGGATTAAGACAAGGGGATGCCCTATCACCTATCTTATTTAACCTGGTGTTAAAAAGAGTTATAAGGGAAATAAATGTCAACAATCAAGGCTTTAAATTACAGGACTCTTTAATAGAGTTGCTAGCGTATGCGGATGATGTAGTCTTATTAGGAGAATCACAAGAGAGTATAAAAAATATATTACTCAAATTAGAGAAAGCCGTAGCGAAAGTAGGATTACACTGTAGTGAAGGAAAAACAGCATATATGTGTGTTGACAGAAAGCAACTGCACCCACCTACTAACACATTGAACGTCGGAAGGTATAAATTCAACAAAGTGCAACAATTTAAACATCTCGGAACTATAGTAACAGAAAATAATGATATAGCGAAAGAAGTAGCAGCTAGAATACAGACAGGCAACAAATGTTACTATGGGCTAGCAAAGACATTAGGATCCCGAGTATTATCTATAGAACTAAAAAAGCAATTTTACATTACACTGATCTACCCAGTAATCCTATATGGAGCGGAAACGTGACCGCTAAGAAAATCTGACGAAAATAAATTTTTAATAATGGAAAGAAAGATATTGAGGAAAATTTGTGAACCAGTTAAGGATAACATCAGCGGCGAATGGAGAAGGAGAAAGAATACAGAGTTAGAAATATTATTCCAAAACACAACCATAACAGAAGTGATAAAAAAACGAAGACTCCAATGGGCAGGCCACGCTTGGAGGACCCAAAATGAGCTAATTAGAGCAGTGTTAGTACAAAACCCGCGAGGTAAAAGACCGCTGGGAAAACCCAAAACAAGATGGAAAGACTTAGTTAAAAAGGATGTGCAATCGCTAGGAGAAGGAACGAAACGGAAAGAAAGAGCAATGGATAGAGAAGAATGGAGGAACGGGTGTGAGATGGGATGGTCTTGAAAGGCCTTTAACCAGAAGAAAAAAAAAAGTTATTTATTTATTTATTTTTTTGTAAGAACTATTGCCACACACTCACACTGAATAATAATATTATTATACGATTCGTTTAAAATATTATTTATGTATGTTCAGAAATCAAATTGATAATACATATTATAAATAAATCAAGTTCACGTACAATAAAATATTATGAAGTTGAGTACCTATTATTAATATACATAATATGAATTTATAATTACTCATTATTTATGTACTTACATATATAAATATTATATATTTATATAAGTAAAAAATATGCTACATATCGATTCAATTTATGGCAAAATAATTTGAATACTTATTATACAGAATATACATCTTGTCAAATATTTTAAATGTATGATGCACAATAGGTATGTATATTATTATTAATTCTGTTCGCCGTTTTTATTTCCGAGTTGAATTTTAAAATTGTTTAAATACATTAAACATTTAACAATAATGCAAAAAACAAAATAAAAAATACACGATGTATGAATAGGTATGTAATATTAATATATAACAACATATACCTACTATATACCTTTATGTATAGTATAGTAATGTGTCACATATTTTATAAAATACGCGTTATAACAGTATTTATAGGCGCCACAATACCAGAACGGCACAAATTGTCAACTAGGAAAAAAAAGAAAAACAGTCAACTTGGAAATCCATGAATTTCATAAGGTTTAAAGGTGCAAGAATAGGATTACGAAAAATAATTCTTGGCCTTGCCGAACAGCCGTGGAACAACTAAGTTCTTGTTACGTTACTCAATTTTTTTTCTCTCATATAGAGCACGCTTCCTATATTTACATTTCATATCATAGTATCATATGCTCAATGGTATTCAATTGTGTATATAAAATATATAATATGATGGAAAACACACTCACACGAGAGGGAAAATAACATGTATGTTACGGCTCGGCGTCACGACTCACATATATAGAATACCTATAATCCTATAATACCAACATAATATGAATAACAATATTATAATGTCAAGGGCGCACGACGCTAAATCGGAAACAATGGGTGTTAACTAAGTTGCTCAGGAGTGTTATCACGGACGATGATGTTTGTACGACTAGGTGAAAATCACCAGGAAAATATGAAGAAATTGACGAGAAAAAATAAATTTATTTATTACGAAACTCAATGGTAGCGATTTGCGTATGTATTCGATTGATGTTTGACAAATTTTAGTGTTATTTTTAAATTTTTTATTAAATTTGCATACTAAGCATTATCAAAAATTACAAAATACCAGTTAAAAATTATTTGATTTTTTTAAAAATGGTAGGTATATATTTATACCTATCCATTAACCATTTCTAATAAAATAAATTTTCATAATTTGATTATGATTTTTTTAAAAGTACCTAAGTTGTTAAAATACTTACAAAACATTTATTTTAGCAATACATAAGCGAAAAGATTCAAGAACTTATATAAGCTAAACACATCAGTTTTAAAAGGTTTTCCTTTCAGTAGTAAGACAAATGTCTTATAATTTTTATAAATGTAAAATTTTAATTATTGTTTGATTAGGTACACCTGTCACCTACCTACCTATTTACGACGTTAACATTTTAATAGGTACTTCTTTATTAAAATAGGTATTATATTTGGTCAACTTTAGAAACCTACCATTTTAGATTTTTACTGCAAAATGTAAATTCTCGGTTGTAGTGAAATGTTATTTTTATAATATTTATATATTCTAAGTTCCGAAAGTGTATGGATTTATAAATATATGTTTAGGTATACAACCTTTGTAAATACTGAATACTCATACGACGTCTTTAAATTTAACACAATTAATATTACTCAATAATCAATACTTATAAGTCATCACATAATATGGACAATATTATGTTTAATTTCCATATTGTATATGTTATTGCAAAAAACATATTTCCTTTAAATAAACAACAAGTAACAAATTGTAAAAGCCAAAAGGCGTTGTTTGTAAAATAAGAATTATCCATTTCTGACGAAAAAAAAAAATAGTAATTTATTCTTCGCTATTTATTACGATTATAGTTACCTATACAATAATATAATTGAAAATATAGGGCTTATAGTGAACCATAAGGTAATAACTATAGGGCTTATTTCTCTTCAACTTATATTTAATAAAAAAAATTATTTAGAATTTTAGACTATTTAACTATGTAAATGAGGTATAAAAATCGAATAGAGTGATATCATATATTACAAAAAGTAGCATTGTGTCGATGAATTCTTATAATAAAAATTTTTAATCACTTTAAGAATTACTCATGAGGAACTTTGTATTCAATTTTCAAGTATTTTAACTTAGCCAAAATAATTTTATCGACATTTATAAAAAAAAGTAAATTAACATTTCAAATGCCTATAAATAGTTTTAAAATAAACGAAATATTTTGAAAATGGAATTATGTAAAGAAAATGCTAATCTAAATAACTGGTGAAATTTTCACGGATTTACGACTTATAGTTTTTGAATAGTAATTAGTAACAAATATTTAAAATCGTTTGAGGATAAATCGTTATTGTTACGGATTTCGTAAAAATTTAAAATTCAGACGCTTTTAACATTTTTTCCTTTAACGACACTTCGAGTTTTCTCTATAGCTATTTGAAGGAAAATTTATAGAAAACTTAGTGTTGAAGTTTATAACCTTAGATATAAATACAAACGTTTTTATGAATTTTCGATTACAAAATAACCTGTACATTTCCACAATTTTGTCACATTTCGTAAAAATTTGAATTTAAACGCTTATAAAAAAATGATGACTAATGATTTTTGATTTTTGTTAACTTCGATAAGCACAACTTATAAGAAGCCTTTTATTAAATTATCAAGGTTTCTTTTTGTCTATAAATAGCTCAAAAAAACCAGAATATTTTGAATATTTAACCATGCTTATAGATAATTCTAATATAAAAATTTGGTGAAAATTTCAAGTATTTACAGTGATTAGTTTTTTTGTTACAAGATTACAACCATTTAAAAAAATCGATATTGTCAAAAACTGGTTTTACGTAAAAATTCCTATTATTCCGTCACTTTTTTATTACTTTTCTCGGTTTTTTGAAAACTGCTGGAAACTGTTTACTTTTGACTTCTATCTAATGCACCAAGGGTCCAAGGATATTCAATTTGCCACCGGAAACCATCCTTTAACTTTAAAATTCAATCATTATTTTGTAAGTGCTGGTGTACAGTGTACACGGTACACAGACACAAAAAGCACACATCATTATAAAATCAATATATTCCTCACTCCGTTAAGAACTTAATACCAAATTTAAATAAAACATCTTACTATGTACTTAAATAAACATAAAAAGAACTTGATATAGATATCTTGAATATTAATTAACTATTAATAGTTTTCAAATTTAATTATTCATTTAGTTACCTATGTCCTATATGAAGAATTAATACCATTATTTGATGGTAGTTTGAAAAGAATTAAGTTTTTATAATCAATATTATTTACGGTTATTTTAAATTGATCGTTACTATCTTTGTCTAACATAAGTGAAATATAGAAATTTAGAAGTGGTTTTCGCCTAACATGTCAATTGGTTTAGTTAAGTGATAAAAAATCTGTAAACAAATTTAAATTTGTTGTTAAGTCTACTTGGGATTAACTTTCTCATATATATATATATATATATTAATTATTATTTTAAAAATTGAAGTATGATCATTTTTTAATTTATACTTTTTAAATATAACTTTTTTAGATTTAAAGCGATAAAATCAAAAATTTAGGAAACTGGGAAAGTCAATGTCAAGTAGACTTAATGATAAATTAAAAACTGTTTTCAGATTTATTATCTCTTATTCTCTTCACTAGATCAATTGGTAAATTTTGTATACAACACAGCATTTAAACTTCTATGCTACTCGTATATTAAAAAGACAGAACACAAAAACAGTCGTTTCTATTGAATCCCTTTAAATTATATTTATTTTAATAAATTATTAATAAAATGTAATGTTAAATACATAGTATTATATTATTTTTATTTATTATCACATACGCAACTATTATGGCACTTTGAGCTACAAAGTTGACCAGATTTTTTGCATTTACACTGCTTAGTTTTACATAATAATATATAATAGATATCATGAGTATTCAACTATCGTGTCTTTGTCCACCCGAATTAAAAAATGTTCTTGTCGCTTCTTTTAGAAATATCTGTGTTGGTGATATCCCATTAACCTAAACATCTTTTATTGTACATCGTAAATTGGTTTTAACTGTCCTGATATACGTATATTAGTTCTTAAATTAAATCGATATCTCGTCAGTAGTAGTATCACATGAATAATATGAAAAATATGTAAATAAAGGTTATTATTATGAATGAATATTGAATTTTATTCGATATAAATATACGTTGTATTTAATCCACGTTGCCCATCTGAATCTTGGCAATGTAAAATTTTGCTCGGGCACTATCGTATAACTCCCAATTAATATAGGAAAAATAGGAGTATTAAAACTAATTTAAAAGAATCATTATTCTTACATTTAAATGTTCGAATATTGTGTGGAGTGTCTGGGCAATTGTATCACAATGTCCAGATTCCCTATTTTTCTCGTAATATAATAACATTCAATATTCGAGATTGATATTAAATCTATATTAGATGACTTGAACTGCAGAGTACAGGCTTTGCACATAATAATAATATTATAACTGTTGTAGGTATTGCGCTAGTCTGTTTTCCAACACCTAATTTTTATTCCTTCTCACGCGTTTGGCAGGTGGTATAATTTTCATCGAATTACCCTCATGCGGCGGCGCCGTCGGCATCAAAGCGCTGTATAGTCTTATACTTTGGTGTATGCTGTATATCTTAAGGTATACAGTATACCGTATACTTATCAAACGTCGTATGGATATAATAACACTAATACGATACAGTCCTATATTATTTCTACATTTATTTCTTCCTCCGAAAGCCACCAAGCCGAACGCGATCCATACAAGGGGACCACCACGCAGACATGGTAATGTATATTATTACTTGTGCGTCGGAGAATCATTGACATCATTGTGAAGAAGACCCTAACCACGGTAAAGAAGACCTTTCAATGCCTTTCGAAATAAAATCGATTCCACGTGTACAATAAATTGATAAACATGTAATATACCGTACACGTGTATAAGTACTTATTACAAGTATATAAAATACGAGTGTGATTATAAATTTATAAACAGTATAGTTTTTCGTTTTCGATCGGTATAAGCTGTAAGCCGTAACTACCTATCTAATTATAAAAATAGTCGTAATGGGCCAATGGGGCAAGGACTTGAACTATTCACAAGTTTTAAAGGCATCATCTTCGATTCAAGTATACAATTTTATCCACATTTCATTACCTATAATACTTTTTTCATATGTCTTCTGAAATATTTTTCAAAACCATTCTGGCAACGATCTTCATTGTTATTTCTTGCCATCGTTGTATATAATATTATTACGACATATTATATAGCTGCCTATCGTACATTATTATTTATTATTATTATTATTATTATTTGTTGTTGTTGTTGTTGTTACAGTACTGTATAAATATATAATAGTATAATACATTTATTGAACAGTCAACGAAGTCTTCTCTGCTCCGGAGTAACAATAATAATTACCGTCCCGTCGATCATAATTATCCCACGCCGCCACGCACACCACACCGGACGTAGCATAAAAACTCCAAAACCGCCTCTCTCTGGTCTGCGACGACGTCGTTTACGGTATTGTTTCACCACGCCGCGCGGCAGCTCATCCGTCGCCTGTTGTGCAACCCACGACGATCTAGCGACACCGTTGTTCGCGGTAGTGCACCTCCTCCACCAGGCTCCACGCGACAAGACACTTTCACCCGTTAACCGTGGTAACCCCGCAGAGCGTTTTTCTCATACATTTACAATTTTATGTTTACATGTTTTGATTTTATTTGTCATTATTCTTATTTTACAAGTTACGAGGCGTCTCTGAACGCGCATTTTTCCACCATCACTTTTTCCCATCAACAAATGCATAATTATTATATTTTATCATCGTACCCATGTGTCTTAACGTAATAATAGGCCAATATTTTATTAATTAAAATTATATTCATATCGTCTAGAACATGCAGAGGGAAGTGTTGGTTCTTCATGTTTTAAATACGAAAAATAATCAGCCATTATTACACATTTTTTTGGAATATCAGCATTATGTAATAATGTAATACATAGAAATATAGAATACATGCATATACTTAGATTTATATAGTATACATAAATTATTACTTTAAAAATGATATTAATCAACTATTAGGTTAGACATATGAACGTTATTTTATATATTGGATATATTTAAGAAATCGAAAAAAATACAAAAGTTATTGGTACTTAAATGATTTAATAGATTTTATTTTATATTTCTATCAAAATTATATGACATCTGATCGTATTATTGGAATTTGTGTATTTATAGAATACCAGAGAGTACCTAATTTTGAATCTCAAAGACATTAAACTAAATATTAATCATCTAATAGACGCTTCATGTTTCGGTAATTATACTTTGTACTCCTGAATTCCGCATACACGCCGAAATATTAACACAAGTAAGATAGTTGACAGCCAAAATACGAAACCATGAATAACATAAATAACGTATTGGCCAGACCTTAATATGGATTCCTCCGAACATATCTACCAGTTGTATTATATACGCGACTAAGGTCAACTACGTAAACTTTTATTCAGTAAAGGCAGTATGGTGTGCAATAAACAAATTCAATTTGATTATAAATATTTAAAATCTGTTCCATACCAAAGGGTACGTAATAATTTTTTGATTTTTTGAAGAATATACGATACAAGAACGCATTCGATAACTGCGAGTAATAAACTATAGCAAACGAGTCTGTTTAAAAATAATCATCACCGTTTAAACTGCATGTATTTATTTTTAAGCATTTTTTTAGTAGATTTGTACAATCGATGAAGTGTTAATAGATTTTCTAGACGTCCCGTTGTATATATTGACTAATAAAAACTCTCCTCCTAGTCACGGCTGTTTATTCTCGGAGCAGGATATCGCTGGCTAATGGAAGAAATTTGCAACGCCAAAAATACAACACGTCTGTTATCGAATTGCCTTATTTATTATTGAGTAGCTTTTTATATGTTGAAAATAAGTGCCTTCATGAGTTTGTATATGTTACATACTTACATTGCAGCAGTACACAAGTGTTTATATATCTTGACTATTTTGTTATTTATTTTTTTTTTTATCCTCATGTGCCCACACGTTCCATTAATGGATGTCCATGAACGATAAGAGCTCATTTTTTCCGTGGTCCAACCGACTGTAGTCATCGTAACTTAATTAACATTTTATAAACCGGATGGAAATAAATCAATTGATAAAATGCATAATAAACGGATTTTTATTACGTTAGGTAAAATGTTTATATATACACATGCTGCAGCCATACAGACTATAAACTGCAGCCCATATAGGGGACAGAATTCTTTTGTTAATTTTTTAGTTCAACTCTCTTTCTGAGGCGTAGATACTTATAGCATTTTATTTATCAAATGTATAAGAGATTTGGATTTTATTATTTTAATACGAAATAGTAAAATTATTATAGAATCGCATATTATACAATATATATACAATATACAGTATATAATGGGTAGCCGGATAGGGTACTACCCTTGTACCTACCCGGTACTTATAATAATATATTGCACTCCGTTTATCATTTTGTATAAATAAATTATTGTTAATGCTTTTTAGAAAATTATTTTTATATTAACCTTAATTTTTTTTTCTTTAACAGAAATAATCCAATGCGTAAGTACCTATACATATATTATGTATAATATAACAGTTAATCCGTATAATAAAATTGTAAAATGTTCGCTTTTTCAAGAAAACGAGTGTTCTTTTGAACTTGGAACAACCCAAACAATTAATTTGAAATTACTCAAATTCTTTATTTATTTATTTTGTTTTGACGTTTGTCCGGATCTTAGCTGAAATTGTAACATACTTACACCATCATTACTGTATCACCAGGATTAACCTAAACACTTTTGGGTTTTTTAATTTCCTTCTATAGTTGTTATAAACTATTTTGAATTAATTGAAAGCAGATTTCTACTGATATACTTAAATTTTTTTTTCATTATTTATATTTTAGATTCCAGACAAAGCAATGAATTGGTTATATAATGTACCTAGGTGTTTTTTTGTAACTGCAGAGTGTAGATACACGATAAGTAGTCGATAATTGAGGGTGGTTTCGGATAAAAAATTAGATTTAGTTTGTACTGTAAAAAGGTCAATTAGGTATATGAGAAATTAAAATTGAAAGTACTTGAAATTATTAAAATTTTATAGTCACAATTATTTTTTTTTTATGTATTTGATTATTTGAAGTTCAAAGTTTTACAAAATTCGTCAAAATCACGAAAACTTACAAACTACAGGTGTCAGGTATTTTGTAATAGAAAAAGAAAATGTATACAATTTTCAATTTGAGTTATTTGAAATAAAAAAGAATCAAGTCATGATAATTAAGGTACAGTAAAACTATTTTTTTTTTAATTTTATTATATTTTTCTTTTACATAATGATTTTAATTAGGTATTTATAAATGTTATTGAAAATGTTCACCTTTACATTAATTATTATTGTTGCTAATAATTAGATAGTTAAATGTTCTAAATATTTAAATATCTATGTATATCACGTTTGTGTTCAGCTATTTACACCATTCTAAAATAAATACACCCTAATTTGAAGTTGCCTTTAAATGTACAATATGCGAACCTCTAATTCCAATGCTGCGGTGTCCGAGCGGTTAAGGAGTTGGACTTGAAATCCAATGGGTTTTACCCGCGCAGGTTCGAGTCCTGCCCGCAGCGGTGATTTTTTGCATTTTTTACAAAATCACTATTCTCTTGTGCGTTACTAATAGTATTCACAGTTTACTCATCTATCCTTTGCGTTGTAAAAACTAAACGTATTTACTAGCAATTTTGAAGTAGTGAATGTTTAAGAATGTATTGTATATTATAAATTTATGATATCGCCCGTACAAAAAAATCAAAATCCAAAGTCCAAACTAAAAATAAGACGCAGCTCAAAACTTAACTATCACGTTATTCATCCTTACGTACAACGCATATATGAAATTTAACTCGGGATTTAGGAACGAGCAATATAAATTTAAGTGAATATAAACTCATCCGGCTCGGTGTATTACAGGTTTTACTGGTGATTGGTCGTCGTCATCCGGCAATACACATAATATAAATATATAATATTATATATAATACACAACGGACGCACACTTTACATCTATACGGTATGCATTATTGCCCACAAACGATAGTATGTGTGTATGTGTGTGTCGTCTCCTCTAATGGGTCCATTTGCATGTTTTATCTATAGTGGATTACGTGCCTTCCCGTCCTTTCGTGTCCATTCAAGAAACTGTTCCCATGGAGAGAAGCCTATACTACTCTCTCTCACTAAATATCTGTCTCTGTCATACACATAGATACACCACATATATATAATATTACTATTATAACTATTATATACGACAACCAGCCGATAATTCATTCAGGTTTTCTTTCTCCGCCACCGCGTACAAGAGAGTTGAACAACCGACCGCGATTCTTTCCACCGTCGCCACTACCTATGCCGATGTCGTAGGCATCTCTATATCAGATATCTGTATATATTATAACGGTCGCCGCCACAGTCACACCACTGCCGTATATTATAATATTATAATTATTACGTGGATACGCATACTAGGTACATATATCGTGTCTATTTATATAATTTATATATATATATTATATATATAGGTATACGTATATAGTGTAAATTTATGTATGAAGCGATTATCTTCTGTTATTATTATTAATTAAGATAAAATAATGTATAAAAGTAATAATAGTATTGTTTCTGTCGTGTACATATGCGACAAACGAGATTATCTGGTCGTTATTGGCCGGTGTTATTGTTTTTTTTTTATTATTTCGACTAGGTACCGAACAATACGAAATACGCCTAAAACCGTGTTACGGTTGATCCCACAACCATGGTCACGAATTTCGTGATGACATGATGAATATAATGGTATGAGCAGTTTTTGAGGCCGAAAAAATCAAAAAAGTAATATTTTTAAATAATATTATTATAGCTTAAGACAAATGTATGCACTATTCAATTCTACATTTTATTATTTGAGAATGAGAAAATATATGAACGTGCACTTAATACATATTTATAAACTTAATGAAGTTGTTAGTTTGGTCAAAGTTTCGAAAAGGGGAAGAAGGTTTTGTTATTTGAAATTGTTTTTGTTTTTAACCTTGTGAATTCAACGGTTTAAAACAAATTTAACAAATTTATAATTACCTGAAATCGGATTATTAATATGTATTTATAGTTAGTAGGAATTGTTCAGGTGAATTGAAGTATATGCATATATGACAGCAGTCTGCAGTTAGGATAATATTAAATGCTATAAATTACAATATAACCTAAGATGCACAAGAATTTATCAAAATATAGTAAACTTTACATTGTGCACGTTGCACAGAGCTGTAGACTTTAAGTATAAATTAGTAAAATATTAAGTATCGATGCTTAAAGTTTATTTTTTTGTTCTTGATTATCATAAATTTGATTATATGACAAGTAACAAAGACTCCCTCGAGTCTAAACTCTTGACCATGATGTTTGCACTAATATGAACTCATTATAATTATTATTATGAATTTGATGAATTCACGATAATATAACACGCTTGTTATGAAGGATATTGTGACGTGTTTTATTTTGATGTTGTTTCAGTCTGTAGTTTGTTAATGTGTTTAACTAAATTTATGTACATATGCAATAGTCGATAATCAGTAATCAGGAACATTTTTCAAAAGACAATCGTCACATATGTTTACGACATAATTGACGAAAATGATCGTAAATAATTTAAGTTGAAGGGTGGCTGGATTACATATTATATAATCTATAAAAATGGTGGCGGTGCAATGTGCCGGTGCATAGAACCGTTAACTGTTTTTTCTTTCCCAGTGTGTTTAGTCAACGAATTTACGATAAGAGTATCTACGACATTATAAGTTTTTATGTTGTTGCCACCAAAACATGAACGACTTCTGACTCCTGGCACTTTAGGGTGGATCGTTAATAAGTGTTGTATATTACAACAAACGCGTAGTATCTATGCATAATATATAAACAGTCAACAGGTTGGAATAATTATTGTATTATGAAAAAAATACAGCAAAGTTCTTTACAAGAATCATAATAAATATTATATTGATATAATAGTATATAAGTATAGTAATACTATATCAAATCCACGTTTTTATAATACGAATTTTGGATCACACAGTGTATACCTACTGTGTACGAGTATTAATTGTATTATATTAAGTCCACTGGTTGGCTAGTTACTGGTGGTTTACCTATTATCTACGATGTCACGATGGCCATTTTCGTGTTGAACCAAACACAAAATGCGTTAGTTAATAATAATAATGTTGTTATTATTGTTGCACAGTTGTTAAGGAGAAAATAGTTTTGTTGTTTGTTTTTTAACAGCATCCTTTACGCGGTCATAAAAAGGCTCTACATGTGTTTTTACAAAGATTGTTCCTGTGAGGAAGACCTAAGGGCCGTGACCCCATAAGCCTGTATTTCTAAAAAATTGTATATTGTTACAAATAAAATTATAAAAATAAATATAATATTATTCCAATTTTCCTACTATCAATTATTGTATAGACACGTATAGATTATTATAATTTGTATGTATACGTGTCGTAATTGTGAGATAATATGTATAATTTAACTATAGTAACGTAATGTCCACCAACTAATATCGTAAAATAATGATATAATAATAATTTAGTATAAAATAACATTTATATTTGAGGAATATTATTTATTATTATACATAAGTATTAATTAAACGTTGAATGCAGGATATATTTTACAGGCTAGTTGTATAGTGGTTGTGAACCAATCGTCTGTTCACTATAATGAATTATTCAAATATTTCATATAATTATTAATTTCTATTAGACGCTTGTAAAATTAATTTCTTTAGAGATGGGGGAGAACATAATAATCTATACTTAATAGATTATAGTATTACGGTCACTCATAAATCGTAATCCATATTAAATAGAGTACAGACTATAGACATAAGAGTATAAGACATATAATAATAATACTATGATTTATGTATAATGCACTGTACCTATATAATATTATTATGTTCTTAAAACGTTAAAATTAGTTTACCTATTAATCCTATGTCAAATAGACTTAATAGACTTTTTTCAAAATCTTATTTCGTGAATCATTAAAAAGAAAATGTAAATAAGTTTTATTTAGTGTATAACATGTTGATTTTAAAGCGAATACATTTTAAAATTTATTTTTTTTTTAAATTATATGGCGTTTATGAAATAAAGTGGCTATAATATGTTAATTAATATAATTTTTGATAAAAACAATACAACTTTTTTCTAATAAATTTCAAGATCTTATATTTTTTTATTAAAAAATAGTAATAAAAAAAATATAAAATATACAGCAAATAAATAAGTAGGTATACGCTCATTTTTCATTCTTATTATAAACTATATTAATTTACTTATTATGAAGTAAAACACTAAAACTAATTATTTAATTAAGCACAAATTAAACATTATACTTTACAGATGGCTAATTAGATCGATTATTTAATTACTATATAAACATTATAAACTATATACGACATATGTATAGGTACATTATACGTCGTGTAAAAGTTTTTTTTTTATGTATATTTAATGAAAAATAATGATAGAAAACTAGTATATTATCTTATAGTCTTATCGAAATTTAAATACAAAACAAGGGCTGTGAAATTATAGTTTAAAAACAATTTACAATAAATTATGCTTTGTTTGATACGCAATTCAAATACCTTTATCCACAATATGTGTATTTTACATTCTTAAACTAAGGTCTTTTATCCAATTGAATTCGTATACTACAGATCATACCTAATAAAATATTTTATAATATTTTATTTGTTGAAAGTGTTGAAACAGTTATTACCTATTTATTTTTAAATAACGTGCACATTTTAACCATCACAAATAAATATATTAGAATACATTATTTACAGTTATAATAGATGTACCTAAATATTTTCTTTCGTAAAATATGAAAATTATTATTGTAAAAATAATTAGGTATTCTGCAGAAATTATTAAAAAGTTAAAACATAGGTTATGTCTAAGTAATACTGAATACAATTCTAATTTTTCGTATTTTACGAATACTAAAATAACAATATTAATTTTTCATTACAAATATAATATATAACTGTTTGAATTATTCGATTGTACAATACACATGCAACTAAATATTTGTTTACGATATTCAAACACTAAATAAGTATTTTTAATATATTGCAGAGGTCAAAATGCAGAGATCAACAGACACGAAGCATACAAAATCAACTCTCTGGGAGGTATATATCATATTATAATAATGTATGTTAGATGTTGTGCAGCTGTTTTGTCAGTTTTTTTTTAACATGACACCAAATTAACTTACGTTAATTTGTTATACGTTAAAGCACTGTGTATAGAACTTATAAATATCAATAATTACATTAAGTATAATTACAATCTCAAACCACGTACAAATAATAAAATAAATATTATGTATCTATAATATAGACTAGGTATATAGCTATATTTTATACAGTCAGATACTCAGATACACATTATACATAAGTACTAAGATACCTATATAATATAGGTATAGTCTAGAAGATATATTTATTATAGGTGGTAGTATACATTTTGTAATTTAAATTTGTTTAAATTTAAGATTTAGAATATTTTATCAATGTGTCGGTATTCAAATTTTATACTTTTATTAATACTCGTTATTGATTTTATAAATCTCGTATACCTATAATCGTGGTTTGCAATGCAAAGTCTTCAATTATTGCAGTAATTTTAACATATGCGTTAAATCTTGTTTAACAAGTCGCCATGAAAAAAATACATATATTTATTATTATTTGGTTAGGTTAGTTTTCAACAGAAATTACTTATATTTGTTTAAGTAAATTTATAAATTGACCCACTAATCACTGTGTTATAAGTTTAATTTAGATTTTTTAGATTTACGTTAATCGGTTTTTGTATAAAACCGATACAACTATAATATTATAATAATAAAGTTATTAAATTTAAATTCTTGTTTTAATATCAACGTATACTTTTAAACTCATATAGTAGTCATATTTATACGAAATGTAGGAAAATAGCACTTTGGATTACGCTGAATGATTTAAGTTTTGTTCGACAACAAACAAACGAATATAACAACGAATTATATTATAGTAGTCGGTACATAAAATTACTTATGCTGCCAGTATAATACGTATAAAAAAGAATTCTAAATAGTAATTTAAGTTAGAACACTAATGTTGGTAGTCGTAATGTATTATTTATATTATGTTAGAATACAAAAATGTACTATATATATATAATATAATTTAAAAAGTCTTCTAATAATATAACGTTTGAAACACGCCGACTGGAATATTGTAGCTTACCCTGTTATTTAGACATTATTAGTTTCGGACTATATTATATAGCTGAGGTATACATATTACATATTATCTACTATATTATGCCCGGTGGCTGGTAACCCTCTGGGTAATTTCGAAACAAAAATAAAAAATGGTCAATAACCGAATAGATCTTATTTATAAGAACACATAACGTAACATAATAGTAATGATAATAATCAAGTTATCTGGCGTCGAGTCTACATTCGTACAATACATACGAATTTATGGAAAGATTGAGTAGGGTATAAGAGAAATAAAAAATTGGATACACATGCACAAATCACAATACTCAATATTGTCATGATCGCCATAAACATTTAGGGGCACAGATATCATTATTATAGCTAGTTATAAACTAAGAGCAGACCGAACGAAAAATATTTATGTGCCATGTGCCTACTACCTACATTAATATAATATGTACCTTTATTTATATATGATATATTTTGTCCATCTACTATAACGTCTATAACCATTGCAATATTAGATATCTTGGAAAACGTTCGGTTTAACACCGCTCGAAGGACAGTAAATATTAAATAATAATACATCACACAAAAATCGAAAAAAAATATTTATTCGAGTTTTCACCGAAGGGCACAGTAAACAGTGTTATGAAATTGTTTATTTAAAGGTAAAAATAATATTAAAAAAAAATTTAGTATGAAAATACGATCTAATAAATCTATACTAGAACGAGTGTCCCTCAACAACTTCGCCCCTCTCGAAGATATTGAGACGGCGGCGATGATGGAAATAAGCAATAAATTTCATGACAATCGGGTGCCATTGATGTATAACGACGATGACAGCGGCGGCGTGTGGTGTGCGTGTGCGCGCGTCCGTTTTGTCATGGTTGACGCCACCATGTAACATTGAGACGAAAACAATGGTGCCGGCGGCGCTTAAAGTGGCGGCAGGCAGCTGGTGTGCGGGAGTGCTGACGGGCGAGTGTACGGACGGATGGTGCGGGTGTGCACCGTCGCGTTGTAGGTTTTCCGTCTGCCCGTCGCCCGTCTGTACACACACACACACACACACACACACACCACACACACACACACACACACACACACACACGCACGCACACATACACACAAATATAATATATGAAATTATATTATATACTATTTGTCTACATGTAGTGCGTATACATATCGTATATTTATGTACGAGAGAACGGTGCAGACGGCCATCGTCGTCCGTCTGTTTCCGAAGACTGCGGACTTCCACTGCGACTACGTGGACGGGGTCGCCTCCGGTGGATAATTACCTCCGCCATCGACGCCGTTTCACCTGTTCACGTGGCGCCATAATCATCCGAAGCACCTTTTGTCTTTACGCACAGTATAAATGTGTAATGTGTATGTACATATATTATAAATAATATATATATATACGGCGTGTGCATGCGTAATCACAATTATACGTACGTGCGGTATTATTTCGTCATCGTCGCAGTGATGATGATCATGATGATCGTTATAAATATCATAATCGTATCCTTGTCGCGGAGACACCGGCGCGAGGCGACGTGTGCGCGTGCAAGTGTGACGGCGACAGGCGCCGGACGGCGGCATTACCGCGACGAAACGCGGACGACGAAATTTCACTGTCTGCCCTACAAAACGCACACCGAGCAAGAGGAAACCCGACCGGACGGTGTGTGGTGGCAGTGGAGACGTGCGATATACCTCTACCTGGCGGGGACACTGAGGTCCTCGGGCGTATAGAGCGGGAGAGACGTGTACGCGCACGAAGGCAATGACCTTTTGCAGCGGGTGTAGGTATGAGAATTCGGCGCGTAACGTCAACGCTAATCGAAAATCATCGGATGGACGAAGTGGACTTTAAAATGTACAACGGGTTGTTTTCTTTTTAGATTTTTCGATCACGTGACAACAACGTTATGCCAATAGATTTTTATTTTTTTTTATTAATCATTTGCTACAGAAGTCTACGACACTTGAAACTATCTCTAAACCCCGCTGTTACGTGTATATATAATATATTATAGATACCATTATAGATGCTTTAAAAAAAAAACACGAGAAAATGATTCACAATATAATTAAAAACATGAAAGATTATGTAATGATAGCGAGAGTAAGAAATATCGCAAATCGAAAAACATGTATTCTCTTATGGCTACCGAATCAACGGATAATGTCTACCTCGAAAAAAATCAAAGTAATAAAAATGCTCTTTGCAATGCTGTTTACATGTTTGCCTAGCACAAATATTTTGTACGGAAACTGGTAAACTGTATTAATAAAAAGTAATTTGAGTATAACAGTACTCATATTAAATAATAATATTATCTCATGTGCGCATCGCCGTACAGAAAAATAAAAACGATGTTCATTATTCGGCATTAAGTAAATACTTTTTGACAATAGTATTCATAATAATAAAATTCGAAAGCGTATGATGTATAATAATAACCACCGAACAGCAACTTTATAGCACGTAGAAGTAGATATACGTATACGTACTTAATTCAGTATATTCTATAAAAAACAATTTATAATTTATACCAATTAATAATTATTTAGTTGTATGTGTTACGATACCAAACCTAGCCACGAAGAATTTGACTGAAAATTTTAATGTGTATAAACTAAAAGTCAATGTATACCAGGTATCAATAATAAATAATAAAGATTCTCAAAATCTTAAAAATGATATTTTTTATTCAATTATATTACCTCATGAACATTGAACAATGTTTGGGTTTCTTGCTGCGTACTACGTAGCTATGATCAAATTTGAAGTAATAATAACAAACGTATTTTGAAGCTTTGAAACGCTGGAGTTCTTGTTTTATTATAATTACCATAATAAATTAATAAAGTAATAATCGTTAATTTAAGGAAACGTGTAATTTTGTATAATATTGTACTCTCGTTACGTAAACTTGTTCCTGTATGTTTGGAGGTATGAAATATTCATTATAGGCACTATATACATTTCAAATTTTCGTCTTTTATAAAACTAATAAACTTAGTAAACGATTAAGTGATCTTAGGGATTGTATATCAATGGTTATAATAATTAAATTTAGATGTACATTAATTAGAATCTTTTTATAAAGCTCATCAAACCAAATCTAACTTTTATTTATTTTTTTTTTTGCCGAATATATAAACTATCGTGTCTATTACTGTTTAGCAGGTTTACCTGCATACAAGTGAATATTAAAAATACTAAATTGATTGGGAACAATATAAAAAATAGAAATAATGTTAATAAAAAAACCAACTTAACTTAATGTTTATCAAATAATAAATTGTAAATACTAACTGTATGGTCTGTATGTAATAATAGGCTAATGAAAAGTGGTCTTATCATTAATAGAAAATGTGTTTGTTTTACATTTTATGTCTTTATGATACCGCTACTTCTGCCTATCGAATTTCTAAGAATACGCAATACAATACATTGTATTGTAACATTGAAGCAGAGGTCAACAAAAGGGTCATTGGAATGGAGATATTAAATGGAACCATCTAAGTGTTATTTTAATGGCTTCAAGATATTTCGATGGGATGGATAGTTTCATTGTTGTATTAATATGTTTTAAAATAAATATAATAATAATCTGGTGTCTAAATATTCGCCAACAAAGTGTTGAATGTGATTAACGCAAACCATAACAAGGATTTACATAAATATTAAAATTATTTTACAACTTAAATATTTTATTGTCTGTATGTTCGAAACAGATCTCGCTGTAAGGCGTTTGGTAAGCTATATATAATATATGTAGTATTATAATGTGTATAAATGAAAAATCAGAACGCCTTTTCTACGTACAATGTTGTTCACTGAATATATTATGTAAAATAAATACGACGCAAGGAAGATATTGGCATTGGTTTAACGTACATAACGTTAAAAAACAAGTACCGAGTAATGGTTTAAGATTATATGATACGTTATTGTTTAACTGGATTAAATGCCGATATTTTTAGGGATGTTTGTTTTCATTGCAGTCTGTAAAATAGATTTTATTGACATATTAATTCGTATTTTTTATGGTTTACCATTTGTTTTAACGATATAATTATCCAAATAGTCCATCCATGTCAGCGTTAATAAAGTAACAATATAATATTATGCAATACGAGTATACTCAACAGTTATAGTATCGTGAAACATGAATAATCAAAATTATAGCAATAACAATATTATTTATTTATTGTAGTACCTTATATAAAGGTTTTTGGAATTTGATCCAATGATAAAAATACATTTTTTAGATAGTTAATACTTATTATTAAAACTAATTAACATTAACAAACTATGTGTATATTCTACACTAGTAAATGTTTTTTTTTTTTTTAAATGTACCTAGTTCATAATAAATTACTTATCATTATTTAATTAAATAAATTTCGAAATATATCATTAATTTAAATAGTAATTTGTTGATACTAGAAAAGTAAATTCAATACAATATAATCCTAATAAATTACACAATTTATTCTATTTTACTTTCAAAGTTTCAATAAATATTCGTATAATTGTCAGTTAGTAATAATTAATTTACATATCGGGTAAATTCCAAAAAAAAAAAATTATTGTACTATATATAATAGGTGTTTATTAAGTTAGTAAAAATATGTAAAAATATTATTCAATATGTGTGGTTGAATTATGAGTTCGACATACCTAAAAATAGATACCTAAAGATAGATTAATGAATAATGAAGATAGTTGCTAATGATTTGGAAACCATTTACCTACTGACGACTGACGAATGACCTTTCATTACCGGTCACCTAGACTTCCTAGGTATACATTTCAAACATAAAAATAGTGTTTTTTTGTTAATCATAAAATGATTTCAATGATTTTGATTTTTATCATTTAAATAAGATAAGAAATGAAAACAGTAACATCCAGTTCAATACTTCGATTCATCTTTGTCATCATTCACCATAATTTTATTATTAGTATTATTTTATAATGTTAAAAGCAATCGTAAATTTTCAATAATAAATCATTGCATTAAGTATTAAATTTACGATGGAATTATAATATAGTAAATTATTGTTCGTTTTTTAAAATTTAAATAATCATAATACCTAGTACCTACTATTAAAGAAAATTATGCTTTCATGTTTATGATAAAGGATTTTTGAAACTGTGTTGTATAATGATAGTGAATACATAACAATAAAACTATAGTTAAACGTCGAAAACAAATTACTGTAGTTACATTTGGATTTAAACAAGTGTAGTTCTTTAAGTAATAGTTATCCATTTTTTTTTTATTGAACAAATTTTTATCTAATGTAAAATGAATTACAATCCATATCCTCATACCAGTCATACCCATATCATTAATAAACAATAATATTAGTTTGGTATAGGCGGTATAGCAGTTTTTACTATATACTTAAACTATTTATTATCTGCGACATTTGTACAGATTTTTATGGACTCTCTACTATCTACACTATATTACATTCTATATTTCTATATCTATTTAATTATCAAAATTAAGAAACTCAGTTGATAAAATGGTAATATTGACTATTAATTACTAACTAGGCATATACGATATACCTATGATGCCTTTAAAATAAGTATTAAACATTGAACTGGTTCGAAAACAGAAATAATTATCTGGAAGTATAATGTCTAATATTGCCATTAACCTAAATGAGAATTTCGATACGTTGTATTATTTTGATAAATAATCAGAATTTATTAACTTTATAATATATCTAATATCTATATCATAATATTATATTGGTAGCTTTGTCGAAGCTGTAACTATCTCAGAAGGTAAATAAATAACATTAATAAATCAGTAAAAACCATAAAATTATACATTTTATAATTATTAACATTAAAAACACAATGCAGATTAAAAGATAATCCTATAATACATTTATTTAAAAAAAATAGTTTATTTAGACATATAATTTGTTTGTTATTTACATTTATTGTTGATTGTTGTAACTTATACTCTAATGTCTTTAGGATCATAATAAATCATAATAAATAATAATAAAAACACAAATTTTAACTCTCAATTTATAATCACCACACAACTCTTCAATTAGAATGTATAAGCTATATTCTATATACAATAAAATAACTGTGTATGTTTCACTATACCGGAATCGGTAAATTGCGTTTCCCAAAAAAGGTCATGGTTATATACTATGTAAATTAAGGCCCGAGTAAAAACATATACGTAAATTGCGGCCTGGGACTTTCCGATTTCTGGCCTATTGAACAATTTAAAAATAAGTATTAATATTATCTTTAATATTGATTAATACGATGTGTTGCACAGTTAAAACGTGGAAGTGTTTTTAGAAATTTAATGATGATAATATTCATATAGATAGTCTTAAAGATCACTTACAAATTTCCGAACAAATAATAAATCGACGGAAACTTAACAACAATTTAAAAAGAAAACGTAATTTACGTATGCATAAAATATACCCAAGTCGCAATTTACATAAAAAATAGAAATGGAACGCAATTTACAGCGACTACCCCCTCTATACCTCAATCATCATCATTAATGATCGGTAAATACCTAGTATATAATTATATGTCTATATACTAAATTGGTAATTTATAATCACTTATATAATAACATAATTATATTGTAATACAGATAAACAATATACATCAGCGCAATGAGTATGATATTATGGCGGTTTATGTTATTACAAGGAGGTGGGTATTGGTATATTAAATGCGCAAAACGTGTTCTGAATTAGGCATCGGTCGTTGCTGGGAAAATAGGCAAAACCGTCATCAGTGTTGAATAATGAAACGCGAGCGACCCATATACTAACGACATTACCACCACCGACCGGTCGGCATCAGTGGCGACAGCGGATTGTAAGTTAGGGATTAATTCCACACACGGCCGGTCTGGGCCCCGCGTTTACAATAATAATATAATATCATAAATATTACGACGATTTTACGTCGTTTTCTCTCTTTCCATCACCTTAGTGTGACGTGCGCATATTTATTTATTATTTTTGTTACCGACGTTCGTATTTATATACTCATATTATACGCACACGTTATTATCATTTTTCCGTATCGTTGAACTTTGTTTTTTATACGTGCACGCTACGTGAAAATAAAAAAAAAATGCATTACACGCCTGTGCGCTTTGGCGCCGAGTTTATGGACGATTAACATTTTTGTTTATCGCAAGGCAATAAAATAAAACGCCTGTTCGCCGCGCCAACAGGTAGCGGTAATATATTTTATACAGCGGCGAACGACTTACGAGTCATATAATAGTATAATATACATCAACTATGTGGTGTAATAATAGTAAAATGCAACTGCAAACTGTAGCTACAAAATCGAACTCGTTTTTATTTATTTATATTTTATATCTACGTTGTACCACAATATCAATTATCAGAAGAAATGTATGTTTTATTCGCGTTCGATATTAGTGAGATATGTAGAAGTAGAAAACTTATATGTTCATAGGAAATTATATTATAATATACTTAACAGTTAACATTAAAATTTTATAAAAATTATGTTATACCGTAAAAATATTATATAATACCTATTTATAAGTTATAACTATAATATATAATACAGTAAAAATATAAGAATGCATGTATCATTTAATAAATTATAATATAATATAAATTTTATTATTCCATCTCTAGTCAATTGTTGTACCTACGTATAAATCAAACTACGTTGCATTTTATAAGAATCACATAATTTGAGATTTCCTCCCATTTTTAATTATTTACTTAATGTAAATTCTCAGAATTCTTTTAATTACTATTTTTTCTCGATGTATAAATTGTATTATTTTATATTAATCATTGTTGCCTTGATGTCAGATGTGCAGTGGCCAGTGGTTTTAAATTTTAATACTTTAGCGACAAATGATAATTATTCAATTACGGTATAGGTACATAAACCGTTCTTAAAAATTTAAAATATTTGTAGAATGATTTTAAAATTATATCAGATATATGCATAAAATTAATTGTACATACACATATTTTACAACAAAAAAGGAAAAAATTATTTTAAAATATAATATACATACAAGCTAAATTTTTCCTAAAAATATCCTTTACGAATATCGGTGAAAAATATGTATAGATTTCTTGAAATTTATAAAACTCGTTTATATAATAGACATTTGATTATAATATATAAATAATTATTTAATTTTCAAGGCTCCCTAGCTAGGGGGAAGCGCACCCTAGATTGAGAACCGCTGCAGCTAACATGAAATTATATTTGAAACACTTATGATATCAAAATGGTGATAAAATATCTACCATTTATTTGATAGATAATATGAAAAAAAGGAATATCTTTTATGTAGTTATATTATTATATATAATGTATAAAGTTTCAAGTATTCGATTGGTGGCAGACGGATAGCAATATTATAAAATGTTATACATTTATTTTCAAAATATCTATTATATCGTTCAATATAGTATGTAAATGTACATATTTCTATGTAATTACCTGAAACGGAAGACGAACGACATTCGCACAACGTGTAAGAAATCTCGAAAAATTGCGGTGCTGGTGTAAGACTGTAAGACTATATTGTTAACAATAGTTGGCGACAATATTATAATATTAAAATAATATACTTCTTATGCCCCTTCGTGGTGGTCGAATCGGCAGCATCAAGCACACTGTCGGTTGACCACGCGTGAATCCTCCCCGTTTTTGGAATGCGGCGAAATGCGCGGACGCCAGTTGGCCCCGCCCACTGCACGCGGACAACGCAGCGAAAAGTTTGGCGCCCCATCCCAGTCCCGTACATCATAGCTACATGGTTTAGCGTGGCTTTCATAGTACTATAATATAATATAGGTACTATTATATTATCATATTTAAACAGAGTGATTCTTTGAGCGACAGATAACGCTCATTATTTTGAAGTATACCAATTTTTACTATTCTTCATATGATCGTAAATAATAAAATACTGAAGTTATCTGATTTTTCTGAGTAAGTTACTTTATTTGATACGTCGTTTCGTATTAACTAAAACGTATTTAAACATTTAAAACTTGTACATTATAGTTTAAAGTTTAAAAGGGTAAAATTTACCTCCTATAATTGGTATTCTAATAATTATTATACATTTATACGTTATAAATATGTGGTAGCCATAAATTAAAAAAATATTTCAAATGATTGTAAAAAAATAAACCTATGAATAATTGTTAACTTTTAACGAAATTGAAAACGATATTTTGATTGCTATTCATTATGCAAAGTAATAGATACGTACCTACCTATTAAAACTAAAGATTATAATATTATTTACACATTACATTTTACCGCAATTATAACTAATTATGTATATATTCTTATTATAATAGGCATAATAATATGATAATTATATTTTAATTATACAAAAGGAAATTTAATTGATACAATAAATTACATAAATCACATAGTTGTGTGATTTTATAGTGAATACTACACTCATAGGTACCTATATAGAAAAAATATGATAATAATAAATTAATAAATTATAATTAAATGGTAATTAACGATTCGTCGCACGTTAAACCGTTAACTAATAATCCTTCGATTACGAAATTTTCTGGGCTCCACATCACTCGTCAGGGCGTATTTAAGGGGAGAACATGGGGCCTGTGCACTCTCTAACTGTATTTTATACTTTTTTTTTATTATTGAGAGTATTAGCCTTTTTAAGTTCTCGGTACGCTCCATGTATGCTAATTTCAAATTTTTGTTTATGCCCCATCCACCCATAAGACATTCCTAAATACTCCGTGGTCATTTTCTAATTCTGTTTTTTATACATTATAATTAGAGCATGGATTTTTATGTACTAAAAAGTATCGAAATAATATTTCGTGTAATACGTAATAAAAATTATGAAAATATGCAACGAATATGCAAGAATTTTATTTTGTTTATTTAAAATTTACAAATTAAGTAATAATAAAAAAATTAATTATTTAATACTTTTAAAAAACATTTAGGGAATTTTCTTAACTACTTAATGTATTTTTAAAATCACAAACAATACATTTTCCACAAGGTACGATGATGCTCTTATATTTAACCTTAGCTATCTAACCTTCCAGCTTCCTAGAGAAGAGTGGTTTAGCAATATTTCTGACTTAGTATGCTTGTAAATAAAATGTCGTAATCCAACCTAATCGATCTATTGCGAGACAACACTGATCGCTTTTTTGCTCGTATTACTATTTATTGAATAGTGTTACTTCTATCAATTATTAGTGAATTGACTGTAAAGAAAATGATAGTATTCTCATCTGGAATCTAAGCATAAAGCAATCTATCAAACATAATAGGTATTCCACAGAAAAAATTCCAGTACGGATCCTTGTGGTACTCCGCTTGTGACTCCTCTTTGAGGTTGTTTGGAATGTGATCACGCTTAATGATACAATCAGCAAAGATTATGTGCATGAGATAGGCTAAATGTTAAAATAATTTAGTGCCATTATTCATTAAGATCTCCTACTTAACATTAGTGAAGGAGTTTTTAATATCAAGGCTGACTTTTACTTAAAAGTTGTTATTTTCAAAATTTCGGTACCCTAAAGTTGAGCCAGCCGGGCTACTTCTACTATTTAGAATTTTTATTCCACCTCCATATTGTGATTGGGTATCTACAAATACTGACTAATAAATCATAATATAAGGGTGGAATAAAAATTCCAAAAAGTTGAAGTGGTCTAGCTACTAAACATTCAGAGATAATATGAAAGTTGTCGACCAACAAATGCTGATATTGTGCTTGCAAATTCTTACAAAGAACTTATTAAAATTTGATTTGTTCAGATATTGAGATTATAAAGAACGCCCGGTTCCGAGAATTTGGGCTTAATGTTTTGTGAATAATCTAAGAATAATCAATAATCAAATACTTACAAATGATTTACTAATTAATGAGGGACCAATAGTGAAATTGGTTGGACAATGTTGGGCAGTTAACTTCATGGACATTATACTAAACCCTTCACCGTTGCTGACCGGCACGATAATATTCTTCATTTTTATTAAAGCATTCTCCGTAGATAGGCCTTTCCAAATTACCTATCCGATTGTCCTCCGCAAGTACGTAAGTTTTCTTTCAGCTTACTAGCTAGAACGCTTTCCAGGATTTCGCCTGCATTATTAAATAGATACAGTGGTCTGCATGACGAGAGAATTTTTAGATCTCTGAATTTTCCGGAAGAGTACAAACTGGAAACGCATTCATTGATTCACTCATGGAGTCCTTACAGTCAGCTTTCACAACACAATTGTATACCACGCGTCATTGTTTACAGTTTTTATCAGATCCGCCCAACACTTTTCTTTACTCAATTTTGTAAATGAGTTCAACAGCTTACGTACTTCACGTAACTCATTCTGTTTTACCGTGTCTCTCCCGCTGTTTTCGTGCATGCGTTAGGATTTTCCTCTGGTGGACACACTCTCTCCTAGCCTGCGTAATGTTCTCGCTCCACCAGAGTATAGATTTTTGTCCTTTATACTGATAATTTTGTTTTAAGGGTGAAATAGCATGTCAGCTTAACTCCCCTTTCACCTACTGCTTCCTATAGTCTCAGCACTAACGTATTATTTGGCTTGGTCCACTTCATGATTAGTAGCCCCACCGTCATCAAATCTTGGTCGATATTTGCAGTGATCTAGTCCTCGTGATCAGGTAATCGTAAGTTTTTTACTTGCTCTCTATTACTATTGCACTGATATTCTATGTACCGATAGTTTTTTTATTCCTTCCTTAAAGAAATTGCTATTGGCTTATTTGTCCTTCGGCAATTCCGATATCGGGGTTTTGTCCACGTTTACCCCGTGCACCTACCAATAAACATTATTTCTATGCTTGTGTTTGCCTCATTAGAGGTAGAGTAAGTATCTGTCATTTCTGAGTTTTTGGTATTAGTTATTGTATCGAATTATGCAGAAGACCTAGCATTAAAGTCACCCACTATTATTGTTCGAGCACGGACGCGACGTATTTTATCGCAGCGCCGTGTCGGACGGGGAAGCTTCGCGATAAAGTTGCTTCCCCCCCCTGCCATCCATCACTGGATTGCTGGCCGTTGGCTACCTATCGCGGGCCAAATCCGTGTGTCTTCTCCAGGCGGTCGAGCTTGACGCATCGTCGCGTCCGCTCGCCGCCTTGCGCTGTGTTCGCACCTGCAAACCGCGTGGGCAGACTGCGGACACCCTTTTGTCTTTTCCAAACGGTTGGGCTTGACATACGTCTCTGTCCGCCCACCGTTATTTGGTGTGCCTTTTTATTGGTGCCGTTACACTACGTCGTGTGATCAACTTTTATATTACAAAGTGTGGTCAGTACACGGATACGTCACCACAATTAGTGGACTTGTTGGCAAGTTGGCCATTATTCTGTACTCTGTTGTCAACGTGTGCGAAGTCGATTGCTGTATTCTGCATCATCGGGCCGCCGGTCAACTGTTAAGGACCACGTATATCACCCGACGAGTTATATAAAACCAAGTCGTACCTCTATTATTATTTGGTTGTACCTACCTACCTTATGATTTTGTATTTTTTTTATATTCTATTACTATATATTATATGTTATGTGTTATTATTATATATATATCAATTGATGTCAATCGACCCCGGGGCGCCTTATATTAGGTCCGTTATAATTTATTAATATTTAATGTATTTGGGCTTATTGTTAATATATATTTTGATCGGTGTCATATTATACATCTAACACTTTGTCACATAAAATATTATTTTCATTTATTGTAATCTATATTGGGTACCCTTCCCTATTTCCCTTCACCCCGCGAGTCGTTGCCGCCAACCGCAATATTCGTAGGAGCGGCATCGGCGCAAACAATTATTATGTTAACCTGTTTTTACCATAAGCTTTATTCTATCCTGTCAAGAAACGTACAGACTATAGAGGCTTCCAATCGGCGCATTTTATGAGGCGTAACAATAGTAAATGGTCACTTCACTTACTTTAGCAGCAATGAAGTCGTGCCCCTGCACATATCAACAACTGTTCTAAAAATATAAATACCCCTATCACAGCTTGTCCAGATTGGTCAAGATTCCAGGTTGGGACCTATCAACTACCTTCTTGTCGGTTTGCTAATTATATTGACATTAGCTCTTATTTCAGTAAGTCCTGAGCACCTCGACAGTAGTTTGGATTGATCTGCAAAAACGAATTATTTAAGGTTATGATTCGTTTCCACAATCCTTTCTTCACAATATCTGGATAAGTGTCCTATTTTTTCGAATTTAAAGCAACACCCAGTCCTATCTTCTCCTGTATATGTGACCACTACATGCATCTCAAGGCATTTATAACACGTTAGGTTTGCCAAAGAGTGTAATTCTGCCCCTGCTCCAACCAACCATTATTGTTAGGTCTTAAACTAACTTCCAAGCGACTACCATCTGAAAATCCAGCCTAATCGAGCGTGAGCCATTGTAGTCGTCGTGGAGGGTGAATGACTTGACAAACGCCGGATCTACGTCACGCTTTCCTATTTCGACACTCAGCTCCTCCAAAATGGTTGATTCTTTCATATCCATGATCAGAATAAGAGAAGTTATGGTAAGGCACGTGTAAGGCCAAACTTCTCTCCGAATTTCAGGGAAACGTGTCTGCTTGATACTTGTATGCTGTCTTTGTTGTAGATATGTTAATTCCTCGTTCCACTAGGTTTGGTAAAGCTTCCTTTGCCTTTCTTATGAGCTCAGTATAAAATGTTCATTCTTCGGGTGCACCAATGATAACTGCTTCATTTTTGATCAGTCTCTTTCCTATTATAGTTGCGTTTTTCATTTCTATAATACCCTTAGGATCTTTTTTTCTTTTTGCATTCTACAGGTTTCTAGGCGTTTTTGCTTGTTCCCTCTTGGCATTGATATAAGAGTTCAGACTAAGTTTCTTACTCAGACTCACCGATAATTTTGGTTGGTTGCAATTGATGTTTCAGAGGCCATCGTATCTGTCTTTTAGGTTTTGTTTCCGTATCATATCTGGATTTTGTTTTATATTGTATTCAGCTGCATTAGTATCTTTTACTGAGGTTATTGGAGACTTGTTTGCTTCTTCGGTCTGCTAAGCTGCGCGTGCTGGTAAATCAAAGGTGTGGTGTCTTTGGTCCATGCTTGATCTAAGTACAGTTTTTTCGGCTTCATAGAAAGCACCGTGTATACTATTTTAGCTGTTACACAGTTCCTTCGTTAATTGAACTTTTTTAGTTTGCTTTAGCTGTTATCAATTTTGATGACGTTTCCTTAATTCTTTATGCCATTGGTCTGACGTGGCTTGTAACATTCTCGTTTACAGCTTACTTGACTCGTTCATCTTTTTGTTCACTAAATACGTTGCTTGCCTGAACATGGGTGTCCAACATGACTTTCTCGGCATTAATAGTATTACTACTAGTAGGTGCTTGGCTAGCTACTCCTACTTTTGAAATCTGGTTGATTGATTGTGACACCTATTACGAACCACTTATAGCCACCGCCACTTGGAGTTCTAGACTCTGGGAATGTAGCATTATTTTTATTTGTTGTATTTATCATAATTTTGTTGTCCTTCACCATCGATACCAGCTTCGCATCGGTTAACTTGTTTCTGTTGAGTAATCCTTACATCCCTAATCTTGGTTTATTGTTTTTCTTTAGAGGCCGTTTATGTGTGGTTGCAGGTGAACAAAGACTTACTGGCCCCCGCCAATTAAGAAGAGGGCCGGTTCAAGCGTAGTAATCTCTTAGCATAGACAAAGTTAATGGTTTGTAAATCCTCTCCATGTCAAGGTGAGTCCTATTGGGGGGGAGGGGATATATTTTTAAGCTCAACATTATTATTATTATTATTTACTGATTGTATATTGGGGTTCTGGTAAATAAAAATATTGATTATAATTAGAAGAAAAATATTATATTGTTAGTTTAAATTCCTTGATTTGTTGAAGATACCAGAGATTACCAACCGGGGTTAGGTTTATTTAGAGATCCGCGAAATTATTTGAAATATATTTTTTATATTATTTATGTAATAGAATTTAAAAATTATAATATATAGTTAATTTTAAATGTAACAATTTTTTTTTTAAAATATAATATGTGTATATACTATATAGTATATACCTACTTCTTACTACTTTTGTTTATACTTACGCACTGCTAAATATAACCAAAGTAGTCAATAGGATGCCTCTAGATTCTTAGAAAATGACTAAGCGCGCCGTAAGTCGAAAAAGATTGAGAACCTCTGTTCTACACTCTACGCTCTTTAATAAAATTATATTTTAAATGAACACATAAATATCACATTTATTACTATAATTAATTATAGTTAAACTAACCTATAGATTCTTATGACTGAAAATTGAAATTCTCATAAAATCTAAAAAATACGCATGACTAAAACAATTATATTTTGGTAGTTGTAATAGCGCCTGAAAGATTCAACCAATTGTCTTCACGATATCAGTAAATAGATTATCAATAAAATAATTCATGGTAAGGTGGTAGAAATAGAAAAAATCAAGAATCTCTTTCAAAGAAACGCAATAACGTCGATTTAACGTTTCATTTGAATGACGTTGAATTAACATAAATAATTTTACTAAGAAAAAAACATATCAAATAAACGAATATTAAGGAAATTTCAAATTATACAATGTAAGGTATTTGGAAAAACAACCAAACGGATGCAAGAGTGATTTGACTTTTTATTTTTGCAGTGTATTATTTGCTCGGAAGTGTAAATTTGAGAACTAGCGAGTTCGCATGGTGAAACCACCGTACTCGTCGGGAGATGATTTGCATTGCTAAGTATAAAGAAACGAAATCGGTTTACACGTATAATAAGGAACATACATAAAAATCACAATTAATATGAGAAAAAATAAAATAAAATACAATTGTTAACAATAAAAATAAACAAGGTAAATAATTTTATATGTTGGTAACAAAGAGTAACAAAATATTAATAAGTGGTGACAAATCCCTTTAACAATAATATACCTATAGGTAATAGATATGGCATCTATAACCCCGTATTTTTAGACATTGTTGATATCTAGCTATATACCTATTAACTTTTGAACAATCAAGATATCGAATTGACTTATTTCTATGTATAAAGTCAATAGGTATCAATTTTATTCAATAAACAACGATTTTTCACCCTATTTTTTTGATTGGTAAGTATAAAATTTGATTCATTTTTATTTTTTTATGATTAGACAATTTTATAGATTTATTATATTTGTTTACCCATGAATATTAATTTTTCGTGGGTGCAAAGACAGGTTTTGCTGCTTACTCTCTCATATAAATAGTTCCTAGTACCTATGGAAAAAGATTATAGTACGTTGAAGCGGTATACAGCTTGTTCGCCGAAGACGTGACAACAACCGGGACGTTGGTGGTAGACTGATAGAGTGATATGTGAGGATAGGTTACCGGTCCATGCAGAAAGGGAAGAAGTGTGTGTGTATGTTAAACAGCTAAGGCAGGCGTTATTGTCGATTGGTGGACCTGAACCCGCGGAACAAGAGAACATTATCGCACGTTTGTTACCGTCTTGCCGATTATAAAATTAATTAATAAATGTATGTTTTTGAAATATTTCGTGTTTCACCCACTTTGTTCATAAATAGTAATTACATTTATACAAAACAGAATGCGTATGTTTTTTAAATTATGATCATGCAAAAGTGGTGCGCGCATTTTGTAAATATTTATTAAAAATAAACTTAACTATTATTAATACATCATTTTATCAAAAAATGTTTGCGTTTGTCTTAACGTTTGACCATGATATTATTATATCGATTGGTAACTCTGGTTCTTTTATTATGAAGTCGTATAAACTTCACATATCACATTTTGTTTATGTTTTACATTTTATATATTATATTTAAAAAATTATAAATTATTAAAGTATAAGTATTCTGAATAATTAATATATTTGACTATTTGAGGACCATCAAATCTGAAAACACACCATTTATACTCTATTATATATAGTGTTATTGCTGCACAGATATGATTTTTTCGTAATTACATAATCGTAGACTTTACTGTTAATTAATTTTTTATTTATAATAAAATTATGTTTAAATTTTGTTTTTCAATTAATGTTAAGCGTTTTGCTGTTTAATACGGCGTTACGACTTACTAGAGTTAGCAAACGTTGAAACTACATGAGCCATGGTATATAACATTTAGTCCACGGTTAGTATTAGTTCACTGGTCATAGCTGACTACATTATTTCTATACGTGTATACTGTATAACATATAAATATATAACAGTCAATCCAAATAGACGTTCAGCAAACGTATTCAACAAACATACACACACTGGCGTATCCAGGGGGGGGCACAGGGCCATCCCCCCATTGACCGTATCATATAATATATATTAAACATAATATGTAAAATAATTTATTTTGGCTATGTACTGGTTTGGAGTTTAAATTTAAAAAAGAAATGATTGTTTTATTAAAAAGATTATAAATATTTTACAGATACTATTGTTCTATACCTATAACATTATAACTTTTATAAGCCACAACCGCGGTAGAAGTTGCAGATAACGACGGACGTTGGAACATTCAACATTGGATTCATATACCGTTAAAGTAAACGTTTAAAAGTTAAAAGTTAAAACAATAAAACTTACTAATTAGTTATTTGATTTTTTGTAAAATATTATACCTATCATTTATTGATATTTCATGTAAATAAATAATAACTTAGGTATCCTATTAAATCCTGTTAAATCGTTATGACTAAAGTCTAAATGTATAAGAAATTGCTGATTCAAAAGAAAAATTGTTTTCAATTTTTAATTGTTCTAACTCTAAAAAACAAAAATTAAATAATATGAATTCAAATGATTTAGTTCTAATTTCGGTAAGAAAATAATTGTGTTCACCTTTATACTGATACATTTGTTATTATTATTATTTTAATATTGATAATATTGGTTGTTGTTTAAATAATAGGATATAAGCTCATAAAATGACAATGCAATAATGACAAATTTTATGCATATGTTCAAGAATTAAAAATACTGTTATTTGAATGTTATATATTTAATTTTTTTTGCCCCCCCCCCCCCCTCCTCCTGTGTAGAAATACTGGCTACGCCACTGCATACAAATATATTATTATATTATATTGAGCTGTTTTCAAGCACTTCGTTGTTTGTAAAAAATGCATCCATGTTAAATCTGTTGGTTAATGCTAACATTTAACGTAACGCAAGTAGAAACCTCAAAGCACCGCAACGTAAGTACAAATTTATCATTGAACCAATGACAACCGTGTTCGGTAATTATATTATTTATCGTAATTAAACACATATTTTTCGAGATTTATTTTAGTTCATGATCATAGCTGCACTGTCTTATAAGTGTTCAGCTTTATGCCGTGTACGGTGTACCTATATATCTCTTAAGTACCTATAGATGCTCTAATCTGGTTTCATAAGATCTAATAGCCGTGTGCACATGTCTGAATCGATTCTTTTATTTTTTTCATGTCAATTCAAATAATTTCCAATGTTTAATGATATTTTGCCAGTTGAGGCATCTAAAGATAGTTTATATTTATATATAACACAAATTTTATCCTTGTATCCAACATGTAACTTTACAATAAATGTATATACTATTTATATATATTTATGTAAATTCTAATTTCTATAACAATAATTAATAATTGTTTTTTTGTCATCTGCGTTACCGAGGTAACCCACAAATCAACAAAAATTTTGTTTTTACATTATATTTTCTGTTTTTATCCCGTTTTATCTTCCTTAGGAGATAAATTTCACAAAAACCGTTGTTGGCGGAAATCCTCCAACTATACTCCACCTACTTATCAAATTTCAGTTTTCATATAGGTCAATTATTTTTCGAGATTTCGAGTTAAATCTAAAATACCACTCACTTTTATTCAGTTTTATATATTACATAACAGGAATGGAAAATTATTTGAAATATACGTTCCAAAAATTACCTTTTTTTATTTTTCGAGCGTGCCATGAAAAATAGGGGAATCGTAAGTTCCTACACGAGAGTAACAGGTAGACAATTACATACTTTAATTCCTATACATAATATTGTCATATTTAAGTTCTTACACGACGGAAGACAGGTACGTATGTAACTTCCTACACTAGTACACTATACGTATATTATAAGTCATCAATCTAATATCAGTTATATCATATAATACTGCCATACATTTTAACCCTTCATTCCATATAATATATAACTTAAAAGCTATCTATCTAATTTAATTTTATAATTTTAAAAATAATAATTGTAATATAATAATAATTTATAATTGTAAAAAAATAATATTAATAATATTTATTAGGTAAATTATTAAATATTATATAAAATGCATCACTTATATTTTTTTTTTCAATTATGAATTATTATTATATTACGACTATTATTTTTAAAATTATTAAATTAAATTTGATAGATAGCTTATAAATTATATATTATATGGAATAAAGAATTCAAATGTACGACAGTATTATATGGTTTAACTGATTTTATAGATTTATAACTTATAATATATCACATATATAGACATATAGTGTAGGAACTTTTATTCACGTGTACCTTTTTTACCGTGTAGGAACTTACACATGTATCTTTTTTTTACTGTGTAGGAACTTACATAATATGTACTTTATTCTATTGCGTAGGAACTAACATATGTATTTTGTTAACCTGCTAGGTCTCGTGTAGGAACTTATTCGTCCGAAAAATATTATTCAATATTATAAGAAAAAAAAATATCGTAATTGTATTGTATAATAATATTAATATGTATATTTAATGGGGTACATACTACATATTATTATGAGCATACCTGCATACGGCTTTTATCAACCAATAAAGATTATTCAATTTTATCTGTAGATAAATGTATAAAACAATAATATATTATATTATATAATATTGCGTTCGGTTTATACTTTATTATCTAACTTTTTAACGAATCTATAACTAATACAAATAATATAAATAATAGATATATATTATATGTATGTATGGCTCAGAGCGATCGACGTTGTGGCAACGCGACTGAAAAAAAATAACGTTAGCTACCAAAAAATATATATTTTAATTTTTTACAAGCCCTCAAAATCTTTTCGTGTGACACCTCAGTCACGCGTGCCATGGATTTGAAATTCCTATTTTAAAATATAATATATAGTTGTGGGTATTTAAAAAACTTAACTTTTAAGTTTTAACTTAAAAATGCTATTATTTTTCTGAAAATATGTAATTTAACTTGAATTTAGTTTAATTTTTTTTTTAAATAACTTAACTTAAATTATAGGTAGTTAAAAATGTCTAACTTACCCGGTTTTGTTCTAAACCACCTATTGTTTTGTATAATCCGGTACACACAAACATAGAATCTAAATTTATAAGTTACAGCGTTCATATTATGTCAACATAAAACGAAATGATTAAACATTGAATTATATAGTAGTAAAACAGTGACTTAAACGTGTCTTCTATTACTACTTTACCGTCATCGAGTGCAGTTCGACAGCAGTAACGTTAATTTGGATCTTAATATTCATACAACTATTACCTACCAATTATTTTAACGAGCTAGTTATAACTTATAACATTAACTTTAGACTTAAGTTATTAAATATATAAAATAAATGTATAATGCATGCATTTCTTAAAATTATTAAATAAATTATATTTTATTAAATTAAAAATTTAAATAATTAAAATAAAATATTATTAATATATAATACAAAAATTATTAAAATAATTAAATTAAATTAAATTTTATATTAAAAAAAAAAGTATTTATAAAAAAAAATGTAAGCGAAGAACAATAAATATAGAAAAAGTAATAAAAAAAAAGAGAAAAATAGTACATCGACTGGACAACACAATAAACTAAGTAAGGAAGCCAGGGAGGAGGTACGAGATTGCGAATTAATGCAAAATAGTGTAAAAGCTAATTGGTATAGCCATATAGGCCACCACTCACCAGTCACTTCTGCAACGTTCTCTGCACAGTCATTCCTATGGGCAGACAATGGTCACGGACACGTTTGCTTGAGTGCGCGATGCGACGACCACGATACGGCAGGCAAGGCTTGACAGTTTCGGCCACGGAAACGACGGTTAATGACGAGCAGCTAGTACGCGATGTCGTACGCTTGTCAGACAGTAATACAAATGACAACTTTTCGACGGGCGGTCGAGACTGAAGAAACACGGGGCTAGCGAAGATCTTATAGAGCCTGCAGAATCGGTGGCAACCGGAAACGCGACCAGCCGACACGGCCTTATAGCTACTAATCGCCTAAAAAGAGAGTCGACGGACCGCGCCACAAAGCACCGCTGTCCTAACATAGTCTCCTCTCTAAGGGTTTAGCTTCTGGCGTCCCGTAGTCGGCCGCGTCTATCATCCCCGGTCTCAGCCATAGTCACCAGATTCTGTAATCGTAGAGTTCCTGCGAATCTGGTGCCGCTGACGTCCGTGTTCCTATAGCTCAAAATAATATCGTTACTCACCCAATGCCAAAGTCTTTTCTGTCACCGTTGTAACGAGTCGTCATCTGTACTACCATCGGAGTCATACAAATAACGTCTTGGCGGAATCGTTGCTCTCGCCGGTACCGCTGCCAGTCATCGTCGTCCATAATTGTTCCGCAAATGGGAGCTCGTTGAACAACCAGAGTGGTCGATCGCGTTATATTATAACTTTCATTTGCTATAGTATTTAATGGTGCGGGTTTATTGTTTGTGTGGTGTATGAACAAATAATTTCGATGTAAAGTATGTTGGGACTCTAAAATGTAAATGAACTCAAACAACACATCGAGGAGAATTTAGAAAATTTTCAAGATCCTCAAAGAAAGTACGTACATATACGTTTAACATTCTAATTGGCTAGTATTAGGATTTCGCAAATCCGTTTATTTTTCCAAACACTTTTACTTAATTATTGATTTATTATATCAACTACGTATAGATATAATATTTAATAACCAAGATTTCGATTTTTACTGTACCTACTCGTCTGGGAGATATGATATAGGTAAATAAATTGTTTCATTATATAATACCACGTAGGTATACACTGTATACAACCATACAGTTATTATACAGATCCCCATAATCAAGTCGTATAATATACTCGTAATAATACCTAATATATAAATATTGATGGATCATATTACACAAACAAGAGAAACGTTGCTCTTCGGTCGTCGGCGTCAATCACAAGAATATAATATACTTAGTAACTCGCAGTAGTTGCATGTAATAAGTATAACAAACCTATTTTAAATTATAAAACATAATATCTGCATAAATTACATTTATGGAATAAAAATTGAACACCTATACTTGTATACCGTGCACGCTGTATACAGAAAGAAGAAGTGAGCTATAAATTGTAATACATCAAATCAGATAGTATTTTTAGTAAAAAATAATGAACTAAATAAAGACTGAGGAATTGTTATCTAGAGTGGTTTCGATTTGAATCCTGCAGCCTATTTTTGGATAATATATTAATATGACTAACACGAGGGCTCTGCTCTGAAATGTTTTTCCAACACAATATGATTTATGATTGCTTTCCAAGTTATAACAATACAAAGACACACGTTCTCCAAACTGCTTTACTGCTCTAGATTTATTTATAATAAATTATTATTTATATAAATTGAAAAATATACGTATATAAGAGATATATTCTAAATATTTCACGAACAGCACATCTTCTAAAAAACATTTTCCAAGTTTTTGAGCTTTTCATATTTTCCAGCTAAAATTATTATTCGTTGCTATAAATTATAGTAATTTACAAATAGGTAAGAACCAATTTTAACGATACAAGTCATAATTGGTGTAAATACGCACACAATGATAAGACAGTGTCTACTAAGAATCTACCCTCGACAGTAGGTACGGGGTATGCGAGTTTGAATAATTTTTAGTTTTAGTTAAAAATAATAAACAAACGTCTCACATTCTTGCAATCTTATACATATATTTATTCGCATCCTAGCGGCAAATATATGATTACACCGCGGAGAGCAGTAGTACACCAATATACCCTTCCCCTCTAGCCGGTGAATCGGATGATCTTCCTTCCGAGGACGTGAGTTTTCAATGCCCACCTGTGCAGCCGTGCGTAATGGCATACTACTGAATTGTGCATCGCATCAGTACCTACGTTAATATTCACAACTTACGATGTTCAGCGGAACCTTTGCGTGGAAATCGTAATCGCCAGTGATATTGATATAAAACATAACCGAACAGTCATCATGAGGATGAGTATGATGTTTATGTATGTATAATATAATAAACTATATTATATATATAACATTGCCGCGCCAGAGTAATCTAATCGAAGTGGCGTCAACCGATTTCTGCAGCAGAACCCTCTTGCGTGTCGCCGTCTTCGTCTCGCGGTATACCCACACTAGTCTTACAGACCCATTTTTTCCTCCCTAGCTAGTCCGAAGTCACGCGACTTGTCGTATAGTGGCAGTAGCTATAGCAGTCTGCTGCGGCCGTTGCCACCCCCCTTCCACCACACTACCAAACACACCAACCCGATGGAGTACTTTGCCCTCGCGTAATAATAAACACACATAGACACAAGCGCGTCGTCGTTGTGCAGTGTATATATAATATATATTAATACACCACCGCCACTACCACTGCACTATATACGCGTATATTATATATGTATATATAGTGCAGGGGGATGTGGCGGCGGTGGCTGTGGCGTTGTTGTTGTTGTTGCTGCTGCTGCCATGTGCGGCAGACTTAAAAGATGTCGGACGCCAAGGCGAAAGGCTCCACACCCACACACGGGCGCGCCGCCACACTACACGCGCGCACACACACACGCGCGCGCGCCCAGCCGGCCGGAGCCCGCGCGCGCCAGTCGTGCCGCCGTCCGCCACGAAGACGTCCAGACTAGCCGCACCGGCGGCAACCGGCGGGCGACGCCAACATCATTCTGTCGCCAATATTTCCATTATGTTTGTGTGTGGGTTCATATTATTGTGTATGTGTGTGTATGCGAACACACACACATACACACGACACACTAAATAGACAAGTGATACGACGCGTGTATGTGCGGAAACGACGAGAGGGCAGTCGCAGTCCCCTCGAGGTATTATGTTGTGTGCGAGTGGTGTCGTGTGTGGGGTGGGTGATATTAAAAATAGTTAACGGTTCGGTTGGCTCGGGGGCGCCACGGCGGCAAAAGTGTATACAGTAAATTATTATTATTATTGTTATTATTGCTGCGCTATTATATCGAATGTACGGCAATGTTTGGTTTTTTCCGAATTTACACATATCGCGTTTTTAACGTGATATATATTATAATGTGTGTACTGCATTATTGCATATTCATGTATATTTATATTATTATCGGCACATTGTCTGTTTACAGTTGTTATGTACACCATCTCGTCCCGCCAGCGGTTTGTTTCCGCAGAAGGTCGCAGTACGACCCTCACGCGGGTCCGCCGTTGTTTACACGAGTCGGTGGCGGCGTCAAAACGTCGAGTCAGCAAAGTAAATAACTCGGTGACGACGAGAAAGTGAACAATCCGCTGGAGTGCTGGACAGTTGGTTGTATTTCGGTAAATACGAGTTACGACCACCGCCAACATCTGCACCACAATGTCCGCAATAATATAAGAAATTAGAGTGTCAAGTGGTAACATGCTAGGTGTGTATGTGTGTATGTCTGGGAAGGGGTGATTGCCGGGTGCATTTTATTTGTCGGGCCTCATCACTTATGATTCCCGCGTATATGGCCAATAATTTTTCCCAATTTATTACTGTTACAGACAAAACACATCACCACCGCCGATTAGTGAATTGATTGAAATATTTTTCAAAATAACACTTTAATTAAAATTGCAAGTCGATTATAAACTAAAGAAGTATAGTACTATACATATTATTTTACGTTATTTACATATGTACACGATCGAAATAATAAAACTTTACATAAAAAAGTGTTTCTAGCAAGACCTAAATAAGAAAAATACCGAATACATATTTTAATATTTAGTCTTTAAATCCATTAATAATATTGTAGTTATTCGATTTCTGAATTGTTTAGTAAACTTAGAGGCTAAAGAGACTGTATTTTCAGATACTTCTGAATTATTATTATTAGAATGGTATGACGTAACGATATTAACTGTTTTTCAATTGAAAACTCGTATGTTTTACTGTAAATTATTAAACAGGTAATTTTTTTTAATTTCGATACTCCTAACACATAATTCTAAGGAGAATTTTTACATGTTATTAAACTTAACGCATAATTCAACAAAAGTATATCAAACCAGTAATAATTTTATATAGGTATCATGTATAAAAAATATTTAATCTAACACTTATTACACTCAAACAATTTTTATAAATTATCTAACAATAAGTACGTAGGTACCTATTTATTATTATTATATTTTAGTAATTTGTATTAGGTATTTCTTATCCCAGTCTCTCGTCTTTATATTACTCTCTTCATTAGTACATTATAATGCTTATAATTTAAAAACTATACTCCGATTTCGATTTTTATCCATCCAAATTATTGGGAAAATATTTTATTTTAGAAAATGAAATTAAATATGTACTATGGTGTCATTCCTAAAAGTACAAAACAACATATTTTAATAATTAAAATTTTTTTTAAAAAATAACAAATATTTTTAAAAACGATAATTATTTTCGAATAATGTGTTAAAGGAATTAACTCATAGTGTTAGTTACTCAAAAATCAACTACCAGCATACAGCTGGTAAGTATACAAGTATACAATTATACATATTATAATAATATGCCTGTAAATTGCATATAGAAATAATTATAATATTTAATTACAGTTTACAACACTTACAGTTTAGGCATATAGCTAGTAATACATTTTTAGTAGATTTTTCGGTTTTCTATTTATAATGTTTTTTTTTTTTAAAAATAGTGCACTTTTTAAATGTCAGCACTTATACCTAATTTGACAGTTGATTTTGTATCGAAAAAGTGTATATTATAAATTTATTTATGTATATTTATAAACTTGATGAGGCATAATATGACGACTACTAATCAACAAATCTACAATATATTTACGAATATTATGATAGGTATATTTTTAGAAGTATTAAATATAGATAGGTACGTTATTTATTTACTCGGAATTAAAACGTTGTCATACAGTTGTTAAATTACAGTTTATACCATGTACAATTGTTGGTTTTATATTTTGATAGTTACACACTAACACAGTAACACGTATAAAGTATAAAAGTTCAGTTAAGAAGAGTTGAATGGAAAAGCCACTGACCTCGGGTGACAAAAAATAAAATGTGTTAGTCTCTGTTGAGTCTGTGTTGTAACTTGTAACTTATATAGAGGAATACCCCAGTTAGCGGACAAAAATCATTTCCTATTCCTAGTTCCAAAGTAATTATGTATTTTCTAAACAAAGATGTAACAAGACATCATATTATGTACTAATAAAAAATACAATATATAATACGTTTATTGTATATTATACGATATGAACAAAGCGAATTTCATGTAACTATTTAATTGAACAATTTTATTTCCTTTGAAATATTTATTGAAATTATTTACCTAAGAGCTAAGATTAATTATCATTCAATTTTCACGACACACGACGTTAATAGGTAAATACCTACTATTTACTAACTCATCACAATTGTTTAAACAAATTTAATGTATTATGGGTTTGAAAAAATATTTAAATGTTTAATTATTTTATTAATGATATTAATCTTATTAAAAACTGAAGAGTATAAATAAAATAGTAAATATATAGCCAATGCTTATGTTTTTATTTACATTATTATTTTAAAAAAATTCTCAGGTTTCATCTGCGTATAATGTTTACGTACCTACCTACAACACATAACATCTAATTTCACCGAATCTTACAAGACACTGTCGCTTTAGGAAGCTGATTATTTCATCATCACGTTTGGCGGGCCCCGCACTTAAGCCTTTATTGTGATGACTAGTTACAGCAGTCACCACACTTCCGCTTCCTAATACCGTATATCCAATGTACAAAATACAAATTTACGATATTCTTCACGCTATAAACCAATATATGACCTATATCAAATAATAAATATAAATATATAATATATATAATAAAGGATTTACCTCCTTGTCCCTTATACTTGTGCGTATATGTACATTATACATATTATAAACATCTCATCTCACCACCACCGTCACCACCCTCTTTCACGTATAATATACAGTAATATAATCGTATGCGTTAGTTATTTTTTTCTCCTCTCTTATATTTTTTTTCTCATCCCCCCCTCCCCGAATGAATATATACTAAATATATGTATACACACGTTTTCGCCCGTTAGGTTGCCGTCGAACAATCAATTTCCTCCTTTGCAACCCCACCCGCCACCGGAACACACGCACGCACACGTGTATACGCTGCAAGCACGCACGGCGCGTACACACAGTATTTAAACGCTGCAGACGGTTGACGCCTGCGGCTGGCGGTCTGGTGGTCTGGTGGAAGGCGGAGAGGGTGGCTTGACGAGACGGAGCGGTGGGTGCCCCCTTCGAAGTCGCGACGAAAGCTTCTTTCCGCATATCTCATCCGAAGTCCGACGACGACGCCATACAATATCTGACGCCGCAGCTAGCCGCCGCCAGCACACTCAGACCACGACGCCGCTATATTATATACATTATACACTATATACATACAAGACGGTAGTCGCCGCCACCGCCGCTTATACGCACGCCGCCCGCCCGGCTCTTTTATCATACAACGGTGTCGCCGCCACTGACGTCCCAAGGACTTTTCCGCCGCACGATCACGTCCAGTATATATTTATATGAATACGGTCTACTGCGGGGGACTCACAGACGCCCTCACGCTACCGCCACTACGGCGTTTCTCTTCCACCATGAAACGTTTCCCCCCCGCGTTGTCCAACCGTAACAATATTAATATATATTACATTACGACTTATGAGAGCATATCGAAAACAAGTTTTTTGTCAGTATAAGTACGTCGTTTATGATAATGATTTGCAAAATATATAATATATATATTGCGCGCTGCAAAAGTGTGAAGTATACCCGCGTGAGTACGCGACAAGTAAAACAATAATTTTTAGTAAACTGTAAAACTATGAGATAATTCTACACGACTACAACAAAATCAAATATCTATAATATACTTTCAATGGTAGTATCTTGCATACATATAGACATAAAATATATTTAGGCACAAAGGCACTGCAGTACATGCAATACATTTAAGATCGGTAATCTCTTTCAGCCTTTCGTCTACATTATACACTTAAATAATGAAATCGAAGTTTGCTAATTTTAAAATAATGCTTAAAAGCACGCTTGTAGGTATGTTATACTCGTATTTATTTTCCCCTTCGTTTAAGTGCAGAACATAGCAAATCTACGCTCAACGAAATTCACGTTTAGCTTCGTTAGTTTTTTAAAAATAAAAAATATACATATATATCACATATAACAGAATTATTAGTACTTTTTATTAAATTAAAACAGTTAAACAGTTTATACATTGTATTAACACAATAACGCACTTAAACCGATGGTCTCCTTTTTAGACCTTACTGACTACTGACTGATTAGTGCTAGTCGTACTATGATCTGAAGACAAGTCTGGATCGATAAGTAACACCAACGAAATTATAATATACAATTAATAAGATAAAACTCGTCTATCCTGACGATTAAAGCGTCCTCGCTTTAACTTAATTTAACATACTAATTTGAATATAATTTCGATGTTTCAAATATTAGTAATCAAAAATATGTATATATCTATATATAAGTTTATACATTGAACAACATTTAAATCAAATTAAACATAAAATTAAATTAAACATATTAAACAAAATTTAAAAAAAAATTAATAATTAAACAAGATATTTTTTTACAGTGAATTTATATTGAATATTATAGTCTTTAAGAAAGGATGGTCGTTGTGGTTGTCTTTTTGGTCTTGGATCAGTGTTTGTTGCCTTATCTTCTTCTAGATGACTTTCTTCTGTTTCTAGTTTATCTTCGTCGTCTTCATAATCATCTTCTTCCTCTGGCAAATGGTAAGCTTTCAGTTTGGATACATGAGCTTTTGTAGAATAGTTGAAGTTTTCCCTATTACTTAGTGAAGTAATTGCGTATAGGTATCACCTGGTAAAGTTTGTAAAATTACCATAGGACCTCGAAATTTATTTTGTAATTTAGTCGAATTTCCAGTTTGTTCAGGTATTATGTATGTTGGTTGAATGTTCCTTATCGTACCTGAGCTTCCACTGTTGGTGTTCAGCCATAATTTTCTCTCTAACTTTTTCTTGGACAGTTCTGACATTTTGAACACCTTGGTCTGGTACAACCATACTTGATAGTTCTCCATCCACAAAATTAGCATAATAACCATGTAGTACTTTGAATGATGTATCTCCAATTGTTTTGTTATATGAATTATTCAGTTGATATTCTACTATAGCTAATTCACGATCCCACTAACGTTCTGTAATCATATTAGCTTGAATAACTGTCACTAGTGTAGCATTTACTCTTTCAACCTGTCCATTGGCCTGCGGATGTCGAACACATATTAGTGAATGTTGTACAATTGACTCAGTACAAAAGTCATCAAATATTTTAGAGGTGAAGCATGTTCTTCTGTCACTTATTATTCTTCGTGATAATCCATTGTTCAAGACAAATAGTTTTTCCCGTTGTAGTAAATTTTAAGTATTTGTTAATACACTCACTGCATAAAGTTTTACAAATTTGTAAGATTATCTATTATTACCAATACAAAATTATTTCCTTTGGTTGACCTTAAGAATGGTCCTACATGGTCCATATTAACAATTTCAAAGGGTTGTTTCCCTGGTGTTATTGGGTGTAATTCTCTTGGTCTTTTTCCTCTGGGAATTTTTCTTAGTAGGCATTCTGGATATACATTGATGTGGTACTTAACATATCTTCTCATTTTAGGAAAGTAATATTTTTCTTTTATTTTTGATACGTTATGGTCAACTGCAAAATAATCTGATAAGTCATGGAATTTAACTGTGATACTCTTACGCATACTATTTGGCACCTCCCATAACTCTTTCCTATCTACTGTTCTGTATAACATTTCATTCTTTATAAGGTATTTTTCCAATGTGGTTTTCCGCTGGTTAGTCCATGTTTTTTGTCTGATTTCAGTAATTTAATTATTAGTATGGTAAACAAATGTAACTTCTTAAGAGGCAAGTTTTAACGCATTTTCATCTGTTTTTAATGGAGTAAAAAATGTACGTACCGAGCTATTGGTAGCATGTTTACATGTTCTATGTTTTTTTGTTTTGAGATGATCATTTATATCAGATCACCCACCATGGCTAACCGAAAACGAACTTAAACAAATTGTACAATAAACGTCATAGTCGTTGTCTGCTTCAACTTTTTTAATAAATTTAAATTCACTTTGAAGTGTTTCATTAAATTTACATCGGCGTTTTGGGGCCATATTGCACTGTTTTCACGAAATACCGCACAGCAAACACTAACTATGGTTAACACTAGGTACTTATTGTAGTGTAGAGATTACTGATAAGTTCACTACGACTGATATAATATTAAATAATAAATGGTTGATCCGTTAAGCGATAACTAAAATTATCGTGACGGTCGACGAAATGAAAAAAAAACAAGAACGATTAGATAAAAATTAGTGTCACAGAATCGGGAAAATAATTTAAAAATAGATTTTGTCAATTACTCAACTTGTATTTAATAACTAAACCTTGTATATTTGTTCATAATTATTATCTTAGATATTTCTTGTTATTTTTTTGATTTTTCCATCAAATGTCTAATAAAAAGCATACATAATTAATTAAATTCTCATTCCGGGACAATATGCTGTCCCGAAGCACATTATCAGGACACCGGGACGTCATACTCAAAACCGGTACTGTCCCGGACGTATGGCAACCCTAGTATAAAACTTATATTTATAGTATATACTTTATGTATATAATAGTACAAAGCGTTCGCGTTTTGCAAAGTACCTTTTTATCAGACCGTACATAGTATCTGAGTTCTGCATTTTTAACAATAGACAGTACAAAGTTACCGTTTACTCGGTCGGCTAATTCCGATTTGAATTAGCACGAAATGATCACCATCTTCATCCCACTTCTGATGTTAAAAATAAAAAATACACATATTTCACATATTATATCAGAATTATTAGTATTTTTTATTAAATTAAAACAGGGACTACTGACTGACTAGTGTTGGTCGACTTGGTCGTACTATGATCTGGAGACAATAGTCTGAATCGATCAGTAATACCAAAGAATACCAACGAAATTATAATATAAAATTAATAAGATAACAGTTTTAATCACGGTTTAAGATGTACGGTTTTAGGTATATCTTAAACCGTGGTTTTAATATATTCATTTTATAAATATATTAATATTACGAAACTTCATGATAAAAATGATATCTATTCTATATTTATTAGTCTTATACAAAATTTGTATACTATAATTCAACTTTTATCTGCAAGTTTTGCATATTATATAAAATAGTGCAGTTTAAAAATGATCGTAACTATTGCTAAAAATTGAACTATCATAAAAAATTGACATACAACAGAGATAATATTCTTACCATTAAGTTTCATTATAGATCAGCTCACTCAAAATTTTAAATTAACAAAGCTAAACGTGAACTCTCAACTCAGATGACGTCCGCGTAAATTTGTGATGTTACTCACATGAAACATAACACAAGATCAACAAATGCGAGTCTAGCGTTCTCTTAATATGATTTAATTTAAGTCTTCTATACGTTTAATGATAAGCTTAATTTTTTTTTTATTATTATTATTGATATGAATATTAAGATATAGCTATATAGATCGATGTTCGCTAATATAATATATACTTCCATGTATTAAAGTTATAGTAAGTTATTAGTTATTTTAGTACTTATTACGATATCACGAGCACGTCGTCTGTTCTGGTAGTGGCCAAACAGAGTTTATCGATTAATTAGGAACCGTAGAGTTATGTACTTATGTATTAATACGCTACGTAAAAATCATACCAATGTTATTTACTACCTATCACTGAGTATCACCTATGTCCTATGTAGATTGTTTTCTACCAAAACACGAGTTAATATTATAAATTACCAGAAGTCCAGAAAATGTAATAATCAATAATTATATCTTGGTTGTATACTTAGTGACCAAGATAAAACATGGGAACCACATACTATGATTTGTAGTTGTTTTTTTTAAAGCATCATATTAAAAGACTATATTGTATCCAATGTACCTGATTGGCGGTTGTATATAGATTCTACACCACGAAGTTTAAAAGTTGTACAATAACAATTGTATAACGATAACTTCAAACCATGTATACCATTCGATAAATTTAAAATAATTATACGATAATATGAAAATATTATTTGATGCTATTAAATGCAATACTTATAAATGGAAATCTGCAGTAATGCAAGAAGGGTTCACAAAGTTCTGTTGTTTTTTATGGAAGTAGACTATAAGGATTGAAACCATAGGTGAAAATCGGGGGGGGAGCTTGGGGGGACTAAGCTCCCATAATTTTAAGGTACAGCTGCTCTAGACTCTAGTACAATATAGTACATATAGGTGTATTGAGCATGTATTGCTCAAACCCCCAGTAATTTTATCAAATTTTCGCATATAATTGGAACTAGCTAATTTTGTATGATCTTAGTAAAAATAGTGTTCAATTGTTCAATCAACTCCTTTGTAGATCTACAAGATATATTTCTACTTTCAGTTTCCACTACATATAGCCTATAGGTAAAACTTGGTTTAATGAAAAATGTTGTGAAAACTATGAGTAACTGAGTAAGACAACAAATATTGAAGGATTTCAGTACTTTAAAAAAAAATGTCCAAATATATAAGTGTAGATAAATTAAAGGAAGTATATTCAACGGCCTTCAAATTTGTAAAAGACAATCATTTTATTAAAATATACCCGAGCAAGAAGCATAGCAAACTTTTATATGGACTTGTGAATACTTATTGGGAAATCACAAAGCGCTGAGCTATAAAGATGGAATTCAAAATTTATTAAAAACGTATAATAAACTGGGAAGTCTAATGTCATTGAAAATTATTTTTTTACAATGACACCTAGATTTTTTCCAGAAAACTAAAGTAGTTGTAAAGTAAGTGATGCACAAGGTGAACATTTTCATCAAGACATCCAATTAATGGAAATTTGTTACCGGGGATTTTAGAATGAAAGTGTGTTGACCATTTTTTTTTTTTTTTTAAATTCAAATGTTAATAAAATAACAGAGTTGATAATTATTAAACATTTAATATTATTTAACAATAGATTATCCTACTAAAACCTGAAAATTTGAAAAATACAAATTATTATAATACATAGGTATTTGAGAGTTATGTTTGTATACTACCGCACAGTGCCATAAGACTGCGTTCTTAGAAGTTAGAAAAGTTCACTTCAAATCCTCTAAAAACAAACCCTAGTAACCTTTGTACCCAGTTGTTGATTTACTAATTCATCTGTTTAATACAAATTCAAATAATGGTTCTTAACTATATATTTCTAATAAAATAATAATTATTAAATATTAATACATTATATAGCAGGGGTGGCTAGACTGCGTCCCGCGAGTCGCATGCGACTCGCCACATAGACTTTTGCGGCTCGCATCTTATCGTAACATTTTTACAAAAAAATTTTTTTAACATGAATTTATTTATTTATTTCTATATTTATTAATACATTTGGTGGCTTGCGAATCTCTTCTCGCTGGTCACACCTGTTACATAGTGTATTAATTATTGAAAAAAAAAATGTTTAAATAAAATAATGTTAAAAAATGTTTAATAATAAACATTATTTTTAATTATTAGATGTTGAATAATAAATAAATTAAATGTGGCTTCATATAACTTATCAAAGTTTTTAACTTTAAACTTTAAAGGACAGAAGAGCTTTGTCTTGACTGATCCAATGCAAGCACACACCCTGCCAGGTGGCAGGTGCCACATCTATCTGCATGACTGGTCATTACAAGGTTGTGATAATTCTGTTACCTATAGTAGCTGTTGCCATTACCTGGCATGATTATATGAATGAACATTGGTACCTGCCCTATATTGGGCTATATATTATGTAATATATAAATACAGATTTTAACACATTGCATTAAAATTGTATTGATCAGTAATTCTACATCTCAATTAATTAATGTAACATTTACTTAAGGGTATATGATACCCACATGTGTTATTTCCATCGTATTAATGCACCAACTCTAAATAATAAATTTATGTTTAGCAAAATCAATTTTATGATCATTTTTTATATTAGAATAAATTTAGTGATTTACCTATTATATCAAACTTAAAGGTGATAATATTAATAGTACTGTATGAGATACCCTAGATCAGTATTAGTCAACCTTTTTCTATATTATGTTGAAAAAAAATTAGTATATGCCATACAAAATTAACACTTATATATTTACTTTACAATAATTTTAATACTCATGTTATTTTATCTGAAACTAGTGTGCTATTCATTAACATCAAATGTGCCGCAAAAAGCACAAGTATAGCAACTTGGCTACCTTTGCTCTAGATATATTCTTACTTTTAAGTTTGACTAATTATATTAACGCTTACAACATAAAATTGATTCTATTAAACACAAATATGGTATGTTATACATCTGTAAGACGGAGATAATCCATGCAAGTATAAAATCATCTTAATAGTTATACATTTTATAATAGTGTCTAGTTTTTAAACATACCCAATAACAATGATAGTATTTTATAGCACCTAATTTATATGAAAAATATACGTGTACAAAAAAGGTATAATATAATATTTCCTTATTAGATTTTATTTATATTTAATATAAAATAATTAAAATTTCATACAGCATTCAATTTAACACTTGTCAATGTACAAATTCATTTATTTAATAATCCAAAATAATAAATTATATGATACATAAAGAATAAAGATATAAATAATACATTTTTAAAATCATTTAAATACTTATAATTATAAATAATGAATGGTTGTTGTTTAAAAGTATTAAAAAATTTTGACAACTAAATAATCATTGATATTATGTAGGTAAACAATTTGATTTTTGACATTATCATAAACATTATTGTACAAAGCATGATTATAAATTCTTTGCATTTTAACAATCAACTATTGTTTATAATCAATAATATATACATATTAACCTTAATAGTTTTTGTTAAACCCTGGACTAAAAGAATATTAATTAACACACAAAAAACACTTTTCAATCATAATTTTCTGGTAAACACATCTTACTATTACATCAAGAAAAAAGATGATAATTATTTATTGGTAATTATATTATATTCGCAACCTATTAGTTTTAATACATTGACTTATATTGAATTTGAGTTGGTGATTTTTCAGTAAAGAATCTTTTCAACATAAATACTTGTACAATCGCAACTAATAATATTGCAATAGTTTCTGTAGCTGACCATAAAGCAACATGATGATTTAGATCTTCAGCACGTTTACGACTTTGAGCCTCTTTTAATCTATGATGAGTTTGATAGTCAATAATTTTGTTTAAATATTCATGAATATCTTGTGATGTTGATTCCATCTAAAACAACATAATGAAACATTTATTTTCTGTTTTAAGGTGCAAGCAATAAAAAGTGTTTTGAAAATGTACCTGAGTCATAACAGTCACTTGTTCTCCTATACCAGGCAGAGCGTCTTCCTCGCCGACTTGTAAGTCCATGTACACGAGCTTATGCGAGAATGTTGAGAACTCATTGCTAAAACAAATGGCATATGGTCCACTCACTGTTGCTACAAATGTGTGGCTGTCAAATTGTGATTTCACTTGTCTGTATAGAATTTCTTTAGTCGGGGATTCGATTATCACATCAACATCGTATTGGCCACCAGTAACAACCTGTAATTGGAACAAGACACAAAATTAATTGTTATGAATATATCAGTCAACCATAAACAGCCGACAACTTACTTGGTACTCCAACGTGGTGGACGTATTTTTCTCTATATTCTCATAGTAACAATCCTTTGCTTTGTCCTGAAGTTCAAAAGTCAACTCGATTGATTTCACCAAGCAGATGCAGTACGATGAAAATAAAAATACGATAAGTGAGTTCTTATTCGACGGTATCATTTTTGCTATTGTTGTATAGTTATTAAAGGGCAAAACATTTAAGCTGTTCACAGTTCGTCGTTCGATGTCACGTTTTATATTGTTTTATTATTTAATATTTAATTATATTTGATATATCTGTTTAAACTTTGAAATAAAAACATTCGGCGAGATAATTGTAACGCTATTGATAATGTGCAAACGAATCGTTGACGTCATTGATTGCTTACGTGTTCTTTGATTGGCGGTGGCATTGCGGTGAAAACAGAGTGATAATAGTGATAATACATTTTAATATAACCATTTTTTCATGACCGTAGTTGGTTACAGGCTCTTGTCGCGGTGAAAAATAATGGTATTTAAAATGTATTTTAATTTTAATTTTTACTTAAAATCTTTATTTTTCTTTTATTCATACAATATATTTCATGAAGTATTACAGAGGCTATTCAACTGTGAAATAGGTTGGAGTGAGTGTAGGACAACTAGGACGTAGGTTGTACGTTTATAGTAAACGGCTAGAGCCTAGAACGTATTGGTATTTGTACTTGTTGAGATTAATGAGCAGATTTCGGGACTTATAGCATTAAAAAACACTAAAATATGCGTGTATGTATAACCCGATAATCTTAAAATATGCACTAAAAAGGAAAAAAAAAATTTTTTGAATTTTTTACGTCAGTTTTGCATTTTTCTAAGGGCATTTTTTAAGATATTTTTTAGGGTATAACAATCTCAGTCTTAATAATAACTATCATTACCCGTATCTTTTGATCCTATACTTGGTAAACTAGAAAACTCCCTAATTCCAAAAACATCCAAAACATTCATGATGTACAATATAACATATATATATAGGTAATGAGACTTGCCAGTCTGTTGGATTACATAGAAAGAGTACGCGTTTATACGTTTGTTTTTGAGTTTTATTTTTTTTAGCATTTGAAAATGGAATTAGTTAATTCGAACAAAAAATACCCTCAGGTTGTATATTTGGCATTTTTGTTTAATTTCCACAACAAAAGTTTTAATTTTATTCGTTGGAGGTGTTCAAAAAATAGTTCTATAAAGTGTCCACGTTTTTTAAAATCTAGTTTAACCTTTAACCATAGAGTAACAGGTAACCTAACAGTTGTTACTCTATGCCCAATGGTTTAAACATAAATCATCCAACTTTTATTTCTGTAAATATTTAAGATACATTAAAATTTCGACAAAAATAGTTTACATTTTTACAATACCTAATAGATAAAGACAATATATAATAATAAAAATTAATAAACCAACTGGACATTTTTATGATCAGTATTTCAAAATGTTGTTCTTATATTATTACTTATGAATTGTTATTCATATGATAAGTATTACTTTATATTGATTTTTGATGCACAGATAAGACTTAATCTCGTAAACATTGAGATAATTTAGTACTAAATGTATCATAATTGTGCTGGATTCGTCTTCAAGTTTATTTTACTTTTTAAGTGTAATAAATTATAATTTTAATCTAAAAAGAAAATATAATTATTAATGTGGGTAAAATAGATAGTGAAGTGATATGCAAAACTTTCTGCTGATCAAAGATGCGATTTGTAAGATATAATTACGTATTATTTAAAGTTTAAACTTAAAAATGGTACATCTGTACCTACTATACCAAAATAAATCGTAATTATTTAAAACTTTATTACATCATTAATAACACATGATTAAACTTATTATATTCGTATACAATATAATTTCATAATGCGATTGTATTGTACTTTAAATGCAGACTCCAAGACGTGTATATTCGATCATTATAAGTTAACGATAATAAAGTAATATTTTTGACATTTTATGTCTTTGCTTTGGCACATAGAATCGAAAAGCGTTATGGAAATACGTTACAGGGCGGTTACCCTAGTTAATTCTTTTTATATAATAATACAAATACAGATATTAGACGACGACTCATTACGCAAATTTGGTACAACTACTCTTGGAGCAATATCATACAAATAAGAAACTCATTTTTTATTATTATTGTTTTTTTTTTTTACATTATTTTTTTATTTTTTCAATAAAACTTACTAGATTTACAACATAAGAAAATTATTAGTAACCATTGAGGATTGTACTAGAAACAAAAAAAAAAAATTAACAAAATTTAACGACTAAAATGCACAATTAGTAAACGACTTACCAACTAGTACCTATATCACGTTTGTAAGAACAAAATACAATAAAATGTTCATACTATAATAGCAAAACCTAACTTTTTTAAACCTTTTACTAATAAAACGTGGTATAAGTATATCATAATATACAAAAGAGTATTAATACATGATAATAATAAATTATACTTTTTCTTATCGTCTGGAACTCAGCTGGATATTTTTCCGTTTTTCTGGTTCTTCTGCTGTCTTTATCTCGGCCATTGTCTCTATTCCATCGCTTTTTATTTCGGCGGTATTATCGGAGACTATTACCTCTAATGTCGACGTACACGAGGATTCCTGACTTTGTACCGCTTCATCCGTCGGTTTGAACGCTGACAACGAGTTGCGGAACTCAGTTATCCGTTCGATGATTACTTCGGCAGGTGGTGTTGATGGTTCGACTTCACCTAGAATCGAACTCTCACAACCGATAAGCCGTATTTGGGCAGTACCACTGCCTCCAAAAAAATATGCCGACACAATGTTCGTATTACTCCGCAGAAATGTCACAGTCATTGGAAGTTGTAAAGCGTTCAGGAAAGCCGACGTACGTAACGCATTGGCTAGTTCTGTCGTATTTCCTAGACGTAATGGTACTTTTGGTACTTTTCAGTTATTTTATTATTATTATTATTATTATTTTTATTATTTCAGTTATTTCACCGGTAAATAACGAAGTCGATGATCTATCAGCAACGCGCCAAGGAAAAAGCACCGTCATCAAAAACTCAAACGAATTGCGAATATCCGTCGCTAGTGGAGTAATGGCCATTTCATCGAATGGATCGATGTTACTTTGCGTAATGCGAATATAACGGTATGTAATTGATGATATCGAAATCTCGACGTGTATTACAAATTTGGTATACAACTGTAGTACTGTCGTGTTTTCAACATGCTGTAGAAGTGTTATGACGAGTTCAGAGTTCACGTGAGCTTCTAATTCACTTTCCGAACTTACTGATTCTGTCGGAAGACAATTGACGTCAACTCCACCAGAGGACAATGCGTTTGAAGATTCGTCAATATTGTATCTATCCAGAATAAATAGCTGGCATTGGTAACGCGGCCGCTGCTCGTGAAACTTCGGCCATGAATTCGAAGAATTCGATTTCTTCTTGCGACAAGACAAATATTCCTTCTTTATCCATTGCAAAGTAAGAGAATAATTAATTAATATCGATCTCTATGAATTTAAATTAAGACCATAGATAATCAGAGAACAATTTCGAATGTATAGACGTAATGATCCAAAATTATTGTAACGTTTAATAAGTCACAGAATAATCGTAGTGACAAACAATACATTCAAAATAAACTATATAATATTATTGTTTTCAATACACGCTATTATTATCGGCCAGCACATATATTTTTTAATACATTGCAGTGTGCCAGTGTATATTTTAAATTTTGATTGTCATTAATTAGTGGAAACCTATTTTGGTGTAAAAACTGTATTTTACCTTTGTTTATTAGTTATTATTTATTAATGTGAGTACATAATTATATTATAGGTATTCTATAAAAAATATTTTTACTTATTTTAAAATATCTTTAATTTTTATTTTACAATTAATAAAATTATTATAATTATTATTTTTATTTTACTTTGTAGGTACTTCTGTTAGTTATGATAAATTTTTTTTTAAAGAAATGTTTAAAAAATTCAGTTAATGTAAGTGCTAACTTCATAAAATTATTAGAAATGTATAGGTAGGTACTGTACCGGTCTATATTGTATAGGGAAAAAAGTAATAACTTATATTGTTATATAATTATATATATTATTGTTGTATAATTGTATTATAGATCCAATTTTTATTTATATAAGTACAAGGCCGTACCTGGGGGGGTTTTGGGGGTTCAAAGTTCAAACCTCCCCCCTCCCGAAATTAATTTCCAGTTACTGTCTTGTATAATTATGAATAAAACTATAATTTCAATTTTAAACATAATAAATAATTAAGTTAAAACTTAAAATAAAAGTAAACGTGATTTGATTTTCCACATTAACGAGTATTTTTGGCAGTAAATTTAAAATACTTGGTACTTCAAGAGGTCAAAAACTAAAAATGTATAATTCTTTTCAAAATGACCAGGAAAAAAACAAAGGAAAACCGGATCTTTACATGTAAAATTAATATTTGACAAAATTGATGTTGTAGTAATTGTAATGATTTTCGAATTGTTTATACTTATATATTTTTAAGCTATTTACCTATGGATATTTTTAATTTTTAAAAATATTTTTTCTATAATGTGAAAAAAAATTTTTACTGGGTTTAAGATCTTGAAAATTTAATACATACAATAAGGATCTTCATTATATTTTAAACATAAGAAATTAAATTTAAGTTTATTTTTTTTTCATTCTTTTATAAAAAAAAACGTACTTCACATTTTTATTTAACAAATAACTTATTACCCATTTGATATAATGTGTATCGAAAATGAAATTTAATTTCAATAATTTTTCTTAGTTCTAACACGTAATTATTTTTACTAAGTAGAAATAGCACAAGTGATAGATGTCTGGATATCTGGTATATTATAGTCGTTATAGTAATAGAACTAAATAATGATCATGTGCATCAAAGAAATGAAAATTTTATTTTTGCGACAAAAATAAAAATTTAATTGTGGAAAAAGCTGAAGTAACTAGCGAATCACCTCCTCAAATTTTCGAGGGAAGTAGTATCATGTAGTAACAAATATACCTTAAAGTGTACTCGCCGAATAATTGTCAAGAGAAGAACAATTAGAAACCACATGGCATTTAATGATCCACTTAAACCTACTAATGTACACGAACTAATTATTGAAGGTAGATAATACATTAATACTGTAAATGTTTAAAAATTGTTTTTAATTTATTTATAAATAGATTAAATACCATAATTTAATGTATAAAATAACCTAGGCGCTCTTCAGCTAAGTGATTATTTTATCAAAAACATATATTTTTTTAATTTTCTATAGGAGAGTATCGGGAATATGGAAATTAAAGATTTTTGCTGTATGACAATAGCCCGAATGCAAATAATAGGTAGAGTTTTAATGTTTGCCACGGGTAACTATTTGTTGTTATTGGCCAAATCTGATACCTAGTTTGTCGATGGAAATTTTGGTCCCGTGCCTGAATTTTTCAATCAATTGTACGTCATTCGAGTACAAATAAATTCTGATTTGTTACAGCAGTAAATTGCATTCTGTAAAAATAAAATCAATCTACATATTATGAAGAAATATTTAGTGTTAGGTATATATTAAAATAATGTCAGGCTCATGATTTATACCCAGATCCGATATATTTACATTTAGATTTTGAAATAGGTAGCTGTCATAAATGCTGCAAAAAATATTTTCGGTTCCCGCATATACTACAATTAACAGATGTTTTTATCACTTGTGTTAATTGACACATAAAAAAGTTCAGAAACTTGGTTTGTCGGGAATTCATAAAAGAGATGGCAATTTTCGAAAATTTTTTGGTTTTGGATTACCTTTCTTAGTTTCTACCACAGGATAAGGTACTGGACGGAATTGCATATTTAAAAAAAATAATGCCACCAGCTGATGCTGAAGACCTTTTAACTTATTTCGATTCATTTTGTGTAAATGGTTCCTATAGGCGTATAGGTTCAGCTTCCACCTTACATTTTAGAAAATTCCACCTATATTTCTATATTCATCGTGGAATGTAGGTACTTAATACGACCTTAGGAGGGGGCATTGATCGAGTAATATGACTGAAGGGTGGAATAACCATTTTGCTAAACTCTGTGGACATAACTACATAAGCATCCAACTACCTATATGGAAATTAACTCGAAAAATAAAAATGGAAATTATCGCAGATAATATGAAATTAGCTCTATAGATGCTGTAGGAGATTTAAAAACTATTAGAAAATCAGGATAAACTCGGACAATAGAATTTAGAAACACGTCTACAATAAACTTATGTATACAAATATAAGCTGGCAAAATCGGCATGCTAGATTTTTTAACAGCCGTAAGTCATAATATAAGAAAGAGGTGTGATTAAAATATTAAATATTATTTTGTAAATTCAAAATTATATTATTATAATAATTTTATATTAAATTTATGTATTATTGACTAATGAGTAATGACTATTGTATATAGTGTGCTCACCAATTGAGGGAACCCTGAGTTTCTCGGCTGGATTATTTTGGAATAAATCGATTTTTTTTACAAGCTAGTGGTATATTATAAATACTAAATAGGAACACATTTTTAGATACATTTCAATTTTTTATTTACATTTTGGTCTGCGTACCAAAGAAGTGCTATAATTTTATACCCATATTAATATGTTAGTTTTGTTTGTAACACTTTACACTTCGGTAATATAGGTAGCACTTCGGAATCTCACATCGTTATAGTTCATAGTGTTCGTACCAGAAAACAGAAACTAGAGAAAAAAAGTTAATAGTTAGTAGGTAGATACCAAAGATGCAATTTTATATAGGTATTAAATTTATATTTAATTATTATTTAATTAATATTTATATCCATAATATTTAATATTATTCATTCTGCGTTCATACCAACTTAAAATGATTGCAATTTACAACACTGCTATTCACTCGGAAGAAAGGGGGTCACACTGTTTATCATGTATTTTTACTTTTATATACCACGGTCTTATATATTTTACAATACGTGTTATCAATATTAATAGTTAATTATTTATCAGTGTTAATGTTTGTTGTAGTGTTAGTGTTTACTGTTAGTGTTAATGCTGAGTATTCCAGCAATAGTCAATCGATTCAACTATTAAAGGTATCTATTGATGAGTAGAATTTACTGTGTAGCAAATAAATATCATTTTATGTTTAATATTTACATACATAATAACAATAATAGTACACCATATATTACTTATCGTCAGTTTCTGGCGTTTCTGTATAACTTAATTACAAAATTTACCTGTTGGTATTTAATTTTTCTCAGTATTTTGTTTCAAAATTGTATTTTTATTTTAGTTCGATAACAGATTCCTACTGACACACGCCCCTCTAATTCAAGAAGATAAGTTGGTGAATACAATTTTATTTACAGTACTGGTAAGATAATCTTGTATTCCCGTACTATTGTTTATCAGTAAATATTCAATTATAATTGAAATATTATACATACCAAAAATATTGTTTTTTAGAAAAGTTAACATATCAAAATGACAGACAGCAAATACTTCACCACCACAAAAAAAGGTGAAATATTTGAACTGAAATCTGAATTAAATAGCGACAAAAAGGAAAAAAAGAGAGAAGCTGTAAAAAAGGTATACATATTTGCAATAATTCTATTAAACCTACATTTTATTAAATATTTTACCCGTTAATTTAATCATAGATCAAGTTTGTTGTATTTTACTGGCATTGTTGATTCAAATAATTTTGGTCATCAAGATTTCAAATGTGAATCAGTATTAGCTCATCTTAAAATTAATTGTGTATAGACTTTTTAAATTTTGATTATATCAGTTTATTTTACAATTTTTGTGTGTCAATGAATACTTTTTGAAGCACTAAAAATTCTTCTATTTTTAACTTTAAAATGTAATTCAGTAAATTAGATCTAGTTAATACTTTTATGGGTCAAAATTCCTAATAATTTGCTGAATAGTCAGAAAACAATTTTGGTTTTTTGTTATTAAAAAATGTGTAGGTAGGTACTATAGTATTTTTCCACAAAACATTTTGACTACTTGTGCTATATATTATCACATATAAACATGTAATTTTCTACTTTTTTTTCTTTGGTTTGCGTTTGTTTAACTTTTTTTATATTTGAGTGAAAAGGCTTAAAAATATTATAAAACTTTTCTTATTCTATTAAAATATATTGAAAGTGCAATATCTTATAATTTCTATATGTCAGAGTGACTTTTTGTGTATCTATTGGTATTTACTTTTTGATCCTTAGTGGTGTATTAGATTTTTTTATCCCTCAAAAATCTAACATTTTAAACTCAGAATTTTTTTATTTAAACTGTGGTCATTTTTTTAAAATATAAGATTCAGTTTGAATTATTGCTAATCTAAATATAAAATATAGGGGTGTGCCCAAGATTTTGTGTGGGTGGTTTTAATTTTTTAATGATAACATAAAATTTACAATATGATCAATAAAATAATTAGGTATAACATTAAAAACTATTAATGTTATGTTTTTATAATACTGTCAAATATAAAAACATATTTTAAGAGTTAACCTTTATAGTTATAACTTCATAGTTTATACTAGTATGTATTAGGTATAAAAAATTAAAATTTATAATAACTTAGTCAAAAAAAATTAATGAAATCCACCCTGTTTGAAGATGGAGAAATTTTAATACTATTTTATCTGGGTCTTCTGGTATGTTGTTATGAATTGATAGGAAAGCTAATCCTGTGAGTCGGTTTTTGCTAGTAGTTGATTTCAAGTATGTTTATATGCAATGTAAACTTAGGTTAAGTTCTGCTGTTACAGTTTAAACTGAAAGAGTATCTAAGATTTAAAGCATTTTATTTTATATTTGGATAAAATGCATCATCATACTCAGAAAGGATCAGTACAGCATTTGATGATCTTTCATTTTTATCTTTTTTTAGTCAAGTATTGATGAACAAAATTATATTTCAGTATGTGTAGGTAATACAATATGATATAAGTTTTTATTCTATAAAAAATATGATTAAAAAATTAAGAAAATCAATTTAGGAGTGGTGCCCCTGTATATTGCTAATAGCAATATATAATTTTCTCGTACCATGGCCATCAATACCGAACACTATATTTTTTATTATTGATAATTCACTGCAAAACTGATTATAAAATTAGTTTTATATGTTATTACTACATGTTTTAATTGTATCTTTAGTTTATCATAAGATTGTTAATTTTTATTATGTACTTTGTTTATATTATTCAAAAAGTCGTTTGGCGTTTAATCTAATAAAATAAAAATAATTTTTTCTATCTGTAATATCAAAAAATGTAGGTAGTTTTTGGTAGTAAATTGAATCTAGTTAGTAATTAGTACTTAGGCACACAAGAGTAAAAAATTCTTTTTAGAAAAATAATTGCATATAATAGGGAAAAACAAAAGAAAAAAACAGGGGATTTTTAAGTAAATCTAATTTTCGACTAAACGGTCTTGTATAAATTATTAAAAATTGAATACATAAATCTTCATAGGTTAATTATTTTACAATTAAAAAGTATCAATAATCGATAGTCATAACTTTTTTTTTATAAACATTTAAATCTAGAATTTTCATTTACAAAATATTTTGTCGTTAGTAATTCATAAAAATGTTTGTTTTTATAACTATAAAGACTTATATTGTGAAATATACTAAGTGATATAGACTGATAGATCATTATTAACATTTATAAAAAAAAATTTTAGATCTCATTTTAGGACTATTATATGTGGTCAATCATTTTATATATTTTCACTATTTTTCTATTCTATTGCATTTATATTTGTAAAGTATACTTCAAGGTACATAACTTGTAAAGAATATTATTATATTATTAAAATTTATAACTTAGACTGGCCTTATTTCTTTCTTGAACTGACTTATAATAAATTGATGATGTGTTTTTCCTTTTGTGGTAATAATTTTTATTAGCTTAATAAAAATAAGAAGTTTTTATATAATAGCCTAATTTATGCAGATTAAACTGTAACAAAGCATAAAGTATAATTAAATAATTAATAATTATTGATGAAATTGAAGTTATTTAGCAGTTTTAATGCTTGTATTTATGTTGTTATTTTTGATAGGTTATCGCGTCTATGACAGTTGGCAAGGATGTGTCTGCTCTATTTCCTGATGTTGTAAACTGTATGCAAACTGATAACTTAGAACTGAAGAAACTTGTTTATTTGTATTTGATGAATTACGCTAAAAGCAATCCTGACATGGCTATTATGGCTGTCAATACGTTTGTTAAGGTAACATTTCTCACTATTTATAACTAAATTAGAAATCATTTATTAATGTCTTTATTTCTCAATAGGATTGTGAAGATCCAAACCCACTAATACGTGCTTTAGCAGTGCGTACTATGGGTTGCATCAGAGTTGAAAAAATTACTGAATATCTATGTGAACCATTGCGTAAATGTTTGCGAGACGAGGATCCATATGTACGCAAAACTGCTGCAGTTTGTGTTGCTAAACTTTATGATATAAATGCTCAACTAGTTGACGATCAAGGATTTTTAGAACAACTAAAAGAACTTTTATCTGACTCTAATCCTATGGTGATTACTTAATGTTATAAAAATCTTAATTTAAAAATGACAATATATTTGATATTCTATTTTTTTGTTTTTAAGGTGGTTGCTAATGCTGTTGCAGCTTTATCTGAAATGAATGAAGCTAGTATAACTGGTTCTCCATTAATTGAAATGAATTCACAAACTATTAATAAACTTTTAACTGCGTTAAATGAATGTACAGAATGGGGTCAAGTGTTTATTCTTGATTCATTAGCTAATTACAGCCCTAAAGATGATCGTGAGGCTCAAAGGTAAATATTAATTAAAGTATACATTTTATTATATTTTATTGTATAATATATATTAGTTAATAAAATGTTATAACTTAAGTTTTACATTTACAAGTTATTTATTTTTCAATAACTATACATACTTTTAAGTTTAAAGTAACTAAAACCTTTTTTATTTCCATACTCTTAAGTATATTTAGCTAGATTGTACCCCTGAAATGATTTTAAAACTATTCACATAATTGCTTTAAAATGTATAAATAAAGAGATAGGATATTCTGTTATACAATAGGTGTAGAGTGGGTCACTATTATGGGATTGTTAAATTTGTATTCAATAGTATATCATTGTATTTAAAAAATGATCTAAGCAGAGATGGCCTGTTAGCTTATATCTAAGTATATTAAATAGTTATTTTGATTATATTTTTAAAATTAAAAATGTCCACTATTTATATACGATAGCAAAATCTATGTAAATAATTTCTAGTATTTTACATCTTATGGAATTAAATACATGTTTATATTATTAATTTAAGCGTGTACAGTTTATTTTATTATGTGATAATTTTATTTATTTTAGTATATGTGAAAGAATAACACCCCGATTAGCTCACGCTAATGCAGCAGTTGTTTTATCTGCTATTAAAGTGTTAATGAAACTAATGGAAATGTTACCAACTGATTCCGACTTTGTTACTACATTGACTAAAAAACTTGCTCCACCACTTGTTACTTTATTATCTACAGAACCAGAAGTAATATATTTTTATGATAATATTAATTTATTGCATGCATCTAAAACTTAACTATACAGTTATGAATTTATTTTTTTACAGGTTCAATATGTTGCTCTCAGAAATATTAATTTAATAGTGCAAAAGAGGCCAGATATACTTAAACACGAAATGAAAGTTTTTTTTGTTAAATATAATGATCCTATTTATGTAAAACTGGAAAAACTGGATATTATGATACGCTTAGCATCACAAGCAAATATAGCACAAGTTCTTTCAGAACTGAAAGAGTAAATCTATTTTTTATAATTTATTATTTAAGTTTATTTGACTTCAATTTAAAATTTGTTTAGGTATGCTACTGAAGTTGATGTTGATTTTGTACGCAAAGCAGTTCGTGCAATTGGTCGATGTGCAATTAAAGTAGAGCAGTCTGCTGAACGCTGTGTATCTACACTTTTAGACCTTATACAAACAAAAGTAAACTATGTAGTTCAAGAAGCAATTGTTGTCATTAAAGATATATTCCGAAAATACCCTAACAAGTACGAAAGCATAATATCTTTATTATGTGAAAATTTGGACACTCTTGATGAGCCTGAAGCTAGAGCATCTATGATTTGGATAATTGGAGAATATGCTGAACGTATAGATAATGCTGATGAGTTATTAGAAAGCTTCTTGGAAGGTTTTCATGATGAAAATACGCAAGTACAATTGCAATTATTAACTGCTATTGTTAAACTATTTTTGAAGAGACCTACTGACACTCAAGAATTAGTACAACAAGTCTTAAGTTTGGCTACACAAGATTCAGATAATCCTGATTTACGTGATCGTGGTTTTATTTATTGGAGATTGCTGTCCACTGATCCAGGTGCAGCCAAGGATGTAGTACTTGCTGAAAAACCACTAATTTCTGAGGAAACTGATCTTTTAGAACCAACCTTACTTGATGAACTTGTATGTCATATTTCTAGTCTCGCCAGTGTTTATCATAAGCCACCGAATGCATTTGTTGAAGGACGACCAGGATTGCGAAAATCTTTACCAGCCAGGTAAAGAAATAATTATAATTATGTATTCCATTTCTTAAAATATAACATGCTTTGTTTATAGAAATGAAAATGCTTCTGCTAGTAATGTTCCTCAAGCTGCAGTTATACCTGCCCCACAAGAATCGTTGATTGGTGATCTTCTTAGTATGGATCTGACTACTCCAGCTGTCGTTAATACGTCTGTTCAACCGCCTTCTGTTGATTTACTTGCTTCTGGATTGGATTCATTGTTAACAACATCTGACTTACCAGCAGCTTCATCGTCAAATACAGGTTTACTTGGTGACATTTTTGGATTTACACCGACACCAGTATCTTATTCTCCACCCAAACAACTTTGGTTACCAAGTGAAAATGGCAAAGGATTAGAAATTATGGGAACATTTTCGAGAAAGTATGTTTTAAAACAAAAATATAATAATATAATATTATATTAGTCTTATATATTATTTAATTTTGCCGTTTTTTTTAAATTTTTAGAAATGGTCAAATTAGTATGGACATTACTCTCAAGAACAAAGCTATGCAACCAATGAGTGGATTTGCTATTCAGTTAAACAAAAATTCGTAAGTTTTATATAAATAATTAAAAAATATAATTATTAAAAATACCTTTGCTCCTTTTTATTTTAGTGGAGCATATTTTATTTTATTTCACTTTTATATTTTTATGGCAACAACTTATGTATAAAATACCTAAATAGATATAATAGTATAATACTAGTGTAAACTCAAAAAATTAAGCAAGTCGAATAGAATCTCATAATGGGCTACAAAAACAATAATGAAAAAAAATTAAGGTTATGTCAAACACAGAAATGCCTACTGTAATAATTGGACAAATAGTCAACATTAAAATTTGAGAAGTCAATTTACGTAAAATAAATGTTTTCACGCATTACTTAGTGATATTATATAATTTGCGGATGGAGATTTTAACCCTTGAGTACAAAAGCTGAATCCACTCTCAACTTTTCACTTGAAATCTGTTCATTGTATACTAAAAAAATAATTTAAAATCTACAATAATTACAAATAATGAAATTAGTATTTGTTAGTAGCATCGCAACTGTTTTTGACTGGTAGACTATTGTTAAGAAGGTGTGGCTATTTGAATAAATTTACTAAGTGTACAAATCAAATCAATGTAATGCCAATCTATAAATGTATTGATCAACTCGATTTGTACAGTAGCCAAACCTGCACAAATAAATAATTTTTGTAATAAAAGTTTACCTAATATAAAATTATATAATAATAAAATAAATGTATGTATCTAATAAATTAGTATAGTGTGGCCAACAAAATTAGAAGTATGACTTTGACTCCTAGTGGCAAGTTTCCTTCAGGGTTTCAACAATTGCCTTCCCCACGTAAAATATATGTATAATGTACATTTATAAAAAAAAGGTAGAAAACTCTTAAAATCTCTGATTTTTACGAAAACGGCCACTAGGTGCATGACGATCACACTTCTAATTTCATTGGCCGCACTATAGTAGCTAATGTAGTCCCTAATATACTTAAATATTAATAATCATTTTTAAGTTAACATATAATGGTAATTAATTTAAAAGTATAAAACAAGGAAAAAAAATCACATAATCGGTAAAAGGTTTAGGATTCTCATCAATATTGATAATTTAAGTTCGAACTACAAAAACAGGGTAAAAAAACATATTGTAAATCAAATAGTGGAATAGTGGAAAACAACATTTTAACATTTTTAGGATTTTTTAAAAAATCTATGTATTAAATGCAATCTAACATTTTTTTATTTTTATAAAATCTAGTAGTCTCCTTAATTTTTATGATTTATTTTGCTATTTTTTTGTTAAAATTGTATTAGAAATTTTTTTTTCAAAAAAAAAGACAAGTTAAATAATATCATTCATGTATATAATTTAAAAAGTATAATAAGTCATTCAATAATGTCCATAAACATAATAATAAAACCAATATACATTCCTCACTTTGCTCTGAATTTAAAATTAAAAAGTTTTAAATCATCAGTTTAATAAAAGTATGAGAAAGAAACATATTCAACAAGTTATCTAGTATTTATACTAGAATTCTTAACTATGTGCTAGAATATTTAATTTTGCATTATATTTTTAAAACAAAGTTTAAACTTTGTTAATATTTCTCTTAATTTTTAGTTTTGGCTTGACACCAGCTCGTCCGTTACAAGTATTAAACCCATTATTACCTACAGCATCTTATGAAACCAGCTTAGCTCTTGCAACCACTGGACTTGTTCAACGAATGGAACCTATAACTAATCTTCAAGTAAAAATTTATTTACTATAACATAAATTACAAAAACATATAAATGTTTTAATTCACAACTATGTTATAGGTGGCAATAAAAAATAATATTGATGTTTTATATTTTGCTTGTATCATACCAATGAATGTATTCTTTATCGAAGATGGTCAAATGGATAAACGTGTGTTTTTGAAAACTTGGAAAGATATACCTGCAGAAAATGAAGTGCAGTTTACTTTAAAAAATGTTCTTTGCAACACAGGTAGAGAATTAATTAAATAATTGCATATTATAAAGTAATATTTTACTAATATCAAACTATTTAGCCAACGTTCTTGATACTAAGTTGTATAAACTACATTTTTGAATTTTTATCACCAATTATTTTCTCTTTTATTTAGTTTTAAATTTTTCAGTTTATTGTTTTTTACTACATTGTTTAATATCCTTAGCAGTTGTTATATATATGTATTAATACTTTATAGAGGCTATTGTGTTGAAGATGTCACAAAATAATGTGTTTACAATAGCTAAAAGACATGTTGAAGGTCAGGATATGTTGTACCAGTCAATAAAGTTAACAAATGGCAATTGGGTGTTGAATGAGCTTAAAATTCAACCAGGAAATCCAAATATAACTGTAAGTAATTTAAGTTATAGTTTTAATAATTATTCTAATAATATCTTAAAATAATTATTTTATACATTTTAGAAATAAATTCATATTTCAGTAATTAAATTATTGCTGTATAAAGCTTCTTGTATTTTTTAAATTCTAATTTGAAAATTATTTTATGTTTAGCTATCATTAAAATTACTAGCTATGGAAGTGGCCCAAGGAGTCTTCCAAGCATATGATGCTATCCTTCATTCATAGAAACTAAAATTAATGAGTTGATTCCAAGTATTTGTATGAGTTTTATAACTGTAAGTAGGTAATCTTATAAGCTTTTATTATAATATATATACTAAAGTAAATTAATTAAAATATTAGCTACCTATTTATTTATTATTATTCATAATACATGAATAGTAAATTAAAATATAATCTTTTTATATTAGCATTACAATATTATTGTTGATTTTTTTTCCATTATGTATTTTGTTATTTATACATGCAAATAATATTAACATTTTTTTTTTTCATAAATATTTTTATTGAATTAAGACAATACTACACTTATTTAAACCTTATTCAAGTATTAAATAAACATTTATAATTAAAACATATATTTATGAACACAAAAAATATGTAGTTAATATTATAGTAAACAATATATTATAATATATCATATTATTAGTTATACAATATTTTAATGTTTTATTGACCATTCATATATTCCTTCTTAATTTTTATCCTTTCTTCTAATGATGGCATATATGGCTTTATTTTGTTGTTTTTCCGTTCTTTATAAATATTGTACTAAAAACAAATTGCAAATTAACATTTTTTTAGTTTAATTGTTTAAAAATAATGAAATGTAATATTGGTGCACAAAAAAACATACCCAAAATGTTTTACAGTCTTTGTAATTTTCTATTTGGGGTTCACATTGAGATTTATCTCCAAAATTATCTTGTAAACATTTGAATGATAACCGTTGTTCCTGAATGAATGTACAACAAAATATATTTAAATGTCAAGTATTCTAGTTTTTGACATTGAAAACAGAATTAATTATATTTAATAAATACTAATTTGTAATATCACTAAAAGTGGGTAAATAAGGTAATAGCAGGGCCGGATTTAGGATTTGTAAGCCCCTAAACTCAATAATTGTAGTATGGGCTCTACCAGAGGGTTTTTAGAAAATAGGAAGGGCATAATACTATATAAACGAAGTTATTTATTTTTTTTTTTTCTTTAGTTGTGTGATGTATGGTGAGGGCTCATAGGCTGCAGCCTATATAGCCTGCACTTAAATCCGAACCTGGGTAATAGTCCAATTGTGTAATGTATTTTATTTTATTATAAACTTATTTATGTATATCATAGATTATTTAGTAGATCACCATGATAATAACATATATATTAAATTATATTATACTACCATAGACATAATGTCTATGGATATTACCTGCAAGCAAGGATTTGAATCTCCATTCTTAGCTTCAGACATTTTAATTATAATTTGATAAAACAATCTTGATATTATAGGACAATGTACAAGGATATTATTAAATCATACTTAATGTTTACTACTTGCTAGTCATGAAATGGAAAATATAATATTTAGGTAAAATTAGAGATAAATAAATAATTTGATTACTATTAAACTTAATTAATATTAAAGAAGTAAGACTACAAGTTATAACTTACTGGGATGAAATATATTTCTTATCAATTAGTGTTATCAAGGTCCAAGGAACCATAGATAATATCACGAATTAAAATATTTTAATTCGTGGATAATATATATATATATATATATATTATCTATGAATATAACATTAGCAAGCTGCAATGCTGTGCTGATGGATTATTGATAAGGTATATTATGAACTGTATTATCACATTGAATAAAATTATGGTTTTTGAAATTTTGTTTGATCTCTGCTAAAGCTAAACTGCTATGACCACGAAGTTCGCGCTGATCAGTTGTGACCTGCTATAACAAATTTCGGAGGACAGTATAGTAAGACCTTGCCTGAGTCCTGAGTTATGCACCCAGAAAAGAGATTTAAAGTTTAGATCCTCAGGTTAGAGAAGAGGGCCAGGGTAGCCACACATAAAAAACTTAGTACAGCTCTTCAACGTAATCAGATATACCACAGCGGGCTCGAATCCTCTACACTTTCACTCCTCACACTTAAGCACTTTATTAAACTATATTTTTTGCTGTTTAACGACTATTAAGTTAGTATTGTTATGTACCTAATTTTGTTGGATTCATGTTTATGATTATTGATTACATTCGTCCATGCCAGTTTTCAAGATTATGTTATCATTTATCACTATGATATACAGGTATAAACATTAAACAGTGTGTTTGTACATAAATCTTAGACCAAAACTGCTTATTTTCCCTGGTTTTTATTTTTATTAATTTTTAAACTATATATTTAATGATTAATAATATCTCAAGTAATATCCTAGTTAAATTGTTAAGTATTAATGTTAATATTAAAATTTAGAAAGCTACTCTTCTAAGTATTAGATTATAATATTATATATTTTGTTTAAATGTTGTCATTTACGTACTACCCATGATTGAAAATACAGTTTAAATAAGAAATACATTTAGTTAAGTTAAAAATGGAACCCATGGAAGTGTCAATCACTGACGAAGAGTATATGATGAAGAAAGCTAAAAGTTTTCTTGAAACTGATTGCTATAGATGTAGATCATGGTTACTTACAGCTAAATCAATGTTTCCTAGTAATTTTGGAATACACGTATGTACTCTTCAGTTCATCTAGTAGTGCTTTTAGATATTTAATGTTTTTTTTTTTTTTATGTGGTTTTCAGTTTGAATGTTATGAAATAGAAAAAAATTTACGGTGTGTCCAAAGAGCAGCTAGATGTTTCAGTTGTCTGTAAGATAATTTTTGTTTTTTGATTATTCGCTTCTTAATCACTGGTTATGGTTTAGGTTAGAAGATTTTCCAAATGAAGCAATTCTTTGGAAAGAAATTGAAAACTTTACACCCATATTATGTATGGACACGTCTTCTTTGTCAGAAGAACAAACATTTTTTAGAAAAATGTTTTCTGCACTCCCTTTAAGTAAGCTAATCAATTTATTTTACTTAGTCTATTGAAATTTGAATGTATAAATTTAGTGCCAGATTATTTGCTTTGTAGGACTTCAATAAGTAAAGCAAAAAAAAAAAAAATGCTAAGGTCTGTTTCTGAACTATAAATTTAAAAAAAATATCTTATAAATTTATTTATGACCCTTAAGCAGTACATAATGTGCTTATAGGTAAACCTGGTACTATATAAAATATTTATTTTAAAAGTGATGATTAATTTTATTTAAAAATATTCATACTATATTTTAGATTCTGAGTGGAGCAATGCTTTAAAATCATGTATTTTTTATGACTAAATATTCTCTTTATAGTATCAAAAATGTTTTGGTTCTCAATTCGAAAGGTGATTTCCAAAAGCAAATTGTGTCTATACTCTGTTCAATATTTAGCAACTAACTTATGCACAGAAGAATAGCTTCACTGTATGTATGCATAAATAGAGGTAACTTAGTGGAAATTAGACAAACTTTAATTGACAGTTGGTGAATGTATTTCTTTTGTTGAACAGAGACGTACACATTACACATAAATATATTTTGGAGAAGGGTTAGAGATTTAGGTTATACATATCCATACTTCATCTAACACCTATACTTAACAAAATGTTTACAAAATTTCAATTATGTGACTATTTAAGTTTAAGACTTCGATATTTTTTAACATTAATGTTTAGGTAGTATAAAAACATATATTTTTTTGAGTGGGGGGGCCTTTGTGTATGCGCCTAGATAGGTACAATTTGCTTCTAGAGACCACTTTTAAAGTTGAGTATACAACCATTTATTAAAATTATCTTAAAAAAAAAAAAAAAAAATCACCCAGTTAATTTTGCAGTGTTAAGATAAAGTGAAAAACTAAAAAAAATGTATCAGATGAATAGAATATTTATGGAATACCTATCAGCTTTTACAAAGTATTTAGATTTCTAAGCAAGGTATAATTATTAAAATATTTGGTTTATTTTAGCCTAGTTAGGGCGGTTCTTACAATGTCAGTTAAGACTTACCGGTATAATTCTATTGGTTAACACATAAGAAATTCTGACATTGTAAGGACGGCACTTAATCTTTTTAAATTGTTAACTGTTTAATTTTTTTGTCATAGCTATTCAACAGAAATTATTGTCAGTATGTGCTGAAAGAAGTGAAGACACTATGGAACATTGTCGTCTAGTACTTTTACTTTTAAATCGTTTTCCTCAATCATCAACTGAATTAGCAGTAAGAGGAGTATTATAAATTATAAACACCACAATATTTAATTATATTTATTACAATAATGATACACAAAAACTAGGATTCTAGTCTAGGAAGACCAAAGAAAATTTTAATATATTATTATACTCAAGAGGATATCATTGCACTATGTGTTTTCTCTCTCGCCCACATTCAACATACCAAATTCGCTTTAGCAGAACTAACTGTACATTGTTAAATTTTTATTAAAGTGAACTGATCTATTATCAAACTATATTACTTAATATTAATAGAATTATCTGTATTTACATGTTAATTTAATTTTACAATATTTCAATTTTTATGCAAGTAATGCATATTATACAAAATATCTTTATTTAAAAATAATCATATAAAATTAATATAAAAAAAAAAACTCAACATACAAACACTTACTACTTTAAAATTTAAGTTTGATAATAGTTTATTAATTGTTTTAATACTAAAGCTAATAGAAAGTTAATTTCGTTAAGTATTAATTTTTCTATGTTCCACTTGGGTTAAAGAATACAAATACTGTGCTCAGAGTACTTTAAAAATTTAAATAAGTGTTAAAATAAAATAAATAATAATAAATGACAAATTTGTTTTTTTAGTTGCTAGAATAGTAATTAAAGTTGTATAAGAAATAAAAAAAATATGAATCATATTGTTACAGCTGAATTTAAACTATAATCCTTTTTTGATATAAATTTTTAATAAAAAAAATCCCAATCTTTATTAATTATCCAATTTGTATTATTTTTCTATTTTTAATTATTAAAATATATATATTCTAAAATATGGTTAAAATGTTAAATAATTAAACTATTTGGTCTATTACTAAAAATGTTCCATAATGTTTAATATGTATAAAATTAACTGTTTTAGTTAAAACTCATGGATACAATGATTACAGCAGAAAAACACAATCAATGCCCTAATGTTATAAACTGTTACAGAAAAATTTTAGGTAATAAAATAGGTTTATATTTAATTTCTATGTTATATTATAATTATATTTAGTGATTAATTTAAATTTGTATTATCAATTATATCGATTATAATTTTCAGACTAAAATATTATATAATGTTTTTCTAATTAATAGGATATAATCATTTCTATTTATTATGATAAATGCTTTTTGCAGTGTGTGATCTTGGTCCTTTATTGGTGTCAACAAATACATTAAATCAGAAAAATCTTTATAAAATGTTAACAAAAACTACTGAGTTCTATATTACATATGCTATGGGTGGACATTCTATTATCCAGGTAAGATAGTTTACTATCCAATATTGTCGATCATTTTTCTAATAATATTTCTTATAGAACTTGCCTGATACTGAAAATTATATAAAAACTCCTTGGGAAGATTTATTTGCTTCGTGTGAACGTATCGGTAAAAAACTTTCTTGGGAATTGAGATCTGTTCTAAGTCAAAGGTAATTATTCCAATACTTACAATAAATCTATTTTAAATTTTACAATTTTAGTTGTTAATGTGTTATGTATTATAATTTAGTGATAAACGAAAAGCTTGGAAAAAGGTATCAAGTTTTGCAAAAAAGTTTGTAATTGCCTCAAATAATAGTGAACTTAGCAAACAATTAGTGTTTTGTGGAATGATATTATTTGTGAGACATGTTTTTGATTACAATAAATCTTTAAAAATTGGTGAGTAATTTTGTATAATATTGTGTTTTCAATATTAATAATACCTTGTGAATAACTAAATAGTTAGTATTCCATTTACATAATATAACTAATATTTTTGTAATTAATTTTTTTTTTTTTTAGAAAATGGTTCAGAATATTTGTTAGTTAAAGCAATAAAAGGTCCAAAAGTACAAATTAATAAACCTCCTTTAAAACAAGCAGTACTTTCCATAGCCACTAAATTAAATGAATCATTGATTGGTATTACTGATGAATCTTCTGAAGTTCTTGATCATTTTAAAATGGCTTTCAACTATTGGGAATTACTTACTAATAAAGAACCAATGTGCACTGGTAAACTGTTATAATATTTATACTTTGTTATTTATTATGTTTTATAATTCTTAAACTATTTACAGATTATTGGAAATTAAGTGCTCAAATTAAAGTCGATACATTCATAGGGCAATTCCTTAATGATATTGAATTTTATCAAGGGAAGTACAAGAATCTATTTAAAGCTGTTCCAGTTCATGAAAGTATTAGAAAATCATTATCATTAGTGACATTATACTATTGTGTACAAGAATTTAAGGTATAATATTAATAATTTGTTCAATATTTATTATTTTCGATTATTAAATAGTTAAAAACATAATTATTCTATTATTGTTGTAGAAATGTACTGAGCACATATTTATGGTAGTAGAACAAATAGAAAATCTCAGTCTCTATGGAAGTGTATCTGCAGAAATAGCTAATCCACCCGAAGATAGAGAAATGTACTTTATTCAAATAGCAAAATTGCCTGTTTTACAGTATTGTGTTAAGATAATGGTTCAAATTCTCTATGTGAGTGTTACTATTTTAATGGTTTCATTTGAATATTTTTGGCATTATTTATTTAAGTTTAATTGAATTTATACATCCTATGTAACTTACAATGTTTAATTATTTATTAAATTTAGAATCAACTTTCCAATTATCCATCGACTAGTGATATTCTAATTGGACATCTTTTAGTATTATCACAAATGGTTTGGCCTGAAGGCAAAGTAATTGCTGAAGATATGTATAACCATATTGGAAAACTGCCTTTATTTACGTATCCTCAATTTTCAGCTTATATTACTAACATAGATATTATTGAGCACTTTATGGCTATGTTTATGGAAAATGATAAATGTGTCTTAAATGTATTTCCATGTGTTGCTTCTTCGTTAAGGTAAATAATTCTTTCTAATACATAGATTTATATATTTATTTTTCCAAAAATATTATTAATAATCAAATAATAATTTGTGTTATTAGTCCACGAATATCAACTAGAGGAGCTGGGAAAGGAGTAAAAGAAGAGTTTCGATTAGCATTGAAAAAACAAGTTTCACGATGGTCAGAACCCATTGATGAAACTATGTTATTATTCTTTAAGAATGAAAGAGAAAGTTTAATGAAGACAGCTACTCTTATGGAAAAATCATTAACTTTTTAAGTGAGTTCTTCATCCCTTTAATAAAAAATTTATACTTTTGGGTTGTATATCATATACAGCACTGATTCTGATTATTTTTGTTAAAAAATGGTAAAGGTAACTAAATTATTTTAAATAGCAAAAAAGTGACTTATTTTTTTTATTTGGTAACAATCAGACATTTTTTATAAGTTATCTTTTACTCTAAGAATCTTTAATTCAATAATTGAAACCTTTTAATTCCAGTAGCCATAAACTACGAAAATAGATTTTCAAACACATTTATGTTTTATTTTAAAAAATTTAACTAAATAATGATTTACTATGTATCCACGAAGGAAGTATCAATAAGACAAAAATTGGTTTTTAAAAAAAATGTTAAAATTATCAAGGTTAATAAAATGAAAATGACATTTACTATTAAAAACCATATTTTAATTTAAAATTATTTTCCCTAATATTAATAATTATAAGTTAAATCTGTTAGATTTCTAACTTTCTTTTTCCAGTGATCACTTAATGATAATATTATTCAATTTGATAATAACAAGGAGTTTATACTTATTAAATCAACGGATAAGTAGTAACATTAACCATAATATTGAAAATAATTGGTTTGTGGTTAAAAAATCATGATAATAATTAATAACCATTTGAATACTTAAATAGAATCTAAATAATTATAATTTTAGTATGAATTTTCAAAAATGTTATCTATAAAGAAATACATTTTATTATATTTCCAACTATTCATGAGTTTTATTGTCTTTAATCTATTTTCTCTACAATCAATAATTATGACAAATAATTATCACAGCTGTATGATTCTATAATATTCTAGTATAATTTATTTTTTTGCTAATACTTGCTGTACCTACCTGATTACATGTACCTTTTATTACATTGATTAATAAATATATTTATATGATTTCCAAGAATAAAAGGCTAAAAAAATGGGTACCACTCGACAATAAATTAGGTGTCAAGTGGATCTCTGTAATAGATGTGTTAAATTCAGTGGCCGCAAATTTATTTAATATATATTTATTTTTATTTTTATTGATTTTAAATTTAAAAATAGAAACTAAACTGTTTTTTTTTTAAATTATGATTACAACATCTCGTCAGTACCACATACTAATTTAAATACCTATAAAAGAAAAATATGTGTAAAAGTAAATTAGATATTTAAAATTTAAATAAAATAATTTCTTGTTTAATAATTAAATAATATTTAATATGATTAACCCTAAAATAATTAGAATATTAAATTTAGAATTAAATTAATTTTAAATTTAGAATATTTAATATTCTACATAATTCTAGTATTAAAATTGATAATAAAATCCTGTTCTTGAAACTCTATTACAAAAAAAATCAGTATTGTTACAATAAAAATAACAATAAGTAAAAAATAAGTATTAAAATTATTTAATTGCTATTATTTTTAAAAAAAATTCTAAGCTTAAGTACTTATACTTAATTGAAATAAATCGTCTGGTGAAATATTAATAATAATGTACACAATGTTTGAAAATGTTAATAAATTGGTTAGATTTTTTGATTTACAGTATCTGTTAACACAAATAATAACACCATACAATCAATTATTAGTATTGAACTTTTTAATTAAACTAATTTAACTTACTCTCCTAAAGGTATTAATGTTGTATTGCTATAGAAATCATAAAACTTTATCCAGTCCATACATTCATCTTCATTTGTTTTATTTAATATTATAATTGTTGCATTCAATAGCATCTGTGTTCCTGGTGGACTTTCTATTAAAAAAGTGCAATCGTCTAGAAAATAAATAGATTATTTTTACATTACACTTGATAATTATAATAAGTTGTTTTTAATACTTACTATGATAATTCCCAGTTACTTTTGTATCATAGTCTAATACATAATTCCCTGAAGATATTGTATATGTTGAATGACAAGGAGTTAACTGTATATGACTTTCTGGCCATTTGAAATTTAATTGCATACTATCGCTATATAAGTTAAAAAATACAAAAAATATTTGCACAAAATATCTTTTTTCATGTAAGAAAATCATTTTTGTATTAATTACAAACTAAAATAAGTAATAATAAATGTTAAGCTTTTAAACTTGGTATAAAATGAAATAGTGAAAGTTAAATAATATAATATTTATAACAACAACCCATATCAAAATAAGTATAAATTATATGGGCAGTACAATCTATAGAAAATAATGAGGGTCAATTAACATACTTAATTATCATGTAAAAAGTATTTATGTTTGATTATATACATTTTTAATTTTATTGCTGTTTTTACTTTGTCTGCATGTTTATGTTCTCTAATTTGATATTATGCAATTGTATTATTCACAAGACCTTAAATTTAAAGGTCTATTTTTATAAGTTATAATTTTACTTTTTATGGTTAAAACATAAGATTTACAAAATATACTTGTTCACTCAGTGTTATGTCTTTCATTATTAAACCAATATTTCTTATAAGGTTGTATTATAACAATGTTAATGGTATGTTGTAATAGTAAAAATGTAAACATTTTATTTAGGTTCATAAAAATAGTATGAAATATAACTATTTAGAAAAAGATTGAAATTTTTTAAAAATACATGTACAAATTTCTTTTAATGTGTAGTTGCACAAAACCATCCCAAATTTGTGTTATACGAGCATTCTAGTTGAATGATTTTTTTAAATAAGAAATGCTTTATTGTACTATGTACCAAATTCCATACTACTCATCAATTTTAAAAATATGTTTACATTATAAAATATGTTACTTTAAATTACAAACATGTATGAATTTGTCAATATCACAAATGTCATCAAACATGTAATTAACATCATAAATATGAGCACGAGGAGAGTTAAGGGAAACAGCTGTTTCCCCTGAAGAGGATTTCTGCTCCAAGATTTTCCATCAGCTTTAATATTAAAAAAAAAAAAAATTTCAATATGCTTTATACTAATTATCTTCAATCGGTCGGTCGCGTAAACTTTAAAATTGGGTCACAATAAGTCTTATTTTTAAAATAAAAATGTATATAAGGTAAAAAAATAATTACAAAGCTTACATGGGTCACAAAAAATGTAGGCCTAAGAAAGTGGATCACGAGTCCTAAAAGGTTGAAATTCACTACTTTATGCAAACAAAATACTAAGATAATATCTTACTATTACATATAATTTTATATTTTCTAATGATAAAACAACTCTAGCAATGGTTATTGGTTTATTCTGTTAAAATAATGGTTGTGTAAGTGTTAAATATTTATCCCAACCTCAAAAAAGTTAAACACTCAAACGTAATACTAATAGTTTAAATATCGAAAAATTGTTGTTAATATAATTTTTGAAAAGACCATATTATTATTTTTTCAAGTCTAAACATATAGTTATATAAATTAATATGTATGGTTTAATGAAATAAATAAATAAAAGTAGGTCAGCATTGTGGTGGAGGAAATTTGTCCATATCGTCCCTTTCGGTCCTCGGACAGGATAGTGTAATTTTGCAGTATACAATATAAAACGGTTCTGAGTGGACAAAAAAATATTTCTTATTTCATTAAATATTTAAGTATTATTCGTTTCTATGGTGATAAACAAAGTGTTAGAAATTGAAATCCTGTTTTTTTCGTAATTTTTCGGTGTTTTTCCCGTGGTGTTAAATAACTACTGAGAAAATCAAAAAATGACCTCTCTAAAGTACCAGCTTAAGAACATGACCTTTCAGAAAAGATGCTACACTTGATACTTTTGAGCAAGTTTAGAAGGAAAAAAATGTTTATACAGAAAAAATAAAGAAATAAACATCATTGTAAAACCAGTACATTCCTCGCTTTATTCAGAATCTAAAATAAAATAAATTCATTCATGATTTTGAGTGAGAATTCATTTTAAAGATCATTATCTTACTTCATGACATAGTTGGATAATAAATCCAGGTGAGGCATGGATCCCTGAAGCTTTAAACTATTGTTCTATTATATACTCTGCTAATAGAATCTGCACACTTAAGACTGATGTAATTTCTAAATCTTGCATTCAGACAAAAAATATATATTGTACTTACTGCACAAATAAATAAGAGAAATAAAAGAAAACATATTGGTTCTATATCTGGATGGTATTTATTTCTATCATTATGCCTCAAAGTGTCATATGGAAATATTCTTTTTATAAAATTGAAAGATTTAGATAATTTAAGATGTATATATTTGAATAGTTTAATGTTTGTTTAACCTGTAGCTTGTTTTAATTTAGACTTAAAAAGTATTACTTGTTATTAAGAAGTATAAAATGATTATTTAAAGTTTAGAGAAACTTTTAATAGCTAAAAATATAATGTAGGGTACCTAAGAAAGTTTTGGAAATACTGTTACAGAACAAGGTAATGTAATCACCAGACAATTAATTTCACTCTTTTAATATTTAAGTCTCCTTTATTTATATAATATATATAGATTAAATTACAATGACTGATTAGGATAATATTATAATAAAGACCTCACATAAAGTTTAATTTATTCATAAAAAAAGTTTACTACTTTTTTTTTCATTAGTTTTTTTGGTATAAAAAGTAACAAGACTTATTTTAAATTGTCAATACGTTATTATGTGTGTATACACTATACACATATTATGTAATGTATATAATGCGTCTAAAACTGTACTTACTAAAACAATTTTGTATAATTATACGTCCTAATTTATGCATATCAGCTAATAGACAATAAAAATAATAATATATGTAATATATAATTGACACTTAATGTTAGACAATTAAAAAATAAATAACATTTGTTTTAATCTATAAATAATAAAAATATAAGTATGGTTTTTTTTTTAACATTTGAGTTCTTAAATAAAACTATAAATTTGACAATACCAACCAAATTATACATTTAATTTTACAATATTGCATAATCAATAATAATACATGACTTCTGATTTCTTTTAAAAGGGCAATTTTTTATTTTAACAAAAAAAAAAAAGAGACAAAATTTTGTTATAAATTATTATTTATTATATATATTTTAGTACTTTACATGATATATTATAAATTCATATATTTTTTTAATTATTTAATACAAAGTAAAATTTTGTTTTAAAAGTTATTTTTATCATAAATACTTTGTTTACTTGTTAATATTTAAAGATTGATATGTGTACACACTTAATGCAAAATTAATGCTTTGGTCTGCTTTTATTAAAAGTATTGCAATATTTGATTCAGCCAATGTTAACCCAGGAACATCAGTTGATCCACAGACACTGAAACATAATAAATAAATAAAATATAAATATAGTTATTAATAATGTATAAACTTAACTATGTATGAAACCTTACTCTTGGATAAGGTTCAAATTTCCATTCTTGACTCTAAATAACTTGATGCTTTGATTCATTATACTGTAGTTTAAGTCTGTCAATCTTTGTTCTATTGCTATGGCTAAACTCGAGTTCTCGATGCTGTTTAACAATATTGAACAAAAACCAGCTGGTGTAGATCCATTAATTAAAGGTATTTCTACATTATAATGTTTGCTTCTAAAAGTATTTAAAGAAACAATGCATGATCCCCGAGACATTCTTAATGTTTGAAATCTTTCAGGATAAGTACCCAAATAAAAACTAGGTACCCATTGACTGTTATATGCTAAACATTTACCAATTGTAAAAAGCAAACCCATTAAAGTGTAGACCAACATTGTTGCGAGACTGTGAAATAGTTACTGTATTACATACAATGATAGTTCCGGTCTAATGTATCATGTATTCATATCTATTGGTGATATTTTTTGAAGTGGGGACTTAGGTGGAGAGGTACAATGAAACTGAAAACAAGTACTAAATGTTTTAAAATGTTGATTACATTACACAGTACCCTTATATATTAACAAATAAGTGTTATATATTGTATGTAATATATTTATAATACTCAAAATAATAAATGATAATGTTTTATAAACTAAGTAGACAAATTAAAAGTGTATAACAATGTAATTTAAAAGTTTGTGTTAAATTTAATATTTGTTAGCTATTGCTATCCCATTTTGAAGTGAATATAATTATTTAGAGTTAACTATGTCTGATAATGACTCTGCATACAAATCTAGTCTTCGAGTCATCTAAAAAAAATATAAATAAAATATTATAAAAATTATTATTTTAAAAAAATGGTTTGAAAATAACTATATTACTTGGAAACCCCAATGATCCTTTACTTGTCTACAAAGATTTAAGTCTATTTCTGAAATAAGCAATCCATCACGAGTCCTGGAAAGGCCCTAAAAGTTACAAAATTGCATATATTATATTTAACTTCAAATCATACGTATTTTGGCATTAAAAAAAAAAACTCGACAGTGTTAAATGATGACTTTTTCCTATTTTATAAATCTTATATATAAGCTGTATAATAAATTGTGTCAATGTTTAGTAAAATCTTATTTTTATAAATAATTAAATGCTAAAATGCACTATACCACCTACTACCCCATGCAAATTTATTTTACGATATATTTTTTTTGAAACTTACTTATAAAAACTACTTAAGAACAATGGTGCAATTAGAATTTGTGACTTGGACTTAGTTTCAAAGTGATGGCCTTTGGAAGTTAGCAATTTTGAATTTCTTACGCATGAGCAGAACACTACATTAAAGCCACGCAGAGGACCTCAAGTCTGCCAACCAGAGCTGGCAGGCAAAGGATAAACTACTATAATATAAAATATACTTATATTACTTAACAGGCCATCGAGTTTTGCGACCGGAGCCGGTAGGCAAAGGGAGCCACTATACTTATAAATTTGTTAACAACAATCTTTTATAACAATTTATTGTTCAGTAAATATTCTTAATTATTTTTGATAAATTCTGATGAAAAAACTTATGAAAAGTGTGGTAAATTATAGCGTACTAGGTATGCGTAAAAAACACAAAATTGCTAACTTCAAAACTAAGTCTGAGCCACAAATTCTAATAGCACCGTTGTTCTTAAGTAGTTATTATAAGTAAGTTCCAAAAAAAAAAAATCGAAAAATTTGAGTGGGGTGGTAAAGTGCATTTGTTCCCAATTAAATTTTATTGTTGATTTATGCTCCTTTTTTATCATTTTAGAATATTCTAATATAAATAATAAAATGTCTTACAGGTGTTCTTGAACCATCAGGAGCAGTAATATAGCTCGATCCATAAAAATGGCCAAAACTTTTATGTGCAGGTTTACCATCACCACTTGTAAACTCTGACGGGAAAGTTTCTGTACCGACTCTGTTGATGGCACAAGAAAAATAACTGTTGGCAACTGCAGCTGTTCTGGCTTCAATTCCCCAAAGTGTCTCACTGCGTGTTATATTAAATTGTTTATAATAAATTTGAAATTTTTTTTATTTTAAGTATTTTTTCATACTCACCTCAAGCCATCAATAGTAGCTGAAGGGTTAAAAACAATTTCAGCTCCATTTAACCCAAACATCAACCAATTCAGTGGGTGGTGGCGTCCATAACAGATATTGATTGCAATTCGACCAAATGCTGTCTAAATTAATCTACTATTGGGGGTTTTTGTTGTTTTTAATTTTTAGACTAATTTTAGAAATTATGTACCTCAAAAACAGGATGTCCCGTGTTTCCTTCCATGTAGTAAGTAGACTCATTAAAATCACCCACTCGAGGTATATGGTTCTTTCTATGCTTTCCAATTACTTTACCAAAGTTATCTATGACCACAGCTGTGTTCCATATCACTTCTTGTTCATCACGTTCCAGAATTGGTGATACAATAACCATGTTGTATTGTTTACAAATCTAATGAATAATATACATACAATTTATTAGATTTTAAATATACGGATTGTCAGGTTATGCAACACCTACGTCTTTTAGAAACAAAGTTGTAGGTCCTGTTTCAGCTGATTCAGCAAACTCGCACCATGGAAATTTTTCTCTTGTACAAAACACAAAGGGCATAGCTAAAAAATATATATATTATTTTGAAATATACATTTGTATGTATTTGACATGGCTATCTTACGCCAGGCTTCTTGAAGGCATAACACATTCACATTTGCCTCAGCAGCAAGGGATATTATTTTGCTAATCTTTTTATAAATGGCATTACGTTGTTCGGCTAAAGGAGCTGTTGTTGGAAGAACAATTTGATTTTGAATAACTCCAACTCTTACAATTCTAATAACATTAATATATTTATTAAATTATTTACTTTACTAACATGACATTCTAAGTTCAGAGCAGAGCGATAAATGTATTTATTTTATAAATGATGTTAGTTTTTTTTAATATTTATTTTTGAAATATTAAAAAAAATTTTGAAGTAGTAAAACATAAAAATGTAACAGTTTCAATTTTGTGTATTTAGCCAAAATATTAAAGTGAAATATAACCTATTATCAAATTTAAAAGTATCTGTATTCTCTTGTCAGTTTTTCTGATACTTTAATTAATTATTAATATATATATATTATATATATTAATATTTTATGTAATCATACTTGCTTAAAAATTAAAATATTGTAAACAACTAATGAGAGAGCACAGAATGCTTTTACTTTTTAGATTGTTTGATAAAATGTCATTCACTTTAATATTTAAGCTAAATACACAAAATTGGAACTACTGAACACATATTTTAGTATGATATGCATTAATAAGACAAAGACAACACTTAATAATAGTAAAATGAATTACTGTTACTAATAATAATATAAATAAATGATCAAACACACTTAGTCATACGGATTGATATATTGAGTTATGCTAAGAATCTTATTTGTATACAGTGCAATATTATTGAATTCAATTTAACAAATTCATTACAGTTAGAGAATCCAATTATGTTACAGTGACCTACTAAACATAGAGATATACTCAATATCTACTACAAAACAATGTTACCTATTGGCCCAAATTTTTGTTTTAACAAAATTTTTAAGAACATAACTAAAATAATGTTTATAATACCGTTTTTCTCGAAACTCTTCAGTTAAACTTTCAAATCTGAAACCTTTAACTTCTATATTATCTTCATTATTTAAGCAGGATTTTGGTAGCTGAAGTTCTCTGGAAAGTATAGATTTTAAAGTTAAAATCAATAGTTATTATTATAGTAATATAGATCAAAATTTTATCACATATAAATTAATATCAATATATAACAATAATAGAATTTGAGTAACGTATAGTTGTACATATTTTCTTAAAAACCAAGTTTATTTTAATTACTAAGATAATAAATATCCTATAGGTTTAATTATCAAATTATTATTTCTCATCTAATTTCAGTGGATAAAATATACTCACTCTAATTTTTTTCCATATAAAATCCTTTGCACATGATTTAATTCTTCCTGTGGAATATATTTCTCCAAACAAGTCTCAAGATTTTGAAACATCTTCAAATGTAGTGAGTAGACCAAATATAGAGAGAATGTCTCAGTAGTGACACCTTGAGTGGTATATCTTGATACAATAATAAAATAACAAAAAAGTTATACATCTATTGCTTTAACAAAGCAATATCAAGTACCTAGGTATTCCAAAATTGTGTTTTACATTTATAAATACTTACGTTAATAAGCCAGTTGGAAGGTTATTAAAAGTATATAATGAACTAAACTTAAAAATAATGAAACTTCAACCTGATATTCTATTAGGCGATTATTGACGTTTAAAGTTTTTCGTTTGCAATGTTTGCATACTTCGTAGTCAATACAATCGTAATATTTAATATTTAGTTATTAATAATACTCCACCCAATTATAATATATAGTTTAAAATAACCTGATAAGCGATTTACGAATTTAGATAAGAAAAATGCATCCGAGCACGTGATTACCGTTTTCAAAATAAATGTACTATCACGATTTAAGATATAAGTAAATACTAAATAAGTTAAAGCAAGTAACAACTTACAGTTATTATAGTCTATATGTAAAATTAGGCTGATTCGGGATTTCAAAACTCGAGAGTCGAAAATTAGTCAATAAATTTCTCACACTTGATACGTTTACGAGCTATGTACCTATCAATTAAATAATCGTTTATGAATTATTACAACCCCAAAACATTTAAGTAAGTAATTATGATTGTATAGTGTGTCACAGTATCGGTATTATGGAAATAAACTATTAAGATAGGTTTATAGGCAAATGTAAATCATTTAACGGGTTATTTTCCTTGTCCACTTAAAAGTAAATGAGTACCCTGTAGATACTCTGATAAAAAGTATTTTTTTTTTTCAAAAAAATAAAGTGAAGAATGCAACATAATATAAAAGTTCATATCACTCGTTCTTAAAAACAAGAATAGGAATTCTATCATAAATTATTATCCAATCTTAAAATCTCAATTATACCCAAAATATTTTATTAACTTATAAATTAAAAATTGATTCCTTTATGTAAAAAATCATAGTTATTATACAGAATGATTTTTGATCAGGTCATTCTACGTTTAAAATTTATCTTTTCATATAGTCAATCCTAGATTTATTTAAATGTAGAACCACAGAATAGATTAAATTTAATCTATTCTGTGGTAGAACCCAAACCAATTTTATATGCACAAATCTTAAAAAATCTTTTGACAGACTAGCTAATTTTAAAACTGAAACACTGGATTTTGTAACCCATTACCTTCTTGGTTTGAATCATTTTTACACAATGGTAGGTACTCAATTTTTTAAACATGGAAATTATTATATTGGTGTTTTATTGAATGTCCTTCAACCAGACCATTTATCACTATAATTATTTGTTTTTATTAATAACATCTTTTATAGACAAATTAAAACATCCTATCTTTTCATTATTAGTAGGTATAAATTATCTCAAAATATTTTTTAAAAAAAACATTGTTATCTATTATAAGTGTAATTTATATAAAAATAGAAAAATGTGCTACTATTACTTTCTCTTTAAAAATGGATATGTTTATTTTTGATTATAACTTAAAAATTTTGAAGTAACTTTAGGTAAATCAATTAAAGATCTAAATGTTACTTTTAATTCAAAACTAAACTTCAAATTTTATACCAATAACATTATTAACAAATAACAAGGTATTACTAGTGTAGGATTAATTAAACACATTTGTAAAGATTTCCACTATGCTCTTGTTCTTAATTTATATTTTTCTTTGATACGCTCTTGATTAAAATATGTAAATCTAAAATAGTACACTGCCTTTATATAATTTAAAATAAAATCTTTCTAAGTATAAAATAATTTCCCATGGTTTTTGTGTTTCTAATGTTATATAAATTTCTCATTCAAATTATAATATTATAAATAGATTTCTTTCTATCGTACCTTTGGAAAAAAGTTAAATTATTACATTTAAAACTGCTGTATAAATTATCAAAAATATAGATTGCCCAAAACAAATTGAACGAAGGTTTAAAACTAACTCTTATAACTAGATCTAGACTTTTATATAAGTACTGAATATACAAATCAAATATATATTATTTCACTCATCTAATATTTTAATGTCTTTAAGATATTCTATAAATTAAGATAAATTTTATATTTATACATATTATTCAATATATATTTGTGTACAGTGTACACACACTTTAATTTATCTTATTTTTAATAATCGTGTAAACATGTAACCGTCTTATATATTATTTAATATGTATATTTGAATTTTTTTCTACAACAAACAATATTATTATAAAATAACATTTATTTGTATTATTCTACAGTGTATTTAAATTAAACATTATTACAAATACCAAATTATGCCAAAATTAATTGTTGAGTATGGTTTATTTTTTATCTTTCAGTATGACCAGTGATTTTCCTATTGATTCTAATCAATTATTTGAAAATGTGCAATCAGCTAGTAATAATAACAATAAAAGCCTTAAAGGATTGTTTTTAGTGGGATTAACTGGTATGTATGCATATTTTTCTTTTGAGTACCTGCAAGTCTTGTAATGTTAATGTTTCATGAAGTTTTTTGTAAATATTATAGGTTACTTATTTATGTATGTTGAGCTTATATTTTGAAAAAATTATAAAATTATTTATTATCATACAATGTTATAATTTAATAACTCTTATTGGTTATTTTAGGTGGTATTTCTATTGCACTAAGCATAATTTGTTATCCGTTCATATCACCAGCTTTACGGAAAGTATGTTTACCATATGTTCCAGCAACCAACTTGCAAATCCAAAATGTTTTGCATGTAATCAAAGGACGAAAAGGAAAATTAATAGACTTAGGCAGTGGTGATGGAAGAATAGTATGTAATATTAAATATTTTTTATTTTGTATTTTATATACATTTATTTAACTGTATATGTTTTAATTTTTTAAAATAATTTCTTACATAGGTTATGAATACAGCAAAAGCAGGATTTGAATCAGTTGGTGTAGAGTTAAATTTTTGGTTAGTGCTATATTCACGTTTGGTTGCCATGAAATCTAAAATTCAGCCTTCTCCAAAATTTATTCAAACAGATTTGTGGAAGTATCACTTAGGACCTTTCACAAATGTTGTAATATTTGGTGTTGAAGAAATGGTTAGTAATAATTTAATAATATTTTATGGATACATGGTATAGGGCACAGATGTTGTACTACTAAAAAAATTAGTAAAATTGATTACAATATTGCATTAAAAAATATTACATTTTATTGTAAATATTTTAAATTAACTGTTATAATCTAAAATTCTACCAAAAAACAAATATATTTAAATTTAACTATCATATTATAATCATATCATCACCACATCATATTATATATCATTGCACTGCACTATAAATGTTTGTTTTAAATTTTCAAAATCAAAACCTCTTCAATTAGGTATTAATAAATTTTTATACCTCGAAAAATTTCTTTCCACATTAGTTGATGTAATCAGAGCGTGGATTAGGTTAGGTTACTAAGCTAAATCACTTACCGTCAAGTCTTTGGTAAGGTTAATTTAATTATTTTTATTTTATAAGACAACATTATTAGATGTTATAACTGATTGTATTAAGTATAATATTATCTTTAATACGACTATTGAGGGTCGACTATAACTAAAATAGTTGTATCAATTAGTAAATTCAGTAAAATTACAATAAAAATCCAAAATTTTCACTTAAAACTTTTTGATTTTATTTTTTATGTATATGACATACATTTAAAACATATTTATGTATAATATAATCATTAAAATAATATATAGTGTTATATAATTACATTTAAAAATTGATTAATATGATATATTTAGCTTGTCCATACTATTGCAGTAGTGTGTATAAATAAGGTTATTACTAAATACTTAACAGCTAAGAATTTAGTTAATTTATCAAACTTTAGATTTCATTATTTAATTATATTTATGTAATTGTCTAAATATAATAATAATAATAAAAAAAATTTTTTAGATGTTGGATCTGGAAAAAAAGTTTGCTGCGGAGTTATCTGAAGGAACAGTAATAGTTGCTTGTCGTTTTCCTCTCCCAAATTTAGAACCTTATTTAGTCATTGGTACTGGCATTGACAGAGTTTGGGCTTATAGAATATCTAAGAGCAAACCATAATCCATCAGAATATGTTTGTATAGGTAATCTTATTATTTATTTTAGTATATTATTATATAGCTGATAAACTGATATGAATTTTTCGATGTATAGTTAAATAACAAATAAAATTAATGATTTTTAAACATAATTAAAACAAAAATTGTTATTGCATTTTAAATTACATTTTTAAAATGGGCGAATTAATAAAACTATGAACTAACAACAATATTATTGTTTCAAAAAATTGAAGTGGACTAATTTTTTAATTTGATAATATTTAATTTTATGATATTTCTAATACTTAATATTTAATAATCGTAAAGTGTAGGCGTTGGGTTGCTTCTTTTATCATGCAATTCATGTCATACTTAAAAATTTAGCTCATATTCTTATTGTAAAAAATTAATTTACAGATTGTATATATTCTAATTAAAAAATAAAATAATAAAAAAAAAATATTTAATAATTGAAATAATGGGGATTACATTTTAAGGTTGGATAACTCAGAATATGTATTAAAAATATCTCTAATATTTTATAGTATAGAGGTTTCCAAACTTTTTTCCCCAAAGATCACTTACTATTTTTTTCAATTTTTATAGACCCCAAATATTTAATTTTTACTAATGAATGTATTAATGTTTTTTATAACTTAGTCGGAGTTCATTTAAATAGGGTTTGCCATGGAGTGACCTTTTTATAATAATGACAATATTTATTTTAATTTTTTAACTACTTAAAAGACAAGAAATGCAAATTAAATCTAATAACATAAAAAAAAATTATAAATTTAATGGAAGGTATGAGTCTGATGCTTTAATATTAAATGTTATTTATCGCTATTGCATTGTTGCACACAATATATTTTTCGTAATAATTACAATGTATGCGTTTTTGATTAAATAACTCTTGTAAATCCCCTATTTATATCTCATATACCCTCAATTTTTTTTTTCGTTGACATGGATCACTTGCAGGTAAAAATCGACCTGAAGTGAGGTCAATATTGTCGATATTGACTGCTTTGAAAACCTCTGTTCTATAGTTATTTTAATTAAAATGAAATAATTATTAGCTTTTATGTATCCTTTTAATGATATACATTTGGTTAGGTAACCTAACCTAACCTATGATATACTTATCTATATAATCAATGGTATAATGTATATATTAGGTTTTAATGTAGTTAACAGGTACCTAATAGGTCTGAGATGGAAATCCTTTCTGTACCCACGTGTCAAATAAAAAATTTTGTTGAATTTTAATTTCCCTATGTGTCAACCAATTTGATGACCCTTTTATTAAATTTAAATAACATTCAAGTATTTAACATTTAACGAATCTTGATATTTGCGCTTGTCACTTAAAGAGTGTGAGCTTGTCACTCCCTGACATACATGTCATAAGTCCGCCATCCCTGTGATAGGTAATGATATAAACAATTAATATATAATTTAAGTACATAATTACCTACTCTACAAGTGAACATTTTAAATAAAATAAAAATAGGATCAAATCAATGTATTTATTTTTTTATTATATAATAAAATAATAATAAATAATAGTTTAAATAAATAATTTAAGTTAAAAAAATATGCAATTAAATGTCAATAGATATAACACTCTTATCGTTAAGAGATCACAGTAAAAATGAAAAAAAAAATGCCTTGATAAAAAATTAAAGACAACTAAATAAACATGAAAATAAATTGTATATAGTAATGTCAATAATAATTTACAGTTTTTACTTTTAACTTTTTTTTTTAATAAAATTTAAAGTTATTTTTCAAACGAAAAATTGGGCAACAAGATTAGCTAGTCCAATTAATGATATTGAAACGTGAAAAATGACTGATCCAAATGTTAAAAGATTGCGTCTCCTCTGTGATGCCAAATGCAACATGGTTGGTAATGTATATATGTATACAAATCCACAAATTGCTCCACTAAATCTAAAAAAATATATAACAATATATTTTTATATACAGATTTAATTAATTAAACATAGTTACATAAACATAAATATAAGAATTTTCTAACCGTATTACTGTTCCTATATGTGGCATGAAAATTGCAAACAATATGCATATGAAAATTACAAAACAATTAAGTGCGATAACATGTAAAACACTTGGGTATATTGATAGTTCTAGGGCTGCAAACACTTGTACTCGTAGCATGTATGATATCAAAGGGTAGACAGTCAATAGTTGAAAGAATAAGAAAACTCTAGCTATAATGCTAAAGACATCTGTTCTAGGAAAGTTGTTTAAAAAATTCTGGAAAAAATTAAATAATTCATAAAGTTATTATTACTAATTAGTTATTATAAGTAGACATATTGCTGTTAGTGTAGGTTTATGTAGGTACTAAGTAGTATGTATTTATAATTATAGTATAATAATAATGCATCATGCATGACTCAACTTTCAAATGCCATAAAATATTAATGCACCTGTAACTTTGATTTAATTATATTAATTTTGATAAAACTAAGTCACAAAAAAAATATTTTTTAAGACTATACTAGATTTGAATATTGTGTGCAGCCTTGATTATTTATGATTTAAAAATTTGTTCAAGTCAAAATAATTAATTTTTAAATTTAGACTTGATTTAATGGTTGTTTTATTTAAATGACATGTCTTTTAAAAATTATGATTATTGTTCAATATTTATCTTTGCAAATTGCTAGTAATTTGTACCTAATTAATAAAACTTATTGTATCCACTTGTATCATTAAACATTAACATTGAGTCTAAGAGGTTGTCACATATGTGTTGTTTCTGTCACACAAACGTACAACTGTTCAAGTGTACAACATAGCAAATTTGCTTTCAGCAAAACCAATTTTGTATTATTTGCTATAATACTAGAACGTATTAATCTAATATGAAGGTATTTACCTTCAAAATATAAGAACATAATTTGTGTTTTTAAGTACCTACCTAAATTATCTACAAATTTACTATACTCCAATAATTGTTACGCAACCATACTGTCAATTTGTACAATATCAAAATATTACAATATTTACAATACGTTTAAAAATTTAAATATCGTACAAAATCAACGTACAAATACAAATTAGGTAATTCACTTAAATATTAATGCTAACAATACGAAATTTGTTCTGCTGATGCATATTTGGTATGTTTTACGTTATAATTTGATTTGTATGAAGACCTATACAAGTGATAATACACACGAATATCGGAGTATGAAGTCTACTTATTAGCATACAATAATTTTAATTTAGTTAAGTTGGGTATAATATATATACCTAATTGATTAACTATGAAGTGTTTGATATTGATTTGTAGAATTGAATCCGCTCATATACAAAAATGTTGTTACGTCTTTAAAATAATAGAAATTCCGGGTGATTCTCTTTTCCGTCAAAATCAACATTTCTGTTTATCGCCTGTTCAATAATAAATATTTCTCTTTTCTAGTTTTCATATTTTGGTAACCTCTATTGTTATGAAAACATGTGAAGTTATAAATAATTGGCAATAATTTTTAAAATAAAAAAATGTCAAGTGGGTAGGTAATGCTTCTACTGTACAGTAGGTATCGAATGTACCTCAAATTTAGAATAGGTAATGACCTATTATGGGTCGTAATGGGTGTGTTGAATTTGAATGCAATGATAGGTATCATTGTGTACGAAAAACGATTCTGAACGGAGATAATTTGTCAGCCTAGGATACATATTTTTCACAGGGTGGTGTATGTTTCAAGTTTCTGTGATTGGTAATTTTTAACTGTAACAAAAATCTAAAATATTTAAAAGTAAATCTATTTAACTATTTTACTCGTAAATTTTTGATTTCGTAAAAACTTAAACTTAAGATAAAATTTGTTTAATTAGCCAACACTTAACTTTTTTTATAATTATTGTAAAATATTTTTGGAAAATCTTGTGTTAAATTTTCAATTCTTAGCTACGTATACAAACATTTTTATAAATTTTTAACTACATAATAATTTGCAAAAATTCCTATTCATGATTTTGACGAATTTTTGTCAATATTTGAATTTCAACGCTTATTTAAAAAAATTGTGCCAATGTATTCTTGTATAACTTTTCAATCACTATAAGACTAACTCATAAGGAACTTTGTATTAAATTTTCAAGTATTTGGACTTAACCAAAGGTTATTAACCTAATCTATCTACGACTTATACTTTTTGAATAATAACAAATATTTTAAATCGTTATTGTTACGCGATTTCATAAAAATTTAAAATTCAGACGCTCATAACATTTTTTCCTATACTGACGCTGAAGTTTTCTCTATGGTTATTTGAAGAAAAACTTAGTGTTGGATTTTTTAACTTTAAAACTTGAAAACTAGTTTTGTGTGAAAATTCCCGTTTTTCCGTCCCCTTTTTATTGTTTTTCACAAGTTTTTTGAAAACTACTGGAAACTTCTTCTTTTGATCTCTATAAAGCACCTCTGAAGTTTTAAATTGAAGTATTATTTTGACAAATTATAATGACACGAAAACAAAAAAAAACACATCATTGTAAAATCAATACATTCATCGCTCCATTCAGAATCTAAAATATTTGAGTAATCGATGATTAATTAAATATATTTAACAAAAACAACTATAAATAGTATTTTATTGAATACTTAGGATATTATAAAATATTTTTAAAAAAAACACATTCAATAAGTAATATTTATTTTACGCATAGATTTTTGTATTATGTTATCACAAAAATAAATTCGAAATTATGTTTGTAAGTTGTATAAAATCAAGTCAAACATTAATAACTTTGTTTTTAAAATTATTTAAAATTTATTTTATTATGAATCTTATTATTGTTTATAGGTATACGCTATATAGTTTTTACAAATGTATATCGGCTTATTTCTCCCTTTTTATGTTAATCAACTAAACTTTTTTTTGTTATTTTTTTTTGCTTTACAATTTGAATCATGGTACTTTTAGTAAACCAATATTTAGTATTTGCAATAAACGTTAGGTAATCCGAAGTACTGTAAATGATCATTTAATGAATCATTCACAGTATTTTACGTTACCTATAGTTTACACTTCTTCGATTAAAACATTTAATCATTGTTAAATAGATGATATCTATAGATAAATATTATCTATTTGATCTATTGTATAATATTTTAGTTATTACTATACCGGGTTATCAAAATATCAAAATTGAAATTTGTGGTGACGGAAATTGGAAATATATATTATTAGGTATAGATTATAGTGACGGTGAACAATTAATAAGTTTATTTTGGCGGAAAACGGTGGCGCCTGAAATGTCAATTATAACTATTTTGGATTATAAAATCAACTTTTATAATAATTTAATTTTTTAGAGTTGAATAAAATTGACAAATAGTAAAAATGTAGGTATCTACAAACAGTACGATTAGAAATATTTGTTACCGTTATTATTTAATACTAATAACATCCTTTCAAAGTTTCAATAAAAAGTAGAACGTTGGTAATGAAATAATTTGCTAAAACTTGAATTTTAAAATTTATAATCATTTTTCTTATTCTAGTTTTTGTACATTGTATTATAATATCTATAATAGAGTTGTAAATTTGTAATATAATATATTAATGAGTTTTGAGGAACTCTGTACTTTGGCCCCACTAGTGTTCAATATAAAACAGTTTGTAATGTTTGTATATTAGTTGTTAATTTGTTAGGTATGATATTAATATTATAATAAATAGTATATACTTACGTCCTCGATGCATGATTTAGCTAATGGAAAACACACATAAAAAGTAATTCCAATTAATATATACGTCAGAAGAACTAGGGTGAATGCTATTGATAAATCACGGCCCTAAACGTATCGAAAAAAATTCAGTTAGTATTTAATTTTCAAATATTGATATAGTTACTTGCATTGTGTTTTTGATTTTCATTGTTTCTCATTATTGTAATTATGATATTATGTATGAACATCGATAATGTAAGCATTCCTGATGTTGCAGGAAATGTGTTTTTATAAAATTCAGAATAGTCTGTTAATCCTCCTATCGTTGGTGCGGACATATTAATCCCCCAACTATATGATTTTATTATGACAAATATGAACAGATACAGCACAGCCAGAGTTCCTAAAAAAACAATTTAAGTTATATATTTAAGAGGACGTCGTACCCGCATGTGTTGTCTCCATCTTACACACGTACCTACGACATTGCAAATTTTCGTTCACCAATTTCAAAAATATGCTGTAAATTTTAATATTACAGTGAATTGACCTGTTACATAACTTAAAGGTAAGATTATTATCTTAGGCCCCACGTAGCCTTTTATTGATGTTATTATTTTTAAATATAGAGTTTCAAAACTCTAGGTTAAGGTAGGTTAAAAATACTAAATACTTAAAAATAATAACATCAATAAAAGGCTATGTGGGGCCCTAGATAATAATCTTACCTTTAAATTATATAATAGGTCAATTCACTCTAATATTAAAACTAAAATAGCATACCTACTTATGATATTGGTGAACGAAAATTTGTTATGTCGTATGTGTGTAAAACGGAGACAACACATGCGGGTACGACGTCCTTTTGAGTGTCCATGGATGTATTTAGTGATAAAAAGTGTTCCATTATGTTTGTTCCCTATCAATAAATTTATTCATAACTATTTTTTTTAAGTTTTTAAAATTATTTGTTTTCATTATTTTTACAAAAGTAATAGAGTATATAGTATATGTTTAACAATTGATACTATATTACTTTATTAAAATCGTGTTTAAAATTTAAAAATATGTAATTGTATATAAATATTAAATAATAATAACATTTTTATGTTTCCCAGAAAAATTGTGCCAAAAAATTGAATACATTTTTTTTAATGACGTGTAAATTAAAACACTTTATATTTTCAAGTTAAAATACTTAAAAAAAAGTAAATAAATAATTGTGTTTATCCTTGATATTATTTAATAATTATTTCCTAAATTAATTTGAAAGAAAACCAGTCATAAAAAAATATATAAAATACAATTAAGTAAATATAAATCATCGATTAGTGGGACTAATACTACTGTCTGATACATAGAAACACCACGATTGCAGTGTATCACATTAACACATTAGCTCATTAATTTACCTAAAGAATTAAACTTTGTGAAAAACGTGGCTGATCTGAAGTTCAATAGTGGGGCAACGATCACGACGAGGAATATTGGTACGGTCGTGTTAAGATCCCAAATTCGTTCGTACAATGTCAACGGCCTGGTTGTGTTCGATGTAGCACTCATATAGTCCGCATTGCTTGGGCATATAACTGAAATAAAATGATTAAAATTTATATACTAGTTACGTATAAGAAAAATTTGAAGGAGATTTGAAGTGATAAGCACCCTCGTAATTTATACCATTTGTAGACTAACTTAATAAAATAAGGGGTTTTAGGACCTTCGTTTTTCGTTGAAATTGCACCACCACACCATTTATTTATTTATATATTATTTATTTAACTTAAAAAGTTCACATAATAATGCAGTCGTAATGTTGATACGATTTATTCGAAGATATATTATGAATTTAAATTTCAATACCCCGACTTACGGTTAGTAGTGTTGAACTCGAACGCCCTGGTATTTTCGTCCGCAAAAAGCAAATCTGCAGCCACGCCAAAAGTTTATTTTATAAATATAAGTTTATCAGTCAGTCACAATAATATTATAATTGTACTTGAAAACAATATAATTTTGCCTTACCGTGAACATATCCAACCGAATAATATAAAAAATTTGACATCAATATCCAGTACACTATGTTGGCACCTAGTAAAATTATAAACGAAAATAGTTTTGCTATGACTTCGGCCCAAGGGCCCAATAAATTTTTGCTCAATTGTGCTACTTCACCGGTATCGTTTCCTTAAAAAAAAAAACAAATGAAACATCACAATATTAGAGAATGTGATAATTACTCAAGTTATTTTTATCACTCATTCGCTTTTCCTCGGATAATATTTATCAAATTTTTGATTTTTGAAAATACAAATAGGTAATACCTATCAGTTATTTTTTTACCAGTTAATAATAATTAGCTACGGTTTATTAAATAATCATGGTTGTTTCAAAATTATATTTACCGTGAAGTACTTGCACTTTAAGAATACGATTGGATGTGTATAAGCATAGTGCAGCTATGACGAACATTAGAAATAACCCCATCACTAGTCCTGCCCGTTCCACGCTCCAAGGCATTGCTAATAGGGATGTTCCCATTATCGTGTTCCATATTGCGAAACTAAAATCAAATTATTACAATATTTAATATTTATACCATCTATCTATCGAACAATTATGTGTACACTGCACAGGCCACAAGGGTGATTCCAATATTCATCATTATTCTATTATGTTGATAATGTTTCGATAGTTTTCTACATAAAATTAAATATACGGGTTTGTATTTATAAATGGTTGTTGATTATGTATTTTTACAGTCATAAAAAATGTAATCATGATTGTCTATATTTTTAGACAACCAACAATTTTAGTGTTTACAATTACAATTTTATTTTATTTAGAGTTAAGGTATTGGTGGGGAAATTTGTTAAACTTTATATGTAATACAATTACTATGTACCATAAGTACATTTTACTTATAATATTTATATTGCCATTTGCCAATTAAAAACTATAATTATTTTCAATTCTTAATGTAGCATCCTTTTAATTTAGCTATTCCTTAGACTATAACCTTATTCTTTCGCTCATCCCGTAAATAATATACCGCTGACCTTGGGTGTAAGTTACAATAATGTTGATAATAATTACCTTTTACCTCTCAATTTTTACGACCAACTTAGTCTAAAACTAATACTGTATTTTTATTTTGAAAATTCGAGAGTTCTCTATATTATACTCATTATAATTCATTAAGCTATTTTATCATATATTTATAGTGAAATTCTGTAGCCGCTTATATTTTACGGGTTGTTGAACCCACGTCTGCAGACCCGGCGTGCGTGAGGTGCAACGACCCCAGACTCTCCAGGGTTAGTTTGGCAGATCAATAAACCCCATTTCGCCACCGCCACTGTCTATATGTTAGTCTCGGGGAATCGCGCGCATTCCGTCGCCGACGTCGCACCGCTGCTTTACCTTCATTCATCGAGAGCCGACCGGCCGGCCGGTCGGCGGTCACTATTATATATTTATATACATATAATATATAAGACATGCTTGTATACGACTTCCGTCACTTTTGGACTACAGTAAAAAATATATAGAATATCTCGATCAGTGTCTACATTTTTAACGATCTCTATATTGTCAGCCCTCCATCTCTAAAATATATACAGCATAATCGTTCGTTTATATACAACCTCGACGGGGATGACACTGCAACAGCAGACGTCAGATTACATCGAATAGTAAGGTAATGCACACGCGCATAATTGTTAACTGATGTAGAATAGTCAGTAGACGTGTATATAATTAATTTATTATGTAATCTAATATATTAACTGTGAAACCACATACAATATATTATATTATATAAATAATGGACGAGTGGAAAATCGTATATGATTTTTAAATCCACTAGAGTACTAGACTATATTAAAATTTTGTTTTTAACCCAATTTTACACGCATGATATGTATACGCAACTCACGTAAGACTCAAATAGTCAAATGTATTATGATTAAAAATGTAGACTCAATGTTTCAATATAAGTATTCCATATATGTTGGTTAATTTAATATATGACACATTACATGTCACCACGTGCCACAAATTACAACGGATATCCGTAAATATTATATACCTATTGTATAAAAGTAAAACGTTAAGTATATTTTAGAATTATTGATTATACTTTATTCCAATTTAAGTTTTTGAATCTTTAAAATCTCAACGTTTCATTTATTGTACACATTTAAACTTACCGCAGTATAATCGACCAATATAGGTAAAATTTAGATAGACTTATAATTAAGTTAGTAGCCTATTATTGTTGATATACCTAGTAGACTTGTTTTTGTTCTTTTTATCGAATATCTTTACATTAAAAATAATTTTCAAGTTATAACAGTGTTTTGTACTTTATTAGGTTTATTTATTAGGTACCTATAATAACAGTAATAACTAATTAGCAATAATTATCTATCTAAAAATTATATGTTACTAAGATTTTTTTATTATATAAATATTGTGTTGTATTATATATAATTTTTTTTTTTTTTTTTTAGGGTTTATTGGGCCTTTAAGACCATCCCGTCAGGTTATATATTAATAATATTTAAACTGTGATTTATTGATTTACATAAAACATAATTGGTTAAATAAGAACCTAATACTGAATACAAATTTATGATAATAAAATTAAATATTTAAAATGAATACTTACATAGTAATTATGCTATTTTGGGTGTATGGTTCATTGGTAATCTATAAAATATTTAAACACATTTTTGTTAATTTAATAGATAGCACAATGTTGCACTGTAAAATTAATAACTATAATATATTTGTAAAAGTGTTCATTAATCATTAATATAAAATGTTTAATCTATTTAGTTTAAAATTTTAAAATTATAACATATTCATTAGCCAAATACCTAGTATTATTGATTTAAATCATAGGGTTCTTAACCGGTTTCCGCGTAGGTGTTTATATTGAGGGGTCCACAGGGTGGCTGTGAGCTTTTATTTAAATAACCCAAAACAAATTCGTTTTTTGCAATATTGCAAAATATGTCACGTTGAAACTTGTTTTAAACTATAAAAAAACTTGATTATATTCACAATAATTTAATATAAGATTAAGTTTTAGTTTTATCATTTAAAAATTAATAAAATAATAATTATATATTTTTTATTTTTTTTGGGGGGATGGCGTGATTATATTTTATACTTCAAAAGGGGTCCATAGCCCAAAAAATATTAAGTATCTATGATTTAAAGAAAGTTATATATACTTATGTAAATTATAATATATTATTATACATAAATATTAAATATATCTAGATATATGTGTAGCAATAATTCAAATTTATATTATTTATATATTTATATATTATTTTTGATTCTGATTTGAGTTATGACAGTATTAACCTAATTTATAGGTTATTTAACCATAAAGTGTTTTTATTTTTTTAATATATGTTAACGTTTATATCCGTCATCACCTTTTAAGATAGTAGAAACTAAAAAATAAAAATACTTCAATCTTCGACTTTAAAACTAGTTTCTAGTATGAAATTGAATCAAATTTGTAATTTGAAGTGGTGGGGAGTTGAAAATAAAAAAAAATTGTACTATTAAAAATAATATGAAAAATGGGAATATTTATACAATTTTTGTTGGAATTCAAAAACAAATTACCTTATTATGGAGAAGTCGCACACGCATGTGTAAATATTTAAAAATGCTCACTTAAAAATTAAATATCGTAAAAAAACCAAAGAAAGAACACGGATATATTTTTACCTAAAAGTTTGATAATAGGTCAAGTTACTCTAATATCAAAACTATAAAACTACATTATTGAAACTTGTGAACGAAAATTTACTAAGTCGTACGTGTGTAAGACAGAGACATCATATGTGATTATGAAGTCTTGTTAAGTACTTACTTAAAATGTTCACTAAATAGTAGAATTTTCTAAAATATGTATTTGCATTTTTACTTTTTTTAGTTATATAGCATAAACATTTGAAATCTTTTAAGTTTTTCAATTATTAATTTTATACTGCTGGTATATATTTTTTTGTGTGTAAAAAAAATTGAATATTTAATACAAGATTTCTTATAAGTTAGTTCATCTAGCAGTTAAAGAATGTTTTAAATAAATTTACGCAGTTTTTTTTTTTATAGACATTTGAATGTTAAATTTTTACAAGATTGAATATTTAAACAAAAAGTATAGATACGATCTTTATTCCTTTAACTCTTTTAGTTATGTTATTGCTGTAATTGTAAAAATATTTATCGTTGGGGACTTTTCTTCATTTCTTATACGTTTATTATTATTTTTTATAAATAAAACAATTTTCAAATATTTATAATAATTTTAAGTTATTTATACCATTAATCTATTATTTTATATCGTTCAGTGTGGTACTGTCTAATAAGTTAGACTATGTTTACATTTTTTTTATTTATTTAAAATATATAAATAAGTATTTATAATCTGTAATAGTGTAACCTAAAGTTTGCAATCGTATAAACATTATAAACTATTTAATAAACAATAAATTAATAAATACATAAAAATACTACACGAGGAGGGAGTTTTATGTCTATCCCTCAAAAGTCTCAACAGTCTTTATGGGATTTATAATTTATTTAATAAACCTTAGATTTAAGCGGCTTCTACGTATATTGTTAATTGACATGAGGTTTTTAGAATGTATTCACTGGCTAAGGTGGAGACTAAATTTATTTAGTTGTTTAATTTAGTGCGGAATTGTTTTTTTAACTATGATAGAAACTGATTCGAATATTAAGTTTTTACAAAATATTTGAGACTATCATTGTACAGGTTTTATTTGTCAAAGAAAGATTACTTGAAATGATTAGATGAATAGATGATAGAATTTTAGATTTTGAGTAGAGCAATCAATTTATTGATTTTACAGTGTTGTGTATTTTTTTTTTTTATGTCCGTGTACATGATAAGTATTCGATAAAATATTTAGATTTTAAAAAATGGGAATGGTTTTTGATAGCAAATTTGATCTAGTTGGTACTTTGGGTAATTGGTTAAAACTTAAAAGTAAAATATTCCCAATACTTTTTTTTTATATTTAGGGAAAATAAAATATTTGTATTTACTTACATAAAACGCATTTATAGCAAACATTAATAATAATCAGTATATTTCTAATCTTAAGTATTAATTTTTAATAAATTATAATCAATTAAATATGTATTACCTACGAATATAGGTATACCTATAGTACCTATATATAGGTACTGTTATAATTTATAAATTATAAATTTCAATAAAAATTAATACAAAATATAAAATATTAGGTTAAAGTAATAAAATTATTATATAAAAATAAAAAAGGTACTAAAAATATTAATAGGTAATTAATTGGTTTTGATGATAATATTATTTAATTATTCTTTCTATTATTACTTTGTTTTATGCATCTAAAACCTAAGTTCTCAACTTAAATATATTTTTATGTTTATTATTAATTTTAGATTACACATAACATTATATACCTACTGAAAAATGAAAAATGTAAACTTACTGTATCGCCTAATGGTATGTAAGGTTGTAATTTTCGATAAAATTTTGGTCTGTTTAGTATATCATAATCCAAACTAAAAGACCTGAAAAATAATTACATTTATGTTACGAGTTTAACAAATGATTACTATATTTACTTAGAACATGTATTTAACAATGTATCTGAATGTCGAGCATACCTCAAGTAATACGGATATAGTAATTCATTGGCCTTTGATGGAGTAGCAGGTGTTTTATTATTCTCTAAATCACTGTTTTCCGAATCATATTTGAATATGAATCCATTGTCTCTAAATAAATACAGGTATCATATAAATTATTGGAACTACGTATAATATAGTGAAAAAATGGTGGACTTACGCAATGCTTGTTCTGCTCAAATCTGAATTTAATAATGGTTGAATTTCACAATCTGTAATCATAGACTTGGCTCTAGGTCTGGTAGACCTTTTAAACGATTTCTTAGAAACTCTACCCATTGTTTTTAAGTATTCATAATAAAAACAAATAGGATGGTTGTTTTAACAATAAAATACAATATATTTACTCCACATGGTTTCATATCTAACGCACTCGTAAGACTCACTCGGAGTTATGTCTTTTATTTTTCCATTTACACTATTGCTACTGTACTATGTTGTTCGAATCTTATCAATATCAACAATGATCCTTGAACCCTATTCACCTTGTACTCGTAGCCTACTTTATGGAAACACATGCATCTATATTATTATATTATTTTTATAGTAGACCATTAATAATTTTCGGGCAAAAGATTTACTTCGTTTAAATAAATCAGTTTGGTCAAAGGCGCAAAAAAGAAGGCGTGGCTTAAAAACAGAAGATAATAACAATACTTGTGCAAAAACTGAGATTTAAACAAGGCCAGATTAAATTCAGTAGTTATAGTCAGCAGTCAGCACCAAATACTGATTTACATACCTATTTAATATAATATATAATACCTATATAAGTACATTTGTATGATAAAAATGTAATTGCTAATTATTTTTAAGGTATGTACAAAGTGTGTATTCGCTAATTTATTTAATGCAATCTTAGATATTATTGTTGAACGGTTTTCATGGCCAATCAGTTAATTTGATATTTATAGATGCTAAATAACATGTTATCGTGATATCCTGTTATTAAATAGGTGCATACTCAGACGTACCTAAATACGTAATATATATATTAGCCAATATCAATAGCACACATAACCTATTTAGTCAAATCGTATAGTATTTGGTACCTATATTTATTACTATGTTTGGTGTAAAATTATCGATTAATGTAAATAAAAATCATCACGTAAATTAAGCAAGCATGTAACTAAAAGTAATGAGTAGGCAAATAAATAGCACAGCTTTAATATTATTCAAATAGTTGATTCACTTATTGTACTTCATTTAATCAATTAAAGTGTTATAAAAAAAAGTAGGGTAACTAATTATACTTACCACACTTACATCTTGTAACATAGGATCTATGTTATATAAAATATTTTTACAGACTATAGAGTTATTATAGTATAATAATCATTTAGTAAGTAAAAACTAAAAATTGTTAAAGGATACAACGATACAACAGCCATTGGACCATAGGTTTAATCTGTATAGTATTTATAAACGCATGTGATACAAAGTATTAATACACAAACACTGTGGTTACTGGTTTGTGACTAGTTTGACATTCTTTATAGAGAGAGGTGACGTCCAATATACATAATATTATAACATGCGACATGGTGTAGATAGAAAACCAATCTCAGATGACCTATAATAAACATCCTTATAGTTATAGTTTGTTTAGTTGGTGCCTGGTGGAGGTGGGAGTTGTTATCGTCTGCAAAGTTTATAGATGTTTGCCCAGATTAAAGATAAAATAAAATTTAATAAATAAACTGTAGTGGATCTAAAATATTGTACAGTGAGAGGGGATATTATAAATTATTCAAAATTGTGAAATTTAGTCATTTTTAAGTACTCTTCCATTTTTGAAATTGTTAAATTTGAGTGGTGATAGCTTTTCGTTTACTTATTTGTGGCATTTTAACATCAATATCCACGTTATAGAAACCGCTCGGTTATAAGTATTAATGATTTTTGCATTTTTCTGTTACTTTAAGAGCAACTAATGATCTTCATAATTTTAATACATTTAGTTAAATTTTTAATTTTAGTACTTATAAGTTTTACGTAACAACTATTAAAAATTGGTCTAGTTTATTATTCTATACGTTAGCTAGGTTGATTAGCCACGGGAGATTCAGGCTCTTCTGGACCCCCTCTTAAATCCATTACTGTTAATAAGTCTATATGATTTAATCTAAATATTCTATTATACGAAAAACTCAAGTAGGAATATTTTGAATATGATAATATATATTATATCATATTTATTACAATATATTGTGTTATACTGTTATCTTTGATCGGCCTAACAGTCATAATAATTTAGAATTTAAAAAATAGTAAATGTTTATTCGGTAGTTACTAATTAATAATTACCATATTGGCTACTTAATACTTTTAAAATGTAAATTAGCAACTTTATTTTAATTGATAACACTATAAAATAGCTATATACCTAATGTAAATTATTAACAAATGTTTATAAAACTATTACACAAGTAATAGGTAATTAGAAAAGGTATTTTGATATAAATTACTTACCAAACCTATACATGCATTAAACGGACTTTGAGCTGAGCTCATAATAACTACCTAATAGTTATAGGTTAGATGTGATAAAATACATTTTTTATTAATTATATTGAAGATGAATTTAATATTTTTTTTATTTTAGTAAACTTGGTAAATTTAGTATTTTAATTGTTGTACATCACTCAGAAGTAAGAATAAGGTGCGTAAATTTAATTTACCCTTATATGTGATTCGATTATCTCTACTAACTATCTAGGCGTGTGGGTCATTAACTACTCGTTAAATAGAATGACGGTCTGTTTTATATATTATGTGTATACATAATATGTTACAATAGTATAGAACACGGATCAGTCATCAATATATTGTTATAATGTTAGGTAATTCACTAATTCGGAAATTTTGGAATACAAAACTAAAATAAATATAGAGATGATTGATATTTGGAAGATACAACTTATCGACAAGACGATTTGTATATAATAGATATATATATATATATTGTTGAAATAATGGGCTTAAAGATTGCTAATAAATAATATAGTATAGTATTATACTATTATTCTATAATAATATTTACCAGGTGACTGGGTAAACAGTGCAAACCAAAGCATGCCACTAAACTATTAAATTATTGAATTATTCTAACTTCTAAATCTCAATCATATTATATTTTACTTCTTCAATTTTACTATATTGCTTCATATCACGTTTTATGTTTAACTATTTTTTTTTTTTGTATATTTTACTTTTGTGATTCCTGTTTTTCACGCTATTTTGATTCATAAATTTACCTATATGGCTAATGACTATATAATATAAACACAGAAATATTAAATACGTAACATTATTTAATTTCATTCTTGTATTATACTATATTATACAAATAGTATACGGGTACATGTTTTGTATTAATTTCAAAGAGTCTTTTTTAGAGTGTATGTATGAATATATTTCAGTTTTTTTGTGCTCCAAGAGGAATAAGCATGTGGGTAGATCTCGAAGTTTATATTTGTTTTACAATGATTATATTTTCTGAAAAATAAATATAATATTTTAATGACTATTATACAATGTATGCGATGTTTTTTGAAAAAAATTGTTTCAAAATACCGTATTACTAATAAAAATGTGAATAACTTGCTGTGTCTCTGTTTAGAAAAGTTTTTCGTATTATAATCGTTTGCTATATTTTATAATGGGATTTAAGTTTAAAAAAATCCATTATAGTGATTAGTGACCCACTCAATGTCGAGGTAAATATTTCGGAACTTAAAATACTATACAATATACACTAACGACATCACAATTTTTTTTTTTTGATTTCATGTAAGTTTAGTTGCTTATCTTAGATTACAATGTAAGGCGCTATAGACAATTGTTCGCGATATTAAGACAATATTTACATTGCTGGAAATACAATTTTATGTTGTTGGTAATGCTATAATGATAACGACTGGGGAGGTTGATGAAATAGTTCGAAAATTATATTTTTAAAAAACCACCTATGCCATAAATTTGTGATAATTATACATAATATGTTAGTGAAGTAATTTTCAAATTTTAAATATTTCATAGGTTAGGTTCAATTATTATACCAGTTATAATATGTACCAACTATTTTAAAATTATTTTTCAGAAATCGATTACCTATACTTGCTTACACCGAACATAGGCATAGTTACCATGTACCTGTTTGATTCAGTATTATATGCAGCATAGTATACTACACTATTTATGTACCACATTGGCATACAATATTATTATTATTATTATTAACTTCTTTGTCAATACTATCTTACCGTGTAAATAGATTCATAAATAATAATCTAAATAAGTTAAAGATTAAAATTAATCTTAAATACTTGTTTTGAAAATATCATTGAGCTTATAAAATATACTATAACTCCTAGGTTAGGCCCTATATATACGCATAAGTTTCAAATTAATTAAATAGTAGCTATTTTTTGTTTAAAAATGTCATCCAAATCTGATATTGAATGATATTAGGTTCATATATTTTTTAGATTTTTTGGTTTCAAAATTAAATAATTATGAGTAATATCATACTAAATTGTTAATTGAAAAACCTTAAATTATAAAAATTGAAAATAATTTTTTTACTACAAAATAGTTTGTACAATTTCGTAATTTTGACAATTTTTTACAAATTTGAACTTCGAATGTACATAAAAAGAAATAAGGCTTATGTATTTTTTTTTTACTGTTTTTATACTGCTATAATAACTATATACGAAATATATAAGATCTTGTATTCAATTTGCATACTTCTAGACTCTGCACATTTTTTATCAATAATAATTTTAAAAAATTCAAACATTTTTAATACCTGTATATAGCTAAAAAGGAGTCAACATATTTTGAATATTTTAAATTTTATCATCATATGTTTAAATTGATAATATAAATATTTGGTGATAATTTCAAGTATCTACGAATTACGATTATTCATTTTTGAGTTGCATTAAAAAAATAAAATCGATTTTGTCAAAATCTGGATTGTACTTATAAAAATTATTTTTTTACTTAAATTTTAGTTCGTTATTTCTCATTTTTTTTTTTTTTTTGAATTTTTCCTATCAAAAATATAACATATTAGATCCAATTTTCTTTGTCTATACCTTGCTTTTTTATACTATTTAATATAAAATATATTAACTTGTTAGTTATTTATTATAAACTTATAAATCGTTGTACGTATAAATATATTACCTATATTAGCTATTATAGATAACGATGCCAAATCGAATTCCAAATTCCATCGATCATCATCCGTCAACCGTGTTCATATAATAATAATATAAAACCTTGTAATATGTAACGGGACAATACAAAAAATATTTACTTTGTTTTAAATGTGTAATGACTTTAAAAATGTTTACAGCGAGGATGTTATGTTATATAATATTATAGTCTAAAGTCTTAACACTTTTAACTTAGGTAGGTACTAATCCTGACTGATTTTAACCTAAAGAAATTATCTATGTACTAATATAATATAGCGTACGCCGTACCTACTATATAAAATATAATACGCCATGTGTAAATGTGTTGTATTAACTCTTGTTATAGTGTTATATATTTATTGTAAAAAACATTTTAAAAACAACAGTTCATTAAAACATTATTTTTTTGAAGTTGTTGAGTTAGTTTACTACTAGAATTTTATTAAAATAATTTTCTATATAATCTGAGTATACTATAGATTAGCACAATATTAACACACAATGGAATATGGATGTACATAATAGTATAATACAATAAATACATATTATTTTGTATATACCACTTTTAACATAATATCTTATCTATAAAGTATAATTTTATTATTATTACAGTATAGCGATTAGCGATACTATTTTTTTTATATAACCTAAATACTATACTATAAATAAATTTAGTACTTACTATAATACTACATAATACATAGGTATGTGTATTTTTATATTAAAATAATATTGTATGTCATGTTGAAGTATAATTCGTACAAATATGTAATAGTAATACGGTGAAATTTTTCTTAAAGTGGATACCTATCATTCATACAAATAAATTTTTGATTTTTGTTAGGACGACTAATTTTTTTAAAAAATAAATGTGATTGATTATTATTTAAAATGAAAACGTATAGGTACTTATTATTGACAATTATTTTTAAAAATTTATATTTTTGATTATTGTTTGAAAGTATGTATTATTGTAAATTATTATTGAATTATTTGAAGAAAAAAAATTCTATTAATTTATTGTAATTTTTTTTAAATAGATAGGTAAGTGAGTACCGTTCTGCTGTAGGTTAGGAGATTAGAGGTGGGTCACTATTATAGGTCTGTAAAATTTGAATTAATGATATATAATTGTATACGAAAAACGGTTCTGAGCGGAAACGATCTATCTAATTATATAATCAAGTGATACATTTATTTGATATAGGTACTAGGTAGCTATAAAAATAATCCTAAACCTAACCTAACGGTTTTACATCCTTTTTTACATTCTAAACGACATGTTATTTTTGAGGACTGGCGCCATTTCATATATTTAGGTGTCAAAGATGGTTCTTGGTTAACCAGACAAATTTAGCTAGAACATTAGTTCAGAATCACTCGGCCCATCATTTAATATAACAATTAAAGTAGTTTATTTTATTTTAGTGTTATAGTGGGTTGTTAAGTATATTTTTTCCGAAAATATTGCATTTAATATATGTATTATATTTTAATTCAAATATCTTTGTTATTATCATTATTATTATTATTATTATTATTTTTAATACAATAAAATGAATAAAATATCAAAAATTGTTTGTGAAGAAATAATTATTTTACTGGTGAGTGACAAATGTCATAAATTCATACCTAAATATGTTTACTTGATGCTCAGAAATTATATTCTAAAATATTTATTATTAACATTTAACAGTCATTTGAAAAATTTTAATTATAACTATTATTATGTTATGAAAATAAGTATATTAAATTGATTATTATCATGTAAAATCGCTGTATAATGTAGATCAAATCAATTTGGTGCTTTATAGGCGATCGGAAAAAACTAAAACGATACCTTTTTTATTTTGGCGCAGATATACCAAAACAATTTTTTCCCAGGATTAGGGTTTATTCCCAATTTTAAAATGACGTGTGTTTTTCTTTTTGTGTTTGTTAACTCTTTTTAGAGTAGTAACAATACTTAGGTTTTTAAAAATGAGTGGTTTCCGGTAGAAAATTGAATCTTGTGGGTACTTTGAGCCAAAAGTAAATACAGTCGTGCCTAGTAATTATAGTTGGGAAAAACAAAAAAAAGAATAATGATAGGAATATAGGATAAATTGGTATGTATTCACGCTAAACCAGTTTTTGATTAAATTAATTTCTTTATTTTATTATAATTCAAAATCGAATAATCTTCTCCTGTATAGTGTTTCTTTTTATTAGAGAACATAAGATATAGATTTTAGTTTAAGATATTTAAGAGGTGCTTTCCCGAAAGCGCGTTAAACAAATAGCTATGATTATATTTAATAAATTATGTATATGTAGGATTCTTGTACTTCTTGTACTATTTTATTTTATAAATATTTAAAAATGTTTTATTCCCTTTTAATTATTTTTTTTTTTTTTTTTTGGTTTCAATTATTTCTTTAGAGTTTATATGGCTTTAAAATGATTAATAATTTCTTATTTTCTCTTCAAGTTTGTTAAAATATTTTTTTGATTTTGTGAATGCAATGAAATAACGAGGTCCGAGGATATATTACTTTATAATTTACACCTTCGAAGTTCATTATTTTGACCCAGGTTGAGTAGTCGTTAACTTAAAAAATATATATTTTATTTTATTAGGCAGGTGTTACTTTTATGATTTGAGTAAAAATCGATTGTACTTTGTGAGTTTTTGAAATGTTGAATACATTGTTGATTGTTTAATATTTTTGTAACAAATATTGTATGGAACGAAACGAACAAGTTGAAAATTCATTTTGATTGCGAGTATTGTGAAATATCAATATATACGTTTTAATTGGAAGAAGTCATACATATTTTACTAGTATAAATGGTACAGCGAAACGCAATACTTTCTAATCAGTTCAATAATCATTATACGTACAGTAAAATGCATCGTGACTTACCACGGTTCATTTAGGTACCTGATAACATAACTATTGCTTGTTTATTTAAAGAAAAATATTTATGTTATTAGTTTAGTAATAATTTGGTTCGATATCTTGATCTTGACATTCTTAGACCACAGACTTTTTAAAGAATATTATATATTATGTATATAATGAATATTATGAGTATATTATATTATATTATATTACTCTTACCTAGGTATCTATTCTATGATTTAGACTTAATTATTGTCTGTTGTAAATAGACAATAGTATAGATAGTAGATACCTACCACGAACTAAGATATATCATAGTCTATGATACCTACTAAGTACTAATTGCAGGACTATGATAAATCGCTAAGACTTCACTTATTTTGAATTTTTAATTGGAAAACATGTTATGAGATGCCTAATTCAAACATTTTATAGACTATAGTATTTGTTTAATCAACAATGTGCAGTTAACCATTTATATACATTTTAGAATAACAAACCAATATTAGATTAGGTTAGATTATTATTTATTTGTATAATTTGATAATGTGATTTATTGATTATTATTTAAGTAAAGGTAAAAAGACTCTAAAGAGTAGTTAATACATTTAATTTTAATATAAAATTAATTTACTTTAAGATATATTATAATTAGTAATAACTACTAAGTTAATGCTCATTCTGAATTTATTCGTTAGGTAGAACAATATAATACCTAATCTCAAAAGTCAAAATGTTCGTTACTCTTATAGTCTTATCTATAATACATACATACATAATAATAATCATGCATTCATCAATAGTTTTCATCTATTCGATAATTATTTCTGATAGAAAGTGGAAACATCAAACTTTGTTTTGATCCCAATTCGACCTTCGAAATAGCAAATCCAATAATAATTAATGCTATATGATAAAATCAATTGATGTTAATTTAATATTTATTCACATTTTAAAACTAGAATGTTAAAATATGAACTCTATAGTATTATCATCACAAATTTCATGGGAATATTTTAGATCTAGCCATCAGCCATCTAGAGATATGCATTAATAACATGACTGTAATACACGTGATATTATTAAGTTAACATAGGTATATATAATATATGTATAGACATAAAAAATAAAAATGACATTGAAATAATACCTATACATGACGCATGAACGTGATTACGCGAACCTCGTAAACTTTATACATTGTTAAATGTCATAAGCCATAAGTGCCATACATATTGTTGTATGTTAAGTATTATTCGCCATTACAGGTATAGGCAAAGGTTGATTAAAATGTACACAAATCATGTATATTTTAATCAATTATTGTAATATTGTTATTTATCTTTTATAATTTATCATTATACATAGGTATTACGTACATGGTACACGTGATTTTGCGACTTGTCGTTTGCGGTCAATAATCATCTCATTTTCATGGTTCAATTAATGAATTGTTTTCAACACTTGGATCTTAGAGTTTCGTGAATCATGAGCATGAAGAATCCCGATGACGGATTTAATAAAAAAGAAAAAGAATTATCATTTAAGTATTGCGTGACGTGTTTCTTAAGAAGTAAAAACATAAAACGATATAATACATGCCCATTTTCATTGCCCAGACGAATGTCCAGTGCCAATAACCTAACCTGGGCAAGTTAAGGCTAACAAGCTGTGTTTGAGTGTTTCGTATAGTTACGTTATCTCGGTCTTTCAGGGAATGATGATATTAAATTATACGATAGGTATCAAAGGTCTTAAGGGTAAACAGGGTTATGATATATTTCAATCTCTAGTTTTAAACAAACGTGTGCTTAAAAGTAGATAACTCTTTGTCCCGAACCAAATTTAATTCTTCACTCATCAAAATTTCTTATGGATTTCAGGAGAAAATTTTTAATCGGCTGGAAGAACTAAATTCGTTGCTTTTCACTATATAGAATATTATCGTAGAAATGTACTTTTATAAAGTTCGATTTATATAATACGTTATATAAGTAGAATAACAGTTCTGCTGTCCAATCTGATAAGTGATGATCGACAGTCGTCAACAACAACATTACAAGTTACAACAATTATAATTATAAATTATAAGGCAGTATTGCAATATTGCAGTAAGGCACTATAGGCAGAAAGCGATATTGTTAAAAAAAAAGACGTCACTGACGACCTTGAATCTGCCCCTTCCACTTCCAGAAGCATTGATCAGCTGACGGGACGGCGGCGTGCGCGTGCCGACGCTCCGAGTCCGGAGGACGACTAAACATCAGAACATTCAAAACGCTTCATAGTTGATAGTCTTGTATTTCTTGTCACTCCGCTTTTGTGATTTCCTCGTTACTGACTACAACTCATTACTTTGTCCCCATCCGAGTGCATCGATATTAGCTCGTGCCCTGTCTTGCTATGGAACCAGTGGTAGTGAAAACGACTGCGTATGAAGGCCAAAAGCCAGGAACCAGTGGTTTGCGCAAGGCTGTCAAAGTATTTCAGCAGCCAAACTACACGGAAAACTTCGTGCAGGCTGTGCTAGGCGCCGTCCAGCCATCGGCCGCGGGAAGCACCTTGGTGGTCGGTGGTGACGGCCGGTTCTTCTGCGCTGAAGCTGTGGACGTGATTATTAAAATTGCCGCTGCCAACGGGGTACGTGATGTGACCATAGAATATTATATAATTTAATTAATGTCAGATGTTTCAAAATTCGATATCGTCGAGTTGCAATTTTTTTCTTAATTGTTAGATGTATAATATATGATTTTGAATCGGCGCGATTTTCTTTCCGTAAAATTCATACAGTAAACTGTCGCTTTTTCGACAATTCTTTACAGTCACTGTTGGTTATAATACATTTTTAAAATTTAAATTTATGTTTAAAAATTAGCTGTAGTCGTTATATATCTTGGTTCCCTTGCGTTTATTTTATATCAGAGTATGCGCGATTTTTATGTTTTATTTTTAAAAGTTTGTGTCATAAACGTATAATATGATAATTATAGTAATGAGTAATGACTATTTCTTATAAGTTACGGGTATTTTCATTACAATATTAATACACCTATTGGGATTATTAAATACTATAACGAGCCATACTCGATAGTTGATACTTGAAAACGTACACTTATATTTGTACATATTATATTATTATTTACCTGTATAGTAAGTAGATAATCAGTTTTTTAATGTAGACGTCAAAGTTTTCAAATTGTATAGTATCAATATTCTTTTTTTGTAATATGAATTATGAAATTTTATGATCAGTAAATCTCGCATGTAATAACGTAATACACACATGTCAACAGAGCTTTACATTATGAATAAATTACGTCGTGTTATCTTTCTTTTTCTATATATATAATATATAATTATAATATATAATTTAAACATACAACATAATATAACCTTCCCCTCCCTAATAATGCCGGTAAATGGCGGTAATGATAATATATTACCCATATTATAGGTACGTCACTATACGTCGTTGGCGAACAGTTAAAAATGATTTTCCGTTAATACTTAATTCTATTATATTTTTTCTGAACAATTTTAACAAATGCATAATAAGTCAATAGTCAGTATTATATAGTATGTAAAACAATAATACTATATAGTATATAAGTATAATTGATACTTTAGACTGTAAATGATATTATATAGAATTATTATTTAGATACGTGGATTTAGATTTTAGGTATAATTCAGATCATTGTTCCTATAAAATCCTTCAATGTTTAGTCTTATATAATATTTTTAGTATTTTGATATATTATAAAAAGTTTAAGCTTTTGACTGTCCTTTGAAATTTTATAGAATGGTGATCAAACTGATAACTGTAGAAATATTGATGTATGATTGATAACAATTTTCTTAAAAAAGTGCATTAATAAAAAATATACATTTTTACATTTGTATTGATTATTTTCGAGAAAAAAATTATTTTATTTTACAACAAGTATCATTAAAGATGAATTGCGAATACTAATAATAGCTATTAAATTTGTTCATCAATAAGTTCAATTAATAATTAATAATATATTTGTTATGTACATATTTAATCTTAATGTTTATATAGTGATAAATAATTAACTATGTAAATAGATGGCAGAAGTTCACTTTCAATAGTCATAGATATGAAATAAATAGAAAGCAAATAGGTATTTTAAAATCAACTTCCAAATTTTCTCTAAAAATAAATAATAATTAATGAGATTTTTATAATCTATAAAAATAATACTTAATCAAAATATTTAGTTTTAAATACCTAGGTATTGAATTATATGTAGTTTACTAACATCACACTTACTAATATATCATGATAGTATAAAGCCAAATTATTTGATTTATAGTGCTCTCAAATATGAAAATTTAGAATTTTATGAATGTGTTTTAACTGTTAAGTTAGTTTGTTATTTGAATTTATTTAAAATTGTATTCTTGTTTAATCTCTAGGTAAAGAAATTAATTATTGGGCATAAAGGAATTTTATCAACTCCAGCTGTGTCCTGCATTATTCGAAAATATAAAGCAACCGGTGGCATAGTACTTACAGCTAGTCATAACCCAGGAGGTCCTAACAATGATTTCGGTATTAAGTACAACACAGCCAATGGAGGTAAGATCTAATTTGTGGTAGAATGAATTATACAAACCATACTAATTATCTGATACTAATATTAATTTTTAATTTTTTTTTCTGTTTAAAGGTCCTGCTCCAGAATCTGTTACAAATGCCATCTACGAGTTGACTAAAAATATCACTTCTTATAGTATTGTACCAGATTTGAAATGTTCTATAGAATATTGTGGCTTACAATATTTCAAAGTATAGATTTTTCACCACATTAATTAACTTGAAAATAAGAAATAAAAATGTTACTTTTAGGTTAGCGGTAAAGAATTTGAAGTAGAAGTCATTGACTCTGTTGTGGATTATCTTCAGTTGATGAAAAGTATTTTTGATTTTGATGTTATTCGCAAGTTAATTCAAGGATCCAATAATAAAGCACCTTTTAATATTCTTATTGATTCAATGAATGGAGGTAAAAAAAAAACATGTTAACTGACATGATAAAAATGAAATTTATCTGTCATATTTTTATAATTAACATTTTATTTTATTTTTTATTTATTTATTTATTTATTTAATTGTGTCAATACACCAGGTATTTTTACAATTTTAAATACAATTTAAGATTAATATGTTAACAAAAATATTTATAATAATACAATGATTTTTAATTTTGGTTAGCTTATAATATGTCTAGGTCTGAATTTGAGTTTGAAGTGTCTTCTTTAGGTTCTAGTAGGATATTCTGTAGTAGCCGTGATTTTAATCTTAGATTGGTAGATCTTCTGCCAATTTTGTATTAGAGTGCTCCGTCAGCTTTGTGAAGTTTTTCTTGGACATTTTTAAATTGTTGTGTTATCCAAGTAGATAGGTATGTTAGGCCTGTATCATTGTGTAGTTGTTTGTTTCTCATAAACCACCGGCCCTTTAGAGCTATTCTTAAAAATTTATTTTGAAGAGTTTGTAGTTTTTTAATTTTTGTTCTCGAGAAGCAGCTGCCCATACAGGGCATGCTGACATTTAATCTGATCTATAAATTTGACCTAATTTAACGTAATTAAGATTTGTAATTTATTTTAACAATAGGTTTGTTCCAATATGCGGTCAAACTATCATAGAACTTTCAGGAGCATGCATAGTAGAATTTTTCAGTTACAACTCGCCTGAAATGCAAACTCAAACTATCAGATAGTTGTTCCAACACGTTATTAGATCAGTTTTGTGGCTGGTTATTGACAGTCGAAATGATCCCCGGATTTTGACCGGACTGGAAGTCCAAGACACTGTTATCATACATTTATCTATTATCTATTTTGCAATTGTGGACAGCACGATTAAAGATTATCTTTAATCGTGGTGGACAGTCAGAAACATGTTCCAACAGTGGTCAAAATCCATGATCAATCCACATTAGTGTATGCGCTGTAAATCAATTATGGGTCAGTTGGCAACTTATCCCAAATTCCGTGTTGGAACAAACCTAATAATTAAAAAAAAAACAAAGTACCTCTACTATAAGATCTCTTTACTTTATGTTTTCTGTGTGAACTAATATTATATTTTATTGTTCTATTATTGTTACAAATTGCCTTATACAAAATTATGTTTAAAAAAAAACTAAAAATACTGATGTTTATAGTCACTGGACCTTATGTAAAGAAGATTTTTATTGAAGAATTATGTGCACCATCTAATAGTGCTATCAATGTGGTACCTTTAACCGACTTTGGCGGAATTCATCCGGACCCTAATCTTACTTATGCTTTTGGCCTTGTAAAAGCATTACAAGAAGGAGAATATGATCTCGGTGCAGCTTTTGATGGAGATGGTGTAAGTTTTTGTACAACATAATATGATAATTTAAAATTCATTGAACCAAATTTGAGGTATATTTTTCAAGTTTAAAACTTAATATTATTAAATAACCTATTAGCCATTTTTATATATGTATATTTTTTGATATTGCCATTTCAAATAAGAAAACCTGTTCAAACTATTGCAGTTAGTTAATTTGAAGATTAATAAATGATGTTTTAGTATGCAAGATATAATGATCAAAGTATATTAAATATTGTTGATCAGTAAATAAATTTGTAAATACTGAAACCGAGTATAATAAAATTAGAATATTTTAAAATGGAATTGTTTAACTTTAACCTTACATAAAAGGGTTTATAGTAAAATGTTTGAAACATAAACAATGTATAGCGATAAACTTGGTAGGTTATGGAAACTTGGGCATTCGTGTTAATAAAATAAATCTAACAATAAAATACTTGGCTACTGCATATGTCTTAAAATAACATAAAAACTGCTCCTATATGTCATAGATTCGATCTTCATATAAATGTATATTTTAAAATATGTATTTAATCACATTAATTAAAAATAAAATAACATTCAGCAATACCTAAAGGAATAATAAACCTTTTACTTTAAATATATTATATATAGGATGTCAATCACTCTCTACCGAATGATACTTATGACATCAATTGGCATTAGTACGCAGTCAATGTGTTAAATACTTATAACTTGACATGTTTTTACTCTTTTTATTTTAAATTCATTGATTTTTATTTTAGGATCGTAATATGATTCTTGGTAAAAAAGCATTTTTCATCAACCCAAGTGATTCATTAGCTGTTTTAGCAAACAATCTAGAATGTATCCCTTATTTTAAACTGAATGGTGTCAGAGGTTTCGCCAGAAGTATGCCTACAGGCGCAGCTGTGGATAGGTAAAATATTCTCTATTATATCTTTAAAAATATTTTTTACATAGCTTAATAATAAAAATAATGTAGGGTAGCAGCAAAGCAAGGAAAAGAACTTTTTGAAGTACCCACAGGTTGGAAATTTTTTGGAAATTTGATGGATGCAGGTCGTTTGTCGCTCTGTGGTGAAGAAAGTTTTGGGTAATATTGAGAAGTAAAAAACTCATTCTTATATTTATTAGCAATAGTTGTTTTATATTTTATTTATAGAACTGGTTCTGATCATATTCGTGAAAAAGATGGAATATGGGCTGTCTTGGCATGGTTATCAGTGCTAGCCAATACTGGAGAGTCTGTAGAAACTATACTTACTAATCATTGGAAAACTTTTGGACGTAATTACTTCACTAGATATGACTATGAAAATTGTGAATCTGAACCATCTAACCAACTTATGTCAGATTTGGAAAAAAAAGTGACTGATCCTGCAATTAAGGGTCAGAAATTTATCTATGGTTCAAAGGTTTATGTATTCAAACAAGCTGATAATTTTGAATATTGTGATCCAATTGATAAGAGTGTCACTAAAAAACAGGTAAATCAAGTTTGTGAAAAACATTAATGATGATTTACAGAGAAAAACTTATTCATTTATTTTTAATAACAAATATCAAAATGGAATATTGTGATTTATTGGTATATTTGTCTAATTTATAAACAGGGTATAAGAGTGTTATTTGAAGATGGATCCAGGTTTGTGTTTCGATTAAGTGGTACTGGCAGCAGTGGTGCTACTATTCGTTTATATGCTGAATCATATGAACCACCAACCTCAAATATTTTAGAAGATGCTCAAGTGGCTCTTAATCCTCTTATTCAAGTATGTAGTTTTAAACCAATATCTCAGTAGTAGGGAAAGTGATAAATTTCATGAAAGTTAACATTTATGATACCAATCAATATTTTCTAAAATGGGAAATGTACAGAAAATCTTAACACGTTCAATGCCGACGTTATTTTAGGGTACTATGCTACACTCCGAGCCGAAATGGTTATATAGATAAAACCTTTTCACAATCACATTAAAAGCTTAAACTAAAACCAATTTTACCAACTTATTTACAATTATATGCTGAGTAGCCATACCAAATATTTAGTCATCAGCCAATATTTTAGAAAACTTTGAAAACACATATAACACTCGTCAGATACCCTCCTACATCAGCCAGGAGTGTTTATATCGTGTCAGAGGGTATCTGACATTGGCATTGAACGTGTTAAACATAAATTTTTAACTCTTGAAAAATAATATTGTAAAAAATAAATATATATATATGTGTAATGAACATGTAATAACTTTTATTCTTTTTAATATTACATCTATTTTTATTTTTGTTAATACTATATAATAATTAACAACAAATAAAAGTGGTCCACGATAGATTAATAGTTCTTTAAGTGGCTTAAAATTTAAAAAATTTAAGGAAATACTAGATTAGACTAACTGAATTATCCATAATAAGGAATGATTTACTATTTTGAATGCTTAAAATAATGGTATATTTTTTTTTCTGGAAGGGGGGTTGCCTCCAAGTACTGAATCCCACTGACTTAAAAATAAAATAGCCCAATGTATAAGTATTTTATTTAAGCAATCATATGTATCAAAATATTCATATCAAGTAAAATTAATTTTATTATATCTGATGACACATTTTGAGGTATATTTTTAAGCTAAGTTTATAGTTTATTTGAAATATTGAAGAATTATTTTAATTTTTCTGGATCAATAAGTGATATTTATGATACCCCTGAAAAACACCCAAAATATGTTACTGGTCTGATGTTATACTAGTATTGTTCTATTTTAAACATGTTTTCAATTATTACTAATTTTATTATTGATTAAAAATATGTTTAAATTACAGATAGCATTGGAGATTTCTAAATTGGTACAATTTACTGGACGTACTTCTCCAACTGTGATTACGTAAGGATCCTGAGTTTTTTTATTCAAAATTTAGTTTTTTCAAAATTGTTTTTGTTAAAATTCTGTGATTTTTAGCATATTAAAAAAATGTATTAGTCAATGTTTAATATAGTAGTTATCTGTTAAATAAATATAATTAAAGTAATTTATATTTTAACAAATTGAATAGTAAATACTTAATATAAAAATACATTAAATTTATTCTAAGGTATTTATATATTATATAATTTATAAAATAATTTATTTAAAAAAATATTATACAAATTTAAGTGTATTATTGTTAAAAAGAATGCTAATTTTGATCAATAAAAGTTTTAAAATCCTTCTCCTTGCCCAATATATATTTTTTAAACTGTTAAACTCATAATTTTATAGTGTTGTTTTTTTATGTTAAGTCTTGTATGATTTTTATTGTATTTTGTTATTAGTTTTTTGTATAACAAATCTTTGAACCAAGTTCAGTATAAAAAACTTGAATCATCAATAATTCATCATATCTAACCCTTTTATAATTACCGCATCATGTAAATTATTTGGGTATTTTATTTTGTTTTTACAATATTTGAATACAGTTATAATTATGTACATTTGTGTTGTGAACTAATCTTTAAGGATTTTTTTAAATCAGTTATTAATTTGTAAGTATAATCTTACTCTCAGACTTAAAAATATTAGGTGGGGTTACCTTTGAAAGTTTTTGTTGATGTTGTTTTTGATCCGTAAAGGGTAATTAAAACTCTTTAACCAGTTGATACTGCCAATAGCTTGTGGAGTCTAATTTGCCCGATGGGATTTTAAATGTTGACTCGATTAATGTTATAAATTATTATTATTAATATTATTCTAATATAAAAAATTTAAATATGTTTTAGTTGTATATTGTATGTGGCATATTTTAAAATTATAATATGCTATGTACTTTATAGATTAAATAATCCTAATAGTATAAATGTGATGTTATATAATATATAACCATATAGATTAGATAAATAGATTTGTGTTACTGTTTACTTAAAAGGATGTAAGTATACTATTTGTTATCCATTACAAAGTCCATTTATCCATTATATCCTTAACAAAGTAAATTTGCGTTTAGTATTGTATTGTTAGCTTTAATATTTATATGTACCTATTAAGTTAAACTTGTATTTGTACATTGGTTTTTTTTTTTTGCAATATTTCAATTTTTATACAAATTATGATTTATTTAAATAGATAATTTGATTAAGTTTAAACTTGATATTAGAACAATTTACACAAGTATTAAAGTTAAGTACACAAGATTAGTTCTGCTAAACACAAATTTGCTAGTTTGATGGATCAGACAGAATACTAGTAGTATGCTAACATCCTCTTAACTTTTTTTGAATAAACACTATACTATGTCTGTGACATTTAATCAATTGTTTTTGTTAATAATTTGTTTTATTAATAATATACCTACATTTATGTTAATGTGTGTTTTGAATTGTTGAATAACAATTAATTTTAGTCTAGATTTTTAATTGAAATTTTAAAATAGATTTCAGTTAATTACTTACTTAAGACATTTTATTTAAAACAAAAAAAAAAAAAAATAATAATAATAAAATGTATTTGTATGACAAAAAATTAATATATCTGTATGAGTGATAATGATGTGTAACTATTGTTATTAATATTATATTAAAATTGACACTCACATGTAAAACATAATTTTTTCTTTGTGTTTTTATTTCATTGTAAATGTTTTACAAGAACTTTGATCATTTTTTATGTATATTTTGAAATTGTTTTAAATGATTAATATTATAAACTATAAAATTATACTTCATATTATATAGTTACTGAAAAAAATCATAAATAGATGCTTATTTTGTGTATCTTTTGATTATCACGGTTTCTTTTCATGTATATTAACTAATAAAATATCTAAATAAGATAAAATATTAAAAATAAAAATAATCTGTAACTACATTTTTAGTACATTTAAATATCCTATTTAATATATATATACATATGAATTAATAATAAATTCTCATTTTTACTTCTTAATAATCATTAATTACTACTTACCTATTAGATACCTAGTTATTTTGTACTTATAATACATTATTATTTGTATTATTCATTAAGTTGTTACATAATACAATAGTCTCATTGATATAATAACTTCAAATAAATAATTAAAGATAGAAATTTAAGAGAAAATAACTGTATTTATGTCTTAAGTTTTGTATTTTAATATTATTTGTCGTGGGCTTGATGTAATATTCACCCAATTATTTTGTGGTTTTTGTAATACTTAACACATCATAAATGTACTTGATAAATATAATTGTTTTTAATTATTGCTAGCTTACTACTTAATATAAAAAAAAAAACAAATAAGATGTTCCAATTTTTTAATATATGCATAAATGGTTCCTGGACATTTGACTATTTGAGCATGGTTGTTTTATTACAATGCCTTGTTGTTACATACATAATACAACTTTTACCGGTATGTTACAGAATGTATAATGTATATTATAACCTTCAAAATATAATTTATTACTATTTTGATAAGAATTTATTATTTCCAATTTCAATTGTTACAATTCTATAGACACCGAAAATAAGATAAATCATAACTCTGGAGATAGAAGTGCAGACTATGACAAATGCCCAGTGCCCACTCTAATACATTTTAAAAAGTCGGCAATTCTGTGTTTAATGTTTAATAATGATCAAATTCTAAAATCGGTAAATTTGTATTTTGTACTTAGAAATCAATTAATATTCTGTTTTAGATACATGTATCATATGTAGTTTATTAAAATGTTTCCAAAAATAGGCGCTGGCCGTTGGCTGATGACAATCGTTATTACTTATTATACACTATTCTGTGGTATACCTTTACCTACTATGACTATAGCCTATTGATACTATTTTTTTAGTATCTACTATCTATATTCTATACTCTATTGTCTTGCCTAGTAGGTACCAAGAGAAATTCTAAAAATGGATATAGGTACCTACATTGTTATTTGTTTTACAACAAATTGTTAGTAGGTAGGACAGGTAGGTACTAGATAACATCGAACGCTGATTTCCGATTACTATGGTCTATGATGACATCGTCAAGGAAGAATAGTGTGTATGTTCCTACTTTATTCATTTTAATGCAGAATAAAACAAGATCGTCTTACGAAAGTATGTTTTCTATAATTCTGAACATTTGTAAAGATCGAGATTTATACCCAGACCCAACGTTTTAGAATATGGATTTTGAAATGGCTGTGATTAAAGCTGCAAAAAATATTTTTGGTAAACATATAAATATCCGTGGTTGTTTTTATCACCTTACACAAAGCACCTACCGAAAAATACAAGAGCTGGGTCTTGAAAATCGGTTTCGCAATGACGACGAGTTCAATCTGTTCTGTTGTATGATAGACGGGTTAGCATTTCTCCCAATAGAGTTTGTTGAAGACGGTATGTCACACTTAAAAACTATTTTCCCGTTTGGAGCTGAGGATTTACTTTTATATTTTGACCATACATATATAAATGGCAAATTTCGCCCAAGTAAACTTCGTAAAAATAATATAATAGTATAATATCGTCGCACCTCTCCACTATTTCCTCCTACAACTTGGAAGTAGCCCCCTTTAAAAATATTAAAAATATAAGAGAGACATTGTTTTTATAAATAATGCCCCTCAAAAAAAGTTTACTTTGCCCCACCTGAAAATTTGGTCAGGCTACGGGCCTGTATTAAATATGTGTAGTTTATAAAACTAATATTGGTAGGTACTATGAGTTTTAAATTTTAAAATAAATACTCATAATATGCATAATATAATAAATGTATAATACACGATATTCTGTTACTTTTTTATTTAATACAAATATTCATTGATAATCATTACATAAAAATATTGGGCCTACCCAAGAAAAAGTATCTAACTACGCTACTGAGTAAAAAAGCAAAAAAGTCCAAAAAAAGCACTAAAAATTAAAAAATCACAAAATATGCTAAAAAAAATCAAAATAAAATTTTTAATTTGAGTTATCCGAATCATGAAACACATTTTTAGCTTACTCTGCTACTTTTTAGGCATCTTATAAGAAATATGCAAATGCTATAAAATCCAAAACCTGCTAATGATATAGATCAGGGGTGGCCAAATTTTTTTCGGTCACGATCTACTAAAAATATACTTCACCTTTGAGGATCGACTTCCGTATTTTTTTTTTTTATTGTTGAATAACTATAATTATTAAGAAACATTTAGAGAGCGTGGTCCTAAAAATAAATTCTAACATGATCGGCTTTGAAATTGTCCGAGATCGACCGGTCGATTGCGATCGACTGTTTGACCGCCTCTGCTATAGATGGTATCTTCGACCATATAAACTAAGTTTTATTGTTTAAATGGTCAAAGGATGCTGTATTATCATTAGTATATTCTATAGCCGTGGTCTGTGATCACTGATCACTTTATACTAGTACCTATAAAATCCTTGTTTGTGATACGTCTTAAATTATCGAAATTTGGAGGTCTCCTGCAAACTATACACCGCGGTGCACTAGAAGCATTTTCTAAGGGCACCTAAGGTGATCACGGTTCATAATAAATAATTTAAAATGTATAGGAATTTTTTTTCGTTTGTCTTTTATGGTTTCACAGCGGGGCACCATGGCTAGATTAGGTCCAAACAAGGACACCACGGAAAAAATTTGGAAACCGCTGGTCTAAAGTACCTATCTTAAATTATTGTTCGTAGTATTATTATTCACCTCTAAGATAAAAGAACTTCGGTCATTATTTGTTGGCTATTTATTATTTTTATACAGAGCGATAATTTTATCAAACAACACACATTATTTTGAAATATATTATAACAACAATTTTTTTTTATCGTTATAATTTTTTAAGTGTTTTACTTTTTAGAATGACAACATCAGAGCTGTATTTAAAATGTTGTCACTCAAAAATATAATTTATGTCACCCTTCCTCCCTCATAGGCTATAATTTATTAACAATAAATTAACAACGTTAATACTACACTCATAGGCGCCAGGTTTTAAAAATATCATGGGGGGCTCACTATTTTATGAACACTTTTACTGAAGTTTTACATAAATATTTTCGTTAAACAATTAACTATTAAAATTTAGTTATTTGTTGTTTTGTATGTTATAAAATTATTATAGTAATCATAAGACAAAAATTAAAAAAGACCAATTTATTTTAAAAGTTAAACATTTTATAAAGAAAATGTATTTTTCCGCACTTTGGAAATGTTGATGAATTGGTTTGCGACAGTTTCTACATTTATTTCTTCATCACGGTGAACATGAAGAATGGCAATATCATTCAACCGTGTTTGACTCATTGTACTCCTGATGTATGTCTTAAGTCTGCGAATGATCTTTCTGAAGTACATGATGACACTGGTATAACTAACATTAGGTATGCATAATATTTTTTTAACTCTGGTAACATTTGACGAAGTGCATCATCGTTTTTCATTAGCTTCAAGACATCATCAACATTTTTAATTGACTTATGACTTATTTTATAATATAAGAACCGTGAGGTAGTGGGGGGCTTAGCTCCACTATACCAAGATCATGGGGGGCTGTAGCCCCCGAGCCCCCCTGCACACGGCGCCCATGACTACACTAATATTTCATTTTCCCACCCCTGGGCATGTGTTCACCCGTGCGGCCGTGCCCCACTAAATACGGGCCTGTACAACATAGGTACATTTTTAATTTTATATTATTATATTATGAAGCAGAATATATTTTTTGGAGTTTTTAGGTACCTACATAAAAATCGAAATTCAGACAAGTAGGTAGTTAATGAGTAATAATAGTAGGTGCTTAAAATTTATGTATAAACCTAAAACCTAAAAATTATAACGATAAAGAATGGTTTTATTTTGACTGGAAATTATGTGAACTGTTTTTTTTATATAGTTAAATTATGCATCTACTTATACAGTGCTACCAAACATTTTATCAGTATTTCGTTTATATATTATAATCGTACATTACTTATTAGTTATTACAATTTATAATTTATACTTTTTATTATTTTTAACTTAGAAATTTCCTATAATTTTTAGACTTCCAGAGCATATTCTTTACTTTTTGAGTTTTTTAATTACCAGCCTTATTGGCCTTGGACATTTTTTACTGGTTATCAAAAATGATGTATTGGTTATTATTATTATTGATAGAAAGCCACTCCTTGGAATTGGAAACAACTAGAAACATTCACAATATTCACATTTTTCAATTTTTCAGTTCTCACATATTCATGTAGTTATGCTGTATACTATTATTGTCAGTTATATACAATAAACAACTTGTTCAAATATCAAATATTTAATCACGACTATAATATTAGATTTGAGCAGCATAAAATAAATACTAAGATCGTCAAACGACATAAATTACACATAAAATTCATAATAGCATAACTGCATAATAATATTTAAAACGTCATTAATCTAGCGAGATGTAAAATGTGTTGTAATAGTCCACCACTTCTCGAAAAAGTTTACGTTACTTTTTCTGCAGTCGCGGTCAACAACATTAATTATTATTTTAATAATTACCTATTACAAACTGGGATCGAAATGTCGAATGCTATCATCCCGTTATCACCGAATTAAATTATTTCTATTTACTATCATTATTCATTATCAATTGATATTCCCCGTTGGCCGTGCGGCGTATTATAAGCAAAAAATAGTTTCATATTCGCGACATTCATGTGCGTCACAAAATCTCGATACTCACTCAGGTCGGTCGGTTTCTTTATTTTCTAGCGGCCGCTTGCGGGTTTTTATTAGTTAGATAATAATTATCAACGACTCAAAACACCTATCACATTTTAACTCTTCGCCCATCACCGGTGTCCGGCCAGTCACTTATTTTCCGCTAGCTATATTATCCACGATTTTGACAAAGTCAAAGTGATAGATACCCGCGAAGGCTGGACAGACCATCTGATAGACTACCGGACATTGGACAACCAAATACCAGATACCACCCCCTATAGGCTATAATGGACCATAGACATATGTTTATGTAATGGACACGTTTTTTACTATTTTCATTATTTGTTACTATTGAATATTAATTTTGTTGTTGTCATTGTTGATAACGGCGTTAATATTCAATACTCGTTACGCCGGACGTTGCGCACATCGTTGCCTTTTACGTAATAAAATTATTGTTAAAACGTATTTTATTAATTTCTCTCGTAGTGATAACACGTTGTAACTTGTATGTTTTTTAGTCGTACCGTAGCGAATATTTACGGCGAGCGTAATAATAGTATAATTTATCGCGTGTCGTCGGTCGATCGATTGCCGACGATTAAACGATTTGCCGAGTAGTGTTCGGTTTTGTCTTTTGTAATTTTCTGGTCAGTCGACGGAGTTTCTCAACTAATTGCAACAGGTACGTTTTTCGTCTATATAAATATTATTTAGGTGTATAATTTATACCTTACCTATAATTTTTTATTGTGATGTCGAGTGTGACCATTAACAGAATGTATTAGTAATTCCGGAAAATTGTGAATAAGCGATTTTAGTTATAAATTTTTTTATGATGTAGGTTAAGCTGAAACTGAATATAGGAACTTAACATTTTTTTGAGACCCTCTCTTGTTAACTGGTATTGCATGAACATCAAAAGGACTAGGAAATAACTTAGTGTGAGTACACAGGTACTTCGAAATTTTCATTGGTTTTTTAATTACCATTGATAAGTTTCGATTGAAACTAAAATTTTGCAGCCTAGTGTTAAAATATTATAAGCTATAATGTTTGTGATTTGTTTATTTGGGAATGCATACAAAAATATTCATTATACTTTTTAATTTACTGAAATCAGTTATTTAAAAAAATACATGCTTTGTTAATTTATGTTTCTTTTTTGTTATTATATAATGTATATGTAGTTGAGTATAATAATATACTAACGAATACAATTTACTAAAATTAGTAGTTATAATCATTGATTAATTGTAATAATTAATAGTTCATTATATTAGTCCAAATATTCTATAAGTATAAGTAATTATTTCACTTGAGAAATATAAGCACAATAAGAGGTCACAAATTATCAGTTCTTGGCAATTATTTATGAATAATATATTGTTTTATTTTTTTTACATTTTAAAAATTGATTAGGTATTTATTAATTTATTAAATTGAAAAATCGTTTATAGAATTCCCAATCAGGCTTTCACAATACATATATTGTTTGTAAATATTCATTAATTTAGTTACCCATGTAGTTACCTACCTATATATTTTGACAAATTTAAATTGTTTCCTAAAACCTAGCTATTATTGAACATAAATGTACTTTTGTTTGATATAACTTTTAGTATAAACAAATAACTGCATTTATTTATATTAAAACTTTATTATAATAATAGGTACCTACCAATTATTTTCAAAAACATGCAGAATTAAAATAATAGTTGATTATTAATAACTTATTTACTTTTCTGATTAGTATATTGTTTGATTGTTTCAATTTCATAGAATTCTTTTGTTATTAACATAATGTGATATAAGCCTAAAGCATTATAACAGCTAATTTATTGTTGGTTTTACCTATTTGTCTCGATATTTTATTCTGATTGGCATAAGTTTTATGTTGTAATAAATATGAACAAGAATTTTGTCTAAGTGCAGTGTATGAAATATTATGTTTTGTTAAACTAAATAAATTTATAATTTATTTGCGTTTTTTCAATTCAAAAATAAAAAAGAGTTATTTATAGCCCAATTCTAAAGGTATTTTAATTATGACAACATTAGGATGGTCATTAGAATTATTTAGTATTGGGCCGGTACTTAAAAAAATCATCTATTCCGGTTCTTATTCAGTTCTAAAAATTTACCTTTGGTTATCAATACCAATTCTGATATTGGTTCTTTTTAAAAATTGTATTAACAATCAGAATAACACATATATTAAACATTTTATTAAAAAAAATAAATAATAACTTTTAATTTTTATTTAAGTACTAATATAATATAATATAATTCATTAATTATTTAGATTTTTGTTGAGGAACATTAATATTCTCTCTTTGTTTGGGTTCAGTCTATTTCTATTTTATCAACAATCAATCCCAATGTTGGAAAAAACAATTCTTTGTGGAGCATACAAAGATATATAAATGATAATTTTTGTTGTAGTCTAGGAATGTTACAATTCCTTCCTCAATACTTGAATATGTTAGTATCTGGTCTCATGTTTCGTTTGTTCAATTAACATTGGACTTCTTCTTTGGCACTAATTATTAGTGTTAATAGCAATTTTAGAAAAAATAAAATAGCTGTTACCGATAAGTAATCATGTAAGAACCGATACCAAACTATCCTTAGAATTATTTATTATATAATTAATAAAAATATTACAAAATCAATGATATTAATTATTATCTTAATCATTTTAAAATATTTTAAATGAAGTTACTTTTAATAGTAATATCCTATATTTAAATTACAAGAAACATCAATTTATTTTTAAATTTTGTAAATGCTAAACAATAACTTATTTTTAGTTTTCAAATTTTATTCTAGAAATTTGTAACAGAGCATATTATTGTGATCTTTGCTGGTCACATGCAGTCTACTGTTGCGGGTTGGGCACCATAAGCTAATATTATGTGAATAAGTTATTATGCCTGATCAATAGTGTACTGTATAATAAAGATTTTAAATTAGGTACTTAATAATAATTTATATAAGAAAAAATTTGAGATTTTTATATTATGTAAAAACATAAATTTGTTCAAAGAATTTATTTAATAAAGAAAATAATTTTTAAGAATTAATTTGATTATCATTAACCTTATTATATTTTTCAAGATAATAAAAGCTATAAAATACTAAAAAAAATAATAAAAAAAATGTTTAAAATTTTACTTTAATCTAAAATGTCTTCTCATTTTTAAATTTTGATCACTATTATACTTTTAAAATTTTTTAAAAAAATGTTGGTGTTTTATAAAATATGCAGTGTATATGTAGTAATGATTTAAAATATAGTTGCGGTAACTGTTAGTTTAAAAATATAATATGCCAATAGAAAAGGAGGGGAATTTCACCCTTTCTTTTCATTTAGAAACTGTTAATAACTGCCACAATTCTGATGTATTAAACCTGAATATTAAGTATGATGTCTTCTAACTTACAATAAATATAACTGGTAAGACTTGATTTGTATTACATATTAGTCAGAGGTATTTAAATTTTTCTTCCCAAACACTTTATTCTCTTCGAACAATTTTAATAATTTTTAAACTATTTAAGACATAGTTGATAATATTTAATTATTCATAATAATATATATTATTTATATGTACATTATATCAGATAAAAATTTTTAATAATAATTGTACATATAAAACTAAAATTACTTAAATGTTTTACATTTTGAATATAGTAATAAACAAATAACAATTTTTTTTCTTTTCTGTGCAACGGCTCTTCTGATAAATACTCATATGTGACACATATTGTTCACAATCTCTGATCTAAGCTTATAACTTTATAAAGGTCCCCACACACTGCAGGGGTGGTGGTAAAATTCTATTGTATTGGTGGTGGGCACCTTAAGCTATAGGTATTAAAATTATATTTTAATATTTATTTTTTAAATTGCTGATGATTGATTAACATAATATTTTTGAAAAGTTATATATAACTCATAAGTATTTAAAAGTGTTGTTCTAAATTTATACTCAGATTATGAATTAGAAAATTGAAACATTGATATTATATAATATATGTATTATTTATTAAATGATACATATAATTTTTTAATAGCAGTTGATGAATATAGAATGTAATAAGATGAATAATAATGGTTTATTATTAGTAAAAATATTTTTTTGTTAATATAGTAAGTGATATTTTAGTGTAAAGTAGTTTTTTTGTATTATATTTTTATTTACAATGTCTGCATTAATTATATGACAAAATGTATTTGTTTTATGTATCCAAACATGTGTGAGCATAATTTTTCAAGGTTTAAAACAATGATGGTTTATATTATTGATTCATTCTGTTTTTAATAAATGTCAAAAGAATTAATTGTTGTGTGAAAATCAAATTAAACACTTTTAAAGGTCAAAATTTAACTACCTACTGAAGTTGATTATCTGCAGCTTAAATTTCCCAAGTCGACTACAGAATTGATTTATTTGTATACTTTATGTATTTCATTATAAAATGTGTTTCTATAATATATTAAATTATGTTATTAACTATTAACTAGATTAATAGGCATATTGAATAATTAATTTAAAATTAATGAAACTCCAAACTTTATTACTATTTACCTATCTATTTGTTTGAAGATATTAGTTCTAAATTATTTAATTAACTAAAATCTGGTATTAAATAAATTAATATGTATATTAAAAAAAAATGATTACAGGTTGTTGAGTCATATAAAATTTAATTTCAAGATGTCTGAAAGTGTACAGACTGAAACTATTACAAAGCCTGAAAAAAATGCAGCCGACAATACTTCAACAGCAAAAAAAAATAGTATTCTTAGACACCGTAAAATACCTTCTGCTGATTTAAACAATGTAAGTATATTTTTCATCATTTTTTTTTTATTAAATAGATCAATACAATTTCTAACATCAAATCTTCTTATTGATATTATAGATTAAAAAAAAAAAAAAAGGTTAGGTATGTGTTTAGTTTTAACACTGTTTTATGGTAAAAATAGAGAGATAACCTTTAACCTTAGTAATCGAAAATCACAGATGTATACAAATATTAGATATCTGTCTTCAAGTTATCATTGTTGAGTTAATAAAATGGTTAATAGTAGTAGATATTTTAATCTTAAATTTGAAAATAAAGGTCAATATATAATTTATTTTTATTTTTATAGTGAACATTAACTTTTTATCTGTCATATTGTCAGCTTTGATAATGGTAAATTAGTACGTCATATATTATAGCATAGAGTAATACTTAACTATTTAAGTATTATATAAATGTATTTATGAATAAATTGTCTTCTAAATAATAGTGTTTTGGCCTGATTAAAGGGGAGCAAAGAGCCTGCTTTTTAAATGTTTTAAAGGCACGTTTAATTTTACAGAATTACTTATAATTTATTACATGTATTATCATAAGTCACTAAAATGAACTTAAATTTCTTGTTTTGTACTTGAATAGGAACAATTATATTCTAAAATAATATGTTTTACTAGTAATAGTATCTCATATGAAAATCAGTAGTTGTTAATATTATACATTCAGCATTAATATCATAAGAATTATTATTTTATCTGTTATTACTTATTATTATAACTATTTTAAAGTGAATTTATTTTATTTATTAATTAATGTTAACTTATGTATGTTTATTGTGTATAAACTATCTTAAGCTTTTAAAAAATGTAAAAATACTTGCTTTGGACAGAATGTCTGCATTTGATCTTATTAATTTAGATAGTTTATTGTTCAATATATTTATTCATATTCATTACATTTTCAACTGAAATATAAAGAATAAAATCAATTTTAAATACAATTACCTACTAAAGGAATGTGAAATAAAATGAAATATTTTTTGTAATATACCAAAAATAATATCATTATAAATCATGTTTATATTATTGGTTTGATGTTACTAAAGATATTTATTTTATTGCATATTTTAATTTTAACAAAAATATACCAAAAAAAGTTTTTTTTATCATATTGAATAGATACACTGAATAAGATTTATATATTTTTCACCTATTTATTCTACCAAAAAATAATACTAATTTATTTGTATTGTGTATCCTATTTTATGTGTATGTTTTATAGAAATCAGATGAATTAATAGCAGAGAAAACTGATTTATTATCTGGCCCTTCAAATGGAAACAATGATGTAAGGATTTATTTTATATATACAATCACTGGTTTTATTATTATTTTTCACAGGGAATTATAATTATTATTATTTTGAAATTTATTAAACATTTTTAATACGATGATTCTTAATTATTTAAAATAATAGTTGGAGGCATTATATTTTTAGATGGCTTGTAGTTTATCCAATGAAACAAATGAAAACATGGATATTGGCACTATGGCTCAAGCAGAGTTTCAGCATGTTGCGGCTCAAGCCCGTGATCTTGGCCGTAAAATGTGGAATGTGTGTAATTTTCACAACTTACCTCAATGGCTCCAGGATAATGATTTCTTGCATACAGGACACAGACCACCATTGAATTCATTTCAGGCTTGTTTTCAATCTATTTTTCGAATTCATACTGAAACCGGAAACATATGGACACATTTGTTAGGTAATTATAAAAATTATTTAATTTAATTTGACAAATTGAGATTTTATTAATTTCCATTATTTTACAGGATGTATTGCATTTTTTGTTATGACTCTTTATTTCGCATCTAGACCGGAAGAAGAACTTTCGTTTCAAGACAAATTAGTTTTTATTATATATTTTATTGGAGCAATTACTTGCATGGGTTTTTCATTTGTGTTTCATACTGTTCATTGTCATTCAGAAACCGTTGGCAAATTTTTTAGCAAGTAAATAAGTCATTTTGATTATTTTAATTTTAAATGAATTAATTAATTATTTATTTATGAAGATTGGATTATTGTGGAATTGCCATACTGATAATGGGTTCATTTGTGCCATGGTTATATTATGGATTTTATTGTGAGCCATATTCGTGGATATTATATTTAATATTGATTGTTGCACTGGGAATGGTGGCAATGGTCGTAGCATTATGGGACAAATTCAGTGATCCTGGCCTCAGGCCACTCAGAGCAGGTATACTAATATTAAAAATATGTATAGTTGTATATCAAGTAATAGTTAGTTGACTATTATTAATTATCCTGTAAAAAATGCAATTATGTACCTACTCTATTCAGTATGAAAAGGAACATTTGCTATTACAAGTTTTTGTTGAAAACTATAAGACCCTTAGGCATAAATCTGTATTATATGAAGATGACATGGTATGATAACATCTAGTAGTTACAAATGTGGTTAGATGGCCAGAGGCCAGAGTCCCTTATATTGAACAGAATATATTAGTAGATTATTTCTGTACTAAAAACTATTTATAATAACATATTTTCAAATAAATATTAAATCAACAGTGTCATTAATATTTTTATTGTAAACTTATATAATTTAACAATTTTGAATTTATTATAAATTATTTTTCTAATTCATTTACTTTTATTGTAAGTTTGTGTAATAAGAAATGTTGATGATTTATTTAGCAGAGAATGCATCTAAAAATGTATCTTATGTTGCATTTCAATAATAAATGCATAATTTGTTGTAAAGTTATACTTGAAGATTTTTATATACTTAAAAGAAAGGTATTTTCTCTTTATGTATATAAAGTAAATAAATTATAAATTTCTTGATTTTAAAACTTATATATTCAGGAAAATTTTTAGATTTTGCTTGGCTGTATTGTTAGGTATTAATAGGAAAGTAATTGATAAGTTGTAATTTTTTTTTTATATTTCAATGTAAATCTTTGAGTGAATAATATTTAAAATAAGGACTTTAACTTTTATTTATTTAACTTTTTAATTACCTATAAATGTATAGTCAAGTTAATATATACAATCAACAATTTAAATTTATCTCTGAATTTTAACCAAAAATCAGTTAAACTTTTATTAAAGAATGGTAGGCAATATTTTTGTGAAAAATATATTTTTTCTAATTTCTTGAAAATATTAATATTATATTAGTTGGATATTTTAAGGTTTCTCAACACATATTTTCATATCATTTTAAACTTTTTAATACATACAAATCTGGACTTAGTAGTTATTGTTGCTTACTTAATTTCTTTTACTACTTAATTTATTATACAGAATTACCAAATTCTGTATTATAATTAATTTTATAATATCTTAAAATATAATTGGAATAATTATTTTTCTATTTAGTTTTGTTATTAGTTTATGAAATGATTTTAAGTAAAGGTTTATTTTAATTTTTTTTAGGTGTTTTTACTACATTTGGATTGATTGGTGTTATACCAGCACTTCATTATGGAGCTGTCGAAGGATTCTTTTCTAACTTTACATTGATTAGTCTTGGATGGCTGTTACTTATGGGTTTTTTGTATATCTCTGGTGCTTTGTTATATGCTTTAAGAGTACCAGAACGATTTTTCCCTGGAAGATGTGATTTATTGGTAAGAATATACTGTAATATACTACTTTATTAGAGAAATTAGTTCTCTGTTTACACGAGTAGTGTATAGTTAAACCGGTTGTCCTATTTTATATTAAAATTGTGATTTGAATAACTAATAGTGAAAGATATTATTATTTCTGTTAATAATTAAAATTTAAAAAATATTTTAAATAAAAACTAATTAATAATAATATTTATAACCTTTATTAAACAAAATTATTTAATTTTATTGCTTAGGATGCCTTATAGAGGATTTATATCAACAATTTTGTCCCTATTTCTTACATACAGTCATACCGAATGTATTAAACATTTAAAAATAAAGATCAATTTTAAATTATTAAAAAGTACTAAAACACCTATTATTATTGTTCTCAACTGGTGTTCTGAAACACACTTGTGTGCTACAAACTGTAAATGTGCTCTGCGAGTGCGATAAAGTATTGTTATTAAAAATAGAGGTTTTCCAGTAATAATTTTTTTAATTTAATAGATAATACATTATAATGACCTAAAAACAAACAAAAACATTTACTCATATTTAAGAAAATTATGTTATGTTGTGTGCTGTATTTAAAAAGAGGTTGAGAACCATTGGTATAGATTATTAGTTATTAATACTATTGTATAATATATTATTTATTTTATGTACAAGATGATTCATCAATCATGCTCAATGTTATTTTTTCATTTAATAATAAATTTAATCAAATTCTGAGTTTTGGAATAATTTAATATACTTAAAAACTACACGTTTTTTAAATTCTTGAGATTTTTTGTTTGAATCTCCATAGGATAATCTTTAATAGTATAAAATTTTTTTAAAGAAAAAAATTTCAAAAATCAGGTTTTGAATATCTGCATTATTGAAGAAGAAATCGGGGTGAATATGCTTGGTGAATTACTCTGTATATCTATACTTATATTATATTACTTAGGTTAAGGTTGGTTATTGTATTAAGAGTTGGGATGACTTAGATGTTTGCCAATTAGATTTTTTGGCTGGCTTAATATATTCAATGCCAAATAATTTGTTTCTTTCTATGATACACAACTATACCACTACATAAAAAGTTGTTTATTGTCATATTTATACATTACAATATGACCGATTATATTTAGAAGATTCTTTTTTTTCGATTAAAAATAAATATTATAAATTATTTAAATTATTTTAGATCCATTACAGCAGGGATCACCAATTAATACTTTCCGTGGGCCACATTAAGAATTCAGAAAATGTTTGAGGGCCATAAAAATTCGAAGTACATAATATTTATTATAGTATGTCGATTAGGTTAGGTTACATATTAAATTATTGGCTTTTTCTATCCTTGTCTGCGAGCCGGTTAAAATTCATCCACGGGCCGCCATTTGGTGACCCCTGCATTACAGTGTCTATTGTTCATTTATTGATACGGTATACTCAACTCCTATTGTGCAGCAGAACGATTACCTTCTCCATTTTTAAAATTATCATTGATAATTTATATTTTATAAATTTAAATTAAAGACCTAAAAGCTGATAATGTTATACTCTGTATAATGATATCTAATGATAAATTTTACACTGGAGATCTGACGTGGCTATTTGAAGGATTTTTTAGCTTGGTATGTACACAGTGTTGAATCCAGACAATTTCTCTGGGGGAAGGGGCTCACTATTTTTACAAACATTGATATAAATAAATTATATTTTATTGAAAGCTATTAGGTGTGGTAATCGTAATGAGTATTGTGCATTTAATAAATAGGTACATTTTTTTGAAAGTTGTATTTGTCAGGGGGTACGAAAGAAATTTCAGGGGGGGGGGAGCATTCGTCCTCCTGAAGTATACCTGGATTCAACTCTGTATGTCCGTATGTACAACAAATAAATTAAATTCAAATAGAAATATTGATAATTTGGAAAATTATACTGATATTTGTTATCAATCATCCTTAAAAATTACATTCGGTAAGATATTTAAAACCTTGGTTCTGTTAGTTCTTTGTCCCAAACCAGATGGTATACCATTATACCAAATATTTTGTTACAATGTTACGCTCTTGTAAATACTTAGTATCAGTTCTTCTAAGCATACCTAATATTTAACTGTTCATTAATTGTTGGTTATTTTTCCATGGAGGCGGAAAAATAGTTTTATTACATTATTCATAAGTTCGGTAAAAAAAGTTTGATATTTAACTATAGAGCAATAATAAAATTATTTGTTTTGCCAAAATGATTAAAAAAATGAATGATGCCTTTGTTAACAATCACATTTAATAGAGACTAACATGGCTTTAGTAGAGGATGTTAAGTTAGAAAACAATTTACTTTACTTTTATAATTATTTAATTTAATTTATGGAATTTGAAAAAAAAAAATTGATGTTATCTATACCGATTTCGGCAAAGCTGTTGATTCAATTAACCACACGTTACTTAATATAAAATGACATTTGTATTGCATATCAGATCTATTTCTATCCTGGTTGGTTTAATTCTTATTTAATTAATAGATCTCAAATAGTAAATGTAATTGGCTTGCTTTTTGTCTGAAACTTTTTCTGTCTTTCCTTGGGTGGTAATTTATTTCTGCTGTTATTTATTATTTTTATTGTGGACTTAGGAACTTGTCTTACATTTTATAAATATCAACTTTTTGCTGATGATCTTAAAATTTATGCAAATATCTTGTCAAAATATTTGAGTAAAACTAGAATTTTTTATAAAATATAAGAAAATAAATGTATGACTAAAAAAATAAAGACTGAAATGAATTATAAGGGATAATTATAATAATAATTATTATTAATTACTAGGAACATAAATTCCTTATTAAAAATGTATTTATATATTTCTTAATAACAAAAAATAAAAAATAAATAAATGAAATTTTAGATAATTATAATTTTTTTAATTAATTTGTTTTAAAACTAACACGTTTACAAAATTCCCCGAAATATAGTAAACATATTGTAATATATATTATTTTTAGATTATTATGTTTTGACAATTTTTTTCTTTATAGTTTCAAAGTCATCAAATATTCCATGTACTCGTTATATTGGCAGCATTTGTTCATTACCATGGAATTACCAAAATGGCAGAATACCGGCTGAGCAAAGGAGAATGTGAAGTGCGCCCTGCTGTTGTTTAGTATGAGATTTTGGTAGGTGGATTTCTTTTAAATTATACAACTGTTAGTTGTCCAATTTGAAGGAGAACCGAGTTTCTACGCTGACAGAGATAATTAAAATACAACTACATTATTTAATTCAGATAAAAATGTATAACTTAAAAACTAAAAGAAAAGATATTGCTTAAGATTACATAACAATTTAGTTTCTGTTTTATGTAGTCTTATATTTAAATTATAATTCAATTAAAAAACAAATACGCATATATTTTTACTACTTATACATATGTTTTATAGTATGTATTATTATAAAAGTTACATTTATAAATTCTTATTAGATTATATTCAATAATTATATTGTTACTATCTTGTACATTATATTATTAGAGATGGTAATAATGTATCAAAGCTATTGATGTTTTAAAGTATAAATGTTGTTTAAATATGATATTGGAATACAGATAATATACTTTTCCATCACTTCACTCCCCCTCCTCTTAATAACAGTTTTTATCAAAACATTTATTTTAAAACTTAATTATTTTTATTTATCAATCATGTAGAAATGGAATTATTTTTATTTCAATTTTTTTTTTAAATAATTAAAAAAATTATACATCATTGAATTTTTATACTTAATTTTATGGCATTTGAATTAAATAGTGCATTTGGTATATATCCAAGATGTTATGTATGTCTTATACTTATATATTCTGTGATTCATTTAATGTAACACATCACTCATAGCGCTGTTTAGGTTACAAGTATTTTTGATTTAATAAACCACATTGTATATTATATGAGTATGTTGCTTGTATTATTGATTAAAATTAATGAGCAAGTAAGGTGATTTTGAAAATCATAACTTAAGTATACTCCAAACTATTTTTTTATTTGTTAATTTTTTTAAAAGGTTGGTACTTATGTTTTAGGCAAGCCTTTATAATGATTATTCAAAATTATAAATTTTATGTCTAGATTAATAAAAATCCAAGGTGCAATAATTGTGTATGCTCAAAAATGTCATTATAGTGTACACTTTTTCTATATTATTTAAAAAAAAATTATACAATATTTAAGTATAAATAAATTTCTAGGTTTTCAAATTATAGTTGATATAATTTTTTAGTACTACGACTGCTATGGTTTTGAAATTTATTTACCTATCTGTACTGGAACGATTATTTTTTTTTTGTTAATTGCATAATAGTAATTTTTTTTATTTCTTTTAACTAATTAATAAATATTTATGTTTTAATGCATTTTAAACAAAAACAATTCATTTGTATTAATTTTATAAAACACAATATTATACATACACATGTAATGATAGCAGTTACAAAATTAAATCAAAATTTAGTCATTAGAAAATTATGAAAGCAAAAAAATAATAGTGTAATAATATTCTTTTAATTGTTATCTATACTTAAGTCTTACTGTAAAATCAGACTATTGTAAACCTAAGTTATAGTAGTATGTATAACCTAACCATAGTACCTATATTACATTTTAAATAAGAGACAACACCACAAATTGTAGTACAGATAATTACGACAATGACATCAAAAATATGATATTGCTATAATAACTTTATAATAATAATAAAAATAATATGTGTATATGTGTTAAAATAATTCATCTGTGGAATATGAGTATCACCATTGATAAATATACTATTTATGTAATCAATGCTATTACCGTGCATTACTTTCTATCATGATTGTAATATTATGATTATAGACTCTATAATTGTGCTTTCTATAAATTGTAAACATAATTTACTTTCTAGAATAATACAGTTGCTATATTTTATTGTTGTAATTTAGTTTTTGAAACAAAAATTGTAACCGTATTATTTTAAGTTAATTTTATACAGTTGACTTAGTATACATTATAAATTATAATACTACAATGGATTCTTTTATTCTACTATAGTAATTTAATAAGTACATTTTTTTTCTTTTTTATTATGTTTAATATTATTATTTTTTAAGTTTTTACTTTTTTAAATGCATGTATTCTTATAATTTCATATTCCTAAGTCGAATATTTTTATTTTATAAACTTAAATATGTATATAGAAATCAAATTTGAACCAATAGTTAGTTTATATCATGTACATCCCTTAACAGACACATTTAAATAGTGGACGTCTCCAAAAAACGGACTATTTTATGGGACCGGCATTTTTACCATTTATCTATAGGAAAACATCTAAATATTGGACACTTTTATGATGGCTAGATTTTGATTATTTTCATTGTAATTGTCTAATATTGCACATCATAAAATTATCAAAACTTTCCAAAAATAGGCATATGTTTTGTCTTCGGAAAAGGGCATAATAAATTGCTTCTATTCAGATACATAATACTTCATTCTTCTACAGTACAGTGGTATTAAAAAATTACTTGACATATGAATTGAGACTACGCGTTAAATTCGTCAAATTCGTCAAATTCTTGAACAAGCTAAGTAGCTGATTCTTTTTCTTAAATATTCGTTTTTTATTTTTACCTATTCACTTTTTCATAATTTAAATAATGAATATGAATGTATCTACAAATACCATGTAATTAAATAATTTAAATAGGTACATACAAATAGTACAATTTTTTTATATTATAAATTTTTTCATTTATTTCCTTCCCCTTCCTCACTCTAAATAACAGACATGGAGACACCTTCAAATAGTAGACAAAATTTAGGTAACCAATTGTGTCCGGTCTTTAAAGGTTCACTGTAATTTGAGTTTTTATGAGCACTTAATGCGAATCAGAATTTGTGGGTTTTTAGTACCCATTCTACTCATTTAAATTTTAAACGCTTATAAGTTAATTTTTTTTTAACCACCGATTCAAAATTCCGTTTTTATATTTTAAAATTCTCTTAAAAATATTTTGTTTTGGAATATGAATATAAATATATTAATTATTGTCATTTAAAGAAGTAATAACTTGAAAATAAATAACAATAAAAATATTTTTCAATAAATTTAAATAGTATAAAAACAAAATAGGTACCTAGTCTCAAAAATATTAATTGACAGAGAAAAGTACAATTGTAGGTACTACAGTTTAGTGATAAAATATAAACACTTACACATTTTTACAAATCGAGATTGTTGTATAAATCATACACGAGTAGGTACTATTATTATTAAAATGTGGAATGTGTTCAATGTTCCTATTACGGATGGGGTGATTTTTTTAAAAGTATTATGATAATTATTTTTTATCATTGCTGTGAAAAGAATGTATGACTAGGTTCACGATAAATACAAATTTGAATAATATTTTAATATAATATATTATTGTATGCGTGTTTATTTTTGATTGGTGTATAAACCACGATTGTGATGTAATGATGTAATAGCGTTGAATCTTTATACCTATTAATAGGTATAGGTATAGGTATAATTAATGTTATCGCTGTGATAATAAGATTTTACAATTAATATAATATACATATTGTAATATTTAGACTATAATATAATATACATTATACTGTAATCTTAATGACTACTTTTTAGTCGGCGCTCATAATAAAAGAGTATGTTCTTTCTACAAAAGTATTTACATAATAAATAATAATCATTATGATATAGAATTACATACTAATATACTTTTGTTTCGTGTTTGTTGAAATATAAATTAATTTCGGAAAAAAAAACCAACAAATTTACCTAGCGTATAATTTAATTTGGATCGATATTCGTCATAATATTAAGTGTTGGCTTTTGCATACGATGACAACAATGTGTAGATATACTTGTCATTGCAGCGAGTCTCGAGCGGTTATGACAAATTTCACTTTCACGCGACGTTTGCAGTGGAAAAAAAAAACGACGAATGCAATATATTAATTAATATTGTTCTTTTAACTGAGAGAATATATCGGTGTGGAGAATATTTGTTATTAATAATAATAGTTCTTAGTAATTATATCAGATATTTTAGGACTATCGAAATTTTTTTATAATAATGTAGGTGTATAAAAAGTGGGTGGTTTATGTTTGAGTAATTTTGTATTTTTGTGTAATGCTTTTGGACAAATAATTTTTAAATATTATATTGTGTTTAGGCATCCTTTTTTTGCATTATCCTGTAATGTATTTGAATATTTGAACACTGATGAGCAGTATTTTATTAATCCATCTTTACATCCCATTTTGAGAGACTTAGACTGTTCGTGGCCTCCGAGGGTATGATTAAAAATGGATTGTTTTAATTGAATTTAATGTACCTGTTGTTTGTTTTTGTTTAAAAATGAAATCTATACATTTTATAGTACCTATATGTATAATTTTCTGTTAATTTTTAAATTAAAATATTTTATGTTGTGATAAATATTGACGATGGTCATAAGTACAAAAAAATAATTCCTTAGCTGGTTGTTGGTGGCATCGTATCGGTGAGATAAACCCACATGAAAACTGACGTTAAATGTAGACGTATCATACTTACTCGCTCAGAGACATTGCTTTTATTATACGGGTAAAAAGGGAATTTGTTCAAACGGTCATGTACCAGTTGCCCCCCAAAATACTTTTTTATACCAATTACCCTCAAACTACATAATATAATTTATGCTTACACTTAATCTATATCACTACCAACAAAATCCATCAGTCCCATCATCGGTTAGGTTTATAACAATTTAAATCATTTTAAATATCTTCCAAAAAATCAGTAGGTACTTCAAGTCCACCGTGTAGCACTGTAGCAGTAAAAAAAACAATATTACAAAGGTGTATACTATGTAAGTCAAGCATTCCATCGCGTTTGGCATGCTGGACTTTCATACAAAATTAGCTTCTTAACAGATCCTTTATAGTCTGTTTCACAGAACGCCAACGTTCGCTATTTAATTTTGAGCGAATATTCGCGTCGTGTGGTAAGTACCGATTTATATCTTATATTCAGATCCTTAATAACTAATCAATCTTTTGTAGTTTGCTATGATCAAGAACTTTCCTTCTAATCTTTTCAAGCAGAAGTCTCCCACAGAAGAATTTTTGATTCCACTTGCACACGATTTTCACTTCTCATTGGAGTCTGATTTTATATACCAATACCAGTATAATACAACATACTGTAATAGGCAGCCTACTACCTACTATAGCTAGCCTTACTTCAGTAAATACAAATTACATAAATAAGTCCATGCTTATTATTAAAACGTTTTGCACTGTAATATGAGACCCCCCAAATAATAATAATAGAATTTCCCATAAAAATGTTAGATAAGTATCTATCTCACCATCTTGGCCATCATGTGAACAAAATTAATTGACCAATTACATAAAACTAAAAAGAAAGACTCAACCATAACTTCCATTATCTTAGATAAATTTTAAAATAAACAAATTATTTATAAGTACTAAATTTATTTATAAACACCTATAATTTGCTTAAAAATGACTTACAACCAAACTGCAAAGCTAAAACGTTTAGAGTAAAAATCTTTCCAATTCTTTCCATTCTTTCTTTCCAATCTAATCCAACGTCATCAAAATTTGAAGTTGAAATGCCCATAAAAATTAATTTAGCCTTCCAGTATTCGATATTTTTATAAAAAAACTAAAAAAATTGAAAATTCTTTTTGCATATGATTAGCTTAAAAAAGTCAAAAATTTTAGGTCCATTTTCCCAGCCCCACCAAAATGACATTTTCAAAATTTTTTTTTTATTCGATTGTGCTACGTTAATACTGTTTGTTCTACTTGGTTCTGTGTTTGTGCTGAAATTTGAAAATATCATACATAAACATAAACATAATTAACAATATACTATGTTCATATCAATAAAACTATATTGTTTCAAGTTTCTAATAAATATCTTGTAGAACTAATAAAATGTTTTATTTATAAAAACTTGATTTTGTTAGGCGACAACACTTTTAAATTGTCAAAATTACCAATCGTATTTTTTTTGTGTACACCTCTTTAAACTATATTCCCTGTCCAATATAGTAAATATAAATGTCAGCTTTTTTCTGATATATATTGCAATATACCTACTGTAACAAGCGTATATTGTCGCTTATTTGTATAAAGAGGTCTCAATAGTTTATTTTAAATTACAAACAATCGCTTGTACGAGTTGTACGTATGTATGGATCCCTATGATGTCATGATGTTATATCGATCGTATATTTAGTTAAGTTAATTTATATAATACTAATTTAGTAATGTATAATATCTTATTAGACGTAGTATAGAATTATTTTTTTACAATGGTGTTGAATTTGTAATTTATCAATATTTACAAATTTTATGCTACTATTGTTTTTTAAATATTTTATATTTATATAACTGTCAGAACTACAAAAGCGAAAAAACAAAAGTATTTTGGTTTAAGATTATTAAAATTGTTATTAATTACTTCGCAATTCATTAGTTATTAATCATTATTGTTTATTACTTTTTATTTAAATTCCTCTATTTTTGTTAATATGATTCAATTTTCAAATGAGGATACGTATAATACAAGGTATACAACGGTATAATGCAAAACACCGTATTTTTACATCACTACCACATATTATTGGCATCATATAATAAAAATCCAACGAATATTTGAAGAATTTGTTGGTCATCTACTCATTTATTCATCTATATACGATATACCGAATACAGTTTATATACCATCGTATTATAATAATATTAATATTCATACTGAAGTGGTTAAATTTTAGACTCTTCTTATAATTTATAAATTATAAATATAGCAAATGCGGGTAATACTTACCTATAGATGGTAGTTACTTTAGGGTGACTATAAAAATAAAATAAAAATACGGGACACTTTAGTTACTTAACTAAACATATTAATATAAAAAAAAACAAATTAAATGTATGCTGTATAATAGTCTTGAAATACAAATAAAATATTAAAAAGTACACAAAAATTGATCGAAATCAGTGACTATGTACCACGGTATGAAATGCGAATATCCCTTTTTGTGTTGCGGTAACTTGAGTTACGTATATTTTCGTGAGTGGACCCACTTGAATCATTTTTAAAAAATAAGATGTTACCTTTTTTATTCTGATGCAGCTAATAATGCTAGTAAATGTTTGTTTACTTTTGTAACATATTGTGTATAGTATCTGAACGTCCACCATGTTCTTCAGAAAACACCGACTTACATATGGTACAAAATATTTTTCCTACTTCATTAGCATATTTTAAAAAAGGAAATTCTAATTTTAAAAGAGGAGTAAAAACTCCCCTTTTTGGCATTTTGAAAATAAATTAGGTATTATGGTTCAGTGAATTTTAAATTAAACCTTACGTCACTACGACTACACATAATATAGCTAAAATAAATATAATTAATATAATTAATATGTATAAATTATTATTAAAAGTAATTATACTATTAAATGGATAGTTTTAACTTAAATAAGGTTATAAAAATTATTTCTAATACTACACAGATAAATTAAACTTACCTAGGTATATGTATACTATCAATTTTATTTTAATAATTCAGTAATAGAAAAAAAACATATTTTTCACGTGTCATTATTAATCCATTGTACATCTAAAAATCTTGCTTGTCTTTCTTGAATATCATTATACCAATGATAAAAAATAAAATGACTCTATACTTAGAATGATGTGGATAATATTAGAAAACGTAGATACTAATACTCATCTGATCGCGAAACGTTCTTGAAAAATTATGTACTAAAATTAAAATTGTAAATTAGAATAAAAAATATTTAAAATTAAAGATTATTTTTTTAAAACAAAACTACTAAAAAAAAAAACTAAAAGTGTACTTAGAATGGAAATAATTAACAGTTAAATTATTTAAGTATAAAAATAATAGAAACCATGAAATTGTATTCAAATAACTCTATGACTGACGATACAAATTATAAAAACAACAATAGGTTTAAATATTATTATAATATATGTTATTCTAATTAGCCTGCACAGTATTATGATTTAACTAATCAATAGGTACTTTCTAGTCAACATACTCGTAATATTAGAATATGACTATCGTCCGAATTGGTATTAGGTACCTATAAAAATAAAAAAAAATATATAATATTCTGTTATTATATGTACGGTACTACAGGTATTATGTGTATTGAAATTTTGAACTTATATATGGTAAAATAAGTATTGTGTAAAAAAATACCATTACCTAAGAAAACGTTAATACAGTATAAACTCTATCATACACAATGAATTTAAATTTATATATATAAGCAAGATATTAATCATCAGCACTAATACATTTTAATTACAAAATAATTTGCAAACATTCATGATTTTGACAAGTTTATGTTGATATTTGAACTTCAAACGCTAATAAAAAAAATGTTCATAACATGTTCCTGTGATAACGTTTCGAGTTTTCTCTATAGATATTTGAAGGAAAACTTATGGAAAACTTAGTGTTGAATTTTTAACTGACTTATGGACTTATGAGAAACCTAGTATTAAATTTTCAAGTTTTTTTGGGCACCCAAATTTTTTATCGACACTTCAAAAAAAATACTTAGAAAAATTGAAAATTTCTGTTGTTTATAAATAGCTTAAAAAAAGTCAAAATATTTTGAAAATTTAATTGTGTATAGATAACACTAAAATAACATTTTTGAAAATTTCAAGTAATTAAAGTGATTCGTTTTTGAGCTACAACCATATAAAAAAATCGATTTTGTCGAAAACTGGTTTTGCGTAAAAATTCCCGTATTTCGTCATTTTTTGTGAATATACATTTTTGTGAAAATGTTTACTTTTGACTTCTATAATGCATCAAGGATATTCATTTTGCAATTGGAAATCACGCCTGAAGTTTGAAATTGAAGTATTATTTCGATAATTTATGCTGTACACAGTCATACACAAAAAAAAAACACATCATTGCAAAATCAATACATTCATCACTTCGTTCAGAATCTAAAACTTATCTTTTTTATATTGTATAACGTAAAAGACAGTGTAACTAGTGAATGGAGGATAAGGAAAAACAAGGAATTAGAATTACTGTAGGTACCAATAACCAAATATCTTTGAAGTAATAAGAAATAAAAGACTACAATGGACAGGACACGCCTGGAGAAACCAAAACCCATTAATTCGTACAGTCCTGGAAAAAGACCCGCTGGAAGATCGAAAATGAGATGGGAAGATGTAGTGAAGAAGGACATGGAAGAACTAGGAGGAAGTGATTGGAAGGCATATGCAGCAGATCGAGAGGAATGGGAAGCTGGATGTCTGATGGGATGATCCTAGAGGCCGTAAACACCTATAAAAAAAACGTCAATCGTCTTAACGGTTATTTCTGCGATAAATGAATTACCAGTATTCAACTACCATGATATTATATACCTATTACCTACCTACATCTAAAATATGAATGTACCAATACATATTATATATAATTATTTACTATTAAAAACATTCAACGCGTGACAAAGTTTTTTTTTCACTAGAACTTGATTAGAATGTCAAAAGAAGGGGTGTACACTGTACAGTTTCTACCTAGCGTCCCTATATTCGTCGATATAATATATATATATAATGAATCACACGCACAGATCTGCAATATCTATATTTTTTTAAGTAGCTTCTGTGTAAAGTACTTTATTTTATTATTATTTTAATTTTTTTTCGACAAGGAGAGTTTTGAGGATCAGAATAGCATAATAATAATAATAGTATAATCATGTATATATATAATATATTATATATATATAATCATGTATTTTTCTATTTTATTTTTGGATAAGATTATTACTTTGTAGCCAGTCATTTATTTTTTTTTCACTGTCTGTTTTGTTACAGAGTTGTTCATCTTTTGCTGCACCTCTCGTCTCGAACCAGCACTCGAAAATAAATAGCCTTTAAGACACGTACGCGACGGTTTATTAATGAATACCGCTCATTTATGTGCTATAAATACTATATAGGTTATATATTATATTTTATACGACATACGTAACCGGTATACATTATAAATATATATGTAGTGCATACTAGTATAATACTAGCTAAATATTTGCAAATTACGAGTAGGTATTTCGACATGTGTAAATATATTGCAAGTATACATAACGTGTTCATATCTCGTTATGTAATGTGAAGTTTTTCTCGCATTTTAATGTATAATTGTCTTCACGTAAATAACTGAGACAAATGAATAGGTGTGATTCTCATAATCGGAAATCGGGTATACAACTTTTAGAGGAGATCAAATTATTATTTTCTATTTATGGTATAATTTAAAAAAAATATTTTTACTCTTTTGAACTATTTAGATATATAACTTTTTTTTTATACACTCCGATAAACATTGTATTGCTGAATAAAAATGGTTAAAAATACTAAAATAAACTTTCTAAAAAGTTGATTATTTACCAATTAAAAAAGTAACTTCTTATAGTAACAATATTTTTTTATCATCTATTATTCGCCAACTTGTATACAGCAGAGCGGTACTCATTTGCTTCCTTTTCTCTCAGATTTTGATGGCTATTGTGAATTTATAATGATTTTAATATATATTTTGATTTGTTTTGTGTCTGTTCATGTATGATGTATACTTTTGATAGGCCCAAATTTATAATTTCTAGCATTTTCAAAATAATTGGAAAAATATCTAAGGACATTTTTACGTAGAAATACTAGTTTTTGACTAAAATTTTGTTTTTTTGGTGTTATTCAAAAATAAATAGCTGTAGATAAGCTATCACTTCAGTTGACACAAGCATAATTATTTAAATAATTTATAAATTATAATTTTCGGTCGTTGTTTTTGTGAATGCGTTTGACCGTTTGTGTTAATGTATTGATAATATTACATTTCATAAGCATATAAGTGTTATACTGCATTGTATACATAAAGAGTATTAGGTATACTATTTTCGTACAATTTCTTTTCTCTTTTTGATCCATACTCAACATAGCAAATTTACAAAGTTACTTTCAGAAGAATTCACTGTCTGTAGTTAGCTTTAATATTAGGGAATTGACCTACTAGGTATTATTAAACTTATAGGTATTACGATATACGATATTTCAAATTTCATGTTATTTATAAGAATTTTTAAATTATAACACTCTACACAGGAACTTATTACATATTATTTGACAAGTTCGATAGTAGACCAAATTCACTTTAATGATAAAGTTAATAACACGTGATTGATTTTGCTAAACAAAAATTTTCGGAGTTATGCTAAAAAAAATACCATCGTCCAGCTTTAAGTAATAAAATATTTTAAAAAAATTGATGAGCTTAGAAAAATGGACCAACGATTAAAAGTGACAATAGTGACAGGAAAGATTCAACAGGAGATTAGTAATCATAGTAATCACGCGTGTGGTCTGTGACAGCCGTAGGTTGTAGGTATTACTTATTTTTCTGTCAAACCAGAGTCCAGAGGCATTAAAAAAAAAAAAGTCCACAATTTATAAAATAATATGCACGTACATTTCTTAATATTCACATTGTAAACAAGTCCTGAAATGTCTGTAAATAGAAGGAATAAAATGTTCTGATGACGATGGATGATTTAATTTTAATTTTTCTCTAAAAATTTTTGATAGAGTAAATTAATTAAGCAGTTAAGTTTAAATTTTTTTTAGTTTTGTTTAATTCAGGACGTCGCAGCATAAAAACTAGCCGCAAGCACTACTATACATATCATGTCATTATATCAACTCCGTATATATACACTATTCACGTTTATAAGAGTTCCGTTTCTACTTCCTACTGACAATTTTCGTAAAAATAGATACGTAAATATAAATGTCACCTAGGCTGAGAGACCGTACACGCATATATTTATGTATACAAAAACTATAACGGTAGTAGGTATACACGACTACATGTCTAGAATGTCTAGATAGTTTCGTGAATGAGGCGGACCATTTGTGCTGCTGTCATTTTTTAAGAATCTTACAGCAATGAATTACGCGTGAGCATTCGAAAAACGGAATCCTGAGCGAGCAGCACGCATACTTAATTTATGTATATACTTAAATTTTATGTTTTATATTTGACAACCCCAAACGGATAAAAATGTAGTTGTCTATGAATGCTTCTGTAACTGTTATTAACGATCATAGGTGGAACTAGAGAATTTTATTAAACTGGGCCACTTTTCTTGATTAATTCAGGTTTAAAGACACGTATTTATAAATGGTGAGAGGTGAGGGCAAAAAATTCTTTATATAAATTTTTTTTTTAAACTCATTTGTTTATTGATTGTGTTGAATATCTATGGTTTTTAATTTAAAAATAAAAGTATTAATATATTGGTTATTACAATATAATAATTTTTCTCTGCTTAAAGTCGAAATTCAAACTTCTTTGATTCAACATTTTAATCACTTAATTATATATTCTATATTTAATATTTTAATATACTTAAAAATAATTTAAGTTTAAAAATTACTAAAATTCAAACACCAAAATATACTTTTTTTTTTTAAAATGATATAATTTAATAATTAATATTTTTTAATTATTATATAAATCAAGAGAATATTTTAAAATATCGAATATTTTTTTATAAAACTAGATGACAATCATATGGAATTATTTTTTAAATATTTTGATTACTTCATTGATGTCGATATATCTTTAAGATATATGGAAACATCAAATAGCTTAAACATTTCTGTGTCATAGTAGTTGACTGTGGTACGAAACTTAATTTTTACAATTTACATATATAATACAAATAATAATACCGCACTACTACATATATTTGAGACCATTTAAATTAAGCAAAAGCGGTAATAAAATATAAATAAAACACTATGATATGATTTGTACGTTTCACTTTATATTCAATTTCTTAAAAACTAATACAATGTTCAGAATTTCAGATACTACTGATAATATAATTTCAGCTAAATTAAATTTGATTATTGTTTTCCTAGAAAATAAATCATAATATTTATTTTGAAAATTTTTCCTTATTTTTAAATATTTTTTTTGTACAGATAATATGTAATATTATTAAGTACCTATTATTATTTATTATTACATATTATTAGGTACGTCCATTTAATATATTAGGTATAATGTATACTGAACCTATACATTAATACGGGGCGCGATTCGCTTAGGCCAAGGTCATAAGTTCTACCTATGTCCTATGTTGACGGCTCTATTATAATCATGTATGTACAGAAGAACTTTTATTTCACCTACTCAACTATAATGTTAGATTAGGTATTTATATAATAATTATGAAGTATAGTTATATAAATAGATAGTTTTTATGGTTTTTATCGTCGATAGCTGCAGATACTCAATAAACGTACTAGAAACATGTGAGGTTTTTTATGTTTAACTTCACTATTACTAAGTACCTAATATATTTTTATTTTTTTTAACCATTTTTAACTATAAATTATATTATTCATAATACGGTTATTTATTATTTTTAAACAACTAGGTATTTTATTAATCATTTATTAATAATTTATGTCGCTCAAATAAAAGAAAATAAATTAAGAGTAGAAATGTAGGTTTAAATTAAAAAAAACACTGCGTAACTTCACATAAACGGAAAAGCTATAATTGTCTTTTATAGTAAATTAAATTTGTATGTATTTTATAAGTTATTATAGAACCTATCGTTTCTTTCTTAAATATAATGATCTCTGTATTTTGAATAATTCAACTCAAGGTATCTACATTTTGAATTTTAAAATAATATATTGGGTGGGTTAGGTGGGTGAATCCGTTTTTATGTGACTCTTTCAGATTCGCAAGCATTGATTATTGTTTATTATCATCCATTACAGATTTTTATAACAACATAATATTTTTTTTTATGTTTAGCTGTAGTGGCATTATGCAGAGCAGATGAAATGTACACGACTATGCACTTTTTAATATTTTCACCTAAGAAAAAAGTAACACGTTATAGGTAAATCGTATTGTACCGGTTTTGATTTGAAATTAGATGTGATATTGTTCGGTACAATAATATCAATGCTTATGATGCTTAAGAGTAAAACCAATAACTATAGAATCAGTAATAGGCAATTTGTCTATACAACGCATAGAACAAATTGTGCAAACAAAAATTATCATATAGATTTTGGCTGGGTTTTTATTATTAAAATTGACTTTGAAGAAAATCGCCAGTTTTGAAAGCGTACATTTGTATTTCAAACAAAACTGTGCATAAAGAAGCAATGAAAATTTGATTATCAGCTCATATTTTGTAGTGTTACCGGGGTTTTGGTTAGGTCGAGAAATATGTCTTAATATATATGTACAGATAATGCAACAAACTTTTTTAGGTAATTGGGAATTTAAAATTTTTTTTTTTCATTTTAAAAATTTAATTTACAACTTTTTACAAATTAAATAACAAGTAAAATTAATAAATGAGATATGGCTTGAATAATGAGTATAAGAAGCCTTCTAGTGAAGGCATAGTATACGTTTACAATGTTATAAAATAATAATACAACTTGGGCATCATTAACTAGGTTAGAAGGACTTGGCATCATCATCTTTTTAGTATTTTTTCTGGGATTTCTGGATATATTTTCTGATGTAAGTTCTTTACTGAAGGATTTGAGTGGTTTGAAAATTTAAGTAAAATCGTCTGTAAATAGTTCTAGCTACATAATGGACTGTCGTGATGGCAAGATCGTTATGTAAAGAGTGGTTGGAAACGTAAAATGGTGCTTTGGTTATAGTCTTGATAGTTTTGAATTAAAAACATTGAATACGATTAATGTTTGAAATATTTCTAGAGCCCCATAATTGGATTCCACACGTCTATATTGGTTTAAGATAGGTTGGTAGTTTTATGCAGCTGTAGATTAAAAGAGAGCAGACAAGACGAAATCGATCTTTTAAGAATAGATGTTTATTACGACGATGAAGTGACTAGATAAGATGTTAATAAATGATAAAATTTAGGTTACAAATGCATTACATGGTTGGGAAAGTTTGCTTGTTTAGGGTAATAGATGGACATTTTCCTTTCCTCAGAGTAAACAGTAAAGGTTCAGTATATACATTATTTAGACTTTTTTATTTTCACTCCTCATTCTTTGTATCATTTTTAAATGTTGGATGTGTGAGGTAATAATGGTTGGGTCATGACTATTAGCTAATGTGTCCCCCGCGACCCACCCGACATAAACCGGCTGCAACCGACGGGTTCTTAAACTGCACCTCACTGCCACCGTGCCAAATGCGACAATTAGTTGTGGGCAATTAGTTTTGGAAGTATGATGATCACTAAGTGGAAATGGCCGCTAGAGTCGAGCCGGTCACCGGCCAATTTTCGTTGCGCGAATTATAGTGCTTTGTCATCGTCAATGCGACCGATAAGACTTATGGGTAACGTGGGTTGATCAGATACGAAAATGCTAAATAGTAGAGGAGCAGTGACTACGATTTGGAGGACTTCTAATTTAATTCATTTTGGTGAATAGTTATAAGATGAGCCGTAACATACAGAGAATAAGCAATCTTCTAAGTAGAACTTACGCATAAAGTGGTAATTAGATGGTAGGATGAGTTTCAATTTGATCAGAATATCCGAATATCACACCTTGCCGAACACTTAGGAAACCAGTGTACCAGGCACCAGTGCAATATTGTTTTAGAAAAATATATTTTATCTACTATTCGATAAATTTGATGGACCGTAGAAAGGTAAAATGCTTGTTATCGAAACTAAATAGCGAGTTAGTTAAGATTTTTGTTTTTTTAATAATATTTTAGGATTCTTTTTTGTAAGTTTTTTTCGAAGACTTAACAATACTATAATAAGCTAATGGGTATGTAGCTAATGGCCAATAAGTATGAGTCTATATGATGATGGATAGTTAGGTGGTTTTTTTTTATTTGAGGAGGAGTATAGAAGTTTAATACTTTTATAGAATAGAAGTATAAGATAATTGGAGCATTGAGTAAAATATGTAGGTCAGAAGTACGACAACTTTTTTTGGAAGCGGGTTGCGTACTTCTGAAGTTATTAGATGAGAGACAAGATACTTTTTTCGAGGAATTTTGGATATTATGTATTGAACTACAGGAGAAGAGACCTTAGATCTTAGAGCATGAGGCATTTGTAATGGCGAATTGAGAAATTATTCAACAATATTAATATTATCTGGTAGGAGAATGGTATTATGTACTTGAAATATATCTGCGAGGTGGTTTACAAATATGTTAATTTTGTTATCAACAGAATGTATTTATGTACCCAATATTTCCATTGGTTTATTATTTGGTTAATAATAATTGCGTAAGATAGCTCGGAGATTTCGTTTTTGAAGATGTTGTTTTATAGCCTTTCAGAGAGAATCGTTTTTTGTTGTAAGTGATTCTAAATGTTTGGTCTTAGAGTTATTATAACTGACAGTTAGGTTAGGTTAGGTTCGGAGGATCTGCTGGCGCAGGAAAGGGCGAGGCTGAGTAAGCGTCGTGAACTACCTCCACCCCCAGGAGCTTCGTCGACGTCTTTAGCCACGATGAAGGCCACGGAGAGAGAAGCGACTCTGGTTCTGTGGCAGCGACGGTGGGCCTTATCACCCAAGGGCCAGTGGACGAGGAGACTCATCCCGGATGTTAGAAGGTGGGTACGCAGACCTCTCCCTACGATACCGCTGACGTTCCGGATGACCCAAGCGCTCTCCGGCCACGAGTGCTTTCAATTCTACCTACACTGTATGGGAAGGGCCACACCTCCCCTCTGCGTGCAGTGCGGAAGCGCCGTGGACACGGCGGAGCACACCTTGCTCGACTACGTCTACTGGGAACCGTTCAGGACAGAACTCTCAGATCGCGTGGGGCACAGACTATCGGTGGAAACCATATCCGGCATCATCTGTGGCCCCTTGGAAGAGGATCTTCCCCCAGATCCAGAATAGCGAAAATCGATTATCGATGAGGCCACAGAGTCTCTGCGCCTGCTGTAAAAACTGGTGGAAGGTCTACTGTCATCCAAAGAGGAAGAGGAGAGAGCCCGTCAAGCTGCCGCAGCATTCGGACAGAACAGAATGGGTTTTCCAGGGCGGCGGACCTAGCTGGACCGTAAGCGGAGCACCTTTCAACAGTCATCAATCATGTTGCGATTTGTTACCGTTCTGTGTAGTATTATTCATATATTTATTGTATTATTGTATCCTTGTTTGTTTTTCCTGTATTATCATTAGAAGTAAGGCACATTTTTTTTGTAAAACACTTGTAAGGACTAAGGAGGTAAGTCGGAGAGATTGGCCCCGCCTTTCTCCATATGTTCTGGTACTTATTTATTTGTTTAAATAAACGATGGCGCTGGGAGGAAGCAATGTGAAAGCGGTCCCCTCCCGGTCGTCGATTTAATCGAAAAAAAAAGGTTAGGTTAGGTTAGGTTATGGTACAACTAACATATTTAAAATATTTTTTTTTGTCCAACTACCATAAAAAAGTTCTATAAAGGTTCAGTAATACTTATATTGATGAAACTCATGTAAAATGTAACTTTATACCTGTTGATTCATTCCATTTGGAGCGTTTGGAAGTCATCCGCTAAACCTAACAAAGAGAATTTTTGTTGATAATTAAGTAAGTAGCGAAAATTGATCGTCTTGAGTGATTATTAATGAAATGTTTACTATTTCAATTAGAATTTAAGGCTGTATAATATGAATTCTAGTCTATTATTTCCATGTTATCCTGATCCTATTATGGAATTATTTATAGGATTCTAAACCTGATCCTAAAGACTTGTTGGTGTGCTAACTCTAGCATATTTTTATTGGAAAGCTCTCTTCCTAGTTTACCTGAAGGTGGCCTGACTCAAGTTGCTTTAAAATGCTTTCATACATGATAATTTTTTTTTTATTACACCCGGGAGTTAGGGGATTTGGAGCTAGCTATACTATACTAAATATTTTGATTAAACGGCTTGGTGTTTTATATTAATATTTTTTTGTCACTATGTGTATAATTGTAATATTTTGTATTTAAATTTATTGGAAAACTTTCACAATCATATCTTTGTATTTAGCCAGCATTTTAAAGAAGATTAGTTAATTTTATTTTTGTTTAAGAAACTTAAGATGAGTACTCGTAAGTTGACAAGGATCTCTGGATTTTTTTTTACTATTATTCCACGTATGTGTTTTTAAACAGTGGAAAATTTAGATATGAGAACGGGGGATAGTTGAAATCGACGATAAAGTAACTTCTCTTGTTAATAGTTAGATCTGAATCATAATAATTATTTTATTTTAATTTAATATTTAATACTTATATACATTTTTTTATAAACGAGATCATAGAATTTGTATATAATCCTTAATAAAATTTATTCAAAGAATTTTATTGTTATAAAAGATATGAATATCTTTGTACTAAATAAATATTTACAGGACCAGGTCAGCGAAGAAATTGTGTTTGGAGAGTGTGAGAGTGTATTTGATTTATGGATACAATGATATAAAATTGTATAAATAAACTTTACGAGGATTATTTAGATGACATATTAAAGAATAAGATATTTCTTTTTCTATCAATTTTGATTGTATTTAAGAAGGTAATTAATAATTGGTAACACTTATATTTGCGATGTTGTGTTTAGAGAGAAAGTTAAAAGTCGCAATAGAAATAGAAATAAAATAATAACAATTATAGTTTATTAATTATTGTTAAAAGAAATTAATAAATAATAAACATCTGATAACATCCTTTAGTAGCTTCCTGATAGATGTATCTGGTTTGGGTTTTTGTGAACATTATGTAGCGGTTAAATAAACTTATAGAAGTGAAAAGAGATAAGACCCAAACAAGCGATGATTGCACGTGCGTTATTAATACTATTAGAACACATACTAATAAAAATAAATATACAAACATAATAAGGTATGAAACATATATTGTTGCTTTACTGCAAATTATGTAGTTTCAAAATTATATTATTGAGTATAGACATTAGATGATTTATAAGGTTAATTAAGGGATTTAAAGTTTAAAAAAAATATATGCTTAATAGTTTTGTTTATTTCAGTTATTGTTGAGTGGAGGATCTCATTGAATGTATAAATAAAAATGTTCTAGGCATATTATATATATTTTAAATTAAAAATTAGTTTAATTTGGGAATGAGAGACTCAATGGGCGGTCATTATCTTGAGTGCTAATTTTTCTTTATTTAAATTTACCCCATCTATAACAATATTGGTTCAATTGAAAAATCCTTTTCATTCAAATATTTTTTTAAATACATTACAATTTCTATCCGGGCTTTCAATAACTGTGTAGGGTCCGATGAATATGAAGGATTTATGTCTGCACAATGAGATGTTCCTGATAAAACATACATTTTATCGTATTAAGCATGACTAAATAAAATTATTACAAATATTACCTTTAATAAAAATTGTAGACGAATTTATTGGCAAAAATGACAGACCTAATGGATTCCATGGATCGATAGAACCTCTTACAAAAATAATCCTATTAGCTCTTGGTCTGGAACCACCATACATCATATTGGTTTTATTTACAGCCTTACTTAATGCATTTAAATTAAATCTAAAACAAAATAATTTCAAGTATAAAATATTTGTGATATCATATTAATAATCTAATTATAAAGTTTTCAATCTGTATTGAAATTATTAATAAACTGGAAGCTCTTGAAGTATAGTCCGCCGTCGTATGGCGTCCGGACTTGGGTATTGGTGTTAGAAGAATTAACATGAGAATTAAACAATTACTAACTTATCGATTTATTAAATTAAACACTAAAGAATTGATTTTCTAAACAATGGAATAATAATAATAATAATAAAAGAGGTTCTGATTAAAACTAAAGGATATTCCGAAATAAAAGTAAAGGATGGTCCGTTTAGACACGCCGGTGTCGCTCACTTTTAAGACCAGACTCGACTGACTGTGCCCAAACGGGGCCCGTAGCAACCGTCCGTCCGGGGCCTTCGAAGTGTGCTGACCCAGCCTTTTTGGTCACATAGACCATCGTGAGAACCGAAATGGTTACACATTAATTTTTCACAGAGTCAACACATTTGGGTGTTCTATACTAATGTCGCATGTGCACACTATTACATACATATACAATATACATGCGCACACACACACTTACAGATATATGCACGCACATACATACACATCTACATACGCATACCTATACAACACTCTTATTTGAAATTTGAATTTGATAAGAACCCTCAATCACCAACAATGACCATATATGTGCACAGACTATGTACATTTTAACAGAAGGTGTCAAAATAAAATTAAAAAAAAAAACTTCAAAATTTGGATCAAATTAAGATAAATTAGCTAATGCTTCGTTTGTAGTTTTAAGTTAATTTAATTGCAATTATCAAAATCTAAATAAAATTGTTATTAATTTAAACGTGAAGAACTACTACCAATTAATATTTATTTTTTCTTAATTTATTATCAAGTACATTTGAGTATTAAGTCTATGATAATATTATGTCCTTTTCAAATTAAATTTTGACTGATGAAAATCACGACTTCCAGCTTAGACTCTCTACTACAACTTGTAATGCTACTTTCTGTAAATATATTTATAATGCCTTTAAATATGGGTTTAAAGTGAAAGTAATTTACACAGATTTTGCTAAGACATTTGACTCTGTTAAATATGAAGTTCTAATATTTATGCTTGAGGATTTGACTACCTATTGTTTGTCTAAATAAGTTTTTATTTATTAAATATATTTTGGTGGGTTAAACACAATGGCTTTAAGTTTCATATTTTTACAGTTAAGCCTAGTGAGCCTCAAGGATGATTTTTATCGTCAATCTTAATTTTGCTTTTCATAAGCAGTGGCTCAAGTGTTCCTAGATGCTGTAAGTTTTTATGTTTTACTGATGGTATTAACATTTTCCCTAAAATCGATGATTGAGTACATTTACAGAAAAATTTGAACAGGTTTATTAAACGGGGTTAAAGTACCGTACTATATGTTTATATAGATAAACGCAAATCTATATCCTTCTCTAGATGCCGTTCTTATTATAAATTCACATATTTGATTATAAGCATGATCCTTGATTCCATAGATAATAGTATTTAACATTTTGGTTTTATCCTTGCTCCTTCATTATGTCCTAAAGCTAATGATGATTATATTACTTGCAAGTATATTAATTAAGATATTAGGTTTTACAAAGAGAATTGATTATGAGTATAAGTTTTCGAGGTCTTAGTCTTAGAAGGAATTATACCATGCACTAGTCAGGCCCATCATTGAGTGTGGTTCTGTTATATTGAATCTTTTCTCAATTGTGTTTGATCCAGTTCTTTATAACTTAATCTCCAATCTCTGACTAATCGTGGTCTTGCTTATAACATAAACCTCCAATAGAATCTCATTAGTGATGTAAATGAATAATGATTGTCTCTCTTTTTTTCAATATGTACCTACTTCAGAGTTCTTGCGCGGCCCAATTAGGAATGTTGTCCCTTTCACCATTTCTTCGTATTCACAATTATCTAAATAATGAACCACTAACTCACTATATGAGGCTGGACAACTATTTAGACACCTCTTTTTCCATATTTTATTTAATATATATTCAACCCTTCATTTTTTGTATTTTTATCATGTGTATTTTTTTAAATTTTTTATGCAATAATTTAAATTTCAAATACATAATAAATTATTATTGGGCTATCTGCATGTTAAATTAATAAAATAAGTAAATAAAAATAAAATTCTGTTAATTCAATAATTTTTTTTTTGATACAATATGTTTCTTTATGTAATTAATAATTATACGATTATGCATAGGTAAGTAATAAGTATTGTAAGAAAAAAAAAATAACAAATGTTTAGAAAACTGGAAAGATTGAGTTCCTATAACTTTTCTGAATTCTTACTTGGATTCAATTACCTCTCCACCATAAATTTTAGTAAAATAAGCTTCTGTTTTTGTTACTTTATTGGGTCATAGGTATGTTTACGCTGTAGTATACGTATTAAGTATTTGTTATTCCCTACTTTACTTATTGTAAATTATATATTAAAAATAATTATTTTATACACCATATTGATAAAAAATATGATTTTTAAAACATTTTTTTTTTTTTTTAAAGTAACTTACGATTTTCCAAAAACATCAGCGCATAAATCAGTAAAGTATTCCAGTGATACAGTATTACCAAACAAGTGATGATCTTGAGTGGATGTTTGAAAAAATCCGAACTCTGTACAAGTTTGGTATAACCACTGACGATCTGAAATACGATAAAATAGTTTTCTCATATTTTCTTGTATTATGACATAATAGCAAATTAAAATAGGTATCTGTATTATTCTAATTGAGATAGCTATCAATATATTTTATTACACTTTTTTACTCTTTGAGTTACCATATTATCCATATAATCTCTTTTAAAAAACCAATCATCGAATGCAATGATTGAATAATATAACAATAATAAAAATCGTATAATATTATGTATAGTGTAGGGTTGTCAATAGTTAAATTTAAGGTAGACGAAAATACATGTTATTTTTTAAATTTTTATGCACAATATTTCTAGTTATATCTTAATTAATAAAATATTTAAATATTTAGGTACGTACATTTTATTTACATTTTTGCAACTCCCTTATATTTTTTTCCCAATTCAATTACAAGTTGTCAATTATCCTACATTAGGTAGTACATTAATTACAATGGATAGTCTTACATTTTTCATTTGTTTAATTTGTCTTATGTCCACAACAATGTTTCATATTATATGTAGGATAATTCTTTATTTCTTTTTTAGTTTGAAGTCTATAAATAAATACCTATTTAAATAGTATTACATAAGTTATGTTTTATAATTTGTATGTACTAGTTATGTACAATGTACGTATAGTATACTTGGATTGTGGTTGATATGAATTTCGTTATAATTATGTAAATACGTTAAGAAACTAAATTTTTGAATACATTTAATTTTTTAAGTCACTTATGAGAATTTTAGTTATTTTAAGCTGCAACTATATTTGTGTGCATTTCTTAAAATGTATTGATTGTATTTATTTCAATAATGTTCCTACCCATGCTATTTTAAGATGTAATCAAATAGTAAAAAAAAAGTATTAATACATAATTTATTATAATACTATTAAATCTTATTATTTTTCGCTAATTAAATTTATGTTAAAGAGTATGTAAGTTATAATCTTCCTATAACTAACTTATGTAAGTAGTAGATGTATTAGTAGTAGTATAGTGATTAGTTTGCAAGATCGCCGACAGTTTTTAATTATTAATTAAAAATAATATTTGATCAATAAGTCTGATACTAACTTCCATATTTTACTGCTGTGTTGTTCCAAAATGACTCTGCAAAATACCTAACTCGCCATTCATATGTATTTGATAAGCATTGTGTACCACAAACGGATAATAAATTTTTGATTACAGCTGCATATCTGTCAATCTAGAGGATGTAAAGTAAACAATATTATACACTATTATTTTACTGTTAGTTATAACGATCATTCAATATTATGTGCTTTAAATATTTGTTTTTAGTAGTTTTAAATTTTTAGGATCTAATTTTCAAATCTAAGGACTATCAATTATTTAATGACCACTAAGTTTATAGAATATTACGCCTACATACATTATATACATCGATAGTGCTGCAGGTACCAGCTAGTTTACAAAATAACAGACATTTATTTGTGATTGTGACACTATCAGATTGAGTTTTTTTAGTTTATGAACAATAATGGAAGTATTGGTTTTTGAAAGACATGTATTTTTTTATGACTGAAGTTATTGAGGTTGGTTTTCGGTAATAAATTGAATCTAGTTTGTACTTTTTTACTTTGTGGAACCAAAAGCTATATATATATATATATATAATATTATGTATGGAATATTTTATCTGTCTTTGAACTATTTATAGACATTTAAAAATTAGAATTAAAAATGTTATAGTTTTTTTCGAGTTATTTTGATAAAATATTGTTCTATGTTAAAAAGCTTGAAGTTTTAATACAAAATACATTATAAATTTAAAATTATTATTAAAAAACATAAAAATTATTGAAAGTCAATATTTATAATTTGTTTGTATAAGCATTTGAAGTTCAAATTTTGACAAAATTAAAAATAACTTTAGAAAAATAAATTTGGTGTAAATAAATGTATTATTAGATAACATTAAAATGTATACATATCTAATTTGAGATGACATGGCTGTTAGTTACGTATAGCTAGTTACTAGTTATTAATACTTACAGTTCATAATCATAAACAAATCTATTTTATACATCTTATTATATATTTATATACGTTTATAACTAAATTCCTTAGTGATAAAATTCTATTAATTTGAAGTCAGATATGTATTGATATAAGGTAATGCGTTATTCTTCCACACTTCAACTTAGCTCTTGGAAAAAATATGCAAGAAGATCGAGAAATTAAAATAAAACTAAGTATATGTTAATGAGTAGGTGCTTAGTAGCATTACACAATTTGAGCATTAGTGAATTCTCTTTCGAACAAGTTTAGAGTTTGAAATATTTAGGTGCTAATATAAACCATAAAAATAATATGTATAACTTATAGAATTACCGAATCCTAACTTAACCGAGGTTAGGTATACAATGAGTAAAATACTTATATCAAAAGTTCTTTTAAGTTATATAAAGAAAAAAAACTATATAAATAAGCATACTTATGACGTTTGTTATTTACATGTGTGAATCATGGTCAACGAAGTATATTGGCTTTCGAAAGGAAACTGCTTAGAAAAATACATGGGTCATGGTAAACCCCAGTACAGGTGTATATGATCGGAGAAAAATGTTAACTTAAACAGACTGTATAATATACAAATTTGCAAGATTTTTTGAGGTCAAAAAGGTTAAAGTGGGTTGGTCATGTAGGGCATGCAGAGAGTGGATTAATTTGGCAGGTATTTACATACAATTAAGCATTGTTGAATGCCCTAGTAAAAGACTACTCAAAGAGATTAAGAAATTGAGTGAAAATTGAAGACGCAGAAAATTGAGATGGCTGGAAAGCCATTTGTTGGATGCTGTTAAGGATCAGAATGGAGATTAAAGGAAAAAATACTTACTGTACATCCAAACGTTTCATTTGACATTATATCACATAATTTTACTAATGTAACTGTTGATTCATCAATCATTTTATTATAATATCTGTTATCTTCGTTGTCTTGTACAATTAGTCCAATGAATCTAGAAATGTCTCTAAAAAGTTGTTGTACATTTTTTGTAGAATTGTTTAAATGATGTGCGCATATACTAAAATCATAAAATTACAATTAACATTTATAATTTTAATATGATAGTATCTACTATTTTAATATTAATTAATATTTGTGAATATTTGAATAGCTACATACTTAAATTTTTTTTGAATGTATTTTGCTCCATAGTCGGTCTTTATTAGATTACCAATCATTTTATTTGCTTGTCTAATATGGAATTCACACATTGGATTATAATTTGTTAATATTTTTTGCACAGCGACAAAATATTCTATGGAAGTACAAAATAGATACATTTTTCAGTTAGTAATGTAAAATGTTTAATACCTAACTAATAAGACAAGTTGAACTAATTTTTTTCAAAGACCAATTACATATAATATATACTACTAATTGTTAGGTTCGGAGTAAATAGTTTTGAGTTAATCTAAATATTTTTAAAATTTCACTGTAGAAGGTAAGTTAATAATAATTTACGTTGTGGTAAAAATATTTATAAGAATAATATATTTTAGAATTATAACAAAATAACATAATAATTAATAATATTTAAAATATATTTCGTCAAAATTTGAATTTAATTTGCTCATAAAAAGTTTTGATTTCGTATTACATAGGTATATTATTTTTAGATTTCTGTAATTTTAAATAAAATTTTTTTACTAAACATTAAATTTAGCTAAAGCCAAAAACATTTAAAACAGTATTAATTTGAATTTTTTTCTGATTTTGACAAATTTTGTCTACATCTGTACTGCTTGTATATATATATATATAAAATGCGTTTTAGTATTTTTAATATTCTTAACAATTTCTATAAGAGCAATTTATTGTATTTATTAGCAGGATCTTGTATTAAGTTTTTAACGTTTTGTATAACAGTTGTGGTACGAGGAGAGATGAATAAAACCACTCTTAAGATGTAACACAATTGGTCAATTATAGCTTAATCACATAAAATAATTTCTTAGAGTAAAATGGAAAATGTTATCATTTAGATTTGTTGTTAGTTTTCTGTTATGTGGAATTTTAATTTTTATGTGGCTAAAACATAATATGGTAATCTGACTGTTGTCGTATAAATCAGCCAAATGTGTCCGCGCGTATACTTTTTTTTGTGGTTGCGAAGTAGGTACAACATTTTTAACCACGTGTTTTATTGTACCTTCAAAATTTACTTTTGCCTTTAGAAGGCTACTTGACGAAACAGCGGCGTGTATCAAATGAGGATATTTTAATCTTAACCAGGTAACTAAACTTCCTGAATATGATGAACCGAATCCTACCCATTTAGTATCATTCAACAGTTTTTTTTTTTCAATCGAAATTGTATTTATAAATGTTGCCAAGTCAGCTAATACTTGTTCAATAGTTAGGTACACTAAATTTGTAGTATTTAAATTCCTGAAACATACATAAAAAAACAATAAAAATCATTTAAAAATTAACATGTTATTATTTATTTTATTTTTTATGCTTAGCATTTTATCTTAAAAATATTTCCATGTCATTTTTAATGATTGATTATAACTACTTATGCACAAAAATATCACTATTCATTTAAAATTTTACTAGTCAATAGTGAACTATTAATGGTCCCTTAAATGCTTAAACTTAATTTACTTACCATAATTTATTAACCAATTAAATTTTATTGTATCATTAAACTAATTAACTTTTATGTAAATCGGCATACATTATTATTCATAATTCACTTATTTCATAATGTAGATATTAAAATATTTTAAATGTATTATAAAAAAGTTTTCCTACAATTCACAAAATCTAACTTTTGGTGTATTGATAATATAAAATTAAATGTTTTAATGGCTCAATACCAATAATAAATCACTAATAATTATATTATAAATAAATTTGAGTTTATATTTAAATACCTATTTAAGTATAAAACAAATAAATAATTTTTTTCAGTAATCTTTAATAATTTTATTGGAAAAACAAAAAATTATTTTTTCAACTTATGTTAAACCATTGTGATCTCACTTTATAAGGAATTTAGAATAGTAGTTCTCCTGTACCTGTAAAATATTTATTACATATTTATTATATATTTTTTACTTTATACTTATATTCAATCAAATAAATAATATCTATACCTATACTAATTAAAAAATGTCTAATTCTCCTAATAATACAAAAATATTTATTGGGTAGGATATTATTTTTAACTAATATCCAATCATATATGATAATCATTTTGTTGTTCTGATCAATTTTTAAGTATTAAAAAGTACGAATTTAAAATTTGTAAATCGTTTCTTTCCTATTTATCCCCCCCAAAAAAATGTCCGTGTTTTACCAAGTTTTTGAAATTTGACTTACAAGTTTTTAAATTCATGCTTACAAGTTATTACAAATTACGCAAAACAAGTTGTATTATCAAAAACTTTTAAGTGATAAAACGACTAAGTTTTGCGAAAGTTAGCCGTGATTAAACTTTAGGGACAATTAAAAATGGTTGAACTTACAAATTTCCAATTCGTGGTTACATAAACATACAACCGACTTACAAATTGTTGATAAAAAATTTTTATACTTGGTGGCTAATTTCACAGAGACGACTTATGAGCCATTTCATAAAAACAAAATAATAATTATAAATTTAATACCTATTGTATTATACCCTATCTGAGTAACAGGAAATGTTGAATGTATTTACATACAATATATGGTTCAATAATATCAATTAAAAATAAAATTGCTTTACTTAATTATTATTTTTTCTCTCATCATTGCACTCACTCAGTGGGGTGGCTCATTCCATAGTATCGATGTTCCAATTGAAAACATGCAGCATTAAACATTTGAGCGTATTCAATCCATGCCCCGGATATCATCCAATTTTGTGAAATTTCTTCTCTCCCTCCCACCATCAAAAATACTGGACCACCCATTTTATAATATTTCAAATTCATGTGATACCTCTAAAAATCAGATTTTACTATTAATAATCGATTTTCTGAATAATTGTAACACTTTATAATATGTTATTCGCCATAATATACAATTATATTATAAAGTTAAATAAATAAATAAAGTTATATAATACAGTATTACCTGTTTCCAGGTCCTAGTATCAGTAGCGTTGAAATGATCCAGTTCCTGTTCAAACCATTTATTTTTGACGTTGTTATGGTGACTTTTATGTGATGATAATGTTAAATGTTGTACTTCTTTGTCAACAAGTTTTATGATACTACTATTATATGCTAATGTATTCAACCAAAAATAACACCAAAATAAGCAAATTATTAAGTTCATTTTTTAAATTAAAATTCAATATTGATTATCTGAAAAAATGAAATTTTTGTATCAATTTTATACTTCAGTATATATTAAGCTTGTTATGTAAATGTAAAATAAATTTTATTTAAAAACAGCAAAGATAATTAAATTGAAATTAATATAAATAATAGTATTTAATTATACATGAATACTTAATTGTTACATAGATACCTACATCATTTTTATGCAATTCAATATAATACTATTATGAAATTATTGTTTTACATCAAGCACATTAAATACAAAGGCATTTACAGTGTACGCCTAATATTAATTTTTAAATTAAGTTATATTAACTAAATTTATGATTCAAAAATTATTTAAGAAATAATTAAGGTTAAAATTAATTAGGTATAGAGTTTATTTTTAGTGAATGTCAAAAGACATTTTAAAGTCTGAATGGTATTGATTCTCATACAATATTAAATACATTATACCTACTAACTAAAAGCTTATTTACTAACAAATATGTTATTATTTTAAATTGTAAGCTAATTTAAAGATCTAAAAAAAAAATGATGCAATTAAAATAAAATATATACTCACTACTATTTATAATGATACACATACATTAGGTATTACTTTGTAAACTATTTGCACAGTTTATAAAAATAAATTTAAATTGATATTCAACTACTCGACTGTTGATATTAAGTTTTTGTACCTGTGTTTTAAAGCATTTCATCGAGGTTAAAGAGGTACTCACTCATATAATTATTATAACTACTAAAACATGTATTAATTTTGTGATAATAAGTTTAAAAGTGCAATTTTATTGAACCTATGGCCAATGGAATATGCCATACCTATTTGTTATCGTTGCGGAATTTTGACGGTTTCATTAGAAATCATAAAATTCATAAAATATTTTATATTTTAACGAATTAACTGAAAATGTACAGGTAGTTTTTAACTTTAAGTGTAATTTTATGAAAAATATTATTTAATGTTATGAATCGATAACTACGATAAGTAAATAATAACATATTTAATCGATGTGTATGTACCACAGGTTTTAATGTTTTTTTTTAATAACTTTTCGTACTACACATACTTAAGTACAGCCATACCCAGGATTATAAGTAGGTACATAAAGATTTTTTTTGAGGAGGGCAGAGGGAATAATTAAAGTTGTAAATTTTCATATTTATACAATAAGATCATTTACAGAAACCACTTTTAATTTATAAAAACATATTTAATAATTTTACTGTGTTTTCGGGTAGTTAGTTGAAATCCCAGGTGAAAGTTTAACTTTTAAAACCTTCCTTGTGCTCCCGCTTGACTACAGTACTAAAACATATGAGATAGGGGCTCGTATATGAGATAGGGTTTTTTTTACGTAGATCAAAATAATTATACTTATTTGTTACAAATTATCTGATAATACCATCTTAATCATGCGTTCATGACTTAATATCTTAATATCTCTAGTCTCTACATTCAGACCTCTCTATATTCAGTTTTCGGTCTGTTGAATAATTCAGTGTATTCTAGTAGTATTATAACCTCGAACAGGTAATATTAATTATATAATTATATAAGTTTTATTCACTACACAAGTGCACATGCTTTGTCTTATACAAATTTATTCTATCACATTAGGTGAATGGTAAATTATTATACACTATTTTATTCTACGGGTATTATAACGTATTATTTACATGGGACATATAAATACTGAAAAAAATTTCATTTTATACCTACATAATATTGTATACACATTTAAATAATGATAATTGGAAAAAAAATCCCCAGAATAAGGCAATAATATGAGAGACATGTTAAAACTAATTAAATATAAATAATTTATACTTAATAGGAATTATTACATAAATTATATAATAATAATAAAAATATTAGGAGTAAAATTAATTGTAATTATATGTTAAATTGCATATAAATTCCATGTCTTTTTATACATTTGTTGTTAATCAAAAAAAAAAAAAAAGAATGAAAGAAATATCTTCTTTAAAAGTATAATATTATTATATGTATTTGTAATTATTAATGTATATTTCAATGGCATAATGTCGAGAGTTATCTTTGATAAAATAGACTAATGAGTAATAATTATATTATCTAATAGAATACGATTAATATGTAAAAAAATTGTAGTATGTTAGAAATTGTATATAAATTATGAGTACAATTTTTATACTGGATATATTTTTTCACAATTCAATATAATATTATAGGTAATGTGCATATTATATTATTTTAGGAAATTTCTGTGAAATTTTGATACACATTTTATACTCAAGAGTTTCCGTCTAAACATTAGATTAAATATTAAATGTTTAAATTGGGTGCCAGTCGTCTATTCGATAGTAAAATTTTCAAAAATTTATGTTTGGAAAATCATATTTCCGAAAAATCATGTTTTTAAAATGTCAAGTATTAGAAAATTTATCTGTATGAAAAGTTATTTGTAAGAATTTAAAGATGAAACTGATAAACCAATAAATTAGATGTAGAGCGTGGCCTGATAAATTTCACAAACAAATACAAGTTTAAATGTATTATAGGTATATAACTTGGTTATGATTTGATGAGTATTGATATTTGATAAACAATTTATAATAATTATTAGAACAATATTATATGCGTTATTAAAAATCCCAAACATGCTAATATAGAATTATCGACAATATTATGTACAGACTGTACAACATGATGTACGCTATAGATTAATAAAATTATGATTATTTTTTAAATTATTCTTCAGGTTTATTTAAATTCACTAAGTAAGATGCTTTATGTCTGTGGATCATGGGTGTCTACCAAATCTGACGAAAACAAATTAATGATTTTCGAAAGGAGAATCCTGCAGAGAATTTTTGGACCAAAGAGAAACGATGAAGGTGACTATGAAATAAGATCAAACAGAGAACTGAATAATCTATTTAATAAATCCAATATAGCTGCCACGCTCAAAAGTCAGAGATTAAGAAGATGGGCCGGACACGTCTGGAGAGCAGATGACCAACTTATATTTACCATCACGAAGAGGAAACCGAACAAAAGTCGACCTAGGAAGGCCTAGGCAACAATGGGAGGATCGAGTCAAGGAAGACCTCAAAAAGTTGGAAGTTCTGAACGGAGAAGAACTAGCAGAGCATAGAGAAGCATGGAGGTAGATAGTTGATGCAGCAATGGACCTCAATGGCCTAGAATAAGCCAAGAAGAAAAAAAAATAATAATACAAAAAGTGCAAAATGATACAGAATCAGCAATTAAATAGCTTATGCAAAAACGGATTTTAAAAAAAGCAAAAAAGAACTTTGATGTACAAAATATTAATTTTAAATGTATTTAATAAATAATTTACGATTATAATAAGTTAGATAAGTTAGAATTTTTAAAAGAAATTGCACATTATTTAACTTTATAAATATACTATTAACATTTATATTTCATAAATTTATTATAATACCTAGTACTCCTAAACTTTTCTAATCCTATTTCTGGCTATCGCTGTTTTGCTTGTGACTTAACCTTCCTTCAAATCCCATTTGTGGTAAACTGATTCTTTCTCTTTCTTCCAGCACGTTAGCTTTAGAGTTTCTGCATGTTCTACCCATAAACGTTGTAACGTCATGTGCTACAGATTACTAAAACAATTAACCTCTTACTCGTTGTATGAGGCATGCTAATTTAGACACCACTTTCTCCTACCTTAATTGATTATACTATTGTAATTACCAAATTATAAATGTTTTATTATTTTTTTTATCTTGTATAGTATATATTCATATATATTTTGCATGTGTAAATACAAAGTACTGTGTTATATTTCAATTGGGTTTTCGTCCGTAAAATAAATAAAAATCTATTTTAATTTTCCTATAATTCCTGCTATAATAATAAATAGTAACAAATAGTTAATAAATAGTTAATATTAATAGTTAATTAATTAATAGTCAACTTAATATCTTATTTTAATTAGCTTGTGGGTATATTTATTATTTTCTAGTACATAATATTAATCAATATTTATAAGAATATGATAATTCAAAAATATCTATTCGAGCAAATAACTTTTTAAACAAATAATTTTTCGAACACATAATTTTCGGACAGTTAATACCGATCATACCCGTTTTTAAATTATGTAGAGAGGTACTTGCTAATATTGTACATGGTTATCAGTGGTGGTTTTGATCTAACCTCAAGGGGGGGGGGGTTGTCAAGATGTCAGCCCCACACCCCTCAATAAAAATTACTAAAATTACTTTGAAGATATTATAAGATACGGCTTACGTTAATACATAATATAAAAATATCCCCCAAGGGGGGAGGCAATCTCCTCCCTAAAAATCGCCGCTGATGGTTATACGGTGTATACTTATTACTAAACCTTACTTATTAGCATAGTTATTGTTCTGTGTTATTAGTAATACCTATACTATAATGTTTGTCTATCATTATTATTATTGTTATTGTGGACGCTGATAAGCAATATAATTGAATACATTTACCTCGTCTTAAGTCAATATAATATTACATATATAAGTGTTTAAAATTTGATTAGGACGCACACACGATATTATTAGTGTATCATTGGTACATAATATTATAAAGTGCAACCTTCAGCTGATTTCAAGAATGTATTTTCTGTATGAATATTTTTCTAAATTATTTAAACTTTGTTTCATGATTTAGTTAGATTTTTTAGTTTTTAGTTTTTATTCTATCTCAACTCATAGAATATTAATAGTTTTACAGTTCATCAAAGTTGAATGAATACATACGATGTTCAAAAAACCAATTTTCATTACTATAGCACGAATCTACAAATAATATTCTGTACATGAAACACGGCAAAATCATAGCACGCAGAGCGTATGAAGGAGAAAATTACATCAAATCTCGAACAGCTTCATCCTCGTGTCGTCGCTAGAACTATAGAAATTGGAAAGGTCGTTTTCCCTTCGTCTAGTCCGTCTACCGTACCTACAACAATCAAATGTGGGTATTAAGTAGGTATGTGTACCTATATATATATATGATTATAACTGTATTGACGTATTTTTTAACTTAACATATGTGTCGACGTCTGACATTATTTTATTATACATGAATTGTTAGTAGTTAGTACATAGGTACCTTATCCCTGCATACCTACCGTCTGTCGAATGACTAATCGTGGTATAACCTGGGTAATTGTTCGAGACGTTCTTGAAGTATAATTCAAAATACCTACATTGTTTTCACTAGGTCTTATTCTCATATATTATACTATTACCAATACTATGGCAGGGGTTTCCAAATTACAATTATCGGTTTTGAAAGTATGTAGTATACTGGTTGATTTCTTAGCAGTAAACATTGTTATTTCAAAAAGTATTTACATTTTTGAAAATATTTATTTTACAAAATTTTTAAACTATTAAAAAATAACAATTTTGAAAAAAAATATACTTTTAAAATTTGCATTATTGTTGTTTTTAGTTCTTTTTTTTATGACAACTAGCATATACGTTTTTAATTTAGTTTTCCAAAGTGGAAATTTCTTTTTTTGAGAATGTTGTTTGATTTATTTATCAGATAAGCGTTATAATAGTAAGTATATCGATAAGTTGTGTGAATTTCTGAACCATACTACTACATTTATATTCACGTATATAAGCTTTAAAATAGGCCTCGTACAGTATAGGACTCAGTGGTTTTCAACCTGTGCGTTACGGCTACCAGGGGCGTCGTTGGTTGGTAAACAGAAAAAAAAGTCTCGGAAAAAAGTTAAGTGAAAAATTTATCGAAATACGTTTTCTTGTATAGTTCTATAGTTGTATTTGGTATATTAGTGTGTAATGTATAAATGATTGTTCATTTATACTTGTTATCTACCATAATAATTAATAACTGAGGCTGTGATTTTAACTAGGATAGACTCCAACCGTAGAAACACGTCTACAAAACGTATGTATACAAGTAAATAAATCGGCGTGTTAGATTTTTTAATAGTCGTTAGTCATAATATAAGAAAGAGGTGCGATAAAAATATTATTTTGTAAATTTTATTATTAAAATAATTTTATATTTATGTATTATTGACTATTGTGTATATTATTTCATTATAACATTTTATCATTTTATCGATTATTATTATATTATATTATATTTATTATTATATAATTTATATCGAAACGATTATCAGTATGTGTTTGACTGTTAATAATTACACAAATGAAAGGTAACACCTAAAATTAAGTCTATAAAATTAAAGGTGGGACGTTTTACATCGGGACTTTTTGTTCCTACTGTGGGAATTTTTTTGCTGGGATTCCGTCACTTATTATTATCAAAGGAGTCGCATTCGTAGTAGAAACTAAAAATTAAATTGTAATAAAATATAGATTTTGTTTTGTTTTTTTTTTTGAGCCCGCTTAGTCCGCGTACCATAACACGTTATGCACACGCCCACGCTCGTGTGTGTGGCGATAACCGTGAATTATGTCTGTTTATGTGTTTAAATATAGAGAAAGACTGAATACCGAAAAGAAAATGAGAACCGTGCTTTCAAAATTTACGCCACGATTGATTTGATATTATTATGCAAACAAAAACAAGCACAACCCTCCCATTAATATTCAAATTATTATTATTGTATTAACTTTTTAATTGTATAAAAATAAATATCAAAAAAATGTTACCTATTATTAATAATAACATGTTTATCATTAAATTAAGTTAGATTAAATTGATTAAATAATGTTAATTTGTTTATTTTAAATGTTCGTATTGGAAGTCGTATATTTTATTTAAAAATCAAAAGAAGTTGTGGACCCAAAATGGTTGACAACCACTAGTATAGGTAACTAAATTTAAATAAATATTTTGAAATTAGAAATATTCTGTTTCAGAATATGTAATTAAAAATAGGTAATCGGTAATAAACGACACGGGTAAAAAATGTCAAATGTATTTTACTTAAAAATTCAAAATATTTGTTAAAGTAAAAGTATATTATAGTCAACTTTTAAGTAAATAATAATAAAAATAAATCATAATATATATATATATAATATATGTATATCAAATATTGTATGCTATTGCTATTAAAAATTATTTTTAACTAAAGGTATAAAGAAATTCAAATAGCACGCTTGTTTAAATAAACATTACATTTATATTAATTTTTGCACTTAAGGTTTTGATTTAGTAATGTTAAATGTTAATACCTATATTAAATAAGAAATAATATGTAAGTCGTATTTTGTTAATTTAATGATATATGTGATAAACCAAATTTAACTTAACAAATGACTTGTACCTAATGATTTATTTTAAATTAAATACTTATTTAATTTAACAATTGACTTATAATATACTTATACTTTAAACTAATATTTGGAATTTTAGAGTAAAATGAAGTCAACGTTTTTTACTTTGTCATTTATTTCCGTGTCATTTTTTACCTGTCGTTTTTTTGTAGATTTACAAATAAAAATATATGCTGTCACTCAAAGAATAAAAACTTAAAAATAATAAAATATAACTCTTTCATAAATGTTTTTTAGTAAATTAAAGTAATGTTGATAAAAATATATTTCTTAAAACGTTAATACATGTTTAGATAACATAGTATTTATGTTACAAGAATCATTCTGTACATATTGTAAGAATGGTCCGTTGGCTATTTAGGAAAAGAAAAATTAGTTAAAATGTAGCATTATAATTTATAATATTATGTTCTGTGTGTTACGCGTAGTTTTTAAGTATTTTTTTCTGATACATACGATAATAATATTATGATTATCCATTGTACCTATGTATTCGTGGTAAAACTATTATCGCGTGTTTCAATTAAATCATAATTCATAATATTAAATATATACCACAATATTATGTTTACAGTCATATTATATTATTATTATTATACTATTATGCCACACCCGTTTTACCTAACCGCTGTAATATACTAATATATTGTATACACTGCATTGTATATTATATGAACGCCAAAGAGTAATTGAAAAAAATAACGAGCAGACTTTTATGATGGATACTGTAGTTGTAGTTTACGTCTACGATTTAAATGTACATCACCATCACGTGTTTTGACAAACTTCTGAAGTTTATCGAGTACCTATTTAATTAATAATATTATTTCATCTATCTAGTACGAACAGTTATGGAAAAGGTGAAACGTAAGATAAGTTAATTTATAAATAGTTAGAAATAGAGTACTATGTAATGCTCTTTTATCCTTAAATTATATTAATTACCATGATGAGTTGAAGTTTATTTATCAATAAGGTTGTAACTTTTAGTTTAGTGAAATCACAGAATATACCAATTATTTGCGAATCCGCCGGCTAAATATATATACACACATTATTTATGAATGTAAATTTACCACCTTCGAAGGTTTATGTTAGTTAAAATATTATATAATATTACATAATCCACAATAGCCGTAGGTTTCTAAATTTAAATATTTGAATAGTTAGTGAATTCTGTTAATATATTTTATACTCATGCAGAATCATAATTCATCAGCTGAGATTTATACAAACAAATGGTTTGTCTATATATAATCATCTCAACTTTATACTTACTTTTACGATCAATAATCATTTATAAATACATTTATACATTATATGAAATAATATATAATTTGTAATCTGTAGTGTGTATACAAGTATAGGTACCATAATATTATCGAAGCCTGAAATCAACATTTTTTGAATATAATATAATTTTTTATAATATAAGTATATTAAGTAGATAATATGTCATTAATTAACAAATAATTCCCAAAATACATATAGTCTAATAGCTATTATAAATACTATTATTGGAATTTTAATGGTTATAACAATTATTACTACTTAGGTACACTGGGATAGATTTTCTTAGGAAAGAGAAAGCTATTTTATATAATTCGATCTTAACAATTATATATCTTTTCGACTGAGTTTTATACATTTACAATCATTATTGTATACAGATAAAATAAATATAGTAGTAAATAGTTCTATGTAGCCACTTTAAGAGTAGTCTTTATGAATCTTTTAACTAAAATAAAATCATACAATTCATTTCATTAAGTTTTAAGGTGAAATTAAGGCAAGGTGAACGTGTACAGATAGTTGCGCATTCCTGTAAAATAACGTACAATACTTTTAAAAATAACTGTATAAATACTCTTTACAGTACTTATAATGAAAAATATTAAATTAAGGTGTTCAATTAACAGTTTAAAAATTGTGTTAGATTAAATTATTTAATAGACTCGTGAGGCATTTCGCTCAACTCCGTCGTTACAGTTTTCAGACATAATGGTCAAACAATTGAGTTTACGAACGAAACGTCCTTGATATATTCTATTAAAATAGGACATTTGGTTCCCTAGGGCCTAGAGGTCCTAACCTAACTTTAGACTTAGGACGAATGGTCCTCTATTTTTATTATAGATTTCAAATCATAATATTATATATATACTATAATAAATAATTAATATTATAAATATTATATTTATATTAATAATTTTAAGTTCATTATTTTATTAATAATTAAAACATTTATTTTTAATAAGTAATTTAATGATTAAATGACAAATTGCTTTATATGACGTTCAGTGTTCACTAATACGAGTATTTTTTACCATACACGTAGAGTGTATAGTCTGTACTCTGTACACTACTATGTTACAAAAGATTATGGTCGAACCAACAATGACAGATTCAACAATAAATTAAAAAAATGTTGTTGGTATTAGACATCTTAACATATTTATATTTTTTTAATCATTACAGATGTGTAATATGTCTGTAAAGACTGTATTGGCATATATTATGTATACAGAGTGTATCACAATAATTTAATACATTCAAATGTAATTCTAATGTAAAATTGTCAAATTTTTATGATACGCCGTATATATATAAAATAATTGATGTGTCAAAAACAATCAGTGTTAAAGAAAATAAAATAATTTTATATATAATTAAATATGATAACGATGAAGACATTTTATAGTTTTATACTATCTAAAAAATATAAGCGAGTTGAATTAAAAATAAATTTATAGTATTTTTACTGAATTGGAATTTCCAAATTGTATATTATTATTTTTAAAAAAAGAATAAAATAATACATTTTTACAACAATTAAGTTTTAAAAATTACCTTCTCACTTACTTAATGATGAGGTATATTTTACTCTTAAATTTTATAGCAGAACGATAACCTATTTCTCCTATTTTTTTGGTATTTTTAACAAATTTGAAATAACCAAGGTGTAAAGTTGATTTATTTAAAAAAAAAAATTAAGTTTATATGTTTCCTTATTTCAAGCAAAATTATATTAATGAAAATACACGATTTTATAAAAATATATAGAGTAAAAATAAATTTAACATTTAAAAAATAAGACCCATTAAAAATAAAAGTTTAAATTTTTAAACGATTTTTTATGCATTTTTTTCAATAAAATTTTGAATAATTTTTTTCAAATTTTTATTTATAATAGCTTAAAATAAGTTTAAATACTTGCTAAATATTGTACTTGCAATTTGCATATGTCTATACTCTATTCGATTATTTTAAACTAAATATTAAATGAATTTACATAATTTATACGTCATAATATAGTTAGTATTTACCTATATCTTTATCATTAATGTATACACTATATAGTCATAAACTCATAACATATGAGTTGGGTTGAGGACGTTGAGGTATTGAAATAAATGATAATAAATGTGTAATAGTTAAATTCTTAAATATATAGTATACGAAAATATTACGAAGTATCTTTTTTTAAAACTTCAAACTAATACTGGATTATTCATTTTCATATCCAAATATTTTTTCGAAGTTGTTATAATGTTATTAGTATATAAGATATGGTATATACATAAAATATTTTTTTTACAAAATTTCGTTGAATGAAACAATTTGCTCAGTCGCTCAGTCAGAGATATTATTATTATGTGACATCGTTGTCATTATATTATAATATTATTATGTCCGTTGACAATAAATAATGGCTTTTAGTCACACTGCGTGGTGGCGCGTCCGTCACGGCCACCGCTCCGTTGACAAAAATACGCGCGACGAGTAAAAAAAAAAAATTGCGGCTTCACAAAACACGCTTCGTTATGTATTCAAATAAATACGTAATGACGTAACGGAATGTTTAAAAAAAAAATCTTACACACACACATACCATTTTAACCATTATAAGTTTAATGCCTATATATACTTTTTACCTACCTACGTATATATAGATATGCTAGTTTTTTCTCGCCATGCGTTTCTAGAGTTTTTTTTTAAGTTTTTCCTCTCCTCACACAATGTGTAACAATACTAACGTTGTTATGTGCGCATGTGTGCGTGTGTGTTTGTCAAATCATGTTATGTAATATGGATGTTATTAGTACATAACACATTGATAATATCATAGTAGGTGTAAATATTATACGATGTAATAATTTGGTGCAGATTTCATATGATAAATTCCCGTAAAAAAATGATTTACAATTTCGACGTGTCAAGCGCAAAAATAACCATCTAAATCTTATTTTTCATCGTTAATTTTAGTTTAATACTTATCTATCTATATTATATTACGATAAATATTATGTATTTATGTATGATTGTTTATTAAGTTGTATGATAATAACAACAACTTATCACCACGACCCTATAAACATTTCATTGAGTAAAAACTTTATTTCTAATATAATGCATCTATATAATTCTATATATAGTAAAAATTTACCTACTATAAGATATGACTACGATAGTACCACCATTAGTATTTTGTATAATATACAATATTAATTAAAATTTAATTTGTATAAATTTCTTCACCACCATAGCTAAATAAGTCAAATCTAATTTCGCGGTAGGTGTAAAAGTGGGTACCTATATACTATATATATATTACAGGTTATGCTTTTTTTTCTAATATAATCAGAGGCTATTAATTCATAAAGAGGAGTTTGGTTTAACACGGTAAATACTAAAAATCACAACAGAGAAAATTAACGAACCGTCGATTTCACACATATCTTACATTTTTGGAATTATAATATATTGTGACTTAATAAGACAGGTAATATGACATTAAAATAAAAAATTTTAGTTGATTTTGGATTTTTATCTGAAATATATACAATTATTAAGTAGTATCTGCCAGTTCTCTATTATTCTGCTATATAGTGTTGAGTTTATATACATTTTTATAGGGGAAATTGAAAAACTACTTAGAGGTCAGCGACAGAATGAGTATAAACCGATTATACACAATTGTTCTATTGACCGATTTAGTTATTTTAGTGTATTTACACTAATTAAAATAATGTTAAGTAAATACTACATAGTTACACTCAAGCTATTGTTCTAAAGTTTAGTTAGTATAATTTAGTTCGTAATAATACAGTAGTCCTACTGGCTACTACACATAGATATCATATTATTATAATTAGTAAGTTAGATGTTTAGTTTTAAAATTAGGAATAAATGTTAAATTAACTTAAAATATTTAATTCTTGAGACTTATATATTATATATAGTAACAAATATTGAAGAAGTAAACATAAAAACAAAGTTGTTAAAATTACGTGCGAATGTTTTTATAAGTAGCTAATTTTAGTCAAAAATAATCAATAATTATTTTACTTAATATTTGTACAATATTAAAAAATATTTTATTATCGAAGATTTATAATAAATTGATAAATGATTACTTATTAGTTTTAAATGTATCATAATTCAATTTAAAATGTATACATTTTTGGTGTAGACTTGTATATAGTATATAAATTATGACATTTATTTTTGTACCATAGTTGTTCATTTTTTTTGATCTTCCGTTCGTAAGTTTTCGTGTTTTTATCTATTAAATAAAATAATTAATATATTTTTAATTATTAATTTTATTTATGCATTATACTTATTTTTTGTATTTTATTAACGATAAATTTAATAGTGTATGAAAGTCACAACTTAAACATAATAATATCTATCTAGAGTTTAATAGTATGATAAAATGTTATAATATTATAAAACTATATGCCTTCATAACATCATAACCCTTGTCCTTTTATTATTATACACAATAATTTGTACAGTAGAAAAAGTAACATTTATAATATTATAACGATTCTTTAACCGTAATCACATTTTATTATAGTTATTATCATTAAATTTCAAAATAGCTAAAATTATTCCAAAATTTTTAATGGAGTATTTAAAGATATAACCTCCCCCCCTTTCAAAAATACAATGAAGTTTTCCCTTTTTTCTCAATATTTCAAAACAAAGATATAATTAGACAGGATAGGTGATATATAAATGTATAATAAACCTAACCTTTTTTCTTTCTGTAAATCGAGAGCTGAAGGAGGGACTGCGTTAGCATTACTTCTCTTCCAGCCCCCATCGTTTATTATGGTAACCAAAACAACATATCCTATACATTACAATAATGGCTATCGCAATAACTGCGCGGCTGCGTCAAGTTCCTCTACCTGGCAGACTTTCCTTAACGAAAGCTAGTATGTACTTTCGACTGGAGTGCCGGGCCTGGGGTGCTTGCAACAAGAGCGAGTGTATTGCGGCGTACAATTTTATGTGAGGGACGGTGGCACAGTACCCCGCTGAACCCTTTTACAAGCGCATCTTAGTCTATCAATTTCCCGAAGCTCTTGGATGTCTTCTTGAGCCGATCCCATTCCGCCGCTCTTATAGACGCATTTTGCTGGGTCCTCCCTTTCACGAGCCGATCTTAATCCGCCGCTCTCGGTTTCTCGTTCTGGTTCATTCTCTCATCTGTCTTGCTCTCTCCTCCTCCTCCTCTTTCTGTGATAAGATGTCTTTGACCATCTTATAGAAGACTCGAAAGGTCTCTTCGGCTTCTCTGAGGATTGTAGGTTTCTCCGCGGGATCGGCTGGCAGACTTTCAAAGGCGGGGCTGAAGATCGTGCTAAGGACATCAGCAGCACTCGGCGGGTGACCGAAGCGAATGCCGAGGTCCAGCCTGAAGGCACTCTACTGCAAGCACTCGAACAGAGTGTGGCACGCATCGTCGCGGTTGGAGTCACTGAGGTAGCACCTAGCGGAGTTGGCCCTGCTCATCGGGTGCAGGTAATGTTGGAAACAACCATGTCCAGTCAGCGCTTGGGTCATGTGAAAGGACAGAGGCACCTGGGGCATAATTCTTCCAATCCACCTTTTTACGTCTGAGATCAACTTCTTGGTCCATCCTCATTTGGGGTTGCGGCCCATTTAGATTGCCAGAGGTCCGTGTCCTCCTTCTTTCTTCCTTCTTGATCGCTGCTTTCGATGATGCAATGGCTCCATCGATGGCGGGAGCATTGAGGCGCTCTCGGATTCGTAGCCTCTCGAGACCAATGAGGTCGGTGGGTGGCATGAATGCCAACAGCAAAGCGGCCTTGTCGAAAACGGTCCAATACGCCCTAATCACCCTGAGGGCCGCTGACTTTTGGGGTCGTATCAGGTTAGCCCTTATCCTGGCCGAGACAGCCACGATTCTGCTCCACACCGGGGCGGCGTAAAGTAGTTGACTTTCGGTCACCGACGCCAGGAGCCTTCTATTCCATTGGCTCGTACCCCTCACGTTGGGCATCAGTCTTGCGAGTGCGGCCACGGACCGGGAGGCTTTTTTGGCTACTATGCTAAAACCTGTGTAAAATCTTAACGCCTCATAGTGAATCTTATCATGTATTTGATAATAAAATTTAAAAGTCACTCATCATTTTTTCTTTTATATTAAAAAATAAAATATATGTTAAAAATGATAAACATAATATAACATAAAAATAAAAATTAATCATTAGTATTAGAATAAACCTTAAGTACCAATGCCTTAATATGGAACTCAGAATTTAACATCCAGCGAAACCCTCTTCCACCAAGCATCCTTTTATACGTCACTATACAGTATACATTTTATATTAAATATTAAAAAATATAAATTCAAGGGCCCTATATGAACTATATGGTCAGTGGGGACAATTATCTTCTTGAAAATAAATTAAAAATAAGAATAAAAAAAAATGTTGGCAAGCGCTCACCGTTCTAGCTGCTGTACATTAGGTGTCACTGTAATGGATGTGTTAAATTTGAATTTAATGATACATATGTAATTTTATATGAAAAACAATTCTGAGTAGAGGTGGTTTATCAGCGTATATCACTAAATAAATTTTATGACATGTTTTTTTTTTTAGTATAATTGTTAAAGTAATCGATTTTAATTTTATTATTAAGGTAAGTTAGCATATTTTTTCCCAAAAATATTACATTTATAATATTGTTAGTATTTAATTATTTTAATAACATATTTAATATTTATATCAAAACAACTTTTATAACTCAAAATTAAATGTTATGATCTTTCTCTAAATACTGTAAAAACAGTAAAAATAGGATCGCAAGTATAAAATGATAATATTTTAAAATGAATTCAAAAATTTCATTGCAGTAAAATTCGTAATAATATAAAAAAAGTAATAATAATATATTTATAAATTTTCAGTTCCCGCGAATAATGTTTTTAAATTATAAAAAAATAATTAGCATCATTATTCTTTGTTAAAATAAGTAATTCTGTTTAAATTTTAATTTAAAATGTACCTATATAAAATATTTTTAATATTTTCAAAATTTAGTTAAAAAGAAAAGATTTTATGATTTTCTAACCACAAAATAATTTCAATTTTTTTGTTGAGATTTTGCTGTATTTAATCAAAAATCTAACTTAATTTTTTTGATGTATTTCTAACTACAAAATAACTTGTTTTTTCGATATGTTTATGAATCTTGTAAATATTTTAAATTGAAATGTTTATAAAAAATATTGTGCTTATAAATTTTCGTTATTTTTTAATAAGTGAACTACCAGATAAATTAAAGTAGCAACTAGATACAATTTTTAATTTTTTTTATTATAAACCCGCCCAAAAGTGAAAACTAAAACATTTTAATATTTATTGTACTATAAAGTGATGACAGACAAAAAAGCATACATTATTGAAAAATTAATATAGTTATCAATTCACTCAGAATCTAAAAATAATTTTGAATTGTGCTTGGTTCAATTCATACTATTATCGAAGCCATTAAAAAATTATGATTACGCGGCGTTTGAGATAGGCTATTTCCCTACACTACTGTCTTAAGTTTATTATTTTGATATCTCATAAAAATGATATTTTTATTATTAATTCATATATAATTATGTATAATATATGAGTATATTTTATTTTTACATAAAAAAAAATGTTCACGAAAGAAAAATAGAAATATCGTCGATAATCATTCTAGTTTTGCGTACTTTGGCAGTAACTATAAAATTGATCGATCATATTAGTCGTAATATATTTTATCGTATGAACCACACTTAACGTAAACAATATAAACGTGATGATGCTTTTTATTGCTTGTCAATAGAATTTACATTGACAATGAAAGATGTAAGCTGAACTCTTATTGGTTATATCATTAAAATAGGACATGATTATTATAAAATTATGTTAATATATTTATATATATTAATAAATAATTCAAAGAATTTATTTAAAAAAAAAAATTAATGACTCATAAGAAAGTATTATTTAATAATAAAATTGCCAATTAAAGTAATAGAAGAAATCTACAAAAAAAAAAAAAAATTCTGAATTTAAATAATATTTATAAAACTAAATTGTATCATGATATTATTATAATTATTGAATTGGAAATTAATAAAAATGTTACCTATCTATTGATAAACTTATTTTTATACTAATATAATGTATATTCACAAAAAAAAAAAATAATAATAGTAATAAATAAATAAATGAATAGTTTTTAAAAAAAAAATTTCTTATTTATAGCATATTTTAATACAATATGTATTCACAAAAAACATTGTCATGTTTTCATAGAAAATAATTATTCATTATTATAATAGTAATTACGAGTATTACCTATAGATCGTTTTAAATATTGTATTTAACTTTATGTTGGAATCCCAATAGAAAAAAATATGTACATTATTTGAAGCTTAGAAATGGAATGAAATGTAACTACGTGTTGTCTAGCTGTCCAAATTAAAGATTGACAAAAACAGGTGTTTTCATGTTCACTATATATTTATTATGTCATACATGAATTCATGATGCATGACTAGACAGTGTTCGTTATAATATATGTATATATGATGTATATTTATAAATCTTAAGTTCTGAGCCAAGTCAGGAAGCTTCATCATCCTAATGACGATGATGAGTATTGTTTTTTTTCTTTCCTTATTGCCTGGAAATATATACTTATAGGTATATGCTTAAAGCTTAAAGTGCTCAAGTATTGCGTCAATGTGTTTTTAGTATAAACACATTCCTTCTGTATGCTTCTTTTTCTATATACATTATATATTTTATAAATGCATTGTGTTCCACGTGATAAACCTGTTGAATTTAATTTTACTATTAATTTTCTTTACCTATTTATTTATTTTAATACAGTGTGTTGGCCATTATAACAATTATGGCGTAGAGGGGCTTTTTTTCTTAAATAATTATTTTTTGCATCAAAATACATCCGAAAATGTATTAGAAAATTCATTGCATAACCCACTAAATGATAAAACTTGTATGTGATTAGGTTGACTTCTAGTATCTAGTCATAATAAAAATAATAATAATAACAAATTAAAAGTTATTTAATTGTGCGATTACAGTAAAATTCTGATTTCCAAAATATATTTCAGTGTATAGTGTATCATATTAGTGTATATAATTGTATACTGAAGAATATATCTTAAAAACCTTAATTTTTTTTTCGAATGAGTTTTTTTTTGATATTCACTGCAAATTGTTAAGGAGTCAATTTTTCCGAATATTTATATTTAATTGAATTTGAAATTCGAACGAGTAAATCCTGAATTACAATTCATTAAAATAATGATATTGTTAAGTTTAAAAAAATATTTTTTTATTATTTATTCTAGACAAATGCATGCTTATAAAATTTTGACACGCATTTTCTGTAGACTATATAGTGTTATCTTGGGAGCATAATGTATAGACGTATAGTATATTAGTATACTCATTAGTTATAATTATAAATGCCGTGAAAAGTTCAAAGTACTTGAACATATGATCTTTATTATTAATAATTATACCAGTAATGAAATATTATAAAACCAGAATATATAAATTGAATATGTTTATATTAATTTTTAGTAGTATTTACGTACTACCTAGTATAATATTATTTTGTTAATTTCAGACAAATCTTTTTATTTTTCAAATTATTGTAGTTATACATTTTTTTAAAATCAGTAATCAATTAATAACAATTCAATTAATTACAGTGGATGTTTTTTATATGTTGGGATCAATAACTATGTAGAAATATACACGGAAATAGATACATATATACACATTATTGATAAAAACTATATTACTATTTTATAAATTAAAATAATAATACAATAAAAACCAACGTTTTCTTTTCTATGAAAGAAAATAACATTATATAATATCTGACAAAATGTTACAATGTTTAATTTTGTTATTGGGATGTCGGTAAATAGAATGAGTTATTTTCATTAATAATATTTTTATAATTATAGTTTTTTCTTAATTCATGTGTTCTGTGGACTTATGTTGACCTGGTTAGGTTAGGTTAGGTGTACATATTATTTATATTATTTTCCACGTTATATTTCAACTACGCTGTCGAAATTTGCAGTGACTTTGTGCTATAAATATTAACCAAATGTAATATAAATTATAAATTATAATACATAAGTTTGGAGTTAATAATAATAATGTATTCAAAAATACTATAACGTCAAATCTAATGTTAAGTTATTTATCTACGTATTTATACCAAATAAGCATGGTTGTGGCTTAAATTCAATAAAAAAAAAATGTTATGTACATATAAGTGCGTGCTTATGCATTCCAAATATAATATCTCATATTATGTTAATTTACTAAAATGTATGAACCTTAAATATTTAATTTTTTTAGATTATAATTTTTATTTTAATTACAAAAATTATATTACATTTATATAAAATAAAATAATATTTCAAATAAGACCTTTAACAAGATTAAATTTGTTGTCATTCATTTATATTTTATATAACTCATTATCATTATGACGTATTGTTTTTAAACATAACAATCAAAATAAAGACGTAATATTTTGTTATCTCGATTTTTATTTATTGCATTCAAAAACAATTTAAATCTAATTTTTTTCGTTTATTTTAGATTAATGTATAATATGCTGTACTTCTTAGCATAATAACCTAACCTAACCTAACCTAACATTTACTCGATTTTTAGACTGAGGATTCGAATAGGATTTTTAAGCAATAGTCCCTTATATAAAATTTAAGTAAAAAGAATAAATAAAGGAATATGATTTTTTAATTTGTAAAATAATCCTTAATAAAAAAAAACTTTATTTGACGTCTGTCTTACTTGTAAGTCAAGAAAAGCGCAAATGCAATATTACTTTTATATGGAAAAATGAGATTGCATCAACTAATATGATGTACAGTGCTATGCACTGAGTGAAAATTAAATTGAAAGTCTGATAGAATCTTATTTATAAAAATATAAAGTAATAGTCTTTTAAGTATTAACCTTCCTAATGGTTTAGCTAGAAATGATAACAAAGTAATTCGCCAGCAGGAGTAAGACAGATAAAGTTGTTTATCCAGTTTTGGAACTAAGACCGTTCTTAAGAATTCTTTTAGAATTGGTAAGTATGAGAGCCATAAGATTATATTAGATAAATAAGTAAGAAATAGAAAAGATTTTTTCGAGAGACATTAGTGATTTCACGATATGTTTATACAGCTATTAAAGTATTTATTTTCCTATATTAGTATAGTAAATTGATTTGATTTTTGCCGAAAAATTATATTTATTATATTATTATAGTAGGTACCTATTTAATTATTATAAGAATATATATTTATCATATTATATTATTAGGTATATTAACTTCTTAATTAGAAATTTTCCTTAGTATTTTTTTTAAACGTCAATAAACAAATATATGCTCAAAAAAAACTTAAAAATTTAATAACCTAAGATTTCTTATAAGTTGTTTTTATTGTACGAGTAGTTAAAACAAATCAAAAATTGTTAGTTAGGTACTTTTTTTTTTATAAGCGTTTAAAACTTTAAACTGTTTTAAGTTCAAGTTTTTACGGAATATGTCAAAATCCGGAGAATTTGCTAATAATTTTGTAGTTAAAAATTCATAACATTTTCAGTATTTGTATCTAAGTTTAAAAATTCAGAAAACTTGAAAGTCTAATATTAAATTTTGCATGATTCATATTATTATACTACGAGTATGTTGGCTAAAAAATATTGATTAGTTAAATCATAATACTAGGTTGGCTAATTGGAATAACATATATTATAATAATATTTAAACTTTTTGTTTATTTTATAATTTTCATAAGTCAGTTAGTAAAGTTCTTTGAATACAAATTTATGGTTCATATTATTTTTATACTTAAATTGTACTTTTATACTTAATTGTTTTCATTCTTAGTACGATATTATTATTTTTTTAAATAGTTCTATTTTACAAAAATTATCTTTAATTTTAAATGTTTTTATTTTAATTTGCAATTTTTATTGTTAGTCTTTAATTTTTCAAGAATGTTTCGCGATTAGATGACTATTAGTATATGTGTTTTCTAATATTATCCACATCGTTTTAGATATAGAATTATTATTTTTATTTTATTTTATTTTTTATCATTGGTATAAATAGGGAAAGAGAAATAAATTATATTCAAGAAAGACAAGCAAGATTTTTAGATGTACGAGTACAATGGATTAAGAATGACACGTGCAAAATATGTTTCTTTTCTATTACAAAATTATTAAAATAAAATTTATAATATATAGGTAAGTTTAATTTATCTGTGTAATATGAGAAATAATTTTAATAACCTTATTTAAGTTAAAACTATCCATTAGGTTAGGTTAGGTTACATTTATATTTAAGAATTGGAAATTTAATACAAGATTTTCCGTAAATTTGGCTTACAATAATTATAAAAGTACTTAAGCGTCTGTCAATTAAACAAATTTTATCTTTAAATTTTCACTAGTAAAATAGCAATTTACTAACAAATAATTTTAGAATTTTGTTATGGGTAGTTAAAAATGATTAGTCGTAGAACTTTGAAACATTCACCAGTTGATTAAATTAGTATTTTCTGTACATGATTTAATTTTGGGGTACTCAGGTCATTAAAAAACAAACCACCTTTTTCACCACCCACTGGAAAATATATCCTAGGGCCTAGGCTGACAAATTCATCTCCGTTAAAATTTTCTTATTTAAGTATTTAACATATACATAATAATGACCTACTGTACAACAGAGCGGACACCCTTGACCACCCTTTAATTGTGAATTTTACTAATGAAATGCTTATTACAAAATAATTTTTGATTTTTTAAAATTTTTTAATCGAAACATGAACAAATCATTATGAACCTTATATTACATTTTCAATCATTTTTCTTAGTGATATATTTTCTATCGGTATTTATAGAAAAAAACTTCAAACTTCAAATGTCTATAATAAATAACTCAAATTTTTTTTAGAAATTATCCTATATGGAGGTAATGGCAACATAAATTATTAAATTAATTAAATTTAAGTATTAAAAGTTATTTGTTTTGCCAAAAAAAGTTACCATAACAATTATACAGTTTGTTAAAACTCTGGATTAGCATGATTCCTGTTTTTTCTTAACTGCAAAATGGATCCTATTTGTTCTATAAAATTACTCTCAATATTGAAAAAAAAGAATTTTTTAGTTACTTGTCTTGTATACAGACAAAAAAACCATACACATCATTGTAAATAAATATATTTATCACTCCGCTTGGAATCTAAAAACATATATTATTGTAAAATTATTACATTAATTACTCTGCGTAAAATTCAAAATTATAGATTTCAACTGCCTATAAATATATCAATAATTAATATGGTATTGGTGAACATAAAATGGTTTCATTGAAGTAAAATAAAATATTTTTTATGGTTACCGGCTTACCGCTTGTATCTTTATAAAATGTTTAGAATCACTTATTTGTATAAGCATTTCACATGATATAATTAAAACGATGAAATAAAATGTAAATAGTGTATATGTATATCGTGTATAATGGTATAGTTTACCTAACTTAATCGTTTGAATTATATTGTTATACTCGTTGGTTAAAGAAATAATACTTGTTTACCTGAAAAATAAGATACTTCCTGCAACGATATGTAGTAGATGTTGGCTCAACTTAATAGCAATAGTAAGTGGGTTATATACTTTAACTTAACCTCTTTTTTTACACACATTGATAATTTAATATGTTGTATAACGTAATGTTTATCATCGAAAAACGTGATAAATAAATACTAATATAGATATATAAATATATAATTTAAAAGTGTAAATAATATGTTAAAATATTCTGACGATGTTTCATGTTACAAGTATTATAGTGAAGTATTAACACAATAGATATTGTAATGTTCTTGAGCAGAAGAATACCAAAGAATGGTATAGGATGAATAAAACATCTCAAATTAAGCCGTCGCTGCAGCAAATTACCTTATTATTTTTCTGTAATTTTATAATGACCTAATGTTAATTAATTAAAATTAATTACAATGTAATAATAAAATTAAATTTATCTATAAGTGATGTGGGGATAAAAAAAATGATAACCTATCTTATCGTTAAGCATAATTTTCGATTAAAACAATTATTTTTTTTTAAATCTATTGATATACTGTCTTATCTTTTAAGAACCAAATTTAATATTAATATATTATTATATTATTATCTTATTTTTATAATTTTGTTGTATAATATTCATTAACTTCAATCATTTAGTACTGAGTGAAGTGTAATTTATATAGACATTGCGTATCTGTCTGATATTTTTTCCATGTATAAGATATTGATTATATTTGGAATATATTTTGAGTGATTAGAACTATCAATAATCATAGGCAGTTCGAATAAAGTATATTAAAAAAAAAACAGTAGTTCAATTCATGCAGTACAAGAAAAATGTGGATACAAAAAGAGATGAAAATTCGTGTAGAAAGCGTATATGTGTCATTGAGTAGAGCTAACTACGATTTTTTTTTAAACTAAATGTTTTATTATATAAAAAGATTCTTTATGTGTTTTATATCTTTGATGACTAATAAATATCTAATTGTATGATACAGACAAATATAAGTGTAGTTATACGCATTAATACACTAATAAATGATAAATGACCCAAATTTGTAGAAATTAACGTTTCATATTAATGATATAATAGATATATCATATAATATATATCATATATTATATTTATTATATAATATGATATAATAAGTCTGTAACAAAAACTTTCCCACTCGTCCTGCAAGTGCTTGATATGAAAAAAAATATTTAAATTTTTAACCTAACCTATTTTAAAACTATAAAATAATATATATATTATTTCTCGTCTATCAATCGTTAACCTTAAAATTAACAATTTATGTCTTCGTGATTAGATCTACCAATAATCTACGTATATGTACACATTTATACAGTATATCTATAACTATTAGTATTGTGTATATATGTGTGGGTATGCGTTGTATACAAACTTTCGAACAATCCCGATTTTGTTTTCGTCGAAATGTCAATTCAAATTTACGCATAACCATATGTAAGCGCGTAACTACCTCTGACCTCTGCAACAGTATATGTGTATATATGACTAAATGTCCTACACGATCTGCACGTACGCTAATAATAATTCGCGAACATACATGTTATATATATATATTTACTATTATATACTTATTTTTGGGGTAGCGGTGAAGGGATTTTGGCCAGTTGTTGGGGGTGAGGTAGGAGGGAGGGAGGAATGAGACCGGGTAGAATGTTTTTGGAACGCTTGCTCGTCATTTTCAAGTACATCGTCACTTCATCGTAGTCACATCGTTTTGAAAGGTGGTAGCGTGACGGATTTAGCCGTGGGGCCAGAAATTTGAGAATTAGTGACCGCTGGGCAGGTCTGGAACGCGAGCGGGGGCTCAAAGAAGAATATATATGGATATATACCTATATAAACGTGCCCATGTGCGCGTGTGTGTATAGTGTATATAGTATCAAAGGTCATCGGCAGTTGGAGGCCTATTATTTGCGTCGTGGTACATACGACGGGAGAGTTTAATTTTAGACGAACGCCATTGCCCTGCCCGGCCCGCCAACCAACAACTATATAACGTGCGAGCTTCGTTCAATCTCCGGCTAGGTATAATACATAATAATACGTGTACACGTTAGCCACGGCGAAGTATCACACTTAAGTTACAACAATAACATCGATGTTCAAGTTCAGTCGAAAACTGTAGATTCAGATTTTGACCTGAACAAGATACAGGTATTGCATGTACTGTATGTTTCATAAATGACAATGAATTAATCGTCGTATAATCGTTGAATTCGGATTAATTTTGTCAGAATAAATATTAAATGAAAATAAAACAATGATTTTTGTTTTAAAAATAATATGGAATTATTTACAAAATAATCACATCAAATGAATTAAACTATAGACGTGGTTGTATAATAAGTATATTATAGTATCATTATATACTTATATATTATACTTACTTTTTTAAAACAAGTGTCGGTGTCTTACCACCATACTAGGAGATCATGATTGTGTTGGTCTAGAGTTTGAGTATATACCAATATTGTAGGTACACATTATATTATTATCAACGTAGGTATATGATTCTTTGTACAAGACTTCCGAAAGTATATTCTGATGTTAGTGATGCCGCAAATGATGGTCCATTTGTACCCCTCTCAATCAAACACCCCTCTTGACTCTTGTTGACCGTATTCTTATAGAAGTCATTAATATTCATTATCTGCCCAACGATTTCGTATATGATAGGTTTGATTGTCTTGTGTCTTTATCCCAAATCATTCATATCTGCGTCCTGCAAAGCATTGGTTACTGCGTATACTACGTAATACAATGTAATTAATATTATATTATATTATTACCTATTTTGTCATACCATTTTTTTTTTTTTTTTTGTAATTGCTATATTGTCGTTTGATACTTTAAAATAGTAGAATACATTATATTTTGATACAATTATATCACTTTTCTAAGGATAATATTTTCTAAAAACGTATGTGCATAATATTATTTATTGTATTAGCCATTAGGTAATATCATATATTGGTTATCTAATATTTGAAAAATAATTAGTATTGTTTAAATTATTTTAAGTTGATATGATTGGAATGGTAAAGTAAAAATTCACGGTGTACCCTTGCTACTAAGATATTGTGTCATTGTGATTATGTTCCGTGTATATAATTGATTATTATATTTATATAATATAAGTAATAAATTGTTTCTTGTGCATTACAATATTAAAAAACTTATATGTTGAACATAATGTATAAATCTGATGTTTCTAATTGACAAACTGATAAGTCATAAGTCATATCAACTCTCAACTCAATAACCAACATCAACCTAAGTAATATAATATAAAAACAATAAATAGATATATAAAGTAATTTACTAAATATGCTTTCCATTTTTTTTGTTAATTTAATAATAGATAATAATAATAATAAAAAAGAAAAAAACGTAAAAAGTTACCTTTAATAGAATAAAAACAATAGAAATAGCAAAATTGCATTATTTAAAAATATTCATATTATGTATATTAATAGTTATAACTTATAACTATAAATATTAAGACATTTTTGTACATGATTTAGTTTGAAGACGATAAGACGTAGCGTTAAGATGAAAAAAAATCGTTGTTCATATTATTATTATAGACCGTTGCACACGTACATAGGTGTAATCTATTTTTATAGTTTGACGCAATCCATCGCAATCGTTTCAAAATCAAATTGAGTTCTCTGTAGTCCCTTAGTTTTAATTTCAATTTTTAGAGTATTTCATTTATCATTATAAATAATTTTAGAAATATGTTGAATTAAAATCATTTTAACCAACATGATAATAATATTGTAAATGAGAAGTAGGTAGATTAATATTCCTTGACCGACATTTCAAATGAAAATTTGGCTCGAGGATTATAATTTTATAACAATTCTTAAATGTTTATGATATGTTATTATTATTAACGTTTAAAACTTAAATTAAAACTTTTAAAAAGTAAAATATATTTAACAGAGTTAGTTATAATTTATATATATTATTAGTGGCTAAAGAAATCAAGTTTAAAATTTTTGAATGCGATTTAAGCCATAAAAATAACTTTGAGGATACCAATACTATTTTTGATTTTATAAAAAAATATTATTTTACTGTAATCTTGGCACAAATTCTTATAATATATACAAATATAAAATATGCAATTGTCTCTAATTTAATACATTTAATCGTCTTTAGATTTAATGTTCTTCTCTTTACTTTCATTTATATTGAATTTTATTTTAAGTTTATTCCAAGATTGACTAAATTCATACGTCTTGATTAAGTTTCGATTTACCATATTATATTATAATATAGTAAAAATAGTAATATCATTCTTATTTGAAGTGACTTTCAAGGGAAGAATATTAAACATGAGACAAATTATCAATCAATCCGAAACAACAGACCTTTAAATCGTTAAATATTTTATACTTCATAGGTTGTAGTACCAATAGTTTATTATAATATGTTTATTTGCATACTCGTACAATATAACAGATAATTTTAATCACGTGCTGTTAAGATGTCGTACTTATGGTTTAAGTATCTATTATAAATTTAAAAGTGTGTACACAATAGAATATAGAAACTGATTTGAACTTAATCATCATTTATCACGCACAAATTTAATAAGTTGTATTATTAATTATTATTATTAGGTTATATATTTTATTTTAGACTCTACGAAGACTAGAAATTACAATTACCTATTGAAATTGAAAGTTATGACATTATGTATTAGACACCATATATTATGCACGCTCAAAGAGTGTGCTCCTTTTTATTCTCGACATTGACATTGAATTGTAACTAATACAATGTTTTACTAAAATATTCCGTACACTTGTACCTACTATAATAATTATTAATTATATTATATCTATTATTTGCGTATTTAATAATAAAATAATTAGAACTCTATGTATATATACGTATTATATGACTTTCGGAATCTTGTAACATTTGTCAGTTTTAGTGATATAAATTAAAAAAAAACATTTAAAAATTGTTTTTGTGATTCAAGAATATATAATTACTATCTTCTTTATTGTATCAATTATTATTGAATTAAGTTTTATTTTATAAATGATATATTATTAAATGCAGTGGCGCTATGTGGAGGATACCTATATTGTCGTCGATTGTTATTATACATTTTTCAATTATTAATTTTAGGGTTTATGATTAAAAATGAAAAATGCATTAAAATTTGATATCTTACAGAAAATTATTTTTGAATAAAAAATGCAGAATGTATAATGTATACATCCTAGGTCTAGTGCATATTATTATTGGTGACTTGTTACGGATCAACTCGAATTTGAACTTGTAAATGAGTGTTGTATAGTAAGTATACCAACTTTAAATATGGCTATATTTATTTATTAATTAAGATACTCGTTCTATGTATAGAAACTACCAATCTCCAATTTATTTTTCACCAAGTTTTGAAAAATATATTGGATACATAAAAATTCAATTAATTTTGTGATTTACAATTACTGACTAAATAAAGTGAAAAGTGAACACTATAAGAAAACGTAAAATTATATTATAATCTGAATTTTGGTATTAACTTTACTAAAGGTTATACAGATAAATAAGGTATAGCATGTATAATATATTAATAGGTAGTAAAAATATACGTTGGTACTCAAGATCGTAACTAAAACGAATATCGGGAATATCGGTGGGCGGGGTTGAAATTTTTTTAAAAAATAAAAAGGTAATATTATTAAAAATTATTCTTGAAATACATAAGTCAATATTTATAATTTAAACCGTTTTACTTTTAATAAAATGCAGGAGGGTTTTAAGTAACATCATTGCAATTACTGATCTTATTGAAATAGAACAAAATATTCTTATTCTTATTCTTTTCTACTAAAGGGCTTGCCTTGTCGTTGTAAATCTGGTTCTCCATTCCTCCCTGTTAAAAGTCAGTCTTTTCGTGTCTATGTATCGATTACAGTCAGCTTGTCTTATCATATCTTCTATTTATGCTTTCCTTGTTCTACCTTTACCTTTGCGTCTATTTATTCGCCCTCCAAACATATTTGTCATAAACAAATTGTGCCTCAATAGGTGACCAAACATTTTTCTACTTCTTTTCTTTATGCTGTTTAACAAAATTATTTTTTCTCCTTACTTGGTTTAATATATCTACGTCACTTTTCATTTCTGTACAGCTGACTTTCAGAAGTCTTCTACATGTCCACATTTTCATGGCTTCCAATATATCATAAATACTATTTTTGGATCTTCTTAATTCGAAACCTATATAAATTGTTGTAAATTATGATATTATAATAATAATATATTAATACACGCACCAATAAAGCATGAGGTTTCCCTCACCTAAAATTTGTTTATTTCAATTAAAACGAACCAGGATGACCACTGTGACCATTATGCGATATATGTAACGATATTGTATCAATAGGACATATTATGGCCATCCACTGTCTTAAATGTATAGAATACCGCAAGATCTTCAATAATCCTCTCAAACTTTACCAAGTCTTTAACAAAGAAAACATTTCCACAATCAACACGTTTTTACACAATATAAACTTGAGTTATACATTTTAAATTATCCAAAACATAAAAATATTTATGTCAAAACATAATGATACATATTTATATTTTTTTATAATATCAAATTAACCTAGGCTAAAAATATATAGCTGAAGCATTTTACCGAAAAAAAAAACATGAAATAAATTCAATAGAATTTATTACCTAAATAGGTTATTTACTGTTTAGAATTTAGAATTTTTTATTTAAACCTTTAATTTTATTTTACAAATAAATATTATGTCAACTATGAATTTAATATTATACATTTATTTTATCTCTGTAATAGTAAAAATTGATGTTTATACAGATATTTTTGAGACAAATATATTTTACAATTATGACTTATGTATGAACATTATAATATATTTAAAATATTATATATTATTATGCATTTCGTCTTATAGTCAAAAATTAAGCAAGTTGTATTGGTTTTACAATATATTGTGTATTATTAGATTATATGAACGGAAGTGAAGAAATCATTGGGGTTTTTTTAACGGTGTAATTTTTTTTTTACGGTAAATGGGTATCTAATACCTACAATAAGATTACTATACAAGTTTCACATTATTATATAACTATTACTATCAACATTATAATTGAATGCAGAAACGTTAAAATATTCAATCATTGTTAAAAAGTTCAAGAAAAGTTCAATAAAATAATATAGTCGATTTTCTATTTTAGATTCTGAACGGAGTGAAGAATGTATTGATTTTACAATGATGTGTGTTTTTAAAATTGTTGTTTATTATAAAATCACCTCTAATAATGTGATTATAATAAATATAAATAAGATTTTTCATTTTAATTATTTTTTCAATGATTGTTTTTAAAAAGGTTAAAATTTTATTTGTACCTAAGCATTAACACAATATATTTGTAAATCAAAGTTTAAAATTTAAAACCAGCTTTTTTAGTGGCTGATGAGATAAAGTTTTAATAAGTTCTATAATATTTTAATAGTTTTGAGTACTAACAAATAAATTGAATTTCGATTTTTTCAAAATAAAACATCGTTAAGTTTTTAAAATTCAATCGAAAGAGGCTTGTTGAAAAATGAAATCATTTAAAATATTAGTTGATACGAGGCTATGAGTTATAGTTACTTACTACACGCATGAAATAAATGTGTGACATAGGTATATAGGAATTAATCAACGAATTAGATTCTTATTCTAAATGTTATAATTAATTAAGTTACAATTAATCAATTCTTGTCTAATATTTTTTTTTAAATTGTAATATCCCTTTTATAAGTAAAACTATTTTGTTTAACAGTACGCAATATCTTATATAACTTCTAAAGTAATCATACATTGGTCGATATACAAATGTATACGGTTAATAATTCGTTCTACATAAATATTTTATTGTGTCATTATTTATATTATTACAGCTTACAAGATAATGTATAGATATATAATTATGAGATCTTTTGAATTTTTTTTAAGTAAACCGTATAGGGTAAATATGTCCAAAAAAAAAAAAATAATTTTTATATTCTTTAAATTTGTTTGTATTTGTTAAAATATTCGTTATAGTTATTATTGTTTTTATTTATTATTTACTGTTAATATTACGCATATTTACGAAAAACAAGTTTCTAAATCTACGCATTAAAATATGCACAGTAAACACGTGTGTACAACGTGTACCTTTTCGACGGCTGGTTTTTCGTACTCTAACGTCTTGTGGAATAACTTTGTATAAAAGTAGACAGACATAATATTGATTGACGCATTATTTTATAAAAGTAAACTAATTGTATAAAGTTGTACGATATTGTTAACAGTTATCGATTGCTGTAGGTTAGGTAAATTTAGTTACAGTGATCGAATGCGGATGAAAAAACGTGATAATGCTCCTTTTTGGTATAAATTATCATAAATCATATATCATATAACGTATAATATTATTATGTTTAAAAACAAAATAAAAATATTACAAAGACATTTTTTTTTTGATTAAAATATTTTCTATACTTTTTTTTTCTTTCTCAGTACTGTATACTTATTATACGCCAATAAAATAACTAGTGGTTGTTTTCCGGGTTATTTATGATGCCCTAGTTTTATTTTAGAACCCTCAACTTGTCAGCACTAATATTTTAAAAATTAATAAAAAAAAAAGTATTTTTAATCTCTTGTTCTTACGGTTTTATTGATTGTAATTAAAATAGTATTCACCAATAAACTATGAAAATCTAACAAGTTATTAAATTAATGATATATTAATAAATTAAAGAACACTATATTATAATATGAGTAATAAGATGTATTAGAATTGAAAATAATTTAGAATGTATAGAACAGTGGTTTTAAAACTTTTATTATACACGGCACACCGTAAACTTAAAAAAATTTTCACGGCACACTGACTTTTTTTTAGGTGAACAGAATTGTTTTGAATTAATTATTAATTTATTTTCTTATATCACAATTCAATGCAATCGGTAATTTATGGGAAAACTGCGGCAAACTAAGTGGATATTCGCGGCACACTGGTGTGCCGCGGCACTCAGTTTGAAAACCACTGGTATAAAATGTATTATTATCATAAATTTATAATAATATAATAATAAGCAATACAAATTTTATTTTATGTAGAGAATACAATATATAAATGAATTAATGATTATTAATTAGAAATACACAATTTTCATTTACACAATAAAAATAGAAAAAACCAAAATTATTTTATGACGTCATAACTATTATTATACATTTAATCAAGGCTGACTAAATTAATTAATTTATTGAATTCGTTAATTTTAGTAATTAAGTTTATTTTTATGACGTATATATATGTTATATATTATAACTAAGTTAAAATAAAAAAAAATAACTTTGTTAAAAAATAAAATCTTTCTAATCAATATGAAAAACAGCATATAGCAATACAGCATACCTATAGAATAGATAAATTTAGACATAAGCGTGCGCACGGGGGAGGCAGGGGAGGCGGCTGCCTCCCCTGCGAGATTTTCCGTTTCACCGCTATCTTATATTATACCTACAAACCGGGGGGGGGGGGGTTGAAATCTGGACCTCCATAGCTAAGGTATTGCCTCCCCTGCCAAGAAGACCTGCGCACGCTTATGAATTTAGATATATATATATATAAAGTTCAGAGTTATATGTCACTGTATGTAACATATTTTAAGTATTAATTATTTGTGAAAATATATAGATAATTGTATAGTACACACGTTGTTGTATACATAATACAATATACTTGTTGAAAAGTATTAAAATCAGCCTCCTTATGATTATATTATTGTTTCTGGTTGCTGAATGGTGTTAAATTGTTTTTAAAAATATATAACTATACTATACTTCATTCATACACTCGCCTTAATAATAAACACACACACACACACACGTCGCACACATATATTATATATAACAAGAATCTGAAAGATTTAACAGTTTGAACAATGAATTAAATAAAAAATTGACAAACCTTAAAGGTAGATTAGGGTTAGGTTAGGTAAAACCTATGATATTACATTAATAGGTTCTAAAATAGGTAATATAGAAAGCAGGAAATTGTACATATAAAATGGACATGTTGAATTGATTTCTATCCACTAAAAATAACGTAAAATTTGTTACTATTATTTCATCAGTTTACACATAAACAAATCATAATAATGTACTGTATACGATAAAACATGCGTATACCGCCATATCGGACACCGGTAAACGTTTTGTAGACTTGCTGCGATGTACGATATGATTGTTACATGCAATATGCGTAAGGTTGCGTTCTATTTTTCAACAGTACGGTCTGGCAATACTTCGTTTGTCCAACCGGTGTGTCGCGCAGGTATCGCCCTATCTATAAATAGATACATCCACTAAAGCTATTTGTTTCGGTTTTTTTTTTTTACCAATCCGTTCGCTGTCAATCATTGCGTCCGTGGCCGTCGCCGAATGACAGCTCAGCTCGTACGCTGTATAGAATTACCCATTAAGCATTTAGAAATAATTACCGGCCATTTTTGGCCATGTCCGAGAAATGTCAAGTCCACTGCCGAGGTTCCATGGTTCCACGGTGTCGCTATAGTAGGTAAGAAGTAGATATGCCTCTATTATTTGGTCATATGGTTTAAATTTTTCAAAAAACATTAGTTGAGTGGATTCAAGACAATTTGGTTTTTAAAAATCGAGCTGAATCAATGAAATAAAGTGATGTAGATAAGAACCTCTGGCTCTGGAGCTAAGACTCAAGAGAACTATAATATTGTTATATGTTCAATTCTCGTTCTGAAAAGGCTAGAGTTGCATTGAATTGTTTTTATTTATTTTTTTACTGCCCAAGAAAAGTATTTCGTAAAAAAAAAAAAAATAAAAATAAGCACATCATCGATATATATTTTTTAGAATCTAAAATAAAGAGTATAGAAAAGTTTTACCCTGAGGACCAGTGATCTTTGAAAAACTCAAGCAACTACCGTTTTTGTTAAAAATTTACTTATTCAATAATAGTGGTGAATTTTTCACTACTAAAACAATAATTAATAGGTATACATTCGTTTTGATTTCAGTTTTATTTCTGCAATAAATTTTGCACTATTATAATTATTATAGCTCCCGATTCCCAACTAACAACATACAATGACAAAATACTTACGAATTCCCATTTTACGATACATCATCTATAACTGACCTAAGTTAATTAGTTTACTATAATACCGGTCCGTTAGAGGCTGATATTATATCAAATGATGACCGGACCCCGCAAAATTACGTTTTACGATAAAGTTTATGTTTAACGATCAATTTATCTTCGGTACAATGGATAATATTTTTTTGTATTGTGGTAATAGGTGACTATAATATATTATATACATTTTATTGTAAAACTTCCTATTGGAGAGGATACAATTATTAGATGCATGTTTTATTTTTAAACTTGCTTTTTTATAATATTTATCTTAAAATTTTTCTAATCCTTACCAAAACTTTACATTTTAAGTAACATTAAAGTATTCCTTATATTTTTTTCAATGAGTGATTTAAAAAAATCTAAGCTCTAATCTCTTAATTGAAATTAATATTGAAACGGAGATATTAAAAAAAATAACATGTTTAATACAATACTGTAACAATAAAAAATGATAAGCCACAGGTAACACTTATATTTTTATATTTTATTTCTTTATTTGTATATTCAATCTCATTCTTTAGGTACCTAAAGATTCTACTTGTTTGCGTATTTGATTTGAACTGTTTTACTAAAAGTTCCACTGTTTTTTTAGTTGCACAATTTGTAAAATTCATAAACTGACAATAATTATTGAAGTTACAATAAATATAATTTAATCGATAGATAATCTAATTTGACAAATTACAATTTCAAAATCAATAAACTAAAAAGTTGACTTATTTAAAAGACCTTAAAATGAGATATGAATCACAAGTAACTAGTAATACAAAATTATATTTAATTATTGTTTACTAATATATATATATATAATTTTTTTAAGGTCGTTTCACTCATATCAATAAAAACGTTTTTGTTTTTGATATTATCAATATATATAATATATATATATATAAAACAATTGAAATAATGGGTTTTAAAATAATATAATAATTATTTTTGTTTTAATGATACCATAAAAATAAAAATAGTAACGAAAAGCAAGTATTTCTGTAAGTCTTATGTATCGTGTAAAATATTATTGTCTCTTATTAACACACTACCTATGACTGTAGTTTATATATGGTTCTTTTTTTTCAAGCGAGAACATTTTTCTATATAAAATTATCTTTTAAGTTATAATTACATAACTATCATAAATGGGTTCAATTATAATTTACATTTAAATCTGAATTAGTATATCTAAATATATTTAGGATTTTAAATTTAATAGTTTTTCCCAAAATATCATTAAAATTGCCTATATTAAACTCCTTAAAAGCCTTTAACGTTCTCTAAAAATATTTTCAGTAGTGTAAAAATACTAAGTACCTAAATAGTGTTTTTTATTATAAATATAAAATAAATAGTTATTTATAATATTGTTTCAAATATATCTCGTCATTGAGTATGTAACTATAATGAGTGTGTTGAATTTGAATTCAGTGGTGATGATAACGTATTAAAATAATATGTAAATAATAAGAACACAATTTTTGTATTATTATTTTTTATACACAATTACGTTTTTAATATATTTAAATTAATTTTAATAGCTATTTATAAAAACATTTCATACAATACTAGGAACTATTAAGTTATATGTGATATTTTTATCAACAATTTATTCAACCAATCATATAATTTTAATAATAATAATTGTATAACATAAACTATTTTTAAAAAAATATATGCTTACTCATCTGTCTCATTTGCCCAATATCTTCGATTATTTTGAAAATTAATATCGGATAATAAATAACACACACATATTTATCATTTTAATTAATTTTTTTTTAATAATGTAAAAAGTCTTAAAACAACTTTATTTAAATGGATTTATCACTAAAAATTCACCCAGAAATATCCATTTGTGGATTAGAAAAAGTGAACTAAAATTTACTGTTCCTACCATGTAAAAATTCTCGTTCTGGCACTCTTTTGAGTTTTAATTTTTTTTTATATTATGATGTCTGCATTTTATTACGTGAGAAATAATAAATCTAGTACGAATTTGACATTATAATCGACGACCACTTGGATGTACAAAGTACTATTATTTTAACGATGTGTCTACTTAAAACAGATTTAAAATTTTCGTAAAGTCTTCTTGAGATCCATATTTTTGTTTTTTTTTTTAGTTTTTACTTGTCCAAATATGAAATTTGACAATTTTTTAATTACTCTTTTTTAATATAACGTTTTTAGAAATTTGGGGGGAGTATATCAAAAATTTGGGGAAATCGATCTCAAGTAGACTTGACGACTAATTCATACTTATTTTCAGAATTCTTATTTTTATATAATAATCAAGACGTTTGGCAAAGAACATATCTAAAATTCTATGTCACCCGTATGTTAGAAAAAAACAGAAAATCACATTGAAACCCCCTTAACGATTTTTATCGTCGATTCTGTTGTATTCTTGTACTATTACATCCATTACGTACTGCGAATACAATAACAATTACCTAGGTAATAATTAAGTAAATCAACTGTTTACAGGCCTGTTAGTATATTTATACTTATAACTATCTTTTTAAATAGTTACAGACTTATTAATCTGTATTATTCATGCATATAGCTATTAGATAGACATAGATTAAGAATTTCTTATTTTAAAATAATAATAATAATAATAAAAAATACTAATGTATAGAAAATAAAATACAATAATAATTGTTATTTGTTCAGTTGTTGTTCATATAATAAAGTATAAATAAACACATGTTTATACATAAAAAAAAATAGTACCTAACTAAATATAATGTTTAAATAACGATTCGGTTTTACTGTAGTAAAATATTTAAAAAGATTTTATGGGCCAGCATGATTGATGTTAAAAAAAGCATCACTCTCCAGGAGGCATTTTATTTATAAATATATGGCTAAGACCAGAGATTGGGTTTGGTATGATTGTTGATGACTGTTGTCTGTTACTGTTTTTATTTTATTCTATTCCATATATTTTAATGAATACTTATACCATCGGTAAAAGATAGATTTTGTCGTTTTTTTGTAACGTGGAATTTTTTATCTTTGTAAAACACCAAATTAGAAAATTTATATCGAATCTTTTTTTTTTTCAATTGTTATAAAATTCAATATCATGAAAAAAAAATAAACATACCTACATGCATAAATTTATGTCAACATTTAAAATAGTATAAAAAAGTATATTTTTAAAAACTATATTGTCAGACACATTATATTCATACATTTTCTAATTTACTTTTATAATAATATCTATCTCAATGAATTAATATCTGTTTAATATAATAAGAATTGTAATAGCTGCTTTTTGGAAACTGTTGGACGTATACGCATAAACCTATACAGTAGTATAATAAGTATTAATATGATTTTATAGGTATAATATTATGGTTTGTATAAAATTTGGTACTTAAACATATACATTCATAAATATGTACATTAAGTTTATGTATAACAAAACGAGTTAAGTTAGAAATTAATAAAATAAAGTGATTTAATGTTTAAAGTGTGTGTATTTAGTATTATATAATATGTATTTTTGTATGACCAGAAATATACTTTAATATCGATTTACATACCTACCATAATATTATCAATAATAATAATTATTATAATGGGACAATGGGTTGAAAATGTTGAAGTCAATCAAACCCAAATCAATGCCGTGGATGTACACAGTTAATTTAATTTTAAACCATCAATAAACTCATTTCTGCTAGGTATACTTTAAAACTTTACGGATAATTCAAATGCTTTCTTAAATAATTGATTCACCACAGGTTAAAGCGTTATTTTTATCTTTTTAACGGTAATTTATCAAAATATTTATTGAAATACTTCACATCACAATAATGATTAATAAATTGATTAATCATTATTATTATTGAATAATAATAATATTTCTGTAATTCACTTCTGTGACATATTAGGTACCTATCTAATAAAAAATAGGAAAACGAATATAACATACTAAACAGGGTTAATTATCAGTTGATGTTATTGTTATAATTTATAACAATAGAATTTACTGATAAAATACATAATAAGGTTTTTCAATAATTTAAATTAATATATGTAAAATAAATTTCAATACAAAAGTATTGAATATAAATATTTAGTGTTGGTGAATATTATTTTATTTTTATTAAAAACTTTTTTACAGATTACCTAATGGACATTGGGTTTCACTGAAATAACTCATGTGAAGGCCCAGGGTTATCTATATTCTATATTTTAACTTGTTAATATTTCTTGTTAAGTGTTTTTTTGGAAAAAGTATAGACTAACCTATAAATAATTATAATTTAAAACTTAAAAGTATGTTCATTTGACATTAAAATCGATACAATACTTGATACTAATGATTAAGATATTAATTTATAGATAAAATACGGTATAGAATTCTCATTATAGAATTAGAAACTCAAATCTAAAACTGTTAATAGATAATATAAATTATAAAACTATATTTTATACATATGAGAATGTAATAAATATAAAATATACGCTGTATTCTCGTATTCTTAATAATTTTTAATTTATAAAATAATGATCTGGTTTTAATATTATTAATAACTTATTAAATTATTAATAATAAGTAAATAAATACCTATAATATTTACCAATCTCTCTATATATATATAAATATCAAAGAGAATCGTATTTTTGAAAAATACTTGACTTATAAAATTAAAACTAGATAAGTAGGTAATATAATATAGATAGAAAATGTATGTTAAAAACAGTTTTTTGCAAAATTTAACCCCTAAAGTCGTTAAAAGGTTTAAATGGGTAGAAATTGAAAATGTTATTAAATACAATTTGTTTTGTTAATAAGTGAGTTACCTTGATAATACGAACAACAATAAAACATTAATTAATTATCATAATTTATTAGTATTAAGATAAATGAATGTAAATTAAGTAACATGCCGGATATATGGATGAAACTTGTGACACACACAAATAAGCTATCTTTAGATACCTCATTAGATACCAATATTCATTCCCTTATACTGGAATATAATAAAAAATTTCCCAGAAAAGTCAAATATTAGATAATAACTCAGAATTCAGACATGTGTGGCTACTGCCAGTCATTAGATTTTATAAAACATTTTGAATACGAGACACAAGCTGGGAATCTGACGGATCAGAGCTTCCATTTTAAAAATCATTAAAACATCCGAAGAACTAGACACGGTGTAAAGTTAAAAGTTTACGGCAGTTTTGATAAAGAACTAAAATTGATCTCAAAAGATCGACATTTAATTACGATAAAAAATATAGTTACCAAACGTATTGCAATATCGTGGTCATTATTGGTTCAACGATTAATTTGTGCTTTAATTGTTATGCTTTGAAGTTTTCACTTTCGTTATACTAAACGTTAGCATTAAGCAACGGATATACCATGGGTATATTTTTTATGGTCAACGTAGTGCTCGACAACACCTAATATAATATCTATTTCACACACATATATAACATATAGTTGTTACAAACGACTCTAAGGTAGTTGTAAAATATACAATGTTATGATTAATAAATAATTTGTATATTCCGCTTAGATACATTTTATTTATATTACAGGTAACCAAATTTTATGCTCATTTTCAATAGATATTAAGTGATGTATAAGTCAGATTATACTTAAGTAGTAACATTTTTTTTATATATTTTTTTATTTACTTTGGTGATTGGAATAAAGAACTAATTATGAAAAATATTTTTTTTTCAAATAGTTTTTATTCGGTTCTAATCATAAAATAAATAATGACTAATGTTTTCAAGTTGCATTATAATTATTTTAAAACAAAGATAAGTAATAATAAAGGATATGTATCATGTATGTTCTAAAAATAAAAACTTAAATTATTTTTAATTGTTAATTATTAGAGATAATTTTCGCACGAGAAAGCGATTAATTTTTTTTTTTAAATCAAATAGAAATATCTAATTTATAATTAAATTGGTTATTTTAAAAATAATATTAGTTATTACTTATTAATTTATAAGTCATAAAATTTAAATTTTATACAAACTACAAATAATTTAATAACCTCGGATATTTAATGTTATGTTTGCAGTGATTTAGAATTCTAATGATCTATATTTTTATCAAATACAAGTTTGACAAAAGTAATTTTTACAGAGACTACGTAAATTCGTATATAATTATAATTATTTTTGTAAAGATAGAGATATATGTTTTTGAAATGATCAATTCAATTTTGTATTAAATAGTATTTATATTTTTAAGAGTCTATAAATATTAAACTTTAGCTTTATTTTTGATAAAAACCGTGCACATATTAGTATTTGATGTGAAATGTAATAATTTTGTTTATTTTAAAACTTTTTAGCATACAATTTAAAAATGTTTAATTTTAGATTTAAATTATAATTATTATTATCAATACTTGTCTTAATAATAATAATTTTTACGACCAATAAACTATACTTATAATTCCTAAAATTATCTTGTAGCTATGTTATCAACATATTTTTATAGATGTGACAAAAATGCAATAATTATTGAAGCTAATTATGATATCCATAAAAATCTAAATTTTTTCTAACTGGAAGAAGATAATTATATTTTACATAATAATAAATAGTTAATACATTTTTATTTAGCTGATTATATGTATGTATTGTAGGTATTTAATATTGTAGTATATTATATCCTTTAAAATAGGTTTGTTTAGTTAATTATATTTTTGTTATAATTGTATTAAGAGTTGTTTATTTGTTTATATTTAATTAAAAATATATTTCTTTTGTTATATTATACCATGTGATTTTGTTTGATTGTATTTTTGCCCTTTAGATGTATACTAAGATAAATATTTTGACTTTCAAAATATATTTTGTTGCATTTTATATTATTTATCTTTTATCTATACATCAGTTATGACTTGACTATGAGTAATTCATACAACATTTTTGATTGCTACCAATATTTATTGAAAGAAAAATATTAACTGAAGCCAATGGAAAAATTTAAATAGGTTTTCAAAAAATACTAATCGGTAAAGAATTTATTAAAAGGAATGATACAATATGATAATCTACACTAAATATATAATACACATTACACATATTATAGAGCATATTTGTTAGAGTTTGGACTTGTTAACAATTATCAATGATTCTCACTGCTTTTTTATTCACGATACATACAACACATTTAATAAGAAATCTTTCAATACAATATAAATACGATTCAAATATTTATTATTTAATAGTGTAAAATAATTTCAAATTTCAAAAGCCTTAATATATAACTTTAAATTATATTATTGTTTGCTATTTTTTATTAGCTGAAGGTTTTTCATAATCTATCCGAATTTATGTTTTATATAGGTCATAACATTTAAATATTAAAGATATATATTAATTCAATTATTTTTTTTTTTTTAGCAAAGCTATTTATATATAGTACGCATGAACACAATAATGTATAAAATATGTTCATAATTATATTTCGTAGTTGGGAATTAGCAATTTATAGAATTAATTTCATGGAGTTTATTCAAGGGGGTCATATGGTGTTGATAACCTGTCTGGCATTTATCATAAATAAAGATATTCGTTATAATTCGATAATTTAACATTTAAACAACTCATAGGCCATAGTTATATAAATGTAATAAATAATGCTTTTATTTTTTTTTAAATATTTTAGAAGTACCAATACACGTGTTTCTTATTCATAAATTATAAATGTATAAATCATTTTTAAATAACGTAAACAGTTTACATACATATCAGAAAATATATTTAATAAGTAATAACGTTAATGAAATAATTATCTTATTTACTGATTAACATTAACATAATATAGTAATAAATTACTTTACTGCCTTCACTACAAAATTCTACAGAACAAAACGACCATATATAGTGGGCACAATGTGTAGTTACCATAATATTTATAGGTACCAAACAATTGTTAATTTTATAAGGATTATTATAAATTTATACTTATAGTGACACTTTTTGTTTAAACTCCTGTAGAACCAATTATATAGATAATATAATATTATTGTCTTTAAGTACAATATAGCTTTATTGACACAGAAATTATTACATTTTTACTATCTTTCATAAACCATCTTAACATTTATCACGTGTTATTTTGACTGATATTTGTTTTTTTTTTAAGTTTTTCACAGTTATTTTGTTACCGGTTTGACAATATAGTGTTATAATATTATTATTAGTTGAATTTTCTACATATAAATAATGTATTGGAATTAGAAACTGTAAATATAAATATAGAATGGTTGGGTAGTACTGTAAGTAGTAAGTATTTTAAATAATTATGAATAATAGTTTATTCTATTATTCAAGAGTAGGTATTAACGGTTTCAATTTTATATCACTCGTGTAAAAGAATAATTTATACATACAATGATAAAAAATATATAGGTTATTCAGGTTATAGTACTAAATATTTAACTGCAGTAGTCTAACAAAAAACTTAACTGTTGTAAAAATGTTCATGGATTAAATAGTATTATTCTGAAAATGTTTTAAAATTATAAATATTGAATTAAATACTTACAATATTAGAGTGATTAGTTTAATACGACTTAGTTAGATATTTATACACTTTTATCTTTTATAAAAGTATTACAAACAAAAATCATAGATGTTTTGGTAAAATAATATTATAATAGATTACTATAGGGCTATGCATTTAATATACTATACAATATACAAATTACTGTGATTGAAGTTTAATAAATAATAAAAAAAAAAATATTTAAACAATTTAAAAAAAAAAACATTATAATGCAAAATAAAATTTTTTTAACATAATTCATACATTGTTAATGAAAAATTACGTTTTACGATAAAATAAAAAAAATAATTTTGATACAAATTAACCATCTTCTTAATAATTAGTGGATTGTAGGTAACCAATATATTTTAAATACATTTGATTTTAAAAATTTGTAATTAGAAAAATAATATCTAGGTATTTATGTATTTTATAATATATGAACTAAAAAATGATCAATTTTATCTTTAACTAAATGTTAAAACACTTTACTAATTGTATATTTTATTATTCTACTATATTGTGACGTATGATTAAAATCAACCAATTTCATGTATAATAAAACTAATTGATTTTCCTTATGATGGCTTACATCTACCTACGTCATAGTTACATTAAATTTCCATATTATAAATTGAAAAAGCACCGTTCACAAATAATATAGTTTATTTTGGTTATAAATTTAGTCTATAATATAATATTATCATATAAACTATAATCTAAATTTACTAAATCCTATTTACGCAATGAAACAGAGCATATAGAATATGCTTGCTAATATATTGATGATTAAAAAAAAAAAAATGAATATTCTATATTGATATAGGTTATAGGACATAGATAGTACCTACCTATATGTTTATTACGTAAAAATACTATAACATTTTAACTAATATACCAAACACGTTTATTTTTTTGGTTAAAATAATTTGATAAATTAAATTATGTGTTAATTTAATCAAAGAAAATTCTATGCAGGTATCTATCTATAATCGACTATACTCTTATAGTCTACAGTCATTATTCAGCGAGCCAGACTTGACGTAAAAATGATAGATTATTAAATTATTTTAAGTTTAAATTAAACGTTGTGTGAACACTCTACGCGTTAATTAAAATAAGTTGTTTAAAGTTTTCATCATGAAATAATACTGGCAACAGTTTTTGGATACAAATATAAAAAAAATATGTTCAGTTGCAGTAATGACTTTAGACTGATTTCTCTGTCACGGTTGCCACCGTAGATGAGATAAAAGTACGCATATTATCAAGAAATAAAGAACTAAAATGTATAATGAAAATTTTATTGCTCTTTAAATGTTTAACGGTTTTTATCACTTGAATTTATTATTGCAGATTTTTTTTTTTTAATTTTTTTTTTATTATTTTTAAATGTTAACATGTGTTAGGTACTTATGCAAATAATAATTTTGTCCTTAATAAAATGATAAATACATTCGTTGAATTATTTTACGGAATATATCTATAGGTACAAGAAAATATAAACCACCTAATTGGTAGCAACTTTGGCAACTATATAGAGATATATGCATTAATAAAGCCATTATATGAGGTATCACAATAAATCTACAACAAAATAAAAACACAATTTTTAGTCTTTAGATAATTCTTTAACTCTTTAATAAGTTTTGTATATTATACATATTATTATTCAATCTAAATACAATTTATATTTAAAGTAAGTATAAATTTTGAATTACACCAAGTCTTAAAATATATTTTTATTAATGTGAATGTGTGATACTGGTAATAATTTTGTAGTTTTAAATAATTAAATTACGTATATCTACATTAAGTCCCATTAAAACAGTTAAAACTAATGTGTTATTTAAGTGATTTTTTTACCAAACAAATTTAAGGTTTAACGAAACACTTATGTGTGCCATTGATTATAAAATAAATATACCCAATAATGTTTATTCTGTAATGCTTATACCAATAATTAGTTTATTGAAAAATGATTGTATTACAACAACCTAATTTATCTCAACCTTGGAACTACTATTCGTATTTATTTTAGAAACTCAGTCAAAGGACGTTTTAAAATACGACATTATATTATTAATTATTATACTAAAAAGATTAAATAAAATTGCTCAGGTACCTATTCAATATTCAAACCTTTTATTTTTTTAAATATTTTCAAGAAAAAGTTAATGTTCTAAAAAATGTAAATAAGAATAAAGAATAAAAACCAATAAAATAATATTGATGACACGGACATCTCCTCAAACTTGTTTTCTAGCTACTGCATTGACTCCAAACGTGTACAGGTGTAAGCACGTACTATTAAAAAACATCTTAAAATAAAAAAATAAACCAACAGTCTAAGCACGTGCTTGTTATAAAAACAAAAAATTAACATAAATAATCTCGGTCGTACGAGGATTATGACATGATTTAAACTCAACAGATTATACCGTTTAGTCTGTAGTAACGGTTGATAGATGACGAGGTGTACGAACAGTGTTACGTATGACTACTAGATAAGTGTATAAAGATTACTGATTGTGGCATATACAAGTTTTACGTGCACTGTGTGTATATTCATAAGTTTTTTTTATTACTATTTACTATATTTTTACCAAGGAAAACCCCAAAAGAATTAACAATATAATTGTACTAGTGTAGGACGTTCTGTATCCGGTGATGGTAGGTGTGAGGTCGAAGCTTTAGTCCTGTGCGTTTTATTATTTTTAAGTTAAATTTTCGATATAGATTTACATAGTAATATTTTCCGTCAGTGTGAATATATTATTAATACTGTAGATCAAGTGATGAGAAATAACTTAAGAATAATTTATTCTAAGCACAGATTGTTATTTTTTCATCCAACAAAAGTTACATCAATACCTATTATACCACAATAATGTTGTTTAAAAAATAGGTTGTAATAAAATAGTTTAATTTGTGAATTATTAAAGCTATTTAAACATAATTTCAATTGTTTCATTATTAATATTATAAAAAACAATTTTATCTTTCAGACTGGTCTTATAAAGCCGCGTTCGATTTTCTTTTAAATATTTTTGTGTTGTATCTGTATGTATGTACGATTATTGTACAGCTGCTGACTACTAGATAAGAGTAAATATTAATGAAATAGTCATTAGTGTTGGCGTTATCTTTAAATGGATTTTCTATCTTACAAAAAAAAAAATCCATAGGTAATTATACATATATTTATATTATGTTATCAAATTCGATTTCAATGTTTGTTATGTGTGTATAGAATATATATATATATATACAATATACATTACGGTTTGGGTTTGTTTACAAAAATGTCATTAGGCATGTTAAGATGATAAAATAGTATAATTCAAGGTCTGTAGACATTTATTTATACTATATTAACGTGATTACAATAATAAATGACAAATATAATAAATTTACATAAAAAGAATGAAAATAAACTTTTCAACGATTAATCGTATTAGTGTTCTGTGAATGAAATGGTAATTTATATTTATTTTTATATAACAATATGAAGCAATCTAGATATGTATGTCTATAAATATAAATAGTTTATAATAAGTTGTCATAGAACTGTCGTTATTGTATCCAATACCTATCATATAATATATATCTACTTTATAATATTATAATATATATATATAAATGTTGTACCAATGTATATGTAGGCAACATATCATATTATTGTCGTTAACTTTTAAGTCCTCTTTAACGTGACACATAGATATATTTCACTATCGTATATTCTTAATAATTGACGACAATACAACAATATAGTAATGCAATTCCATCAGTATAAAACTCTTATAACTATAATAAGAAGCCTCTAAAGCGTACCAGCGTTATAGTTAAATCTTGAAACAATGATAAAAAGTTTAAAATTTTTAGTCTGTTTACTGTGCGGTATAATTAAAACATGGCTTAATGACAGTAATACTCACGGAAAAAACATTATCTGTTAAGTATCGAGAGCAGACACAAGTAAATTAAATATACTTTTATAGTACCTATATTATGTATAAACATATATATAATATGCTATATTGTACATACGTAGTTGGGTAAATAGCTAACTATTGTACTTATACTTTTTTCTAATACTATTAATTAAATATCCTGGCATCTTACTGAAGAAAAAATAAAATAGAGTGTATACATATCTACGTAACATAAAAACACAATTAATTATCTTCCAACAGTCTTGAAATAATTATGTAAGTATATATCTAAATATTTTAAAATTGACAATATATTTTTTTAAATTAATTTCTCAATATTACCATTAAAAAACCAATGACGAAATTAAAACGCTTACACTAATAATAGTCAACAGAAAGCTTATCAATTTAAGTTTTACTTTCAGAAACAAGTCTTATATTATATTACAAATACGTGTATTGTATTCTACACAGTGGGCGTTATTTTAACCAAGTTATTTTTACTATACTTAACAGGAGAGCTAAAACAAAGTTTAATGTAATGGTCTTTCTTGTGGACAAGTAGAATACTCTCATATGTTACAGATATTTTGTATATATTAATAAAGGAAAATATTAAAATAATTTTTTCTTTTTTTTAGAGGGGCATAAAATATCTTTGAAGAAATAAGCATCCTTCCGATTTTCACTCAAAACATTGTGGATCCCTAACCTAGGTTAAGGATGAAGGTAGTTAAAACTATTGATGAAGTTTTTGATACCTAAAAATGTTGCATTGTAGTAAAATGTAAATTATTAGTAGGTAGGTAGGTAGGTAAGTAAATTTTATTCGTTCATATCTATAATATGGGGTACGTCGGTCGTCGACACATTGTAATGATAATTTTTTTTGTAGTTATGGATTTAGGTGATATAAAAAATAATATATAAAAATAAATTTATTTAATCTAACTGTTTATATTAAGATTCAGAAGCTACATATCTTGGTGAATTAATAAGTAACAAAAGTATAGCAGCGGATAGTTTTTATCTTATCTTAATTCCTTATATAGTTAAAATATAATATAGCAATTATAATATTATACATATACTAAATAGTATGCATAAACTGGAATTTAGACTCCGGAACTATAATTAATCGTATGTACACGCTAAAAAAACCCAATTATCTAACCCTGACATTAAACTCGCGTCAAAGGATTGTAATTTTATTTTCTAACATTTTAAAGTTTTAAGTATGCGAATGTCAAAGTTATTTTTAATTGTAGTATGTATAGGAGGTACCTATACATAAGATGTAGTCACTGATCATCTGCGCCTACTGCCTAGTCATAGTGTTTGAAGATATTTAAATTCCAACTTCGAATCTTAATGGCAGTAATTATTATTTTAGTATTATTATATTGACCGTTGCCTGTGGTACATTGTTACGGGTTCATTAATAATATGCTCGAGTAAATCGTTATAATGTATTGGTTTGTATTTATAAATAAATAAAATATAATAATAATATAATAATTATAATATTTAGGATTGATTAATATTTATCGACGAAGGCATGAAAATAGATAGTTATTTGAACATAAAATAAATTATTGACAATTTTGGATTGAGTTCTAGGTGATGAACATTGCTGTTTTATGATCGATAGTGCACAAAATGCTTGAAAAAGAAAACTATTTTTCTTAGAATTATTGAATAAAAAAAGTTATGGTTTTAAATATATAATATTTTTTACTGTTATACTGATTATTAATGTGTAAGGATTTTTTTTATAAATGTATGGTTAGGGAATGTGGAGGGTAGCCACCTATGGCTTATGTTAAAACAAAAAGTATTTTGCATCTCGTAAGCTATTTCTTTCTGGGCAACCTATTAGTTCACTACTACAATATAGGTACTACACTCTAGTATATTTAGAATAGTTTAACAACGATAGACCGCACAAAGAACAAAATTAATAATAATATTTATTAGTGACTAAAATAAAATGTACTAAACGCATAATATTTCCGTTCTTTAAACACTATACTTTAGTGAGTACTTAAGTATAATAGCTTCTCAAAATAGGTATTTAGTATTTACTATTTTAGTCATAATCACGGGTATAAATCAAAAAGAATGAATTTTATTTATTTAAAAAGTCCAAATTATTAAAAAATATTTCCTTGAATGATTGATTTGTATAACTTCCCCCACTCCAGGCTCGCTCCTGTGTACTAGTGTGTGAACTATAAGGTATTACTGAAATACTAGATTACACATAAATGTTTTATAAATATTATTAATTAGTTCATTAGTAAATTGTGTAAAGTTATAATATAAATAATTATTGTACTAATTATCAGTTTATAGATATTGTATATTACACTATCATTGTGAAGTAATATTATAATTTCTCAGTATATCCTCATTCCATAGATATTAGTTTTAACATAAAATTTGTGTAAAAATGGAACTTCAAAATAGACAAAAATAAGTTGTGAACTATTTACTTAATAAAATAATATTTTAATAATGCAACAAATGCTGAACTTTTTCATTAACCATGCCTATAATTTTAATTTTATTGAGAGTCTGTTTTGGACAGATTTCGACGTACATATATTTTATATAACAATATTATATAACCTTATAGGATACTTATAAGATAATGATTGTATTATAATATGTATTCTATCAATTTGGTTAATTTTAATGTATTAAAAAACACGATTTGTAATCGTGTTATCTATGCTGCATTTATATTGGCCGTGTATATCGTTGTTTATAAAAACTTCTTGTGAAAGTCGTATTAATAATCAGTTTGAGTACCGAAAATGTAGCTCAAAATGTTATCGATTTAACTTCGGTACAGGTGTGATTATCACAAACATAAATTAAGTATAAACAAATAAGAGTAAACAATAATATATCATATTTCCAGAATTTTTTTTAGATCAACAACAATTATGATTTACTAAGCATACTAACTTTAATTTTTCTTCTACTAATAAATTTATAACTTTTAAATTTATTACATCGGTTTAAAACTAATATGTTCAACTATTTAAAAAAATTATATCTGACACTTTTAAAAATGAATTGTTGATTTAATAATATTTTTTGAAAATGTTTATTAATTTCAATCAAAATTTGAACAAGTAGTTTGTGAGTTATTAAAATAAATATAATAAGGATAATATTACTTAAAAATGATTTTACAAAAATATTAAATATATTTAAAATTTTATCAAGTGTGTACTGTACTCGAATAATTTTTACAAATTTAAATGTTGATAGATTAATATTAATCACTTTAATTTTTAAACCACTACATCCTCCATATTTCCCAAAACTTATTATCATTTTTATTTTAATATGCAAAGTTAAATAACTAAAAAAATAATAATCTTTCGAAATCCAATTAAGAAACTTCCATACATCATAATTTTCAAAGCAGCTATGTGATTTACAGTTTATAAGAAAATAAGAATATGTTCATCACAGATCAATCCTTAAATAGTTAAAAAATCTAAGTATTTGATAATATTGTACTTAAGAATACTTACACATTCCAGGTTAGGTATAACTTCTAAAAATTATCTCAGTATATTATTATACTAAATATTACATACCTATATTTTATAAAAACAAACCATAATTAACTAACTCTATTGTATATAAAGTTTAATAATTCAGAAATTGCTTATACAAATTTCGATTTAAATGAATCAACATTTTCAAAATAACCATCTAGTTAAAAAAAATGAAGTAAAAGAAAGCAGTTTTTTTTTGAAAAATGTTTATTCTCTCAAAGTTGCATACTCCTTATTATCTTTACAAATAAGAAAAATATCACAATAATTTTAATGAATGAATAAACTAAACATTTTATGGTGTTTAGAGCATTTATTTTTTATTGAATAATCTTATAGTTTAAATTTTAAATTGTTATAAATATATTGGTTTTATCAAATTTAACAAAATATTACAATTTATTTGGCTATGTAGATTTGTCGTTTGTACATAAGAATGCATTTAAATAAACTTACTTGTGCTAATGGATAAAATTATATATATTATAATTTAAAGCAAGGTTATACCTTTAATTAAATATTAAAGACTATTTTAATAATTACTTAAATACTGCATGACCAAGCACAAATCAATAGACATACACAGTGATTAAAACAACTAACTATTTTAGTTTAGCACATCACAATCGTTATTACAATGATGACGTGGCTACTTCATACGTCGTATTTAGCCGTTTTATAATAAAAAAAAATCATCATAGTATCGATGCTGTTGATTAAATAATACTAGAATGTCAAGAATAAAATACCTACGAGTAAAATTCTTATTAGTTAGTGATAGACGTCGGTGACACGGAGAGTATTCAAATTGTTGTTACTATTGACTAGGATTTTAAATTAAAAAAAAAAAAAATACTATTTTAATTAAATTTCTATTTGTACATTTGTCTTAATTAGTAATAAAGGGTAGTTACTAGTAACTAATAAAGGGCAATTAGAAGTTTAATTAAAATACTAATACGAGTATATTAATGTAGATATTTAATATTGTTTTCTTGTTATTATAATAAAATTATTAAATAACATTAACTTTCTAAAAGTTAATAATAAATAATAAATATAAAACATTAACAATTATTATTTTATTGGTTTATGATTTATTTTTATTTTTCACATTAATTAAATATTTTAAGACATTTTAAAATCCTACTTTTGACACTCATCAAAGTCTTCACTATATTATAATAATTAATAATATAATATATTAAAACAAAATAATAATTTTTCATTAATTTCTTCCTCTAAAAATACTAGAATTAATAAGATAAATTTTGTTTTTGAGTTTTCACTAGATAATAAAATCTGAAAAAAGTTAAAAAAAACTACAGATTACGTTCACTTCTTTTGGAGGTCTGGTTAAGTACTAAGTTATACCAAAATCAAACTTTATAATTAACATGGTACATATTCTTCTGTCTTGCGCATTTATTAGTCTATCAATAAATGTAACGATTAAATATTACATCATTATATACACTATTAGAAGGTCTTCTATAGTATATGTTTTGTTGTGTTATTTTAACGCATATTTTTCTCCTCAAATTAAATTCCATATTATTTTTATTCTCACGTTTGCTAATAAATATAATATATATACATATTATACATATGTTACAGTTACACATGAATGTAATACGACATGCACATTCTATCTGATAAATATTCCAGAATAGCACTTTAGACAACAAAATATTTGGATAGAAGGTTAGGTATAAGCAGACTTTTTATATAATGTACAGCTTTGTATCAAGAGATAAATTTTTATATTATTTTATTGAACATTATTTATTTCTATTTAATATACAGTATATACGAGAGTCATACTCTTCACTTTTGGCGTGCAAAATCCAATTACACATGACATATAACCAATAGTTTTTATACTAAGTAACAGTCGTAGCACTTAAGAAAACAAACAAATACATATATATATATATATATACAATATACATACATATCTTTTGTCAGATATGATTTTTATGAGTTCCATTTTTAATGTAAAAATGCCACTCTTCTAAAATTAAAAATTATAAATTGACGATCAGAAATACACGGGGATATTACAATTAAAGATATCTGAAAACTTTACAAAACTATAGATCGATGTTATTTTTTATATACGTTTTCCAAATTGTAATATTTAATTTATGATGCTGGTATTACAATATTATGCGTGATGAGCATATTCTATATCATTGCTATACTTATTACTAGTAGTTGAAGGACACTGGCAAAGGATAGGTAACGTTAATGATATTATAAATATATGATATATAATTATCGCCAATTCATCAAAGTTTAAGAATTTATTATTTTATTTTAGTAAGACTTTTAAGCAATCCGATAAGTTAGGTAACGTGGTGTTGTTTTCAATTTAATTATAAAATCGTATAATATATAGTCATAGGTGCATAGATTGCAGTAAGGGTAGAGACAAAAATATATTTAATATTATTTAGTAAAAAATAAATTAGCTTTATACATCGACATTTTATCATCTTATATTTTGTACGAAATACTCGTATAAGTGAACGCGGAACAGCTCCTACGCATTTTGCGCGGCGACGTCATGTGGTGCAATAACATTATATTATGTTGCACTAGCGCCTAGTGCGGGAAAAAGCGGTAAATATCCTTGAAAACTGACATTTTGTGAATAACTACGTGTATCTATACTAGTGCAAATCAAGCGAACGCGTTAAAAAATCACTTTGTACTGTCGCATAATTTATACGATTATATTCAATATACACATGCATACAGCCATATAGCTTGAAGTCTTCACAGTAAATTATAATGTATGTAGACATAAAGTCATGTCAAATATTCGTTAAGAAAGGTTAAAATATTATTACTGAAAATGTTAATAAAATTCTTAATTTAATACCGGAACAACAATATAAATAAGATAAGTGGTATAATCGTGAAAATGTACTAGGTACATAGTATTGTCACTGATATCAACATATGTTATTGTATTATATATTTAAATAATATAAACGTTAAAATAGATAACGTTTTGAATAAAATATTTTTATCGAATTAATCCCAGATAGGTACTATAATAAATTTTACAACACGAGTGGTCCTTTGACATTAAGTGGTATCAATAAACAAATAATCACATTCTACCATATTTAGGGATTTATATTTTATCGAACCAGTGGTCCTTTATCGAAATATAATTAACAAAAAAATAAAATAAAAATACTATTTACTTCAAACGAATGATATATACTTATTTGTAACATTTGAGTTTCGACGATGTACAATATAATAATAATAATAAAGATTTATGATAACTTATCACGGTTGTTAAAATTTACAATATTAAAGAACACCGGAACACGATAGTGAATGGAGATAAAATATACATTTTTCCTAAACGCCAGTTTTTGAGTTTAAGACGTATATATAGCTTCAAGTTTTTCATATAACGAAATCTCATGTTTTCCCTCCCCTAATACTTTAATAATATATAATAATATATAAACAATAAACATATGCAATTTATATACGAATTTTGTTCTTATTTTAAATGTTATAGGTAGTAAAAATTCAGAGGTAGCTTAAAGTATGCATGATGTGGTGCAAGAAACATGGACTATCATTCATCCAGGCTCCTCACTTAATAGACACCAAACGCGTAGTTTTAGTTTTTAATTGTTGATGCCAAAATGTTTGTACTTAATAGGTATTTTAAAATCATAACCAGGCCCGAATAATTTAAAAAAAATCTACTTGTTTTATGTGATTATTATTTTCAATTTAATATTTTAATTGCATGATATTGTGGAAATGACTACATCGAACAATAAACCACCCGCATTCCCTTAATATATTCATTGAATTCTGTATCATATGCTGTTGGAGTGTAATGTACCCATTAATTTGGGTAAGAGTGATAAATCCAAAACACCAACGAGTAAAATAATGTTCATCGATATATTATTATATAACACGTTATTTGTAGGCGCTAAGTCGAAAGGGTGTCCCTATAGATATATATTATTCCATACAGAAAGAAAATCATGACGTGATTACGATTTTTGTGAACAATTTGCTTAGGTTTGTAAGAGGTATCCAACGTATGAAAAATCAGACAGCTTTGGTGATCATCACAACTAAGATAATGAGGCCTAGCTATAATGTAAATACACCTAACCTCGACGACGTTAACAACAACACGTGAATTCGATAGAATAAAATTTGTATATAAAACGTTTATTATCGGGTAGTAGGGTCGTTCGGGAATGACGGTTTTTATTTTTTGTTTGTATACGGTGGTGGTGAAACGACGAATTTATTTGGTCGCGCACGTAGATCATTTCGGCGGCCGGTTGCTTCCTAAAGAAGGAAACAAAAACCATTATTCGGTGGGGCTAACCACTACGACGACCCGCACGCAATGAGTTTGCGCCGTGTGGCGTGTCGCCCGCCCTCGCCGCCGACGCCGCCAGGGCACCCCCTCCGCCGTGCCGCTGTCGACTACTGAGACCGACGGCGGTGTCGACAACGATGGCAGCGACTGCGGCGGCAGTGGCAGCAGTGGCGTTCCTCCCGTTGATAATCGCGTCCGATTCCTCCGTTCGGAGCCGCTCGATTGCCAGTCGTACCGGTCGTCGCACGCGCACACCGTCTCTGCCTTTCTCACTCGCTCGCGCATCACCGCCGCCACCACCGACGTCGCCGCCGTCACCATCACCGCTACAGCTGTGCGTCGCCTATACCGCGGTTCCGTCCGTGTGCGTCGCGCCGTCCATCTCGATCGCTACCGAACATACGTATAATAAACAACAAGAACAACGAAATCTCATTGCGAGCGTATTGTGCTATGGATGATGTCGATTTACGGCTACGCCCGATAAAATAACACACCGAGCGAAACTCGAAAAACAGAAAACTTGATAGTGCCATACGTGCACATAGTACCTGCTTAGTGTTGTACTGGAAAACTCAGTCCACGGGCACGCCACTGGCAGTGACCGGTCAACCGACCGCGGTGAAGGAGCAATACTGTTGGTCATCCACGCGTTCTGTAATCGTCGCCGGTGGTAATGGGAAAGAAAGGCAAAAAGACTAGATGGCGAGAGCTGCCCATCACTCTGGGTAAGTGGCGTATTTGTAACGTGCATACGTTATTAGCATTTATCACTGTTATTAACATTAATATTATGGCTGTTATTATCAGCCGGTTGTATTTATACGATATTTGTAATGTTTTGACAGCGTGGAGGTACATCTCACGCCCCCGATACTATACTTCTGGGTACCATCTGGTACGACGATTCGTCTAGGTTACGTCTTTTTACGATCATCCTTGAAATTTATAATGTTATAAATATTATTCATGTGTCTATTTTAAATGAATTATATATTTTTTTTGCTCAGATTCAGATTTTTTTTGATTTTTTGGCCGGGAGGGTAGGTATCTGACCGGGTCGTTGGAGATTGGGGCACCCACGCGTTATAGGATCTTGATTGGCGGCCAAGGTACATGCGCCTAACCACAAAACTAAAAACTCGTGAAATATACATGATTGATGATTTATGTTTTTAAAAACTGAATATTATGATTGGTATATAAGTATTATAGTAAAATACATTATATTATGTAGGTATTGTGTTATATATTTATTGTAGATGAATTTTCGCGACAATTAATGACGGTTTCCTCATCCATAGTTAACAATTTAATGCATTTTATTTCCGTTTAATTTATTGAGTGAGATTGCTTCAGAGTTTAATATTTTTATTTTCAGTAGCCCGTATAAGACAAAAGTAATACATCTATTATTATTTATATATTAAATATTATTTACAGTTCACTTAATATTGAATAATACATTTATTAATCAAATCGCTAGTATATTTTTAAAAATATATGTACTATGTAGGTGCTTAAAAACTCGTGCTAGGAGTAAGTGACTTTTAAAGTTACAACACTATTAAATCGGTATAATATTGTACAGGTAATATACAGTCAATTCGCGATATAACGAAGCGCAGTATGTATATATAGGTATAAAAAAAATTTTAAAATAACAAACGAAACTGTCATTCCTTTGAAATATCGTGATACATAATACAAATATCGATTTAACAAACTTTTTTCTCGGGCCCTAGAAATTTATTATATCACGAGAAGACTGTACTTACACATGTTATAACCATACAGTGATTAAATGATATACATAATAGTTACCTAAATGTATAATAGCTGTATACAGTGTATATTAATAATAGGTTATATACATTATATTACAATGATTCTCCTGACTTTACATAATTACACCTTATAATATCTTGTACAGTTGTACCCATGATTAGATAACCGTTTTTTTCAGATTAAGACTACGACTACGTATGTGTATAATGTTTTGCTAAATACCTATCCAGGAAATCGGTTTATTTTACCACTGTTTGCTTGTTATGATTGCATGTCCGATCATAATTTAGTCTCTGTGTTGCGTAACGTTGCGTTCGCAAACTGCGTTTAATTTATTTTCGAGGTGAGCGATATCATCCAGAACGTTTTGATTAGATTACTTTTGTTTATAAAACCACCATACATAGGTTAACCATACTATACACAGGAACTGTACCCGAAATGGTCTAGCAACTATTAGAGAAATATTGTGGATTGGGCGGATGGTAAAAAGGGTTTGATAAAGTTATCAGGTGGTCGAAAAAATTCTTAATAACTTATAGGTAAATACTTATAAGAATAACCACCTAAATTTTAATATCTGATAAAACACCAAGTAGGGAGGTATTTCCATTTTTAACCTAACTTAGATTACGTCTTTTTTGATAGCCATATAGTTATAGTTATATATAAATGTAGTATAACTGTACATTCATGTAGGAATTAATATATAATATAATAAGCTACTTCTTCTTTTGAACAGCGATCGATATAGAGGGAAATCAGTTTTATTGTTTATTGTAGGCCAATATAATCCTGGTTATTTACACTTAGTTTAGGTATAATTTATAATATATTTTTTTAAATTAAATTATATATTATTATAAGAGTTTTGGTATACTATACCTATTGTTGTTATTATACGCACGTTGACAGCTGAAATAAATATGTTTTTAATGATGCAACAAATATATATTTTCAGGAAGTCGGTAGGTAGGTACTAGGCAAATAATACAATATACGGTAAACATAGATATACTAAATATTAAATACATTATAAATTATAACTGCATAATACACATGTATACTGGTATACTGGTCGCGTGCGTATTGGCTTAAATGCAAGCTATATTATTTGTAACACGATTGATCGCTGGACCATAAACCGCGGAGGACTATTATATTTTACATAATATACCTACATTACGAAAGCTACAGTAAAGAAAATGTGGTTAACCGACTGTGTATCGGTACAGCTGATTTCGTCTCTAAAGGCTATAATGATCACAGATTACTATTATACACATAAATTGTAATACTTAGGTAGGTATTACTATCACGTGTATAATAATATCATTGCTGCTGCGGAGATCGCGGACAACGAATATAATATTATTGTGTATATTATTATAATATTATATATAGTATCCATATTACACGTACCTACAACCTGCCTTTACCTACTTACGTCACAAATTCGTAATATAAATCGAAAATCGCGTGTTTTTTGATTCAAAAGCAGTTCATAATATATGTATGTATATATAGTTAATGATTATAGTAGCCACGCGGTAATTGGATGACATGTTTTATTTTCGATGAATATTTCAAAAATGCATTCTCTCCTTCAACATTAAAAATAATTTTTTTGAATTTATTATTGAATATCTATAGCCAAACTTAAACATTTATATTGTTATATTAAAATAAAGTAGTTTTATTGATAAAAAATATTATATATTATTGTTAAAGTTTTTTATACATCAAAATAATATGTTAAACTAAAAACGTCTTTTTTTGAATTTTAAGTGACTAATTTTTTTACTAATATTTGGCATAAAATTAATTTACATTAAGTTTATTTACTAAAATAATGTAATAACAATAAAAATGCTTATTAACATAAATTAACACTGTTAACACACTAAAATTGGCTCATTTTATGCTTTTTTAAGTAACAAATTTTTTTATTTATAATTATACATAATATGATAACATAGTAGTTATTTCTATAATAATATGTTTAGTATAAATTATAACGTTAAATGTTTTTTTCTTGCTTTTACTAAAAATGTACCCCAGCAATTAATTTCCTTTGGCCAAAAATAATAATAAAAATTAATATTATTATAATAAACATCTTACGCTCAAGTAGTTTCAAGAAATACGGAAGAATAATTATTCATATAATTAAATAGTTTTCAGTGAATATTATGAATTTGGTAATAAATACCATAATGGTTATACTTTACATAGAGCAATATAAAGTAATAAAATAAAATAAAATCATTTCTTTAATTTGTAATAGGTTAAATAAAATGATTTAACTAACAGAAAATTTTTTTAATCATTAACTTAAACTTAAGACTTAAATAAAAGTTAAGTTATGAACGTAATTAGCACTTTACGTTTTTAGTGGAGTAAACATTTAAAGGCTCGTTGAATAATGTTTTATTCTATGCAACTTTCAGGGACAAAATAAGGGATTGCCGCGGTGCTATGTTAGATCGATTTCATTGTATGCAAGTGCAAGGGTTCACGTTGCCGATAATTCTATCATTAGGTTAAAGGTCAAAGAAGCCATTTGAATAAAACGAAATTTTTCGATTTACAAACGTTGTTGATAAATTGCGAATAATATTTGGTTAGCGTTGATTAATGTACATGATTATGTATACATATACAATTTTGGAATAAGCATGGTTATACTTATGAAAAACCATACTTTGGAATAAATAGTAATAATTAGTTATTAATATAATATAATTTGAAGTTATAGAATATCTATAATATTATAATAAGATCCTATATAATGATTCATTTAATTTATAATTATGCTATAGAAAGTAGATATGTTTTTTTTTTAAATATATAAATTATAAATAATAATGGTTAGGTACCTATATGTATAATGCATGGTATTTCATTTAATTGGTGCTCTAATCGTCGGATATTCGATTGAAGTGTGGCCAGTGTGGGAATCATAATGATATTTCATTATGAATAAATAAAAAAATATTTACCGTTAATTGGACCGTGGAATAATATCGTTAGATAATTTTACTGTTTTGCATTCGATAGGTATAATATATTATATTACAGGTAGACTATACAGGCGTATAGCTAGTGTGTTATCGATATAGTTACACACCATTATAGGTTAGAAGTATTTTCATTTTTCAATAATTATACGTAGGTAGAATAAATTGTCTAAAATCTAAATATTAAAAATTGTAAACGATTCATAAAAATGTATGGTTATTCTCGCGAGTACAGTTTTATTTTTTTTTATTAGTCTTTTATAGTATTGAATAATATGTATAAATTATAATTATGTAATATACTAATATACATATTATATTTAAACTATTTTTCGATTTTTACAGTATACGTACATAAAATTAAATAACTATTGACAATTCAAAAACTTAATTTGAAAAATAATATAAATAACTAAGAATTGTTACCTATTTACTGTCACGAATAAGTGTTTAGTTTTGTAACATAAATTCTGATTGAGGTTAAGTGATATATACACATATTATGCATTTTTAAAACGTATATACAAGGGTAATTATTATGTGGCATGATTGTATTTATTCACATTAATTAAAAAAAAAATAAAATTTTCATTTTATAACCGTCTTATATTCATTATAAATAATTATATTTTTAATTGGAATAATCTATTTACTTAAAAGAATTATAATTAATTTAAAAAGCATTTAAATATAGGTAGTGATGGAGTAACAATTATCAGTTTTGTTTTATATTTAATTAAATTTTTAAAATTGAAAAAATGAATATTTGTTGAAAATTAAAAAATTTAATTAGCATCATTGTTTATGAATATTGTCATATAACATAAGTAAGTATGTTATAAATTGTAAGTTGTGATTATGATATGTGCATTGTTATATAATATGTCCTATAATTCAAATGTAATATTATATTATAAATTATTGCAATATAAACTTATAACGAGTTTTTATTATTATTGATGACTATAAATACATACAAATATCAATTAAAAATTGTATTTATATAATTATAGGTTATACTTATATCAAATTATAAGAATATTAATATGAATTATTAAAATACATCTTTCAATAAAAAATAACAGGTTTCAGCATAGGTAAATGTATATTTACTTTAATTAAATAATTTTTTTTTTTAACTCTAATCTAATTTGTGTGTTTATCATGTACCTAATAGAAAAACTGAAATACTCCGAGTGCATACTATAATATTGGTGCTTTAGTAGTTTTACACTTAAAAAAAATTCTATTTAACCATGTATATTGACTAACTTTTATTGATGGTTAAGCGTACACCTACCATAATATTATATTATTATTCTGGAAAGAGATTTATTCCCTATATAAGTATTATAGTCTGTAAAAATACTCAAACAACGAGTGAAAATAGTTTTGTTTCGAGGATAACGCGTGTGGCTGATAAGTGACTACAATGATGTGTTTTATTTAACAAATTGATCCATGTTGTTCTACACCATTTATTTTATTCGTGTACTTCATAGCTTATTAAGTGGATGATTTTTATGAAACATTAGTTTTATTATCTCATGTTAGTAATATATTATGTACCTATATTATATTATACTTTGTTGATTTCAAGAAGGTGAAGTTGTTCACGGCACATGTAAAATATAAAAAATACTTAATCGTCTAAATCAATATAAGTATAATAACTGGTCTTATCAGTTAAGCAACACGAGTGCATACGCAATGACTTGAAATAAGTTGACAGGAAAATGTAGATAATTTATCATCGTAATTGATATTCATTCCACTGATTAGTATAGTATAATAGGTATTCATGACATTATTTTTGGAATTTTTAAAGAAAAAAGTATATTATAGATTGTACAATGTATGCTTGTAGTGATTCCCAATAAACACCATACATAGTCATACAGGCAGAGGAAGTATGTTTTGCATGTTATTACTCTTTAATTATAAATTATAATGTTATTGTAATAGGTAGTAGTAAAATACTTATATGTCTCATACTGATTGATGGTCAAGTGATTTAGTCTAATAAATAATATTGTGTTATTTATTTTACTCAATTTAAAAAACTCAAAATTTTACAGTTTAATCATCATCAGAGTAAAACGTATTGTAGACAAAAATTAAATCCCGCAATTATAATATATTTTTAAATAATTGAATTTCATAATTTATACAGAGTAGTTCTAAACAGGTACCTATCACTTATTATGTTAACATTTAAAATAATATTCTGTTTCAAATAAAAGCAGAATAATAAATAACTATGAAATTAAAAATGTATGTTGTCACTTAAAAAGTAATAAAATTTAAAAAATATTTTTTCTTCTAAAATGTAAAAATGTTAAAAAAATGTTAAAATGTTAAAATTATGTAAGTATATTTTTTTTCAAAAACATAAATACTTTTTAAGATGATGAGTACTTTTTGTTAAAGCGGCCGGTCACTCAGTTTAATTATAAGTTATAATTTACCACATAATTTAAATTTAAATTTGTCTGTAATAAAATATGTAACGTTTGGGTTTATTAAAATAAATAATTTTTTTACCAGATATTATTTTTTTTTTACGTAATGTTAACCTATTATGATTTTGTCACTTAACATCACTGTCGGTCACTGATCTCTCTTCTCTTTCCCTCATTGTTCACGCGCTCATAGATTAATTCACTAGCGGCATAGTTAAATATATTTTATAGCTTCCGCATGTCAAACAGTGTTTTAACCTATCGTGTTTTTAAAAACCGGGGAAATGATTTTTACGTATTCAATCAATTATAACTATTATATCCCCTGCGTATAAACTTAAATATTATACCTAATTATATATGATTGTTATTCACTTTTCTCACTATAACTTAACTAACTTTTTTTACCCTAGTTAGATACAATCGACATCATTATTTACTATGGTATCTTAAATCTGAGATTAAAATATTAATATAATTTCTATTAGCAATATTTGGATTTTAGAAAATTAGTATACAATTAATACAGAAATATTATTTTAAAATAACTCACGTGTCGAATGGAAAGGTATATTTTTTTAACAACAAATATATTATTGTTAAAAATACTAAAAGTGTATTTTATATTAAATTCTAAAATATATTGACAATAAACGTTCAGATTAAATTTTTATTTTATTTGTGATTTATTTACCATAAAAAAATTAAATGATCATTTTATTATTTGTAGATACGTATTTACCTCTAATATACCGATAAAAATATTAACAATGTGGGTTTAAATTTTTTAATATACTTATTTACATGTAGGTATAATTCATTTTAGAGAACATTTACTGACATAAAAATACAATAGAAAATAAAAATCAAACACATTATCATGAAACAAAAAAAAAAAATGTCTTATTCAAAATCGGAAAAACGTATAATGCTCATATAATATGTATATTAAAACAAACGCTCTTGTTTGGTTATAATTTTTTAGCGTTAATATTTATAATAAAATTAATATGGGGTTTAACATGAAGTTAATTGTATGAACTATAACGAAAGTTAGATATTTAAACAAATATACATAAATATGTTAGTTCTTGCGTTAGCTGCTACGAATGTAGTTTGTAAAAATATAAGTTATTTAATAGGAGTTATAAATGAAAAGTTATCATAAAATAAAGTTTTTATATTTTAAATGAATTTATGAATATTGTATTGAAATGATTTAACCATATTAGTCATATTATGTTGTCGTAAATTTAATACTATAAATTATTATCAAATAAACATGCATTATGTAAACATAAATAATAAATAATAATATTATTAAAGCGTAAAAGTCTTTATGATAAAAATTTGCACGATCAACAAATAAAAAGAAGCGAGTAATCGATGTCTTCTCATATTGTTTGTATTGTTGTTATTATTTTTTGCGTAATCCTTAAATAAAATGAATAATAGTACATACGTATATTTACCTATATAATTTAAAATTAGATTATCATTAATTAAAATCCGTATCGAGGATATACAAATTAAAATTAAGTTCATCACAATTACGTACTTGAAATATGTTCATCGATTGTTTAATGTGTACATATAGGTACCTACTATATTGGCATTTCCTGCTTAACATGTATTATAGATATATTATTTATTTAAAATCATGTAATTTCGGAATAGATCGTATTTTAAATTTTAAATGCAGATATGGATACTTAAGTATCAATGGATATATTTCTATAAATTTCAATGAGTTAATAAATATTTTACACTTGTATCAATATTTGATTTGCACTGTAGTTAACCAAATTTTTAAATTACTCATTTTATTATACCTATTTAATAAAATAAATTTATTTGAAAACGAAATTTCTCATAATTAAAATTAAATTGACGAAGTAAAAGAGCATGCAATAAATTGCAGGTTGTACGTGTGTTCATATTTTTTGATAAGATAATACTTTTATTTAAAAATGTATAATCTAACGAATTTTTTTATTTAAAAGTCAAAAACTTGTTCATTCGAATTTTTTATTTTATAAGTATCTAACATATTTCTAGTAACATCTAAAATTTATGCGGTAAAATAAGTTCGAATAAATAATGTTTTTTGTAGTCGAATTGTTTTACATTAAGAAAGCCTTTTATTATTTTTTAGACTACGAGTTCCTATATTAGGCAATATTATGGTTATTTAACTAGCAAACACTTTAACAGTTTTTCAAAACTAAATAAGTATATCCAAATTATTATTGGATTAGAATTTTTAATTTTTTTAGTTTTAATATATACTTAATTATATTTATTTTCTATCTCTTAGCTCGCAATAAAAATGAAACTATATATAATGTCGAATTCGTTTTTATTAGTTGTCATGTGTTATGCCTATGCTAAAGCAAAACCCCATTTATATTTGCTTGCAAACTACAGCAATAATTTATTTTTTGATGATTAAAATTTGAAATTATCATAGCTATTGTCTACCACACTTAATAGTTGTATACCAATATTTTTTCTGTAGTTAATTTGGTTCCTATTTAGCCGAATTGGTTTCAGTTTAAAAAGGTAACTTACTTTGGTGAACAGAATTGACTCCCGTTTAAATTCGTGATGTATCCCACTACTGATAAAGTCAATTCCTTTTTTTTTGTAAAACGCTAGCTAAGTACACACATTTACTTTCCCATTTGTACAGTCTTAAAACCTTTAACTTATAAGTAAAGTAAACATAGTTAAAAATGTGCATTAACAATCGTTGAAGTAGAAACCATTCAGTCATCACTTAAATATAAATAATTATTTATAAAAATAATTTCAATAATGATTATTAGGTAAAAATAAAAAAATAAAGATTTTTACGGTGATACTAATTTTAAGCAAACTCTCTTTTCAGATATAGTTTTAATTATGTAAGTTAAAGTAAATAGATTATTCAATTCAACTCACTTTAATTAAATATAATTTTAGATAGGAACTATTTCGGTATTAGTCTAGTCAAAAGTTCTATTATTTTATAAGCTTAACTCTACAGAGGTTTCCGGACCACAGTTATTAGTCATAAAGTTTTTTGGGTCATAGATAAATGTTAAATACAGTTTATAAATGATAAAAATTAAATGTTTCTAATCTTTAAATAAATTATTTTTTATACAAAATATATTATTATTTATTTTGTATCGATAAAATAATCATTTAAATACTTAACACAATATAATATTATATTTATATACTGAAGATGTATTCTCAAATATATGCTTTGTATTTATGAATATTGTGATTGTTGATGATTCAAAATATAAATAAATAAATTTATATTATTATTGTTATTAATAATAATAAGAGAAATATATGTCGCGTTTGGGTTAAGAAGACCGAGTAGTTTCCATACGTATGCTTTACAAATTACAGTTGATGAAATTAATTAGTGACTGGGATTGTCGTGAATTTATTTCACTTAGTAATCATTGTCACTGCATTTTTAATAAACTATCTTGGTGTGATTTTATAGTTACGTAGGTAGTACGTAATTTAAATTAAATTATAGAAATAATAATACATTAAAGCTATTTTATGTTTTTTCAGAATTATTTTATTTAATACTTACCTATATAATAAACACATAATTTTGTTTTAAACTGTAACCAAAAAATAGTAATAGGCAAATATTGTTTTATGAACTAATATCAGAACTATGTTCTTAAGATTAAAATGAAAAATGGTCTATGCTGGATTCAAGATTTTTTATATTTTTCAGATATAAACTAAATGTTTGAATATGAAAATATCAAGCTTTTGATGTAATGTAACATTTAAACCTAAAATACGTTAATAATGTTTTTTCAAGAAATTTTATTAAAGTTCAAGGTGAGCCAAGGTCTTTATGGCCTCCTCTTTTTGATCCTCTATTGAAAGTTGTTTGTTAGAAATCATTTGATATTACTTATAAATTATTATAAAATATTAAATAATATATTTCAATATGCATATTAAATAATGTGATAAATAGTAATTGCGAAAGAAATAATAGGGTACTTTAAAAATGCAATTAATAATGAAAAATGTCTTAGCGACAATAATCACCGAAAATCTCTATTAAAGACTTTGATTAATGCATCTATAAAACAAAAAATATAATTATTAGATATGTATTATAGACTGTTATTATAGTCTTCTAAACTTTCTTTTTCTTTTTTTAACTCGACTTAGAATTGTATAACAGAAATAGAATTTGAGCAACACTGAATGTTGCATAAAATACAAACATAATATAGTTTGTGCATTATAAATATTTAAATGAAGTAACGATTAAAATATTTTAATTATAAATACTTACTAATTTTTATGAATTATTATTATTATTATTTGTAATATAGTGTATAACTATAAAAAAAAATGTTTTTTACCTCAAAATAAATGTAATGTTAATAAATTTCATAATCATAAATAAATGTATAATATTTCCAGTTTATATTATTAATGTTTTAAGAGTAATCATACTTGTAAATTATTTCGAGAGAACAATTTTGAATAAAAAAAAACTAGGTGCTTAAGCCACAGTATTTTAAATCAAACTTATATACGATAAAAAAGATAATGTATGCTTTGTCGTAGCCTGGGATTTTTATTTGCTTATTTATTTTTTTTTTGTATCATTAATAAAAAAATATACATATAATTGCTTTAAAGTTCTATGTTTTAAAACTTAATTAATTTTTTTTTCTAAATAAAATAACAATAAAAATATAAGCTAAGCAAATATTGATTTTTATAGCACAAAAAATCAAGCTTAAACGATTCTTTTCCTACATATGGAACTGAAATTCAATATTTAATGTTTTTATTTTTTTCTCGTAATTTTATTGAAATTTTCTTTATCGAAGTGAAAATTTGGCATATATTTAATAATTGTACATTAAAATGCAAATAAAATAAGATTATTTTGTTTAATTTATGTGTGATGTGCCAATAATGTATAATTTCAATCAATCTTTCGTCACGATTAAGTATAAATTATATTGATACAAAAATCCTTCTTTTTTATATTAATATACGATCTGATTTAGATCCAAGTGTTTCAAAAACAGATTGTAGTATAATAATATTTGAAACAACGCCAAGTGCAGAAACACTTATTACCTACGTATTTTAATGAATTTATCTTTCACAAAAGGGAAATTGGAAATATTTAGTAAATTTATTATTTTTATAAAATATACATTCATTTTAAACATGTCAAAAAATAGCTAACAATTATATTTATGAATATAATTATGTATTTCAAATGTAAATACTTATATATCTGATAAATATTATAGTTTTCCAAAACACATGTTATATGTTATGTTCTGTTCATTTACAAAACATGTTGTATTGTATGTTCGTAATGTATAATGTATTGTTATAATCTTTTTACTAAGATAAAATTCAAGTGTTACTCAAAGGATTATCGGTAACATATGATATATTGTATTTATAACTCATTCTTAAGTCAAGATTCACACAATTATTAATCTTTTCTGGTACTTATAATAATTTAATATAATGTATACGATATATGATAGTATTAATAGTTAAATGATTTGAATTCTGATAAATAATAATAGATTGTATAAAGTGTTCTTGATTGTCTGGTATATTGAATATTGATCCAATGGGAATCACATGTTATTAAAATAATATCAATTTATATAATAACTGTGAAGAGAACTGAAGGACATGCGTTACACATTAGGTTGCAAAATTTACGTCACATTTAGCTCGATTGGATCCACGTGATATTAACAATTTTCCAGTTTATATATATATATTAAGCTATTGGTTTTATTTTAAAATAATAACTTGGGAAATAATTCGTTTATAATTTATAGGTACAAGATATTTAAAGTTGTTTATTTCTACTCCAATACTTTTAGTGCATCTACTATAGTTATAAATACTATATTATATAAATATATATTTGTATTACAATATTTTTTTATTTATGATAATATAATAATGTTTAATATTGTCTCAATGTCCTTATGTTTAATATTTTAATTCTTCTAGTAAAATAACAATATTTATGTTAAAATTTCAACAAAAAACATATTTTAATGTAAGATATTAATGAACACATGTCAATTATGTTGTGCTATGAGTTATGCTTATGAAAAATAATAATTTCAAGAAGTATATCATATAGTTTTACATAAAGTAGTGAAACAAAAATCATTCAAAATTATTTAACAGCTCAACAGTGTAAAAAGGATTAAATCACTTTTTTATACCTACATACAAATTGTTTTATCTTTGAGAAATAAGACTAACTTATAAAATGGTATATACTATAGACTATGTTTTCCTATACTTTCAATTATATAACAACAGAACATTGAAATATATGATTATAAATAAGACGATTGACAAATTATTAAATAATTAATTTAAAACTATATTATTTATAAAAAAAAATAAGAAGAAATGGAAGTAAATGTCATTAAACAGAAAAGAAAATTCTAACATACATTTTTTTAAGAAATAAATAAGAAAAAAAGATAAGATTAAAAAAAACTTAAAATCGATTAACTCATTATTTCAATTTAATATTCACAAGAGACAAAAGGTTTATGATTTTTAATGAAAAGTATTACTTGTCGACAATAAAATGGTAACACATGGTTACGTCCTATCATTTTAAAATCATGGTTGTCGTACAATCACTTACTACTCACCCATACACACGCACTTAAGCATATACAAAATTGCATATTACATCGGAATTTTTAAAAATAATCGATTTTATTTCCTTTAGGCTTATACAGTTGTATGATAAAACATTATAATTTATATTATTTTGACGTTAAATTATAAAAAAATACAAAATATTTAATTTTAAGTTTATCATTATTTTTAATTATTTTTTTGTTTACCTATTATACAATATTTAAAGTTAACAATGTTATTTTTGTTTTCTTGCTGGATTTTTAATATTTTGATTAAAAAAAGAAATATAACTCAAACATTTGTTAAATATATATATACAATAACGTTCATTATCCGATAAAATTTCCGATATTTCACTTAATCGATAATTTAAGTTTAAAAATCCATCTAGAAAAGGGTTACACCCAAACCCGCAATAGTTGCACCATTGACATCCAGTAGGTAATGGGTACTTAAAATTAAAATTTTAAATGATTCACAAGCTCATTTTGTATATTATATTTTATGAGCCTAAATGAAATGTAAATGATAATAACAAGATGAATTATAGTCAAGGTTATACTGCGTCATTAAATCGATAAAATATATTAAAATTTATATTACTGAAACAGTAATTACATCTAAATACAAACACGTGATAAATAATATTATACATATTCAATAGATGGAGATTATAGTGGAGGTAATTTTAAATCCAGTCTTGAAGAAAATAGCAAAAGGATATTTATTTATTTTTTTATCTCCGTAAAATCGTCCATTGTATGGTATAGACACGGGATGTCTAAGTGGGCGATAATATAGACGAAATTTTGGCGTTAAGTTCGCTGTAAACATTTTGTTTTTTTGCGCCAACTGTAACGTGATACTTTATTTTTCATCCAGTCAAATTCAATTTCTATTATAAAATTGTGTACCGTTGTTGGCTACAATAATATAATATTAAAGTACAGAAAAATATAGGTACTTACGAATTACTTGGTATATATTTAGGATTCATATTAATAGAAAACTATAGTAAGGAGTGAAAAATAATGTGCAATAGTCTGCAATTTAGTTAATATTTATAAATATTACACTATAAATTGCCGTAACATTATTGAAAATTGAATGATTAATTCTAAATTTGTTCTATGAGTGGTAAGATTAGTTAACACAACATAATATTTATCCTACAAAAAAGTAAATTATATCGTATGATAGTATGATACTCGTTTCATCTTCCTTATACGTAATTATTTAAAAACTAATAAATCATATCTATGAATCTGAAGTTAATAATAAAAGCTCGAAAATATTAAATCATACATCAGAGTATAGAGACTTACTTTGCCAGCGCTATTTTGACACATCACACCAATATTATTTAATTTATGTAAACTAGAGAACGAAAACGCAAACAGGATTTAATCGATAGAATATTTATCAGATAAACGCGGAGAAAACAGTTACCAGCTTGCGAGAATACCATGTGTCGGTGTGACTTATTGTAGTTTCCGTTATCTAGGGCAGACCATAGTTTCAAATTTACTTGTGCAGGAAGTTTCCATCAAAACCATTATCAATTGGAATTATTATATTACCTATCAGTATTTGACGGCAAAATTTTTCATACATCAATATAAATATCATATCATAAAAATATTTTTTAGATCTTGCCAATATTTTTAATTTATTCATAAAATAACATCATTGATGTTACATCAAATATTAAAACTATTTATTTTTTAAGTGCATAATGTTATAAATATGCACGATTAATATTATAGGTAATATTCGATTAAAGCTCTATACTATTCGATTCTCGAATTGTTGGTTAATTGGTATTTTACGTAAGTTGGTACTTATAAAATATGTTATGTTATAGCTTCTCTTGGTCCCACCAACATTTATCTGGAATAATTCAAATTCATTCCATATATAAATAGTATTACCATAATTGCATTTCATTTTTATATTCCATATTTTGTAATTGATTCAGCTAGTTTATATCTCCTCTACGGATGATACACACAATATATCTTTAAAATATTCTCAAAAGAAGAAGGTACATACCGTAAGATCAGGTTACTTAGAAAGTCTGTTGTAAAACATCAGATGATTAATTTTGAATAATCATGTAGTTTGAAAAATTGTATTAGGTTTTTAACAAAATAAATATTGGTTTAGTATATAAACATCATCGTATCGAGTTTTATTTATAGTAAAATCGAGAAAATAGATACTATAATATATATGCTGACGTAGATACTGCAGATTGTTTTGAAAAAAATAAGAATATTTACATCATTAAATTGTCGAAAATAATTTCACGTTTTATATGATAAGTATAAAAATAAAATGATTGATGAGAATTTAAAATATCTACACTGTTACAAATTTAAAATTACAATTAAATAAAAAACCGATTTTGTTAAAAACGGGTGTGTTGTAATCATTATCTCCATTAATTTGCGATTTTTTTTTCATGTATTCTACCATATGTAAAAATAAAAAAAAATAATCTCTCCAGATAAATTTTTATTATTACTAGACTCGATATAATAGTCTTTAATCTATGGATAGTCTACGTGAAACTTTCTAAGCACTCACTATTTCCGTAATATAGCCGCTACATGGTACGTAACGAAAAAAACCTTTAAACGACATAAACTAATATCAAATATATTTCTTTACAAATATGCGAACTCTGCACACATTATTATAATAAACCTATACTCGAAGCGTATAACCCGTAATAAAATATATTATACAAATGTTTAATAATGCATTATTAGTTATTACATTCACACACATCAATTCGTCGTACACAGCTGTCTAGACGTCTGCGTTACGTAAATCCGTTGTCATCGCAGTTGTACCGGTAGCCAGAATAAATCGATTATGCGTTGTTCACGTAATCATGTGCAATAATAATATTATTCTTATGGCACATACCCCGACGGCTGTGTTTACTGTTTTTATTCATTTTAATTTACGACTGTCCGTCAGAATTCTTCTCGACCTGCGCAACTATGATTATTAGTATTTATAATATTATGTTTAAAAAAATAGAACTTTGATTTCAAAAAGATATATACTATTTAAAAATGTGTCTGTTACGGCGTTAAGCGAACCAACACATTTTATTTTGTCTAATTATAATACATATTATTTACACAAAATTTTCTGTTGTCTCCGAATATCACGTAATATCTACGTGAGCATAGCCATTTATTAAAAAAAAAAAACTATGAAAGCAGTATATCGTGATTTATTATAGTAGGTATGGTTAATATCTGTGATCACTATGTGATGATATTTCGATTATTGTCCTTCTGTGAGCAGCCATTTGGATAAACCATTATTTCCACTTCACATGTTTCGAACATACGACCACTGTGCTTCACTGCTTCATAATATTTAATGCCGTTACATCATATCATTTTTATTTTTTACTGCGCAAAGCGTAATTAATTTTCTATTCTGCTCAAACGAATTATTACGTGTAAAGTCACATCATACTATTTTGACTATTTTACGAATTATCAGAAAATCTACTAGGACCGAATAAGGGCAACGAAAATTTTTATATTTAACTAACATTTATTCAATACATAATAATAATAATAGTGGTAATAAATAATTTGTTTTTACAAGAAGGATATATTGTATTGTCATAAATGTAAAATGTGTTTAGAAGACCATCCCCACGATGATGGCTATCCGTGAGTTGGCCCATCCACGACTACAACATGACACGACATACAGATGTCCGATACATAACCACCAAATTATACAGATATACAATATTGTACTGCACATCTGCACGTGTATAAATGAGTTGAAAAAAAACTATTCGTGTACACTTGATGATCGTCATTGACGTGAACGCAGCATTCACAAGGAAAAAAAAATAATGACTATGGTGAAAAAAACGATTACACCATTATATTATACACATCTGTGTTGTGTGCAGCAAAACTCAGCTGCGTCTTATAATATTTATGAGTATATTTGAAATAGGTATCCCTTGTAAACAAATTAAATTAATTCCAAGTACTCGCCATATTCACGTATTATTATTATATTAAAACTAAGATTTTATCACTATTATTGCACTATTATTTGCCATTATTGTTATAATTTATAAAATATATGTTTATATAGTATTTAATACATTTCTGACTGGATATTTTTTTCGCTACCAAACCCACGTGTATTACACAGACATATTATATTGTATACCCGATGTGAGTACCAAAAGAGGTTCTTATACATACCCATCAAAAGAATATACAATATATGTATAATTTACTATTAATCGTATTTGTTAAACACGTTAAATCGATAAAAAATCGTGTTGTATTTTTAACGTTTCCAATACTCGTATTAGACATTTTTTTTTTTTTTTTGCTAAATCTGTTGTTAGTGAGTTTTTTGTAATAATTTCAGTTATCTATTCTTAATTAAAAAAATGGTAGCTAAAACTGTCGACGTGAAATAATTTAACAATCAAAGAAAAAAAAGAAAAATATGAACCATTTTGATCGTACAATACTATCAACTATGTAATACGTACATAATGTTATTATGATCGGTACCTAACCCTATAACCACATAGACTATAAAGCATAGCGTGCCAATGTATTTATTAAAAATAAACTATATTTGTTTAGGTATTTCTATGGTTGTAGCTGGAACAATCGATAAAATACAACACAAATAAGGGTTGTTACATAAATTTGAAAATGCGTTGCCCCCGCAAATTTAAATCTTATATTATACACAGAACAATACATAGAAGCTATATAACCCTTACATTATTAAGAAATGTGGATCTATATTTTTTAAATACCAACCACGCAAAAGCCACGTGGTCCCAAAAGGACTGTGTTATATTATAATATATAAATATACCTTCTATTTATATATTTTTGATGAATACACCAAGTCTATCTAACCATATTTGTACAATCAAAATAAATAAAAGACAATATTACATCTCTTGTTAGGTTTATATTATATTTGTAGTGTTTAAATGCGTTTTAGGAATTTTATATTTTATATTTCAATTAAATAATATTTAAAAAAAAATATTTAATTATTAATTTATAAACGCATATGCAATTCCCTAAATATAAAACCTAGAAAGACAATACTACGTGCTGACGATTATTGTAAAATAATTATATCTATAATAGCAATAACTAAAAAGTTTAAGTATTTAGGTATAATCTGTAAAAAAATATTTTTGTAATTTTTATTAAATAAATAATTCTAGTTTTTTTTATTTCTCTTAAAAAAATAAAGGAACTAATATGCAGCAACAAAATAATGCAATTTTAAGTAATTGAAAACACGAGTATGTTAAATACATTTTAAATTGTATTTGTATTTGAATACTTACTGGAAAATATATTTAAATAGTTGATTAAATAAGTTTTCATTAAATTATAGTTCCTATACATACTTTTAATAAAAACTATTACATTACTGGTAATACATAATCGTATGATAGATATCATATACCATTATATTACTTGGTTACTGGATTTAACTACAGAGCATAGTTTACCACTATTTTAAGGTAATCATAAATTAATATCGATTATCGACAGATAATATTATGTAGGTACATTTAAAACTCATGATGCACATTTTGGAATAAGACACATAATATTTCGTTGTTTTTTTATTACTATTCGATATGGTTTTAAGAAATCAGATAGCAAATATTTTATTAAAAAAATGTAATTGTTAAATTTATTTTAATCATTGACTTGTGTATTTCTATGAACTGATTATGATAAGTAAATAACCTACTTAAAGTGTATACTGTATATAATATAAGATATTAGTAGAAATTTAAATAGTTTAATATCGATGTAGGCTAACAAAACAATTAATTTTATTGTGGTTTGTCTTAATTATCAGAAAAAGTATAAAACTAAAAACAACTTAAATGATTAAATTTATTATTATTATTTTATTATTTTATTTTTATTATTTATTTATTTTACCAGGCAAATAATCAAATATTTAATATAAATACACTGATTTTGTGTTATGATGTATTTCTAAATAAGTGATAAATCTGAAAAAAAAATAATAAAAATAACTTTGTGATCAAAAACAGAAACCAGAAATTTTAATCTCTGATTTTATAAACATTGTAAATCATTTTATTCAGTAAATTGGTCTGAATAAAGAATTGTCACATAATAACAGCTTTTCTGGAACTCTGAGGGGTAGTTAAAATTACCTGATATGTTAAAAATAGGTTATATGTTATACTTCTTTGTCGTTCAAAAAATTAAGTTATATTTTTTCCATTAATTACCATTAATTTATTTAAAAATTTTGATTTATATAAATAGTGTGGAATAAACCGTTTGATATTAATGCACCAAGTAATTTTGATTTTTGGGAGTTATTAACTAACAAATTATGAATAAATGGAAAACTATAAAAAACCAAGTTTTAAACATTACAGTATAAAATACTTATCAAATTTCAAAATAGATAAAATTAATTAATTACAGCTTGTTAATTATTATATATCTGGACCCTAACTAAAAAATGCGTATCACCAATTTAACCATATACTATTAATCCTTTGTAAAAAGAACTAATAAATATTTCATAATTATACGTATATAAATAATATATAATATACGTATATTATTATTAATTTTAGTATTTTCAGCAATTAAAAACATAAGATAACCTAAACGTTCAAAATTTTGGTTTTAGATGTAATGTAAGCATATAATTTGTTAAGTAGGTAATAGGTATGTATTATTCTAATATGTTCGAACAATTTAATGTCATTCATAAGTCATAACTCTATGGTAACTGAATGGAATGCGACAAAAATGAATCAAATACATTTTATAAAATCAATAAATAATGTACTTGTGTAGCTTATGTTTTTAATAATATTTTATACTACTGTAATATTATATATAAATAAGAATATTAATGAATTAAAACAAACAAACATTATTATTCAATTTTCAAAATGTAAAATATTAACACCTGATCTTCTATTATACATTAAAATGGTATAAAATACGAAAATGTAAATTTTTTAATAATATATATATTAAAATTATTATTTATTTAAAATAAACAATAGTATAAATCATATTATAAGTAATAACTAATAAGTATGAAATACAATTTTTAAATAGGTATCAATGATTTATTCATTATTACATCATAGATTTTAATATAGGGGGAAGGAATGGAACTGCGTTGTCATTATTATTAAACATAAATTAAAACTTCTTCGTCCTTGTTATTTTTTTGAATTAAAATTTGAATAGATTCAAAATAAAATTGATATTGTTTTTATTCTGGAGATATTTTAAAGACCTGTCGAATTTTTCCAGTTGAATACAATATTTCTACAAAAATGCTGTTAGACTTTTTGACAGACGACCTTATTGAAGACGATCAAGGTGACCCATAATACGTAATCTCAAACTCGATTTGTTCAGTAGTATAATAATTAATAACTAATTTTCAATGTCACTGATTAATTATTTTATTTATATTTTATGGTTAAATAGTTATTCACAGAAGAAAAACTTTATATAAAATAATAAGATATATTTTAAAATAAGTCAATATAGTTTTTTCTTTTTATGGGTGTATTTAAAATTTTAATAAAAAATATATTATAAATTAATATAATATGAATATAAATAAAAAATAAATATGATCCTTTTACAAAATATAATTATTTAATGAGATTAAATAATTATAAAAACATCCTTTGACGCTTATCCGCTAGGAACATACCCGTAGATTATATTTGAAATATTTTAAGATATACTATATACATAGCTGATTTATTTATTACGTTAAGATGTGTTATTATCTCAGATATATGACTGAATATAATTTTGAGAAAATTTTAATTCACATATTTAAAGCTGGGTTTCAGATAAAAATTTTATGATTTAAAATGAACATAATATATTAATATTACCTATTCAAAATATGTTTGTAGAATTTTTAAAATGTGTCGTTACACGTAGCTAATAGATATAAAAAATATTCTCATGTGTCATAGGTACTTATTATTTTATAAAATAACTTATGTAGTACAAATTATAAGTACCTATTCCAGTTACTTTTGTTATAAAATTTGTCACAGATAACGAGCTTATGAATTTAGACCAGTATTGCAGACATGCATTGTTCAAAATAATGAATAACAGAAATTTACTATTTTTCATATTTAAATGTAAATCTACTTGAGCAACACTAAAAATAAGTCTATCACACGGGCCGAATAACCATTTGAACTGGCTATTTATATGTTTGTCTTCAAACGCTACAGTGTATATGGTTTAGAAGTTGCCAAAGAGTTCTCATAAATTATACATCAATAATTTAAGTGTATACATTTATAATCATCCGTGAACATTTATTAACGATAACTTTCTTTTAAACTTGAACCTGGTGTCGAGTAATGATAAAAAAGAACACCTTTGCCATTATATTATGATATAGCTGCTAACCCTCTCTAGCTGTTTTAATCGTGGACCTTTATCTAATTAATATTTGTATAACACTTAATGTAAAAAATCATGTTTGTTTTCTAGCGTACACCAAATAAATATTCTAAATGCAATTAATATTTTTTTTCTAATTTCAAAATTTTAGAACTTACCTTTTAAGGCTATTGTGTTTACTGTATATTTTAATGAAATACTATACTTATTGTTATAGTACTGTATATATTATATCCGGTATTGTTAAATATTTTACATGCAAATGTAAAGAGTACCTACTTTAAGTACTACTAATTATAGTCATGAACTACACAAGGAATAGTCAGCATTGTCTCTGTTACAAACGGATCATTTAACGGTTAACATCGCACCGTCGCTATTTTTAAAAAAAACGTTTGAGTTACGAAGTACAAACGAACAGACAACGTTACAAATATATTGAAAAAAAAGTTAGTTAAAATTCAGTAGTTAAATATACCATAGGTATAGGCTTCAGGTTCATGGATAATAAAATAAATGTGTTTTAACATTTGTTGAGATGTTAGATGCATCATTTAATGTGGGTTTTTTAATAGAATTGTTCCATATATTTATTACCTTTTATATTTTAAAAATATGTTCTCTCGTTTTTGAGACGATCTCGGAAATTACTTACTCGATTTACTCGTGGTTTTTGTATAATATTGTAAATAATTTATGTCCACAGGACATAGATTATGTATAAAATAGACCCTATTTCTGCCTTCGGGAAATTGTGTGGTGAAAAGGAATATATTTTTTATCGCATCTATTTGGGTTTCAACTCTACCTTAATTTTTTTTATATATATACCAATAAAAAATAAAAAAGACATGCAATACTTACAATACAATAATATTATAACAATGTTTATAATTATAAAAATAACAATAATTAAAGCATATTATTATGATTTATAGTTAATCGTAAATAATAAGAATACTTAAATATAATATTATATAATGTTGTTTCAGCGGACAAGCCATATGCGGCTATTGAACAGTCTTCCGTCCGTCACGCGACGGACTCAAAACCAGCGAATTTTGCCGCAGCGGCAGGTCGACGAAATCATCATGCTCAACACCAAACGTACCAACAGCATCAGTTACCAAACCGAAATCATTCAACAAATATTAGTCCACAAAATCATCACGTGGAATCTTCAACTGTAACATTTAATGAGGGTAAGTGAAATAAACCAAAAAAATTAAAAAGTAGATTTTAATTTATATGAACCAGGCACCTATCCTCTTCTCCGATCTGAACACACATAAAAACAATAATTATTATGATGTTATTTCACTGAAAAAATCCATACATGTCTATTATGTATAAGTATGATGGTTTTAAAATAATACTATAATGTTTAATATTTGCAAATAAACGACTTATTGTGACATTTTGTTTTAAGACTTCGAGTTTTAAGCGTCTTCTGTATGTAACTATGTTTTCTTATTTATAGGTCTAATATAGTAACAGTTACTAAATTTGAATAAATAAAAAAAAAAATTAGGCACATGAGTATAATATAATTTATTAGTAGTTAAACATCAATATAGGTAGTTGTATACATTGTTATAATATTAAATCATTTGATATGAAAAATTTTATTTCATTATAAATTTCATTAATGATTAATGAATAATAGATATTTTCACATTAATTCATACGATAATCTTATTTACTACTTTTATTTAAAAATAAAAAAAATAATTTAAATGTTTATGAATAGAATGATTATGATTTTTTTATAGGAAGAATAATAATGATGAACTGTGAAGTTAAAAATGCTGGATCCTAAGACAATTTAATAACGCATATGTATACTAATTAATAGGTACTCCAGTACTAAGTACGAATTAATAATAACAATATTATACGTAATATATTACATAGACATTGTTCGTAGGATCGTGTAACAATAATAATTGATAACTAATAAAATTACAAAAGTGAAGTGTATACACTATACACCAAAGGTTCTCAAAATTTTTTTTTTGCGTACCACTTAGGTGTATTATTAATCAGTCACGTACCACTAATGACTAAAAATACAAATTGTACAATTTAAATACTTTACTTTTTAGTTAAATACATTTATTTTAAATAATATGGCAGTAAAATATTGCAACATAATTATTTTTATTCATTAGTTTTTTAAAATAAAATATGAATTAAATAACAAATTTTCAATGAGATCAGAATCGAATATTTATTTTTAATTTTCCGTTCTACCGCCACGTGGCCTTACGCGTACCACCATGTAGTCTTTCACGTACCACTAGTGGTACGCTTACCACAGTTTGAGAACCGCTGCTATACACTATGTTAAGTTGAGCTTGTACCGGATTTTTGTCTTATGAATTAACGAATAAAGTAAATAGTCAACCACCCATTATAGCGGACAAAAAAAAGCTCTCACTGATAACGGTCAATGTGACTATAAGTCTCGGAAATGCGTACGTACAAAATGAAGATATAATCATATACCTAGGTAGATAAATTATTTACAACTCGTTTATAGCTAGAGCTGTTTTCTCTTAACGGGAGACACTCGTTATTTCAATAACATAAAAAGTTTTTTAAAATATTATTTTTTTGTTGTATAATTTGAAGTCATTAAAAAATAATATTAAATAGTTTTTATTTTTAACGTTATTATTTTTTCAACTGTTAAGTTGAGCTTGGTTAAAATAACATTTGCTTAAATTTCTTAAATTATTTTTTGTATTGTTTTCTTTGCGCTCGTGAAAACTATTGAACATCGATAAATGACTTCATCAATACTGAAATGTCTTATGTAGGTAGTAACTAGTAAGTATAAACTAGACTCGGTCTCAAAACAATATTCATCTAATTAAAAATCATTTAGAACTCCAACCAAAAATATTTTTCACAGAAAAAATTACAAAAAACTCATAGAAATATCAATATATTAATTGCTTTACTTGGAATTTAAAACAGTAAAATCATAATTATTATAATATACATAATATTTTGTTAGTAGGAGGTAGGTAAGTAGGTGACAACATATTTATTAAATAATATATTTTATTTTTACTTTGGGAAACAAATGTAGAGAAAGGAATTTATAGCATATTTTACAACCCAGAGAGTATTTATAAACTGTTGATAAAATATTTTCATTTAATTGTAAATACAATTACTAAAAAAATTAAGTTTTTACCGTAAATTTTATATTTTAAAATTATACATTATTCGTTTTGATATCCTTGTAATTATGTAAGATTTATTTGTATGAAATAAATAAACGCTGAAAACCAAAGGCGTATTAGTTCATGTAAAAATGCTTGGCGAAAACGCCTATTTTAATTAGATACTCAAGCCAATTTTTTTCATATGAAATATGAAAGATCATTATTGAGTTAATAACATGTTTCATAGGTATGAAAATGTAATGTGTTAGATAATTTAATGACGGCATTAAACAAATTATACTGCACACATACAATTTATATATTATGAACTGCGGTCTTTTGATTTTGTATTATGTAATGATTATTTTAGAATCTTAAATATTATATCAAGAAAATTTATATTTTTTTTCAAAAGATATTAATAAAAGAAATTCAAAGTTATATTTATTACCATGTTATGTAGAATAGGTGGTCATAATGTTAAATTATATAACTTTAAATAAGAACATAATATTATGGAATTACATTTAAATGGGTGAACATTTCAAACGTACAGAAAAAAAAATATAATTTGGAAGTGATAATTTATTAATTTTATAAAACAGAACAAAAAAAAATAATAACTAAAATATAAATAGTATATAGCAGTTGCTAGGCGTCATTAAGTATTTAAATTCATCACTTTGTAAGTAATTTACTACAGAATGTATAATTTAATATATATAATATAACAGTATTTTAATATAATATAATATTATGAATGATAGAATTGAGTAAATTAGTTAACATACCAAAGATAAAATAAATAAAATAGTACATTTTTAGTATAATATATTAATATAATTTTAGATTCGTTATTAGTGTTTACTGTTTAGTTATTAAAAATCCATTGATTCTGTCTATGTGATTGCTTCAGGGAACGCATGAATAACTTATACCACAATTCTTTGAACTTTCTCAGGAGTAACTATTCCTAGAAAATATATAGTTTGTACTGGGTGTCCGCTTTAAAATGAGAACTTTTTGTTATTTACCATTTAAAATGTATTTATTTGACTAGTTCTTATTCTATTTGAGAGGCTTTGTGTTTTCTAAAAAAAAGTATAGAGCTATATTATAATCCTACAACAGTATTCCAAGTTTCGAATACTGTGATAAGAAGTGCACGGAAGTGATTATTGAAAGTTATGAAAAATTGGTTAATTTTGTACACTTAGACAATCAAACTGGTGATATCAAAAAAATCAAGATACCATCATATATTACAGAGATGAATTTTTAATAATAATTTATGATCACATTATATTAAATAATAGTTTCTTTTCATCAAATCATTGAAAACTAAAATATATAATATATTATTGATAGTTTATTTCAACAATTTCAAGATAATTTCATGTTCATAATAATGAGAAATTAAATATTTTCTAAAATTTAAATTATTCAAACTAATTTTAAATGGGAAACAGTCTTAATTGCCACAAAAATGAATAAAAATTTTTTTATTTTTCAAATTCAATTCACATAATATGTAGTTATAAGTATTTTTTTTTCTAACTATTAAATAATAATTCCAGTGTAATGCACTTTTTAATCTGACAAAATATAAAATATGCTGTATGTATTGTTTCACGCGCATAAATAAATAATTGAAATTTTATGATCAAATAATAAAATAAATAAATACGATTTCCAAATGATTATTATAATACCATATATATTTTTTTAAATTTGTAATCGCCGGAAAACTGTTCACATATATTTGTAAAAGAGCCAATGTTCTACTAATATTGACTTAAACATTTGTAATGTAATACATAATGTAATAATAATATTATATTCTAAATATTTCAAAAAATCTGAAACACTGTTTGTTTCATAAACACTTAAAATATTATTAAAAAATCTATCAACAATTTAGTAAACCGAGATTCACTTGTAAAGTTTTTGAAAAAAAAAATCAGATGAAACAACTAAAATCATTATATATTTACGAGCTAAATATGACGGTTATAGTATATTATTATATAATAATATTATATTTCTTAGCGAGTTGATATCCATTAAATTTTCATTGAATGATTTTAATGATACACGATTTCGCTCTTATATATTTTTGCGGGTAATGGTGTGGTACACAGGGCACTTAAGGACAATGACCTAGTCCCTTATTGATTCTACTGTTTCAAATGCATGTGCGTAATATTATCAACATTATTTTTTTTATCTTCAATATATTTATAGATCATATAAGTGAAAGATGACAAACTACATATAAAAATATTTCAAACAGTATTTTAAGTCATGATTATGTTTAACTATTAGTCGATCTCCAAAAAAATATAATCTAAATATTTTTTTTATAAAATGTATTGATTATAACTATAATTTATTTAGAATAAAAAAAAAAATAGATTATGATTCTCAAACAATAATATTTGTCCATTAAATTAAAACATTCATGCATTATTACATAACTTACATTCACATATTTATTCGTTAGTTTTACCTATATTTTATATACGAATGTGCAATGCTCATGGTTTAAAATTTATAAAATAAAGTTTAAGTAAAATAAATTATGGTTAAATTATTTTCATCGTTTAGCTTTATAATATATAGTTTACAGCAGCGATTCTCAAACTTTTTTTCGCGGAACCCTTGATATGCTAAAAAAATTCACGGAGCCTTAAAAACTTGAAATACCAATTTTACAACTCAAACAATATTATGGACCAATACATTGCTAATATACAAACTTTATACACTATAAATTTAACTTGTAACAATTTGACGAGTAATAATTTATGTACTTAAATCAGATGTGCCCACGTAGCCGTTAAATTAGTCTCGCGGAGCCCTAGGGCTCCATGGAGCACAATTCGAGAACCGCTGATTTACAGTTTAATTAAACTTATTGTTTAATAAATAAATTCATTATATTATACTATATTATGGCTAAAATATAACTCAATTTTTATTTCTATAGATGAATATACGAAGATCACAACTCCTAGGCAAGATGTATTGTTCAAAAAAGGTTACTTGGGAAGACGTAAGCATAATAGTGTACCAGTTATTACTGAACCTTTAAATGAAAATGAAGGTCAGTAACATTAAATCAAAATTATAATTTCACAGAATAAATTTGTAATTGATATAAGTATAACTATGTGTTTTAGATGGTGTTCCAATTGACATCAACCCCTTGGATGAGTTGTGTGCTCATGGTGAATATGTTGACCCATCTGCGATATACATTCTTAATGGTATGTAATGATTATAAACTGTAAAATGTGATCCATCAACGAATAAATGTGATTAATAATGTTCTTCTTTTTTTAACACTTAAAGCTCATTCAATCCGAGACGTACTGATGTCTATTATTTATCGTTTTTTCAATTTTAAGTGTTTACCTATTTTATTAGGTATTTTTTGTTGTTAATTTATTCATTTTAAAGAACCCAAAGTTAAATATTTGTAAATAGATTCAATTGAAGGGGGGTGGAGGTTGCGCAGGAGGACGGGTACCCCAATTTATTTTTCAGAAATTTTAGCGTACCCCTGCCATAACTTTTACGGCACAATAGCTTTTAGGACAAAATGGGGCTCTCTTTTTTTTAAAACTCAACGGAGTCCCTCTTTACTTTAATTTTGCCAAATCGATTACTGGATATATTGTACTTACACTTTATAACCTGACATATATTATAAATATAAGAAAATCGAATAAATAAACAGTAACGCGACTTAAAAATATTACTAGAAATGAAACTGACCATTTTAGAGAATTTTAATTTTGTTGGTAAAACAAAGTTCGCTTTTTACATAAATACCTATTTCCTATTACATAAAGTATCTAAATAAGTGCAGGGTTAAAATTAAATAGTAGGTACACAATAATAACGTCAACAATTTAAAAAGGTTTTTTTCGTGTAATTTACTTAATTAAAAATCATAAGTATTTATTTAGATACTACATTTGGTTTAATTCTAACACAATGTGAAATTCCCTTGACCGACGAAGCATAAAATACTTATGTGATATTTGTTGGACCCTTAGGTGGTGGATACGAGATCTACGATCCGTATACTGGTAATGTGACTATGTTGATGGGGCCGCCACCGGGTCATTATCCACCGGTCGGACATCCGATGCTAGCGGCAATGTCATATCAGCCAATGCCAATGCAACCTGTCGACTGGTATAACCCTTCGAACGCAAATTCCGACTGGCTATCCGGGGGTGCCGTGTATCAGACGAATAACAGAAATCATAAGAAATCAACGACTGCCGATGCTCAGCAGGTAAAAATCGATTGTGTTTTAATCTTGTTATGAATGTTTGACATCCAGCTATCGTAATTCTTTTGAATGGTGATATTATTATTATCTATATTGTCGACGCGAGGCTAATTATTGGTGAAAATATGCCTTCTTGGAAAATCATCCTTAATCTATATGTTTATTTAATGTTCAATATTAAGATTATTTTGAATTTATCACAGAACGGCAGTGCTCAGAGTTCAGAAGTGAGTATTAGTGCCCAGGAATCGAGTCTGGACGATCAGCAGAGTTTATATCAGTCACCACAACCGTACAATATGTACCCAGGTTATATGTTTGGCGCTCCTTTGTACAATTATAATGGTGAGTAACAAAAACAGGAAAATAATAATTATCACTTGTTGTCAAAAAAATGTCTCATAAATAAAAAATAAATAAATGACAAGAGGTACAGATAATAAGCGTAGATATAATCTAATATTATTATTAGTACATAATACGCTTACAGTAATTATATTCCATTACTATTTACATACAATTAAAACTTCTTTGATGAAGGATATTTTATAATTACCAATTTTTATGATATCTGCTAAATTGTCTACACAGGTGTTAACTATCTGAGATGAGATGTGAGATGTTATCAATTTGATAGCAAGTAAATGGTATTAGGTTATAATCAAATAATCATACTATCAAGTACTTTTCAACAAAACACACTACGATCGGCGATGACTATGACCTGAATATTATTAACTTATAGTTCATGTCCATTTAGATTACGTACAAGTCATTGCCAAACATTCCATACGTCTAATTTAACTTTGGCTTCGATAGCCAGAAAATATGCTGGTACATAACTTACATCCCGACGATTAGCACACAGCCATAATATTATTAGGTGATGAATGTTACCAATCAATATCACAACTCCCGACATCATGAAATAGACAACGTGTCTATTCTTCTCGTTATTTCCTGTTTGAACTCGACGCCAAGTTTTCCCGTTTTAGTCCCAGTTTATTTTATTCATATTTATGAACGTCGGATAAAATGAACACGGTGTTTTTTAACCAGTCTTATTGTTCTTTACTCTATATGATGTAGTGGAATGGAGCCAAAAGGCATAACTTCAAATAACTATTTTTATAACAAGCATTTTTTCTAGCTAAACGGAAGGTGAATTTATACACGTACATATTTATAAAAGTAATTTACTAGTTGAAAATCTCAAAAGCGATAAATGATTTTTAATTTATGTTGTAAATGAATTAGTTGTGATTTCTAAATTTTACTAATTATTTCATTCTACAATCTCTGTTTTAATATATATTATTATTACTCATATTAATCACATATTTTAATTATTATAAAATATGTTGCCTTTTTATTGTATACACATAATTGCATATTATATAAATAATATGCTTAAATACAATTAAATAAATAAAATTAAATAGTTAAATTTTATTTAACTGAACAGAATTTATTTTTGGCACAGTATCTTATATATTAATAGGTTTTCATGAGGTTAGGTATAAAAAAAATGATTTTAAAATTGATGTATACCCTTATTACATACATAAATACCTACTTCGTTAGACAGACAAATACTACGTATAAATATTGAATTTATTTCTATTTAATTTTCGTTAAAAGTCATAAATAGGGTATTTTTTAAATCTTCAAAAGCTGTTTAGTATATTAAATGAATATAATATTTTGCTATCTGATTTAATAAACATAATAGAGAGAAAAGTTTAAAAAAAATAAACATTGAATATAATACAAATATAACTCAAATAACCTTAATTGTAAATGATATATAGTATAGGTTATTTGTTAATTTTAGGTGTAAGCATTCAAGTTCCACAGTCACAGTCTCCTCCTTCGCCTTCAATTAGTTGTGATTACACTAACGGAAAACGGCGTAAGAAAAAGAAACGTAGAAAGCGAGGAGATGTAAGTATCTTTACACAAAACCTTACTTACTAAAAATACTCAAAAACTAATTCGTGTCAAATTAGTTAGATTTGAATATCTGATCAATGTTTAGTAAAAACTATACTTATACGAGTATTATTCATATAGGTTTATTTTACAAATGTAATAGGTACAACTTGGTTAATTGTTTTCCTTGCGCTTTATCATTAAGCTATTTTGAACGTTTTGATGTTAACTATAATGTTCTGTTAAATTATATTATTTAAAAATAAAAGTAAATTGACATTCCACTAGGAACAAGTGGCGTGGAAATAACTCACAATTGACATTTCAAAAATAAAAAATAAAAAAGGAATTAGTTACTCTGGCAATCACTAACACTATCCGAACACAAAAGAATTAAAGGTAAAAGGTCAATAATGTGGTTTAAAAATAAATCTATTTATGCTATGAGAACGTCTATCACAGTATTCGGTATCGAATAGCGATTAATTACATTTTAAACCATAATATAAATATGATGAATATTACAACGTCATTTAAAAATTAAATAAAAAAATCTAATTGAAAATTTAATTTAAAAATAACATTTTTAACAGAGACTTTTAAAAATGAATTGCTTTTGCCTTGTTTAAAATTAAAACAATAAAACACTTAATTTAAATTTATGGAACAGTTGTTCAATAAATATTACCATCTTATAAATTTATTTATATTTCTTTTTAAACATTATTCAGTTAATCAAAATTAAAATAATTTAAAGAAAAGAGTTTTATAATTTGTGAAATGTGAACTAAATGTTACTATGTGCTAGTGTACCTACTGAATACAGATTCAGATGATTTATTATAATTTAAAAAATATTAAGATAAAATATTAATTGTATTGTTTTATATAAATCTTTTAAGACTTACATAATTAAACGAGTGATTAACTAATAATTTTGAATGCATTTATTTATGAAATATTATTAAAAATTATTTTATTTTTAGGTAACTGATGAATATTCAGATTCTAGTTCGGAAGAACAAAAGAGTCAATCGGGTGCTAGTTGTGACCTCGTACTGGACTCGGAAAAGACCTCTGATTCGGGTGTATTAACAAACAATAGTGGTGGTTCGACGCCAGTGAATGTCATACCCGTCCAGTTATCCCACAGCGCACCACCATTCCATATGGAATGTCCGCCGCCGTTTGAAATTTTGCACGGAACACCGATCCTCCTTCATCATCATCCAGAACAAATAGCCGCATATTATCAACCGATACCACAATACGCGGAACAATTAGCCCCCATCGGTTACCAGGTTATACCAGAAGAACAAGCTGAAGCATCAGAGATTACTGATGACCAACCGGATGCCGAGCCAGCTCCTAGCTATTCAGCAGAAAACTCTGACTCAGGAATTAGCTCTCCAAACAGTGAGGTAATGGTCAAAGGATCTGCAGAAAATAAACATGAAAAACCACAAGCTGTTATTGGTAACAGTGGACAGCCGGCGACTAAAAAAAGTAGAAATAAGAAGAGCAAACAGCGAGAAAAAACTACTACAGAATCAATTATTAAGAAGAGTAAAGACTTGCCGAAAAACCAACATGAAGGAAGTAAGAAATCGTCAAAAATTGCCAAAGAACCAGCCATCATAAAAAAATTAAACGCCAAAAAGAACAAATCTAAGCCAGAACAAGAAAAAATAGAAACTTCAAAACCACTCAAAGAAGAGCAATTGAAATCAGAAATAGAAAACATTTCAGAGGAAATTATTCAATTGTCAATTAGTCCAGAAACAGAGTGGATACAAGAAGAAGAATTCTGTTCGTTAGAATGTACTCCCAGGTCTACAACAGATAATATTCAATTTCAATTCACCAAGACACAATCACTTGATTCATGTGAATCCGTGGAAGAGGAAACGTTTGCGACGGCGGTGAACACCGGAAATTCTGATACGGAGAACGAAATTAGGCAAGACGAAGTTGGAAAACTAGAATTGGCATCGCCTATCAATGCAGCAATTCCGGGACCGATTACAGAAGCCGTGACAAAATGGTTAAATGATCAAGGTGGCTTAATGTTAACTCCATGTTTAGATGATTCGGGCACTGATGATGGAGAACTCAGTGAATACGACGATTTTGAAGAACACTTAAGTACAACTAGTCCAAAAAACGTGCAAGGCAACCCTTACCCTGCGCTGTCTCGTAGTGACGGGTCAAGGGTTGCTGGTTCTTCATCTCACGATCAACGACAAAGTGGACTTATATCCAGTGGCATATGTTGTTTAACTCAATAATTATTTAGACAAGGTCATTATATTTAAAACAATATAAACATTGTAATTATTTATGGTTTAACCTGTACAAAAAAAATAATACGATAAGGACACTATTTACAGGGCATGAGAAATGCATATACAATGGCTGACCTCTTGAAAATTAGGCCCTTTGTACAGTTCCTCAGGCATACATTAAAAATTAACAAATTAATCACTTCTTTGAATAGTCTTTTTTAATATATCTCATTCTAAGTTAAGTTTTCAATGCTATAAGAAAAGAAAAATTTGCATTTAAATTCTTTTTAAATGATTATTTTTAGGTCGTTTCATTATTCATATAATGCAAATTTTTCTTTCATTTTTATAAACCATGGAAATTTGGTGTAATTATGAGACTGCTTTTTGGATCTCCTCTTCAGGAGTAATTTGTTAATAAGTTCATTATAAAATTTGTTAATCGTTATCATTAAAATAAAATATTTTTGTCGTTAACAATCAAGTTTAAAATTGCATAACAATTAAATATATATAATAATCATTAAAAAATATTGTTATCTTTGATTTGCATGTTTAAATGGATATGGATGGGTTCGGTATCTCTGATTAAATACAAAGAAATGAAATGTTTCATTGATAGTCAACAATATTATAATATAACAATGTTATTTTTGTAATGTTTATTACTTATAGGCTATAACTTATTAACTGTATATTGCAGAGATCAATTCAATTTTATTTGAAAATATAATAAATTTGGATTTACTACTTCTCCCCGCTACTCCCAACATTGATTTTTCAAATTAACGGTTATTTAAGTATAATATATATATATTATTTATATATATATATATATGAATATTCTGGAAAACGAGGTTGTAAAGTGCCACTAAAAGTCATTAATATGTATTATGAAAAAAAAATACTTAATTGTATTGAGATTTACTAGGTATTAGCAATCTCAGTAACGCTCAACTACTTATTTCAAAGTTCATTTAATATATACACAAAATACCTAAATTATTGATTATTTTATTTAGATTCTTAAATGGTCCAATTAACCATCAAAATTAGGGATATTTAATAGGAACTATAATTTAGAATACTTAATGTTTAATTTATCATAAGTAGTACATAAGATAACAAATAGTAATAATAGTAGCCGATAACAACGGTACTGTCTGAATTTGGTGCTTATACTTAAAAATGATATTACTACAATTTAGTTTAATTTTAATAATATATAGCTAATATGTAAAAGTTGATATAAAAATAAAAACAAAACATTATTAGTTTAAATTGTTTGGGTGATATTTAAATACGCATAGAATGAGGCTGCCTGGATATTATTGTTGTGTTATTTTATAGAAATTTAATTTGTTATGAAACATTTAATAATTGGTTTAGGGTGTTCCAAATGTATACAGTGTTTTTATAAAACATTATTTTTTCTAAAACAATATTATCATTGATATTTTTTATGATATGCGAATGTTTAATTTTTAAAAAGTACATATTAATAATATAATATCCCTTCTTTATATCCATAAATTTGTTCTTAAATAAATGGGTTACCTATGTTCACCTACTTGAAATATGTATTAATAATTAAAAAATGTGATGTCATAATGTTTTATTCACCCTTGCCGATTTTTCAAGCTATATTCGTTATAGTTTTAAAGATTTTAGTGCACAATTGTTACAAAAGTTATTTCAAAATAAAATTGGTTGTACTTTATGCATCAATAAACATAACTTCTGGCATAGTTGATGTGTACCTAGGCTATGTTAATATTAATAGTAAAAAAATACATGTATGGCCAATTTTATTCTGTTAAATATTTAGAAAATATGTTATATATATATATTTTTTTTTTAATAGCCTATTATTATTGTTATTTAACAACAATATTTTTATCTTATTGATGATGTAGTTATTAAAAATTTATTAGATGTAATAATATGTATTGCTGAGTTATTAATATGATTTGGAGTAAAATTATATGTTTAGCAGTTTACTTACACATAAAGAAAAAAGTCAATAATATTGTAGGTATGACAACAAATAAATGTATACATACTTGTAATTTTCAAAAGTCATTGTCATAATATGGTCCAATAGGTTATAACCAATTTTAAATTATATTACCAACCTATATTGTAATACTATTAATGCACTAACTAAATTATATCAACACTTAAAAAATCAGTATTAAGCCAAGGATATTTTAATGTTTACTATTATATACATTTTTTTTTACATATACATTATACATAGATACTTATATATAAAATATCTATAATGTAACAATATCATCACCCCCATTCCCTTGTCTGGTTTGGCTTAATTTGTGCAAGAATATAATATTATGTTTGTTTTATATAAAAATAAATAAATATATATAAATATATATGATATACGTATAGTTTGTGTGTGTATATATGCATATATATATATATATATATATATTATTTATTTATAATTATTACAATATACCTGTATTTTGTTATGCAAAATGCTACAAGTTTAGGCTTTTGATAATTAAGTGCCTTAGGTCATTCCTTTATAAGCGAAATTATTTGAAACGGAATTTGTTTTGTTTTCGTTCCACAAAATCGCGTCACTGTCTCGTACATAAGACATTGAAGATCGTTAATTTATGATTGTGTACTGGTTGATATATGCATGCTAAATATATTTTATTTTCCAATTTTTGGAGAAAAATAGCATATTTAATGTTTATTAAATAAATATATGAAAACCAAAATGTTTTGTTGTTTTTTTTTCTATATATATTTTAAACATTGGCAGAACTAAAAAAAGTTCTATTTAATGTGACAAAAAAATTAAAACGTCTTCAACATGTTATAATAGTCTATTACATGGATGGCCAATTTGCGGCTCTCGTTATAGTCATAATAATATATGACTCACTTTTTTTTTTTTTTATATAAAATCAATATTTGCTGATTATTATTATACATTTTAATGTTTTTAATATACATTTATCAAAATCGATCAAATTATACAAAATATATTTATAAAAATTTTGGCTCTTGGTATATTCATATTTATTCACGTGGCTCTCGAACATATTTATGTTGGCCATTCCTGGTCTATTATAATATGAATGGTTAAAATCTGTTAACCTAATCTTAACTTTTTAAAACTGTTTTAATAGATATTATCATTGATTATATATTATAGTTTATCTATATAGATTCTATATAGAATAAATGATATTATTGGTATTATTTAACTAGACAGTGGACAATCAACAATCATTTAGATTTTTGTTACTAGATGGCGTTATAATATACGAATATACGCCTTTATTTTCATCCGATTTCTATGTGGGCCAAAATAAGGTTTACATTTTTGTTATGACCACCCAACTACAGATTATACAATTATTTGTAACGAAGGGAAATTCAAGATCTTATGATGGCAAATTAATATAATAATAAATCAATAATTACAAAATATTATTGATAATTTGATCAATTATTACCTATGTCAATATTATGGTATAATAAATTATTTCCTGATATCTATATTCTTAGTTATTTTTGTAACAGCAGATTATAAATTATAACATAATCCAATTTGTACTGCTTGGCAAAAAAATAGAAAAAAATTAAAAAAGCGGGCAAGTGAGTACCGCTCTGCTGTACATTAGGTGCCGTATGGATCATTATTATATATTATAGGAGTGTTAAATTTGAATCCAATGATAGTTATCATTGTATACGAAAAACGATTCTGAACGAAGATGATTTGTCAGCCTAGGATATAATTTCCAGTGGTTGGTAAAAAAGGTGGTTTATGTTTATGGCCTGAATACACCAAAATTTAAGTTCTTTTATAATTATTGTAAGCTAAACTTATGAAAAATCTTGTATTAAATTTTCTACTCTTAGCTACCTATACAAACATTTTTATGAATTACACCTACAAAATAATTTGCAAATATTCATAATTTTGACGAATTTTCGTCAAAATTTGAACTTCAAATGCTAATAAAAAAAAATTGTGCCTATGTATTCTTATAATTTTTTAATCACTATAAGAATAACATATGAGGAACTTTGTATAAAATTTTCAAGTATTTTGATAGGGCCAAAAAAATTTTATCAACACTTCAAAAAAAAATTTTCTGAAAAATTGAAAATTTCAGTTGTCTATAAATAGCTCAAAAAAACTCAAAATATTTTGAAAATTAAATCAAGCAAATAAAATGCCAATCTAAATAACTTTTAAAATTTTCAAGTATTACGACTTATACTTTTTGAATTATAACAAATATCAAAAATCGTTTCATTCACAGTAGACTTAAGTAATTTATAGAGAAAAAAATTTAATTAATTTTTAACAATATTGTAATACCTCACTGTTATATAACAGTGAGGTCAGTTATTTTTCAATTAACATACCAACATTTATAGTAACTAATTTCAAAAAAAATGCTTTTTTCAATATTTTTTTTATAGATGCACACTACAAATTTTTCTCAGATTGACAAACTGACAAATAATGTGGGTTTTAAATATGAATTATATATTTATGAGTCTTAGAATATTAATAAACGATTAAAATATGAAAAACAAAGTTTATTTTGTGTACACAAACAATTTTATTAATATATTATTTTATGGTATAACAAAGGAAATTTTTTTTTTTTTAATAAATGAATGAAAATACTTAAAAAATTAATATTATGAAAAAGTATGGACTGGCAGGAACGGATGACGGCCGGCCGCCCGTGCTCGGCCGACGGGATTCCTAGGCGAAAACTCGGGGTGAACCACCGCACTGGTTCGTGTGTCCGATATGTCGTTTTCGCCTAAGTGCCCCGCAGGTCGAGTTCGAACTGCCGGCCGCCGATGCCGCACACCGATTAGCCCGGAAACGCTGCGGCCGGTTGCAAGAACGTCTCGCAACCGGTCGCAGCGTAGACCGCGCCGCATGGTGTAACGGACATCCATTCTACCGCTATACTTAGCTGAATTTGTTTAAAATCTAATTTGACCGGTAATAGTCTCGATGAATAAGAGTTAAGTTTTCCTTAAACTGACAATCTCTCATTAAATGCTTCGATTTCGTGAGTGAATTCATCTTTATAATCTTCCTCGCCTGATGACGCCGCACTGCACCCACAACAGCAGATGGTCTTGAAGACCCTGCGGAGACCTCTCCGCAGGGCCGACAAGAATCGACTCTTTTTCTTTTCCAACGGAACCGTCTTGTCCTTGTCAATTATAGATGTTTGTTTGTCACTTTTTTTCTCGCCTGACGACAATGCCTGTACTTCCGTGAGGCTCACCACCGCGGGCGGTGCAGCCACCGCAACATTTTCCATGTTGGGACCGAATGTTTCAATAACACAAGTCGAAGTTTCAACCGGCGCATTAGTATCCGCTTCCATGAAACTGATGACTTCCGTCGTCATCAGCTCCGTGGAATGCGCCAGTGACAACGTCTCTTCTTCTGCGGGGCACACCGCCGACTTCGCCACTTCAATATTGTCTTGGTCAATTATAGATGTTTGTTTGTCACTTTTTTTCTCGCCTGACGACAATGCCTGTACTTCCGTGAGGCTTACCACCGTGGGCGGTGCAGCCACCGCAACATTTTCCATGTTGGGACCGAATGTTTCAATAACACAAGTCGAAGTTTCAACCGGCGCATTAGTATCCGCTTCCACGAAACTGATGACTTCCATCGTCATCAGCTCCGTGGAATGCGCCAGTGACAACGTCTCTTCTTCTGCGGGGCACACCGCCGACTTCGCCACCTCAATATTGTCCGACTCGAGACCGGGCATTTCAACTTCACAAGTTGGAGTATCAACCGGCGCATTGGGGTCCGGTTCTACGAAACTGATGGCTTCCGTCATCAGCTCCGTAGAATGCGCCGGTTTCAACGTCGGCTCCTCACCTGGATAAACCACCGGAACCGCCACCTCGACATTTGTCTTCACAGTACTGGGACTTTCAATATCAAAAGTTGATGTTTCGTCCGTTGACAATACTGGCGACACATCCTGATGATATAGATCATATTCAACACCATTTGAACTGGTTGTATCCATAATTATACGTATATTTTACGTATATTTTGACTTGAAATATAAATACAAATTTATATTTATATAGAAAATACAATTTAGGTATTACAAAACTTTTTGTACAGAAAATTGTTTAGATACCTAGCGAGTATGAACAGTAAGTGAATCAAAAATTGTCTCTATGATACACTTCATAGAATATCGCCTTGACAACAATTAAAAATGATATAACAAAATACTATGAACAGCCAATAGATGTATTAAAACTCTTAAATAAAATACTACAGTTTTTATAATTTAATCATATTATATTATTTGACAAATTTTATTGGAAAAAAATTTGTAATTTACCTAATATTTACTGTTATAAAATACTAAATAGTAAATTTACATTCACCCGTAAAATAACTATTACTGTTAATGTTTTATGGTATAATAGATGTGCCTCGCTCTGGTGTGAAATTCGGTCTAAGTGAAATTCGGTCTAAGTGATATTCGCTCCACGTGAGTACCCTAGGTCGGAGACGGGACTGTAAAGAAAATATCGTAAAAAGTCTAGTAGTCACAATTTTAGTTAACCTAACCTTCGAGGGGGTCGGTGTGCCTCGATTTCTGGGCTGGTGGAAGCCGCCTTTGGCGCCTTTGAGGGGGTCGTGTAAAATCGTGTTATCAGGAATTCGGTCGGAAATTGTAATCGGGTGTCTAGAAAAGAAATCATACACTAAAAAAGTAAGAAAAGCACTGAAGTCGAGTAAATAAATACGAAAAATTTTAATTAAGTGTCTAGCTATTAGTCCTAAACTGGTGTAATACCGTTTCCCATTGCATGCCCTGTCTTTTGTATATAAAAAAATGTATTTAGCGAAAATGGTAGTCGAGTGTCTAGCTATCAATCATCACATCACGTAACTAAATCTGTATCCTAAATCTATATCTGACAATACAATCCACCTGCGCCTCCGACGTCGAAAGTCTAATGTTGTATTGTAGGATAATTAGTATAAAGTCGAATAACATATTTTGAGCATTCAAATCGAGTTGTCAGTTATCATTGGGAAAAATCGAATTAAACGCAATTAAACTCACCCACCACGTAGGCAATCCGATTGCGTCGGATCGTGGACAATGTGTGAATAGTAGGTTATGATACCAATATAGTATAATATGAACAATCTCATACCGTGTCCCGTCGCATGCCTGGTTCTTTTTTTTATATTATAAAATGTATTTAGTGAAAATGGTAATTGAATGTCTAGCTATCAGTCATCATAATATGATGTAAATTGATGTCCGAAAGTTAGATCCATAATTGTCATACTTCCTAATGTCAAAGTTCAGATGTTGTTTTTGATATATAAGAAACTATAAAACATATCAGATGTCATAAAAATTGAAAACATAACAATTCAAAATTTACTCCTTTAACGCGTTATAGTAATACACTTAATAATATGTATATATACTTATAATAATAGCGGCCGGTGTGCCTCGGTGTAAGTGTGCCTCGCTCTGCTGTGAAATTCGGTCTAAGTGATATTCGCTCTAAGTGAGTACCCTAGATCGGAGATGGGATTGTAAAGAAAATATCGTAAAAAGTCTAGTAGTCAGAATTTTAGTTAACCTAACCTATCCAGGGGTTATGGAAGGCGCCGAGGGGGATCCTAACCTAACCTTAGATGGGGTCGACTGAAAATAGTTTTACGGGGAATTCGGTCGGAAATGGTAAACAGGTGTCTAGAAAAGAGATCATGTACTAAAAAAGTACTTAAGTCGATCGTTGTGTTTATAAGTTATTATCTATAGTTAATAATTAATATACCTAACTGATAGTATTATCATTGTTATCGCTCTCGGTGTAAAAGTTTATCTCGACATAATTGCCCGGCTGTTTTTGGAATGTGTAATTATGTAATAATATATATTATATTACATATACATAATATAAAAATACGAAAAATGGTAATTGATTATCTATTACTCTTCAACCAGTGTAATACGGTGTTCGGTCGCTTGCCCGGTTCTTTTGTGTTTGTAAAACAAAAAACAAATGAATTCGAAAAATTGCAATTGAGTGTCTAGCTATCCGTCCTCAACCAGTGTAAATCTATTCCTGTGAAAGTGTGATGTTAGTTCTTAAACACATACATATTATATTATAATTTAATCGACCACATCATATATTGTACAATGTACACATGTATTTGAAAATCAAATTAAAGGAATATAAAGTATTTTAAAGGACACTATAGTAAAGTGTAATATTAACAAAATTGAAAATTTCAGTTGTCTATAAATAGCTCAAAAAAAGTCAAAATATTTTGAAAATTTAACTATATACGGATACCACTGACATTAACATTTGGTGAAAATTTCAAGTATTTTCAGTGATTAGTTTTTGAATTACAACCATAAAAAAAATCGATTTGGTCGAAAACTGGTTTTGCGTAAAAATTGCCGTTTTTCCGTCATTTTTTTTTTGTTTTTCTCGATTTTTTTGAAAACTGTTGGAAATTGTTAACTTTTTACCTCTATAATGCACCAAGGATATTCACTTTTACATCGGAAACCACCCCCATAGTTTGAAATTGGAGCATTATTTCGACTAGTTATGCTGTACACAGACACAAAAACAAAAAAAAAAAAAAAAAAAAAACACACACCATTGTAAAATCAATACATTCATCACTTCGTTCAGAATCTAAAACGAATAATATAGTTTAATTTAGTTTAGTTTAAGCGATATTCGTCCAAATGTTGATAAACGAAAAAATGAATAAAGTTAAATCCCTGAAAAATAGTTACTAATTAGTATTATGTAGAAGACAGGTCACAAGCATAATAGATGATGCTATATAAATTATTAAATTTAAATCTATTTGGAAAAATTGAAATAATTGTTTTTAATTAGATTTGGTTTATTGAGCGTAAAACTGTTAAACTGTATGATTTACTATATGAAAAAAGACAAATAATTATATTAAAAGTGCATTGCTCTTATAATAATGTTTGTTATCAATATATTTATATACACTGCTGGACATTGTCCTACTTAGCTATATCAAAATCAATTTCCTGTTAGAGTCACCCACTTGTTTTATTATAAATGAAATACAAATCTGCAGTAGTCAGTACAATTTAACATGTAGAGCTTCTAAAACAAATATTTATATTTTAAAATACCAAAAATAAAAATTATGAAGTTAATAGCTTTTTTAATTATTTTGATTATTGAAAAGTTACACTGCCGGTCTGCAAATGATTTTTTAAAAGACGTATTTTCTATTGAAGACGATTTAAAAGAGCAAAAATGCTCAACGATGCAATGTCAAACGGCAGGTAAATTTATCTAAAAATCATACATATTTAGTTTATAATATAATATTATTATTGTTTAAATATACTTTTTTCAGAATAGTTTTTATGTATATTTATTTATTAGACCCTACGAAAATAATAATGTATCATATATAACAATTAAAAAAACACAATTGTAAAGCTAATTAATGAACAAAATAATGTTACAACGTTTTAAAAACTAGTATTATGCTTCATTGTTGTTATAGAATATCTGTTGAAGAGTATGAATAGGTCAGTAGACCCATGTGAGGATTTCTACGAGTTCACGTGTGGTTTGTGGGTAAGAGATCATCAAGTTAAAGCCACTAAAGTATCTTGGTATCAATATAAAGAAGCAGAAAAAAGTATAACAAATAATTTAAAAGGTAATTGAGAAATAAATATAATATTCTCTAAACTCTATCAAGGTTAAGTTAGAACATTACCTTCTAATACGGGTATACAAACAAACATGTATTTAACTATGTATGTCTATATTTTCGTCTATGACATGTTTAGAATAAACAATTTTAATTTAAATAGTAAAACGTAAATAATATTATTATACTTTTTATTTAGTACAATAAAAAATATTTAATAATATTTTTATATAATTATTGTATAATCATATATTTTAGAAATTTTGGAAGACAACAATCCTGATAAAATTTTAGATCCAGCGCAAAAGTTCTATAAAAGTTGTTTAAACTCTGGTAAATTTAAAAATTATTTCAAACATAAGATATGAGTGTTTAATATTACATTTTAATAATGTCTTTAGTTAATAATGGAATGAATATTGAATACTTAAAATCGATTATCTCATTATTTGGTGGATGGCCAATTGGAAAAAATGACTACAGTGAAAAATTACAATCTTTGGATTGGATAAAAATGTATATTTATATGGAAAAAAACTGGAAAGTTTCAACAATTTTAGATACTGGTATATCCATTAATTATTTGAATACCAGTCAATACATTTTAATGGTAAATGCGTGTGATATTTTTGCAATAATTTAAATCGGTATATATAACAATATATAGAATTATAATATATAGATAGGTCAGCCAGACTTAATGTTACCGAGATCAATGTTTATGAACCCAGATCGATATAAGACTCAAATTAACGCTTATGCAAAACTTATCGCTGGTACGGTACTTTTGTTGTATAAAGAATTTGGGTCTACATTGACTCGAAGCAGACATTTTGGAGACGAAATCGCCGATGAAATAATTAATTTCGAAATGCAATTGGCAAAAGTAAGTGTTTAAAACATTTAAAAATGTATAAATTGTATGTCTGTTATTGTAAAAATAGATACAAAGTACCGGAGAAATGAAAAAAAGTGAAAAGATATTAAGGAATCGAATAATAACAATAGACGAACTTCAAAAAGATTTAAATAACGTATCGGATACGTTTCAGGTACATAATATAGGCTTTAAATTAAAAATACAACCGCACTGTTAAACCATTTGATCTGTTATTTGTTCATGTGTTTATGTAATTTATTTTATTGTATACATTACATATAATACTTTTAACAGGTTGATTGGTTAAAAATGTTTCGACTTCTGTTTAAAGGCACTGATGTACTTCTAAAAAAAACAGAAAAAATATTTGTTAAAGAAGAAAATTATTTAAAAGAACTTGTACGGCTATTGGAAAAAACGCCAAAAAGAATTTTAAGTATGCAATAACATAGTACATAGATAACATAGTCATAATGTACTGTAAAATTGCACATTAAATATTAATACAATTAGTTTTATGTTACTGTAGTAAATTATATGTCGTGGTGCTTTTTAAGATCTATGTTATCTGATATCAAAGAAGATTTGAAAAATCTTGTTCAAGACTTTAATGTAGTATTCACTGGAGATGTTAAAGAAGTATCTAGGTAATACAGAAATAATTTTAAAGATATTTAACCAGCTAATTTAAATCTCAATAAAATTATAATACACATATAAATATCCTGTACCCTATAATATTATATGAGAAATGTATTATTTACGATCATAATTAGTTCTAATTAGTTCGATATAAATAAAAATTAACAATTATCTTAACTTTATAGCATTTAATATCATTTATTTACTGAAAAGTGATAAATAAGTAGGTAGGTATTAGTGTATTAAAATTAAGTTCATGGATGCTTTTGATAATACTTAGTAATAAACTCGTGTTACTTCATAATTCGTTAATTAGTATAAATCAACGTTATTTTAGGTGGGTGGATTGCGTATCAATTACCAGTTCATATTTTGCGTTTAATGTTGGATATAAATACGTCACTAAGTACTTCGATGAATCTGCGAAAGATATGGTGAGGGATAACAACTTAAAACACATTTTAAATCTACTTGATTTAATCACGTTATTAAAATTATACAGCTGATTTGAGTCTAAATTTCACGTTATTATTAAAATTCACAGGCTACCGAAATGGTTAATAATATACAAGAGGCTTACATGGAACGATTAGAAAACATAGTATGGATGGATTCTATTACTCGGCAATCCGCTATCGATAAATTACAGTCGATGCACAAGTTTATCGCATATCCTGATTGGTTCCATGACACTTCATTTTCACATAATAAATTAAAAATCGTAAGCACAGTAAATAGGTAGAATACAGCTATTTTATTAATAATATTTTAGTTTGCGTAACGGAAATATATTTTTATTTTACCGTTTCTAAAAAACGAATACAATTAATACAATTTTTATTTTATATGATATGGATTATAAATATTATAAGCTTTCAGATTTACGATTTATTTTCATGATTATTAAATCAAAATATTCCAAAAAATAATTGCGGTTTATGAACTTTATGATTATTATATTAATAAAATACGTTCTGTTTTAGATGAATATGACAGACAGTTATTTGATGAACTTAGAGATACTACAAAATGAATCAAATTTTAAAAAGCTTTCAAAATTAAACAATGTTCATGATCATACTGAGTAAGTATTTCTATAAATTAGTACTTTTTTGGTTTTGATTTTATTGTATAAAATGTGTTTCAATATATTATTCAAATTATAAAAATAATTTAATATAATAAATATATTCAGCACACATCAAAATGTTAACTTATCAACATAAGATAAACTACTATGCTCATTTAATTATCTATAATATGTATAGAAAAATAATAAAAACTACATGTATATATTTGTTTTATAGATGGACAACGGATATAGTTAGTGTAAATGGATACAACGATATCTACTCGAACGCAATAGGTAAAATAGTTATTTAAGTTCAATTATTTTTAATAAAATTGGTTTAGAAATCATATTAAACATTATTCTTATTCATATATATGTACGTATATAATACATAAATTATTAATTTTTCTGATAGAAGAAAAGCGTTTTAGAATAAAAACTAGAAAATATATTTTATTTATAAACATATTTAGATGCACGTAATCTAATCGATCGTCTTGCTGTACACGGATGGCAATCTGCATGCTAATGAGTATTATTAATATTTAATGTACATTTTATACTTTAATCTTCTATGTTTATCTTTGGTGAATAGAATATCTATAATATATCATATATATTTTATTTGAATTGGTATAGTGTTATTAATAGTAGTGATAGCTGCAGTCTATGTTTACTTAAATAAAGATGTAACATCAAAGTTGACTAAATAATATTATATTATATCTAAAATAAATTATGTCAGTAAAAAATATATTAGTTTGTAGAGAAGGCAAGTAGAAACCCAATTTTTTATTTTACGATTCATGGTTATCTTATAAGTTATAATCCATTTAAACGTGTTGTTTTTCACGACAGTGCCGCATTATTACATTATTATGTAAATGTATTTTTAAAAATAATTACTAGTTATTTAGGTACTTATTTAATAAACTTATTTTATTCAGTTTTACCAGCCGGAATGTTACAACTTCCATTTTACCACAAAAGTCGAATTCAGTGAGTACAAATTAAATACCAATTTCTTTATAAATGGGATATTCCGGTACTTACCTATAAATATTTTATTTTTTAATAATTTAGAGCTCTAAATTATGGAATGGTGGGCTTAGTTGTAGGGCACGAAATAATGCACGCATTTGACGATTCTGGTGTGTATATATTTTATTATGCAAATTAATTCACAAGAAAATGAGGTTTTGTTTTTTTCCAATTAGGCAGAATGTATGACAAACATGGCAATAGGCGACAATGGTGGACTCAAGAAACAATGGAGACGTTTTCAATAAAAGCGGAATGTTTCGTCCAACAGTATAATAATTATAGTTTGACTGTTCTTGGTAATCAAGTTAAGGTAGCGGATTATATTTTCAACTCAGTTTAAAATAAAAATGTATTATTATTATAGTTTATATTTAATTTTAGCAGTGTATTAAATTACACATTATGTTATGAAAAATTGTTAGCTTTTTTTTTTATACTAATCGAAGTAGAGCATGTTTGCGAATTTATTGAAGGTTAAACTAATTCTAATAAATATAACTTATATCTTTGACTACTATTTAAATAAAAGAGTTAAAATAAAAATAACCTTAATTTGTAAACACAGTTTAAATGGTCTAAATTCTTCACGCTCTTTCAGATATTAAAGTTTTTTTTTTTTGGTTATTTAAAATTTAAGAGCCATTTTCTAATTAAACCATTATACAAAATATCCTTTTTTTAGATAAATGGCCAAATGACTCAAAATGAAAATATTGCAGACATAGGTGGTTTAAGTCATGCTTATATGGCATACCAAAAGTACGTTTCGAAACATGGAGCAGAAAACCGTTTACCTGGATTAGAAGATTTGTCAGCTGAACAATTGTTTTTCATAGGATTTGCTAGTGTAAGATTTAGTCTGATGATAGTTGATATTAAAAATATGGATATTGAATGTGGATTTCTATATAAACTAAACATTTATTTTGAAGCCAACATACCAAAGAGATAAATATTTGTTATCAATCATACAGGAGCTTCTGAGGGATAAAAAAACTAATATTTAAGCAAAAGAGTAAAAAGATAGGTTAGGTTAATATATGTTACGGTTAATAATGATTAAGTATATAAGTATTAATATATTAATATAATTTATTAAGTATATATCAGTTGTGTTGGCTTAAAAAATTGTTTATAATGCAACATCCATACGTTTAATATCAACGCTTTTTATACACCTGGTATTTTAAATTTAAAATTGAATTAAAATTTACAGATATGGTGTGAGTCGACAACTGAACAAACATTATTAAATGATTTATTGACTGACGTCCATAGCCCGGGTAAAATTCGAGTATTGGGAACCTTATCAAATTCTTACGAATTTTCTAAAGCTTTCCGTTGTCCAATTGGGTCTCCCATGAATCCATCAAAAAAATGTCAAATTTGGTAAAATATTAAAATAAATAAATAAATCATTTTTTAAATATATTTTATCCTTCTATAACGTGACTAAAAAAATCGTAAAGATTTGACGAAAACAAATTTTTAATATAGTTCATTATAAAAAAAGTCGGCAAGTGAGTACCGCTCTGCTGTACATTAGGTGCTGTATGGATCATTATTATATATTATAGGAGTGTTAAATTTGAATCCAATGATAGTTATCATTGTATACGAAAAACGATTCTGAACGAAGATGATTTGTCAGCCTAGGATATAATTTCTAGTGGTTGGTGAAAAAGGTGGTTTAAAAAAACCAGCTTATATTAAAAAATATTTTGAAAATTAAATCACGTAAAGAAAACGCGAATCTTAATAACTGGTAAAATTTTCAAGTATCTACGACTTATACTTTTTGAATAATAACAATATTTAAAATCGTTTGAGGATAAATCGTTATCATTACGCTATTTCGTTAAAATTTAAAATTCAAACGCACTTAAAATTTTTCCTATAATGATGCTTCGAGTTTTCTCTATAGATACTTGAAGGTAAACTTATGGAAAACTTAGTGTTGTATTTTTAATCCTTAGTTATAAACACAAAAAATTTTATGATTTTTCAACTTCAAATATTTCGCAAATATTCATAATTTTGACGAATTTTCGTCAAAATTAGAACTTCAAATGCTAATAAAAAAAAATTGTGCCTATGTATTCTTATAATTTTTTAATCACTATAAGAATAACATATGAGGAACTTTGTATTAAATTTTCAAGTATTTTGATAGGGCCAAAAAATTTTATCGACACTTCAAAAATATTTTTTCAGAAAAATTGAAAATTTCAGTTGTCTATAAATAGCTCAAAAAAAGTCAAAATATTTTGAAATTTAAATCACGTAAAGAAAACGCGAATCTTAATAACTGGTAAAATTTTCAAGTATCTACGACTTATACTTTTTGAATAATAACAAATATCAAAAATCGTTTGAGGCTAAACTGTTATTTAACGCGGTTTTTGTAAAAATTTAAATTTCAAACACTCATAAAAATTTTTTGCCTGAATCCGGTAGAGTTTTTTTTACAGATATTTGAAGAAAAATGTATGGAGAACCTTGTACCAAATTTTCAAAACTTAGTTATAAAAGAAAAAAATTTTATGATTTTTCAACTTCAAAATTTCTTGCAAATTTTCGCGTTTTCGACAGATTTCGTAAAAATTTGAACTAAAAACGCTTATAAAAAAAAATTGTGACTAACGATTTTTAATTTTTTTTAGCTACATTAAAAACAACTCATAAGGAACCTTGTATTAAATTTTCAAAACTTTTTGGTCATCCAAAAATTTTTTATCGACACTTTAAAAAAAAATTTTCAAAAAAATCGAAAATTTCAGTAGTCTATAAATAACTCAAAAAAAGTCAAAATTTTTTGAAAATTTAACTATATACGGATACCACTGACATTAACATTTGGTGAAAATTTCAAGTATTTTCAGTGATTAGTTTTTGAATTACAACCATAAAAAAAAATCGATTTGGTCGAAAACTGGTTTTGCGTAAAAATTGCCGTTTTTTCCGTCATTTTTTTTTTGTTTTTCTCGATTTTTTTGAAAACTGTTGGAAAATGTTAACTTTTTACCTCTATAATGCACCAAGGATATTCACTTTTACATCGGAAACCACCCCCATTGTTTGAAATTGGAGCATTATTTCGACTAGTTATGCTGTACACAGACACAAAAAAAAAAAAAACAAAAAAAAAAAAAAAAAACATACATCATTGTAAAATCAATACATTCTTCACTCCGTTCAGAATCTAAAAATGTTTGAGATTTTTTCTTATAAAAGAATTAATATTATATATTATATTTTTGTACACATCTACTGTTTTTCAATTCTTAAAATCATGAACATAACATAAAATATCACAAGAGATTAAAGAGTGAGTATAATAAAAGGTTATCATTGCATCAGGAAAAAGTTATTGTGAAATCATTTGTGTTAAACGTAGTCTAATTAAGTTGAATTTCCATATAATAATTGATTGAACTTGTTATAATATAGTTAATATTCTAGATATAAAATATTTTTTTAATTATTTCAGTAAATATATAAACTTATATTTTTTCATTACTATTTATAGAGTAATTATGATTCTGTATAATAATTATTAATACCAATACCTTTATATAGCTTATTATTTTTTTCACTAAATGTTAAAATTTATATCTGGAGTATAATTTTTAATTTGAGTTATTTATAGATATTTGACAATTCATTTGTTTCATTTTATTTTATAAATATTTAATGAAAGCTAATTCCGTTCAAAAAGTTCAAATATTTAATATAATTTTAAGTAGTTCTTAGTGTTCATACTAGAATAAACAAAATATTTATTTTATAAATATTTTAAGTTAAAAATTAGACAAAATTAAATATTTAAACTAAGAATAACAATTTTAGTTATTTTGGTCTAATTCAAAAATATTATTCGTAGAGTATTGAAACTTTGGGAAAATTTTGAGTATATTTTTACCGTATACCACAAATTAATTTCCATCGTTTTACGATAGTTGATATTGAAAATTAATACCAATAATATAGGATATAAATATATATTATTGTAATAATATTAGTTGACTATTTGACCCATCAAAAATCATTTTTCCAGTAAAATTTTTTTATATTTTATAGCTGACTTTGCAAATGTTATAAATGCATATAGTTGCGAGTTCAAACAAAAAACCTAATGAAAAAAGCATTTTCAGTTTTTCCAGAATTTAAAAATTTTTAGGATAACTTCTTTAATTTTTTTTTTTTTTTTTTAGTTAAAATCTTATTCGGACTATTAAAAACAATTTTTTTTTTTAAAAAAATGTGCCCAATCGGTCTATCTGTTTTCAATTTATGCGCTTAACAACAGCATTTCATTCATATAATATACAACAAAATATGCATTGTTTCTGAAAAAAAAAATAATTCAACTTACCTTATCTCTGAAGTTGTTAGTAAAATAAATTACTGTGATATCAATATAAATATATCATAAAATATACTAAATATATATTGACTGATAAATTTTATTCGCTTCGAATAGTTTTGTGCACAATAATTTATGATTGAATTCAAACATGAGTAGGTACGTACAGTGACTTACCCAATTATGAGGTACACTCAACATTTACTTTACGGCAAAGTGATTACTTATTTTACTTTTATAATTTCTGACATTATCTCCTAATAGAATTATAACAGATAAAATTTAAGAAAAAACAATTGAACAAGACGATGAGAATTATTATGTTTCGTTAAAAATTATTTACGGAATGTATAAAATTCAGGCGTTATTTTTATTAGCGTTTTCTACATATTATAATAAACTTGTATTTAGGTATGGAATATTTTTGAAATTAGCCAGTTCAATACGGATTAAGATTTTATTCGAAAGTCTTGAGTGTTAACTAATTGCACTCGGTTTTATATAGGTAAAATTCAAATTGCATTCAAGTCAAAACATTTAACTACTAAATTTCCTCCGTTCTGACCATAAAAAAATGTATGTACGAAAAATCAGTTGGTAAAGCTCAATAAAAGAATTCGAATTTTTAATACATAAAAGTTATTATTTGTATTGTATTAGTTTCTTGTAGTTATAATATAAAAATAAGAAAATTAAAATAAGTTTTATTTTAAAAATGGATAAAGAATAACATAGAGCAGTTGTTTTCAAAAATAATAAATTATAATGAAAATCATTTTTGTTTAGTTGTAATAATATTTTAAGATCAACAATTTTTTGGACTCGTCCAAGTATTTTACTTTCATTTTTAAATAAATTATTCTGCGTAGATCCAGCAAATTCTAACTACCATCAAGTAACTACCAATATGTACAATATATTCTGCTGTTTTATACTGATTAATTAAATCAAATGCTATCTAAACATTAAAATTTTTGAGACCTTGTGCAATTTGAACATTTTAGTTTGGGTAATGAGTTCACTATCTTTAAAGATAACTGTATATATGATTACATATAATAATTATCTGTTCCCGCATCGTTGTATACATACGAGTACATTACGATATATTTATTTTAAGTATACAGCAAACATGATTACGTCGATATCAATAATAATATTACATAATATTGTATTATACATAATATGAAATTATTAAACTTATATTATGCTATTATCAATCAATCAATTATTAGCTATGATCAAGAGCTTGTATTCACATGACTACAGTATTAAAATGTACCATTAGTTTATATAGGTATGTTTTCAGAAGTGGCGTGGCAAAAAAAAAAAAAAAAGTAATATGAAATTTAATAGCAATAACATCTTCTTAAGTTTCAAAAAATATGTAATTAGCAATAATGGTATACGTATTAGTTTATAATAGATACATACTATGTAGGTAGGCTAACAAAAGGTTAGGAGTATAAGAATAGATACCAGATATAAATATAATTGCCACACCGCTATATGTATATATGATGTATTCGTGTAAATGTTTAATATGTAGAATGTAGATGTATATATTAAGTATGAATATACAAAACGAAAAAAGGAAAAAAAATTGAACGCTAATTATATTATGCGTTTCATAATATTTTCTATCTGATATTGGAGATACGATATAAAGGTTAAAACAAATAATTAATCATTTTAATATATATTTATCGGAGATGAGGGATTTCTGAGTATTTTTTTTTTATTTGTTTGCTTGTAACACGACTGCTTCTACTGCTCGCACACTAATGATGGCGTAGCTTCGACGTCGGGTGGTGTCACAGCCACTGTAACGGCGTTGTGAAATTGCCCACTTGAAACAAGTCTCACCGTAGTCACTCCACACATAATCGTCTCCACAGCGTTTTCTGTGAAAAAAAAAATTTGCGATACTCGATACTCGTAATTTTGTACGAATCATATTATAATTCTGACACGGCTCTTGAGATAGGCAATTTTGATACGTTTAGGTGTAGATTACGAAATATTGCTGTATTATACTTTCTTTTCCAACCGTTTAGTATTTTAATGTTTTATTCGTTGATTTATTATAGTTATTAAGACAATAGCTCCCTCCCCAAATTGTTTACCTTAGTTGCTGCTATGATTTCACTATTCATTAAATAATATTGTTGAAAATTATCACCTGCGAGTCTACAAAATAATATGCGTATGATTTGTTTTAAACATAATGAGTACCTTATCGATTCTAGTGTAACTCGTTATTGTGTTACACAGTAAAACATAATAATTGCTATAATTATATTAAGCTTAATGGTAATAAATTGTGTTTTCTTACTGACCTGGTTCCGAGTTTGTACCACAAATTGAATCAATCATAGACAACTGTGCTAAACCATCTCCGCCGCCGACTTGAACGAAATCTGGTAGTCCTCGTTTGTCACACTATTAATTATTTAATTTTAATATCGTTAAAAGTCACAGTTATACTCTTTATTATGCTATATTTATATGGTATGTTATTATAATTATATTGGTATATATAATTGCGTATAGTATTATTTATACGTTAATATTTTACGAGTCTGCTTCTCTTGTTCTAAAGACGTCGACACGCAATATAACAGTAAGCACGTACGAATGAGTCATATGTATTGGCATAATGATGATTACATTATAATATATATTATATACCTTGTGAATCGTGCCAGTTTCGCGTTCCGTAAGTGTCCTTTTTTGTTCGTGTCCGAGACCAACACCCAACGCCAAGATTTTCACCTGCGCCGGATACAACATCGTCAGACTACAGTTTACTGGTTTTCCGTAATTCCTTAGCGTGTGCACGTCACTAATGTCAGCCATGAGTATGTTGCAAGCTATAACCATAGTAATAAATGTTTTCTTTATAAAAAAAACCATTATTCAATTTGAAACAAATTCTCGTGCGTATTTATATATAGAATGAAAACGTTCAAGAATTTTTTCAGGGGCGTAGATTGTCAATTGTCGCTTAACTTTAGAGTACCAAAGACAATTATTCAAAAAAGACAATTTAATGCGTAACTTAACGTTTTGGTATTCGTATAAATTATTACATTCTACATGACTTATGATAATAAATTAAACCCTATATTAATATATTTAATAACGTTGTAACGACGTTAAATATTATGGAAACACTACACGTACAGCAACTTCAAAAGGACATTTTTGGAGCCACCAAATATAAATATTAATTAATTTAAAATGATGTCTTAAAAAATTAAAAATAAATTAAGCTTAAAAAATGCATAACGCATGTGGCGTTAAAAGAAACTTTATATTATATTACCAACTACGACTAATATGCATTGATCACGGGCCTTCTTTCATGTATAATATTATTGACAAAATCATTAATATGATAACTAATAGGTAAATAGACATTTGCAAATTAACGTATCATTATAAATAAAATTGAATATATTGTAATAGATAGGTTAGATTAGGTTATATATATTCAGTTATATACTACTACACATTTTTCATATTATCAATACCTTACCTATTTAATAAGAGTACTCGAGTGTAGTTGTACGTTAACACAATCAAATGTTTTTGTTAAATAAGCCTCTGAGTTGGTTTTTTTTTTTTTGTTGATTGACGTGACAAATTTGATTATAATCAACAATGACCAAACAGGAAATTGTTGAAAAACGAATGTTTTTGATCACTTTTTACATAAATAATATAGTGTTGTATATATATATATAGAACCTACTTAATAAATCGAATTTGAATTATCTTTATCCGCGATAGAGCATAGTTCCTCCGGAAATCACGATGTTTACTATAAAGAAAATAATCGAGTGTTTTTGTCACATATTATTCAAGCATTATTCTTCATATAATTCGACGTTAAAGCAAAATAAAATATTAACTTTAAATTACATTCAATTACGTATTTTCGTCAGTTTTAAACTGACGTGTTTTATCTGCATGTGATTTCCAAGAACACTGTTTAAATATTGATATCATAATATCTAATTATACATAAAAACACTATACACATTCGAATATAAAATGAATTATTGACAATTTAATATTTTAACTGTTTAACTCAAACTAGTAACGAAAAAGCAGATTAATTTTAAAACTTAAATTTTATATTTTTATAATATTCCCAGAAAATTATTACAGTTAATAAGTAAAAGTTTTTTTTTCATTATTTATTATTATAAGTAAAAGTTATTTGATGATATGAAGAAGCAAAATTTAAAATGATATGATTTCTTTTTTATATTTTTGACAGTTATTTATAAATTTATTTTTATTTAAATAATATATAGGTATTGACCATATTTATTTTATATTGAATGCATTTATGATTTAACATTTTGTGATATAATTATCATAACAATATCATTCGTCAATCAATATATTTTAAGTATTGTTTATATTTATATATTTTATACTTAGAGGTGCTATAGTATATCCAAACAAAATTATATAATTTTATGGTACATATTGCAAAACATTATAATATTAAATATACATTTAATTCACTCAGATATTATATGGTTTTTAAACTTCCCCTCTCTCACCACTATTGACTATTTAAGAATCATAACAATTTATTTAAATACCTCTTTGAAACTTAAATAATGTATACGAGTACCTATATGTATAAGGTACATTATATTATTGTTTTAAAACAATACAATTATGAGTGACAAATACTCTCACATCAGGCTGTTAATACAATATAATAATATAAATACTCGCTTGAAAAAATAATTGTTCACCAATGCATATTATAGGTACTATAATGTAAGTTAATAGAAACGTCTAATCGATAATGCAAATTTATTTATTGGAATGTTAATTTATAAATTTTACTTCTACAGACACTCATTTTGTAAAATATACAGGCTTATACAGAAATTTACTGAACCATCGTGAAAATTAATTTAAAAATAATTCAATAGGATTTTCATTTGAATTTACATAATTTATAATATACCTATGTAAGCCAGTTTCCTCCTTATATGGGTATTCGTTTAGATTTCGTACAATAGTAATTATAAAAACGGAATATTTATTTAAATTTGATTGTATTGTTTATAAATGCAAATACTTGTAAACTATGTGTGTATAATTATTTTTTAAATCATTTTTCCCATAAAAATTAATATAAAAATATAATAAAAATTAATATTTTAAGTCAGATATCGGACAAAGCAGAATAACAAATGATTTTTTGGTATCAAAGGAACTAAGGAAGATTCACGATATAGAGGAATGCTTGTTATTTCGATATGTAATAAAACTTATACTTATTCTACTTATTAGTTATTCGTATTCAGTTGGCGTGAGAATTATAATCGTATCGTAATCGCGGGCAAACGACGCACGTCCGTGTTGCCATTAAATTATGCCAACCGTAATTTGACGGTGCCCGGACAGTGCGAGCTTAACCAAATTTTACAAATGGAATATAATTTGATAACGGCGTAATATATACGCACCCGTACGTGCAAACGAATATGTAGGTAATTCAAATGGCTTTATGCGTGTATAGGTATATAATATATTGTATTAGTTGGTTACTATAACTGAACTGCACACGTGGTTTATACTTTGTCCCGTATTGCTGGGGTTATGTTTTGGGGTTGCTGAAATCGTATATCATTTAATATGTTATATTATTGAGCACATAATCAGTGACAGTGAACTATATATGTGTCTATTTAGGTATAAATTTAGTACCAGTCTTACAAAATCAAGTTTTAACTAGAAGATTATTTGGAATTTTCATTTTTTCCAGTGCTATTTTTTTCCCCCTCATTGTATCTAGTTTAACTTTTTATCAATGTGACATTTTTTAAATTATACATTAACTTTATACATAGCTGCATTATTACAGAGGTATAACTAAAACTAGTTTAATAAATGTAACAAAACAGTTAAATAATCAATATTTCATAAATAATTTAGAAAGACGTATAGAAATAATTAAATATAAATTAATTATTTTACAATATAATGCGAATTAATTTTAATTTAAAAGTGATTTTAAAATAAAGTAAAATAAGCTCAGATGATAATGAAAATTGAACAATTATTATACAGCACTGTATTAATATTAATAAATATAAACACACGCGTATGCAAAAATGATACCACTACTAAAATACAGCTGGAAGCGATCGCCCAACAATCAACATCCGAACTACCTAACTAAATATGTTTTCGATTTTTAAACAATATAGCTTACGCTTTATATTAAAATAATTATGTATACATGTTTGGTGATTCATTTACCATCAAACATTCATTATATCCAAATGTATTAACTTTTTTTTAAATATTATATTTTTATAGTTTTTTAGGTTTTTACTTTTTGAATTTGTATATTCTAAAAAGTAACTAGTAACTAAAAATTTCATTTGTATAATTTAAATCAAAAATTGAAACATTTTAATTCACTATAAATAATATAAGCTTATAAGCATTTTATTAAAGTAAGGTACTTTTAATTAGAACCAATAAAATATTCATTAATTTTTTTTTTCTATTAAAATATTAACTAAATATGTTTATTACAAATAAGGGTTTTAACTTATAAGAGTTTGATCTCATTTTTTTTTATTTATACAAAAATCACAATATTGTAGTTATTAAATATTATGTATAAAATTAAATACTAAAATGTCTATATCAAAAATAGATACTATTTTATGTAACTACACAAGTATCTAAATTAGATAATTGTATTTAAGATAATGAATTATAGCAATTACTATTGTATGGTATACAAAATATCTTACAGTCATGTTATTAATTATTTAAATGTATAATTCATTAATATTTTATATCATAACTTATAAGAAGACTTGAAATATTTTACCTGACTAACGATGTATTTTATAAAGTTAGAATAATAATTTATTATGATTTCTTTTTATTATAAGTAACTAAAAATGAATATTTTCTAATCGAAATAAAGACAAAAATAAATCTTTTTGCTTTATCATCAATGAATGAAGTTTATTATTATTAAATTATAATAACAGTTATTACTGATTAAATGTCATGTAAACAATTTAATTAACCATTTAGTGAAATTTAAATACCTTCAGTGTATAATTAACACTGTTAAAACTATACCTACACAAATGAATTGCTTTTAATTTTAAGAGGACACAAGAGTAAAAAATAAAAAAAACCCACACAAAATACTTTATGCAATTTACATTTTTTTCATAATTTAATTATTTTTACCCTTGAAAGTAAAAAAATAAAATTATCCAGATGTATTTTATAACATCCTTATATAATTAACAATGTAACCACCAAGTTTACAGCAAAAAGAAAATCAATCTACCAAGTACCTACATAATATCATAAATTAATAATTATTATAATATAGTATTATACATACGGGTAGGGTTGTCGATGAATGATACGTAAAAGCTGAATCCATTGCCTCTACGTGGAACTCTATATTGTATCAAAGCAGCATTCTGCGACGATTTCAATATTTGTTTGTGTTTTTTTGTACCACACATCTCGAAGAAACGCTCGTTTATCGATTTCGGATGATCTTGTTCATTGGGAAACAACTGTCCGTTGAGTTCCCATCCGTCAACAAACTATACACACATAAGATGGTATAATTTTTATATTATAATAATATTATATAAATATTCATATTTCATACAATTTAAAATAGGTGATTATATGTGGATATTTACAATAAAAAAACAACGAATATGTAGATAATATGATTATTTAAATCTAATTTCAGTGTGCAATTGAAAAATCTTCCAGTTACTTACACTTTATATTTTATAATATATATATATTTATGCATCATATCTAATAGGATAGCTACCAATCCTGCATGTATCAAAACAAATTATTGAAAGACGTTTTAACAAAAATTTTGTTTTGCTACAGCATTGTCAGCAGTATTATTTACTATTGAACAGTGTGGAAATTTTATATTAAGCGTTATGCAAATCAAATAAGTAAAATATACTGAATATTAATTATACTAATTTATTGATAATACCTACTTTGTATACATTTGAAATACATATAATTACAAATTAATACAATTAATTACCCATTTGTTACACAAAATTATTATTATGTTATTATGTAGACGAATGAACATAAATCATGTAGAATTTATTTAGAATTAAGTAACATATAATTTATAGAATATATTTAATATTTTTAATATAACGCTCTAGCTTAAATATAAAGAAGCGATAACTATATTTTATTACATTATTACTAGATTTTACTATATTATATGAATTTTCTAAAACAATTTTTCTATTTCCATTACTTCCATTGTTTTATTACTAATCAATTATAATATATAATGTAAATTAGATTTGCATATAATAATATAACTAAAGAATCAACTCAATGATTCAATGGAATTGTATCCAGAAATATAAAATAACTTTTGTAAAATAAAAAAGTTCATTATTTATAAAACCTGATACATTGCAATTAGATGATCTTATTCTTAGACATGCGAATAGTTATATATTTATGTGTCCTGAAGAGAGTGTACCTATTGACACTGTGGTACATAATAAATCAGTATAATACTTATATATTTTGACAAAGATTTTAAGTTGAGTTATTTTTAGTTTATACATTATATTATAGGTAAATAAAACAAACGAAAATGTATTACTTCTATCATTCTACACGCTTATATGTTTCAAGTCTAATTAAAAATATCTAAAAAAGGTTAATATGAACATAAAATGTTTATAACGCATTAATGATCAAAAAGGTTTTTTCATAAAATAAACTAATTCCTTTAACAGCTTCTAGTTCCCGTTAAAATCAAAATATATATTAAAACATAATATGCCTATACTATACTATTTAACACAATAACGATTAAAATATAAATAATTATTATAATGAGTATGATATATGTATGGTAGTGTTCTGAATTTGACATTTCAATAAAAATAAATCATTCATATAAAATCAAAAAAGCTGCTTCTCATCAAAGCTTAATAATAACCGTGTCAGTAACATTTTTGAGCTAGTACAGATTGTGTAACACTATTTATATATTTTTTATTAGAATATGAATAATTAAAATCTCTATAAAATTAATACATATTGTAATGAAAATAATAAAGATAAAAAAAAAGTCGGTCAAGTGGGTACTGTTCTGCTGTATACTAGGTAGGTCATTATAATTGATGTATTAAATTTGAGTCCAATGAGAGGTATCATTGTATACGAAAAACAATTTTTTAGATGATTTGTCAACCTAGGATATAATTTTAAGTAGTTGGTTTATGTTTTGATGGCCTGAATACACCAAAATTTAAGTTCTTTTATAATTATTGTAAGCTGCCAAACTTATGGAAAATCTTGTATTATATTTTCAACACTTAACCACTTATACAAACATTTTTATGAATTATACCTATAAAATAATTTGCAAATAATCATGATGTTGACGAATTTTTGACAATATTAGAACTTCAAATGCTAATAAAAAAAAAACAAAATTGTGCACCACTATAAGACTTACTTATGAGAAACTTTGTATTACATTTTCAAGTGTTTTAGCCAAAAAAAAATTATTAACATTAAAAAAAAAAACGAATATTTTAAATGCCTATAAATAGCATTAAAATAAGCGAAATATTTTGAAAAATTATATCATGTAAAGAAAATACTTAGCTAAATAACTGGTGAAATTTTCAAGTATTTACGAATTATACTTTTTGAATTATAACAAATATTTAATTTCATTTGAAGATAAATCGTTATCGTTACTCGATTTCGTTAACATTTAAAATTCAAACGCACATACCATTTTTCCTTTTGTGATGTTTAAAGTTTTTTCTATAGTTATTTGAAGGAAAACTTATGGAAAACTTGGTATCAAATTTTTTAACCTTAGATAAAAACACTAAAATATTTATGATTTTTCAACTACAAAATCACTTGAAAATTCTCGTGATTTTGACATATTTCGTAAAAATTTTATCTATAAACGCTTATAAAAAAAAATGTTATTAACGATTTTTGATTTTTTTTTTTTTAAATTACTATAAGAACAACTCATAAGGAACTTTTTATTAAATTTTCAAGTATTTTTGGACACCCAAAAAAAATTTCTCAGAAAAATCGAAAATTTCAGTGTGTATAAGTAGTTCAAAAAATGTCAAATTATTATAGATTATATTATATTATATTAGTATTTACAGTGATTATTTTTTGAGTTACAACCATATAAAAAAATTGATTTGGTCAAAAACTGGTTTTAATTAAAAATTTCCATTTTCCGTTAATTTTTTTTTTGTTTTTCTCGATTTTTTGAAAATAGTTGGAAAATGTTTACTTTTAACCTCTATAATGCACTGAGGATATACACCAAAAAATTTTCTATTGGAATCCCTCCCTCCAAAAAAAAAAATACACATCATTGTTTAATCAATACATTCATCACTTCGTTCAGAATCTAAACCTACAACATGGCTTGAATGGAATATTAATTGTCCATTGATGATAGCATTATACTTATAATTTATTTATTTGTACAGGAATGGTGGATAAATTAATTAAAACATTATAAATGAAATTTATGCTTAATCCAACGATATGAATTATCAAAGAAAGTGATGTAAAACTACATTAATTACCGTAATTAGGATGATTAAGTATATGAATTAAGTATTATTATGAAATTCTTTCTAATAGTATAACTCCAGTGCAGACGTTTTTGGATTTTTCATATTTATATGTGAAGTGAGGCTTTTAACGTATGTTAAAAGTATTGATAATAAGACGAAAATATATTGATTAGAAGCATTGAAAAATATAATACCATCTGACCAAGATAGATTTATTTCTCATTTGAGTCTTTTATTTAGGTGGTCACTTATAGATTTATTGGTAAATAATGTGTGGTAATTTTTTGTTAGGAAATATATTTTATTGGTAGAATTGGAAATACAATAATTTGATGATTTTATGTAAAATAATTTTATGAGAGACGATATGACCATATTTTTTATTATAAATATTATTTCTTATTAAACTTATTAAAATAATTAATTAATGAAGTCATATTTATACATTATTATTACAAATTATAAAGTTCAGTTATTACAATTATTCAAGTTAAAACTTCTTTGAAAAGTCAATTTGTTGTAATTATAACTTTTTCGAACATAAAAATAATATTTAGATTAATTTATTTAAATATTAATAATTATTGGGTATATTATTTATGCATATTGTGTCTGTTTTAATATAAATAATTTATTAATTATTATTAATGCCTAGTTATTATTTAATTATTACATAAACAAATTAATATGTAATATGTATTATATATTATATAAAAATGATTTCGAAATTGCAATATTATACTTAAATATTTCAATAAATAAATCTATCAACTAAATAGATATATATAAATAAAATAATGAGTACCATCTAATCATATTTTATTAATTTAAAACAAATTATAAACAATTCATATTCACTAACAATGTATATTGTATATAAAAGTTTTCTACTGTCACAAATATCATTAGGTATTACTATTTTTTTGTCAATGCTTTTTTTACATATGTGATAATGTATGTTTTAGAATTTAATACTGCTATGAAGTCTCACTTCTGTAAAGCTAATAATGGCTTGAAAATGACCAACTTCTATGATGTAATTTTTTTTTTATAAATTTTAAAACTATAGTTAAAAATTAAATAAACACTTTAAATTTATAGATTCCTAGTTTTTATTTTGAGCTGAGCGATACACATGTTGATTTTAAAACTATGTAGTTTTGTAAAAAAAAATTGTTACTTTATTTACTGCTTAAATCTTAGACCTTGACTACCTTCTACCATTAATTTTGGTTGAAAGTAAACTAGTTGATACTTTGGAGGTCAAAAGCAAAAAATCCACAGTACTTTTATAAATAATTTGGAAAAACATAGAGGAAAATTATAATTTTTACTTAAAACAGTTTTTTTTTTTAATCAAAAATAATATGATTCACGGAGACTTGAAAATTTTATGTAAATAGGTACTTAGCTATATTATTATATGTTATTGTACAGAATAGTATTTTTTTTAAATACATTTAAAGTATTAATTTTAAGCAATTGCTTGTTGATCCTACAAACTTATTAACTATTCAAACCGTTTTATGGTAATAAGATGGTATTGATTCAGAAGTTATATATTATGTATTTATGTAAATATATACCTACTTTTATAATAATAATTTCCCGATTTTTTCATTAAATTATGCCATTATTTAAAATCTGATTTTAAGTATACTACTTACAAAACATTTTTTCTAACTCTTAGACTTTTTATACCATTTAAAAAGTGTTCAGTGATCAACTTTACATTTTTAAATAAGAGCCATATGCTTTCATGTTTTCACGATAAATTGTAAATCTAATGATTCTTATGAAAATATTGATGAATATCAATTATGATTCGATTGATTCGCTTTTAAGTAATTAGGTATATTTTAAGTGGGCATAGCCATTTTCGACCAAAAACGTACCCATCCCTTTTTGGTCGATTTACTTTTCGATCAAATTTTAAAAATACTGATTCCTTTTTCGGCTAAAACAAAAATTTATATAATACATATAAAATGATTGCTGCTACCTATATAATTTTTTATAAGTTGCATAAAATGTTGTAAAATAATATATACTTAAAAAATTTTTAAAATATACGAATATTAATATATCAACATTATTTTTATGTTGATATGCTACAATATATTTAGAATACTATATAACAAATTTTAAAAATAGTATAAAATTTAATTTTAGGTTTTTCAGTTTATCTTATAATTGTATCTGGAGAATTATTATTTGTAAAAATACAATTCTCGACAAAATTATTTAACGATATTAATGATACACATACAATAAAAATTATCACTATTGTTTCATACATTTAAATTTTAAAGGTTCTGCAAATCAAATTTAATTTCTTGGTAATTTATTCATTACAAATATTTAATAATAGTATCTTGTGTCTTTAGAAAAAAATACCTATAATTATTATCATTATTATTTTACATAATTTATACATTTTAATATAATATTGTAACATATTAATATAAAATAATGTTGATATAGATAGTCTTAAGTTTTAAATAATTTTATATACCTACCTATTTTATTTTACAATATTTTATGCAATTTATACTATAAATAATTTTTCAAAATTACATAACTATAATGTAATTGCCATAATTTTACAAAAAATTTTGTATTGGTCAAAAAGAGAATCAGTCATTTTTAAATTTGATCGAAAAGGGAAGGGTACGTTTTTGGTCGAAAACGGTCTCACCCTTTTAAGTTGGTACCTATTAAGAATAATAGTCTATGACAATGGACATAAAACATATACGGGCTATGATGATTATAATATTATTATATTATAAATTATAATTAACATTTTATAACTTGTAAAAGTTGTAAAATTATAATAATTTGATACTATACTATAATATATTAAAGCGTATGTATACATGGTGTATACAATATACATGTGCTACATGTTAATCTCCCTGAATACTAGTTACTATAAAAGTAAATTATTAGCTACCCTACTATTTATATACGTTCTTACTTATAAAATAATAACTAACTATGAGTTGTCATCAATGTCAAAGTCATAATTTAATAACCTAATCTTAAATCTTGCGTGTTATTTAATATTTTATTGGTACATTATTATAATAATTATAGTAAAAATGTTTCGAGGATTTTCATTACATTTTTTTTATTGTTTGAGATTTCGGGTCTGCAATACTGAGATCTTATAAAATATTATTTATTAAATTAAATAATTTAAATAATTTTTAATATTTTGTATACTACTGTAATTTAATTTTTGTTTGTAATTGCATCGAATAAATTGAATACTTAATTTTATACTTAAACTTAATTGTTAATTTAATTTACCTTTAAAAACTTAGCGTCAAAGGAGATTTAGGTTTTTTATAATAAAATTATTAGGAACATTCAATTAAATATAATCATCACAAAATATTGTTATTAATTATAAAAATGTATTAATAATGAAAAATAAGTTACTTTTAAAATAATTTACATCAGTGTGTTAATTTTTATACATTTAAGTGGAGATATTTTGTTTGAATCACTTCAAAAAATCATGTATACATATTTTAATCAGTAACTTTTTATACAATTTGGCTAATGGCTATGCATAATATTATCATCGTGATATTCTACAAAATTATAGGTGAAAATTGTCTACGGAATAAAATATATAAATGTAATATAATATATGATAAAAATCATATGTAAAAGATATGACTGATTCTTAGGGTGTATCGCAGCTATATTTCCTATGACGGGGTACTACAGATTGTATGTTTATCATACAGTTTCACCATTTACTATTAAAATAAACAAAATCAGTGCAATTTTTAGTATTTTATTTTATTTTTTTATCCAAATCATTTATCAAAACTTAGATTAATTAGATATTGTTGTAACAATAAGACGTATCAGTGAATATTATTATATTAATAGATATCAACAGATTTCTAGAGGACAGATTTATAGATAATATTTAGATATTGTTGATTTACATCACTCATAAAAGATTTTTAGTATATCATTACCTATAATATTGTAGTTGTTGTTAATTTAGATTCAATACCTATGTATAAATAATATATGTATATAATAAATAATGATATTATAGTATTAACTCGTAATGATAATTATTGTACAGATATTGTGTTTGGCATTGCATTATTTGTAAAATATATTACGAAAACACATATTTGCAGTGTATGGTATATGTTGTAGTATTAAGCTTTAAGTTATGTATAAGTTGAATTAACTAGAAATACAAGAGAGTATTATTTAAAAACTATTTTAAGAAAACAATTATGTACAAACATGCGATCGATTATTTTAACTAAGCTAAAAGATAACATAAAAATGATACATTCGTTTAAACTAGGTTATGATAAAATCGAAGCAATAAAATAATAATTAGTATAATTTTATCCATAGTCAATAAGTACGATTTAGCAATATCAATAACTTGGTTAAAAACTGATAATACAAGAAAAATGTAAAAATGGTGTGACACGATCACTATTAAACGTCGGTTTTCAATAAAGTTTTTACATTAACATTTGTTCGTTAATTTTATGTACGATTGAATTTATCGACGTATACAACAGTGTATAAATACATATTATTTGCATATTTACTTACGTACTTATTACTGTATTCAGATAGTCTTATTTAACATGCACTTACACATAGACACTTACCGCTATTAAACCTCCGGTATTACAAGGTACGTCTACGTAATCGAAGTAAACGTGGACCGTTTGCTCAGGTTTTGCTATTATGTAAATGCCGCACACAGTCGGATCGTTGGTCGACGATTTGTAGTATAGGTGGCCCTCTTCGGACCATACGGTCATACAATCTATATAAGGAAATACAAACACGTCATCAAATATCGAAGCGACTATCGTGAACATGCGATCATAAAATCATCATTATCACATCATCATTATCTATATATTAACATCATCCCCTTCGTGGTTTCTCATGAATATATTCGAACCACAACGGTAGTAAGATTATGTGTAAATAATACTATATATGCATATTATATAAAATGCTTTACCTGTAATGATTTTCTCTTGTGTTCGGATCCGTTTGCTTTGTGCTGGATACAGAAATGACGAAGTCTGTCGAGGATACTGAAAGCAAAATAACAAACAAATAAATAGGTATTCATTTTATTTAAAGTTATCATTAACTTAAAACTATTTTTATTTGTTATACTAATGCCCAATGGCTCTAATTGAATCGTCTCTTATCCCACAAATGTATCCTATATTGATACTCTAATTATGCCATGTTAGTTAAAATGACAATATAGAATTAGGCCACTATAATGTAATTAAAATTGTGAACGTTTAATAATAAAGTCCATTTTATGAATATTGAGAAAATATCGTCAAAACAAATCTATTTCAGTGCAATTAAGTTAAAAATGTCGTTGTGTTTGTGTTATAAAATGTCTTTTAAACAAAGCCATTGTTTGTTTTTTTTTTTTTTAATTATATTCTATTTTTTTTTTTGTAATTTGACAGTTTTTTTTTAAATATCTAGTATGTAATAATAATAATATTAATTTAATTTAATAATTTTTAGTACTTCTAATTGCATCGAATAATATAATTGCACATTATACAGTAATGTCATAAATCATCATAATAAGCTTGTGTACATGACGACGCTGAGGCTTTTCTGTTGGTTAGTATACTGTAAATGAAAAGACACTCGTATTTCAAATTATGTGACCCTGCCTAGTCCCTTAATCATTTGAGGATCGTCCCAAAATGTAATATTGCCAGATGTCTGTGCACAATTAAATAATTTATATGGAGTATCTATAATATCAATTTCGGACTTGTGAAACAAAAAAATTATAATAGTTAATAGAATAGATACATAATTTTAGACAAATATGATTTTCAATTAAAATAAAAATAAATATATGTTTAGTACAAATTAAATTTTATCACACAATAATAATAATAATAATAATTTATTAATTTTCCAACAAACAATATTAACCTATTTAAAAGGTACATTACAATAAAAAAAAATAAAATTGTAATTCAGCTACAAAACTGATGGCTATGCTGGAGGTGAGAGCTTGTGCAAGTAGAAAATTAAATAAACATATTATCAATAATATAACATAAAAAATAATATAAATAATAGATATGATTATCTTACAATGTTTCAAAATATTAAATGAACTATTGATAATCAATATTATTAAAAATAAATTATTGCAAATAAATGATAAATATATTCAAAAATTATTTAAATTCAGAAGTAAAAGATTTCTTTTCAATTATTAAAAATTAATGAAATCACGAATACGTATTATCTTATTTTTCATATAAAATATGATACAAATTGACAAAAAGCAGTTTTAAATTTAGCTAATGTAAACTAATATTTTTTATTAAGTAGTGTGCTATAACTATGAATTAGAAAACTAATTGTATTATTATATTTAAAATATAAAAACAGCAAAAACATGCATTATATCAAAATAATTATTAATAGGTACTTAAAATTTTATACTAATCATATTTTAAAAGTGACTGAGAATAAACTTAGCTTATTGAATATATATTTTACAAGGTAATTTAATATTATATGTAATTTTTTAATATGACCATCAAAAGTATTACCCCAAAATTCTATACTATAAGATTCTATTGATCGCACTAAAAATGTATGTACTATTGTTTTAACGTTAACAGTTAAGATATTTTAAAACATTTATACATATAAAAAAAATTCAAACCGACGGTGACGTTATTACTTTATCTATGTGGGTAATCCATTTCAAGAATTCATGTACATCTAAATTCTTAATACTTTACAAAGCTAAAAAAACAGATAAATAAAAAGCTATTTATTATAAATTTTTAACTTTTAAATTTATATAATATTACACATTTTTATATAGTTTTATCTTACATTTTTTGTTTTCTGTACAAAATAAATAACTTTAACATATTAAGATTTAGAGTTTTAGCAAACGCTACACAATAAACCTGGAAAAATAACTTATATCAGTATTTTTAAACCATGTGCATTATTTATTTCGTATTATTTGTATCACTGTACTTATACAATATGTATAGTATTATAATAAATAATAGGGTACAATCTATAATATGCATATAACTGTAAGTATATGAATGTATATCCATCAGTATTGTTGTCATTTAATACATATTAAAGATATGATTTGTAACGTGTACAATTCAACGTCGTTTATGGTTCTTATTTTTTTTTTTTATTCAAACCTACATTTTTATACTTTAATTGAATAACCGATGGGATGGACGTGCCATGGATGTAAATGATGCATGTAATTATATGTCAACTTGTATAAATATGATACTAGCATTTTCCTATAGAGTGTCAATTCTACATAAAACCTATACAAAAACCTTACTTACGTTCTATGGCAAACACTTTAAAAATAAAGGATATTGACAGAAAAGAATAAAATAAAAACTAAACAGTTACCTTGTATTATTATATCGCTCTCGGTTTTAATTCATATTAATAAGTATGTGTAAAAATGGACAAAATGTAATATAAACGGTTTTTCAACGCCACAAAAATACACCCTATTATAGATGTTATAAACAATAATATTAATTAAACGATAACGCATTTAAATATTTTTGTATACATTTTGTACCCTTCTAGATTTACTTGGTATTGACTGTCTTTAGTACCAGCGAGTTAAATCCGGGTGTGCTTGTCGGACCAAACATAATATCCATTGAACTTATTTTGTATGGTTTTCTCATATGAGTATAAAATATCATAATATATATGTATGATTGTATTCTACCGCTGTTTTGTCCCCATCAATCACATTTTTTTTCAAATATTTATTAATATTCGTTTTTATACAAGCTGAATGAAAATTGTTCTATTCAATTAGTTGTATAGGTAATAGGTAACTATACAATATATTTTTTTACTGTAAACAAAATTAGTCACAGTTTTCAAGGAAATAAATACTATTCGTTTTTATGTTCTGAAAAAAAATCGAATATTTTTTCACCAGAATTTTTACATTTTAAATTGCATTAAGGAAAATCGAGGCTATTGGATACAATGAAAATGCACAAAAAACATGTCTCGAGAAAAAGCGAATTGGAAAATAGTCGGTGTAAAATTTACAATGTGGTACAGCTCTGTATCATATAAATTATGTGATGGTACATCACATAAATATATAATAGAATAAATATATTCATATAATTAGAAATAAAAAAATGGACATTTTCGTTAGTCAATAGGTACGTAGGTTTCACAATTACCGTTAAGAGAGATAAAGTAAATCTATAATGGATATTATATACAAATTCTTAGTACGGGTATGTAACTAATACAATATTGTGAATACGTCTAAACTTCATTTAATTATTTGTGATGTTTCTATTATTATATTGAACTTAAAACACATTGCTCAGTGTAATATATCATGGATCTCACGATGCGTTTTGTTCATACCTCTATAAATATATATTTGAATACCTACCTATCGATAAGTTATAATAGCATATCACATATAAGTACTTACATATTATATTACCACATATAGTAAAGGAATAAAAGTGTCATTTTAATAATATATATGTGCTACAGCGAGACTTTTCAATATTATATGTACCAAAATAGTTCGAGCAGGATAATTGACAAGTGATGAGTAAGTAGGCGATGGCATCATTGTGTTAGCGATACCATCACCTCTCAACACAAAGATAATCAGCATAATATAGTATTAACATTTACACATACGGTTTCGGTATAAAGTTAATGGATATTGTCAGTGGTTTTCTTCATACAATATAATCCCACATGGTTTGAGTGAAGTTTCGAAGACAGTGTTTAGTGTTCTCGCTAATAAATATTACTTTTTATTTATTTATTTTATATTATAATCTAGTGTTTATAATACCTAACAATAATACTAATATCATTGGAATAATAAATAACAATTTTAAAGCTTCATAATAATTCAATAGACATACATTATTGTACAAAAAAAAAGTAGTAGATTTAACAAATTATTTTATAAATATAAAACATTTTTGTAAACATGAAAATTTCAATCAATGTTTTTAATTTATTCTAGGAAGTATAATTTACTTAACAGTACCTATAGAATAAAATTATTGAATAGGCAATTATTTTTTTCTAAAGTAAATATTATCTTGGTCTATTAAATCTTATTTATTTTTTTTAGTTCACAGACTATATTTTTTTTTGTATTTAAACTTAAAAATTCATTTACGTCGGTAATTAGATTAAAAAATAAAATGCCGTAGTTTTAATTACAATTTAGTACACAACAAGTCAAATAAAATAAAAAGTATTTTTGAATAATTGTTCAAAGATTAATCGTGAAATAATTACTCCAATAATAAATGAATTATTTCTATCCTATAGCAACTCTCTTTTCTTAACAAATTATTTAAATTATTGTTAAGAAATTTTACTTCTATATAAATAAATCCAGACGTTGAGTTCTTGGTATTCATTTTTTAATCTGTATTTTAGAGAATTATCTAAAAATTGTACAATTGAAAACATAATTTGTTCATATTACATTCCAAAAGTCATTTTTTGAATTTTTCAGTGAACGCAAATAATTGTAATATTATTTGAGTTTAAAAAAAATAATAATCTTTTAATAATACCAATATTAAAAAAAAAATCAATCTACATTTTTATACAAACAATATCTTCCATCTTGAGTAAAATGTTGGTACTTTAAATTTTGTATAATCTAACGAATTTTAATCTCGCACTAAATATTTTTACCTAACTAGTCAAAATTAGTAGAATACGTAAAATATGTTCTCGATTTTAACTAAGTATAGGGCAGTTTTTGACACGTTTTTATATTTTATTTCACTTACAATATTATAGTATTTTGTATAGAATATAGACTGATGAAACAGTATAGAGCTTGAAAAGTTTAACGGGCTCCTTGAAACTAAATAAGTCATGAGCGGAAAAAACAATATAAATACATATACGTATACTTAATACTCGAAAGCGTTCAGTTGAACTTGGGACGAATCCAACACTGACGTATATGCGCATGCACATAACGAATGGAAATTGTTATTGGTGATATTGAGAGTATTCTATTAGCATATATTGATTAATCAAGACGCAATCAACAAAACAATACTCTGCAACAGGGTTAATCGAAATGTGTCCCTTACACACTATGTATAAATTAATTGTCTTCCTTGTTTATCCCAATAATTTTAATGTTATTGAAATTGGGTAGAGTGCATTTACATATACTTAGGAAATATAATGGTGTAAGAATTAGAAAACGTAATTGTTGGAAACTATCAAAAATAAATATTTATCCGATTTTCCATTTAACGATATTTACACGTATTCAATTATTTTTTAATTTAATTAATTTTTAAGTTGACCAATACGTGACACGTAGCGGTTTTTTCAATTTAGTTTTTTCATTTTTGTCTCATACTCTTATAATGGTAAGATTAAAATTATAAAAATAAACAAATTTAAAAATTAAATATTACTGTGTACAGTAACTTAATTGTTCAAACTAAAAATTGTTCCGAATAAAAATCTTGATATTATCATAATATTTTAATGTACAATTATATTTCTGGAACCATTACTGTATACGTGGTTTCACGCTAATGCAGAGCATAAATTTATTTGCCTGCCGAATTATAAATTACTGGTGTTAGTCATTAAAACTGTTATATATTGTAACTTGATACAATACATTTAACTAGACGTAACTTTTTCTATAAAAATAACATTAAAATGATGAGTTTCACGATAATATTAAGAATGTAATAAAGTTTAGCTATAGAATTTATGTTTTAATTTGACAACATATATTAAATTCTTAATACATTTTAGTTTTGATTAGCGATTACAATGCACAAAACATAATTTTGTAGGTACATACAATAATATTATAAGTACAAAAAACTAATTATATTATTTATAATATTTTATTTAAATATTTTAAATGTGATTAGTTTTTGAGATAAATGTATATATATATATATAGTATTAGTGTATTTCATTAATTTTTATATGGAAATATTTTACCCTAAACTTAATATAATGATGAAATGGTTACGCTTTGATTTAAATTATGTTGTAATATAATCGTATCTCAATAACTAACGATACTTAGATATTGATTTGTATATTATGAATGTATAAAAATTAATCATTAAAACAATATTAATTATATAATTTTGTCTTTAATCAATAATGATTTGTTTTTAGACAGTCATCTTAAAAAGGCTAGTTATTGGAGTAAATGGTTTTTGTTAATTTATAACTATTTTCAATTGGATACATGTTTATCGATAGTAATAAATATTATATTTAATACAATGGTCTAGAGTTTTAAGTATTAAAATAATTATATTTGATATTATACTTAGATACCTACTTCTCATACCCATATTAAAATTAATTAAAATCGAATGTTTAAATTATATTATAAAATAATATAATACATATCGAATTAAATCAGTTATGAATTTGCGATATTGTATTATTATCTATTTTAAATAAAAATTAGTTGGATACAAATAAAATAATTCTTATCAAAAAAAAAAAAAAAAAATACTTGAAATAGTACAATAGGAAATATAAGTTTGTGCAACAATAATAAAATTCGAACAGGATACAGCGACCGGGTGTGTCAAACTGCTTACTTGTTTCTCTTTCTTCATTTCCAACAATGAATAGTTTTATTTTTCTTATTATAAGTTTGAAAACCATAATATATCGTTGTTTTCAAAAAAAAAAAAAATGATTTTGTTGTATGTATATAACTTATTAACGTTTAAAAATATATAACGTCCACACCAACACTATTGTTTTTTTTTAAGATTTTAAAATGATGTGTATTTGGCACATCATTTAAATAAAATGTTAAAGTTGATCTCTTCTGAAAATATCATATTTTTTTTAAATTTAAATACAAACACTTTACCAAAATCCATAAAACTCAAATGGTTCATTAAAAAATAATATCCATTAAAATTACCATCTACTATTTATAAATAGAACTAAAATAAATAATCCCAATAATTAAATAATAATAATTCAAGATTTATATAGAATTATTTTTTCCTAGACTAAAATAAAAAATTAAAAATTATAATGTAATTGTGTTTGATTATTCTTTGCACGTAGGAAACCTAAAGTAGAAGTATTTCAAACTATTGAGTACTGCTAAAAAATAACTATAAGAAAACAACTATAATAAAAATTTTTTAAAAAAAAACACTTGTAAAATCAATAATAGGTTAAGATATAATATATATATAGTAGATATATTTTTCATTCCACTCAAAACCTAGAATTGATTATGTAGGATACTATTACTTACTCTTACTATATACTCTTTCTACTCATATGTAGCTCAGCTGATTCAAATATAATTTGTAAACATTTTATAGTCAACCACAAAATAATATTTATATAATATTATGTTTTTCTACATTTTGCTGCAGTATGGTCCATCACAATGTTTCCCCCCCCCCCAAACTTGACAATCCCGTGTAGCTTGCTACACGTATTATACCACTAAAATACTGTATTAAATACAATGTTTATTATAATGTAATCTCAAATTAATTCTTCAAAAACACTTAACAGACATAATTTTAATTGATAGTGTACCTACTTTCGTTCACTATAATGTCTGCACCATTAATATTTCAAGTTTGTGAGCTTGGTTAAGCACTTGTATACATTTTACAATAAATCATCATGTATGACATTTCGCACAACTTTTCAGGATCTTTTTTTATTTTTTTCTTGTATTCTTCCTATTTTTATTTTTCAAGTGTACCTATACTGTATATTTATAATATCCACATTGCGTATTACTATACATACAATATTATGCATTTGAAATTAATTGATAATAATTTTACAAAATATAATAATTATAGTAACCTTTGAGATGTACTTTTTTTAAATTATGTTTAAAACATTTATATGAAAATACATTTTGGGCATTAAATTACTAGATTTAAATAAAAAGAAAATACTTACTTACTATAAAATGTTTTCTCATTTGATGTTAAAATGTATAAATATAAATTTATAAACTGTTTTATTGGCTACTGCTAGGTCATTCAACATAAATGTCTAACCTAGCCTTTTAGTAAACGGAGATAATTAATAATGTAAAGATTTATAAGGTAGCTTTTCACAAATAAACAACTGATACAAATTGTGTGTATAAACATACGCAGTGGCCATAGTATAAAATGACGGGGTAGAACGTGGTCAGAATTAATTGAAAATAAACAAGCATGTATAACTAAAGACGTCACTTTATCAACATAGAAGAGGTTAGATATATAATGTGATCGTGATTATGAGTAATTGAACGTCTATTATCATTAATAATAGGAATCATGTCTAATAATGTAGTTAAACAGAATATAATATCACAATTCACAAGACTATAATATAATATAAGTAGATACTAAATTGTTTAGGTACATATATTATTATTAAATACAAAGAAATCTGAGCCATATTATCACAAAAATCAAGATTAACTTAACTTCAAAATTGTAAATTTAAAACAAAAAAAAAAAAAAAAAATACTGTCACATTCAAAAATTGATCATTAAACAATAAATAATTATTTTATACAGCATTTTTTAAAAATTTAATAAATGTGAAAATAGATTATACAAGTGTAATCAGTTAATAGTAATAAAAAATTAAATATTAAATATTACAAATTATTATATTTCATTCTTCATTATTAGGTAACCAGGTTACAACTATGATAATTTTAAATAAGATCAGTAAGATACAATATTATATAATTATGTTTTGAATGTTTGCATTGTTTGCAATCGTATAGTATACGATACCTACAATTTAATAAGAAAATAATATTATAATAATCATAATTTATTGAAAAATATTATTTCTAAATAATTACTTATAGACTAAGTGTAGAATTATTAATTATTATTATTATACGAAATATAAAATTACGTTAACATTAAACATACTAAAATTATTTGTTTATTACGTATCATACATAATTTAATAATTCCAATATTATGATATACCTATGTAATCGTTTTTCATTTTAGTGTCATACTGTCACGAATATGTTTGAAGTAATTGTATTATCTACCTATATGAATAAAAATTAATTTCACATTGTAACTAGATACATAGCTAAAGTTAATAATTAATAATATTATGTTGTCTAGTGTTCATAATTGTATGTGTTAAATTACTAATCATGAATAAAAGTTGTACCTTTAATTAAGCGCCTATTTGTAAACAGAGAATTTTGAACAGTTCAAAAACGAGCTAATTTATTACTTTTTCTAATACTAAAATAGAAAAATGAGACAAAAATAAATATTAAATTTATAAGCTTATATTATTGTGTTTTAAAAATGCTACATGTATTTTACATAACAACGTTATTAAAATAAAGAAAAATTAACATGAATTATAAATAAGTCAACAGAAACCATCGTTTCACTCATGTTCACTTTAAAAAATAAGTGTTCTTTGAGTTAAATAATAATAGGTCTATTAATAGTAATCAGTTAATAGTAATTTTTATTTATTTATATTAACTATCAAGATAAAAATTATAATATAATTATTATACGTATTATGACCTATATGTTTTATTTTTCATTATAGGTAAAACAGATTTCCTTTAGTAAGTAATCAATAACAACAAATTCGTTATATATTAATATCTAATTTAAAGGTTAAATTAAGAACAATTAAAACAAAAAAATATATATAAACACGAGAAAAATGTTGTATTTCTATTTAACACAAAAAAATCTTTCATATTCTTTGTTTATTAAGTAGTATTTTTAAATTTTAATATTATGTACACAAGAAAAACGTAGTATACTGTATACGTAGTTTTATATTGTTTCGATTAAATAATAAATAAATATTCAAATAATTATATTGACGTATTTGTATACGAAAATTATAAAAAGGTAAGAAAATAAAGTTTCACCAGTGTCAATTACTTTGGAAAATAATAAATTGGAAGACAATTTATAGATATATAGTTATATTGATAAAATCCCGTAAAGTTGATATTTTGAAGTAGAATAAATAAGAAACCTTAAATTTTGTATACTCTTGATGTGAAGTGGTTCTGTTCTCAAAAATAAGGAACGAATGATAACTAACAACCTCGTGAACATATAAACATTATAAGTGTATATAAAATGTGTCAATGATATTAAACAACTTTCATTCAATTTTGCACTTGTAAATAAATCCAAAGGAAAGAAATTTAATGTTTTTATATAATGCAAATATATTATATAAAACCAATACAATATTTTAATTCAGCTTCGACCAAATAATTGCAAATATTAACTAACCCAATTTTAAAATAAATTAAAGAAATAGGTACTTAGGGTAATATTCGATCTTTAGATAAATTACTAAAATAGTTATTCCTAGGCAACTATAATTTAAATTTTACCGTTTTACATCTATCACAAACTACAAACATTTAATAATTAAAATGAAAAGTAAATACATTTATTTTATTTAAGATTTTCGATTACAAGTGTATATTATCGTACACACTTGTACTTATATAATAATATAATATTTCACGCACATAATATAATCAGGAAAGTCCTGGGATAAAAATTCAGACTGAAATAATGTATTACCTAGGACATTAAAAAATAATAGATATTATAATTAAGCTCTTATAATTAATTTTTTTATTTAAAATATTAATAATAAAATATGACATATTTTAAATACATGATGAAAAAAGCTTACTTTTTGAGACAGTAAATCAATTATAGAATTATTATCAATATTTACCAAAATTTCTTTTTAACCTGACATTAACATAAACGCTTTAGTATTTTCATCAGTAAGTTTACTTCCAAACAAATTTTCTATGTATTTTAAAATAGAAAAAGATCGTTCACAGGCAACTTCTGTAACAGGAAGACACAATAGATACTTATAAGCAACTTTTAGTACTTGATAACCGTTACTATATAAATTGTATTTTATCAATAGCTTCTAACAACATAATGTACAATGTCTACCAGTATTACACTTAAGTGGCCCTATTTTTTCAGAATCAATCGCCTTCTTTATTTATTTTCGTCATTTTCAATTTTTCAATTTCTTTATTTCATATTCATCTGCAGACTGCAATCGATATTTATAAAATTCCCAGCTATTTGAAAAACTACTTCATCTTCAGTTTTATAGTTGGTAAATTGCAATATATTTTTGATAAATAGTTATAAAAGCTTAACCTAGTAATTTATTTTATAATATGCTTCAAATATATTGTACATATTATACAAGATGACAAAAGAACCAAATTTATCAATAATTCAATACTAATCTAACTTATATGTATAATACATTTAAGTATTTTAAATAACCATGTTTCAATATTTTAGAATGTTGCAATCAAATTAATTTGGAATTCATTAAATACAATTTTTAAAGATGATTCAATATTAATTTAGTTCAATATTGAGTATTAACCCAGACTCGTGATTCGATCTGTGTAAAGCAAAAATATTAACAACAACTAATTTAAATAACGATTTAAACATTTACTAACTCCCATCCTTCAAAATGTATTAAATAATATGTTATATTTGATTAAATTATGAGATTGCAAGTTATTTTAATAATTAATAAACATTTTAATTAAGCTATTTGAATTTTTTGCACGTTGGAGAGAGAAGGATAAATATTAAAATTCTGAAGTCTTCTACTATAAACATAATAAACAACGTAAAATACGTCAATAACGTCAATAGCTAATAAGGAGAGTTAGATATACTATACTTAATCATCTAATTTGATTGTTTTAATTAGAAATTTAAAACTTATACAGGTTTTCTTAAATTGTAATAATTTTATGATACAATTCATATACTTTTTTTAGAGATATCTTGTGAGTATTTAAACAATTATTATTCTAATATGGATCATCAGTTGCAAGAAATATCTGTTATATTATTGAAAATTAGTTTTTCGTTATTTGTTTTAGATTTTAAGTGGATCGATGAATGAATTGATTTTATTATGATATGTGTTTTTGGGCTTGAAAACACTTTAAAAATTCTTCAATTTTTAACTTAGGGATCTTTTCCAAAAAGAAAATACATTTAATTGATACTTTGGTGGTCAAAACTAAAACACTTGGAAGTAATTTTTTCAACAATTGAAAAATAAAAGAAATAAAACCAAAGTACTTAGAGAAAAATTTGAATTTTTACACAGAACAAATTTTTTTTAAAAAGCCGATTTTTTATTTTGTTGTAACTAAAAGACAAAGAATCAGATACTTTAATTTTTTACAAAATGTTCAAATGAGAATTTTCTGTACAAATATATAATTTTAAAATATTTTAACTTTTTTTGATCTAATTATAGATAATTAAAATTGTTTACCTATGAGGTATTATTATTATTATTATTTTTATAAATATTTATGAAAAATGCTAAAACTTTGAAATTTAAAAGTTTTTTATAAGTAGTTTAAGTAACTTATACTAGAACAAAAAAATTTTAAAAAATAATATATTAACAAAATGTATATGTCTATAGCCTGGATTATTACATTACTGTATTTCATATAATCAAATATTATAAAATGTGAATAAAAAAAGTACATATTTTTTTAAGAAAGTGGAGGAATTTGTGTAATTTATAAACTTAATGAGATCAGTATCTACTCATAATTATTATTGTTTGGGATTGATTTTATATCAAAGAGAAGTAAATATTTTATCAATATTCCTAATGAAAGATCGTTTTTGTGCTTGAATGTAATGGACAGTGTTAAAAGCCTAACCGAAAGCAACTACCTAGTAATAAGTATAAATATTCTAATGACACTTCAAAAGATTAATTATACAAAACATACTAATTTATAATTTATCATGAATATAAATAATAAATATACATCATGTTACATAAATTGAAAACATCTTAATTAAGAATTTTTGAGAAATAAATGAGTATTTATTTATGAACAATTATTTTCATGTATCATCAACTTATACCTTAAAATATAATCTGTGCCTGTCTATATTATTATTCACGTAAGACGTAGGTGTATATGAAATGTTTGATATACACTAATTTAATGACATATTATATAATATATATATACCGTATATTAATCGTATTAATTTGATTATAAATTATATGAAATATATAAGTGTAAAGATATCTGGTAACATATTATTGGAACCTATATAGTATGACAAATCCAATGTTCATACTGCTATGAAATAAAATTTAAATTAAGATGAATTTTGTATTATTTTGTCCATACGAATTGAAACATGAAAAACTTTTGATACAAAATGTATATTCTACGCATTTCAAATAAGAAAAAATTCAGATCAAAATAAAATATATTAAGACTTTAAAATAATATTATCATGAAATATTACTCATTAAAAATGGCTCAATAATTTTTACCTTCTTAAATATTCCATCAACAAAGGTGTTATTTACAGAGATCGTTATAAGTAGTGTTACTATAAATGTTATATCACAATAAATCTTCAAACATAAAAGTATTTTTTTTTTTTTTACTACTGGTTAGATTTTATGTCTATAAACTTTCAAATATAAACAGCAAATAAAAAAAAAACAAATAAATAAAAATATATATGGGCCTTCAGAAAATAAGAATTTATTATTCAATCTTTGAATTAAAATAAAATAGTAAAACAACACATAAGCTATGTGAAAAAAATAGGGTAGCTAAAACTATCGAGTAATATTATTAAATCTGATTAGCCATTAATTATTAATATTATTAACTTATTAACTTTACCTGTTGCAGTAAATATAATTTTATGAAAAATTAAATACTCATTAATCATAATATATATAAAAAAATTTTCAACGATTAATAATATCATAAAGGAATTATAATATAATTTTTTTACTTTGAAGATTTATTTAATATTATATTAATTTAAGTGTTTAAAAATCACTTGAGTTAAGTTAAAAATGTATCATTAAAAAAAATGTAAGAAAGTGGGTATTGAGACAAAATATCTTGTTATCCAATAGGTAAAATAACCAAAACCAATGTGTAGGACAAAATACCCAAATAATAATAAAAATTAACTAATTTAAAAATTGAATATTAATAAATAATTTTTTTAGTTAGATACATTATATTCATTTTAAAGCACATTTTAATAACATTTAATAATACAGTAAAAAAATAATAATAGTAATAATAATATTTTGCATGTATAATATTATACCTATGTCTTATATAGGTTAGATATAGATTTTATAGTTGTCGGTGATACACTACATTACGTAATGGCTGCATACTAGTTCTGAGAGTAATCAAATTGGTTACCATTTAGCTGAACTGGTTCCCGTTAAAAAAAAAAAAAAGGTACTTTATTAGGTTGAGCCAAATTGGTTCCTGTTTGTGTTCAGGTCAAATATTTATAATTTTTAATAATTGGTACAAAATATAAATTAGATAGTATAGAATATAAATATATCTACACATTATAGTAACAATAGATTGTCAGCTGTTTTTCGAAAATTATTACTGATACCCCAATTATTAATAATCTAAGAATTATAATATAACCTATAGTTTAAATTAATAGTTTTATAGCAATGTGTGAAGTCAAATAGCTTAAAATGTGCTAAAAATATTTGTCAAACCACATTAGATTACAGTAACTCACGTATCGCAAAACAACATTAATTGATGGTATGTAAAATTAATTAGAATGATGTTAATGTCACAAAATATTTAGATATGTTTTTATGCTAACCATTAGAAGTTAAAACAAATGAAATAAAACCAGTTAAAATTAATTTATCATAAAATATTTAAGCACGAATACCGCTGGAATAAATTGTAAAATAAAGATCACTTCGACAAAAATAAAAAAATAATCCCACGAGTTCAATTAACGGATGGAATAGCTGATTTTAGTATTCGAAATTGATTATAAATGGTGTGATCTTGGTGATATACATTTATCAAAGTTTTTATTTTATAACAATGGTGTGATTGCAAAAAAATGAATAGTCATATTTGCCACTGATAACGATCTTCGATATTTAACTAAATCATCTACGTGATATATGGATGATAATGTTTACCTTGTGCCCAATATATTTTAATAACCTTATGTGATATGAGTAGAAACAAGTTATGGTTTCTTCGCGGTTATGCATATGTTACTCAAAAAAAAAAAAACACAAACAATGAATCAAAAGATGTTAACTATTATTATAGAAAAATGCAAAGAACTATAAAATGTTTACTGGTCACTGACCAGAATATTATTATAAATTGTGATTACTGATTTTGAGAAAACCATTATAAATATTATAATAATAGCATTTGGAGATGATATTTAATATAAGACTGTTTTTATTATTTATGTCAAAGTATACAACAGCAAATGCAAAAACAGGATTCAGAAAAATATTACCCAGGAGACACTCATTAAATGTTGTGCAATACCATACGGGCTTGCGTTTCTCCCTGTTAACGAAATTGAAAAGATAATTAATATTCATATCACTGTAAATAATTATTTTTGTTTTTATTCAGATTATCATTTTACTTTATTTTAAAGATATCATGCCACCAGATAAAGTATATGTATATGTAATAATACATAATATGTTAGAAGAACTAATAACGAATAATATGCAAAACACGTAAAATTACTGCTTTGTTCTTGCTATCAGTTTGAAATATTATGGAAAAAACTTTACTCGATGGTAACCGGACAAATAATTAATGTGAAGGATGGAATCATAGTTTTTCAAGTTTAGTGAGTACTTATATAAAATTATTTTAGTATTATTAACCAACCTATATTTAAAATGTCAATTTCTAAGTAACACATAAACATACTAATTTAAGAATTTGGGCATTAATAAAAAAATGAGCATAGAGATCGTTTTACTATCGAAAAGAAAATTTCACAAAGACAGTTGGAGATGTTGGATCCCAAGAGTTAGGAAAAACAAAAGTATATTATACTAGGATGCAACAAAAATTTAAGCTACTCTGTCTTAAATAAATTAATGACAAAAAAGAATTGGATATTTTTCAATTGCAATGACAAACATGATGCGATAGTTTATTACCTATCTATTTTTAAACATGTTTTATCTTAAACAATTATAAATCATTGATTTAAGTTTTAATCTGATTAAATCTATCTAATCTAACTAAAAATATAATTATTAATTATTATATTATTACCTAACTATTATTCAATTTAATTAAAATGCACTTTAAAAATGTAAAATAATGTATCTAACTAACTAAAAAAATAATGTATTAATATTCTATGTTTAAAAACGTTCTTACAATTTTTTTTTTTTTTTTTTGATATTTTGTCTTATACATTGGTTATTTTAACTTGAATATTTTAGTACAGAATATTTTGTCATAGATTCAAAAAATGGGTTATAGCTCTAGCTGCACATGATATTTTGAGTTTGTCATTATTATGGATGCGTTAAATTTGAATTCAATCATTATATAAAAAAACGATTCTACGCGAAGACGGTCTTAAAATAAATCAAAAATGTCATAACGTATTGTAAAATTTATAACAATATAATATACGTAAAAAATTTTAAATTCTCACAAATAATGTTTAGTTTTAAATCATAACAAAATAATTAATATCGTTATTTAACGTTTAAATAATGTTTTTTCCATATTTTAAATTAAAATATTTATAACAAATAATTGTCTTTATATCTATAGGTTTATATTTTACGATTTCAGTATGAACCATGCATAAAGATTTGTATTAAATTTTAAAATGTTAGTTATAAAAAGTAAAATTGTTGTACCTTTAGAACAATATGATGATTTACAATTTTTTCAATTGTAAATTTTTACGAGTTTCATTACAATTCTAACTTAAAATGTATTTAAAAAAAAACAATGAGTATGTATTTTTAAGATTATTTTAAAGATATAAGAACAAATTTTTCATCTATTAATACATTTTTTATTCATATAAATAGCTCAAAAATATTTTTAAAAAAATGAAAAATCTTATCATGTTAAATTTAAAGTAACAATATAAATATAATGAGAACATTTTATATATCTAAGGTTGAACGTTTTTATTTTACACTAAATCAATTTTGTAGAATATTGGATTTATTAAATAAATTGAATTTTCCATTTTTTCTTATTTTTTTTTTGATTAAAAACAAATTACTAAGGATTTTAGTAAAAGTATTAACTAGATCTAATTGCTTACCAAAAGGCAAAAACCACCCCCATTTTTAAGAATTGAAATATTTTATCAACTGCTTATCATTTTTACACACACACACACAACCATTATTGTAAAATCAACGTATTCATCTCTTCACTCATAATTTAAAATAATTATAATTTTATAAACAAATAGATTTATGTAATTTTCTTGAATCTATAAAAGCTTAATCAAATGGTTCAACTTAAAACTCTTCGTACAATCAATAATATTAGTTCAATATTGTTTTTGACTATCAAAATCAAAAACCAATTTGAATATCTTCAAACGCACAACATAATATTAAACAATAATAAAAGTTAGAGATCATTTAAAATTAAGAAAACAAAGTTTATTTCATTCAATTGTAAAAAAAATTACCTACCATTAACATTTGAGTTTAATGTTATGCTTTTACTGTTTAAATTTATTCATGCAAAAGTAAACTCAAATCTGTTAAAAGAACAAGTCTCTGAGTAATATATTATGTACCTATTAAAATGATAATTAATGCTACAGTATCGTGAGTCAAAAAATATGAATTATTCCACAACAGAAATAAGGTTTCAATAATTCATCTGTTCTTTTAGCAGTTTATTCCTTACGTGTAGTAAATTATAATAAATATACCTATATATTATTTTACATAAATAATTAACTCAAGTCACTTATTAGTAACCGTAAATATACTGTATTCAGATAGTAAACATTAAAATAATTTTCTAAATATATACAGTGGAACTTCTTTTTAAAGAATTTGGAGATTCTTTGAAAAAAAAATTTAAAAAAAATAACATTTTTTCACTTAAAAATGTCATTTATAGTGTATGAAATATATTAAATAGTAATAAATAATAATATTTATATATGATATTAATTAATTAATTAAAATAAAATAAATACATTTAAATTATAATCAGTATGTAAATTTATTTTATTTTTTATTCTTTATTCTCAAAAAAATTTCTGATACCTTGTAGTTAAACAACTTTTATACATTCTGGCTATAAAAATGATCACACATTTTAAAAAAAAGTCGGATTGAAGAGTATATAATTTATAAATATCTACTTATTTAAGAATACAAAAGCTTTTTAATTTATTTAAAAAAATAACACAACATTTATTTCTTAAATAGAAACATTTTGAAATGAAAATTGTATTGTTTCATAAAGTATTTCAACAGTCAATAAAACAGTAAATTGAAATACTTATCATAAAATTATTTAGTTAATATTGGTATCAAGCTATCGTATCCACAATTAAAAAATGAATCAATAAATAAATAGATTGTATTAAAATATTCTAATTAAAAAAAAAAAAAAAATGTGACAATGGTTCATAATTAGTTCATATAGCTTATAGGATTAAAACCTATATGACAAATAACGATTAATACTTCATGGTATGACAGCTAGCTATAATAATATGTATAGATAAATGCCCAACTATTATTTCAAGCACACTTATAGCGTAACTGTAATTTGTAAACACCAAAATACCTATTTTATTTTATCACCATTAAAAATAAGTTGTCACTTTAAATTTTTGTTAATTTTTATACCACCCATATGCTATACCTATTCTATTTATTTTTTATAGATGTCTACTATTTACTACCTTTAATAACATAAATGAAAGACTATTTTTCAAATAATATAACGATAATTGTTATATTATTGCCAAACAAATAACAATAGTGTCAAGAATTCAAAATAAGGAAATACAATTGATTGTAAACTAAAATTTCAAAAAAAAAAAAAAAACTTAACACCTTTATACTTTATAAAATTTGAGTAGAAAAATAAATAATTGTACATTAAACATTTTTACTTTTAATATATAAAAATAAAACATTACAGTACCAGTAAAAGATCGTGTAATTGATTCGACGATTATTTTTGGAAATTGCATTACATATTTAAGAGTATAAGAACATAATACAACAGTCGCATATTAATAGTAGTTCATATTTTTATTGGTTGTTTCATGTCTATGATATTTTTTTCTTCAATGTAATTTTTCTAACAATACAGACGCATTGCTAACGCTTATTTATTTCCTGGGGCTGGAACTTTGAGTATACTGCCCCACCTCAACATATAGAAAATAAAAAATCCTATTATAGTTTTTTTGTCGCTATTTCGATGTAAAAGTAAAAGTTTTTTATTTTCTTAAGGTTTTATATTGCATTATAAAATACACCATTGTCATGTTGGTGATGTTAGTGTATATAATATATATGTGTGTGTATGTGTATATATATATATATATATATATATATATTTATACATTTTCGAAAAACCGTTTATATAGAACATAATCCATTTATTGTGCATTGTACATCTTTAGTGTTTTCTGTTCAAAAAATGAGTAAAAAGGCGACGTTAAACATTTGTAATTTGTACTATTTTTAAAAAAATAGTAAAATAGTGAACTTCATGTAGTACATATATTTTATTGTTTATAACTGACAGGTCCCAATAGTACTAAATAAATAAATATATATATATCAATACAAATAAAATGCAATCAAGTAGCAATAATTATAACTAAGTAGAGAGCTAATTGTTAGACTTATTAGTTATTAGTCAGACCCAAATGGAAAATCACTATAATTTGTAACACGTCTGCCGAGAACATACGAGTGAGTAATAAGTAGATGAGAGTAAAGCTAAAGAATTCGGATGTTTATACTGGAGAGAAGAGAAGTGGTATTATTTGCACTATTAATAAGTTTTGAAAAAATCTTAAGTTATGTCAGTTTGTGAATTGGCCAAAATTGACAAACCTAACTTATATAAAACAGGTGAGTAACTGTAAATGGGATAGTGAACATAATATGATATTATATTAAACGACTTAGGTATTATAATATACAGGCTAAGTACTTAAGAGTATGAGGATAGAGTAGCCCAAGTAATTTTCAGGTACACTTTACCGTAGCTCTATTATTATTTGTAAGTTGTAAGAATAAAAAGCAGAGACTGCATTTAGTGAATATAATACTATTTTATTTAGAAGATAGAATAGTTGATCACCAAAATAATATATATTATAAATTAAACTGCAAAGTATGCTAGTTTAACTACAGCCAGTTAAGTACAAATATAATATTAAGACACAATTTAAGTTTCAAATTTTGATCGACAGAGACAATATAAATAAAATTAATAATAAATCAAATGTAAAATAGGATACAGTTACGGGATATTGAGAAAATTCGTTTCACTTCACTCAAGTCACTTTAAGGTAAGGAAGTTGAGTATTCTACCTAACAAACTTAAAACGAAAAAAAAATAATCTTAACAAATATTTTTTTACTATGCATAAAGTTTATAGAACGTTTTTTAAATATTAAGTTACTTAAAAATAATACACTCAAATGGTTCCAAACAAAAACACCCTTATAAAACAAATCTAAAAACTAACAACATCATAAAAAAACCGTCTTAATTCAAACTTTTATCACTTATAAAACATTTTTGTAGTTACCAATACCGAGAATTAAAATTATAATGAAAGAAATACTTGTATTAAATTCTAGGAGTTAAAAAAAAAACAATTTAAATATTAAAATAAAAAAATTTATGTTTTCAAATATTTTGATATTTAATCAAACAACGGTTAAAAATCAAAATGTCTTTATGCTACTTTTATTTTATGTAATATATGTAATGACAATATATGTGAATGTTTCAGAATTGGGAAAGTAATTTTAATATACAAAAAACGTCCTTCTTAAAGTTTATACAGAATTATATTTAACCTACTTCGCTACCGTACTTCCACATAATAAAAATTTGGTAACTAAAATATACCTTGGCAACGCTAGTAAAATACCTCGGTGTAACATTAGACAAAAGGCTTACGTGGAAGCGCCATATTTCAACTAAACTAAGACAAGCGAACAAGCGCCTTTCAATGTTATATCCTGTTCTAAATAAAATATCTATAGTACATAAAAAGTGTTTTCTTTAAAAATACAAATAAATTCTACACCCACTACTCGCCTACGCTTGCTCAATCTGTTAAAAATGCGCATTTAATCTTTTCACATTAAAAAATACAAATTTTCCAAAACAAAGTATTCAGAATAATCACAGACACTCCTGACTAACAAAAAGTGTTAACCTACATAAAGACTTACATAATCGAGAAATTTAAAACTACATCAAAACTCTATCAAGAGTTTCAATTTACTACATCTTATAGAGTCACATACACCACAACATTGATTTAAACAAGATCGATCTTGCGTCCTTCTTAGTTAACCACAAATATAATATAATACATAATAATATAAAAATATATTATATAATATATTACTCAAATAAAACACCATTTATTATTATTAATATAAACGTTATTCATTTCATTTAAAATATTTTCTTCTTGGTTCTTATCTTATCACTACATTGTAAGTTATATTATTATTTGTCATTAATTATACAACACACATTGTTATAAAATCATTATATTTATTTATCCACTTAAAATCTAAAAACACTAATAAAGATAAAAATATAATATATTTAATTTTTTTTTTCAATATATTATATATATATTTTACTAATAAACAGATATTATATTTATATTATATTATAAACTATACATAACCTAACCTTTTTAAGAATTTTAAGTATTCCTTCTGCTTAAAAAAAATATTTAAACAAAACTTATAATAAAAAAAGGGTGGTCAACTGGGTAACGCTCTGCTCTATAGAAAGTATTGAGTGGACCTCGAACATAGAGTAAATCACTATAATGCGTGTGTTAAATTTGAAACTAATGAGTGGTATTATTTTATACGAAAAACGATTCTGAACGAAGATGATTTGTCAGCCTAGGATATATTTTCCATTGAGTGGTGAAAAAGGTGGTTTATGTTCTTAAAGTATGTGACCTGAATATCCCAACATTAAATCTTGTATATAAAATGCCAATTTAAACAACTGATGTATGTTTCAAGTTTATACAAATAATAATTTTTAACTATTACGAAAATCTAGAATTATTTGGTTATAAATAATCGTTATTTTACGTAAATATTTGATTTCGTAACAATTTAAACTTAAGATAATTTTTTTTTATTAGCCAACGCTCAAGTTCTTTTATAACCATCGTAAACTAAACTTATGGAATACCTTATATTTAATTTTTGACATTTTTTATAAATTTTAATTACAATATAATTTGCAAATATTTATAATTTTGACGAATTTTTTTCAATATTTTAACTTGAAATGCTAATAAAAAAATTGTGCTAATGAATTCTTATAATTTTTGAATCACTATATAAGATTAACTACTCATGGGGATCTTTGTATTAAATTTTCAAATATTTTGAATTGAAAAAAATTGTATCGATATTTATAAAAAAAAAAAACTTAAAAAAAACGAATATTTCAAATTCCTATAAATACCCTGAAAATTTCAAGTATTTATAGAGATTCGTTTTTGCGTTACAAGTTTTTATAAAAAGTTGATTTTTTCAGAAACTGGTTTTGCGTAAAAATTCCCATTATTTGTCACTTTTTTGTGGTTTTTCCCGATTGTTTTGAAAACGTCTGGACATTTCTTACTTTTGGCCTCTATAACGCACCAAGAATATTCACTTTGTCATCAGAAACAACCCCTGAAGTTTTAAATTGAAGCATTAGGTATTATTTTGACAAGTTATGGTGTACACAAACACGCTCACACATCATTGTAAAATCAATACATTCATCACTTCGTTCAGAATTTAAAACTATGTCTTCAAAAAACAAATTTAATTTTGTTAACTTTAATATTAGAGTAAATTAATTTTACAATTTTTAGGTGAGTTATAAGTATAATTGTTGTATTGTATTATTTTACGTACTCATAGCTTAGATTTTTAAATTTTTTTTGAGTCGTAGATGAATATTAACAAGAAGTATAATCGAGGATAGTAGTTTGATTTATAAGTCTACTTACTTAAAAATTACTTTAATTACTTTAAAAATTTAATTTAAAATGAAATTGTAAGTAATATTATTTGGCTAATATTGATAAAGGGTAAGCATTTTTAAGTCTATATGGATATTTTTACTTATAAAGTATTGATAAAAGGATGTTAAATTAATTAGATAGATTGATACGCCTAAAACGTTTTTGTACAGAACCCCATAACTGAATATTATTGTATATTATCCTGATTTATTATATTATTGACTTGTATATGGTTAGTTTATTAGACAGAGAAAGGTTAAAATTCAAGAATGGTAATAGGAGATTGGATCAGAAGTTAACTATTTTATGTATGTGATCCGAGTTAGCGCTTATTCATAGCTTACTTAAAACTTTAAATTATGTAAAAATCTTTAAAGAACACTAAACTCAATAAATTAATATTTTTTATTTGAAAGAACCTTCAATCCTAAGACTTATGGCATACGTTGAAAATTTCTTCTCACATTCTTTAATGAATTCTAAGAAATAAAAAATAGACATATGACGTCATTTGACCTGGCTCTTCGTAATTGCTTATCTTATACATGTAAAACTTCCTCACTTCACTCAACGATTTACCTACCTAAAAATTTCATTTTTGAAATTTATTTTACTAATAAATGTGTGATTTCATGTATTATTTAAGACGATAAAAGTATTGAAATTTCAATTTAATGTTTAGTTTTTCAAATATTGAAAATCTTAAAAGAGATGTTTTACAGCTTGTCATGAATTGTTATAAATCACCACAATGCGCCGTTTAACAAAAATATCTCTTAAGATTTTTAATATTTTAAATACTAAACGTCATACGGAAATTTAAATACTTTTGTCGTTTCAAACAATACATAAAATCATACATTTATCAGTAAAATAAATTTCAAAAATAAAATTTTCAGGTAAGTAAATTGTTGAGTGAAACTATGAAGTATTAAACGTATAAGATAAGCAATTACGAAGAACCATGCCCAATAACCTTACGCGGCTATTCTAAATATCTTAATATCTTTTAAAGTAATATTTTATTATAATAAGTTTTCACCAAATCATTTCATATAGCCATAGCTACAATAACTTAATATTTAAAAAAATTTAAAGAAAATTTTTTTTTGGTTTTGTGTGCTCTTTAGACATATATAATGTTTTTATTACATATAATTTTATCTACTATAATCTATTAATTAGTCCTTTTTTTATAATTTTAACACAAACGTAACACCCTAATAAAACCAATTATTTAACCTTTAATCACAGAATCTACAATATTAAAATTCTATAAAATTAACAAAATCTATTAACAGATATATAAATGACGCAGTGTGTGATTATTTTAACGAAATGTTATACTATTCACTGACAAATCATAGTGGCGAGCAGTATAATACATTATTAATTATTATATTTTCTCCTTAATTCCAGAAATAATTGAATTTAAAACTACCTCCGCAGTGTATTGGAGTGTATTAAGTGACAAATGGCGACGGGATCTTCGTATTTATCCTAATTAATAAAATACATAATATAACAGAATTCAAGCAATGGACTTTACCTTTAAAATCCCTATACTTGTAGCTTATTATGCATATGCATTAATATAATTATGTCTATGTGTGTGTTCGTGTGTATTACTACGCCCCAGGACATGAAAGTGCCCATATTCCATTTGATACCAGACGGTCCACGCATTTTTCAGCGTTAGAACACTAAAATAACATAATAATATATAATACCGAACAAAAAGTTTTATATATAGCTATAATGTTGCTTATAAGTGTTAATACACAGTTCAATACAAAATATACCATGTAGATTTTATATTTTTTTTTATAGAATATTCTTTACTACAATCTGCAACTGAAATTCTTGTCCTCAACAATATATAAATATACTGTATGCATATTGGCTAAGTTTATTAGTTTTTTCCGTTTTTATTAAAAACATTTGAAGTTTATTTATGTGTCTGATTTTACTAAAAAAAAAAAATTAATATATTAATTTCTATATTATAAATAGACATTTGCATTAATTTTTAAATCTTCAACCAAATAATATAGTAATATAGCTACCATCCAACGATGTGCGATTTGATAGTAATGATTAAAAAAAAAAAAGAATGATAGGTAATTATTTAAGCCTCAGATGTTATCCATAGTATTAGTACGATAAATTGTTATTATTTGAACGTTTCAATTAATCTCAAATCAGTAATTTCCAAATGCTTATCTTCTATAAATACAACCTATTTATTTATATATTTATATAGTTTAAACATATAATGTATATAATATACCTATTTAAACATACAAATATGGTATGAAATTATTTTTAAGTTGATTGTACTATCAAATTCAATTGTAGAAAAATACATAAACGTACATAATACATATAATATTATTATATCTGTAAAAATATTATAGAAAGAATACATATAAATATACCGTTATGTAATCTGTAGTAATTTATTTATTAAGTTATTTCATAGTATAAGTATGTATTAAAAAAATAATAATAATGTTTAAACATAAATACAAACACAACTTGTGTGTTGAGTGATATACTGATATCCTTATAATGTGTACATTTTTTTTAATCTTTTAACCAAAATGGTTTTAATATTTTTAGTTTTAAAATATATAGAAAACGTAGACACCAGCAAAATCAGAAAAAAATAATTTAAAAAGATTAATGGATTTATGAAGCAATCACTTTGATGAAAAAATTTCAAAAGCATAAAATACTCTTATAGAAGCGCTCATAGTCTAGTGTACTAATAAAATATTTTAATATTTATCCCTTTTTAAATTTTAAAGGGTAGAGTATAGTTTTAATTATTAAATATTTTTAAAGAATAAATATTTTTTTTTTATTTAAACTCAAACATTACGGTAATATACTATTTTTTTAATATCACAATGAATATTAATTGTTTATTATGCAGATAATACTAAAATATTATCAGAGAGTTGAAATTGAAATAAAAATAAAAAAAATAAAATATACCAAGTATATTATGAATATTTATATAATACATTAAGTAAAAATAATCATTTTATATTAGTGAATAAGTATAAATTACTTATTGTATTATATGTAAATAAAAGTAATGTTTTCTTGAATAAACGCCCATTTTAGTAATTCTTTATTAAATATCCAACTATAGTTAAGCATTCCACTCAATTTTTCTATTGAAAATCTTAAATCAATTTAAATAAGAAACTACAGTATAATTTATTTTATTTTAAGAGTCCGATCTTTTGAAAATAATACATAAAAGAATGATTTAGATTGCTGTCCGTTAAAAATAAAAAATAATATCTTTAAATTTCCAAAGATTGCACTTAAACCTATATTTTATTAAAGTTAAATTATCATTTCAAGTACAACTAAAAAACTAAAAATTTTGTAACCTTACCAAAGTACAATAATAGGTCTTAAAAAATAATACTTTTTAAAATAATAATCATTGGAGAAAAAACAAGCTTATTGCTTATAGGTTTTTTTAAAATGACAAGTAATAAAAAAATATAAATTTTACAAGTATTTACATTTAATATTTAAGTATAAATATCCATTATTTAGTACTATATATTATTATAATATTATGTATCTGATATTTTTTCTAAAAAATGTAGTAAATTTTTATAATTTACAAAATTATTAGGGCTTATATACCATCGTATATCGACATAAATGTAAAGAAATACTACTTATAATATTATTGTCAACATTAGTAATAATTAATATCTATTTATTATTAATTAGTATGTACCTACTGTATTTACTATATTAAGTATTTAAGTGGCATATACATCAACAATATTTGTCCTCATATTATTAATCGTTTTCACATATAATTTATTTAATTTCTTATAGCTTTCAAGTATATTACATTATTACATATTTTATAGTCATAAAAGAATCGTTACGATTATGATAAAAAAAAATACCAATTCAATTAAAACTGTTAATGAATGTGACGAGAAAACTCATTGTTTAGCCGAACGAGTTAAATTTAAAATAATTATAGCTCAACTAGTAAACACGTTCGTTTTGGTCAGCAAACATTCAGGTTTCCCATGAACAACTCAACGTTCATTAATCAAATTGTTCTACGCAAAATACCGTCATCAATATTTGTTATATACAATCAACTAAAGTATGTACGTCAACTATAATTGTCAACAAAAAAAAAAATAGAAAAGATATTTTTCTTTGAAACAAATTTTACAAACGATCGTTTTTATAAATATAGGTCACAATTAGATATTTTTAAAACCACTTAGGTATAATCGTACAAATATAATATATTATAATTCATTATATATTCCTACACAAAACCTTATTGCAATAAGCTGTGTGCATTAACGTTTTGTGGTGTGTTCAGACAATATAAATTTTGAAAGATTATAAATCTTTTATAATACAATATAATATCAACTATTACTTTAATACCTTTATAAAAATATTCAGTATCGATCTTAAAATTATAATTATATATATTTAAACAAAATTAAATATCCTATAAATTCACTCACTACTCTCTATGAATAAAAAACTGTTTTATTTTAAAAGTATTATAAACAACAAGGATAAACGATTCCATATTATTATAATATTAATGAAAAACCCAAATCCAAAATTAGTAATATAAAAGATTACCGGATACATATTATACATATTATAATATAATATAATGTACAACATTAATCACACAACATACCTACTACACTTTTCAAAGCATGAACGATGAATAAAAGGGGATTGATTTGCTATTACATTATTTAACAATTACTTGTTTTCAAACGCGTCTTTATTTTTTTTTTTACTTAAAAAGAAGTGTCCGTTTTTTATTTATTTTACGGTCCCATGAATTTCGAAACTATAATCTTAATCCTGTTTTCAATTACAGTAAAATAATAATAACTTATAACTAGGGCTAGGATTTTAATGCCCGAAAAAATCTCAAAAAATTCCCTTAAAAAAAATACGAAAATGACTTCAAAAACTCGACAAATGCAATAGGTATAAAAATGCATTTATATTTATTATGGCTTAACAAAAAAATTTAAAAACAATTGTATAATTATTTTTTTGTTATTTTACGTTGTTACTTGTTTTGTTTTGTTGTATTTCTGTTTTCTTAATCATTCATTATAAAATAATAAAATAGTTAAATATTTGAACTTTTTTTTGCTAGTACATATTAGCCAATAGCTATATAACGGTGATAGTTTATGCAGAAAGTCCTAGCTAAGATAAAATTGTTATCAACGATAATCGATTGTCGTGCTATATAATTTATAAATCGTACCATCGCGCGTCGGCAGTTATTAGTAATAACCTATAAATAAATATAAATAAAATTATTCGTTTAATACTACTAAGGAACATTCTCATGGCAATAGATCGTATAATATTATTTTGAACTTCAATAGATAAATTAATTTATTAAGAGTATACTTATGATAACATTTATAAACTTTCACATCTGCTACAATCTCAATGCTTCAAAAAGTGTTAATAAAATATTAAATCCAACCAATTTAATAATTTAAAAAGTATAGTCGTATAGGTCCATTAAGAACGTACTTATTGTTTTTAATTTTGACTCAAAAATTGGTAATTCGTTTGAACAAAACAATAAGGGAAACCAATAAAGTTTATAAAATCAAAAATGAAGATCGATAGATAATTATTGATAAGCTATATTTTTGTTTCATTTCAGATTCCTATCAGTTCAAATTAAATTCTCTACTAAATTAAATTATTATTAAGCTCTAACGGTTTAATTTTATTCAATATGCATAATGCTAAATAAATTTGATACAATAAAGTTTTTACATTAAAGATTCTATTTTTGAATACATTATATTTCACTAGAGCTATTTTTTAATAATAAAAAGAATATTCATACCCCAGGTAAATATTTCACTGAGAACTGTAAGAATTTCTGAATTAGTCTTTTGTTAGTTGAATGAGTAAGATATGACATGTGTTTCTTACTTACTTTATTAATTGGAAAAGTTTGTCAGCATAAACAAAACGTCTCCATCTAATAAAATCATTTTTACAACGTTTTTTTAACGACGTATTGTTTCCGGTTATTGTGGTAATTATATTAAAACTAACAAAGGAAAAATCTTATAAACAACGGCAGTTAGTACCTACGTTATAGTAAGAATATCACAATTCTTTCAAAAGTGAAGCAAAATTTAATCAGAAATTGGTATAATACTATAATATATGTATGTAATTGATGAATTATTTAATTCACAAAAAATATTACAATATAAAATAAGAACACATCTTACATTACATAGTACGTAACTCGGTTTCCATACACACTATTATTTTAAACAAAATAATAATAATTATTAACAGCTAAGAAGTAGATATTCATATAATAACATAATATAAATAATGGTTTATTAACTATTAGTGTATTACTAATAATGGCTAAGACGTTATAGCCAATTTAGAATAAATTAACTGAAATGGAAAGACCTAGAACCATATGGTGCTGCATAAAAATAACTTTTTGTTTGTTTTAAACATCTAGATAAAAGACAACTTGATCATACAATTTATTAGTCAAATGTTAGTCTAAATGATGTCTAGTCCTTGCAACAACAATACGTTATTAGATTTACTTTTCCAAAAAAGAAATATGTATATATTTAATACAGTAAAGACATGTAAATTTTAATGTATTCTTTTTATAAAGTACTTTTATTCTATATACAAAAGTATTTTTATTTTGTTCATATGACAGCCAAGCCACATATATGCTTAACAATATTTTAGATTCCGATTAAAACTATTGATTTTATAGTGATGTTTTTTTTTTTTCAGAAAACTCTTTTTGAAAACGACTAAAGCGTTAAAAAAAGTTTCATATAAAAACCTTTAACCGAATAGAAAGTTGAAAGAAAATTGTGAACTATATAAAAAAAAAAAAATTTTAAATTTAGAAAAACTTTTTAGAGGCGTCAAAGCAATTTGATAAGAAACAATAACTAAATAAATTTGAATTTTGAAGTAGAATATATAAAATAATTTACAACTATGCAATATTTTATTCTATATAATAAACTACCTAATAACTTTAGAATTTATTTTTAAACAACTTAATAAAACTTAAAAAATATAGTTTAAAATTAATTATAATATATGTTATCCTTAGATAAGCTCAATAAATATTTATTTTTAATCACTTTAAGTTTTAATAAATGTTATACGTACTATAAGATATTGTAATACATTTTAACACAATAGTAAATTTATTATATTGGAAAAACGGTTTTAAGTGAAGATTAGTTAAATCATCAATGGCTGAAATTTGTTAACATTATTTGCACTTCTGCAGTGTCTCTTAAGTCCAATTTTTAACATAACGAATAATTGCATTTATATTTTGAATAAATTTAACCACCTATTAAAAAAGAGTTTCACAGAGAATGAAAACTTAATTTTAAAACATTATCAGTTAAAACCAAATGTTTGGTTTTTTTTTTTTTTTGAAAATTCAAATAATTGAATTAACTATAAATCTGATAAAATCATTCATTATTATTCTTATTCTTTAAATATATGTAAACAGAATATTTTTACATATTATATTTAGTAATATTCTTAATCCTGAACATTTTGAAAGCCTTAATTATAAAGTTAATGTATACTAGAATATTATTATAAATTTAATATTAAATGTGTTATTTATATATACATACCTATATATTATATATATTAAGAATACCGTAGTATTATCTTATTTTATATTTATTTGATAATAATTAAATAAATATTGTGTACTTCGAACTTAAAAATTCTTATGTTTATTAGTGTCTCCAGTCATTTCTAACAGGTAACTAAAAGATAATTAATTTTCAAAATACTAAGTTAAATAATTGGAACTCAAATAAAGATCAAATAAAATGAAACACAAAAGCTTTATTTCAAATGTATCTGTTGGTGCATTACAAAAATATTAATTTTTTTGGTTCCTAACTAATCAATATAATATTTAAAACTAAAAAAAACATTATTCAAATCTTACATAAGATACAGTTAATAGTTTTTTTATTATTATATTTATCCGGTACATCGATAATAATCAAATACTAAAAATTAATTTTTATTTATTTATTTAAAAATGCAATAAAAATATTGTCCAAGTAATGTATAATTGTTCTTTCCGAGTCCATTCGCATTTTTATTGTGGTAATCACACCATGTTTGACTGAAAGTACTGTGTAAAAAATATTTTATTTTTTTGTGTAATATAAATAAATCATAATGTCTGACTACAATAACCAGTAATTTGTCACTCACGTAAAAATATTTATCGTATACACGACCATAATTCTATCGGTAAACCAAGAAATATTTACTAAGTGCAAGACTTGACATAAATAGTTTTTCAAATTTTTAATATAAGCTGAAATCATTTTATTCAGTCATAATATGAAAATTAAGAAATAAGAACACAATATTTATTAAGATGTAGGTAAATATTAAAAATATTAAATAATAATATACGATAAGTATGTTTTGTGTGAGTGAAAAATTACAGCCCAAATCCTGAATAATATCGCTTAAATATTACATGACAAAATCACGTTTTTTTATTAGACAATTAAATTGTCATTGATCATTAAATTTGGTGTGATTACCACTGAAATAAATTAAAATAGACTTAAAAGGAATACGTATATTACGTTAATTATAAATACTTGAAATAGATAGTATTTTATTTATTTTATTTTACAGGCTTAGCCCTTTAACAACAGTAAACATATATAAAATCGTAAAGTGATAAAAAATAATATTATTATATTATAACGATGCTAATACGCTAAAATAGTAATATGTATGTATGTACAAAATAAAAATAATGATGAAGTAGATTAGCATAATATGTATATATTATATATATATCAGATATTATCTAAGATAAGTTGGGAGGTATCGACATTGACAAGTAATAACAGTTACTTAATAGGTTCGTTAGCTAAATAATTAGAGATACAGGGAGAACATAAAAAGGAACAGAGTGTCGAAAAGTACGTAAGAAACTTGAAAGTTAATTAAATCGAACATTTATTATTTTAAATACTTTTCGATATAGTATATGCATTACACACCAATGACTTTTGAAAATAATTCGAAAACCTAAATAAGTACATTTTATAAGTATTCAGTGTAAAATAAGGTTTAATTTATAATTTAGTAATAGTATAAAATGTCCTATACTGTATTATATGCCTCCAATTTTCACCACACTTCAATCAATAGTTTTAAATTATCTTATTATGTTACTCTTTAAAAATAAAAATAAAAATAATGAATGTTTTCCTGATAAACTTGTTATAATATAATATATCGTGTTTTATGAATGTGTCTATTTATTTTATTCATCTTAAAATAGTTTATTATTAGAAATGTGCATCAAACAAGTTTTCAAAGGGACTAATTTATTATTATTTTATCACAGTTATAAATCTTAAAATTTCTGGTTTAAAAGACTGCTTGAAAATCCGGCATCTCTACCCTCATCAGTGAATTAGTGTTTTCAATCGCAATATAATTCAGTGCATTCACTATAATATAGGTACTAAATGTAATGAATCAATTGAACAAAGTTTGTAGAAGTTAAGCTAAAAATAAGTATAAGAAAATAATTGAATACATTCAAAAGGTATTTATATCTATAATCAAAACCCAAATACGTTTTTTAAATACTTTTGAAAATCAATATATAGGTATATTATAATGCTTATTAAAGTATTTTTTATAAAAACTCTAGTTGGTTTGATTATTAATTATTATTTATTAGTATTCAACAAAATAAATTGGTAATAATGTAATGTAATATATACAATAAACATATATACTTTTATAGTATCTATAACATTATGTAGGGTGTTGTAAATAACCTAAGTACCCTTATAATTATTTTATAAGTACTTTACAACAGTCAACTAAATTACAAGTACACAATAATACAGTAAATACAGTAAACATTAATAAGGTACAAAGTAAGTAGTAATATATTTAATAGATAAAGAAACCAGCAATAATTACACGCTGCGCACATCAGCATATCAACATTTTTCCAATAACTGAACTTAACGAAAAAACTAAGAAAATATTAAATTCAATCATCATTTTTTTCTAAATTTCAATTTTCCATCAACTTTTTATAGGTACTCAAGAGTGAATCAAATAGATGTATATTATATTATCGTATTATAAACACTATATTATTATATAAACCTTATAAATTATGCACATCTTTGTATGACTGTGTATTCCTATACACACCTATAATGTACTATGCTTTATATCAACAGTCAAATATTTAAATTATAAAAAATTATTTAGTTATTAAAAAGGAAAATTCAACTCACCGTATGTAATAATATTTAAAAAAATTCCAAAAATGTTTATTTAAAATTAATACCTATTTAAATAACGTATAATATAAGTATATATAAGTAGGTACTTTTAATATTACTATCACTCTATTTTTTTATTAATTTGATTTTAAATCTATTCACATTATTAGTAAGAAATTGATTAATTTTCACTATTTTAATAAACCTGATAAAGTAATCTAAAATTATGTTATTTATTGTATGTTAGGTTTTAAGTAACAATTTTCCAAAAGTGAGAATGTAACTTTTCATAAAATAGAAATCAACTTATCGAATTTACGTTCATATACTAAAAATGATCAATATAAATTTATTATTTTGTGTACTTTTTAATTATTTAAAATTATTATAAAACTAAAATATTAATTACTTTAAAATATGGTTTTAATTAAAGTAGTTTTGTTTATAACAATATAATAATTAATATTAAACGTTTTATAATAAATAGTATATATATATATATGTGTGTGTGTAATATAAGATGAATAAATAATTAATTAATAATCATATTTACATACTTTTATCAACATTTCATTGATATGTACAATAATTGGGCATTCATCTATACTTTAAAGTATAAAATCAAATACTTTCTCTATTCCTTTTAAAACGAAAACACATAATAGGTTATCTATTATTTTTAATAACAAAAAATATTTTAAGTTCTGAAATTTCCATGAAATAATTTAAAATATTTAAGAAAAACCATTTGCAAAATTATATGATTCATGTAAATCTAATATTTAAATTAAATAATAGGTAGTCTACATTCCATATAGTATACATTTGTATACACTGTTAATAATCATTTATTTATTTATAGTATAATACTTATAAGTAAATTATTTTATTATAGTGTCATTTCTTTAAAATCGGAAAATATTAAATTAAGCTGATGAATTATTATGTAAGTATATAATATATTTTATAATATACAATTAAAAATGAATCCTTATAAATAGTGATATAAAAACGATCACAACAAACCTCTGTTGTAGATATGTTTAAATTTTATATGGCCAAAATAACATAATAATAATAATAACAACAACAACAATAGATAAAGGACAATTATCTGCTTCACGTTATAAAGAAAGAAAATAAATATAATATTACAGCTCCTTTTTTCAATTTCATTTTATTATTTTATCATACTATTATTATTACACGTACTTGAACGTGAGCGGCGAATGCGGTGGCAAGTACTGGGACGGCGACAATCAGCAACAGATGGTTCATGGTGGTAAAAACGTGTGGTGTCGACGGCGTGTCCCGCGATACGTGGTTTCAGTACAAATGACAGTGTCCAAATGCCGACTACCCTTTTATACAACCGACGCAACCGCCGCCATCCACCCCCTAAGCAAAAGCCCCTCTTGGATGACGCAAAGGAGGCGACGACACGCGGTCGCAAAACCTAGTCTCAAAGATGGTACTACACACGATATGATTATTACAATAATATAAAATTACCTATATTAGTATTTTATTATTTATAATATTAATATATCGTACAATATCGTTAAATCTTATCTACGATGTGATATGTGAGGGTATTTTTTTAAACCGGTACTTTTAAAAATTTTTATTTTTGTACAAATTGTATAACTTAATTATGTTTAATAACTAATAATTAATAAATGCAGTTATTTAAGCATATAAATTATTATTTATAAGGAGAGTATTATCAATATTATATTAAATATACGGCATTTGGTACAGTGATATATTATATTATAATTTATTAGTTATCACTTAATCAGTAATACAATAAACGAAAAGACAATAATCCATAATAATAAGTATTATTCACCATATTATTAATTATATTTATAAATTATTCTAAAAACAATCTATAACGCAATTACTTAACTGAAATTAAAATTCAAGATTGTAAATTTAACTAGATATCTATACACACATATTTTAAATAATATTATATAGATATATTTTAAATACAATAAATTATAACTCTAAATAATGCTAATAATAGCGGTAAAAACATATGAATATCAAAATAGCTGTAGCAGTAAATTCCTATAAAGAACGCATGTAAGTACACTTGAACTTCAAAATTTCTGGTCATTATTATTCAAAATTTTATACATTTCCTGTAATATAATTATTCGTATTATTTTAATTTTTTGTACACGAAAAATAAAAATCATAGTTACAAAGATGTTGACAATTTATGTACAACTAATATATAAGTACTTATTTAAAAATTATTTCTACATTTGTGTAAATCATGGAATGATTGGTGGTACATATATGTAAAAAAATATAACTGTATTATAACTGTTCAACTTCTTTAAATTAGGCACTATATCAATATTATGTTGATGATATACATCTCACCTTTGATGAGCCCACCTTGGCTCATTATTCTCGGTAAACAAGTAATTAGATATTATAACTTAATGTTGAAAAACGTATTTATAATATGCGTACGTACCTACAAGACTTCTCTGTTGGAATTTTCAAACACTGTACACCGCCATTATGGTATGTTATGTAATAATATACGTACTTGTGGACAATGGAATGAAAATTATTTGACAAATATTAATAATGGATAAAATTACACAACGGACGTGAAGGAAAAGGCTACCATGTTTTCTAAGATTGATTACTCTCCCGTGACGGAAGTATCATAATTACACACCACATATTAACAAATGGAATATACAATATAAATTGTGGAATTGTGGACCATTGTCAATGAATCTATACCACTATATAGGCAACTATAACTGTTTCCCATAACCGAGGCGATCGGCGTTCATATTTTATATAATTTATAATTATAATTTATTTATATGTTCAGTACCATTATAAACGATTAACTATGATATTTTTCGTCAGTTATCAGAAAAACGTTGGGGAAATTTACCGATTTTTTCGAATCTCTTGCGCACTCTGTTCGATTATCGATGATTCTTGATAAAACTATTTTATCGTCGCCGTTTGTAAATAAGTAAAATGTTTTGTGCAGTTAAAATTAATTATTTTTATAGATAGATATTTCAAGCCAAACATTTAAATGAAAAATAATATTTTCTCCTTTGATAATTATAGTAACTTTTTATAATTAAAAAAATGTTTATCGTAAGAAATTGAAAATACTCAGAATTATGAACAGATATCATAGTATCTACTATATAGCCTTATTTCATTAACAAAATGATAGCCTTGAAAGTATCAAGGCTTATTTTAAATTATTTCATGAACCTAATTACTTTGTTCTACTGTACGTTGGCATTATATATATATATATATAATATATTAATATATATATTAACTATTATTATATTTATTATACAAATACAATACATGATATCATAAGGGCTATCGAACGATTTGCCAAGCGTGCCTAACCTAAGCCAAGCGTGCGCAGGTCTTCTTGGTAGGGGAGGCAATACCTTAGCTAGGAGGTCCAGACGCCAATTTCCACCCTCCGATTTGTAGGTATAATATAAGATATTGGTGAAGCGGAAAATCTCGCAGGGGAGGCAACCACCTCCCCTGCCAGCCCCGTGTGCACACTTATGCATGATATAATATACCTACGATATTAAATATTAGTATATTTTTGACAAACAATTAGTTCAACTTACAATGTATATCTATCATAGACAGAGATGGTGAATTTTTCTATACCTGTAGTTCGTGCAGTTGGTAAAATAAAAAATTGTTGGTTGGATTTTATTTATCCTGTGTATTAATAAAATTGGTGACTTTTTTTTCTTATTAAACCCAAAATAAATAACTATTATTTTTTGTTTACTTGAGTGTGTCACTAAAAGAACGTACGTGTGTCGCCATCTCTACCATAGATTAGATATAGTAGGTATTAGTATATACTAATGTTATATTGTTATTTAATAATAATTTAAAAAAATACAATTACTTTAATATTAGGTGATATAAATAAATGATACATTTTCCTCTGAAATAGAGGCTAACAATTTGAAATCAAAATTGTTTTCCAAATTTAACAACTCAATAACGTATAGCTGAATTCACATTTAACAGTGACTTACTTAATGATGAAGTACACTTGAAAGTTAAAACTTAATAATTATCAGTGTGACTTACCTAGTTTTTTTTTTTTAATCAGATATACTATTTGTGTTCGTTTAGAAGATATTATTTAGTTTATTAAGGCTAGATGAGATGATTCTCATTCATTACATATAAACATTTAAAAATACATTTTAAATATTACTTTTATATTTCTTTTCTTCAAAAGAATAAAATATAAAATAATATAAACTAATAAATGCGTCTTTTGACTAATTAAAAGCTTATATTGTTTTTTTTTTTTTTAGTGAAAATTAATTAAGAATAATACTTTTTTTATCACTAAATAAATTATACTGTTAAAATCAATCAAATAAAATTTTATTATAGAATTAAGATTTTTAGTTTTTTATTGTTTACGCTCAGCTATATGTGTATATACTAAGTTATCAAAAGTATTGACTTTATAACAGTTCTAATATCTAACAAGTTGTTTCTGAAAACCAGCAGAAAAAATCGATGGTGGGGGTTAGGTAACCTCCTCACTCGCAACACCAATGATAGATGTTACGCGCCCTGCTTACAATCGCGTAACTCTCATTTTAGCACTGAAAGCTGATCAAGTGACTACGCGTAGATTCACAGGCACTGTAACCATTATTCACTATGATCGCTGAAGATGAATCTTGTGGTGTTCACAAAAGAGGAAGGGATGTGTAATGGTTTGATGAGTAAAACACGATTGCTACCGTATAATCGCTTATGATGTAAAGTACAATATTATTATAGTTTATATAAGTAATAAGATGTTAAACACAATTGGGTTAATGAAAAGTATTACCTTTTATATGATGTACAGGAAAATTGTTTTAAATAATAATTTAACAGTTAAAGTTTAGCGATCGAACTCATGCCGTGCTTAATATAAAAAATTTAGTCGATTATTTAGTATTTACTTGACATTTTCAAAAAAAAATACTTTGGAATTTTCATTTTCTAAGTTGGTGATATATATTGTTATATTTCTTGCCATGGTTATAATAACAGTACCCATCTCTCTACGAATTATGACCACCAGGGTTGCCGTTTTTCATGAACTGTTTCACACAGAGTTCCTACTCCCTAAACGAAATCATTCCCCAAATAAAGGTACTATCCTACAGCCGAAACGATATAAGAAAGTTACCTCGAGTATCTATTTGGTTTGTACCGCTATATAGTGCAATTGACGCACTCTCTCCCCAACCTCTCAATTTTATTTAATACATTGATGATATTCATATGTAGAACGGTAGCTCTTTCAACGATGTCCTTTCAACTTAAGGAAAAAGGCAGACAACAAACCGAACAACTCTGGCACTGTACCACTTACCATTTTGCCACGGAGACAGGGTCAATTCTAGGCTTATACTGTGACGTTCATCAATCGCTCGTGCCAAGCTCGTGGTTTTACTTCACAATATGACATAAGTCAGCGGTCTACGGATATTAATCCACATCACTTGATATTTATTATATTATGATTATTAATATGATATTAAATTTAAAACGAATTGTATTAATAATTAATAATTTTAATTTTATAATAATTGTTTTTAAAAATCTTAATAAACGTTGTAAATTAGTTAAATAAAGTGGTAAATTATTCGAATAGAATTTAATATCAAAATAACTAAAACACATCTCCAGAAAACTTCGTCGAAAAGAAAGTCAAAAAAGTTCAATCCAGCAAAATGGCGAAAAATACCTAATAAACAAATAAAATTATTAGAAACTCCTATATTCATAATATTTGTTTCACAATAAATTTAAGATATTGTACCTACTTACGATGATCATATATTATTATATAGGTATTCATGGAACGCATCCATCCCACAAGCATCCTTTTTCCAGCGCATATTCTAGACACGAGCTGTGACCATTTGACGCAGCCTCGTCACACGTGGTTATGTCCCACAAGCAACCGTTATTGTGTGCGTAGATAAGACAATGGAGATGGCCACTAGCTACAGCTGCTTCGCACGTCATTCTGTCCCACAGACAGCCATTTTCGTGGGCATATGCCAGGCACGTGAGGTGACCATGGGCCGCAGCTTCCCGGCAAGTGAACGAGTCCCACGGGCAGCCGTGGTCGTGTGCATACTTCAGAACGTCAATATGCCCACCGGCCGCTGCCGCCTCACACGTGGACGCGTCCCACGGACAACCATTGTCTTTGAGGTACTTTAGACACTCAAGTTGGCCACTGCCAGCCGCTTTCTCGCACACGATCTCGTCCCATGGACAGCCCTGTTCCCGGGCATACCGCAGACACTCTAAATGGCCGTTGGCTGCGGCGTATTCACACACCGACACATCCCACGGACAGCCATGGTCGTGAGCGTACTTTAGGCACTCGAGTCTTCCGTTGGCGGCAGCCTGGACACTTATGGTTCGTGTCCATGGGAACCCGCGGCTTTCGGCGAACGCTAAGCATTCTAAATGTCCATTTGCAGCGGCGTTTTCGCTCATCGAATCGGGTGTACTGTATTTGTAATCATTGCAGTTGGACGATATGGCTTGAAAAAAAATAAACACTAGGTTACAAAATGAAGAGATATTATGGTAGGATGAGATTGCGGTTCACCCATCCAAAAATAAATAACTTTCGACCATTATTTTATTTATTGTATTAAGATAAATGCCAAAATTGGCTCAAATATAGAATAGTATAAATATATATAATATATAATAATATATTATTATATTATTATTATATATTTTATATATTATATAATAATAATAACAACAGCAAATAAACCTAAGATTATAGGACTATATTATAAAACCGGATAACTCATAATATAAAATGTATGTTTAGAAATTAAAAAAGTCAAGTCTCAACTCATTCCTAATCATTAGAATCCTCTCAAAGAGATAGTTACATACATAATAAAAAAAATTAGAACAAGTTCATGAATAATATTGAAGTATTATAATTTAAAACAAATATATTAAATAAAATATTTATGAAAAGCCTTTGAAAGTCTTAGCTAGGAATACTATTTGAAAAATCCCCTTCACCCCTTCACAAAAATTATTAATATTTACCACAACAATCAATCGATATCAAATATACAGACTTGAATTAAAAGATACAGGTTATCGATTAGCCTTTAAAGTAGTATTTAACATGGTTATACGAAAATTAAGTAACACTGATTGGGTTATAGGAATAAAAGTAAATACAGTGAGAAATATTCGAATTTGTTATAGTCTTTATATTCGTTCAGACCATATATTGCTTACCTACCTACATCATTTTTAAATTTATCATTATAATGAAAATCAACATCCATAATATTTGATCTTGTCTCGTTCTTCAGGTATCTCAGTACATCGATACAGCAAGACTGAATATCGATTTTTAATGTCTCCAAATTATCATAAAATGTTCTATCATCGTAGTCACAAACACAGTATGCCAACTTTGATAAAGAAAACATTTTACAGCTGTGAAAAACAATAAAATGTTAATAATGTATTAGTATAATAAATATATTGAACAGTAGGATACATTTGCTGATCTTAGAATCTACCTTCCTAACCCTCTTACCAGTAACTGGCTGATCCTAGGATCGACAAATGTATCCTACTTTGAACCAAAATTATACTCGAGAAGGTATATCAAAGGTTTTTTTTTCGATTCAAAGAATTCACATTATTTAGTTTAAGTATAAAATAATATATTTTAAATAATTTGAATTTTCTTATACTTAAAAGATATAAAATAATATACAATAAAAACCGTAAGATCAATTTAAATTTTCCATTCACATCCTTCTAAATTAACTGTACATATTTACTTGTTTCTATAACTACCTATATATTATACAGTTTATGTAATATTATATAAATACGTAGGTTAAATTAGGCTATAAATATATTTTATGTGAGCTATAACAGTATTTCTCAACCTTTTTTAATGTCACAACCCTCAAAATAGGTATAAAATTTAGTAAATCACTTCGCTACCCTCTATGTATATTAAGTACAAATTTAAACAATATAAAAAAAAAGAATCATACTTATATGAATAATACGAGTATATTATATTTTTAATAAATGTTTTAGTAAAAAGTCGAAACTATATTATATTATTTTTACCATTTTACAGCGAGAAAAATTAATTTATTTGATTTCTACATCATACGATATTATGATCTACTAATTTTAGATTTCTAAATATAAATTTAGAGTGTTAATACACTTTTTTTATTTACACCTTAATATACTCCATTACTCCCGTTATTGTGTCAGCACTAAAATGACTAAAAGTCATCAACATATTACATATGAGTATTTATTATAAATTCATATTTCATACTAGCCAATATTAAAAAATAGTTATCTGCAAAGTACAAAAGTTTATCTGTATTTTTTTTTTAAATTTAAATGGAGTAATAATTATATAATTAGTATACTTTGCTTTATTAAAATATGTTTTGAAACTGATAATTTAAAACGTTTACAGAGTTAGATTTCCTAACTTTTTTGAATTCATTTACATAATTATTTTTATTATTTGAATTAAAGTAATAAAACTGTTATTTCAATACGATAACTATAAACATTTATTAATTGCTGCTATTTCAGCCAACTAGTATAACTATATACGTATAGTGTTTAAATACATAAAATTCGTTTCTGTGATACAGTTATTTATTATTACAGTGTCATGGTTAAGAAGAATTCATCGAATAAAGAATAACATATTCTCCTCTTAAAGTATTAAATGAGAAATTTACCTACCGACCGTAAAAGCGTATCAACGTATATACCTGCTACATAATCAATCAAGCAAATTACTATTTTGTCTAATGTCAAAATCCAATCACCGTCTTCTGCAACCAGTTCAATGCCTAACATTGCAGTGATGTCTGGTGTGAATGATGATGTATTGGAAATCCGATCATTGACTTCTGCATCGATGCAACAAACTTCCGATGGACCGGTAGTACTTAAAGTGGGGAGGGACGAATTCGCCGGTCCACCGAAGAAATTGTGGTGTTCGATGCCGAATATACACTTAAAGTTTGATGCAAACAATGCGACTAAATCTAAATACATTCCGATGATGCAAGTTTTGACCAACGCTGAAAATGGACCAGTAAAACTGGTATTAGATCCGATAACCGACCTCGGTATTGTCGCTGATGAGCTCACGGCAACCACGGTCGAAAAGAACCCCACTACCGTTCGTTGTGGAAACGAACGAAAAATTTGTCCGTCATATGTTTTGTCGTGCTTGACATACCTAGTAGGAATTAAAATATAATTTATAATCTCCTAACATATGCCTGCACGTTATTTAAAATGAAAAGCAATTACTTCACTTTAGTCTTCAACTTAAAACTTAATATAATATTAGAATGGTTATTACTTATTCATTACTTATTAATTTATTATGAAAATAGTGTTGATTTAATGATTTACACAATAAATGGTTTTATTATGTTACTTAATTGGTTTGTATTTTTTTTTATTATTATGTATTATTTATTAAATAAGAACAACACGTATTTGTAAAAATGACTTTATATTATTATTATAGGTACAAACTATAAAAGTTTTTTTAACCTATGTAAAAAAAAATCCCGTGAGAAGTGAGAACTTCTTGTGTTATATTGAATATATTTTAAGTTTTTCACAAATTACTTCTATTCTAGCCTTAACAGTAACACATTGACATTGGACTTGCTGCACATATCGGAGAATGAATCACACAAACAATTTAAAATACGTATGTATAGGAGGTACCTAATATACAAACTATATTATTTTTTAATTATTTTAATTTGCATTAAATTTGATTAAAAAATAAAAAAATATTTGTTTATTAGTTAGTATAAAATCATATTGCATACGAGTCTGCAATGAAGTACCACATTTTATGTCTTTTGTGTCTTTGGAAACCGTTACGAGGGGTAACCAGGTAACCAGGGTAACCGTAACGCTTTTCCATGATGGTTTTCGATTCTGTGTGCCAAAGCAAAGTCATAAAAAGTCAAAAATATCATACCATTAACCAATTAAGCAAAAGAAAGATACCATTTATAAATACCATGAGTACCTAATTTAAACTTGTTACAGGTATAAGTATTTTTTTTATTCAATAAAAAATTTTAAATAAACATGTTTATTTTGTATATTATTGTTTTATTATTTTTGACCTTCGTGACCCCCAGGTTGAGAAATACTGAGCTATAATACTGTTATTAACATACAACCAATAATAAAAATAATTATGATACAATACCACATTACTATAAGAACTACGATTGTTGTAACCAGTCTAATGGATTCACGCAGATTTCTGTCACAGTAAATTAAAAAAGATAAATGATAAACATTAATGTTAACTAAGCAGTAGTAACTATTAAGTATCCTAAATAATATACTAAAACCATTAAGTAAAATATTACTAGTTTTGTTCAAATTCAATGTATTATTCAATATCCTAAATACTGCAATTGCACACGACGGTGCACACCAACGTTGATAACTAGTAATTTTGCGATAAACGGATAAAATTCTCGCTATACTTTCATGCCCTAAATACTTAATTTATGGTTACGTACCAAATAAAAATGAGATTGATAATTATGATATCTCTAAAGCGTGTACATTTAAAAAAATAATAATATTGGAAACTATCAACCATTCAAACTTGATGCAGCCTAATAGCCAAGTCGAGACGAAAATATAATTTGTGGGACGTTAAAGAATAAAGACGTTTAAGTGGTATACAGCGACCATTCTGCTCATCAACTTAATCTAATTTTGTCCTCGTGATAGAAAATAACGTCATGTTACAAAAGCAACTATAGTCCTCATATAATGATACTGCCGCCAGAACCCTAAAATTTTTTTAAATACTTTGCATCATACTATGGCGAATGAAAAAAGACAGACAATTGATCTGACATCATTAGGTATAAATATGTATATGTATGTTAAGGTGATGTCCTGTACCTTTGACCACTTGATTTTATTAATAATCATAGCTAACCAGAAATGTTGTAGACTTTTATAATATTCCTATAGCCATGGTGCTTCTAGAATTTTAAGAGGAGGGATTAACGTGTTACACAAAATTATAATAGGTGCGTCATTTATGTTATACTTTTCAGGTTTATAACTTAAGTTGAATAACAGTGACGAGAAATTTTTATTAACTGAAATCCTACTTATGAAAATAGCAAAAACCACAGCAAAAATATAATATATCTTCTACGTTTAGCAACTTAATATAATATACTTAAGCATAATTACTATGGATCATTACAGATTTAACCCTTATATATTACACTACCTAATTACTGAAAGTTCACTTGGAACCTATACAATTGAAAACAAACAATAAAATAAAAAATTACATTAATCAAACACTTAGTAAAATAATTTTAGCAAAAGTCAACATAATAATATACGTAATTTAAGCTAATATATAATATAATAACATTTGTTGATTGTTAGTTTAGATTTTTTAATATTATAGTCTACAGTATATTATGTTAAATATTTTCTAGAAATAAAAATAGAAAACTACGATAAGATCCTTATAATAATCCTTTTTTATTGTTGTGTACTTTAAGTTTTAACTTAACTTTACGAGAAAAAGAAAAACTTTGTTTATGCTAGGTAATCGTAATCTTAAAATTAAATTTTCAGAAAAATCAATTGAAAAATTTTGGATATCAATCAAAGAATAATTTTTAAAAATATTAGAAAAATATTTTAATTTTCAAGGATGGCCATTAATGAATCAAAGTTAAAATTAAGTCAAAACGTTAAGTTAATTAACTTGTTACCTTTTTTTCAAATTAACTTTTAACTAAATAAGTTACTTTTTTAAGATTAATGTATTAACTTCAAGTTAATTTTATTCAAACATATCTAAATTAAGTTAATTTTCGTCCAAAAAATAATGCACATTTTTGAATGAGGTTTTTTAGAAAAGTAGGTTTTTTGATAGCTGTTAATACTTTGATGTATTATTTTAAATTATCCCAGTAATTTTCTTGTGTGTAAAGAATAACCATCTAAACTACATTACTATGTGTCTGGAATTTTTTATTATGCAAATTAGAAAATGTTAACTTTAAACTAAATTAAGTTCCTTTTTTAAAATTTAACGTTTAACGAGTTGACGGAAAAAATATGAATAACTTTTCACTTAACTTAACTTTATTATTTAAAATAACTTAACTTAACGAGTTAAAAAAAATAGTTAACTTTCCCAGCCTTAATAATTTTGTTGCAGTTTTCAACTTCATGCCTATGCGAGTTAGGATTTTCAGGCTAACAAAACTTAAACTAAGAAAAGAGAAAAATCCCAAGACTAGAAGAAAAAATGAGAGTAGTACTGTCGTATATTCGTACTTTTATCAGTTAAATTATAAAAAACAAACAAAGCCAAATATTTAATTACATATTTAATTATATAATATAATAATATATCAACAATAAGATAATTTCTATAATACACATAGTAAATATACCTACAGTAAATATCAAGTGTTTCTTCAAAATACATAGTTAAAAAAAATGCACAGTGAGCATAAAAATATTGAAAGCCACTAATCTATATAACGGTAAATACCATATTACAAAATCTGAATAGATTTTATGTCTATTGTAGTTAATCATGATCGATTCTAAATACAAAATGTTATAATATGATGATATTTTATATACATTAAATTACACAATTAAATCTATTATTAATTATTATAATTTATAATACATAGCTAGGTTACTATAGCAGCCTATGATTGTATCCAACACTGTTAATCATTTTATTATTTTATTAGATAACCTATTTAAGTATTTGAATATATCGATTTTTAATTGAGCAATATACACAATAATGATAACATAATATTTTTATTAGTTTTACATTTTACAGTTTTATTGATTCATAATTTACTTGTATAAAAGAAAACCCAGAGCTTAAAACCTGTGATTTTCATTGTGGTCTGTTTATAAATCAATAAATCAAAATGACGAACTAGTTAATTCGTTAAAATATTAAAAAATCAATTTAATTTTCTTTCATAAGCTACAAAAATAAGGAGCTGTTTTTCAATGAATAAAAGATAATATTTGTATTATATTGTTTTAAGTAATTTTTTTTTTTTTTTAACTTTTTATGATTGAAAATACTAAGTTCAACAAAATTATTTTCAATTATTATAAATAAATGATAAAATAATAAATATTACACTTAATCATGAGGTTAAATACAACAACAAAAAATGTTCTTAACAAATATTGATCACTTTCACTAAAAAAATATTCTGTGCAGGTAGTAGTTTTTCAGTGAACATTTTGGAAAATGTTGATGTAAAAATATATTTCAGTTGTTATTTAGCTTTGCCCCCCCCTCCCCTATTTTTACCCAAATGTTGGACAATTGTAACCAAACGGTAATAATTGTGCTTATAACAATAATAACAAATAAGTACATGTAATATTGTTTCTTAAATACAGAGTGTGTGTAACACGAAGTTCGCATAAAATACTTGAACTCTTGAGTTAATAATTTTCCACGGGCCGATAAGCAATCGAACCGGAAACGACTAGGTATGGGAAAGCTCTTTGACCAGGTTAGGTTAGGTTTACTAGCTTAACAATTATAAAATAGGTATATTCTATCGTACACTACAATTATGGAAAGTAAATTAAATAAATCGCGTTCGTCACGGCGGTGATTATTCGCGTTAAAATCGCAATCGTCGCCTATCATCGTATGCATACTACTTAAATACGACCGGTTGAGACACAGTGACTGTACACGAAAGATGAATCAGTTACAAGCAACTACTATGCTGCTAGTGGTATCGGTGGTGACAGTGGCGGCAAAAGTAGTAACAGCCACTGGACAACTTGAACAGATGTCAACTCAACGATCAGATTGGTTTCAGGGTTGTAATGCAACTGAGTGGCCAAAGTGTATGGCTCAAAGTATAGCCAGGACGTTTAGGATGCTGGAACAGTCGGACACGTTGCAAATAGCCAACGGCGTGCGTCTGGTCAAGACCACCCCCACAACGATCGACAGATCGACCAAGTAAGTAAATTAATCATATTAAATACAATGTAAAATTATAGAATCTACCTACACTCGATAATTTATCATAATAACAACAGGTTTAATTATGCAATTAAATAATTAATTACACAAGTCTATTATAATATGCTACCTCAGTACCACAGGCCCAACTCCCAAGTCACAATGGCACTAAAATAGTTCAAATATGCTATAACTAACAACTTAACAATCAATACAACAATTTTCATTGCCATAACAAAGAAAAAGATCTTTTTTTTTGGTAATAAAAACACTTCGATACCTATATAAAAGCTCTAATCAGGTAACTTCTACAGATTAGAACACAAATTGTTTTATAGATAATTATGTCGTATTTATTTTATATTTAAGTCGTTTTTGATAAAATTGGAAACAGGTTAGAATTCTCAACAAATTACTATTTTTAGTTAAACTAAATCAATACTGCATAATAACATCATATTTCTAAATATAGCTAAGTACGCATTCTAAATCTGACACTGACGGAATAATAAATTCACTATTTCATTACTTATAATAGTTGTTACCAAATGCATAGTAAATAATAGCATACCTACGTCACGTGCAAATATTTTATTTGCATTTGAATTTTAAATTTTTATTCTATAAAAAAAATGTATATAAAATGTATTTATACTTTTAATTCATTTAAATATTTTAAATGTAGATACTCTAAAATAACTATAAAATAATAATTAAAAATTTTGAAATTTTGTTTTTAATGATTTAAAAGAGCAAAGAATCTATAATAAAATTAGGTCTGTAATACATAATATTAAAATAGTGTAAAATTTACATATTTTATTTCCCTATATATACCCACCATGCTATAAGTAAAAATGGCATCACCAAAAATTTCAGAATTGTTGAAATCGCATAACAATTTTAATTGTTTTGCATGTAATCAAAATAATATTATTTACGTTATCAATGTAAATAAACTCTCCGTTTTTATTTGTTAAAATTACTAAACTAAAAATTTCTTCAATTTCTTCGTTAAGTAATTAAGGAACTGAATGTAGTATTTTTTGACGTTCGTGGTATATAGATTTGCTAATATTATGGATATCAGAATGCTTAGCAGTTATGTTTAGCTTTATCACGTGGAAAGCTCTGTACGTATTATTTTATTCGGTCGTTAAATTAAATCTTTGCATGCTCATCTTTTTTTATACCTTTCTTGAATGTCCAGTAGGCTTAAACTTTCTTCAGTTTCCGGATATTTGTTTTTGTTTTTGTTTAATTTTTTTTTTTTTTTTTAATGTCGATAAAATTTTTAATTTATTTTAAGTAAAAATACTTAAAAATATAACCTAACCTAAGTTCCTCATGAGTTTGTCTTACAGTGACTCAAAAATTATAAAAATACATTTTTTTTTCAACCTGAAGGTTGGTTTACAACTCCAATTCTCCATTCTAACTTAATACTCGCCTTTTCTTTAAGTTCTTTAAAGGTTTTGACTTTTACATCGCATTTAATTTGTCCTATATAAGAGTTCTTGGGACGTCTTGCAGTTTTCTTTCCTTCTATATCGTACCCTCTAATATTATATTATTATGTAATTCTTCTGGATGTCTCAGGGCATGTCCAACCATTTTCCATCGTTTTCCTCTAATCGCATCTATGAGTGTGCGTTTTTCTTTCACTGTTCTAAGTACTTCTTCATTCGTTTTCCGCTCTATTCAGCTTATCCTTTCCATTCGCCTCCAACACCACATATCAAACGCTTCTAGTTTTTTCCTTTCGGTATCATTTATTACCCAAGTTTCATATCCATATTTTGCAACACTCCATACATATGTTCTTATAAGTTTCTGCTTGTTAATGAGATGTATCTTTTTTGAAGTCAGCTACTTATGTTTTTTACTTAAAACAATTTTTGCTAATACTATGCGTTGTTTTATCTCGTGGACACTTTTGCCATCAGATGTGATTTTGCTCCCTAGATATAACATTTTTTCTACTTGTTAGCTAGGTCAGCTTTTACTTTTGGGTCTCTGGCATAGACTAAGATCTTCGTTTTTATACTATTTATTTTCATTTCTGATGTTCTAAGCATTTCATCCATTTCTTCTATTGCACGCTGTAAGTCACCTTCACTCTCTGATATTACCGCAATGTCATCGGCAAATCGTATAATTGAAACGATTTCTCCACCAATTTTTATTCCAACATTTAGTCTTGTTACCTTTTCTTTCACTATATTTATAACTTTTTCGATATAATAGTTAAAAAGTGGTGGTGATAACGTACACCCTTGTTCGATTCCTTTATTTATTAGAGCGTTAGTTGTAATTTCTCCTTTTTTAATGCAAGCTGTCTGATTCTTGTACAGACTGTGGATAATTCTTAGGTTTTGTTGCTCAACACCTCTTTCTCGTAGTGTGAGTAGCATTTTGTTCTAATTTACTTTATCGAAGGCCTTCTCCAAGTTTACGAAGGCCAAGTATGTAACTTTATTTCTATCGATCTGTTTTTCAATTAGCACTCACAGTACTAAAATTGCCTACGTGTGCCTTTTTTCTTCTAAATCCATATTGGTCGTTTTTTAAGTACTACTCCACTTTTCTTTCTATTCTTCGATTTATTATTTTTGTTAAAATTTTTGAGACGTGTGTCAGTAAGCTTAGTGTTCTAATCTGTTCACAGAAATTCGCTCCTGCACTTTTCTTTGGTATAGCTACAATTATGCTTTTACAGTAATCATCTGGCATATCTCTTTTCTCATGTATATCCTGAATTAGGTTAGGTTAGGTTAAGCTTTTCTACATATGTAATACCAATACAAATACAAATAATACAAATAAATATAATATAATCGTCTTAATACAAGTATTTATTATTTATAACAAATTATTAATATTCAAATTGATTAACAATATTTCACTGTTAAGTAATTATTTTCCTTATTAATTAAGGAAAATATTCATTGTTCATGGTCCATACAAGACTTTCTTTAAATGATATTTATAATTTCAAGATAATAAAAATTAACGATTTAGAATTTAGATCATTTAAACTTATATTTTTAAATCATAAAAAAAAACAATAAATTCATAATTCATAAAAAAATATTATTATTATTATTATTTATTTATTTAAATATTAAATGTACCCCTTTAGCTGCCAACTACACACTAAAATTGTATAGGTATTAAATAATTTTGCACCACGGGAGGGTTAGGCGATCACGGCAGCCATGGCGATGGCTATATATGCCTCTATTGTTGTATTGATGTTAATATTGAATTTTGTAATGTAATTTAAATTTTTTCGTTCAATAAACGATGTCGCATGGGGTAAGTATTGTGAAAACGGTTCACCCCCATGTGGTGATACTATAATAAAATAATATATCAAAGCGAAGACTCTAACATAAATAACTTAATATATAATATATAATTATTGCGATAGATAAATGTAAAATGACTATGCATAATAGAAAGAGTATTAAATAAATGTAAAAGGTAGGTACGTATAAGATATTTAATAATAAAAAAAACATCGATATGACTGTATTATATTTTATATACCTGTTTTTACACATATGCTTCAACTAATACTGAAAATGGTGCTATTTTAGTTTTAATTTATTTATTATTTAGTGTAAAATAAGAATTGACTATACAGCTATATCCGAAATCATATTATAATAAATAATAATTATATTAATTAAAATAGCATTAAATTAAATTAAATATAATGAAAACTGATAGTAGGTAGGTGCGAGAATATGATTTATTGTAACTACAAAAAGTTTAAGTGTAGATTGTTAGTTAAAAAGGACGATTAAGAAATATTTTCTCAAAATTAAAATGTTCGATGAAGAAACGGAAAATACCATAGATTTAATATTAGTGTTATTAGAGCACAATGAGAAGAATAATTGTAAAAAGATTCGAGTACAATTATTTTTTTGAATTTGCACATCAAGATAATTTTTTAAGTAGTTTCCAAGAACATAAGCGTCAAATGTTTCAATTTTCGATCTTATAATTAAGATAGGCACCTATAAATTATAATTATTATCAATTTTTAAATCAGTTGATTTTATGATTGGACAAAAATATATTGGCTGATAGTTCCAATTTAATCGTAGTTTATAGTTTAAAAAACTTCTTAATTTTTTTTTTTTTTTAATGAAAGATTATTTCACGAGGAAGGTTTCTATCGTAATAGCATTTATCTAAGTTAATAAACAATTGAGTTATCTATTAATAAATTAAAATAAAACGTCTACATTAGCTAGCTATAGCTTGACTTTTTTGTTCGTCAAATTATGTATTTTATATCGACATGCAGATATGAAGTGTTTTTAGAAGTGTATCGATACAAATGATCACGGACATAGCGAGTACACTAACTGTACATGTATACCGAATATTTGTATAAATTAATAGCATTTTAAATATTTACCTGTTACGCGCCATCGTCTACAGACGCCAATTTAGTGTGGGAGGTGAATGTGTCAACACATAAGTAAGATTGTTATACCACCTTTAACCATGAGACGGCAAATCATTGTATCTAATCTACCGCAGTAAAAAAAATTTATATTACTTTGAAGGTTAAGGGTTAGAAATTATAAGCTTACGTACACATCTCACTAAGTCCGCAATCCACCGCAGGCGGATTGCTTACCTAATAACATACAGCTCACATAATCATAAGAGAGTCTCACGGGCAATACCAAGCGGAATAACTACAATATAACTTGACTAACTCACTAATTGATAAACATAGAGCTTGAACAATGATAGATCGAGACTTTGCAATTTATACTGTACATTTGTACCACAAATTAAGTGTGCAGTAAGAAAGCATTTTAAAGTGGTGATTGCATAAGTTTTTTGAAATTCAAAATGGTCAATGAATGTGTTTAAGATTTGAACACCGAGTTAAACCGAATATTAAATAACAAATTAAACAAAGTTTTAATCATATTATAGAATTGGCATTTTTAACCGGCAACGAAGTGCACGGGGTAGTTAGTTATATAATATATAAAAACAAAATCACACATTCCAATAGATAACTTAATAAAAAATATGTTATATTGATTCTCAATTTTGCTTTATTTAAAAGAACCCTTCTTATTATATAAACTTAATTCAATTCACCTGCCTTGTTGGCCGTCGTTCGTATTCTATATAAAATATAAGTTAAAGTAACTTATTCTGAAATCAAAATACGATAAAACTTACTCTTGCAATCTTACAACTATATACAATTACTGTTATTGTGTATCTGAAAAGAGTATTACAAATATTTTGATATAGTTACAATTACCGAACTAAGAAGAAACTATTTTATAGACTTCAGCGGTTCTATAAAATTAATGATAAGCTTCACTTATACTCTGAAGACTGAATATTGTGTTGATTAGCTAATAGCTATTATAGCAATCGTTAAATCATGTAATTTATATATTTTACAAGTTTTATTATAGGTACATAGTTAGTATACTGTCTATATGCTGTTTGATAATCTTAATTTATGGGTATTGAAATAAACAATTATTTATCAAATAGTCAATTGTCAAGTCATACATGTTCTTTTAAGTTTTAAGACATACTAACATCTGACAAAAAAAAATACTTTTTTCAAGTACATAAAATACATAAACAAGGTGATTTTTTTTAAAGCTAAACACTCATGCATTGTCTCAAAAAATATTTGAATTTATAACTTTTTTGAATTTAACATTAATGAATTACATATATGTAGTATAGGTACTGCACGAGCGGTGGTGTAGACAGGAATTTTCACTGAGAGGGGAGGGAATATATACTTAAAAAAAACTAATTAATTTTTGTAAAAAAAAATTATTTTATTTTTTCTATTATTGGTATAATGTATAAAGTGTATATAAAAAAAAAAGGTCATGATTTAAAGGGGATTCATGATCTTTTTATAGAGAATTTACATTTTTGAGTAATTTAGTTTATTTCAATTGTCAATAAAAAAATTTAACTAAGAGTAAATCCATAAATATTTTTTATTTTATTTTTTTGAAGTTCGAATTTACAAATTTACTTTAAAACTATAAAAATTGCCAAAATTTTAAATTTAAATATAAGATTTTAAAATGTAATACGAGCTCATTTATTATAGTTTTAAGTATTTATGATACTGTATATTCACCATAACTATTTATCCTAAAATGATTTTTATTACTTTGTTATAATTTAAAACAAATAACCCTGCGCAAATATTTGAATTTTTCACCACATATATATTCTATATAATACCTATAGGTACACGATAAAATTTAGAAATATGATATTTTTTTTTTAGCTATTCATAAGAAATTTTCAGGTTAAAAATTATTCAATATGATAATTCCTGAAACTTTTATAGGAAATTCCCACATAATTTTTTCTTTTATTCATATAAAAATTTTAAAAATTCAAGGGCAAAATTTTTCGAAAATCACAAAAAATTAGATAATATTTTATAATTAGAGTTCATACAAACTTTTTTTTTCATCTAAGTTTTAAAAAGTAATACAAATTTCATCATAAGTTGTTTATACATGTAATAAAATAATTAAATAAGGAAAATATTTATTATAGACATTTTAAGTTCAAATTTGGACGAAAACCCTTATTTCTCCAATAAATAAAGTTTTTAATTATTTTCTTATAATTTAAGATCATTATACGCGAGAACTTAATATTTTTACATGTGTATATTACTATATTATATTATCATGAATTTTTCTGTAAGCAATGACATTATTTATACGTCATATCTTTTAAGATATTATCGATCTATAATTTATGCTATAAATCTATTTTTACTATTGTACGGTATTTAAAAAAAGACGTTATTACATTTTAAATTATATAAGTCGATATTTCATTTATTTTATTATATAATAAGCGTAGTAACAAAAATAAGTAATGAAGTAAATGTGTTAAAACGATATAACAGTGATAACAATAAGATAAAGAGCCTAGGTACGAATTTTTCATCTCATTAAGTAAGTATACGAAATCTTATAATAGTTTCACGGATCATTATAATATTAAAGTGAGCAGAAAGTTGTTGGTCGAAAAGTTAAACTGACTTGTCGATATAACATGTAAAAAATTCCCTACAATCGAGCGTTACTAAGAATACGGTGCTGAGTCTTTTTAAAAAACCAGAAATGTCTATTTGCCCATATTTTATTAATCCTGAAATAAAACAATGTTATCATCGCATTTCAATGTACCTAATACATTTATTACAGTGACCCACTCGATACCTACTATATAGCAGAACGGTACTTACCTGCCACCTTTTTTATTTATTTGCATGAATACAAACTATACTAATAACTTTTGAATTATTAGTTAATTTGTAACGTAAAAGTATTAAATATTTAAATGAGCGGAGTGGAGTGTCACTGAGATATTCCAAAATATGTTGATCTACTATCCAATTAATGATTCATCTAAACTTTAAATTATTATAACTAATTAACCAATTTCTCAAAATGTAAATATTTTTTTAAAAAAAATAGTGTTTACCTTTAAAATAACAACATGATTACCTATCATATTATATTGAATGATACTCGTATTGTGAATAGTCCAAATAGTATGAGAGCATAATGAATATTTTTAACGTTAAATATTAAAATTGTATTCATATTTTTTATATAATATGACGTATAATAAATAAATTATTTTCTTACCATCAAAGAATATAATATGCTTATTTTCAATAACAAAATATTTTATACATTCGACATTCTTATTGATGTTTTAAGGTCGAAACAATTTATTTATCTAATAAATAATTTATCTAAAACAAATAAAAATAGAAGTTGGTAACAATAGTAATTGTAACCATTATTATAGTTAGGTTGTAGTTTAGAATGACCGTATAAAACATTAAATAGTTCAAAATATATATTTCATGTTTAAACTAAAAAATCATATACTAAAGACAGATGCACACAGAAATAAATTTACTATTTTTAATAATAACATGTACCTAAATAAGAAATAGTTTTAATGTTCAATTATTTGTATATAATTATTTGTTATTATTTAAAGTTAAATTATATTATTGCTATTATTGATAGATCGACAAATTACAGGAAATATTTAAATTTTATATTTTGTTATTCATCTTACACATCATGATAATTAATAATATTGTGATATACGTTTTTAATTATAATTACATTGTAGTTTAATTTTCTTACAGCGTCTATATTAGTTATGATTAAAATTATTAAGGTACTTACACAATTATGTATCCTATGTTCTTGTAGTTCTGATACAATTAATTCAAAGTAAAATAATTGTTGATATTAATATTTGAGAATGTACACTTTAATATTTTTATTTTATAAATATTAAATGACAGTGGCATATTTAGAATTTCTTTGACAGCGAAAATATAACTAAAATTGTCGATTCCAAACGTTCTGCCATATTATTAATTATTACCTACTGATAAACCGAAAAAACTTAACTAAATACATACAAATATAAAAATTAAGCAAAAAATAAAAGGATTGAGGAGTGAGATAAATGATATTCCCATCAATGGCAGAAGATCAAAAAAAAGTTATAATATTTAAAAGTATGAGTAATTTAACAACATGACATTAAAAATAACTATAATAAGAAAATGGCTTAATAAAACACTATATTGGAGTATTGAGTTTTATACGACTGACGGTTTACTTATTTGCATCATATTATTATATCTACGCTATTTAATAATAATATCAATGTGTATTTAATGATTTTAACGTACCGATGACTTTTAAACCTAGTATTTATATTAAAACTCCGTTTTACATAAAACACAGCTGTACCTTCAACAATCGATTTATTACTTTAAAGTTTAAAGGGCTACTGAATAGTGAATACTAATAATAATTCAATTTAAATTTAATATAATGGCTTATAAGTAGCAGAATTATAGCTTCGTAGTATGAAATCCTATTATCGTTAGTTCGTCATAAAATGTCATTAACCATAATGTTTATTAAATAGCTGGTATACCTACCTTGAAAATTGTATTGTTATTCAGAATCAATACACTACAAAGAAACCTTTACCGAATTTATACAAAACTGTATACTTACGCAAAATTATAGAATAGTATTCTTTGATATTAAAACTTATTTAACCCTAATCTTCCATAATTATTCCAAGTTGAAGCTTCATTTTTAAAATTTTATTTATCATTTAGATATATAGTTCTTATAGTTTAAATATAAATAATGCTATTATTATGCTGTTATTATTTCTGAATTCATTCCGTTATAATATTTGATGATAATAATCAAATAAATAAATATTCATACTCACATAGATTTATAGGATTTATTAATTAACTTCTTGCAGATTCACAAGAAAATATAATATGCATAAAATGTACATTATACAGTATACATACCTACTAATTTATCATTTTATAATATGTACGTAGGTATGAAAATTATACTTTCGACATAATCAACAGAATGGTTTCATTCATCAATAGTCATTCATTGCAAATTGATCTATGGACACCTGATAATAATGCCATCACCGAAGGTATGCAGTAATATTTTTATTAATATTAATAATATACATTATAATATAATATAATCTCATTTCTCATTCATGGTTACATATATATTATGTATTCAAATAAATAAAAATAGCCCAATTAACAATAAAATGACTATAGGTATATGAGTATATTATAATCTTCGCTTACGTATTTGTGCAACTGTGTATAAAATAAAAAATATAAATAAAATGCATGCGAGTATGAGTACATATTTATTGAAAATTAACTTACTTTTTAGTATTTTGTACTTTGTAGTTTGTGTCTATGTACACTGTACAGTCACATAAAAGCAGGGCGAAGGTATACAGTCAATAACGTACTTTGTATAATACACCCAGGCTTAAAAAAAAATAAATACCATTATTATACATAATTATAATGAATGATACCATACCATATTATAGAAATTAAATTATTTTATTTTCTTTGAATGATTTTTATAAATGGAAAACGAAAGCCCTTACTGGTCTTCTTAAATATTAGTTATTAGTTATTACTATAATATGCAGCATTGAAACATCATATTGAAATACTACCTATGATTTTAAAACTTAAAATTACTTAAACAACTGTAACGTGGTCGGGGATGACCCGTTAAATATATGATATTCAGGGAAGAAGTTGGTTTCTTATGAATATAAGAATTACTTATTATTACTACTATACTATTACTACTATATTATTACTTATGAATATAAGTTAATCGTAGCTCGGGAGCAAATGGTACTCAGGATACAAATAAATGTGGATTGATCCAAATACTTATAATTATGTCAAGTTTATTCTTACCTAACTAAAACGTTTACAAGCTGTTGGGCTGACTTGGAGTTCGTGTGCGCTGGTATTAACGTGGGGAACTGGCTGTCTCTTACATATATGCTTATTTAGCCGTAGCTTTACAATAGTTAAATATGAGACAGCACAGGAGGGGCATAATGTACATTCATCATAATATATTTTACATGTTTTGGTTTACGATACACATACATATATTCACCTATAAACATATATGTATATATACTATATAATATATAATATGTGTAAGTATATAATATGTACCTACAGTTGCATATTATTATGTTTATAAATAAATATGTAACAATCGTTATACAACCACTTGGATATTTCACCAAACAACAAAGTGGATTTGATACCGGCCAACTTTTTGGACAAATTATACCTTCTTTTTGTCCGAGTACAATACGATTTGTTACAATAAAGCTAATAAATAATAATGCGATAAGGAACCTGTAAATGTGCATATATTTTTAATGAAATCAATTTTAAATCAATCACACTTTTAAAAATTTCTACTTTTATTTTACTCTTAAATTTGATTTTAAAATGTGAAAATTGGAGATTTTTTAAAAATTGATTAATGACTGTTATACGGAATTCAAACAAATTTAAATTTTTTTTATTTATTTTTTTTTATTTAAAATAGAAATGTATATATACAATATACATGTAAATTTATACAAATATTTATACTTATAATAATAAGGTATTATACATAGATAGGTACTATACAATGATTGTCTCCGTAAGCTAGGCTTATTGTGGAGACAAGGTTCTTAAAAATATCTCGTACATTTACTAAAATAATTAAATTAACACATTAGAAGTCGATTGTAGTTGATTTAGTGACTATAAACTTATCATAAACATAAATTTTTAAATATTTTATGAATTACAGAATAAATATAACAACTTGACTGGAATACAGATATAATAAAATTATCTATGTTGATAATTAAATTTTTTCATTTACCATTTTCTTATATAATCTAAAGATTTTAAACAAACCAACGTCAATATTTAATTCCATTGCCATATTAATCCCAGCATTCAAAAGGTTCTTTTTTCTAAATTCCGTTCTACACATAGGAATTAAATACATATTGGTTTATTTCGCTCTTATACAATGGTTATGTTTAAATTTAAATTTTTGAGTGGCAAGGAAAAACTTATTCGATAATATATGTCGTGCATATAATTAAGTTAAATTTAATAGATTATATTTTTTATATAACAATACAGTGCTCATCTTATAGAGTTTTTTAAAAGATATTTTAATAAGAGAAGTTATAGTGGTTTCAAGTGAATTTATATGTATATTGTAGGTACCACCCCAACTCCCAATACCATATGAATAAATTGACTGAGCCATAGCTATGAAAACCATTCTCATTGTGGTGGGTGATAGTATATTTATAGAGTTTTAAATTTATGGAACAATAGTCTAATCTTTCTAGTTGTATTAATAATATGATTTTGCTATTTAAGGTTAGCATCTATAGTAATACCTAGATGTTTTACTTGTTGTACTGAAAAAATAAAAATGCAATTACACTTACTGTCATTACTATAATAACAGAAACTGTATTTATATTAAATTTATTACAATTTATGAGGTGGGCCTTAAGATAATTATTTACAGTGGGTGACAATTTATTTATACTAAAGTTTGTTAAGCAAGTTTTTGTTAAATTAAGTTCTAGGAGATTATTATCAAACCATGTTTTGACGGTATTTAATACATGAGTAGATTTACTATAAATATGATTTTTATTTATGTCATAATTGAGATGTCATCAGTAAAACTGAAAATTTATCCGTTACACTTTATATTCAATAAGTCATTAATATAAACAATAAAAATAAGAGGACCCAATACAGTACCTTGTGGTATTCCATGATTTGAAATTAAATAATCGCTTAAACTGTTATTTACTCTTAAGGTAGGTACACACGGAGAGGATTTCGTTTACGTGTATAGGGTCAGCCTTGAGGCCTATGTCGGCCCGCACAGACCAAAAATCCTTTTCGAAATTTCAAAAGGAAAAACTGCGCGGGCTGGACTGTACAGTTCAAAGTTGTTTGTGTAGTGGCACACTTACTTGTTGAATACGATTTTCTAGAAAACTACATATAAGGTTATTTGTATTACCCCTGATACCGTATTTTTCTAATTTGGCTAGCATTATAGAATGGTCAACAGAATCGAAAGCTTCTAAAATATATTTTAAGATTCATTATCAAATTTTTATTTTTTTTTCAGTGCGCTAGATAAAAGTTTCTTGCTGTTTAGTAAAAAATATTACTAATAAACTAATAATTTGTGACCCGTACATAATATACATGTGATTACGCCCGAAATCACTTTTACACTTCAATCATATACAATATACATGGATGGTCACTTACTATGCAAACATTTACACTGCACACTTACTTAATTACCTATATTGAACTCCTTATTCAAGTCTTGTAACTATTTTGTATAATATATTACTACAGATTATAATATATATCCTATAATTATAAGTAATACAAACTAATACATTAACAAAGTACCTATGCATTGTAATTGAAATCATACATTTTGTATGATTATATTTTTTGTGTAGGTTGGTTCTCATAATATATTTTAAATTAGTATTGGTTTCAATTTATACACGGCAGGAGGGCTGCATTTTTTTTTAAAAAATATAGATTTCCTGAACCATTCTGAAATCTAATTTATACAAAAATATAATATCTAGGTATATATACATATATAATATAATATATATTGTACATGATACTACGATGTATATGTTTTAAGATGTATGTATGGTACAATAATCCACATTATTATTATTAAGTATTAATATGAAATAAGAAAATATGGTAACATTAAAAAAATATTTCAACATTTTCTGCTATTATTATTTTATGAAAATCACTAATATTATGTCCTTTATCAAAGTTTAATATTGGAGTTACGTTATCACAAACTAGGATGATTAGTTTCGATAAATAATTTAATTATATATTATAGAAACATTATGTCACATACATTTAAGAGGAAGAGAACATAACAAATTTACAGTGTTATACCACCATACACTTACGGGTCAATAACTTTGTCTCCGTTTTATAAAATATAAACGCGTGATTTATCATACCAAAAAAATCCCTTTTACTCTGTTATTGAGCAATCCAACTATTACTATAAAATTAAAATGTAAGAATATTATCAAAGGCTGTATTACTCAACCATTTTACCCTCCAAATAAATATTAAATTTTTAATAAGCTAGATTTTAGGTAGTTACCTCTTAGGTTATTTTTTAATTAAAATTTTTAAATTATTTATTAGCATCTAAAAGCTTAAAATTCTTAATGTACCTAGGTATTATAATCCTTTTAATGATTTTTTTTTTTTTTTGTTAAGTAAAATAGAATCACGAAAATAATTTAAATTATGTATAATCCATTTTTTACATAATATGGATAACATTTTATGAAATGGATTTTGGATTTATATAGCTATGTAAATACTTAAAATTTCTAGGTCTATATGTTGTTTATAATAATACATATAAGATCCAAAAATTGGAACTTATTTGAAGCACATTGACAATCCAAATAATTATACATGTAATTTAAATGTCCTAAATGTCTCTTTAAACATGTAATTTAGTAATTATGCTCCAGCTTTCTTAAACATAATATTCTTATACAAATATTGACAGGCATAATAATATAGCTAAGCCATTAACCATTATTATGCAAGATAGTGTATTAGACACTATAAGTGGTGTAATTTAAATAAAAAATGGTAAGGATGTACTGAAGTCCCTTAGTTTTTCAGTTTGTCCACAAATTACATTAATTATGAAAGTAAAAATTTCAAATCTCAAGTTGTTAATCACCCCAAGCCCCCTCTTGCAATTTTGACTACATATATATTATATAAATACCTATATATATATGTAAACTACAGCCCTTGTAATAATGTGTTTAATGATTATTTTGGTAGGGCGCAGACGTCACGCTTATCGAAAGGTGTTCCCTATCATAGTGGGCACGTACATGATCATGTCGGCCATTCTTATTCCAATGGGCTTCATGTTCATGTCCACACTGGGTGGCAAAGCACTATTAGTCAGCAAAATGGCACTCATGGTATCGCTAATGAGCAACATCAAAAAGATATTCTCGTACGAGTACTACGTCCCGCCAGCACCTCCGGCCGGTCACCACCACTGGAAGCGGACGCTTTTGGCACACCGCACCACCGCAAGTCCGCTATACTCGTCGTACACAACATACTGAAATCGCAATAATACCACAAATATATACAATAAGATTTCAAACGGCATTTAGCGAAATAAGCCCATATGAAATTCGATCCTCCGAATTATAATAATAAATAGGTATTATTTATGTCTTGAAAAAAGTTTGTGTTAATAATTTATTATGATTTACATGTTATTCTATAATAACCATAGATAAGTGATACATTCGTAAAATATTGTACAACGTATGCGTTAAAACTATTTATTTTATTTATTGTCAATATATTATGGAGTAAACGATTTTATATATTGCAAAAAAATGAACATGTTGACGTTTGATTGAATTGCAACCGTGAGTATATATTATGTAAATAATATACACTTATTTTTGTTTATTTTATTATACACTTACATAAATATCGATCTTGTAAGTGACCACTTGCTTATTGCGTTAGATTCTGCGAGTACCTCTAAGTAAAATGTGACAATTGAATCTTTTTCAAATGGTTATAAACTGCGATAAAACACTCTACACGGTATATTCCGAAAACCCATAAATTGCATACCTATATAGTATACATAATCATAGTGTAAACTAGCAAACTACAATAAAATATGTACTATATTAATTAGTTATTTTTATAGTAACAACTTATAACTTATAAAGGTGAATGAGAGTCAAGTGATTTTTATTAGCATATTATATTTTATATAGGATACCATAATTAGTCCTCGAAGGAACAAAAGTAAATGCCCTCACTGTTTTCAGTACTTTTGTTTTCAAATTGGGAAAATCTAACAAATCGACAGAAAATGGAAATAGGTACTTTTCACTTATATGTGCACTAGTATTTGATTTTAAATAATTATACCTACCTATATTATTAATGAAAATTAATGAATTTATAAATCAATAATTTATTTTATTTTACTTAAAATATTTATTTATCATCAACATTTTTCTAAAAAATATTTATTGTACTCAAATTAAATATATTTATGTTGTATGGGTATTTTATACAAATTATTTTAAAGACCCTATATTTTTATCAAATATTTATATTAGAATTTTTTAAACAAGGTTTGGAAAAAAAATTCAATAAATATTTGTTCTTTTTATAAATATTAACTTTTTATATTCTTTTAAAATGTTTTAAATTGTTTTCGATTTATGTTGATAACATTTTTGTTTCTAGATTAAAAATAATAAAATGTTTCTACAACAGTCAAAGTCAAATTATTCACAATAAGACATTTTTTATAAACATTTGAAGTTCAAATTTTATATTTTTACTTAAAATAATTATTTTTCAATTAACTATTGTAGTATTTTATTTTGTAATTTAAAATATATTAATCTTAGATAATTGAAGATTTTTGCAATTATAGTCCTAGGTAGATATTCAAATTAATATTTTATCATCGCAATAAAATTTAAAAAAATATTCATACTAATTTATCTTAATAGGTAAGCTATTTATATCATGGATAGTGATTCTACACTTCTACAGTGTATCGAAATTCTCTTGTAAGTTGTAACTTATGGTGAATAATATTATAAATTAGAACATATATCCTTATTAATAATATTATGTGTATTATTTTTAGCAAAAATTAATTCTATTATTAATTAGTATAACTAAAAAAAATTAATATATTATGAAGTATAAATAGAAGGTAATACACCGTTAAAATTTATCCATTTTCGTAATGATTTATTATTGAATTAAAATTTAACACATCCATAACAGTGACCTACTTAATGCCAATTTATACACTTGTAATCTACTATACAGCAGAACAAGTTTTTATAATTGCAATATAATAATACTTTTATTTTTTTACAAATACGTTATAGCTTGAATTTTTTATTAAATTCAATAATATTATGATAATATCGATGAATATTTTATTATTATTATTATTATTATTATTACATACATAATATAATTTTGAGATGTATCACATTACATAGAAAATATAATTCAAACAATTTTAATTGTATCTAATATTGAAAAATAACTGCTATTTCATTTTAATATTAATATTATTTTCTTGTTGTAATTTAGTGATGTAACTATAAGAATCTGAAATAATGGTCAGTGTAAATTAGATCAATTATTTTCAAACTGGGTGTTGCAAGCATTTTCTAAGTGTACCGTAAAATTTTTGTGGAAATAACAGTGCCATGATTTAAAAAAATCGTATTTCCGCTAAATTAGATTATAATTTATAACATAAACGTTAGGTAATCACAGTCGTCAGTCACTTTTCAGCCGTGTCGAAACTGTTTGTCATTCCTAAAATTGAAAAATTCTATGAAAAATGTTATTTATAGTTTATAATATGTAATAAATTGGTCTAAACGTCTTCATACGCTGTGTATAACAACGTATACAATTACTGAATTAGTCACAAAATTAATTTCAAACCGGTCGTTTTTTGCTGTATTTGCTGTATTAGGTATACTTGAATACTATACATAGTACATACCTCTTCGATTTTATCCCAGTGTAAATCTTATAATGTTTATAATTTTATTTTTCAATATAATTATATTATTTTAATGATTATAGTCCTTCAAATAGTATTCATTTCAGCTTAATGTAAGGAAAATGTTGAATCAAATAAGTTGAAAAAAAAATATAGAATTGAAAATTCGCTGTTGTAGTCACTAATTTTCTAAAATAAAATTACGTTTTTCAAATTGTTTTTAATTCTAAATATAGGTAGTACGACATAATAATTATGTGGTATTCAGTTTACAGAGTTCGTATATTACCGATGTTCCTATGTAGCCTAAGTCTTGAGAAATCATGAAGCCTGCAGACTAATCAGTAAATAAGTCTGTCCATTTGAAAATATAAACATAACACAAGGTAATACTTTAAACATGCAATAGACAAATAATGGCGTAAACTGTGACTGATAGAATTCAAATATTTGTATTTCTGAAATTGTTTACGATTTTCGTAACATATTATACTTTTTGACTGTCCGTCCTTAGTTTCCAAACGTTTGATTTTGTTTGTATATTGTTAATAATTATTATTGTTATTATTATTATTATTATTATTGTTTACGCACTATGGAAATGTTACAAGGTATAACAAATATGATACTAGGAAATATAGTAACATAGATACAATATACAGTACAATTAGGTAAAAGACAGTAAAAATAATTAATATTACGATAAATAGTTAACTAATATATAAGTTGAGGTAGTATAATATATAGTGGCCTAAGAATTAATTGTTATTTGCAGTTCTGAGCATGCAATTAAGAGGGAGATTGTGTCCGTAAGAGGTCTATTGGTTAAAATATAAAATTTGGATTAGTTAGGTAATAATAATATAATTGTTATAATTGTGTATAATTGTATACAATTATGTAGAATAATTTAACTGTCAGGTTGTAGTAATGTTATACTAAAAGCTAATTAATAAGAAAAAATTATTTTTTTGGTAATTTTATTGTTGCTCAAATATAGTTGATAAAAATAGGTTTTTGGGAATAATGGTTTTTTGTTTTTTTTTTTTAATTTTAATAAAATTGAATTCTATTCATTACACATATTACACATGCAGTAATGAGGCCAACTGAAAGTTAGGGAAATCTCGATATTTTTTTAAATAAATCTCATTTAAAAAAATTAAGTAACCGCTCTGTTATAGCGTAACCTCATCATTAAACATTAAGTCACTATGATGTTGTATGTGTTAAATTTTAATTCAACGTGATTCGTATAATTTATAATGAATAAGCAACATTTAGCTTAAATACAATAAAAAAACAACTTTCAAATTTAACTCAGTGAAGTGAAATAGTATAACAATAATATTTATTTATTACACATGCATTATAAGCTCATTCAACTATTTTAAACTAAGCCAAACACGAATGTATTCAAACATAACTTTAAAAGAATAAAAAAGTAACATTTTTTTAATTATTTTTTTTATTGGATGCATTAAAAAAATGCAATTTAAACAAAACAATGATGTTTAGAAAAGCCTAAGCATAATAATATAGTGTTTATATTTTATGTATAGGATATAAAACAAGGTATTGAAGACCATATTATTAGATACATGGTACTCACTCTGAACAGTCTGAATCAATTTATTTTTACTTAAAAATGTTTTTGAAAATGTTATTACTTTATTAGGTATCAAAAAAGCTAATATAAACATTTAATAAAATTTAAAATTACTAAATTACGAAATTATTTGTTTTTAAATTATACCGAATAAAAAAAAATTAATACTTGTATTGAGTAAAATTTCCTATATTTTCTTAACTCTAACTTTTTGAAAAGTATACAGGAGAATATTGCCTAGCAAATTACTAATTAAATCAAATATTCTAACAGGAATAACCCTCAATGTTAAAAATTGTAGAATATTTATTATTCATTAATGATTCAAAAGGTTATAATAGACATAACAATAAATAAAAATTATTACATTCATTGGTCCGTTCCGAATCTAAAAAATGTAATAGTCAATAGGTTAGGTAAATTGTGTTTTAAATTACTCTTACAGTATAATAATTTAATTTTAAATGACTAAATGAGTAATGAGCATCATGCATATAAAAATGCGTTTGTTATTATTGTTAGTTTAAATTATGATACAAATTTCTGTTGATCTAATTATAAATAAAAATTTGATAATACACTGGGTAGATACTATACAGATATAGACTTCATAAGCATATTATAATATATTAATTATTAATATATAATAATACATTATATTATACTGTACTATTTGTACATTAATATAGTTTAAGAAAATATTTGTATAATTTTTAATTAGGTATCTAATATTAAAATCATAATATATTTTGTAAAATATCTAAAAATGTAAAAAATAATGAAAGTAAGTGCAAATATTAAATAAACTACATATTAATTCAAATATCTATAGTGTATTTTTAGGTGGAAATTCATAACACACATGCATTGCCCATAAACTAAATAATACTATACTGTTTATACAATAATATAATATCGTTTATTACGAAGAACCAAAATTTACATTATTTAAATTTTATATTTACATAATTTTTAAGTAATAGTTTATAAAATTCAGTAAAAAAAATCAACACAAATTGGCTTGTTTTGCATTCAATATTATCGTGTTTACCATTTACCAGGTACGTCTGTACCTCATTTACCTTTAATTGTATGACACTTCAGTGACAATAATAAAGAAACAAAAAGTCTGCGAGTCGATGATGTAGATAGGATAAATTTTAGTAGCCGAAGGACGCCAATTTTACAGAATTCATATCATAATAATATAATATTATGATTATGCAACTTTGGACGAGCATACGGACAACCGGTTTTCGAACATAAGAAGACCAAACAAAAAAACACATACACACACAAATAAAAAAATTACGATTATTACAATTTAAAATAAAATACGTTTAATATCTGTTAAAATTTTTTTTTTTTTAAATTGTAGTAATAAAAACCTTGGAACAGAGATGAAACATTTATCAGTAGGAGGAGTTTATCGTATTCAAAATCCATAAAAAATTCTTTCATCCCAAATTACTGGTTTTTGACAATATTTTTTGCTGGAGACAATCCAATAGATTTGAGCGCCCGCAAGTGTATATATAGTAAATGCCGATGTTCAGTAAAGTATCCAGTCAATCGGTAGATGTGGAACTGAACAGTACCAACAAGCAAGAAGGCAAAAGTGACAAGCATTATGGCTTCCAGTGCTATGGTGAGAACGAACAAGACATTATTGTTATTTTAAGCTTACCATACGTCCATACTTCAATATCTAAACGACTTATGTATCATACTAGGTACTAGGTACAAATAATTTAAATAAAAAAGTTCAAAATTATGTACCTACACCTATGTAAACAAGAATCCAATTTTAATCGTCTTAGTGTCTTAATATCTTAGTACCTATTCTTTATTTAGTAGATCTTTACATATTTTAAACGTGGTAATGAATAGCAATGTTTAAAATTATCTAAATTATTATAATCAATGTAAATATTTTTTTTCGAAACTAATCTTTCATTAAATGTAGTTTGAAACTTTTTAAATATTTTCCCTTTATAATTATTATTATTAAAATCTGTAAATAAAAGTATAAAAAAGGTAATACCTACTGATTAATAATATATTAGATAATAATAATGGAGTATGGACTTATAGATAAGTACTAGGTACATACACTAAAAATATATGATATTTTTTAATATTTGAATTTATTATTTTATTCAGTTGTTGATTGTAATATTGTGTATTATTATAATTTTTAAAACACCTATTGATTACATTGATATTAAGCATAATATGATTATAAATTTATAACTTAAAAATAAATAAATATTGAAAAATATAAACTTAATTCATATCATAAATTACACTTGTACATAAATAACTGTTAGATAGAGAAAAACAAATATACAGAAAAATATTTGATATTGTTGTGGAACACTTTACGGTATATCGTTATAACATATAAGTTATGAGTTATAACAGCATTATGTGTGGAAGAGTTAAAAATGTTATACACCTATTAGTTATTACTTATTCATTATTTTCAATCAAGTATAGATAATTAATATATAACCGCAGTGACACAGAATTAAATTTAATTTCAATAATTTTTTATAACTCATAGGTACCTACATAATTTATTATTAAAATAACTGTAGTAAATAAATGTACCTATACATAATTTTAATCATCATTACTTTTTTTCAGATCCAAATAGCTTGTCTAGGACTTTTAGTTGTGTCCACCGCATTTGCGGACGTTAAGCCCGCAAATAAGGAAGAGAAGAAAAGAGACACTTTATTCAACCCATCATTCTCATTTGGAGCAAAGACATTTGGTTCATCTGCTCCATTCGCATTTGGTAGCTCGTATTCGACAACTGCTGCACCATTCAAATCCGTTTCTTACAGCTCTACACCAGCTCCGTTCGCATTCGGTAACTCTTTCGCGTCGAATGCCTACTCCAACGCCGCTGCAGCTCAATCTTTCGATGGAGCATCATTCATTGGATCTTCCACACCAGCTCCATTATTCGATGGATCTTTCGGTTCTTCCACCCCAGCTACATTAATTGGTTCATCTACACCAGCACCTTTCTTATCTGGTGCCGCAGTATCCAGTGCTGCATTATCGGATTCAAGCTTTTCGTATTCTTCCACCCCCGCTTCAGTCTTATTAGCCGGAGCTTCACCAGTTGTGTCATCCACCCCAGAACCCGTTGTTCTGAACAGATCACCGGCTTTTGCTACATCATACGGTTCATACTACTCAGCTTTCGCTCCATCATATTCTCAAGGAGCAATCGTAAAGTCTGACTCAATTAGCCACGATGCTGTAGAAGTACCAGCTGTTGCTAACGCCCCAGCACCTCATCACGAAGTTACCATCACCAAGGAAGTTCCAGTTCCATACTACGTCCAAGTCGAAAAAAGAGTTCCATACCCCGTTTTGGTTCGTGTACCACACCCATACCAAGTCACTGTAGAAAAACACGTACCATACGCTGTACGCGTTAATGTAGACCGTCCAATTCACGTTCCTCAGCCATATCCAGTTGAAGTTGAGAAGAGAGTGCCATACCCAGTTGAAAAGCCAGTACCTTATGAAGTGAAAGTCCCAGTCGACAGGCCATACCCAGTTCATGTTCCAGTCGAGAAACCCGTCCCGTACGCAGTTGAAAAGCCCGTCCCATACCCAGTGCGAGTCAATGTTGACAGACCTTACCCAGTAGAGAAACCAGTTCCATACCCAGTAGCTGTCGAAAAGCCAGTACCATACGCCGTAGAAAAAGCTGTGCCATACCCAGTAGAAAAATTAGTCCCATATGCCGTTGAAAAGAGGGTTCCCTATCCAGTAAGGTACGACGTTCCCGTTAAAGTTCCAGTGCCAGTAGAAGTTAAGGTTCCAGTATCCGTGGACAGACCAGTCCCGTACCCAGTAGAAAAGAGAGTGCCATACCCAGTCCAAGTCCCAGTTGAAGTCAAGGTCCCAGTCCCGGTCGCAGCCCCAGCTCAACGTTTCGCCACTGTCCACTATTATCAACAATCTCCAGTCGCTTTAGGATATGAATCCAGTCAAGCTCTTATTGGTCAATCTGGTTACAAAGCGTTCTCATCTGGTTTAGCTCAAGGTACTGGTAGTGCATTCTACAGCTCTACTCCAGCTACTGGTAGTGCATTCTACAGCTCTACTGCTAGCCCAATAACCACATACAGTTCTTCTGCCAGCCCGGCTGGATTCTTCGGCTCAAACGTGGTCCAAGAAGGTTTCGTTAGCTCATCTGCAGCGCCTTTCAATTTCGGTCAACAATCTTTCTTAGGATCTTCGACACCAGCCCCATTCAACACTTTCTCCGCTGACTCAATATCATCTGATGTATCATCTCTAATCAAGTCCGCTAGCATCGGATCTGCCAGTCAAGAGGAGATCGCCACCGGAGATGCAACCTTAAAGTCACAGGAATTAAAAGCTAACAACTTTGATGTTGTCAAGAAATAGATCGTCTAATACTTGAGTTTATCTAATACGGAATTTTCATTATTTATGTCCACTAAATAATGAGAAAATATTCTACATACATTTTTTTTAAAAGCTGTTGTTTGTTTAGCACATAAATAATTTTTAATTAATCATCTATTATAATAATATTATAAAAATATAATATTATTTCATACATAGTTATGCTTGGAGTATTTTATTTACCTTTTTTTTACTTACATAAATAATATATACAAATACTATACACAACTACACAAGGATACCTACATGTTTGGTTTATAAATAATCAATTATAATATTATTTGTTTACTTAAATAGACAATCTTAAAACAAATATAACTATAACTTATTATTAGTTACTAAGTATTAGTTAGTACTTACTCTTAACAGCAATTTATATATTTTCATGTTTTATTTTGCATTGCAATTATACTCATTTGAATAAAAAAATGTGTGTCTACTACATACGTATGTGTGTAATAGAAATGTATTTTTAATTAAATTAATAGAAACAGATTTATAGGTACTATTTAGGTATTGATTGATTACGATATAAGTACCAAGATCCTAACATGGGATATATTTTTTATTTACATGATATTACCAACGGATTAAAATTTTTATTTTGTTAATATATCTTAAAGGTTTTGGTTATATAACCTCTATAAATAATAGTTTTAATTTCTCAAAATCAAAGAACACTAAGAAAAGAATACTAATTACTAATATAACTTACTAGGTAATCTAGACAAGCGGTAGCGTGTCAAGCCAAGTTCTAGCTACAGAACTAGCGAGCAGCACCGTGTGTAATAAATATTACACGAACCATTTGGAGCCACTTTTGACCCCCTCATAACTCAAGAACTATTCCACATAAACATGTAAAATTTGGCTCATATATTGAGACTTACGAGATACATATGTTTTCCAAATTTCATAAACATACCTCAAACCGTTATTTATATATTAACGTCCCAAAATCGTCATTTTTATGACTGACTGACTTACCTATAGATCAAAATTCTAACCCAGTTCCAGATGACCTAAAAAGTTCAAATTTGGCATACAGATAGGTAGTTAGGTTAATACAAAGGAAAAAATCAGAAACTTGAAGATTTTTAATTTAAAATTTTTTAATTTTTTATCAATTGATTTTATTATAATTTTGCAATTAATTACCTATCTATTATGTTTTATTTTTCAATAAATTAATTAATTGCCTCTAATTTAATGTAGTGTTGACTTAAATTGTTCCGCTAACCTTACGTACAGCCGAATATGTGTCGATATTGTCGACCCGCGCGCAGCAACATGTAGAGTACAACCGCCTGCGCACGCTATACCACCCCGACTTGGCCAAATTAAGTATAAGTAGAAAACGCATAAAAAAAATTCCAGATACTGAATGGGCAATTTACCCAAACATTTTAAAAGTTCAGGAAAATATAAATAATGACACACAAAAAAAAACCCCCCGTAAACGTAGGAAAATATAAATAAAACACAAAAAAAAAAATTATAACCCGTACATGTAGGAAAATACAATAGTTTATTAAAAACCATTTGGAAATTATTTTAATATGATTTAATAGCTATTAATAATTTACTTACAAAAAAGTAATGATATCCCAACAAAACATATATGTAAAATGATATCCAAATTCAATTAAATAATATGCTTTGGATGTAGACTTCAACGACAAAAGAAGTGAGATCTAAATGGATGCCAAGTTCAATGGTCAGTCCTGAAATGTATTTATAACAACATAAAATATAATTTCTTCTTATCACTTATGATAATGTTTTGAAGCCTAAGGTCTGACTTGGCTAGTTTCCATACACGAATTATGTTATAGCCTTCGCAAGTTCTAAAGTTGTAAGTTCTTTTTTATCCTTCTAAAAATTTGGCTTGCTGGTAGAAACTATAGCTATCGAATACAGTGCTCTTCCATGACTGTTTTGGTTGGTACTTAATAATAATTCGTATATGACAACTAGCCAAGTCAGACCTTAGGCTTCAAAACATTAACCTAAGTGATAAGAAGAAATTATATTTTATGTTGTTATAAATAAATTTCAGGACTGACCATTGAACTTGGCATCCATTTAGATCTCACTTCTTTTGTCGTTGAAGTCAACATCCAAAGCATATTATTTAATTGAACTTGGCTATCATTTTACATATATGTTTTGTTGGGATTTATATTTAAGTGATTTAACTTACTATCGGTTCATTATTAATAACAAGTAATTATTTATGTAACCTTTTGTAAAAATAATAATTAAAGAAATATGATCACTACTCCATATGGTAAACATTCATCAACATTATTTATGAAGAAGATATTTACATACATTTTATTAATTCAAATACTTTAATTAATCAATAAAAAAATCAAACATAATACACAACTATTATGCATTTATGCAGTTCAATGCTTTTTATTAAATAAAAAATCAATTACAATGAGAGTCACTAATAGACAATCATACATTGCATGTATTCAAGGTAGTACTCCTACCTATTAGTAACATAATATGAAATCATTTTAGTCTTAAATAATTTATCTTGATCAAATAAATAATTATATTATTATATTTATTTATTAAAATCTCAAAATGTTTATTTTTTAAAAGGAAATAATTATTATAATGGATTTTTTTTAATGTTTTAATTTTAAAGAGTAAATTATTATACAAATCAGAATCCCTGAATAATACAATTCACACATATATACTGCAAAGAAATTATCTTATCTTCTAAAATCATTATTGTAACCATAATTTGGATTTTTATGATGAGAATAATGTGAATGTCTATCATTTGTGTCTTCCCATTTTCTTTTATTTTCTCTTCTACGATTCCAGAATGGTCTATAAGAAGGAACTAATGGAGGAGTTGTAGACCCAAGTTTTACCATAGCAACATAATCTTCATCATCATCTGTATATCGACTGATAAACTCCTTCTCAAATTGCAATAACTTTTCTTTCTGATCCTCTGTTGGTGGTTCATCGCCACATATTTCAAGGATTTTAATTGTAGTAATATTGTCTTTAATAACTATTTCATGTTTGATATCAAATGATTTTTGATTACTTGGAGATGTCATTTTTAATCTGAGATCTCTTCAATAGTAGAAAAATGTTTTGGCACCACAATCAATGAATCAGCATCTTAAATAAAGAACCAAAATTATAATGAGATAGAAAATAAATAGAATTAGTGGATATTAATGCAAAATATAGCTAAAATTAAAAACTTAAAAAGTATACTTCAAGAAAAATTTTTTTAAATAATTTTAATAAATAAAAAAAAAAAATGAATGCACTAGTGAAAAATATAAGATGGCCAACAACACATCAACAATACCCTACTGGTTAATAGAATCTTAGTTTACATTTTTTTGTTTTTAAATCACTTACAGTTAACAAGTTAAACTTACGTAGTTCATTAATAATACTTGAGATGATGACAACATAAAACCCTTCTTTTGATGGATATATTTTATCACTTGTAGCCAAATGTAAAGGTTCAAACATCCTTCAACATAATAAAGTATATACAATACATATATCAGTATACTTATTTAAAATAATCAGTAATAATTATTGTAAAATAAACAAACATTACAAGCATAGTGTTTAAATTAACAGTTAGTTCTATACATTAAATAAAATGTAAGCTTATAGATATAGTATTATTTATTACAAAATTGAGAATAATTTGTATTTAGATTCTGCATCAAGTAATATATGTATTAATTTTACAATTTTTTTTTTTTTTTTTTTTATCAGTGTACACATAAATAGTCAATAAAATGTTTCAGATTTTGATCTTGAGAATGGTTTTTTGATCTAATATATACTTTAAAGATTCCTAGCATTTTTCAAAATAATTTTATACTATGAACTTACAAACTATGCAAACTGCTTTATAGTAAAGGTGACCGACTGTTATGGACTTTTGATCAACCTTTGAAAATTATTAGATTCTTACAATTAACAAGGAAAAAAGGTCATTAATAATCAAAAATATATAAATATATTTATATAGGTACATTTCTTTTTTTTAGAATATCATCACGATTGACTTTTTCTAAACCATCTGTTTTATAGTATTTACAGTAATGAATTAATAAATCTTAAAGTTAATAACAATGATAATTTAATGTTGAATAATTATTAAATACTAAAACTATAATAAATGTACCTAATACTTTTGGAAAAAAATAACTGACTTTAATGGATATGTAAAAACATAATTAGAAATATATATAGTGACATAGGCTAACATAGGTTCCCAAACTTTTTTAGTTTACGCCACCCTAAAATTAAAAAAAACTATTGCACCTCCCGTAAATAAATAAATAAATAACAAAGTTATAGTATTTAAATACACAAATATTTTTATTGTTATGACAAAATAACATGGCTCGCACCGCACAGTTAGGGAACTGCTAGGCTAACAGATTGTCTCTGCTAGGATTGTTTTAGTTTACAATGATAATATATCATTAAATTCAAATTTAGAATAGTCATTACAGTGACCCATTTGATGCCTAATGTACAGCAGAGCAGTATCCACTTGCCTACAATTTTATAATACATTATATTTTTTACATTGAATTGTAAATTAAAGTTATTTGGTCTTACCTAACCTAGATATATATAATTTCATAACCAAGACTAGGAATTTTAAGTTAGGTTATTAATAGGTTATTATAAGTTGGGAATTTTAAGTGCTAAAAGCCAAAAAATATTTTCATTTGTGTTTTATTTTATTTTATTTTATTACACAAAATATGTTAATAGCCAAATAAATTTTAATCCAAGTGAAACTAGTTTTTATGACAAGGTACCAAGTTAGGTTAGTATGTAAAGAGCCAGCATATTATTCTCTTACTGGACAAAATATACATTCTCTAAACTTACCATCCAATATGACGTCCACATTTAGCACATACACAAACTTTCCAAACGTAACCAGGAAACCATGAATCTTCAGTCTGCCACTATCAAACAAAAAAAAATATATGCTTTTGATTATTGCATAGTGTGTAATATTTTTTTAATTAAAAATATTATTACAAAGTAAGTTGATGGTTAAAATAATTTAAGTGGGTATCTAATGTTAAATATAAAATAGTACTAATAATTTAGACATTAAAATAACAAAATAAATAAGTTCTAATAATTTTACTTACATTGCCTTTTCCAACACACAAAGTTTTAGATAGCGTAAGAATTTCAAATTGAGAGTGCAGTGAGTTCTTTACAGTTTGGACTTTAACATTTTTTAGACCGAATAATTGAGATACACGGCTATTTGAAGCAGCTGGACTGTCAATAGATATAAGTGATGATAATGGTGAAATATCGGTACCACAATGCCGGCAAAGAAAATAGTCATTGACTGCTTTTGATAAGTCTTCGGAGTGAATATTAGTGTCCTGAAACCTGGCTGAGTTCCCATATGCCAGACAGACAAATAAAATAACCACAGCAAACACCATTAGACGGATACATTGAAATTTCAATGAAAAATTATAACCTGAAATAATATTATGTTTTAAAAAAATAATTAATAAATAAATTACAGGATCTAAAGCTAGTTTTTTAAAATCTGTTTATAATTAGCCAGATAAAACATTATTTTTTTTTATTATAATCTAGTACCATAACCAAGACCAAAACTTAGAACTATAAATTGATTTTTAAATTTTTTGTCCTGGTTAGATCTAGAAAATAGAAAATGTTTTACGATGCTTATTATAAAACAATTTTCAAACCAGTTTTTAACCCTGATAAATTTCATATGTAAATAAATAAATGTCAATATTTATTAGATATGTGAACAACAATTTTAAAACTTATGCTGTAAAATCTGTAGGTAATGTAAGTAAATAAAAATTTAACCAAAATAATACATTTTAAAAGGATATCAGTAAATTTTTTTTTTTCTTTCTGACTTACAAATATTAATTATTTTCAGTAGGACATATTTTATATTGATGGCTTTAATATTAAAATTAACTTACCAAATATAAAACTTAAAATTAAATCATGTATTTGTATGTTGACTTTTTTTTTGGTACATCAATTTTTATGCAAGTACATAAAATATCATAAGAAAATGTAAATAAATGTACCAAATAACTAAAGTTAATATTCTTAATCTAAAGTTTGATAATAGGTCAATTTAGTCTAATATTAAAACTAAAAACACAAGATTGGTTTTGCTGAAAGTAAATATTTGTGGGCCAGAGAAAAAATAAAGCATACTGGCATTCCCTTAATAGTTATATATAGTAAAAATAAGTTTTATAAGTAGATAATTGTATATATTCCATAGTAATATACAAAAAATAAAATACAATCAATGAAACTACATTTAGAAATCCTTTTTATTTATTTTTTTATGCATTAATATGAACTGATGAGTGGACTTTATTAGCATTACTTCCCTCAATAGCCGCATAATTTATTATAAATAAAATATTAGAATAACATTTATAAATCTGACAGCTTTTAATTATATGTAATTGTCATAAAATATGTATCTTATTAATTATAACAGTTACATTTTTTAAATTAAAACAAGCATAAATATTAAAAAAAAAAAAAACAAATGTATTAGTAACAAATCTAAATAATATATTTTATAATGAATGCCTAAATTATTGTTAATTTTTTTTCCTGTTTAGTCTTAATATGCTATTTTTCATTTGCGTTTTCAATAGTATATTGAAAATATGCAAGGCTTTTAAAAAAATTAACTATCTTCAATAAATAAATAACTTTGGTGGTATAATTATATAGCCTTCATTATATTCTGACTTTTTGTGTATTCTAAAATATATTTATAACACATTACCTACGAGTTGAATACATTTTTACTCAATGTCTAATACAGTATAATTGAAATTTTATGTTAAAACATGTTTTCCTTTGTATTAAATTAATTGTCAAGTGAAGCATAAATTAAATATTATATATTTAATTAATTATTCTAGTACAGTTTAGAATATTTTTTAATTTTGAATTACAGTGTGTTTATTGTTAAAAACAATTTTCCAAATTATAAAATAGTAACTTACATAAAATTATTTGTTAATTTATTATGACCAATATTTGTTTATATCTAAATATTACAAAAGAATACAATATCATAGATTCATAATAATTTATTTTTTTCAAGTACCACAGATAATATAATATAACATTACTTGTATTCAAATATGTTGAAACATTCTTTTAAAATTATAAATGAAAGATATTTAAGACTTTTTATTAAATTATTAATAACATATATAACATAGTTTACTCTTAACATATAGAATGACTAGTTTTTAAACGATTATACTAAAAAACAAAAAAAAAAAATAATAACTAAACAAATTAGAAATTCATAATGAAATGTATTACTGACATGATACAACTAAGTTTTTTTTTTTTAAGTATCACGTGTATCTATAAAACAGTTGAATTTTTTGTACATCTATTGTTTAATTACTTATTGCAACAGTGGAAATTGTTTTTCAATGGTTCCTAAAATATTTGGTTTGGTTTTACAAATAGTGTAATAGTGATAATAGTGATAATAATAGTTGTTAATAGTGATATTTATTTGTTGTAAAGAACAGCTGTATTTTTAAGAATATTTTGATTGGTGGGATAATAGGTATAACAACAGCAGTTTGTTAAATATTGAATCTATAAATTATATCTACTATATTTCAATAAATAAAATGATTTTTTAAGTCTATAATATACATACCTAATGTGGAAATAGTAGTGTAATACCTATATCAGACCTCAAAAAAAAAAAAAAAAAAATGGAAATAATAGACCCCTACTTGCCTATACAGTCGATATTATTTTACAAGAATAATATAAATACAATATTAATAAGAGGGTTTACTTTTGATTAATTAGGGGGCCTCAAGTACTGAGTACTTGGGAATTAACATTATCGAAAAAAATATATGCATAGCAAATAAGGTAAAACTGAATCAGTGGCATCTAGGGGGGAATAAGAGATTTTATCTCCCAACCATTCGAATTTCAGAAAATAACTTGTTAGATTAATAACATAACCCTATGTTGTCATTACTTTTAATAACTCAAAATACACAATACACATATGTACACATTTATAAGCTATTTTTTTCTGGATCACATCAATTCATTTAAATGTATTGTAACTTAAATGTAACTTATAATATTTATGATATACCTATATAATATATAGGTTATATATAATCCCTGTATTGAAAATTCCTGAGCATACAATTGGACTGTATGTGGCTAACAGATGTTACTTTGCAATGGAAAAAAAATATTTTTTTTTAAAGTTATTGACTAGATAAACTAAGGAGCACCTATGTTATATAAGAATAAGACCTAAACTAACATATATAAGTAAAATGCAGTCCATCACTCAGAATTATGATGAAAATCTATAGTTTTGAACGAAAACTATAAAGAAAAATATACAATGACATGAAGAGTATCCTAAGATAAACCAATAAAAACTTGTAACAGCCAACAGGTATACAATAAGCCAAGTCTATGACTTTTCTTAGTCAGACAGAGGTTGAAATGGGCAGAACATCAAGTGAGCAGATGGTTCACTCATTAAGAAAGTCAAAAAAAAACAAGTAAACAAAGAAATGAACAAAACACAGGTATCAATTAAATTAGTATAATACAGTAAAAAAAGACTTGAAAAAAATCAGTCTGTTGTTGGTATGAAAATTAAATTAATTAGTGTTGGAAGCAGTAAGTAATTGTCCTAAATAAATCGTTATAAAACATTAAAATAATACTAATAATATTATACTATAAAGAAAATAATTATCAAAATAAAAACAATGTTTGTAAATTATACATCAGAATCAAATGATATAAAATATAAATAATTTGTCAAAGATATTATCATACCTTTTGTTTATATATTAATACTATAAATAATTGATAAAAAATACAATTAAAATAATAAATGTATAGTAATCATTAATTAACATAGCAATGTTCACAGTAAAATATTATGAAAATTACCTACCTACTTTTAAAATTAATTTTACCTACCTATACATTAACATATAATTCAACCATAGATGCAGCAACACATAGAAAACCATAAAATATTATATCATATATCGTTCTTAAAATGTTCAGTTAGTATCTGACAACGCTAACCAGCAGAATTTCTTATGTGTTAACAGATAGAATTCTACAGTTAGTCTTAACCGACACTTAACCAGACAAAGTAAGAAAGGCCCTTAATGTACAAACATCCTATCCTATCCTTATGAGTATAATATGAATTCCAAATTCAAAACATGTTCTATTATAAAATGTTGTTAACACAAACTTACCATTAATTAAAAACACGGTGAAAAGGAAGTAGCCGAAGTAGGAAAACTCAGTCGCGAAGGCGACATATGCGGTATGTGATGAATGAACAAATCAACAAAATCGTCAGTTGATTTGGTGAGTCTCTATTATATTACAGTACTATTATTATGATTATTAAGTTAATATTTAATATATTAATATAATATATAATAATAATTAAACATTATTACTGTGATAAATATGCATATTTAATATTAATCGTTTATCGCGTAAATAACATAGTAATAAAGCCATAAGCTATGACTTAATATGAGACATGAGTATGGACTACTGAGTAGTAACATGTTATAATACCTATGATGACTATAATATAAAACACTATCGTCGACAACACTCCATACGGCGACGCGTTATCAGAATCAACGGCACCGCCAGCTTACAAAGTCTTTGGACTGCGCCACAGTTTAGTAATCCTACGAATGATTCTACGTACAAACCATGAACTAAGATATACCTATATATCTTAGTTCATGGTTTTAGTATACCTACTAATTACTATTATAATTTATAAAATCTACCTATGACCTATTTTCGTGCTTATAGGCTTATTATAGGCTTTCTACATAGTGTTAGGTATACTGTTATACAATATATATTATCATAAGCGTAGGTAAAGGGGTTGTTTGGGGTGTTCAAACACCCCCCATCATTAAAGATAAAACAATTTTAAAATAAATATTGTGAATTAAATTTAATGTATATTTTTATTTAGACCATAACCCTTTCCGAAAATATTTCCTACCTAGGTCCATGATATATATTACTTATTACTTGTTAGTTACTAAGGTCTAAGATATTTTAGTTTTTTTATTTATAAGTTTATGATTTATCTATTTCTAAAACCCATGAGGCTTAACAAGAAATAAAAATTGACTGTCAACTGCAGACTGCAGTTAAAGGAGTTCGCCGTTCAGGAATCTAGGAAATAAATCAGAAGTTTTAAATCTATATTATGCATTTCGATCGCTCGAAATTACGATTGGGTCGTCAACCACGGAAGACTTCACAATGAAATTATACGAACATAATATATTAATATATCTATTACAGGAAGGTTTTCGTCCGTTTAAAAAAAAATATATATATTAAGATATGAAATAAATCATAACTCGGTTAACTCAAAATGTGCATCTACATTCTACATTCTATAATCTATATTTATTCACAGTATTAACTTAAGCATTAAATAAATGTCAATTATCTAATAGACTTAATCAATGGCGTAACCATGGGGGGTGATGTATGTGATATACCCCTTAGACCTTTTTTTTTATAATATAATGAATTATAATTTGTGAGATACCTATAAATGTTTTTTTTTTACAAATAAAAATATCTATATAACCCCCCCACAGAGTAGTCCTAGTTACGACACTGGACTTAATACATAAACAGACTACCTATATAAGCTTATATTATACGCTATAACATGATACAAAGAAAATATTTTATTCAGTCTTATCTGTTATTAATAGTTATATATTATAGTTCAAGGATAAGGTGAGATAAGGAATAAGGACTTAGGAGTCTGAGTTAATAACTGAAGACACGGACTAACTAATCGAAGTTTTAATTTAGTAATAACAAATACTTGAAATACATTTAAAGAATCAATTTAAAGTTTAAACATTTATGTTTTAATTACTTAGTAGGTTGTAAGTAACTTATTAATATTCACTATTCACTATTTGATAATTGATAATAAGCAAAAAACTACTATTAATTATTATATTATATACGTATTAGTCACGATTAAAGCACGAATGTACGATTAAAGATATTATTTAATTAGTGGTATATCGTATATTATATCTTTTGGATTATATATCTTAATATCTTATCTTCTAATATAAAATTAGATAAGAATAACTTACAGATTTTTTATCACTGTCGGTGTTGTGTAAGGTCTTTGGTACCGATCAGCTGTTCGACCAAGTTGTTTTTGTGTTTGATTTTCTATCTTCCGTTCGGTCAACTGTCTCGCTCACACACCGCCACCCCGTCCCGTCGGGCGATCTTCGTCGCGCCGACGCGCTGTCCGTAGTCTGTACATCCCCCTCTCGGTCTACCCGGAGATACGATTTTTATTTCGTACCGATATTCGTTCGCAAAAACATTAAAACGAAACACAACCCAATGCCGTTATTCTACAACTGCTGTGCCGTAGCACCATCGTGAACGCGTATCGCTATATTTATTTTAATATAATATATTAATACATAATACACTACAGTAAAAACGAATCATAAATCAAACATCAGACGCCGCTCACATCGCGCCGCGTTTTCGAGACCCGGTACCGTGTTATTATTTTTATAAATACTCTCTTTCGTATTATCTTAATTCTCATACACCGATTACTGACACCAAACGTAGCTGTAGTGGTTTTTAATTATTGGCACGTATGTAGTTATTACCGCTTTCCATCGGTAACGTACCCCTAAACGTGCGTAATCGGAAAAATAAACGTACGCCGCGCCCCCGGCTATCGTGTTCGTCGTCCATGTCATTGTTACTGTTTGCTCTGCGCCATACACACGCGCCAGTCCGCCGTCTTGCCGGCTTGTCCAACAGAACGGAAACGTAAACAACTCCGTTGGCCTATCTCTGGCCGTGCATGTGTAATACAGCCGTCGGACTCTGGACGTCTTCAACGCCATCCCGTGAGTATAATAATTATATGATATTATGATCGACATGTGGACTATATCCGTCTACTGGTGGGAACGATGAGATATTGGTGAACACATGAGTGCTAATTGTGTCTGTCGCCGTAACATTGTATAGAATCTTACTAGTACGGTGACTGGTTGCATACTTGTGTTAACTAACATATTTTAAATCTATATTAAGTCCAATCGACATAACCTTGTCATATTACGATTACCCTATGTTTTGGTGCATCTAGTGCTGAGGCGGTGGAGTCTTGTCGTTGTACAAACAATAAATCTTGTGTTTCAGGATGACTATTGCGACTCGTGGACAAACCGTCGGATTGGATTCGGCCGATAACCAAACAAATGTTCAAGTGAGTTTTAATACAAGACCTTGTTGTTTGATTGTGTTCTGATGTATCTCATACTCTAAGGTATTGTCGAGAGTACTGTAATAACTTTTTTCTCCCCTTATAGAATGTACCACAGCAAAGTACACAAATCCATAGCGTTCTGTCAAACATTAACATTTTGCCACCCCAGGCCATCGAGTCACATCAAGTGGCGGCTGAACAGAGTATTGGAGAGACAACTGCAGCTGATGACAATGTTGAAAATGATATGGAAACCAAAGAAGAAGAAACCCGTAAAGAAGACGAGATGGAGGAAGAAGAAGAACTAGTATTCCCCATTATTAAATTAGTAAATTTGGAAGAGAAAATACATAGCCAACGTTGGATTGTACCAGTATTACCTGATCAAGAACTAGTATCATTGTTGAATGTTTCAATCGCATTTTGCAAAAAAGGATTGGACGTCAACAATGAAGGATGTCAAAAGTTTTTTCGTGATGCTATGGTGTTATCATTCACACGGATATTAACCGATGATGCTGTTAACAGCTGGAAAGTAAACATTCAACAATACATCATGAATAATTGTATGAAATTAGTAGAACTGTTGGTGCTCAAGCTTGATGATGACAACTTTCCATTTTTGGAGATGTTGGGGATGTTGTTTAATCCTTTAAATAAGTAATTACTATTTTTTTGTTACAATTGCTGATTTCTTTACCAAATCTTTACTTACCTATAGATTTCATCTATTCAATTGCACTAAACATTCGGATTATATACCAGAGATAGTCACAAATGATTTTGATTTATTTGCAAGAACACCCCCTGATTCTAGAGCTCCTAAAGGCTGGCTTGTTGATCTGTTAAATAAGTATGTGACAAATAAAAAATTGATAATTTTGATGTGTAAATCTTTCATTGTACAATTTTTTAGATTTGGAGTCTTAGGCGGTTTTCAAAAATTATCTGGACGATTTGAATCTAATAAAACTCTAACAATATCAATTATCTCTGGTCTAATTAGGCCATTTGGTAATTGTTCTGAACTTTTAACTGAATCAACAATTCTTAAATACTTGATGCCTATTGTGGTATGTACATTTTTCAAGTATTTGTAACATTCATTAAATTGTTTTAATATGAATTTAAAGGAAAAGATACCTGGTTTATTGGATATACTAACTGATGATGAATTAAAAAAAGAAACAAAAAATGAAGGAAAGAATGATGCTATTTCTTCAATAATTAAGGCTTGTAAACAGCTTGCTGTAAAAGTACCAAAACAGGATGATTTAATCAAACAATTAGAAATATTTAGACTTAAAATGTTACTTAGGTAATATATATATAAATATTTAACTTAAATCATTAATATTATTATCTATATGATTTCTATTTAATATTCATTTTTGACTGTAGATTATTACAAATATCATCTTTTAATGGCAAAATGAACGCTTTAAATGAAGTTAATAAAGTTATTACCAATGTCACATATACTCCTCATAGGCATATAGATCATGACGAAGAATATTTAACTCCAGAAAAGATGGCTGTAAGTTTTCTTAAATACATCTAATTACTTTAATCTAATATTATATAAAATATAAACTAAATTTATTATTGATATATTTATTTAAATAGAAATGGATCAAAGAAAATAATGTACTAGAAATAGTTCTTCGAGATTCTCTACATCAGCCTCAGTATGTAGAAAAACTTGAAAAAATTATACGCTTTGTAATTAAAGAACAAGCATTATCATTGAATGACTTGGATGCATTATGGGCAGCTCAAGCAGGAAAACATGATGCTATTGTGAAAAATGTCCATGACTTACTAGCAAAGCTTGCTTGGGATTTTTCACCAGAACAACTAGATCATTTATTTGAATGTTTTCATGTAATAAATAATATGAATAATATTTAATTTACTACTAAGTTTATACTAAATCATTACTTATTATAGGCTAATTGGACTAATGCTAATAAAAAACAGAGAGAAAAATTATTGGAACTAATTAGACGACTAGCTGAAGATGATAAAGATGGTGTTATGGCTCATAAAGTAATTTAGAATTAATTGTTTAAATTATCATAATTTTTTCTAAAATTAATTATGTAAACACCTGTAGGTGTTAATGTTGTTTTGGAATTTAGCTCACGGAGAAGATGTATCAACTGAGATAATAGATCAAGCACTGTCTGCTCATGTAAAAATTCTGGATTATAGCTGTGCACAAGTAATAATACTTTTTTTATTATATAGTTTGGTATCAAGTATTTATTTTAATGTTATTATTAATTAGGACCGTGATGCACAAAAAACAGCGTGGCTTGACAAATGTGTTGATGAACTTAAAAATAATAGTTCATGGGTACTTCCAGTTTTAAAACATATGAGAGATATATGTATGTTATATGATTCATCTCCAGTGGGAGCTCATCATCAAGCTCAAACTCATACATTATATCGGTGAGTTGCAAAAGTACAGTAATATTAATAAAATAAATATTTTAATATTGTGTTCAAATTTGAACTAAAATGTGTACATTGGTCAGGCATATTATACAATCAAGATAACAATGAATAGTACACAAAATATAAAATATAATATTTATTAGTATCTATAGTTCTTAGTGCTTACTTTTTAAAAATTTTCAGACAAGAAATAATTGCACGCCTTCAAAATCAACATACTTTGGTGTCTTTAGTCACAGATAATTTATCTAAATATATGGATGATGTGAGGAAAGTTGCCCTAGGTAAATTAATTTTAAATTATATTAGAATCTTTAATTTTATAATAATCAAATTTATTTTAGAAAACCATAATCTTGATCCTGCTAAATATTATCCTGATGGGCGCTATTGTCATTTACAACAGGTTCAAGAAAGATTATATTTCTTAAAATTTTGTTTAAAGGTATGTTTTAGTAAATACTTTTTTAATTATTATAAGATATTTTAAAAAAACACATTTTTATTATTTGATATTTTAGGATGGAAACCTTTGGTTGTGTGCTGAACAAGCACATCAAGTTTGGATATCATTGGCTGAAAGAGCTGTGTTCTTAGCAGATCGTGAAGCTTGTTTTCGTTGGTTTTCAAAATTAATGGGTGAGGAACCTGACATTGACCCCTCAATAAATACAAAATTTTTTGTGAATAACCTCCTGCAGCTTGATCCAACATTACTTACTGAAAATGGAATTAAGTAAATATAATTAATCATTTTTTTATTTTAATTTCACTTAACTATGTGGAATTCTAATTTATTTTAAATGTTTTTTAGATGTTTTGAACGATTTTTCAAAGCTGTCAATGTTAAAGAAGGAAAATTATTAAAAAAAAGACGTTGTTATCAGATGGAGAACATAGATTTAATTGGTGTAGATTATTTATGGAAAGTGGTAACTAATTGTACTGAAGACATTGCAGCTCATGCAATAAATTTGCTTAAAGAAGTCAATACAAATCTGGCTCCTAGACTACAAGCCAATCCACTTGAATTTCATCAAACATTTGTAGCTGAGTGTTTAGAAAGATTGCGTGCTCATTATGACACAGTTAGCATACTATCAAAACCTTTAATGAACAATGATGATGTTATTGAAAGAAATATAGAAATCACTAAAATGATCAGGGTTATGAAAGTGTTATATGAGTATTTAGGAGAATGTGATGCTTCTTTTAATGGAGATCGTTCTTTGTTGCCATTACATAGGTATATATATTATTTAAATATCATTTATTTATCAAATTACTAATCATATTAAATATTTTTATAGAGCCTGTCGAGGAAAACATATATCTGTAATTGTTCGTTTAACAAATGCCAATCGCTCTTTGGTTGATGATCATGAACTTGTTATGCATAGTAATGATAATATTTCATGTGTACGACGACAACTATTAAAAAGGTTGAGGAACAGTGGAACAATTACAGCTATAGCTGGTTCTTTAAACATAAAATTAGATATATTTCCTGGTAGTAGTATTGACCTCACCACTACTTTGGATGACAACAAACTTCTTGGTGAACTTCCTTTCAGAGATAAATTGGTAATATTTTTATTTAAATTTATAATTCATTAATTAAACCATTTATTTGTTTTCAGTACCTCAATGCTAGACTAATGACTGCTAATACAAATTTAGCCAGTTCGCCAGATAGTAGTTCAGATAGCTCTATCACTAATAACCAGCCTCTGTATGATTTTTCCTTAAATATGGATGCCGAAAACTGTTTACCTACTGTGGTATGTATCATTTATGTATTTGTAAGAGCACAATTAATACTAAATATAAATATAATTTATAGATCATTTCTGAAAATCCAAAATATGTTCATTTCTTCCTACAAGTGTCAGACAAGGGTATTGAAATTGAAAATGAACAACTTCGAGAAGCTGCCCGATGCATTTTAAAACTAATTCCCCCCGCAGAATCTACTATCAAAAAAATAAAGGTACTATTAATTTCATATTTATGTATTAACATATAATTGAAATGCACTTATGAAAACATTACACCTGCAGGTGTTGTCTTCATCTTTCAAATACATAACATAGCAAATTGTACGTTCTGAAGAACCAATTTAATTCCTTAATGTTTAATATTACAGTGAATTTACTTATTGTTAAAAAAAATTGTTATAATACACAATTATCTAATTGTTAATTATTTAAGTAATATTATTTAGAGCATCTCATGAGTTTTATTTTTTTTCTTATGCCCGTTTTAAAATGTTAAAATTTGTTTTTTAAATTAAAATAAGAAAAGAAATTTGATGATTACTAAATAACATTCTTACTTTTAAATTTGATAATAGATAAATTTACTATAATTTGTTAAATGGACTCCTCACAATTTAGAATCATTTACAATGTTAGGTGTTTGTAAGATGGAGACAATGATGTGGATATTGCAACCTTTTATGATTCAATAATTCACATGGTAACTTTACAAAACATAAAATTAAATGGTTTTTGTTTTTTAAATTGTTGAAGCATTATAGTATTTTAAATTTAACACAAAATATGTTTATTATAAAGACATTATACCCACATGTGCTATTTTCATCTTACATGCGAAATTAAACATTTAAAAGAATATTCTGTTATTTTTGATATGTATATTTTAAAATGCTCATTACGGGCTTAAAAATTAGAAAATATTCAAAACTTGTTGAGGTACCTTAGATACGGTGAAACTTCCATTTAACAAAATTCTATATTTAACGAGTTATTTTTGAGAACCTTGACATATATTTTTAATCATGTATTAATTCTATTTCACTAATTCCTCTATAATACAATTTCTTTTTTTTCCCCATGAGACTTCATTAAATACAATTACAATACAAAGTTTTTACGTTTTATATGTTAATAAGACAGTCGATGTATGTCTGTATAATATATTATTTATTATATTATTATATTATAATAATATAAAAACAAAAATATTAAAATAATTTATACATTCTTAACAAGTAATAACTAAACAGTATTCAATAATCATTGTTTTTTTTTAAAGAGTAAACTTTTTGGAAAATTTAAAACATTTTAGTTGTAATATTAACCTAGTGAGTTCACTATAAATGTTTTGTGTTTCAATAGCCACATAATATTTGATATATTATGTCTAATTTAATAATCTGAATAGTAAAACAAAATAACATAAAATATTTATTTTATTATTATTAATTTTAGAGATTTTTTACTTATCGGTCAGACCTCGTTGAAGGAAATTTAAACATAGATAGTATATACTTTACTAGTTCCTCTTCTCAAAATTTATACAACTTGGAGGTAAGTTCTAAACATTGATGAATATATGGAAAATACATTATTTATAACTAAATTAATATTTGTAGGTACTATATTCTATGTTGTTACCTGCCATTGATCCAATGGCAGATAAAACTCTTGAATTTCAAACACATTTTATTACAAGTAGTCATGCCCCTGAAATTATTCAAATGTTAGTATCAAATAAATTTATTTTAGAAAATGATCAAATTACTAAAAGGTAAAACTAATAGCTATTAATTAAATTTAATACATTTAAAATTTGAGTACCGTTTAAACTTGTGTTAATTTTATTTAGATCTATATACTTGGTTGTGCTAAAGATCTGTAGACTTGTATTATGTGTAATGGGACAAGTTATAACACAATTATGTCAATCATCTGGATTAGTATTGGGAACATCAAATGATAACGAATGTTGTTTGTATAAGGGAGTAGATGTTATTGACCAATGTGATGATACTTTGGCATTAATGAAAGAAGCATTTGGTCTGGTGCCTAATCCTAGTTTAGAATACATGTTACGAAGTGTTACTTCTAAACTAGCACGAAAGTTTATTGATAAAATTGCCAATGGTTGTGAGACTTTAGAAGACTCTATAGTAGCTATTAATAAGTCCTTATCAAAATTTATGCCTAACCTGGATATGATCTGGAATACTATTCAGTTAGCATGGGCAATGGCTGGAGCCAATCAACACATGCTTGATGGTAAATTAAATAATACAGATCTCCATGATAATTTAAATGGAAAACCTTTAGAAATGGAAGATATATGTGGTATGTTTTTGTAAGATAATAATAATAAATTGTATTATAAATTAATGTTAATTGTATTTTAGTTTGTAAAGAAGCATTAGAAGTGTTAACTCTTTGTCTATTTCTGAAGCCGAATTATTTAAGTCAGTTAATGGAGAAAAAAGATTGGCAAATATTTCTTATTGATTTAATTTTATTGGCTAATAACAGGTAATTTAAATTTATTCAGAAAATTATAGATTACTTATATTTTATTTTTTATGATGTTAATTACAATAATATTATTTTGATATTTTTAGACAAGTTCGTTGTTCTGCTGCTGAACAATTTTTATTGATAGTTAAGTTTAGTTGGAGTGCCGAACCATTGTTATCAACAATTTCACTAATGTTTTCTGTTCTTAATGACACTGTACTGAAATTTGCTCAAAACTCGTATGAATATTTTCATGTAAGTTACTGTGATATATCTAAATGCATTAATAATTAAAACATTTATATTTATTCATTTATTTTTTTTTAAGGTTTTAACTTACCTATTAAATTATGCTAGTCACGAAAAAATTCCTGTGCCAGATTTTGAAGAGTTATTAAATAATGAAATTAAATGGTTAAAAAATATAAGAGAGAAAATAAAAACTGATGGTGACTCAGGAATGGAAGAAGTGATTCTTGAAGGTCACCTGAATATAACCAAAGAGTTAGTCCAAATGATAAGTATCGAGAAGCGTGACGAAATTGGTTCCAATGAAACTACTGGGATAATGTTAATCAAAGAATTACTGGAAGATTTTATTTTTCCTGCTTCCAAGTTAATGGAAGATATGAATAGACATCAAACTATAGATTTTGTTGATATTGAAGTTACACCAGTTTGTAAATCTCCAAATTCTACAAATGCAGCATTTGATCTTATTATATCTCTTTGCATTGGCTGTGTAGCAAATTTGAAGTTGACTGTTGAAATGCTTACTCAATACTTTTATTCAGGTAATTTTATTAATAAGTAATAACTATTGACTAGTAAGAGAATATGTTCTATAAATTGCTATTTAATTTCTTTAGAACGTGAAGATCCTTTGGTTGAATGGGATTATCTACCTATGATGGGTGCAAGAACAGCTCGTGGTTTTGTTGGGCTTAAAAACGCTGGTGCCACTTGTTACATGAATTCTGTATTGCAACAATTGTACATGGTACTTCCTATACGATTAGGTATTTTATCAGCACATGGTGCTGCCATTGATACAAATGATGATTTCAATTCTGACGATAAAAATGATAATGAGGTATTAGTTCTATTATATATTAGTTTTTTTTTTTTTATCTAATAATTTAATCACTTAAAATCTAAAATTGGTTTTATTATCTCTAGACTCAAATGGACGTTACTGAAGATCGCAATAAATTTGATCAATCTAGAAAAGAATACAATGTTGGTATATTAAAACAAGTACAAGCAATATTTGGACACCTAGCATTCAGCAAAGTTCAATATTATGTACCTAGAGGATTATGGAAACATTTTAAGTAATTATAATTCTTAAAAAATATTGTATCTTTATTTACATAATTATTTCAATAGATTACAAGGTGAACCAGTAAATCTTAGAGAACAACAAGATGCTGTTGAGTTTTTTATGAGCCTTGTAGAAAGCTTAGATGAAGCTCTAAAAGCTTTATCCCAAGACCAAATTATGAGTAAAACACTCGGAGGTTCTTATTCAGATCAAAAAATATGTCAGGGTTGTCCACATAGGTATTATTAAATTATTATATGTCTGTTAATTTATTGTATTTAATTACCATTGATGATTATTTTATTGTAAGGTATTCCAAAGAGGAACCCTTCAGTGTTATCAGTGTAGATATAAGGAATCACTCAAATTTAACTGACTCTCTAGAACAATATGTTAAGGGAGAATTATTAGAAGGAGCTGATGCTTACCATTGTGATAAATGCAATAAAAAGGTTAGATCTAATAATAGTTAAAACCTTTTAATTATTTCTATCTGAAAATATGATTATTTTTAATAGGTTGTTACTGTTAAGAGATTATGTGTTAAAAAGTTACCACCTATTTTAGCTATTCAACTTAAAAGATTTGAGTATGATTTTGAGCGAGTATGTGCCATAAAATTTAATGATTATTTTGAATTTCCACGGAATCTAGACATGGAACCATATACAGGTATTTAATTTAAATGATAGTTAAAATAATGCTTGTTTTGTATAAATTGTAATAATTTATTGTTTTTATAATTTTTACCTATAATAGTTTCGGGGCTAGCCAAAATTGAAGGTGAAATAATTGACTGTGATTATGATGAGTCACAAAATGAAAATCATACTAAGTATCAATTGACTGGTATAGTTGTCCACAGTGGTCAAGCAAGTGGAGGACATTATTATTCTTATATTCAAGATAGGTACATATTAATCATTTATATAATTATACAGGACTAAACTTAACAATCGAATAATTGCTAATGAAACTTAAGCACATAAATTAATATTTGCTAATAATGTTGAAAATAAATAAATTTTCTTTGTCTTCAGTTTTAAGCAGAAAAGTTTGTATTATATTCTTGAACAGACTTTCAGCATAATTGTTTCTTGCTTTTCTTTTTTTAATGTTGATGAATAATACTGTTTTTAGAGGTTTACGGTATCTTATTATTTAATTATTTAATCAATATTTTAAAGAAGAAAACCATTATTTTATAAATTTGAATAAGTACAAATTTAAATATTCTACTTTAAAATGGTTAAAAAATAAAAACTATTTAACTTATATTAAACTTATTTTAGTTTTTTTTCTTAGAATCAGAATATTATATATATTCTTGTAATATGTTAACCATACATTTAATAAATTTGTTATATTTAAGTTATTATTAACTTCTAAATAATAGTATAATTTTTTTTTTATGTATGATAGAAGTGCTGAAGGTTATCTAAGTGGTACAAATTTGATGATGGTGATGTAACTGAATGTAAAATGGATGAAGATGAAGAAATGAAAACTCAGTGTTTTGGTGGAGATTATATGGGCGAAGTAAATTTTAATTTATAATTCCTCAATAATTGCTAATTATTTATTGTTTATTTTATTTACTTATTTTAGGTTTTTGATCACGCATTAAAAAGAACCAGTTACCGAAGGCAAAAACGGTGGTGGAATGCTTATATGTTATTTTATACTAAAGTAGATTCTAACACTGAATTACTAGTTAATGGAATAAGAAAACTTAGTTTAAGTAAGTAAAGAAAAAAACTATTATCTCAAATATATAAGGAAATGTAAAAGAAGGATAATATTGAACATTTATTTTATTTAAATTCTAAGAATGGAGAATTTTATGTAGTATCCAAAATTATATTTTATTTATCATTTTACAGGTGATCGACGTTCAAGTAACAGTTGTATAAAAATGCCTTCTTGTATTAAACGTAGTGTTCAACAACAGAATATACGGTTTTTACACACTCGCAGTCAGTATACTGAAGAATATTTTAAATTTATTCGTAACATTGCCACTATTAATGCTCCAAACATAGTTGCTTCATCCAATGATTTACAAGTACAAATTGTAAGTAAACTTTCAAATGAAACCAAACGCTCGGATAATACTATGAATTTTGTTGGTTTGATCTCAACATGATGTGGTGGTTGCTTCCTGATGGTTTTTAATTGGTTTTGCAAATCGGGCTAGTCTGGCTTATATTTAAATCTATATTTTTTTTGGGTGTTGCGTTTCAATTACCAATTGGTTTCAATTAGTTGGCAACCAACAAAATACATAGTGTGATCCAAACCTAAATATCTTTTGTAAATATGTAAAGGTTGTCAATACTACTCATTTTATTTATTAGGCTACAGATCAAGAAGAATTATCTTTGTTATCTACTCAACTAGTGAGTAAGTTTCTATTTTATGTCGGTTTGCATACTAAGAAGTCATTGAGAGGAAATGCTACAGAGTGGTATGATTTAATATCACCACATATCTGTACCTATGCATCGGTTCGTGCTTGGTTTGCTCGTAACATTTTGTTTAATCATCCACAAAGGTATATAGCAATAACATTTTAATATTTTAATTTTATTATTATTATTTTTTTTTCTCCTAAATCATTTGTCTTTAAATTATTAACTGTTATATATTTATTCAAAACATGACTTTGTAACTTGGGCTCTGCCGGTTATTATTATTAAATAAATGAATTTATATTTTATAAATGGTAAATTAATTTTTTTAATTTTTAGGTTTGTGGAATATTTATTGCAATGTATGAGCTCTGAAGTACGATCATTCTTCATTAAATTAATTGCTTACTTGGCTCACTATTCTCTTCAAGATGATGCTATCCTTATACCAGCTATTACATCTAGTAATATCTTTATATTATTTAATAATTACTTTTTTAAATATCTAACAAATATTATCCTCTTAATTTTTGTAGATTCTTTATTAGATACTACAGCTTCGTTAAGTGATCATTTAATTATTGCTGTTTTAAGTCTATTGCAAAAAGAAGTGGCTGAACATACAAATAGACATTTGCCGCATTATTTTTCATTTTTCTGCATGTATTGTAATTTAGGTATGGCAGAAAAACAGCAACTTTTAAAAGTATGTATATAATTTTTATAACTGATTAAAATGGTTTTATTTATTAATTATGTTTTTATTTTAGTTAAATGTAGCAGCAATATTTATCTTGGTAGCTATCGATGAAGGTCCAGGTGGATCAAACATAAAATATCAATTTAATGAAATCAATAAACTACATTCTGTGATATCAATTTTAGTGCGGTGTTGTGATTGTACGGAAAAATGTGTATCCTCTGCTCCGGTAAGTAGATGTAAACAATAAATCAAAAATTAATGATCCTTGAAATCTATTATTAATATAAAATTATTTGCTACTTGAGCTAGTATATAGTTGCTGTTTTGTTTACAAGAGCATAACATACTTCTATGGAAGGGATATAGTTGTTTAATTTAATAAATACAAACGTTTGTCTGAGTGTGGCCTAATAAAAATGGTTATCATCGTGTACAGTCTTATACTTATCTTGAATAGTAGATCATTAAGTATTCTTGGCACCACAACCATATGTAACCACTTCATACTACCTCTATACACTTGTATTGGGTACACATATTTAGGCTAATAATAACTTTAATTAATAATTATCTATTAATTACTTTTGCTCGCATTAGAAATATATAAATACAAACCCCAGTAGAGTCAATGAGCATAATAATAAAGTCGTGACTATTGCAATATGTTATACAATGTTATCTCTAAATCGTATAAATTTTACACTTTTTCATTTTTTTTTATTAATTTAATTGCCTATTCAGGGGTCTCCAGCTCTTTTTTTTACAGCAAGATCAGAGATATGTTTTAGCATAATTGGCCAAAACTTTCTAAAAACGTTTTAGTTAGAAATTAATAAATTAAAAACAATAACAACTAATATATTTTCAAACATTTGTATAACTTGAAAGCTGTAAATAAGAAACCTCTAGTCTAATTTATTATTTTTTTCATAGGGTACTCCTTTCCTACCAAATCCGTTTGCTGAATGTCAACCATACCTAAGAAAAGTTCCTCAACAAGTTAAAGATAGTATTTTTGGTCGAATATGGTAAGTATTATCTCATATGTCAATAAATAATAAACTTTATTTAATAGAATACATAATAAATATTTAGTTATTTGAAAAAACTTATTGACAATTCTCAAATGAACGAAGAAAGCATGAAAATGCTACAATTTGTATGTTGGGAAAATCCATTGAGTAGTAGTATGGTTTTAACTGAAATATTATGGCATATTATGTATACTTATTGTCAAGAGCTCAAATTTTATTTGGATTTACTATTTGTCATATTAAGTATTGAAGATTCATGGCAAGTTTTACGCATTCAAAACGCCATGACTGGAAACGGTTAGTACACTGAATTTTCTTTTTTATTGTACTATAATACTGAATTTATTTCAGAAGATAGAGAAGGTGTACTTGATACAATTTTACGTCATAAAAATCAATATCAAAGACGGTCATATCAATGTATCAAAGGATTAGTTGGTTTATTCATGAGGATACCGATGGCACATAAAGTTGTACTACAAAACACAGATCTCAAAAGAAAATGGGTGGAAGCAGTTGATTGGCTACAGGAAGAACTTAATAGAGTAATATTATTATTTTATTTTATTAGTACTATCTCAATTTAAACTTGTTATGTCTTAGAAAACATTGACTGGAGGCCAGTATAATACATATAATAATTGGACACCCCAATCCAATGAAAACACCAATAGTTTCTTTTTAGAAAGGTCAACCAGTGCTCGTAAGGTTCTACAAAAAGCATTTGAGTTTTGCCCATCTGAAGTAATTAAAAGCATATTGTTATATTAATTTTTTTAAAACAAAATATAGTATAGATTTAATCAAATTTTGATTTTATAAAAAATCTTATATCTGATTTTAATATTGTGTTAAAAGGATTTTTCAATCCCAACATTGACTACTCAGGAAATAGAAGATTCATCTGATGAAGGTGACGATGTGGGAATCCAACACGCTACTGATACAATGACAACTCTAGTAAATGAACCTTTACAAGTAGTACCAGACATTGTACCCGAGTAAGATAATTATTTTTATATTTTATTTGAAAATAAAACATTATAAATCAATATAATAAAAATATAGGAATGATGACGATTATGATGCTTCTGTTCCCATCAATTTCAACAGTATAGATGACTTTGATAATGGTGAGAGTAATAACGTCGAATTGGTGAATACGCGAATTGTTGAATCATCAACAGATATGCATTAACTTGTGATCATATAAGAAATAATAAAACTGAATGTATAATTGGAATACAAGTTATTGTTGTTTGGATATTATCAAACAGTACATTATATTATAATTTATAGAATATTGTATTTTAATCCTTTTGCAATTATATAATTACCAATTAGCACAACCAGAGCGATCAATAAATATTTCGGTACACGACAATTTAATGAATAACGATGTGTCTTAGGCTGTTAACATCTGCTGACCTAATATTAAATTTAAGTTAAACAATTTTTTTTTTTTTTTTAATAATAATTAATAAATAATGTTCAATATGAAATTTTTGAAGAAGATAAACCACCGTACAGAAGTATATCGCTGACCGTTTTTTATACTTGGAAAAAAGAAAAAAATTGTTTTATGCTGTAAAATTATTTTGTGTACAGATTGGAACCATGCACATTCAAGTTGTTATATATACATGTATAAATATGTAATATATACTTCTGTTCTGTGTGAGCAAAAATCCTACGCTCTTTATACTGTCTTTTATATAATTATTTGTTGTAAAATGTACATTTATTTTGCTTTTTTACATTATTATTATTATTATTATTATTATTATTATTATTACTATTATTATTATTATTTTATTATTATATTTATTAAAAGTTGTCTGTATTATTTAGCTCTCAAAATATCAATATCAAGTTTATATTTTAATACATCAGCGTTTATATATTATACAAATTGTAATGGTAAATTTTCATATTTTTAAATTTCAATGACGCATTTTTTGTTGTTTGTTAAAAAATGAACTCTTTATATGGAAAAAAAGTGATAATCGATTTATAAGGTCTTTTGTGTAATACACAGTTTATTTATTATGTATTATACTAATTGTAAATTATATTACATAATGAGTATACAATTTAACCCATAAACTATTAAATAAACTCAAATGATTAGGTATGCTTTATACTGAATTTATTGAGAAGTCTAACTAAGTCTAACTAATCAAGTTTGATAATTGTTTATGTGTTCCAGTATCATAATTCAATAATAATATTTTATTATTATATATTTTTTTTTTTTATTTTGTGATAACTTTCATAACCAAAAGTATGGTAAGGCTGGAATTAATGTTTGTACATTGTTAACTACTGTTATGAAAAGAAAAAGTGTATAAAAAAAAAAATTATGAAGTGTATTGCATTTAATGTAATAAAAAAATGATATTTTATAAAGAATATCTTTATAAACATTGATGTATTATTATTTTGTGTTGATTCAAATCTATAGTAAGAAGACTAATTTTACCTTACTGGCGTTAAGTTATAAGAAACGTTTTTTGTGATATGAGTTGATGGGCAACAGAGATCTAAGGAACTAAGAAGGATTTTTCTCAAATTAAAGGTTTTGTGTTCAGTACATACTATCAATTATATCTTGTCTAATAATAAATTAAATGTGTAAAAAGTTATGTATGTACTGAATTACTCAAATATCCAATAATTGATATATTTTTTAGTTAAAATTTTTTTTTATATTTTCAAGCTTATATCATTTGAGTTTAGTTTATCCTGCATCATGGAAACACGTTGAATTTTAGGTATGTTTTTGCAGATCTCTATTTAATACTTATTGATTTGTAATTTTAGTTTTATTTTTACATTGATCTCACATTATTTCATGAAAAAATATTTTTATTATCATTGTTAGATACAAATACTTAATGTTAAATTGTAAAATTAGTTATAATTTCATTTTTCTTTAATTTTGAGCAATGTAGGTGAAAACCATATTATGTCAATAGCTTACAACTGATTAGTGTCCGTTTTACAAACATAGTTAAACCTTGGTTACTGATTTTACCGGATAAATTTGGCGGTTTAACCTTGGTTTAACTAATTGCAATACGGGCCGTTAGTGGTTCTCAATCTTTTTAGTTTTTATATATAAGTACCACCTTCCTAATGATTGTAAGCCTTACAATTTAAAAATTAAAAAATCCAATGAGGTTTTGGAGCCAAGATTGGTGCTTCATTTGAGTACCGCCCATACCGTTTGTAAAGCTCATCTATATAGTTTTGTCTGTAGATACCAGGGGGTCTAAAATAAAACAATTCATAATATTATTTAACAATTTAATACAAAATAATATGTAAGTAATCAGTGACATAAATATTAGGAAGATGATAAAAAAAATAATTTTCCAGAAGTTGTTTGCTAACGACCCTGTTATGTACTTCCAGTTATAAAAATATACTCTGGTAAATAACTTTAACTTATATCTTCAACATAATATTATTTTTGAATATTATACTTAAGACTAAATAATTGAATGTATTTAGTCATGGTTATATTATTATTTTAACTAATAATATTACACACTTAGTACAAATTATTATTAATGAAATTAAAGTTTTTTGTTTATTGTTTAATAACACTTACATTAAATAACATAATCACATAGTAATATCACTTAAAATCATGATTATACTGTATAAGTAGGCCAGAAATTACCAGGCTCTTAAAATTTTTTTTTTTTTTTAGTGGAAGAATCGATGATCATTATAATTTAAAAAATAAAAGATATAAATTATTATGCAAAATGCAAATTTGTTTTTTAATGATTTATGCATAGAATTTATTTTTAAATAATTTAAAAATTTATAACCCTCAAATAAACTTCCGAATTATGCCACTGTAAGTTATATTCGTTTTATATTACCTAGCTGCTGCGAAATGACGAATCGCACTCGCTATATCATAATTTAGTACTTCTACTAAATAAGAAACTACAAAAAATCCTGTTCGGTTAAATCCATGAGTACAATGAACACCTTATTAAGACAAATAATTATTTGATTTCAAACCATAAGATAAATATTTATTTTATTAATTAAAACAATTGATTATACCAATAAACTGTGAAAAATTGTTTTCTAGAAAATTTGAACAAATATTCAAAAACAATTTAATTACTTCTGGATGAGGCAAATCTCCATGACCAGCACAAGCTATTTTTTTATAAACACATCCCATTTTTTCTATTTCAAACTTATCATAGTAACGTGTAGTATTTGTGAGATCAATCCATAAACCAATACTTTGCTATAAAAATTGATAATATTTAAAAAATTAACATGACATAATACATTAATATAAATAATAGTAAAATAAGTATTTTTTTAAATTTGTTAAAATAATTAAAATCTTTTTTTTTGGAATTCTAGAATAGTGATGTATAATCTATTTTATTCAGTGACGACCAAAATTTTACATTTTGATAAAGGATCTCCCCTGCCTAACAATAAATATAATAATAAAAATGATATAAAATATTTTAATTAAAAACAAAATAATAATTAAATTATAATTTAAAAAACAATAAAATTTAAAAATAATTTAAAAGAAAAACGAATGCTTAGTTATTTGTCTTAATTATTTCCATTTTAAGTTTTGTAATTGAAACTGTAACTTAAAATTTCAACATTCTACTTTGACAGATATTTACTTTATGTAATGATGAACAGAAAATGTGATTCCATACAAATAAATCGATTTAATAAAATTAGAGACAATATTGCTTATTTTAAGAATTTATCATATGTTTTCAATAACTGTGTTATATAGATTTTTATTTATTAAAAAAAGTTAACATGTTCATCATTGCATATTTTTAAAATAAAATTTGGATTTACCTAATTAGTATTAAAAATGCACTTTTTTAAAAAAATTCAATAAACCAAAATATGTTTAATTTAGTGTTATATCTTAGATGACCCATACTAAACATTCATAACCCCAGGTTGTGCAACAATATTAACAACTGGCTTAGAGTACCGATAGTAATTTTTAAAAGAAGAATGTAACATTTAAATACATGTTCAGGGTCAGAAAGGTATTTGGTGATATTTTTTTTCCACAAAAAATATGAATATCTTAAGAGGCCCACAATAAGTTTTTATCTAAAAAAAATAAATCTAAACATTTTTTATATTTAAGGACCAAAACTATTATTCTATTTGTTTTAGTAAAGTAATATGTTAATCAAGAAACAAATACTGTAGGAAAAGTTATAAAATCAAAAATTATTGACATAATTTCATATGTACCTAGATAAATACAAAAATGCAAAACATAACATCCAACAAATGAATAAATGAGAATATTCCAAAGAGTTAATTTTAGAACATTCAATACTTAATAGATATATCTTTTGTGAAGCAATCTCATAAGTTTTGATCGTTTGATAACTTCATCAGAATCTATATTATTGAGTAGGTAAGTATTATTTATAGAAAGCCATAAACATAAAAGTTTTTAATTTTATTCACTATGCTTTGCAAATGAGTTTGAATAAAGGGCAACATAAAAAATAAGCAATTTGAATAATATTTAAAAGAATTACTCAGGTTTAAAAAGACACTTACAAATTTTAATTAATGATATGCATAATTATAAAGTGTGTACTTAATTAAAATATTAAAGAAGTAAACAACATAATTCTTCACATTATTTTGTTCACAAACATTTTTGTTAATATTTGTATCATCAGTATTGGAGGTTTTTTCTGTCATCAAAATTATAGTTTTCTGTATTATATGAATTATGTAATGATTTTTAATTTTAATCCAGCTTAATGGGAAATATTCTGATAAGCTAGTTGGCATTTATAGATATATTTTAATACTTAGTAGTTAGTATAATGGGACAAATCTTTAAAATAATATTTATTTACAAATTTCTAGATAAATAATCAATAAAATAAAGATATAATTAATTAACATTGTATTTAAAAAATAAACAACTATTTTCTATTAAAAATGAATAGGTAAGTTGTTGGAATAATAGGTATAATTTGTATTATAGTTAGGTAATACCTGATATGAAAACATATGTTGAAATACCGTTATTGGATCAAATCTCTTATGGATTGCTATTTTACTGTTATATTTATAATCTAACGGTGTTTTGAACACCACAAATGCATTGGCTATGCCTGAGGTAGCTATAGGAGGGCAATTCATCCAATTGTGAGGGATCGAATTTTTTTTTCTTTTACCCTGACCAGATCTATATTGATCATAACGATTGACTCCTGAAATACCAATATTTTACTTATTTACAAAAATATTTCAATAATAAATTTAATACTATTCAAATCTATTGTATATAAAATGCTATAATATATTCGTATTAATATTGTTCTTACCTGACATTGAAATGTTGTTTTGTAGTACAAGTGGGGTAGCTGGTAAGCATCAAGTAAACAAAAAAAAGAAAATAGCTACCCATAGACAACTGACAAGTACCTATATATGTATAAATAGTATTATATAAGTACATATGTAGCCTACCTATTGGTATTGTTAAAAATTAAAAAATATATTTTAATAGGTAGGTATTTTACCACCTAATAGATAATGATTTTACCTTAGATAATACACAACGAATGAAGCCATGCCCGTGTACTCCCGAGTCCCGACTCTCGATATTTTGAAGCACATATAAACGACGAGTCTCATGACAAAATGTGCGATTTGCGCATGCGCATGTATACTCGTCCCATATTTATTCAAAATACAACTCATGAGTGATAACCACGCAATATATGCGCAACGAGTATACAATATACATGCGCATACGCAAATCGCACATCTCACCTCGCTACTCGTCGCTCATATTATATGCTTGAGTGCTTCATATTGCTAACATTGGCACAGGTTCATATTACATACATATCCATTGTACATGATCCATACACATATCAACCTGTTAATAGGTCTATGATATGATTTAAGGATTTTTCTATCTTAATCAATATTTTTATCTTTTATCTATGCTGAATTCCATGATAGATATTGCCATTAATTATAAATCATAGACATATAAAGATGCGTTGCCAACTACCGATCCATCTTTAGTCTTCCACTCCTAGGTAAGTTTTTTGAGTATATTGTACTCAAACGAATCGAGCGTCCTTTCCTAACCTCCATTTCTATTGACCACTATGGCTTCTTTTCAGGGGGCTCGACCTCGACCAGTCTTATTGAATTTGTCTCTTACCTTCACACAGCTTTTGATTTGGGTAATCAAGTTAATGAGATGTACACAGATTTTTCCAAGGCGTTCGATCCTTAGACCATAATGTACTTCTTAATATCCTTGACAGGCTTGGTGTTGGTGAACCACTCTTATCATAGTTTGGTTCCTACCTTAGTAAGCATCGAAAATTTGTTAGTCTCTTCGACAAGTCCTCCGAATTTTTCCGGATATCATCCGGAGTTCCACAGGGTAGCCATTTAGGCTCCCTATTATTTAATATTTTCATCAACACCATATACTCAGCTATTTCCCCTTGTTGTCTTCTACTTTTTGCTGACGAATCTAAAATTGTCCAGATGATATTCAGTAATAATGATTGTCTCACTCTCCAACACACCCTAGATTAGTTAACAGTTGGTGCAATACATTTAATTTATCTCTTAACAACTTTAAATGCAAAGTGATGTCTTTTAATCGCTTTAAGTCAGTGATTTCATTTGGCTATAGGTTAGGAGGTCTATCTATTCAACGAGCCAGCAAAATACATGATTTAGATATCTTATTTGTATCCTTCCTTAATTTCAGCCCTCATATTGAATATATGACTAGTCAAGCCTTTCATGTTTTAGGATTTGTGTGACGTCACTCAATGAACTTGAGTTTTGCCAACTGCCTATTGGCTCTCTATAAAGCGTTAGTCCGTTCGGTTATTGAATATGGGTCTGTTATTAGGTCACCTTATACCACCGTTGACATTTGTCGGATCGATCGTGTTCAAAATTGTTTTATACGCTTCGCTAGTTATTGCCTAAACATCCCTCATGCACCACATGATTACAGGCATGTTAGTGAAGTGCTGAGATAAAATTCTCTTTCGATCAGGCGTAATAATTTTGGTATCACTTTTATTCAGCTTCTGATCGAAGATCAAGTTGATGGTCCGAGGATTCTTGGAGAACTTAGTTTTCATATTCCTGGTAACACTAGCTTCAGGGTAATTTCTATACGTCTACCAATAAATCTAACTTCTCCCGGAATGCCCCACTTTTAAGAATGATGCATAATTTAAATATCTCTATTGAGTATTAATCCTCACTTAGCGGTTCTAGCACAAACAAAGGAGGTTCACATTTTTTTCTATGTTTTGCTCTGTCAATTAAACTTTTCTGTTAGTATATATTATGTTACATAAGTATAGGTATAGTGGTTCATAAGTTGTTCACTGTTTTTACTTTTATCATTGTATTTCTTGTTCTTTTATGATGTATCTTAAAAAGCCGTTCGACGTTAATTATACTAAATAAATAAACATTTACAAAAGTTTCCTATCTGTGTATTTTATCCCCAATCTTTTCATCATGTGAAACATAACCTTCTAGTTTATATTATCAAACGCTTTTTCAATATCCATAAAAGCTGTAAATGTTTGTTTGTCTTCCCTAACCCTTTTTTGAATGATTATCCATTAGGCCAATATTGCTTCCCTCATTCCCATATTCCTTCTGAACTCGAATTAATCTTTCGCCAACTATTGTTCTATTTTACCTTCAATACGTTTGAATATAATCTTTGCTAATATTTTAGAGGCATGTGATAACAAACTAATGATACGATATTCTTCACATTTCTTTGCTGCTATTTTTTTTGGGATGGGAATAATTAGGATCTTTACGTAATCTTCAGACAATTACAGACAATTAACCAGTTTTGTATATGACTTTGATAATTTGAAATAACTTCTTTTTTACTTTTTATCCCCTTTCTTCCAAAGCTCCACTTGTATTCTATCAATTCCTGCTGCTTTTTTATTTTTCAGATTCCACAAAGCTTTATCGGACTCTTCTCTCATAACTCTATCTATTTCGTCACCTTCTTCAGATTTGTCTTTTTCGTTTATTTCGTTAGTTTCATTTTCCATTAAGTGTTTTCCTCTTGTACAGGATTTCTAGATATTCTTTCCATCTTTTCGCTACATAATTTTGTTAATATAGCATTTCTCCGTTGCTATCTTCTTTTCCCTACTCGCGGCTTATATTTACCAAAAAACTTTTTCACCATTTTATATGCTTCATCTTTACTTCACGTCTTTATGAGGATTTTGATTTTACTACACATTTCTTCCAAATATTTTTCTTTTGCTTAGTTAGGACTAGTTATTAAAAAAAATCTTCAAATTAAGATTTATTTCTTATTTTAACAGCGTTTTTACATAGTATTAAAAAAAATATTTAATTAAAAATATTTTGTATAGAACTACGTGTGTAAAATATAAATACATCATCACAAAATTGTCTTTCGTTCGTTTTATAATTTTTTTTTATTTTGTATAAGTCTATAGTTATATTATAATTTATAAGTACATTCAAATACCTGAAATACTTAGATATTTATAATTTGTTAATATCTAGTCATATATACATATTTTCAGTTTTATATTGTAATAAGCAATTTCAAAAAAAAACTTTAATATATAACTAAAGTCAAGCGTGAATCCAGTAGCATAAAAAAGAAAATTACAAATAGAAATAATAGGTAATGTACCTATACGGCTATGTAAATTCGTACTGGTATTTGGTACAGACCATAGAAGAACGTACTTATTATAAATTATAATGACTTAAAACTTATATAGGTTAGGTAGTATAATTAAATTATAGGTACAGTAGAAATCAGTTAATCAATATTATGTATAAAAAAGGTTTAAAGTTTTGTTTTCCATTTCCACTATGCAAGTAAATATGTAATCAATTGATTTGATCATATTAAAAAAATTATAATGAATTAACAACACAATAGATAGGAGCCTATACCTAACGTGAACTCTTATGATTTATTATTCGATCGTGTATTCGTGCAGTTGCTCGTTGGTTTGAGAGAAAAACACGCGAGCGTGGCTAACAATATTGTAGTCAAAATATCATACCTAATAATAAATTATTAAATTATTTATTATTATTACTAGGACATTATAAATTCTATAAAGTAATTGGAAAATACAATATAATTCCAACACTGCAGGGTCACTTTTAAAACAAAGGTGTTTAAAATTTGTTTCATTTTTACAAATAAGTAAGATTGTCAATTGGTACGAAATGTCAATAGGTTAGGGTTAATACTTATTAATTATTACATAACTATTATAAATAGATCTATACTCTATAGCCGATGCCCAATGTAGGTATCAATGTACTGCGGTCTTCTGTTGTATTCCCTATAAATGTATCAATGTATGGAATATTTAAACGGCAAACCAATATTTTTTATTTCACATTTTTGAAGTGATCCAAAAATGTTACACACAAACATGGTGTATTACTGTATTAGGCTTAATATGCTATGGCATATATCTAATTGCTAACGGTAGTAATTTGTTTATGGTTGGTACTTAATAGTTAATTCTATTGTTTATAAAATTATAAGCGTGCAGATTTTGAATTCGAGTGAAAACGATAATCATTAATATTATTAATTTCCTTATGTCGAATATATTATTATAATGGTCGACTCTACCCCCTTTTGTGCTCTGGCTTGTACCTACTTAAGTATAGATTACCTGCGAATAGGCACGTACACAAAAAAAAATTTACTGAGGGGTTCATAAAAAATTTACAATTATCAATATTTATAGATGAATGATGATATAAATAAACTCAGTGGCGTATTTACGATGGTGGTGTAAGGGGTTTTCACCCCCCCCCCTAAAACCAAAATATTTTATACAATGGTTAGAGCAAAATAAAAACGATGTACTAATATCTCGTAATTTGTATCATAAATATAATATAAACCCCCCCCAGAAAAAAATCCTATCTACGCCACTGAATAAACTATACAACTATTAATACATACTATTATAGGTACTATTGTATACGTGCCTGTACCTGAATACGGCAAAATTATATTGGCAATTTCCAGAGATAAAAATAGTGTACTCAAATAAACAAATAATAATAAAACGTTCAAAATACGTAGAACCGGTAAAAAAACTTTTATTATATGAAGTAAAAAATAGTAAATTATATAGTACCATAAAAAAGGACGGTTTTAGGACGCACCGACCGCGAAGCATTCAGTGGTTACCAAACGGTTGCTGCGTAGGTTGTCGGAATGGGTGGGAGGGTAGACGCGACACCAAATGGGCGGCGTCGAGCTTGGTCGCGCCGGGCGCACCGCCGCACCCAGTCATCAATCATACGTCGTGTTGTTCGGTTCTATCGATACGCGCAGTGCTCACACAGGCACATAGTATTCTGACCGCGGCGCGTTTCATCGTGCATTCCGGTCGGCGGCGACGGCGTCTGTTATCGTGGACTGTGAACGAGAAACGAATATCGTAGGACTCGAGTCGTCGTCGCGATAATAATAAAATCAGTAAGAGTAATAGTGTCGCGGATCACGGTTTTTAAGTGTGAAGTTCGCGTTTCCGGTAGCGCCGCCAAAGACGACGTGTAACTCCCGGTAATATTATTATTTTAAAACTTTCGTTTCACAAGCAGTTCTTTAGCATCTCGGGATCACCGGACCGTGTTTGTGCGATTTTTGACGTTTCACATCTATTAACTGTGCGTAGGTGCGTTGTGTGTACATGTATATACATGTGGACTCACAACTTAAATTGTAATTACGCGATATTAGTTAGGTTTTAATATTATCAGTGAACAATATTGATCTCTATCCTACCGATTCTACATCGCATCTGCAGCTGATCGCTACACCATGGTTACTTATCGCTATCCCTGCTCCAGTACATCTGGGGATCACACTACACAGAGTAAATACTTAATACTTATTTGTGTCTATTACTGTAATATGCTTATACATATAGACATATAATCCTTCACTTATGATAGCCAATTTATACTAATTCCAGTAAAAATACCATTCGTTCAAATGCATTATTGCACCAAAGGTACATATTATAGAGATGTTACATGACTCGTGTACCATTGTTATCATAGGGTTCCATATGTGATGTGTGATTTTTGGCCTATGGTAAAAAAAACAGTTGGAACATGCCTTATTTTATCATTTACAAATGACATACATTTAATACCAGATTTAATACAACTGATTTCATTAATAAATTCCCGTAGAATAGTTGATTTTGTGACTTTTAAACCTATATGTCAAGTAGACTCATGTTATAATTATTAACTAAGTACCTCGCTAAGTACCTAGGTACCTATACCTGTTTAAAATAATTTTACCCATCTCTTATCTCATAGCCTATGTTTAGGAATATGAAGAAGTCGTGGTTAAGCACTTATTATATTTAAAAAAGACAAATATGTAGATAAAAAAAATACGAAAAGGTAGCCTAGGTACTTTAAAATAACTTACGATCTGAATTTAAGAATATACTCGATGTTAGGGATATACAAATACCTAGGCTTATTTAATATTACGAATTAGGTATTATTTATTATATTTATTTATGTTTACCTCAATGTTTACTTATTGGTACTTATTACCATTTTTGAACAATTGCTTCAAATGTTAAACAGTATTAAGTATTATTTAAAGTACTTAATAATCCAATAAAAAAATACACTCACCCAGATTTAAATTTGTCTGAATTAAATAAGTTTATTAAAGTACCCTCGAAAGTACCTATGATTTTGATTTGGTGATTGATTGTCTGCTGTCCCGTGGAGTAAACATAAAATAAAGCAAATAATAATAAAAAAAAAAAACAATCTTTTGTCTTTTCCTCTAATTCCTCTTGTGGGAAAAAAAAAAAATATTAAATCTTATTCTTAATTTTATAAACAATATTCATCACTGTTCTTAACTTATTAAATGCAACTGTGTACCTATCTATATGGTTTAATATTATATCTTGGTGTTTTGTGTCTCATATATATCTTTAAGAAAACTATTTTGGTTTCATTTGCATACTATATTATGTAAGAAAACTGTAACTTTAGATGGGCATTTGGAATATCCATGATACACATAATATTCTCATGTATACCATGCACCTGGACATGTACCTATATATTATATTATATTATATTGATTGTTGGTAATACCTAGGGTAATACACTTATACAATTCAATGCTTAAATTTATAAAAATAACTATATTTTAAGATAGGTAGGTATAAACATTTATAATTATAATTTTCAGTTTAAAATTCTTGAGTGGCTCTTGCTCTTAGTGAAATTAATTTAAAACCAATAACGTAAGAAAGGATTTTCATCAAGAAAAATGTACCTAGGTAGGTACAAGATTTTTATAATTATATAATAATATTAGATAAATTTTGAAGTATTAAAATATTAATTTAAATTTAATAAAAATGGACATAAGTCTTATATGAATCCGAATATGAATATAAAAATCAATTTACTTAATTTATAACTAGATATAACTTTGTTACGAACCTATGTTTCATGAATATTACATAAGTTAACTATGTAAGAGATAACAGGAATTTGAAGAGTTTAGAGTGAATAGACCTACATTGTACAGTGAAGAAATGTTAGTTGTTACATGTATAAATCTAGTTCAATAATTTTTGTTGATGGGAATAACATTTCATTAATTTCTATTGTTTCATATTTCAATACTGTTTTATAGGCTAAGAAAAGATAAATATGTACAAGGTAACTTTTTTATGGGGACTGGAGACTATAATTAAAATAGTTTGATCTTGCCAAATAGTTTATGTATACTGTATATGTAAACTCATATTGTACAATATTACTCTGACAATTACATAGGGATATCTCAGAGTAGATACAATGTACACCTTTTATTTAATCATATATTACCTTTATAATACTTACCTATAGCGGTGGTTATATGGGAGGGGGGAAGATAAGTGAATCTGCCTCCATTTTCCATTTGATTTTGTATATTTTATATTCAATATTTAAACCAGGAATAGACAACTTTTATGAACTTCTTAGTTTTTTTAGGGTTTTATGATTAACCAAAATAAAAAAAGTAATTAATGATCGCCGCAATCGACTGGTATACACAATATATACATAACAATAATATGAATGTTATATGATTAGGAAAGGTTGGATTTATTTCCCCCCCTCCCCCTTAAACATTATGTATAAATGTTCATTATATTTTATATAAATGTATATATAAAATGCATTACTAATAAACTCAAAATTATTTTTCTGTATACCTATTTACTATTTGACTATTTTACCTTCTTATTTTAATATATAAGAATCAAAAATGTTAAATAAATTTAATAAAATTACTCAAATTTAGAAACCTAATATAGGTACTGTTTGTTTTGAACCTCTCATTCTGAGTTATACAATATAATTTTTTTAGTGTGGCTATGCTTACTAGCTTACTAATTACATTTAACACAACATTTCATACTGTATAATATGTACTATTTAATAATTTAATAATTATATTAAGAAAATCGTATACATATTATGCATAGATATACACTATATTTGTGTAATGTTTTATTTATATCAGATGCCGAAATGTTATTTCATTATTTTTAGAAACAATTTTTCCCTCCAAAAGATGCAAACCCAATTTTACATTGTATGCACGATATATTACGTTTGTGCGTAAAATGTGGGCGTTTGTGCAGGCATTATAATTTATAAATCTATGAACACATTATTTTGACCCTATTAAAATTGCGTGTGTAGGTAGGTGTTCCTTATTGTATTTACATTCTTTATTCTATTCATTATAATATTTAAACTTGTAGGTTTTAATACGTTGTGTGGGATTATCCGAACATGTAGCCTACGTCGTTACGAGGATCCTCAAGATTTTCATTCATTCATGCAGTCATTCATATTTTTAGTTTTATTATTTAAGTGTGTGCATGTCCAACACAAACTCGAATTAATATATTAGCATTTATATTTGACACATATTTTATAACTATTATTTTATATTATAACATTAATAGTATAGGCCGTCTGGTAAAAATAGAAAAGATGGTTTATGTAATTAATACCCTAATAGACAATAGTGATTATAGTGATTGCGTCACAAATATTAATTAATATGTTGTGCGAATTTGAAGTTTTTACCAAATTTTACTTATCAAAACAACCACCAAGGTTTTCTGTATAAATAATAAAACAGGCAAGATAAGAATTCTGAAATAGTTTTTAGACAATTTTTCTAAAACTAATGCTTAGAGTTATATCGTACAGGTTTTAGATGGTAAACATTTGTCAGTTCCAAAATATAAAAAAAAATTTTTTTTTACTAATATAATTATATTACTATAATATTACGTATGGCGATGAGTGTCTGTGTTACGTATGTTATTATTTATCGTATTTATTGTAATAATTTCTAAATTACAATATTAATATTGTATTTGTATTTTATTTGGTTAATTTAAATACTTAGTTTGATTTCGATCGTTGTCTAATTGCAAATGAATTTATTAATAATTGTTATGTGTAAGCTATATACTTTTTTTATCCCTAACTTCTAAAAAATGCACCTTAACGAAGCCTCTTATACATTAGATTTCATATGATAATTTTACATAGAGTTTTTTATTAAAATAAAATTGATAAACAGCCAAAAAATTTAAGCACTATTATATTTTTACGCTCATAAAGCTTTTTATGAAATGATTTTATTGGAATATCTTGACAAGAATTTTTTGATAAAATATATAAGTACTCTTATGTTATATAATTTTATTTTTTAATACCTACTCATACAATACTTTTAAATCGATTTTATTGATTTATTAAATATTTATTTAATTAATATATAAATTAATTTAAATCAATAAATTAGTAGTTAATATATCTATTCTTTCTTTTTTTTACAATCAATATGGCAATATAACTCAAACTAAAATTTATTTATTGTTATTATTATTTATTTTTTTAAGTATACCTACGGAGTAAACCTGAATAGGTACTTATCTCCATTTCAACATCACTATAAGCTGAAGTCTTTAAGTCGATGTGTTATTATTTATTAATATTATCGTCATTTTATTCAAACATTGTTTCACAATAACCGTATACTATTTAAAGTTTTTAATAATTAGTATAATAATATCATTGTATATAAATGTATAAGCATTCATTTTTTTATGTAGTAATATAATAAACGTCCATGGATTAGCTTGCAAGTATACATCAAAAACTAAATAATACATATTCTTGGCGAATTAGCTATTTTAAAACTTCTAGTAAAAAATAAAAATATATGATCGCTGTAAAAAAAGTATATGTATCTGTCGTCGTTTATTAAATAAAATTTAATTTATTTCCAAAAAACATATATATTTTGCAAATCTCTATCGAACAACAAAAAATATAACCTAACCTAGGTATATGTATAAGTAAAAACAAAATAATTTTAAGTTAAATTTATTATATTAATATTTTCTATTTAATAGTCCATAAATTTGCATAACACTTAACATTTTAAGAAATTTCTGAAATTAGTATGTTTATTTTTAGATTCTATTCAGAATATTAAAAACTAAATTGATTTTTCTATGTGTTTTTTTAACCTTTTTTCGACACATTTAATAAATCAAAAATATTCAATATTAATGTATACTAGTTACTAGTAGATATTAAATATAGATTGTTCAAAAACGTATTTTTTAAATTTTCTGTTCAGGAATATTTTAATCTTTTTATTGATTATTGTTTTATTATTTCATTAACAATTTTGTTAATAATGATGGACGATGGTCAATCAGACGTTTTGTTAAAAATTATAAAAAAAATTTATTTTATTTTCGAAATTACTGTAATAATGAAATGAAAATGTTTGACATGTTTATATGATCGAAAGACCACCACGATTATTAGTACGTTTTTATTACAATATAATCGTGAACGAATTTTGTGTTTCTTAATTTACCTTAACGTAATAATTACTCTTCTTATGTAAATATTAATCTGAAATACTTATAAGTTGTAGACTATAAACATTTGTATACGTTTATGTATATATAATATATATCATGGATATAATATATATATCCATGTTAAAACGACATAAAATAAAGTTTAATGAATGGTTTTAATTTTTAATATTCTGTTATATATACATAAAGTATATATTATAAATATAAGTTTTATACCTATGTAGTAACTAGTAATAATCATGCATAGTGTTAATTATTAAAATTAGAAAAATAAAAAATAAAAAGTAAATTGTTACAAAATATTGTAGGTAAATTAATAATAATCTAAATAATCAATAGGTAATATCGTTCTATCATCAAACTACATGTAAAAATGTATACAATATAAATATGCCAAAAGATAATATAAAAATAATATTTAGCTGTAATAGTTATTATTATTACAGATTTTTAAACTATTAGCTTATAAAAAATAAAAATAGTATAATATGGAAATATGTCAAATATGAATGTAAAATGATAAAAAAATATAGGTAATAGGTATTGAAAAATAGTTAAAAAACTACATGTAAAGTATATGGATTTTAAAAATTTTATATTTGTTATTTCTTTTCTTTAATGCTGGTTAGTGGTAACATTAATTAAATAGCTTATTATTGTCAGCAGTATAGGATTTTTGTATTTTCTGAAGTCTATTTCCACATTCGTCCAATTGTATTGCCCTCAAAACTGTCCAAAAACTCGGATTTTGAATACTTTTATATACTTACTACTTATTTTTTATTAGTTAATAATCTAAAAATCTGTAATAGTGATAACTATTACAGCTAAATACTATTTTTATTTAATACCTACTACCTTTTGACATATTTATACTATACCTATTTTTACAAGTAGTTTGATTATAGAACGATATTGTTGATTATTTAGATTATTTTTAATATACAATATTTTATAACAATTTTCTTTTAATTTTTAATTTTAATAATTAACACTATACATAATTACTAGTTACTATTTAGCTCGCTATTTAGGTACCTGTAAAACTTATATTTATAATAATATATATACTTTAGGTATATTATAGTACAAAGTGTACGCGTTTCGCACTTTAACTTAACCGTACAAAGTGACCTAGAACCAATAAATTATACTGTGCTATCTTATAAAAAAATATTAAAACTTTTTGATAATATATTAAATATTATAAACATACTCATATATAGGATTAACGTGTTGAAAATGAAGAGAAAGTTTTTATTTATTTGTTTTATATTATAGATTTACTATTATATTATTATATTAAAACTTGGTTTATGTAACTAGAGTAATGAACTTTTTATTTATTATTGAATTTCATTTTCTTCCGATAACCACAAAATATTATATACTAATTTTCAAACTTTATCAAAACAATTATAATAGGCAATATTTCGTAATATTCATTCAAAAATCAAATTTTGAGTTTTTATTTAGTCACGTGTTTAGTTTATTTAGTATTTTTATTATTGAATCAAAAAAAAATCAAAACTTATAATTTTAATATATTATAAAAATTTAATATTTAACTTAATTTGTTATTCATATTATTTGTGTATGATTATGAAACATGTAATAAATTGACTAATGCTACCTATCCATAACCGTCTTTCCGGTGTATATAATAATTTAAAAATATTAAAAAGAAAACACGTTTGTAGTAGTCTGCACTGTTTTTCATCACTCAACTATGAAAATTATGATACCGCTCAATGCTTTTTTAATTTGTTAAGATTTCACTTCCTATTAAGATATATATCTTAAACATGTATTTTTATTAAGTTCTTTTATTTATTAACAACTTTCAATTATCACTTGTATAAGTGTTACTTATGCTTTATCGTAAAATATTAGAATTAATGTTATTTTTTAATCTTGCATAAATTCTAATTAAATGATATTTTTTAATTTATATAACAAGTTATATGGATAATTATTACCTATAGTTAATTGTTGAAAAACATTGAGCTCTCTAACAGCAATAATTTTTGGTGTTTACTATAGTTGCTGTCAAAATTAAAAATTACGTCCTATATAGTTGCGGTCGTCGGCCACCCCTCAAAAAGGCAACATACTGATTGCGGTCACTCAATAAAAATTTATTTTTTTAATTAATAATTAAATATGAAATTAATATTTCGTTTATTTATTTAATTTAGAAAAATGTATTAATCAATATTTTCCTCTCATTTATATCGATAAGATAACATACTTAGGACGTTAAGACTGTACACTATTATTTATTATGTAGGAATGGTTAACAATGTTGATACTTATGTTTAAATTAAGTGGTTAAACTTGTGTCAAAATATAATTTAATATGTATAACATTGTTTAATAATAATTATTATTATAACTTGTGTCCCAAAAAATTTTCAAATATTCGGAAATTTCACCCATTTTCATACATGCTTTTGCTAGATGACTGCTAATGACTGCATTTTGCCAAACCATGCTTACTCTAGGTGTAAATAAAATTTAAACCGAGAAAAAGCATTTTCTAACGCAACAAATACGATATTATGAAGGTGAAATTAATCAACTTCAATATCTGAAGTCGACTTCTTTTAAATTTGTGCCTACAAAATTTAAAAATTATTATTATTATTATACATATTATATTATATTTTAATACATTTTTCTAAATTAAATAAATAAACGAAATATTAATTTTATATTTAATTATTAAATAAAAAAAGATTTTTTTATTGAGTGACCGCAACTGTTATATCTGTTTATCTCAAAAATCGTCATGACCGCAACTAGTATCCAGCCATAATTTCCTAAATACTCGTTATTAATCTGTGCACAATATAGTCTTATATAATAAATAATATCAGTAATAATTGCCTACCTATATTTGTGTGTATAATATAAATTAACTTAATATTTACATTAAATGTAATAATAGTTTGATAGTAAATTAAATGTATAACATTGTTATTTTTTAAATGTTTGAAAAATCATTGTTTTAATTTTAGTTAACTTTCATTGAATTTATTGAATGCACACATAAAACAGCTTCTAAAATTTTTAAATTGTAGCCTCCAGATTTAATATGCCTACTGATAACCATGATTATACACAAATCAGATCCTCTCTAAACATATTCCACCCTAGACCATTTTTAGATGTGAACTAGCTGATATAACTTTTATTTTCAAATTAATAAATGATGGTATATATTTTGTACTTATAATAGCCGTTTTACATCCATATGTTATATATACCAACATACAGCACTAACTATTTGAAAAACTTCTCTATATTGCTACAGCTATGACTCTGTGCAATAAACTTTCGACTATCTAGAGTTGTTTTTTTCTTTTCATAAAAAACGTTCACATAAATAATGTAAAATAATAGTAGGTATAGGCATGTCAAACCTTTTATTATTATATATTTATTGTATTTCTAAATATTGTTCTAATTTTTAAGTTATTTGTACTATTAGGCTTTGGTCTTTGGTCCGTCTTATTTATTTGAATGAATTATTACTACTATTATTATAATAGTTGCTTGGAGTGCTACGAAGACTAACAAAGAGTCACTCTGCCAAAAAGACGGAAATGATTCCCGATTTTGTCAAAATAAGATATAAATTTGGTACTCTCAGTTTTAGTCACCTTAAAATGTGTAATCACCCCGGAATCCTAACCTAATTGTGTTTACTATACAGTAAATAGTCATAATAACTTATTAAGTATTATAATATTGAAACTTAAAATTAAAATATAATAATAATTATATATTGTTATTAATTTTAAATCAATAAAAATTATGGTCGTGTAAAATAGGTATATAACTAAAAGTTAATTAAATAATAATTTAGTGTACTGTATAGTTTTTATACCTTTTAGTATAGGTTGATAAAAAACGCTTATAAAAATAATAGAAATGATATTTAACAAATTTCTAGTATGTATATTTTAATCTTATTGGTTTGCAGTATCAGAATTATATTATCTTCTATATAGACATCAGTTGAAATAATCCTGCTATTTTTTAATGTAATAAATTAATAGCTGTAATTATTTTGGACTACATTATTTTTTTATAAAATGTGCGTTAATATTTATTAAACCATTAATTAAACGCGTATTAATTTTATTGTGTAATTTATTATGATTTTATTATTGGTTTCTGTATGAACATTTTGTGAATTATATAATAATTATTAATTCATAACTCTATATTATTTTTAATAATAGTTTAAAATTAATGTTTGATAATTTAAAGTATTAATAAGGACTAAGGAGGTACTATGGGGCCATTTAGTTTCTTATAAGTAGTACCTGGATTTAAATAGATTTAGTGTATTAATAATATTATTGTCAGCCTGCAGGATGTAGTATTTATATAATAATATGTAATAATAGCTTACACGTCAGCTATAATAAAAATTAAATAGATACAAAATACAAAATTTTCAATGAACACTTGTTATATCATTAGTCGTGAATCGTGATAGAAACGCGGGCACGACATGCGAGAACTTGTTGAATTTTATATTATTATTATTACGTTAATCCCATAATGTGTGCCCAATGCCCATGTATTCCCAATCATAAGTCGCTCGTTGCACTTAAAATTACTTTGACCTGTAATTGAAAAAAAAAATAAAACAAAAAACAATTCAATTTTATTTATACATATTATGTAAATGCCTTAAGAAAAAACCTTAATCATCTCTGCGTGCGGCTCTTAATAATAATTACGTGCGTACAAAGTTGACGTGTCTATGTCGCTTTATATCACATAAAATAATATATTAACATAACACACGCGCGCGAAACGCCTGCGTAAGACCAATTAATATATGAACATTAACCCCTATTATCGTGTTTTTATGTTAAAAGTTTGCTCAGTATGCTATATAATTTTCATATTATATTGTAGGTATCTATGTAACTTTTGTTGGATAAATTCCTAGTAATAATATTCTGCAATATTTTGTCTCAATTTTTTCAACAGTAGCATCGGGATGGTTTCCACGTCCGATGATGCTATATATATTATATATAGACATGTGTGTAATATAACGATTACTAAATTGGTAAAGAAAGAAGCAAAAAAAGAAAGGTACACTAGCCGCCGCCCATCTGTCAATGACCGCGGCATTAATACGTTAGTATAGTATATCTGCTTCGAAAACGAGCATCTGTGACATCGTATAACGGTATGTCCATTTCATAGTTTCATACGCGCGTGCATTTTTCTTTCTACTATCAATAATAGTTTCGTAATATAGTTATTTCTATTATTATTATTTTTTCCCTAAAATGTTAACTATTTCTCAAAAACATTACCAACTAACAAAATGATTTAATTCAGTTGCGGCGCAAACTTTTATGCTGGTTATGAGGTTGTATATATTTTTATTAACACCATCCTCGATCGATCAAGCTAAAAATAAATCATACATAGTTGATGCATATTTAAATATATATGTTCATGGTATATGCATATTTAAATATACATGTACATGGTACTACTACAGTAGGTAGTATTGTATTTAGGTATTATAGCATATTCTACATCGATACGATTTGGTCGTGTATATTATTTAGAAACAGTATAATAACTATGTATTATAGGAGTGATCAGACTTAGATTCTCAACAAGATGATGAATGTATTGATTTTTCAATGATATGTTTCTTTTTTTTTTGTGTGTACCTACGCAGCATTATTTGTCGAAATAATGCTTTAATTTCAAATTTCAGGGGTGGTTTCCAATAGTTGTGAAATAATCCATGGTGCATTAAACAAGTAAAAAAGTAAGAATTTTCCAAAAGTTTTCAAAAAAATCTAGAAAAATAAAAAAAAAGTGTTGGAAAAACGGGAATTTTAGTTTTTAATTTTTATTTGTAAGTTAAAAATTAATGATTGTAAATACTTGAAATTTTCACCAAATTTTTGTATTAAGGTTATCTATACATAGTTAATTTTTCAAAATATTCTGGCTTTTTTTGACCTTTTTATAAGAAACTGAAATTTTTGATTTTTTTAAATAATATTTTTTTTTGAAACGTCGGTAAAAAAATCTTGGAAAACTTGAAAATTTAATACAAGATTTCTTATAAGTCATTCTTATTGATTGTAAAAGAAGTTGAGTGTTGGTAAATAAAAAAAAAATTATCTTTAGTTAAAAATGTATACAAAATCCAAAATTCACGCGTAGAATAACGATTTAGTATCATATATAATTTTAGATGTTTGCTGTAGTTAAAAATTATTACTAGTCTTAGAAACTTGAAAGTTGAAACATATACCTACCTGTTGTTTAAATTGGCATTTTTTGTAAATGATTTAATTTTAAGGTATTCAGATCATTATAACATAATTAATATAAATTATAATAAATAAATAAATAAATCTCCTTTTTCACCACCTACTGGAAAATAATATATCCTAGGCTAAAAAACGATCTCCGTTCAGAATCGTTTTTCATATACAATGATACTTCAAATTTAACATATAAATAATAGTGACCCCTGTACACAGAGCGTTATTCACTTGACCACCCTTTTTTATGTCAAAATGTTTCTTAAATGACTTAGAAATCCTTAGATATCATATAATATAGACCTAAGTAATTTGTCTTGTTATGACGGGATAATTATGATGGTCCTCAATAATTTTTATGATTAGACACTTCATCATTAACTATTTGCAGACCAAAGTATTTTTAACTTTGTTCGTTTATGTAGTACTTATGATACCATTTGTGATTTTCGTGGATTAATATAAAAGCTTAGAACACCTAAAATTATTTTAGGGTAAGTGATTAAAAATCGTGGAGATAAAATTTAGTTTGTGCTTGTGATTATATGTCATAATATGTATATTGTATTATTATGCAGATTGTAGGTAATATTATAAACGTGTAAAAGTTTTTCAAAAGACGGAAAAAATTTTGATTCTTGATATAATATATTATATAGAGTAATTCATCAATCATGCTCATTCCATTTTTTAATCTAATAATGAATTTATTCAAATTTTGATTTTTAGAATTTTTAAATATTCTCAAATATTCTTAAAGACCATTATTTAAATTATTGAGATTTTTTGTTTTACCTAAGATTTTTAGTGATACATTTAACTTCTATTTTTTAAATGACAATCCCTTTTATTAAAAGAGAAGGTATATCCACAGTAAAGGAAAAGGAAGGTTGTCATTTAAAAAACAGTAGTCTATTAACTGCATTGTTGAAGAAGATAAATGTTGATAAATGGTGAGGGCATTAGTGAATCACTCTGTTTATAGTATACCTATGAAATTATTAATTTGACTTTAAATTTCTTTTTTAATATTATAATCAAATCTTGAGTAGATGTTCAAATATAATTAGAAAGAATTATTTTTATTTATTTATTATATATTTGTTTAATTATTATTGCCTCACGATTGTTGCTAACTTCTCTATTAATATTGTTTAGGCTTTTTCATGATTTTTAGAATTATTTTTACAAAGTTTTTACCAATATCGTTTTTAAATTGTTAAAATAAGTCATAATACATTTAATACAAATGTAGGTTTATATATAGTGATTTAGTACGTACATTCGTATACTTATGATGTGCTTACGGTATGCGGTATAGGCGCGGTTTATAGTTACTACACGTCGCGTATTTGAACCGTACCCTCGCCGCATAGTTTGGCGTACGCTGAAAATCTAGCACGTGAGCATAGTAAATATATTATTTATGTACTGTTATTGTAGTACACACTCTCATACACACGCATAATATAATAATAATATGTTTGTATATACAGGGTGTCCCGTGAGGATTTACCCATTGCGATATCTCGTTATCTGTATTTGTTACCACTATGGTATTAAATAATTCACTGTTTTTCTAGAAACTAGAAAAAATATTAAAAATCAGGAAATTAATGAAATCAAAATGTTGAAACGTCAATATTTTCAGAAAAATTAACTCTACAAAATGGCTATCTTCGATTTTTTTGAAAATAATTAAATAAAAAAATATATTTTTAACTTTTTTACCAAAACATTAAAATAAATTAAAACATAAAATATTTGTAGTTCTTATTCCTGTGAGTCTTATTAAAAAATCAGAATTATGATATGTCCATTATTTCAGGAGATATCGCAATGGGTAAATCCTCACGGGACACCCTGTATATATATTTATAAAACATTTCTGATCATCTATAGAATAATTGGGTTCGTGTTATAATAATAAGAGTCGTTTCAATATTAAACATTATACATGACATTTTTTTTTATTATTTTACGCTTGCACTTATACAAAATATCAGAGAACTTAAAAAATTCTAATCATAAATTATTAAAATATCATTTTCAAATGGATAACTAGGTTCACTCTGTGTTTAATTTGTTTACTAAAAATATTTTTATTCTAATCAATTAAAACTTTATTTTTTATGAATACACGAGTAGAGTGTCATTCATATCTGATATCTAGATTAATTTATCTAAGTAATATTTTTTTTAGAAAAGTTGATGGGAAATAGGGGAAAAGTGAAAATTCCATAGACTACGCTGTGCGATATATTTTACTCAATTTTTATTGCAATTCAAAAAATATAAAGCATAGAAAGGTTAGGTTAAGAGCATAGAAACTTAAAACTTTTCATCATATATTATTAGTTATATTATCATATTATTATTATCCTTCTAAATAGAAGCTTAGCCACCCTTCTAATTTACTCAGAATTGTTTTTTCCCGTATGTATCTATAGTAATTTATTATTAAATGCAATACATCCAACACACATTTATATACAAATTTATCATTAAAGCAGTTACTTGATAATACCTTTATACCTATGTCCTGTATACTTAATGACGAGGTTAACTTGACACCTACTAAAAAGGAGATCGAGTTTTAAGTATGTGCATGATTTTTAGAAACTTTTGTTTCGATAACATATATTATTAATTGTCTGCATATTTAATTGAGTCTTGATTTATTAGTTTATAGATATAGTGTTAATCAACAACTATAATTGTAATTTTACTATATCGACATTTTAAGTACCTATACTTACAGACTAAGTTTACAACAAAAATGTTGTCCACATTCTTTATTGTATTGAGTTGTAATGTCTAACAAACTCTAGGTATAGTCCAATTTGTATAATACAATGTAGACTAAATGTTGATTATTTTAGAAAATACATTTTCCAGACTCGAATTTGTTTTGTGGTGGTTTCTACATATACCTAATTATATCCTAATATAGTTTACACCAATTATAATTTTATTTTAAACCGTGATAAAATTGTATAAAGATATACTGCACAGCCATATACTAATTATTTAAGTAAACATTTATCAGATTTATAAAAATATAAATTCCTTGATTATAAATTTTTTATATTATTATTATGGTATAGTTTATTTTAATTAACAGGGCGTTGCCCTGACGAACACCAATCAATAAATGACGAGAAAGCTAAGACCCATAATGAAAAAAGGATTCTTAAAAATTAAAATTGTAGGTATTTCCATTAACTGAATATATATGACCATAACTTTGGTCATAATTTCTTAAAAATATAGTTGGTTATTACACTTTAAAATCAACTTCAGACTTGATGAACAGTAATTTATTAAATAATTATTGGTATACTTATTACTATTATACTGCTAAAAATTACTGAATTTTGTGATTAAATTTATGGTTTACTTTTTACTTACCTATTTATACTACAAATATTTTAAATAATGAGCTAGCTAGATGTTTTATGATTGTTGCCAATATAGATCCTTCTTTTACTGCTAAATTATTTAATTTAATGTTGTTCTATGTATTTATTGTTTACGATTTGTAAATTTTAATTGAAACATGTAAATTTTTTTTCCAAACCATAATAATATACTCATTTATGTCAATACGCCAATAAATATAATTTAATCAACTATCAATTAATTATTGTAGGTACTTCTATAAATGTTTTTCATACCTATTCAATTTTAAAACGATATATGTATAGAGCTATTTGTCATTATGACCGTAGAAACGACAACTATAATATAGTCGATGGTCAAACAAAAATGGAAAAACAGATTTATTCGAGGTCATTTTGGCTAGTATTTGATTAATTGAATCACAGATGACAAGGTAATTCTGTAAATATTGTTTTCGTGAGTCGTGACAAAATTGAAAATTGTGTGTACATTTTTAGGTATATATTTATAGACTTATTTTGAACAAAAATGTGAAAGATCAATAGATTAGTAAATAGTACTGGCCACTGTTTTATTTTTATTTAATGTTATCATTGAATTTAATACATCAATTTTAATTATATTATGGTACTATAGTTATTCAATTTTTATTCATTGTAGTTAATCGATTATAATAATATTACTGCTTCATTAATGCCATCTTATAAATTACCTATTATTACTTATTAGTATACCATAACCTTATTGATAAATATATTTACTTTATATACTTATAATAGTATAATATTATTATACTCAATAGTCAATAGTACCTATTACTTTTAAATTTACTAGTGTTCTTTTTTATCGACCATACGTCAGTGATGAACTTATAGGATTTTATTCTTAGCTGGCATCGGCACAGGTAATGCGAACGTGATAAATTTATCGTAATCCTGGACAGGATCCAAAGCTTCTGTGGTAAGGGTTATTTTTTTATTAACAGTTAAGTGTTTGGCGATTTAGTCTAATAATATTACGTTAGCTAGTTGAATAGAACAAATACATCAGTATAATCGAATTAACTTAAACAAATGTTTAGAATCGAATAAAATAAAAACGATTAATATATTATATCACATTAATTAAGAAAATACAAGTGTTAAAATAAATTCAATAAATTCTTGTTATTTGAGCAAGTACCTTGATGTTCAATAATTATACCATATTGTATTATATATACAGTAATACTTGTATGTATTGATATTAATTACTGAACAATTTAAGTCTACATAAGATAAAAATAAAATTTAGTCTTAAAATAATATTTCCTATTCGAATAAATAGTATTTAATAGTAAATATTTTGTACTATAATTATACATCGTTCATTACTCTGTTTAATTTACAATGATGGACGATGGTGATTTTTAATAACTTTATAAAATAAATAGCAAATACTTACTTATATGTGTATAATACTATAATATATAATATGTCTATTGTACATAAAACGTGAATTTGTTTTAATTTACCAAAGACGGTTAGAATTGGTTTTTAGACTTTCCATTTGTATAGATATTTGCGAGGATATTTGTTTTATTTCTCTTCGGATGAGTTCCTGTTTGTTTTCTAACGTACTGAAAAATAGGTTAAATTTTTTTAGATTTTTTTTCAAACAATGAACAGTAGGTAGTATATTCTGTAGAGTTTTTGTTCAATCGATAGTGTTTGACAATTAATAAACTTCGCTCGTTTTATTAATTTTAACATTGACTTCGAAGATATATTTATTTATTTTTTATATTGATCGATGAAATAATTTTAATTTCGTCTCACATTTTTGAAAACGGCACGCTTCTAACCGTTGCATATAACGTTCGTAATATAATTAATTTAATATTACAGACATCTTGGCTGTATTATTTAAGTTTTTCACACGGTAATCCACTTTTGGCTGCAAAACTCGTTTTTAGGTTTTTTCTTTAAATATTTTATTGAGAGTTATTGTCGCGACGCAGAGGGCAACGATCCGGACAGAGGCTGGAAAATCAACGGCGTAGGCGACACGTGCATCAGAGCACGTACATGTTGGTGCGCGTGTGCCGGGCGCGTTTTTTCGCCGCACGCCCGGCTGACAGCCGCCGCTATGCCGCCCCGACTATTTCAGGCGTAGAAAAACGCCTCCGCCGCCACTGCCGCCGGTCGTGTTATCAACTGTCGACGACGTATAAAACAGTTTCAACAATATTCACAAAACACACTCTCAAAACGTAGCGCCATTATGCGTGGTGCGTGTATAAATCATAATATATTCCCTACGTCTCTTGATAGGGTGCAAGATATTCGTCAAACAGTTAGTTGACGCACAGCTTGTAGGTGTAGCGGTGTCAAGCGGTTAGCTGACAAAAATATGACATTCCTTACCATACTCAGACGATCCGGACACTTCAGGCCATACTTATGCTACCGCCTCACTTTTCCTTCTCACGGGGTAATGTGATTGTTATACGTGTATGGTATACTGTTTTTTGCGGTACCTCCTTATTGTCTTCTCTCCAAAAGTATTATCTTAATATATTCTATACATTATATACAGTGAAAATAAACACCGTGCTGTAGTATTATTGATAATATGGGGATGACGTATCGGTTTTATATTTGGGTTTATTAATGTTTTAATCACGAAATTATCAAATTTAAGTTGACAGTATACGTATTATTATTTATATCTAGTGATAGGTCAAGACGGCTCGCGGTTGAACCAAATCTTGTGGACGTTTTTCAAAAACTGAATAAAATACTGTAATTTGTAAACATACAATTTGATTTGGATTTGGAATTTGAGTTTGATTTGTGACAATTTCCCAAAGAACATTTTTTAATTCTTTTTTCTCTTCTCTCTTAAAAATAAGATCACTGTTAATAAGGTCGTGAGATCTAAATATTTAATAGTATCTCGTGTAGCGTGAAAACTACACTAATTATAGGTGTACACTGTATAGTGTAGGTATATACAAATATAATATAGTACCTATATAATATGTATTATATTATGATTTATCGACGACAACATTGTGCGCGCATATTATAATATTATACATACAATTTATTCACATAAAAATAATATTATCTTCATGTTCGGCGTTTTACTGCGTCGCAACGGTCGGCACTCGGCTTTAAAGATATACATGTACTATATCGTATATACTATATAATATATGTATATAATAGGTAAGGTTACCTTTAAGAGAGGAACCCATTATTATTATTATTTTCCTTTCTATATTGCAGCCATCCCATCCGTCCGGTTTTGTTTAATTATATTTATGGGCAACCCGATATAGGGGGATAGGATAGATTGATAGAGAGTAGAAAAAAATAATAATTTTTTTCATCGATCTGTGTTCCTTTACGTATCATCTGGTCGTCGACGCTCGTGCGCATATTCGCGATTATATAGTAATAAATAATTATTTATTATTGTAATTAGGTAATTATTAATTATTGTTTCGTAGTCTGCCATGAGCTACTTCTATAGTAATTTGCATTGTTTAAGTTCATTATATTCTCTCAATATTCTTACTACGATTCTTACCCTCATTTTTCCTGTATAAATTTTGATTTTGAAATTCTTAAGTAGACCTAAATAACATATTATTTTCAATTTTTCAGATTTTTAACACCATTTAAAAATGTCAGTGTTAATCACTATATAAATTAATTTTTTAAATGGAAACTTACTGTTTTACTGCTTATTGTTTAGCAGATGATTTTTTTTAATTTAGATGTATTTGATATTTAAAGTATAAATCAAAATTTCAACTTCAAAGTTTGATAATAATTCTTAAAAATGGTTTTATAAAAATTTGAAATAATCTAAATAAATGTAATGTTAGATCTGGAATTTATTATACTTAAAAAATGTTTACAAATTATAAATTGTTGAAAGATCAATATAAAATGTTAATAATATGTAATTGGGATCTGGGTAGGTATATAAAAAAAATTGGTTCTCAAATATACTTAAAAATTCCAAAAATTTGAATTTGAAAAGAAAAATTACTAAAGGAAATATTGGGAATGAACATACTATATTCAGTGAATTACCCTGTATATGTCATAGAGAAATAATAGAAATAATACTATTTTATTACATTTATTTACATAAAGTTATACTTTATGTGTATATATCACTTTGATACGAAGTCAAATCTCGATTTATCATCAATAACATTACTGTGCTGTCCACGACCCGCCGCCTTTTGACGTCACATTTTCCAAGAAATTGAAAAAAAATCTTAAAAAATAGTAGTTATATTATTTATCATGTCTGACGTAATTTGTTAGCCAATATAATATGACGTTGCAATAATGCAGTAATTTTATTGGAGCTATATAGTAGATGAACAATTCAATAAATATATATACTTTTAGTCAGGCTGTTACATTTATATTAAGTACCAATATTATATATTACTTATTATTCGTATTTTTTATTTTTTAAATTTAAAATATCATTTAAATTCCTTATTTTATTACAACATGTATTTTGTTTAATTCATTCAAACTGACTAAAATGATTTAATCATTTTTCCGAAAGTTCTGTATTCACAATTATATTAGCTATATCTATATACAGGGTTCCTTGCTCAACATATTATTAATGTTTTATTTTTTATTATTATTTTTTTTACAATTTTACAGTGTTTATTCAATAATTGTATACGTTCGTGTTAGTAGTTTGTATTGAGTTTTTTTTTATGTCAATAATAATTAAAACCGTCATCCTAACGTTCTATATTTTTACGGTATTTTTTCGCGTTTCAGATTGTTTTATTATTTTTACTGTTAGTAAAAAAAAACCAAACAACTTCAGTTCATAAATCTTATTTAATATCCCGTAGTTTTGGAAGTTATTTGATGATTGTACACAACTTAATGAAATATTTTGTTGTGCTTCATATTAAAATTAACGTTTTTCGTCATTTTTATTTCCTTAATGTTATATTTTTTCTTAAACAAGGTTTCAACTCGTATTTATTAAAAATGTATTGGTAAATTTTTTAATTGAATATTATTATAGTTTGGTTTTCTATGATACAAAGTACTAGGTACGATAAATAATAGTTATAATAATATGGATATCATTCTATAGTATATAAAAATACAATAATATTATACTTTTATTCACACTTCGTAAATTAACCGATATATTAATATCGGTTAGGTTCTTATATATATCAATAATTGGTATTAATATTAAGTTTTTATTTAAACGTATTATGTTATTATATTTAAATTGAATAAATAACCGCTTTTATCGACTTCTACTGTAAAATACTAGTAGTTAGCTTAAATAGTAGCTACTTTAGAAAGGTACACAGAATATACTGAAATCAGGGATTGATCTATGATTTATTTACATCATGTAATAAACAATTATTATTATTTTACACATTTTTCATCGTACATAAAATTATTTAATTGCTTTAATAGTCATAGGTATAAAATATTATAGTTATGGTTGCCTCGTATTGTAAATTGTTATATATTTTAATACAAATCAAGTTGAATAGTTCATTCAAGTTAACTGTGTATAGGTAATAGTTTTACATAATATGTTGTATTTAAATGAACTTTAAGTGAAGTTAAAAATAACAATAATCAATGAATTTTATAGTGACTGTTGAATAAATAATTAAAGCCTAATTCAAAAAACGAATTCCATAGATGATATACCTACTATAATAATGTATATTGTATTATACAATAACAATAGATATCTTTTGCAGTAACAATAATAAATATATTTTATAATTAATAATATTTTATGTGAAAATTATGTCGTAGGAAGTTTGATAATTCTTTTTTTTTTTTAATGAAAATTAGTTGCAGCAATTGATATATATGATGATCTATGCGCAATGGCATTTGTCCTCATTACTTGTATAGTTGTGTGTGAAGAAAAATATCGGGTTGATATAAACGCGGAACATAATATAACTCGATAAATACATGACGTGACCTTTTAGTTATTTATAGTAAACTTAAAAACTATTTTTTTTTATTAACTATTATTGGGTATCTACTACCTAGTCATAAAACTGTTTAAGATGAACTTTTTTAAGATAGGTAACCGTACATAAAATAATAACTGTTAAGTTTAAGGAAGACTACATAATTTTGTTGAGATAAAATCACTAATAATTAACTCAATAGGTTTTTAATTTGAATTATCATAAAAAAATTATTTAGCTAATGGCAATTATTTTTATAGTCATATTATATTCTAATTAACCTTTTACTGTAATTGAAGTATAATGATCATGATTAGAATAAATCATTATTGTTATGTACCTACTATGTAGCAATATATAATTGAAATGGTTTGAAAAATTGATAGTTCCTAAAAATACATTCAGTATATAAAAATCTAATTGATACGTATGTTTTACGACCATGTCCAAGAAATGCGTGGACGAAATTAATTTTCTACGTGTTAAGTTATTTTTAACTGTTTAGCTATAGCATGTTCTTGTATATTCCGACCGTTAAATAAAATATGCTAAGTATTCAAAAGTTCCAGTGGCAGTTTCATCATTGTACTTAATACATGTATTCACAGGTGTGGATTAAATAAAGTTGAAAGGTTGCAAATAAATCGCTGCATGTAGGTACAACAGATTCTATAACATTATTATTTATTATTAACTATTATAAATTGTATGATAGTCGTAGCATTTTATAGTTATGAATTCACTCTACTCGATGAAATGTGTGAAAAAAACACTGTCAAATTAGTTGTTTTATTCTTTTAAAACCAATGTGGGTTTGAGTAGGTAATATTAATATTATGATATTTTAGGTTCTCTAAATTTAAAATTTCCAAGTCTCTTTAATTTTAAATTTATGGGGAATGAAAAATAAATTTTAAATTTACGTGTTGTCAGTGGATGTAACTAACTATAGGGTGTTTTGATCTAATAAAATGTTATTAATGTGAAGTTTATCAAAATCGTGTCATTTCAAAAATGATGTTTTGCTACAAAATTCTTGAAGTAAAACTCAACTTTGAAACAATGTAACTTTTTGATGATATAAGTATACAATATTTAATATATCAGCAGTAGTTTGAGTTACGTTTTTGTTGCAGATATTTTATTGATTTTTACTGAACTTAAAGTAAGTTTGTAACACCTAAACGTTCAGAGTATTCTATTTAACTTTTCCGGTTAATTATTATATTAACTTAATGGTTTAAATATCTTCTTCAACGATTTTTAAAAAAGTGTTATTTTATACTTATAAAACACTTATAAATAAAAGAACTACTTGTTTGGTTTTTGATATTTTTATATCAAAATTTTTAGAAATGAGACTGCTCTATATAATGTGAAATCACACAAAGTAACTATACTATTACGATTCGGTGATTTAGAAGAAACCAATAAATATATACCTAAATAATTAAAACATCAGCTAAACTATATAAAAATAGTGTTTTAAAATAAATTATCGTGTAATATTTTATTTTAGAAATCGCAAAAAATTCACCGATAAGTATAATATTGTATAAGCGCAGTCGTGATTAAACAGATCGCCTTGTGACACGCCCCTATATGACGTTATATAACGTGGACAAGTTTGTAAAAAAATCGTAATAGACTACATTATATTATTATATAATATATAATACTTCAATGGCAGGGTTGATGGTTGTGTGTTCAACCCCATCCCGACCACTTTACATTTATTCACCGTATAAAAACGTTAATTTTTTCTTATAGTATATACATACATTAAATTGTTTTATTTTGACCCTCTCCCTCAATTGTTAATATCTATGTACGTTACTGTAATACTGTAATGAGTACCATGTTTTAGTATACACGTACGGTATTATACGACGATCCGCTCGCCGACGACTAATGTGCACATGGGACCAAGAAACTGCCGCCGGATTCTATATATAGAAACGCCACTATGGCGGTGTTGTACGATCGGAGTCAAACGTCCAACCCGTCGCCGTCACCACCGCAGCCGACTGCGATTCGGCACTTCCTCCGTCCTCGGTCGCAGTAGTCTGTTCTGGTCTGTCCCTTACGCGCCTGTGTCCAACAGTCATCCGTCCGATTCCTATTCGATAAATCGCGAAACAACGAGAGATTTTCCTTACCGGTCGTCGTCGGTTTTTATTTTACCGTTTGTCCGTTCGATTGCTCGCTGGTTTTTTTTTTTCGTTCGGCCCATGTAATACCTCGCTGGCGATTCGCTTAATTACATTACGCAATTTGGATTTCATTATATTATTTAAGTGTACATCGTACAGAGAAAGAGTGAGTGAATTAACAGAGAGACGACCAGACCGTCAGCCAGCCAACACGACCGTACCCGTATATATACGCACCGAGGAAACGACACTCCGCCACCGCTGCCTTTTGCGTGTCTAATACATTAATTGACAACGCCCTTAGTTAATCATTTCCTTCCTCTGGAACACGCGACCTTTAACTCGTCTGCCGCTGTTACTACTATTATACACTACTACCTACTCTTCGGTAATTACATCGTGTACATTATATATACATACAATTATATTATATACATTATATTACATGGTATAAACTATAAGCTGTGTATCGTATTTTCGATCAAATAGCTATAATATATTATACTACAAGCAGTGTGCGAATTTATTGACCTGTAATTTTCAGAGAAACAAAAATCGTTTTTACATGTTTTAATAATAATAATAATATGTAGTCTGATGTTTACTAATTTGTCATAGTGATATAACCGCTTTAAATTTTTAATTATACTGCAATTCATCGTTTTAATTAATTTCATATTTTTAATCGGAATATACTATTTACATAAATATCGGCAATACGGAGTCATAACTGTACGTCTGTATGTATTTAAAGCGCAACTGCTCTCAAATTTATAGTGCGGCAAATGAAACGCGGCGATGTGCAGTTATTGTGACGAGATATAATAATACAATACGGTATTTTAATCGATAGAAAAACAGGTGGAAAGTACTTTATATATGTGCACCGGCTATACGCACTGCTCACGGTGCAGTGAAATCGCGAGTGACTTACAGTATAATATATACTATACTATATTACACTATTATATAGTTTCGTATTGATTTGTCATTACCAAAATAGGTGTTTATTTTCTCACGATAAATGATGTCAAAATTGCGTCCCATAGCAACATAATATAACATGTATAATAGATTATAAATTATAATATATTAGATTAATGTACAAGTGTAGTATGTGTATGTCTAATATCAAAAGTAACGTTTAAATATTTTCGTGAAATCACATTTGTAATTATTTGGTGTTTGCTTTTATCTGATATGTATAATATAAATATATAATCAATTACTATTGCACTTTTTATAATACCAAATTATTTATACATAATTTTAAAATGTATCAAATTTAAGCGTAATATAACATGTTTTAGTTTTCATAATCTACTAAACTATTTCCTTAGATTTAATATCCGTATAGTACTCATGTTTTTGGGGATACCCCTATGGTTTTATAATTTTTTGGCACGCGATCGAATACAAACATCTCAACATATGAAAAAATAATGTAGGTACCTATATTAATGTAACTGCGGTACTAGACCCACGTTAACATTTATACTTATCGTGTTATTTTAAACAAATATCTTAAAATATCAACACGTTATTAATAATTCAAACTTTACTCATTCTCGTACTTAAACGATCGAAACATTCGAAAGTCGATAAGATTAAAATGGTTTAATTTAAAAATGTGTAAAAATGAACATAATTATTTCTATAGTTTTATCAAAATGACGTACTCAGTTCGTGAAATAATCCCGACTCGAATCGAAGGTCGTTCCACAAAAAAATATTACCTACAATATTATTTACAGTTACCTTGTGACTGTTTTGATACGCTGCAGTATCATGAACATATAGTGACTTTACTATATATTATTATAGTCTAACCGGAATTTCTAATACTTTTTCAGGTGCGGTATCATAACCGACGTACGACTGCATGTATATAAGCCGTCATCATGACGGAGCGCTGTTATCGCCACTGAGGCCATCGTCGTCAACGCCGCTGTAGCAGTGTCGTGTCCCACACGCCGACGGTCGCGCCGACCGCCGAAAAATCGCATGACCTTTCACGTCGTCGGTTGAACGGTACACGGCCGGGTTCGGCGAGCGATGACCACGACAGCAAACCATCGGGCCACCGCAGGAGGTAACATGGCTCCCGAACCGGAAGAAGATATCGCGGCCATCGCCAAACAGATATCAGACCACGCGGAGGCAATATACCAGACGTGGAAAGCCCGAGGCCTAGCGCCCAACGAGATACTGACGTGCCACCGCGATTCGTCGGCCGCAGCCGATAAGTTCGGCTCGGTGCTGACTCCGCAACCCAAATCGCCGGCGGACGTTACGGCTTCGGTTCATCACAATCGAGGTGCGCCGTTGATGACCGACTCGAATAGCACGAACAACTTGGAACGGCTGGTGAACAAGTTCGTAGTAGAGGATAAGGCTCGGCTGCAGGCGGCCCGGCAATCACGTTCGCTGTCGCCCAAGCCGTTCGCCTCGTCCATTCAGTACGCGCTGCAAAAGTTCGAACAGAAGGCCTCCTCGTCCAATGGCCCCGTCCCCGATCACCTGCAGTCACAACAACAGCAATTGCAGCAGCATTCTGCCGCCAGCAAGCAGAACTTTGGCGGGGGCGGTGCCGCTAAGAGGTACTGCAGCAAGCCGTCACCGGTACGGAACTATGTGGCGTCACCGACCGCAGACGAAAATAAGGGAGTAGACGGTCCCGCGTGGCCGTTTCGGAACGGTGGCAAACCGGCGGTGGCCCAGTCGCAGCAAAACAATTGTGACTTTATGGACGAGGTGGCCAAAGAGGAACAGCGGCTGATCGACGCGCTCAAGAATGGGTCGGTGGTGGAGAACAGGAAGACCGAAAAGCCGGCCGTGCCCAGCAAGGAAGGCGTTTTGTTGAGGACGGCCGCTGGTGGTTACGATGCGTCGGCGACCGGCCACCGTTCTAAGCCAGAGTTCCTCATCGGGCTATCCGCGCTCAGCTCTTCTCGGCGGAACCAGCACGCTCACCGGCAACAGGAACAGGTGCCGCACCCCGAGCTCACCGACCATCAGCGGGCCAACATTCGATCCAATCACCACCAGTCGAACCCAGTTCGGCCGTTTTTGACGCGCGGTTCGGTTGCCGAGCGTGTACTCATATTCGAAAAGTGTCCGACCGAACTGATGAAAAATTCGTCCGTCTGCAATTCTTCATCGGCTCATTCGTCGTGGAAGAACATCGGTTCGGATGTGCACAGCAAAATTCAAGTAAGTTTATTGTCAAATGAATCATAAAAATGTTTGATCACTACTCAAAAAAAAAAAAAAAAAAATACACGTTATATTATAATATGTATTATGTATATTATATAATTGAATATTTCCTGAACGTGGTTGTATTTTAAATATTCGGATTTTCGAAAACTATTATCTACACACGCAACTAGGTCTAGGGAGGTGGCAAATTGAACTTTCTAATCAAACAATCAATAGATAGTTTTGTTCATCTAGATTATAGAAATAAATTTCTTATTTTACTTATTGTACTTTATTATACTATTGAATTTGGTATTCAATTATTTACTTGTATTTCGGTTGAAGTATAAAAAGAATGCCTTAAGATAACGCTATACCCGAATTTGCTGTCACCTTCTTACAAGTATATAACATAGCAAATGTGTATAATATGCTCAGTAGTTCAAATTTATAGCTTCGTTAGCTTTAATATATAAGAGTAAATCAACCTATTATTATGAAACTTAATGGTAATAAATTTATTTGTGTTCGTATGAATGTTTTTTTACGATAATATATTTTATATGTGCAGTGAAAAATTGAATGATAATGTAAAAAATACATACGAACACAGATAAAGTTCTTGCCATAAAGTTTTATAATTGGTCGATTTGCTCTAATATCAAAGCTAACGAAGCTACTCGTAAACGCAAGCTACTGGGCTTAGTACTTTAGTATAGTATAATATTTAATAGGTATATATATTATACACACCTTGTACTACGGGGACAACAAACGCGGATGTATTAGCCCTCTTCATAACTAATTTCTACGCATTAAATTCGAAAATTTATTATATATATATATTAATTGTGTAGTTTAATTAAATTTTTTTATTTTCAAAACTTTAATTTTTGAGATGTAAAAAAAATTGGATTTATTACCATGAAAATAGCTTGAATATATCAATGTTCGAGTTTTGGTTCTCAGATCGTGTGGGTTTGATGTTATCGACGATGGCGTAGAATGATAAAAAGTTCGTCTGAGGTACACCATAACGGTGTGATTTGCTTCGTAAGCGAACTTTATGCACGAGTGTTAGGGTACTATAGGTACCGCTTGGCTTGTCATTATTATATTTGTTACCACGGCGTGCGGCTCGGCTGCAGTCGTACGAATACATGCCGTAGAACCGATTTATTTATAGACGTGTATCAAATAAGTTATTCTATATTGGGTGGTGCCGATGATGAGGTGACTTTAGAGCATGAACAACCTTATTCTGTATTCATAATTATTCCGTCAAGCTTTACCGAAAACGCGTATATTAAAGACACATGTATACAGTGGGGTACCTACTCAGTCCGTGCGCTTTTGATGGTGTGGGGGGAACACACTCTGTTGAAGTAATCTATTTACATTCTACATAATAGTATAGTATGAAGTATAATAACCATATATATGATATTGATAACATATTTTTAGGTAGGTATATTTAAAGCAAATTATATTAAATACATTTTTTGTATAAATTTGGCTTATAGGAAATATTACAACACCCAAAACACCACTCTAACTATGCCACACCCTATTTATGCAGTGTTTAAAACGATGTATTTATTATTATTGTTCACGAATGTGCTTTTCCTTCTACTGCAGTCATATACGCAGCAAAGCGTATAAAATGACATCACAGTGTCATGCACATAATATTATTATAAAAGCATTACTAGTTGATCTTGCACGACATTGTTCGTACCCAACTATTACTATTTTATTTTCTGTAGCCATTGAAAATTATTTATAAACAAACAAATATTTGTTTTTTTTGTGCTAAAAAATCCTCGTATGAATTTCTCTTTAAAACTCAAAATTCGAGGTGCACATTCTTGGATACTAGATTACCTATGTGTATCAAATTTCAGAACCATTAATGCAAAGTGACTCGACTGTAGATCGCTTAATAGAGATAGATAAGATAGATTTTACTAACCTATTGGGTATATAATGTAAGTAAACTTCGATTATAGTCGCTACTGAGAGTATGTTATGTATTACGAGACTAACTCGTCGTGTTATTATTATGCACCTATTTTGTATCGCAATAGGTAAACGGATAATGGACGCGTCGTCAGATTCTGTCGTAGTAGAGTTAATAAGTGGGTTTTTATTTTTTATCACAGTATAACAGAGCGAGCGCTCGAGCTACAGATGTCAGCGGTGAACGAGCGGCGACGGAGGGAGAATGTTGCAAGGCAGGTTTTTTATATTTTACTATTTCATTTTACAAAGTCACAAAGTGAATGTGTTTCACAGTCGCTGGGTCAACATGTGTTCGACTTAATAATAGTAATAATACATCGTCATAATAATAATAATAATATAATAACGAAGCCGCCGCAGTCAGACGCGTCAACGCGTCGCGCGATAACCGCTGCAGAACCGGAGTGGTGCGGCCTTCGTCGCGTACAATAATAATAATAGTTATGATAATAATGATGCGAGTTTTGCGAGTGGAAAAAAGTCGTCCGGTCAGATGTTCGCGTACGGCTTTTGTGTCGCGACCTCCGCTCAACGTGGTCTCGCCGTCGCTCTGAACTGCAGTAATACACACATAATATAATAATATTATATATTACGGCGTTATCGCCATCGACATCGGTTTACCGCGTTTTTATTAATTTGTTTTAATTCGCCATTTCGGTTGTTGTTTTTCTCTCTTAATTGTTAACTGAGGTCGTTTCGTATCCCAATTATACATCGCGGCGGCGGTGCCGTTTCACGCGTGGGCTCGCCATTCCGCGCAGTCCGCCGCAATCGACCGACAACGGCGACGACGATATAATAAACACTTGTTTGTGCGATATCGTCGTCGTCGTGTGTACGTCTCAACGCGCCTGTCCGTGTGACTTACGTCGCTCAAACGCTCCTCCCGTCCGCGTAATTTACACCTCAAACACGTATCCTCCCCACCGTCTTCGCGACACTTGCCGCGCGACATTTGCAGTATGCACCGGACGTGCATCCGCCGCCGCGGTGTGAGATATGACTTCGGTACATTATGGTGACGAGCGTGCGGTCTTGGTGCTACGCCTGTCAGGTGCTAGTGTTGCAAAGGCACGACAGTGGCGTCGAGGATGATCCTGTCCACGAGCCCAGGTTTCCGTACAAACCTTGGAAACAGCGGTTACCCAGGTCTTACAACAAGGTTGGTAATACCGTGGACATGTATTTCGGGTACATATATCACGCAGTATATATATATAAGTCTGACATGCGTGTAAAATCGAATTTCGTTAGTTTGCTCGATCGCTCGCAGTATAATTTTCTTACAACTCGTACATGGGACTCGGGCAGTAGTGACTATTGATAATAATATATACTATATAATAGTATAATAGAGCGCCGACGAATCGTTTATACGATGGTTCGTTAGGTTTTTTTTCTTATATTCAATTCTCCGTGTCTCCCTCCTTGGCCCCTTTACATTTTGTAGTTGTCGTAAAATCCGGCCGAAACGTTGAGGCCTTATGTGTTTTGCGCATATTATTATATATACTTGCATAACGGCACAGCTGTTAAACGGCGGTCATGTCCGTTATACAGAATGATGCATGATCCTGTCTTTGTCCTCGTACATATCCGCCGGCCCGCCCGCCTACTATATGGATAATAAAAAAATATATGTATATAATAGGTGTACAATCATATGACCGCCTTCACGTTTGTAACTATTTTATATACGATTTATATCTTACATATATCATCAAACATTATGTTTAAACGCTGAATGGAAATTAATATAGCTTGATTTTTGGCTATTTTCGGCTTTTTGGCAACTGTTTGATTTTGGCTTACCTGTATACTTATATTAGACATTGTTTGAAAACGGACGCGATTGTGGAGCTAATATTTCGTTTAGAGTTAGTGGACAAACCGAAAAAGTTATCAATGACGGCGACTAATACGGACTGCATAATATAATAATTTAAATTAGGTATCGTACAAAATTTGTATGTTTTGAGGAGACGAGAAACCATTTATCCTTTCATATATGCATATTAGGTAGATTGTATAAAATTACAATAGCAATCTAATCCGATCATCCTGAATGTGTAATATATTATAAATTATTATAGTTTAACTAACTACGGCGGCATGGTTTGTTTTGCCTGAAAAAAGGGCGCGGACGTATTACGAATAGGCACAAACGATTAAGATTTCATGGTCATCGCTATATTACAACGGCTACCTTCATTACGATTACGTACCTACCTATTTGATGCATACATAATACAGCTACATAACAATACGTAAACTGCAGCTGCAGCTGTTCACGTCTTTTTCAAATTAAAAGAAATCCCCAGACGCTTTTGCACCGAATGTGATGCATACCAATACTTGTGTACGGGGGGAAGTGATTTTATTTTTCAAAATCCGTTCGCTCGACTGGGAAAAACATGTAATGTATAATACAATAATTATTATTGTCGTTCGAATCGTCATTGTGTATAATATTATCATGCACAATACGCGTGTCGCGCACATATTATACAGGTATCTACTTTTGGTTTATATTGCTATATCTTATTATTACAATTGTGTTTTTATAATATTATTGCATTGTAATATGCGTTCGTCAAATGTTATTTACGGGTCTAACTAATTCGAATCAAGATCAAGAAATATGTATATTTCAATGTTATTTTTGCTACTATTTCGATATCGTGTAAAAATTGAGTTTTTTGTCTAAACATAGGCATGTGTTTTTTCGTCTAAATGCCACGTTACAATATGTGTTAAATTTTATTACCATAATATTTAAAATACGTTTCCACGCGTGCGTCCATACCTATGTTATTGAGTAATCTGTGGATTATGTAAAACTAAAACACGCTACGTCTTTAGGTCACGTATAAGTCTGTTTTTTAAGTAATTGATAATGGACCCCCACCAACTTCTTTACCGATATACGCATGTATTTCAAACGCACGATACCCGGTTTAAGATGCATATAAATAAATCTGTACATTTTATACAATGTGTGTATTATTATGTACATATTAATTATTATTATGAATTCAACACGCGCAGGACGAACTCTTCGTGTGTTATAATAATATAATCAACATATTATGAACGCAGTAACGTCGTGAGTTTATTTTTCGGTGGCAATGTATTCTCCTTAATAATTTTTATAATCGGAGGTCGTGAGTTGTTATCTTGGTTGAGATGTATAATATTATTATGTAAACAACTTTTAATTTAGATACCTATATAATATGTATTATTACGACAATACGACGACGCGGTATTGTTCCAATTCGTGTATTGTAAAAAAATAATATATATTTAACTCTGTAATTACTTAAACATTTTTTTAAAAATGAATGTGCTTACAAAGTATTTTAATACTCAGTTGTGGACTTGCCTGGACAGTAATGTGGAAATCGTCACCTAGGCAGATACAAATAGGGGCCATTTACATATATTAGGCTCGATATTTTTTATATTTAGTAATAATAGGTACTTGTTAATTGGGCCTATTGTGTCAGTTTCCTGGAACTGATTTATAGTCTCAGTTGGCCACTACTTGTAACAACATAAACCTTGCAATGGGGGGGGGGGGGAGGAGAGAAAGGGCATATTTCTTCAAACCGTTTTACCAGAAGAAATTGTGTTAACAATCGATCTATCGTTTCAGAACTACTCAAAGGAAACCAATCAGAAACCTGGAGCGCCTCCACCACACACTACATTACAAAGACATACAAAGGCCAACCGTAATGTATTCATTCCTAGGTATGAACATTTATTTGCGTGTTGTAATAATCAACGATGTTATAATATAAAATACGTATTGAATTCGACTTTTTGTTTTAGATTCTACTATCCATTTGGAAAGCCCGAAAGTCAACAGCAGTGGGATACGATCGTCAAAACAATCACAGATTTCTTTATGTCGTTGCCGAATTCGCAAGCTTCGAAACACCATTTCGGCCAAATCGCTAAAGTAAGCCATATTGTCTAATCATAATAATTTTTAAACGATATTTTAATATTTTCATCATGTGCATATTACAGTTGTGTAATTGCCCGCTTTATTGGAAACAACCTTTGTTCTTTGCCTGTGGCGGGGACTTGTCCAGTACCATAGATGTAAATACCTTCCTTAGTTATTGGAAAGAGTAAGTTCACCATTGTCATTATTATTTTTATTATTCATCACTTATAATAATAAAAACAATACTCAATCGATTTTTTTTATATTATGTACCTACATAGCGTGTGGTCTTCTTGTCACGACTTGCCATCGATATTCATACGCATATTGGCAAGAAACTCGAAAAAACAAACATTATCACCTGAAAACTTCATCTTATTAGTCCAAGATGTGGTCGATTCGCATCCCGGTTTAACATTCCTGAAAACTGCACCAGAGTTCCATTCTAGATATGTGCACACGGTAATAATAACATTATGAAACTAATTTATTTTATACTTAAACAAATCAATCTAGAAAAAAGTTACTTTTTATTTGTAATTAAATTTTAAATAGAGATGTACGTAATATATGGATAAAAATAAACTCGATAAAAAATTATTTAAAAAATGCCTGAAATAACTAAGAAATATTTAAGAGGACGCAAAACATGCATATGTTATCTCCGTCTTACGTACTGTATGGAAAATTTGTGTGTGTTGAAATCGATTGTTTGTTGTTAGTTTTAATATCACTCATATCAGAGTGAATTGACCTGTTATCAAAGTTAAAAGTAAAAATATTATCTGCAGTGCTTATGTGTACATTTGTTTCGATATTTTAATTTTTAAGCGATATAAAATATAACAATTATTACAAACTTAAAATGCACATATCTAGCTTAAGAAATTAAAATATCGAAAGAAAATGTTATTTTAAACATAATGTTCTTACTTCTTATCTTTAACTTTGATTATAGGTCAATTCACTCTTATATTAATATTAACAACATGCAATTGATTCTGATGATCAACAATTTGGTGTGTCATTGGCCATTGCCATAAGTTTATAACATATTATGTAAAGATAGTGTCCTTTTTAGAACAAACATAATAAAATAAAAAAACTAACTAATTATAATATAATAAATTTTATTTTATTTAATTTTTTACATACAATTAAATGTAAAATTATTTTTAATACAATAAATAGATAGTAAAAGAAAGATGATAGTACCTAGTACAATACAGTAAGATAATACTAGAACAGCTAGTCACAACATGGTGATTTACCACAATGTTAAAATATACCTAACTATAGTTATAATATTAATATTTTTAAATATATTTATATGTTAATTGAAATTTTTACTTTTTTAAAAGTATTTAATTACAAATATGACAAATTCCTATTAAAAAATTACTGAAGTATAATTTCTCAAGGATAAAATAATTAAAATATGTATTACACATTTACACACAGACTAAAACTAAACATTTTTGTAAATTTTAAATTTCAGGTAATATCGAGGATATTCTACAGTGTTAACACATCATGGAGTGGTGAACTTAGCCTAGCAGAAATCAGACGATCAGATCTAATTCGAATCATTGACCTATTAGAAAAAGAAGAAGACATCAATCAAGTGACAGCTTACTTCAGTTATGAACATTTCTATGTCATTTACTGTAAGTTCTGGGAACTGGATCGTGACCATGATTTATTCATCAGCAAAACTGATTTAGCCAGACACAGCGATCATGGTTAGTTTTATATGCATAGTCATTTAATGGGTAGTATTATAAATTATTTTATCTGCAGTAATGATGCATGTATTTTTTATAGCTTTGTCCACAAGAATAATTGACAGAATATTTTCGGGAACTGTTACTAAGAAAAAGCAAAAGAATTCTAATAACAATTATATGGAAGAAAAAATGAGTTATACAGAATTTGTTTGGTTCCTAATGGCTGAAGAAGATAAACGACATCCTAGAGCTGTTGAATATTGGTTTAGGTAAGATTTTCCAAAATAAATGTTTAATACCATATAATATGTTATTTTAAAATGTATATAACTACATTAGATGCATGGATATTGATGGTGATGGTTATTTGTCAATGTATGAGCTTGAATATTTCTATGACGAGCAATTGCAAAGAATGGAAAGCATAGGAATTGAATGTCTACCATTTGAAGATTGTTTGTGTCAGGTATAAAATTAAAATACATGTTATAAACATCTCTTTTAAATTAAATTATTATAAATTAATGTAGATGCTTGATATGGTTAAACCAAAATGTAATGGCAAAATATCATTGGCTGATCTCAAATCTTGCAAAATGACTCCGATATTTTTTGACACATTCTTTAACCTCGAAAAATATCTAGATCATGAACAACGTGATCCATTTGCATCACAGAGGGATAATGAAAATGAAGTAAGTAAAAAATAATTTAATATATTTGTAAGCTATTATTTGCTGTGTATTTATATGATAATGTCAATTTCAAGCATAACGAAAATGGAAATAAATATTATAAGGTCAGTTGTCTTAATTTTTATAGTTTGTTTAAACCATCGGAGTGTATCTTTTATTTTTATTATGTATATTTTTTTTTTTGTTTATTGCACAATATGTTCATACATTTTTCTATTGTTTCAGGCATCAGACTGGGATAAATATGCTGCTGAAGAATATGAAATGTTAGTAGCTGAAGAAGGTGGAAATGATGCACCAGAGGAAATGTAAGTATTTCATATTTTTTAAATTAATATGACTAATGGATTCTTTACAAAAGTCTTGACATTTTTTTCAATTTTCCATCACCACCTAAATTTTATAAATATAAAAAAAAATTGGTGGTAATATTATTACAGAATAACAGATGAAGACATTTGAAAGGAGAAATATATATAATAGTGGTAAGTGTCTGTGGTCTGTTGTGCCGTCCTCCACCGTTGATTAGCACAATCCTATAATTTTGTAACACACCCTTAAACTAGATCATTCCTTACAATTGTTTTATTATTTTTTATAACCACTGTAGCTCTAATCACCTCACTGTAATAACACTATTCTAAACTATTGTGTTTTATTCTTTTGTATCATAGTTATTAATAAATTATAGTTAGGTATAAAAGTATTAATACCATTTTTCTTTTTTTTAGAAATGGAACTGATATTGAAGATATTCTGTCACCTAATTTGGATGATGTATTGAAATCATGTACGTTTAATAAAATATCCAATCAGCCAAGAGTTCTGGTCACTGATTTTTCTTCATCGTCTACTATGTATGACGACAATGATTCATCTGATTATGCAGGCGATAGTGATGATGATATTTAATTTATATACACAATAATAATATATAATAATAAGTTATAAATAATAATAATAATAATAATAATAATAATAATTGTAGTAATAATTATAGTAACACATCCATGTTATTTCTTTGTGACAATGGGAATTGCTGACATTATTATACCAAAGAATATAGTTGCTCATATTGTCCTCTTGTTCCCATGTTTTTCTTCTGTTGTTTACTTAAACTTTTAAATTCATTATTTTTGACAAAATGTTACATAACATTAATTTATGCGCTTGTTTTTGTTAATAGGCTATTGCCTGAGTATGGTCATTATTATTTTGTTTTATTTATGAAAGATTATTCGTTGTTGTTTTCAAAAATGTATAAAGCATTATAGAAGGTGTTTAAAAATGCACCATATACCAGATTTTATATTTATCATTATTATTATTTTTTTGTATGAAATTTATAAATTGTAAATAATTAATTCAATTTTTAACTAGTTAAATTAATTTTAAAATTAAGTAGTATATTTATAATATTGTAAATATGATTTAAAAAAAAATAAAAAACCAAAATATCTGTTAAAAATGTTATACGAATCGTATTGAAATAGTATTAAGAATTGTGTCCGTTCTGTTAAAAATAAACAAATTATTAACATAGTCTAGTCGTAAATAGAATGTTATTATAGTATGTACTAATAATAATGACATTATTTATTAATTACATATTTTTAAAAACAAAATCATATGAAATAATAAAATCTAATTTTCCCTTTCTTTATTACGTGTATTTTTATTATAGTTAAAAAACCTAATCTATCATCATTCTTGTACTTCTATATTTTAATCAAGACTATTAACTATTAAATATGTTGTATATTAAATTTGTTGTACTTTGATACAATTCATCTCAAGTCATATTTTATTTGTATTTTTTATCTTCTAATCAATTAAAATTGATTTTATTCAATAATTTAAAAAAAAAAATCTAATCATAGGATTTATAAACTATGCTGTATCACCTTTAAATAAACATACCTACTACTTATCATTATTTTATATTAATTTATGTTTAACTGTTTAAGTATGTGCATAATTCAACACAATTCTTTGATAATATTCATACTTTATGAAAAAAAAAACTAAATAATACATAATACCTACATCTATATATATTTATATCTTTTGACAGTTTAAGTGATTTATTTATTGACATTTACTCACTAGTTGCACAATCACACTATAGATAATACTTACACATGTAATTAAATTTCTTAAAGTAGTCTTATTCCAATAGTATACATATTTTTATGTTTGTAAAATTATGTAATTGGTTATATAGTTGTTTATCTGTTTATAGTGATAAATAAAAATCAACAGGGTGAATTCTTGAACATTTCTATCTTATTTTATATGCATACCTGCATTCTTGTTAATTTAGCATACTTGACGACCAACTCAAACACGTAATGGCTATTGATTATAAATTATATTAATATATTAATATGAATATACATAATCATATTATAGTTTAAAAGTAGGTATTACATGTTACAAAGTCAATGGAGTTATGGTTTCAACTCAAAAGTGCAGTCGATTGGCTGCATTTACATCATATTTTTGTGTATTATTTTCTATTTACAATAACATTTTCAAAACATTTTAACTATTTTTTTCTTTAAATGTATTATTGGCCAAATGTAAACTCCTACACGAATAACTTTTTTACCTGAATCATCATTAAATGTAAACTCTTAGGTTAGGTTAGGTTAAACAATTTGTATTATATGTGTTAATATATTGCAAGACTGATATTTCTTACAGCAATACGAGCGGTATTAATTTTTTGTAGGAGTTAACACTATCTTTTGTAGGAGATTATACTACATTTGTAGGAGTTTACCATTATTTGACATAACCGTATTATTTGCAGTGTAAAAACTTGATAAAAAGTTCCTCGTACGTCATTAATTTTTCAATTAAAAAATATTGAATGTCTATAATGACAATGTTTTTATAAACATTTAAAGTTAGAATTTTGACAAAAATCACAAAAATTATAAAATTATTTTTGGTAAGATATTCACATGGCTAAATAACTAGTTATTAAGCCATGGATATTCATAAAAAAATTTTTTTTTACCTAAGATTGAACATTTAATACAAGGTTTTTTATCACTCTTTCAAGTTCAAATTGTTATCACTTACGATATTCACCAATATAATATTGTTCTGTGATAATAATTATTTGTCTTCAATCAATTTTTTATTATTTTATAAAAAATATAGTAAGTAGCAAGTACCTAGTAGATACTTGATATTGTATAATATACTTAATGATAGAAGCTGACAGGTTGTTTCTGCTCAAAATCGTTTTTATTGTACCATGGTATACCTATTCAAATTTTACAAGTTCATTAAAGTGACCCACTCGATACTTAAATATAGCCTATAGGGTGTTGTTCACTTGCCTAGTGCCTACCTACCTGTTTTTTGAACAGTCATAATAAAAACTAGTTTTAACCATTTTTATAATTTTAAAACTCACTGACAGATAAATCATAAGTGATAACTGTTAAGAAACCAACGTAAAAAAAACACTAATAATTGTCTCTCCATTAAGTTTATGGAATAGGTAATTACTGTAATAGATTTACTTATATCTCACTCATTTAAACATGTTAGCATTTTGATAAACATAAAATTGGTTCTGCTGAACGCAAATTTTTCTATTTCGTACAAGACAACAAAATATTATACGTTGTGGTAGTGAGAACATTTTTTCGGAATCCTTGATTTAACTATCTTGTACAAATTGTCTGAAAAATATTTTTTCTATCAGCTCTAAAAAAAGTAAAAACAGTCCACAGTTTATAGCAGCGCTATCTAGCAGTATAGTTTCAAGTTTTAATGTTCATCTGTTTAGAACCTTTCGATCATCGCTAACTTTCGTCGCTAGTAAGCGCTGCTATATAGGTTTCTGTTTTTCGATCAAACTCCAAAATCATAATAATATAATATTATCATAATTTCTAATATATAATGTACTAAATACTAATATTAAATATACTTTATATACTTTATGAACTGTATGTGTGAATCTTATTAAGAAAAACTAAATAATTAATATGATCGCTAACTTAGCAACAACGAAATTCACATGTTTGGTTGATGATTAATTGATTAAATAAATAATAATTAATAATAATATTACTTCGGTACCTACCTACGAATAAAAACGAATTTATTTTAATATGATATTTTATTTACAACAACAAAAATTTATACATTTTCAATGTTTTAAAGCATTTAAAATATGTAACCTGAATACATAGAGCTTACCTACCTACTAATAAAGTAATAAATGAACTAACCTTGTTCACAGTGGCGTATTTTCAAAAAATTTCTGAGGGGGGGGGTCCACAGTTTATACATAATTAAGTAATTTATATAAACTATGATAACTATATACCTATTGCCTTTATCACGCATTATATTTAACCGTAACTTGGAAATCGTCGTCAGAATACACACAATATCAATTTCTATGCTTATTACTTAACTATACTGCAGGAATATGTATCGGGTTTTTTTCCTCTGGGGGGATCCAGTACCCCTATACCACCCCCGTAAATACTTCACTGCTTGTTCGTTAATTATTTTGCTAGGAATGAGGAATCATTGAAGTCGGGAAAGCAAAAGTGTTAAATATTACTTATGATGGTACCTAGATTATGAACTTTGAGTGATTAATTTAGTAATAAACTTTCTTTTCTATAAGCTGTTGTCTATGAGTAATTTAAATTGAGTATTTATTGATTTCCTTAAAAAGTTAACCATTTTTAATAAATATTTGTACAATATTTCCAACAATCTAGGTATATAATAACTATTACTAATTGTATATCGTTTAAAAAATAAACTGATATGAAAAACACATTGTGAGAAAAACAAATTGAAAAAGAAAACAGATAACTATACAATCATATAAATCATATAAAATAAATTATGGTAGGTAGACAACTATATAAACCTAATAGTAAATATATCTACGTCATAGTCTATACCTACAGCTATTTCGAATTTTGCAATTCATGCTGAACTTTTCGTTCAGTATGAAATTCTTAATTGATAAACTGCAGGGTTGGGTGTTATAAACTGATTTGTTTTGAACACATGATTAAAACTTGTTTTAAAACTCATTCATTTAAATACAAATGTTTTTAAACAATTGTTTAAAACAACTGTTTTTAACATGTTTTTAATAACATATGTTTTAAAATGGTTTTTAAATCTGAATATTAAATTATGGGTTAAAAACTCATTAAATATGTTTATTATCTCCATAGTATTAACCGAATGGCGAATTTTGATGTGTTGTAATTACTAATTACTAATTTGTAACCATTTGGCATTTTCTGTTATATAAAATATGATATTAATATATTTTATTTTTTAATAAATTATATTACTTTATTAGTCATAATATTCCCAGAATCAACAATGAAAAAATTGAGGAACAAATCAAATACTTTATAACCAAAAATTATTAATTATTAATTGACCTTTTTGTTATTTATTTTTTGGATCACAGAAAAAATCATTATTATATTAAACAATTAACAAATAATAACATTATTTTTCACTTTTTCAGTTCTTTTGGGTTACTTGTTAAGGTTAAGGCTTATATAGTATAAGTACATACATTAAAATAATAATATTATAATAACAAATAAAATAATAACTACAATATTAAACATTCAACCAAAAAATTTTAATATTAACATTAATTAATTCATTTTTCAATTAAATATTAAATAATAATTAATACCTAACAATTGTATTTAATAATAAACTAAAATCACATCAACTTTTGTCTTTTAATAATAATAATAATAAATAATAGTAATAATACCTAATAATATATACAGTTATAAAATCATAACAATAAGTTTTTTATAAAATATAAAAATACTTTATACTTAGGTATAGTAATTAGTAAATAACTGTAATATAACAGATCATTTGTCAGTCCTTTAGGGTCACTGCCCTCTGGTTAAAACTTTTATATTTTATAAAAACAATAGAATAATTGTTTTTAATATTTAATGGTAAGCTTAAATAGTTAAATTTAAATCACATTAACTTTTAATAAAATAATAAATAATAATAATACATAAAATTATAAAATTATAATAAAATAAATATTAATAACAAAACAAAATCAAATCAACTTTTATTAAAATAATAAATAATAATAATATATAAAATTATAAAATTATAATAAAATAAATATTAATAACAAAACAAAATTAAATCAACTTTTAATAAAATAATAAAATATAAATAACAATAATATATAAGTAATATAACTGTTTACTTGGTCACTTTTTACAACGTTGGAGTAAAATATAGTTCTTAATTTAGAGACTTAAAAATGGTGACTAATTTAGCTGCTTTTTCATTACCTAATCTATTTCTTATGTCTGTGTGAACCAGCCCAAAAGTTGAAAAAACTCTTTCAACTCCAGCACTTGAAGCCACAGCAGTATGAAGTTGATTGACTACTTCCATTGTTTCACTATTAATATCCTTACAAATAGATTTCCACCAAGTTAAAGGATGTACACTGTCACTAACTGCAGTTTCTGAAAACATATATTCCTTGAATGGATGTGTATTTGCTTTATATTTAAGAATATCAGGCAAAATATCAGAGTGGTATGCTAAAACAAAATCCATAGCCTCTTCATTTTGTTTTTCTTCCAACTTTATTCCACGGAATCTTGGATCTAATATGTGGGCTAAATAGTGAGCCGGTGTGATGGCCATATTAAATCGAGATTCTAGTTTTTGAACCATACTTAACGGTATTTGGTTTTCTTCATAAAGGGTTTTAAAATCATTTAGTAAATTAATCCATATATCAGTACTCAATATGCAAATATCACTTTGAACTTTATCATTAGCGACTGCTATTTTCTTTAGTGGTACTAAATGATCTTCCATGTTCCTTTTTAAGCACATATCATGTACCAAACGGTTAATATTAGAATCAATAGCAGACCGGTTATCTGTACATACTTTTGATATGATATGCCAATTGTCCAATAATGTTTCTAGGCAATCAGAATATGTACCCCATCTAGTTTCGCAAGGTAACACTAAAGCTTTTCCTCCAGCTTGCTTGTATTTTGATTGAACAAAATGAACATTTCTGAAATATTTTATAATTTGTTTAGCATATCCATACATATCACCTATATGGATATCTTTAGCAAGTAGCTGTAAGATATGTGCTGAACAACCATAAGTAATTATATCTGAATCTGATAGTAATGGATCATCATAAGTTGCTAAATCTTGCCGCATTTTGGCCATATTACGTGCGTTATCGGTTACAAAGCTTTTAACTTTGCATCCAATTTCCGCACATTTTTTAATACCTTCAATTGCCAAAGACAACATATATTCTGAACCATGCCTATTATCTTCAGTACTTATTGTGTGAACTATATGCACTGATTTATCTTCAACAATGATTACTGTAATACATACTATTGGTTCATTATGCACATTGTTCCAGCCATCAAGCGCCATACATACAGTCTTATTTTTTAATATTTGATACTGATTAGAAACTACAGAGTTATAAACAGAGTCAAGTAAAGTACTACCGATTGCCTTTCTGTCTGGAAGTTTATAACCTGGACGTAGCATATTTACAAATTTTTGAAATTCTGAATGCTCAATCAATCTAAAAGGACTATTGGTAGCAAAAACAAATTTAGATACTTGAACGTCAAGAGCTAACTTATCTTGTGAAGTTGTTTTACAAACAAACTTGCTTATAGATTGATGCTTAGAAGCTGTGTGTGTTGGATGATTTTGGGAAGTTAAAGAAGTTGGGGAATTAGTATTATCAATGTATTCCTTTTCATTAATGATACCATGACTTTCAGACCTTTCAGTTTCATCAAATTCAGATTCCAGTAGATGCAGTTGTTTTTGTGGACAGTTCAAAATATGGTTTTTTAGTCTGAATGTTAAACCTGCAATTACCTTATGACAGTGTTTGCATTCAGCTTTTGGATAAGTCCCTCCTTTAATTTCTTTGAAATCAATCCAGATTGCATCTCTCGGCCGACCTTTTGATGTCATTTTTCTTTAGCACAACACTTATTAGATTTTAATATAAAGTTAATTTATTTTATACACATATACTAATATAATATCACAGAGTAAAATAATTAATTTAATAACAATAAAAGTGACAACTGTCTTACTGTTAAGAATAATTTAATTATTATCATGTGCTTTAGTTATTTATTTATTATCATTTATCACTTTATCAGTTATCAAATTTAATAAGAGAATTTCATTCTTCAACATTAACACAGTGTTACCAAAAGTTGTTTATTGTATTACATGTGACATGGTTATAAATTATAATTTGCAAGTTGTTTTAAATTGTTTAAAAACATATAATAAACTATGTTTTTAAAGTTTTTATATCAAGATAAAAAACACAATATGTTTTAAAACAAAATTGTTTTAAAACAATTAAAAACCATAAAAACATGTTTTTTGTTGAATATTATAAAAAACCGTTTTTTACCCAACCCTGATAAACTGTGTTCATTATAAACATAATTAATGAATTATTATTAAATTGTATAAATTATAGAATGAACTTAAAACTTAGTAGTCTACTGACTGTAAATAAATATATTCACAAATGAAAAAAACAATTGTTAAAAAATTAAAATTCAATAATATATGCCTAAATATGGCGTAGGTAGGTAAATATTATTATAATTTTTTTTTATAGCTTTTATTTAAAATATGTAATCTGTGATTATAATTACAACTTACAATAAGTATATTAGAGGAAAAAATGTACCTACACATAAGGCACGGAAACTTGAAAAGATGAGTAAGTTACCTAGCTAACCAGTTATTATTATATCATATAATAGTAAAATTTTAAGCATCCGCTTATTTTTAGTACCTAACATTTTATTAAACTGATATTTGATGCAGAATTATTATATTTGCGAAAAATAATCACTGTAATCGATATTTTAAGATGATTGAATTGCATTTGTTGCACTTGAAATGTAAAGTACTTAAACCCATAAAACATAGGCTGAATTCAATATCTAAGTTAATACATTTTTCTATTTGAAAAAGTGTAATAGCGATAAAAAAAGTATAGGTACATCGTTGTAAAATCAATGCATTTGTCGTTCTATACATAAAATCGAAATCAATGTAATAGATAAAATGGTGCAGTTGAATAAATTATTTATGTTATTAAAATTAAAATATAACATATTATTAAATAATATTAATGTTTCTATAAGATTCTAAATAATTTCGAAGAATTGTACCTACCTATCTAATGTATTTCAATATTTTTTTAAGGTTTAAATATTTTAAATTAATTTTAGATAATAAACTATTTTAGGTTTACGGTAGTTATAGACAATTTATCGTACTTTTTATATTATATAATACATTATATTATTAATATAAACTTTAAACTAGATTAAACAGTTTTTGTGCATTTTAACAATGAAATAATACAATGTATGCTTTAAAAGTGTATATATATTACACAGTTTTGTACCTTCCTACTTAAGTTGAAAACAATGTTTTTTTTTTTTAATTTATAACTATCATACATCAAAACTATAATTGTTAATAAAACCGTAAAAAATAATTTACAATTTACTGGATTTAATTGGTTTTAGTGTAATGGCAGTATCTTTAGTGTATTTTTAGTCAGAAAATTTGAAATCAAAACACATGTATTGTCTATCCATAATATATATTATATAATGGTTGTACATTTAACTACAATAATATAATACCTACATCTTGTTATATGATAAACTAACATATTTTATACTATTTAAATTTTATGTTTATTTAATTTTATTACAATTAATTGGCTCGTGTTGTAAATTAATTTTAATATGATTACTATGCGTAGGTAATTGTTATTCTGTGACACTGTGGTGACTATGCCCTAAATTAAGTGCAAAATTGTCGCGAACCAATGGAATGGGGTATACATTTTAGCAGTTGAAGGTCGTAGAGACTATATAATAATATTATGGTTGTGAAACCTTTGGATGAACATACTGACGACCGGTTTTCGACACAAGAAGACCACAAGAAATAACATTTACATAGACAAAAAAAATTATGTATAATACGATTTAAAATAAAATATATATGTATATATTATGTTGCATAAAATTTAAAAGTACAAAAAAAAAACCGTAATAAAAAAAACTTGGAACGGAGATCGAAAATTTATCGGTAGGAGGAGTTGTCGTTTTCTGACGTCTCTTAAAAATTCTCCCATCCCAGATTACTGGTTTTAAACAATAATTATTGCTGGAGACTGTCCAATGTAATGTGGCGTCGACGTGCGTAGGTATATATAGTAAAGGCCGGCATTCAGTAAAGTATCCAGTCAATTGGTAGCTGCTTGACTGAACAGTACCATTAAGTCAGACGCGATAAGCATTATGGCTTCCAGTGCTATGGTAAGTACAAATATTATTTTTGTTGTATACTTATCATATTATACTAGGTATAGTTAAGCGACTAGTGTTACTAAATATTAAAAATAAAATACAACATAACATTTTAAGTTAACAAAATTTGAATTTTATTCATCTAAAAATTATAAATATTTTAAATATAATAGTATCTATAAATTACTGCATAGTGTATATTTGGTATAACTTATTATCCAGGTTTTCATTTTTTTGTACTTAATTGTAAATCTAAAGGTAGGTAAACAAAGTCGTGATTTTCACAATCAAAATTTATTTTAAATATTCTTATGAGTGAAATTGTAACAATATATTAGTAGATAATCATTTTTGAAATAACTAATAGGTAAATCATTTAACGCGCTTTGAAAAATTTTCACCGTATAATGTTGTATAGGTATTTATATCTATACAATATTGAAGATACATAAATGATGCTTTATTATAATTATGATTAAAATCTGTAATAATTAATATTCAAAATGCAACAGTTAGCAATGACATATTAATCGTTATTCTTAAACACTTGTAACTTGTAAGTAGGTACATTTATAATATTTAAACTTATTTTTTTATTTAATTGTAAATTAGGTATATAATATTATAACGTTTGAAATACTGATTTCATTAATATTTATTTATGATATGATTATAAATAACTCATAAAGATATATATTACAAACGATAAACTTGTAAAATTATAAATTACCTAGTTATTTAAAAATATAAACATTTATTTTACATTTAATATACCACTTGCGTAAAAATAACTTTAGATACCTAAAATCAAAAATTTCAAAAATCTAAAATTATTGACAAAAAATACTAAACATATTATAATATAGTGAAATGATTTAACTTATTGTAGTTATTCTACATGTTAAAAATAAGGTTTTATTTATTATTTAAATTTATTATAATTACACATTATATTAAAAATTAAAAAATAAATCTAATAAAAAGAGTTGCAAAATACGTAATGAATCAATAGAATAACATTAGCTGTAGGTACACAAATTATATTTTACGAATTTCAATAACAATTTGTTTAGATTTTCGATATAATTTATTACATTTACATTATATTTCAATACGAATATTGTTATTATTATTTTAATTATAACTTAATTTTTTAGATCCAGCTAGCTTTTCTAGGACTCCTAGTTGTGTCCACCGCATTTGCGGACGTCAAGCCCGCAAATAAGGAAGAGAAGAAAAGGGACACTTTATTCAACCCATCATTCTCATTTGGAGCAAAGACATTTGGTTCATCCGCTCCATTCGCATTTGGTAGCTCTTATTCGACGACTGCTGCACCATTCAAATCCGTTTCTTACAGCTCTACACCAGCTCCGTTCGTATTCGGCAACTCTTTCGCGTCGAATGCCTACTCCAACGCCGCTGCATCTCAATCTTTCGATGGAGCATCATTCATTGGATCTTCTACCCCAGCTCCATTATTCGATGGATCTTTCGGTTCTTCCACCCCAGCTACTTTAATTGGTTCATCTACACCAGCACCTTTCTTATCTGGTGCCGCAGTGTCAAGCGCCGCATTATCGGACTCAAGCTTTTCGTATTCTTCCACTCCCGCTTCAGCCTTATTGGCCGGAGCTTCACCAGTTGTGTCATCCACCCCAGAACCCGTTGTTCTGAACAGATCACCGGCTTTTGCTACATCATACGGTTCATACTACTCAGCTTACGCCCCATCATACTCTCAAGGAGCAATCGTCAAGTCTGACTCAATTAGCCACGATGCTGTTGAAGTACCAGCTGTTGCTAACGCCCCAGCACCTCATCACGAAGTTACCATCACCAAGGAAGTTCCAGTTCCATACTACGTCCAAGTCGAAAAAAGAGTTCCATACCCCGTTTTGGTTCGTGTACCACACCCATACCAAGTCACTGTAGAAAAACACGTACCATACGCTGTACGCGTTAATGTAGACCGTCCAATTCACGTTCCTCAGCCATATCCAGTTGAAGTTGAGAAGAGAGTGCCATACCCAGTTGAAAAGCCAGTACCTTATGAAGTGAAAGTCCCAGTCGACAGGCCATACCCAGTACATGTTCCAGTCGAGAAACCCGTCCCGTACGCAGTTGAAAAGCCCGTCCCATACCCAGTGCGAGTCAATGTTGACAGACCTTACCCAGTAGAGAAACCAGTTCCATACCCAGTAGCTGTCGAAAAGCCAGTACCATACGCCGTAGAAAAAGCTGTGCCATACCCAGTAGAAAAATTAGTCCCATATGCCGTTGAAAAGAGGGTTCCCTATCCAGTAAGGTACGACGTTCCCGTTAAAGTTCCAGTGCCAGTAGAAGTTAAGGTTCCAGTATCCGTGGACAGACCAGTCCCGTACCCAGTAGAAAAGAGAGTGCCATACCCAGTCCAAGTCCCAGTTGAAGTCAAGGTCCCAGTCCCGGTTGCAGCCCCAGCTCAACGTTTCGCCACTGTCCACTATTATCAACAATCTCCAGTCGCTTTAGGATATGAATCCAGTCAAGCTCTTATTGGTCAATCTGGTTACAAAGCGTTCTCATCTGGTTTAGCTCAAGGTACTGGTAGTGCATTCTACAGCTCTACTCCAGCTACTGGTAGTGCATTCTACAGCTCTACTGCTAGCCCAATAACCACATACAGTTCTACTGCCAGCCCGGCTGGATTCTTCGGCTCAAACGTGGTCCAAGAAGGTTTTGTTAGCTCATCTGCAGCGCCTTTCAATTTCGGTCAACAATCTTTCTTAGGATCTTCGACACCAGCCCCATTCAACACTTTCTCCGCTGACTCAATATCATCTGATGTATCATCTCTAATCAAGTCCGCTAGCATTGGATCTGCCAGTCAAGATTCTGTGGCTATTGGAGGCACGTCTTTGAAGTCACAGGAATTGAAAGCTAACAACTTTGACATTGTAAAGAAATAGACCGTTGAAAACTTAAGTTTACTGATATGGAATTTTCATTATTTTTAATGTTTATTGAATAATGATAAAATGTTCTATATTTCTTTTTTAGAAAGCTATAATTTATTTTGCAGTTTAAAAATTAATGATAACTTTGTAATTTGTAATATTATAAAAATTATAAATAAAAAAAGTATGTGCAATTAATTAATTTAATGTACGAGTATTTATTTCATATTTTTCAACACCATAAATTCAATAATACAGTATAATTGAAAATAAATATTAACTTGCAAATATATGCAATGAAACAGTATCTAGTCTACTGAAAAGTGAAAAAAATGTTTCATAGCTATGATGATATAAACTATCACACTACAGATACATATTTTTATTTTATATAGGAGTATTTTGATTAAATATTAGGAGTTACAACTTATGTTAAACATAACATAATACAGTTAATATGCTAAATGTGTAAATTATTTGAAATGTATAAAGGTAATTAAATATTAGGAAATGTTTTTTAAATAAACTGTTTTTTTTTCGTTTACTATGGATCAATTATAATTAATGTTATTCACTCTTTTACCGTATAATTGGACTATATCGTCAGTTTTTAAACTTAAATTTTTATAGTTTCTTTAATCTTTAGTTAAATTATTTATTTATTTTAATAATATAAATAATTTATGTTAATATTAGTTTCAACTACCGTAATAAATAGTAAATAATAAAAATATTAACTATAGAAATTCGAAAAAATCCACTATTACTTATATTATAATGAAGTTTTGTAATAATTAAGATTATTTTAAACAAATTATTAATAGATATTTAAATTTATATTTTTTCGTATATTATTTATATTTTTTAAATACATTTTGATAAAGATTATTTTTTCTCTAAAAAGGTTTAAGTGTGATACAATAAGGTTCCTAATACAAAATTGCATATTGAAATGGAAAATATTATTAACTAAAGAGATTTGGACTTTTTGGCATTTGTATAAGTTCTATATACAATAAAATTAACATTTTATTTAGTTAATATTTAATCTATTTTTAATATAAATTCGTTCACACAATTTTATGAAATATTGGTATTGACTTATAGGCTATAAATTATAATTTATAATTTATGTGGATTGTATTTTGTAAAGATTAGTTCAGACTATTGTGCTAAGAGAATAATAAAATATATTATTTTATTTTTACTATCCTAGTCAGAGATATATGCTTCCATGATGGTCCATCAGATATAAAGTAGAATCTTAACAACCATTTTTTCGTATACAGTGATGTATATTGTATTATTTAATTACAATTTAATATAATATTTTAAATTTTTATATAGTTATATAAATATATATTATTCTTACATTCAGGGTTAGGAATTTTTCAATTACAGTAATTCAATTAGGTACTTAAGTAATTTGTAATTGGTAACTATAAATTAATTACAATAATATTGATGTAATTTGTAATTGGTAATTAACTATTAAATGTTGATGTATTTTGTAATTGATATAAAAAATGACAGTTTTTCAATGATAAAAATTTAGATTTTAAGATTTTCTACAATGTACAGTATATATAATATAACTTATTCAGCATACGTTTTATCGAACATTCGGAAACAATACCAAAAGATAATTTTATGATTCAGATTTTATATTACAAAATACAGATAATATAGACATGCAGACAGGTATAATATTATACATTTATACTATCTTAATTGTCCATGTTCTATGCATAAATCGAAAATCGTGCTGTACGATGTACAAATTGTACACTTCGTGTCTATGTACAGGTTTTATAGTAACCATCTCATTGTCGTCCGTCACTGAATAACGTCTTAAAAATTGATAATTATTTTACTTTTTCCTTATTTTCCTTATTTTCTTTATAAGTAAAAAATTACTAAATGAACGCTGATGAATTTTCTCAAAAAAATATCAACAATCCAATTTTTGATGGAACATTTTTTACTACTAAGAAAATCGATTTATCAATTCAATAATTATAATACTAATATTTGTTCGTCAGCACCGGCAGAGAGATTGTTTTCATTTGCTGGCTTTAAAATGGAACCTACTCGTCCCCAGTTGTCTGACGAACAATTTTAAAAACTTGTATTTTGAAAAGGTAACCAAAATTACGGGTTTATCTAATTTTTCTATATACCTATATTTTTCTAATGTTTTTTTGTTTTTTTGATTTAATTTATTCACTTTTTTTTATATAATAATATTAATAACTAATAACATTTTAATAACATTTTTAAATGTAATTGGTAATTGTAAGTAATTCAATCATGTAATTGGTAGTTACTAATTTGTAATTAATTACCGGTATTTTGAGTAATTTGTAATTAATTACTTTTTTTTGATAATTTGCCCATCCATGCTTAAATTATTATTTAATTACGAAATTACGATTTACACTAAAAATCCTTACATCTGGTTGCAATTTTCCCGTTCTTTTTTTTTAAATATCCCTTAATAATAATATGTACTATATTGTAAATTATATCATTGAAAGAGTTTTAACTCTGGTTAAATATATAGATATTATAATAATTATATTATATTATTCAATTAAAGTGTATTGTTTACGAATCTATTTTTACAGATTTCTTGAACTATGTACCTACCTAAAATGTGTCCATATGTTGGTTATTTACAATTATTCAGTTTTTAAGTGAGTTATGAGAATTTTTAATTTACTTTACATTATAATATACACGTAACGTGATAAAAAATCGAACTATCTTAAAAAACCAACATATAAACACAGATAATGTTCTTATCATTAAGTTTCAAATAGGTTGGTTCATTCCAATTTTTAAACTGACAGCTAACGGAGCTAAAATTGATCTGCTGAGCGTAAATGTGCTATATTATACGCACTTGTAAGACAGAATTGACAATTAATATCTGTGTAGCATCTTCTTAATTGTACGACTATAATAAACAGATCAAATGATATGTAGAAAAAATGAAATCATCGATAATTTATATACAGAATAGAAAATATGAAACTTAATTAAGTAGTTTTTTTTAAAAAATATTTTAAGATATCTTATATTTACTAGAGTAAAGTCTTTTTTAGTATTTGTAATGTATTCTACTTCTATCCAAACAATACAATTATTCAATACTTTATAGTCTTTTAAGTATAAGTATGCATTTAATATACAAGTTCAGATAAGTATTGAGGGTAAATAGTAAATATTAATAATACTATATTTATAAAACATAAAGCCCAAATATAACAGTATTTTAATTGTTACAAACCATTTATTTGTTTTCCATATACAAAATAAATGTTTAAATATATTTTATTATCTTTCTAAAAAAGATTCTAGGGTTTAGGACAACTTTTGTTGATGTTGATGATATGAAATGATTCTAAAACAGAATTTGTTGAACTTATTTTAGTTTTGAAATAAGGATTTAGATATAGTATAAGATTAGTATAAAGTATTATATTTATATATTTATAATTAAGAATTTTTTTTTTATATATTGACTTGAGTTATATATTTGTAACTTTCAATAATTAATTGGTGACCCCGAGAACGAGACTAGAGTAATAATTAAAAAAAAAAAATTTCCATTATTGACATTAATAAATTAAAAATTTTTTTTGTGCCCATATTTTAAATTAATAATATATCTATTTATAATATGATTTATTTTTATTTTGAAAAATGTATTTTATTCATTGAAATGTTCACTATCAAAGATTAAGTTAAGGTTTACGTTGTACAATTTTGTCAAAACCACCTACCAACTATTTTTCATATAGGTATCGACATAATATTATGCTATGAAATTTTATTATAAAATGGTATAAGTTCAATAATTTTATTTTATTCGAATAAGTCGTTATTTTTATTCTAATTTACCATAAGTTAAATACAGCTGGGCACGTCCTATGAATTGCATTATATTGGACGATCCTTTAAATTACGTATTCTATACAATACTACAATATACTATGCTATACAATATATTATATACATATAATATTATATATATTTAATTGTTGATACCAATCAACGATAAATTGCTGTATTGTATTCATTTGTTATATTTAAAAATGCAATACGTATTTTTAATTTAGTTTTATTTGTTGAAAAAATTTCACGATCTGTTTAAAACCATAAAATGTTTGAAATTGATTTATTTAAAATATCTGTGTCTAGTTTTTAATTATTTGTAAGTTTTTTTAGCCTCTGTACAAATTGAAATCATTTAAGTATGGTTAAATTATAAATTAATGTGATACATGATACAAAATACAATTATTATTAAACTTGTATGAATAGATGTTATTTGGGAACTAGATTTATCTTGATATTGATCATCCACGAATGTTGAAGATTCTCTGGGGTCAGAAATGTCGTATGTTACTACTGTCCTTATACTAGTTGTTGTAGGCGTAGTGGTCGTCGTCGTTGTATTTAATTCATCGCCATGATCGGAAAGTGTTGTATTTGTTTCTGGGGATGACGGGCTTGTAGTAATATCAGAGGGCAAAATAGTAGTTGTTGTTGAAGAATAAGTCACTGATGTTTCTGTTTGTGACGTTTGTTTAGTTCCATCAGTAACTGTAGTTTTTATTGTCTCCGTAAATTTGTCTTCTGTGGCTATTGTTTCTTCACTTTTGCCCGTTGAAGGATTCGTGCTTAACGTTGATACTTTTGTGGTTGAAGATTGAGTAATAGGACGATGAGTGCTGGACATCTCTGAATATGGGGCTTCTGTATCGTCCGTAGCTGCTGTTTTTTCACTTTTAGCCGTTGAAGGATTCGTGCTTAAGGTCGTTACTTTTGTGGTCGAAGATTGAGTAGTCGGGATAACGGGGGTTGATAACTCTGATGAATTATCAGAGGTATAATCAGTTACTTCGGTATAGTCAGTTTCTCCGGTAGATTCAGTGTCTTCGGTATATTCAGTTTCTTTGGTATATTCCGTTTCTTTAGTATATTCTGTTTCTTCAGTAGGGGATTCAGAGCTGGGCTTATCCCAAGTTTCTTCAGTGTCTCCGGTATCTTTGGTATATTCGGTTACTTCTGGTTTTTCGGTTTTTCCAGTTATAGTTGTTGAAGGATTTGAACTCGAAGTAAATTTCTCTGTGGTTGAAGATTGAATAGTAGGAGGTTCAGAAGTGGGCATATCCGAGGATTCTTCAGTTTCTACGATCTCTTCGGTATTTTCCGTTTCATCAGTAGGACGTTCAGAGCTGGGTTTATCCTGGGATTCTTCAGTTTCTACGATTTCTTCGGTATTTTCCGTTTCATCAGTAGGACGTTCAGAGCTGGGTTTATCCTGGGATTCTTCAGTTTCTAAGATTTCTGTGGTATATACCGTTTCTTTGGTTGTTTCTGTTTCTTCAGTAGGAGATTCAGAGCTGGGCTTATCCCAAGTTTCTTCAGTGTCTCCGGTATCTTTGGTATATTCGGTTACTTCTGGTTTTTCTGTTTTTCCAGTTATAGTTGTTGAAGGATTTGAACTCGAAGTAAATTTCTCTGTGGTCGAAGATTGAATAGTAGGAGGTTCAGAGGTGGGCTTATCCGAGGATTCTTCAGTTTCTACGATCTCTTCGGTATTTTCCGTTTCATCAGTAGGACGTTCAGAGCTGGGTTTATCCTGGGATTCTTCAGTTTCTACTATTTCTTCGATATTTTCCGTTTCATCAGTAGGACGTTCAGAGCTGGGTTTATCCTGGGATTCTTCAGTTTCTACGATTTCTTCGATATTTTCTGTTTCATCAGTAGGACGTTCAGAGCTGGACTTAACCCAGGTTTCTTCAGTGTTTTCGTTATCTTTGGTATATTTGGTTACTTCTGGTTTTTCTGTTTTTCCAGTTATAGTTGTCGAAGGATTTGAACTCGAAGTAAATTTCTCTGTGGTTGAAGATTGAATAGTAGGAGTTTCAGAAGTGGGCTCATCCCAGATTTCTTCATTATTTTCGTTTTCTTTAGTATATCCACGGTAACCTGTATCTTCAGTTATAGACGACGAAGGACTCGAGTTTGAAGCAGATTTTTCTGTGGTCGATGATTTAATAATGATAGTAGAAGAATATGACTGTGTTGGAGATTTTGAAGAAGTCGAATCGTCTGACTTTATTGTATTAGTTAATATGTTTGGTGTTTCTGGTGTTTCTGGTGTTTCTTCAGGACTATCTGAATTTATTTCAACAAATTTGGTGCTTTCCGTGTCTTTCATTTTAGTGGGTTCTGTACTTAAGGAATTATATTCAACGTTTACCGTGATGCTTCGTTTTTCTTTTTGAGTGTATACAGATGATTTGAATATTGGTTTTGAATAAGTTCTTTTATATACATTGTCTGGTGAAGACATATTATTCGTATCGAATCCCGTTACTATTGAATTTGTATCAGATATAGAGTTATGATTAGAAACAAAATTGGTCATATATTTTTCTGATGTTGTATCTAAAGATATTGGGTTGATTAGATTTTTTATCCAACTGTTGTACTTCAAAATGTTATTGAATATATTAGGCTCATTGAGTGAATATATTCCATATAGATGATTATTACAGATCAGAGGCGTTCCATTATCGGTTGTCTAAAAAACAGGCACGATTAAAATAATTTATGCAAATTTAATAAACTTGATAAGTAAGTTATAAACTATTATAAATACATTTATATTAAATATCTAGTATATAAACTTGTCCTTAATTAAAAATTAAATAACGATAATGATATTCTTGTAATGAATATCTTATTTATTGTAAAAACAATTATTTATTTCTCACATTTTACACCATTTTAATCAAAATAATAATATATTTATTGATCTAATAGAGTCATTGTTATACAGAAAATAATTTTAAATAATTTACAACTAATCTTTAAATTAAAGTTATTGACAAAAAGAAAGTTCAAATTAATCATTTAAATATAAAAGCACTTAAAAACTGGAACAACTTAATCATTAATATTTAAATTTTAAATATATATAAAATCATTTAGGTAATAGGTATACCTATATATATTTATGATTTACTTGGTATTATACAAAATATTTGTATCCATTAATTTGATAAAAACTAAATCATTAATCCAAATTCTGAATATTATATCCAAAATAAGTAATAATATGACCAATATAAAATTTTATTAAATATTTGAATTTTTTATGAATAATAATTACAATTACTTGATCAATTATATATTATATAGATTCTAAATAATATAAATTTTTAGGGTTATATTATAGAGTATAACGATTCATTTCTTTAAATTATTATTATTTATTTTCATAACCACGTTAGTGCTGTGTCTGTAATCATTTAAAATAATAAATTATATAATACTTGTCTTTCACATTATTTTATGTCGAAAATCATGTAAATTAATTAAAATTAGAAATGTAATAATAAATTTGTTGTTATTTTTTATTACATTTTAAACTACAAAGACTTACGTTCTGTAATAAATTCCATATTTGTGAGTGACAAATCGTATCTTCTAAGTACCATTCGCTCTTATCATATTTTTGTTTTAAAATATTAACCACGTTCCAATATATGAGTGATATATCATTGTTTAATTGTTTTTGAAGACTGGTCACTACGCATTGTGTATTGTTCGATAAATCTTCAGTGGCCAATTTGATGGGTGTTATTATACTGTTGGTAATAATTGATTTTTCTATCTGTTACATAAATTTTATATACATATATATATAGGTATAAACATTATAAGCGTTATAGTAGAAAAAAATTTTAAGATAATAATAATAATAATATTTATTTATGAAATAATAAAATTCCGATTCATAAATACATAATCATTATAGTACAATGTAAATTTATTACATTTATAGAAATAAAAGGTAGGTAGTAATCTTAATCTAAATTGTTTACTTGAATTAATGCCACATCGTTGTATTTTGTTTCTATCACTTTTTTTGGTTTCAAAATAGTTACATGAGTTTTATTGTTTCGCATCGCAATATCTATATTGTTCAATGGAATGTTGCTTGTAGTACTAAAAGCCAAATTAAAGTCTATTAAACAACTTATATAATCATCATAAAATGAAAATGCAACTAATTAAATACCTACTTAATGCAATACGCAGAGGTTAGCACCCAATTCACATCGATCAATGTGCCTTGACATAACATTTCACCATTTGAATGAACTCTTATAAGCACCTAATACGAAAACATAAAAGTTATTTCATATTTCAATGTATGTGAAAAATATCAAAATCAAAATACTTACTATGTAAGGGAATTGTTCGTTTTGTGCCTGTGAAGATGATGAACATATTTTTTCATTTTGTAAAGGGTTTAAACTTGATTCTTAAAAATAAAATTTCATTTATCATTCATTTTTAGAATTATTATAGAGCTAAATTTTTATAATTTATTACAGACTATATGTTTATTATACATAGGTAATATATGAATTACGAGCGTTAGGTTTAGTTTTGTAGTGAATAGGTCACATATTTTTTGATGATTTTAAAAAGTATGAAATACCTATAAAATATTATAGTTAGGATTATGATAAATAGTTGTTTTCTACATAGTTATTTTTCATATAGGTATGAGGTATCTAATTTATCTCATATAAATTTAATATGGATATACTAATTGATTAAAAATTAAATTAAACTTGAATGTTTTACACACATTTGTAGGTAACTGAAATACTTATTAAATTATAAGCTATCATTAATACTAGCTGAATATTGTTTTTTTTTAACGATTCAAACAAATATTTTTTAAATAAATGAATGAATTTTCTTGACAGTGTATTTAATTTTAAATACTAGACATACTTGCATTGGTACTAGGATATAAAAATAATTTTTATGTTATTCTCTACAGCAATACAAAATAACTATAGTAGCTAGTCAGTCAATTCAATTGGTAAAAATATAATTAAAAGTACACTTCGTATAGAAAAGAACTGAAAATACTTTGAACAACTTATGAATTGTTTAAAAAAAATTTAAATATTTATTTAGTAAAACTTTAGGTGATGAATAAAATATCTAATTTGTTACGGCAGGGTGTGTTCAAGTATAATAAAACGCTGACTTACCTTTTAGTATTAAGAAACCAAATAAAACAATTTGAATAATATATTTGAACTTGTTCATATTTAAACTAAATAAAAAAGTACTATAGGTACATAATGGAATTTAAGTTTTAATTTACAGTAAAAGTGATTATTTAACACTAAGGTTTGTGGGTCGACACCAATTGACAATTAATAGATTACATTTTTTCACATGTATAGTATCAATAAGATAACTCTATAAGCACTTCACTTTCATGAATTATTATCATACGTGAGTACATGTATAGGAACATGTTAAAACAATATAGGTTTTTTTTATTTCGATTGAAGGTTGACTACCAAAAACAAGTAGGTACTTAAAATTATTCTGATGATCATCACGTAGGTGAAGGATAATACTAAAAAACTACGGTGTATTAGGTAACTACAAACTTAATAAATAATATATACAGTAGTCAGATATCTATATATTCATTGTAATGATTTGTTGATAAACAAAACAGTATAAAATTTGTTTAATTGTCAAACTACTATTATAATAGTTAATAAATCTAAATATTTAATGGAATTTTTAAATGTTCAATAAATTGAATTAGGTTACGTATAATACAATACATAAACTTTTGTTAGTTTTTATACTGTAATTTTTTGTGTGTGATTCGTGTGAATCATTATACATATAACTTAGAGAATATTATAATATATAGGATTTAGTTTGTATTTTCTAGAAGTAAAACTTAAAAATCCTTATTATTTAGTTTTTTAATAAACTGAGAAAAACTAACAATAATTAATAATTTAAGGAAAAACAGGATTTTTTAACAAAATGTTTTTCGTTTTTTTTTTCATGTAACTTAACATTTTTTTTTAAATATTATCTATTATGTTATTACATTTTAAGATATATAAATTGATGTAATTTATTGAAAATACATATTATTAAATTATTCATATTATAATAAATGCGATATTTTACCTAAAACATTTTTTTGTTACTTCTAACCTAACCTAACCTCAAGGCTATTTAAGATATTATTTAAAATAAAAAATTACCAATTCTCGTAAAAATAAAAAAATAAATTGTTTTATTATATACATGATAACTAGGTATAATTACAAATTTTCGTTTATAATTTATCAACTTATTAGACCACATAAAAGTACCTATATACGAGTAGTATACATAGTTTGTTTAAGTTACACAAAATACAAGCAAATAATAAGGCACAACTAGAATACACAAGTTTTCAAATAATCAAAGTTCAAACAATAATAATGTTATGTTATAATAAAATATTCACTGAGCTATATCTATAATTATCTATGTACACTTAATTGTTATGGAAGAATAATGTAATTTTGTTGTACATGACAATCTCTTAAAGACAATATAATAATATTATATTTATAATTTTATAAGCTATATATTATAGTTTCATATCTATATACAAAATAAATTATTAGTTTCTTTTGGACGAGAGTAATCCTGAACGTTTACTGTTCCAAGTAAAATGTATATATGTAGTGACACAAAAATAAATAAATTTACTATCTATTTAATAATAAATGTCTGTAAGTAAATTTAAAAATAAAAATAAATAAATAAATCAAATTACTTATATTTACATAAAAATAATTATTATTTAAGACTTAATAAATATATATGTATATATATGTTCTTAAAATCTCAACATTTTTAAAAACTCGTTTCTGTGAATGCGTGCTTGTCACATAATTTTCGACGATAGTGATTTGTACGAAATCACGACGATCGTCTATTAATAATTATTCATCATTAAAATATTATCTCAACTATAAATATTCTTGAAGAATGATATCGTGATTGTATACTGAAAGGTAGCACTGAACTTAAATACAACGTATAGAACGTAAACTTACACACACGATTTAAAATAAAATGTATTCATTCGAATTCAGTTTGATACTCGTACGTATCAAACTGAAACCTCCTGTGTCAGTTGATGAAAGGCGGAAGTGGCGTGAACGGTGGCTCTACTTTTATCGCGGTTTCCTCTTCTCCGTCTTCTTCTATCTGTTGCTGTTGTTGCTGCTGTTGTTGCTGCTGCTGTTGCTGTTGATGCGGATGCTGTTGGTGATCCTGGACTTCGTATCCCATGGTTCCAACGATGTCACACTCGGCGTCCGGCTGCAAGAGTCCAGCCATGTCCTGACTCATCACGTACGAGTCGACCACGTGCTTATTGAGCTGATGTCCGTGATAGTCACGGTCAGGCGGTGACTGATCCAGCGGGCCCATCATATCCTGTCGGGCCAAACATTGCATACTGGCTGAGAATAATCCTGGACTGTCTTGTGGCTGGACGGCGTACGGAGTGCCACCAAAGTTGTTATTATTATTATTGCTGCCGCTGCCGTGAAACGCGTTTTGCGTGAATGGCGATGACCCGTTGCTATTGAGCAGATTCAGGTGCGTAAGATCTCCGTAGCCCGCGGCACCGTAGCCCCAAGGTTCTGAGCCGCTGAGTGTAACCGGCGAACACGTGCCCAACGATGGCGACACGTTACCGCCGAACGTTGTCAGTGTGGTGAACGACGTTGAGCTCACCGAAGATCCAGGAGAGCCGGATGGAAAAACTGTAACATAATTATTATTACATAATTGTATGTTATCGTTAACATTATGATACAATTGTTGACGTCAAAGGTCTGTCAAAATAAATAGCACCCCTAATAAAATACTAAACGATTATGTTTGAGAAGGGTGCATGTTCGAGAACGTATTACACCCGCACGTATTGCTTTTATTGTATGCAAACGCACAAAATAATAATTATTATAAATAATTTACCAGATCAAATTTGTATTTTGTGCAGGTATTATTTATTTTAATATTAAAGTGAACTGATCTGTTAAAAATTAATGATAAGAAAAACAACTGTGTTTGTACGAACTTCTTGATTTGTTTACAGTGTTTTAATTCTTATAGAATTATTAAGTAATTTCTAAATTGCAATATTTTTCATATGTAAGTAACTACCCATTACCTGTTTAAAGGTAGAAATATTATAATTAACCAACGTACAAACAGTTGTATAGTCTTAACATTCAGATTAACAATAGTATATTGTTGTTAAATATTTAAATATCAATATGCATTAAAATAGTAATGTTAATAATACGAAATGAATTCACCAAACGTACATTTTTTTTGTTGAGTTACTCCAGTTTTGGATAAATTCTAGCATTTTTTTATTTTAAAATTATAAAAAGTGTGAATTAAATAATTTAATTTAAGGCTATTAGCTCACTATTTATTAATGATATAAAATGACACATTATTATTCCATTATCAAAAAAACGAATAACACACATCATTCACTTTAGATAAAGTGCGATTATTACTTGAAATCGCAACTGTGATTAACATTTTGAGTTATTATTTAATCGGGATATTTTGTCTTGGAATATTTTTGCGGAGATATTTTGATTTAGAGATATTTTGATTTAGATATTTTGTTGTAGAACCTAAGTTAAAATGGTTATTAGTACCAATGGCCAATGTCACCGAGGGTTTATATTAATAATAATAAAAAAAAAAATTTTTGATTATCTAATCTTATGAATATCCAACTTTTGGATATCGTATAATACACACAATAAGTAAAAACCAAGGAGTAAATAAATATGCAATAATTTTATTTTTAAATTATCGGATTTTAAGAAAAATATATTTTTAATTATTAGCTTATATCTGTATAATTTATGGTTTCTGCTGACTGTAATAAAATATGTCACTGTATAAATATTTTAATGCACTTAAGACTAAGTTTTTTGAAAGATCGTTTTAATTTTTTGAAAATGTGAGCGAGAAAAAGTGTATATACCAATAACTAATAAGAAACCGAGTAATCTATAATACACACAACACACTTACCGGAATTAGTGAGGTAAACAGTTTTCCTGGGTGGCTCTCTCTTTCGCCACTTGGCCCTCCGGTTTTGAAACCATACTTGAACTCGAGACTCGCTAAGCTTCAGATTCAAAGCTAATTCTTCTCTAGCGAACACGTCTGGATACGGAGCTCTCTCAAACGCTCGTTCTAACTCTTCCAATTGATGAGACGTGAACGTTGTTCTATATAAATGATAAAAGATAGTGGTATTAAAAATTAGTATTGTATAATATTATATATTATACAATAATTTATGATATGAAGTAGGAAACCATGTTATGATAGATCGTTTTATAATATTAAGTGATGGATAGGTACAATTATTTAAAAAAAAGAAAGAAATATTAAATTACATACATAATTATAACTAGGTATATTAATAATATTATTTAAAATGTTTTGAGGGTATGCTGACCTTGTCTTTTTCTTCTTTGTACCGTTGTTATCGGTATTTTTCGATTTAGAACTTGATTTCTTTGGCACTGGTTGTTCAGCGGGTAACCCTGCAAACAATACAAATGATTTATTGACGATTGCAAAAGAAAAAAACGAAAAATAATAAAACGCTGATAACCTGACGATAAAATGTCATTAAACATAGAACTTTTAAATATTTCATGTTTCAGTTGTTATTAATTTACACGAAAAAGTATATTTCATTATTTAAAAAGTAGTTAAAAATAATAATCTGAATCTTAATATTTTCATCTTATTTGATTATAAATTTATACTTTTTTTAACCATGTCATTTATTAATTATTATTAAATTATATAGCAAACATTTGTAAAGATTAGATTAATTATTCTTATTCCAATCAACCATTGATATAGGTATCTATTTATCTACTACAAGTAAATATATAACTATAAAAATATTTTATAATTTATGAGTACTTTATTACTATCTTAAAAACATAAAAACACATTATATTATTATCGTGTGATTATAATATATACCTGAAGACTGTTGACCGGTGGATGGCAATGAGTTCGAATCCATTTCCAATTTGATGGGATGCTTCTGTCCGTTGGTGTTCACAACAATGTCGGTCGGCTGCACTTGAACGGTGGATGTGACTGGCATCTGAAACAAGTCTTGCGGATCGCCAATCTGTACCTGTCTGTCCTGTTGCTGCTGCTGTTGCTGCATTTGGTCCTGAACGCTGTGGTGGTGTCGGTGCATATCCATATCCTGGAGTTGGTGGTGATGGTGGTGATGATGATGCTGCAAGTCCATGTGGTCAGGTACGGGCAGTGTATATCCCATCATATCACCAGGCTGCTGAAATGCCAACAGCGGCTGGTGCTGGTGGTGTCCGGACGGCGACCCCGGCTTCGTCTGATGATGGTATTCGTTGAACATCATCGACTCGTCAAACGCACCCTCGTCCATGATGTCAAGTAAAAACCCTTTGGTGGTTATTGTAATTGAGTTCGACGTATACGTTGTTTATAATTGTGGTTATCACGTTTGGTTTGCGTACACACGCACACGCGCGTGTCGCGATGATGAGATACGGCGGCGGCGGACTGTGAGCGGTGGTGGCGGTGGTGGCGGAGGGACAGTTAATTTCTGTTGATTGTCTACAATTGAAGCGGCGACGACGGACTGAATTATAGGATCTAATATTATTATATTAAATAAACTTCGTTTAAGGGCAATTTAAAAAAGTGAACCCGGTTTTAATAGTGGTCTGGCGTGCACGACTTGGAACATTCGTGTAGTCGTTGCTCCTCCGACGCGGGTGAGTATCTCGTTCGGTATCTTCGGAGACGCAATCGAAAAACGGACGGAAAAACGAAAACAAACAAATGCGAATCGCCGAAACGCCACGCTTGTAGTATATGACGTTTATTAATTATTAATATATTGTAATAAAATGTGTTCGCGCGGTGACAACTTAGGTATATTTAACGGCGACTGAGACGCGTGTGGCCGCTGCGGTGTACGTCGTGCTCGGACCGTGTGAAGTTCAAAGTAAAAACGTACCGTGTGCTCGATGTAAGTTTTCGCGTTCGACGGGACGTGCATGCGTATATGCATGTGTATGTGGGCTGCGACCAATAGGGGCTTTTGGGAGTGGTGGCGGGTCGACCAATGCGACGCGCGTACATAGGTTAGGTATATAGCTCGCGGGGACCGTAGCCGTCCCTTCGACTATATCAATCGCACGCACTCACACACACGCACACATACACACATACACACATACACACGTACACACGTACACACATACACTATTGTACAGTCACGATATTAATATTATAATAGTGTCACTGTGGCAATTGTAAATAATCCAGTTAAAAAGATATATAAACTTAATATTCACAATGTACCAAGCACGCGATAACACTGCGAAATAATAACAAATAATACTACATTTAACGTTGTTTACTACGACAATATCGTAAGATGAAATACTCTACGTATGATATATAATATAGAGGACATATAATTCCTTAGTGTATAGTCGCCGTCTATCAAACTGTTAGATTCCAACGTATATCAAAATCTCACTAGACATTGTGACTTCTATAGGTTATCGAATATTTGAGCTTAAATACAGTTTAACCCTATTACCAAACTAAAATAGAAGAATACTTTCAAAATAATATCAAAAGTCCTTGCTACAGTAAAATATTGTACATAACGAAGAAGTTACAGTAGTTTACTATTTATTTAGTTGCTATTTTATTATTTTATACTTAGCTATAATAATTATGTTATAATAAATTGTAACTTTATAAAATTATATTTTACAAAATAGTCAATAGACATGACATTGTCTTGAAAATATTTTCCTATTGAAATTTGGAAATTTAGCCTTTTAAATCATGATAATATTAACCTTGACGTATAAACATTTATATTTTATACACAGTGCAATTTGTTTTATAATATCACCCATTAGATGGGAACGGTACAAATGTAAGTAGGTACAGGTACTCTACAAATAATACGATTATCACGTCTTCTTAAGTATAATTTATATTCTCATGCTTGTTGTTTATGGATTCATTTATTTTTGGTGTTTTTAAACTATATTTATAATTTGAGTGTTATACTCATCTTTTGTATTTTAGGAAAATATGTTTCTCAATTTATTTATTTAAAAGGTATTTAAGTTATGTAATAGGTATATATATAACGTATACAAAAGTATTATTACTTATAGATTTCATAATTGTACGATTCATAACATACGTTATAATAATTTATTTCGATAATTTATAATATAACATAATATATTATTATGTTAGAAATTACAATTTACAAATAAATTTATTGAATAATTCTTTAAAAGGTATATTTTTATTCTTCTAATAATTTTTAACGTTTTCGAAAATATTTGTATATAATTTAAAATCACTGCAAAGTAAAACTATATATTTTTGTATCTTTATTATTTATTTATAAATTTGTTTTTTTTTTTAAAAACAATATACAATTTTAATTTTTTATTCTGAAACAAATAATTTTTCAAGTATTTCAGAATATTATACATTAATATTTTATAAATATATCTTTATATCTTTTATATTAACCGTAATTTTCTTGTATTATTAATTTTTTTTCTTGTAAAATTTAAATTAATTCAAAGTTAGTTGTTAATCTTTTATTATTAATATATATATATATATATAATATATATATATTGTTAATTATTATACTACTTGTAACACAATCTAATCAACTTCATGTAAATGTTTTACTATATCACGGTATCTGCATTTTATCTAAAATAAATACAACAATTTAATTTTCAACAAATATTTAAAGCTCAGATGATAAAAAAAGTAAATTTAGCAACGTACTTCTGATGACACTTTATTTCATTCACCTCAACTTTAAATACTGATAAGAAGTTATAATTAATTAACTACTCGTTTAAAAACTGTTTTTATAATATATTAAGAACCGGTTTCAGTGGGGTTATTGGTTAATACATAATATTATGAACGGAAAAGATTATATATATATTTTTTTAAATAAACAACGGTAATATTATGTATATCTAATATGAGTGTGAGATATATCGAGATATTTGTCGAGGAAACCCAATACTTTAATAGTCACTATGCGCGGTGGGGGGAGGTTAGAGAGTCGATCAGATAAGTAATAAGTATATTATGACATCCGCATTGCTTCCGGAAGTCAAACTAAACGACGGGGTGCAGCCACTAATCGCTAACAAAAGTGCCGAACATATTCGGTTCCGTTTCTAGATAATTTACCTCAAAATCGGCGTGTTTATCAAATTTGTTCAATGGATCATGCAGTGCAAGCAATTTTTTTAAGAATTTTGTATAAAACAGCCCCCCCCCCTCTGCAACGACCGTCCACACTCAGACGTTGCTCGGCCGTAACGACGTGCACCATATATTATAACCTGAGTAGCATTTATATATATACATCGTCGCATACATATAGACCTTTTAACACTGATGCGAAGGGTGATTAGCCTCGGAAATGCGGGACGATTATTACAGAAGCCCTTATTATTATTGTTATTATTTTTTTTCGTCGTCATGCACGTAATACACATACAGCGTATACAACATATTACTGTATGTACTCTGCGTGCAGTACCTATTCCTATATAATAATATATACGACTGACGCGATCGTCTCCGTGATAAACGTCTGTTCTCTAGTCGATTCCCATCACATTATATAAGTGGTAAAAATACAATATAATATTATTATTATTATGTATACATATTTCGACGAGTGTCCAAGCGAGATTAATGTGTACTATTATACATATTTTATACCCCTGTGGCGTTACACACCGTTTTGGAAAAGCGGGTAATTTAACACGCAAAAGTCACGGCCCCTCTCATCACACACTGTATATAACAGTACCTACTTATACGTGCGAGACCTGTGGTGGCGTTCGTCGCACCAATTGAGCACATTATCAGAGTATGCAATCTTTTCGTGTTACAAACGAAGCTGCAGCATGCAAAGGTATTGCTACAAGACCCGTGTTTATACGCATCTAAGCTTTGCATACTTACATAGTGATGTGCTTTCTATTTACGTTTCGAGCAATTGTTTTATCGGTCGTAATTATTATGTATCTACTATCATAATCATTTTTTAGATTATTTTTATTTCAATTATAAACCGACTTTTGATTCGTATTCTGAGAAAAATTATTTTTCTCATTATTTCTGTATAAACATTTTTTTATTTTAAATTTAACATGTATACGGATAGATAATATTTGCACACGCGATATCCCTAAATTGCTAATCTACACTACTACTCTAATCCACTTATCTTAATTCCTTACAGCAAATAATACCAAATTAAATCGGAAATATTTTCATTTAGTTTAATATAGTCAATACTCAATAGTCATTGACATTAATACCTACCAATTAACACTTACATTTTTGACGATAACCTGGTTTATAATACGTCTATAACGTAATATAATAAAAATTATTGCTTGGACCGCTTTTAGTAGTAGACTTAATTCTTATTAATATAGTTATTTCGACATAGTAACTTATATTGCTATACTAACAGGACGTTTCGTAATAATTTATCATAGATATGCACTCGCCTTGATTATATTACTTGAAATGAAAAAGTAGCTAATATGGATTAGAAAAAAATTAGCAATTACTTAAATCTAAAATGCATTTACCACAATTATCTACAGTATTTGCCAAATTAATTTTAAGAGAGACCGCATCATCATTTTCTAGAACTTGATTATTTTATAAAATAATATAGGTACTTACCTATAAATTATATTTTATTTTGAATATCATATACAGTCCTTTTTAAATATTTTTGTAGTTCTAAAATTGTTTAAGTATCTAAAAAGTGATCTTTATTTATTATACATACATTTTTTTTTTAAAGTTTTTGCTATTTATATTTAAATATTTTCTTTTCGAAAACAACCTGTAAAAATTAGTTAATACTCTTATCTAAAATGTGATATTTTTGTAAGAATAATAATTAAACCTCCAATTTATTAATGGCATTATAATCAATAATCCACTATAAAAATTACAGTTTGAAATAAAGTGGTTCCTTGGCGTGCGCAGGAATTTAGTATCAGGTGGGGGGGGGGGGGTTGTCAAAAATAAAAATGTATTATTTAATATTTTACATTATTTTTATGAACTAGTAATCCAAAATCTAGTTATGTTTGAAGACTAAAAAAAAGTCCACGGGGGACTAATATATCCCCCCTACGCACTTCACTGAAGTGATTTTAAGTTTAAATTCAAAAGTAAGTTTAAATTTCTTGCATATTGTAATAAACATATTATATTTTGAAGATACTTATATCTATACAATACAATACAATATAGTATTTAAATATAATATAGGAAAGCGTTTTGCCATTATGCAGTTTGGAAATAAACCATGACCTAACATCGTAAGTAACATGATACTGGATAACTAATGTAAACATAAATATATTATACACGTTTTGGGCAGTAACAAAAGTTAGCCTATTATCAATTAACCTTGAACTACAGCTGACTGTTAAATGTATAATTTATACATAGATCATAATTCATAATTATTTATATTATTATCTAGTAATAATTTCACTTTAATTTCGAGTATATCTCATTCAGCAAACATCATGCATTCATGCGTAATACTTCATTCGATATATTGCATATACAATGTACTTATAGATGTAATATAGATAAAGTACTGAATAACAACATTTTACTCATTAACAACATTGTGTTCAGTGTACATCGTCGTAGTACCTATACGTAATAAGTAATTACTAATAATTAAGGCTAGGATTTTGATGCAAAGGCATTATTTTTTTCTGGTGCTTTGAAACGTTGGTCCGTAAATATAAAATTTATTTTGGGCAATACTGATTATTTTAAAGTAATTTTTTTTTTTTTTGCTTTTTTGACGATTTCGGTGTATTTTCTTAATTTTTAAATCATTTTTCACAATTTATTCATAAAATAAACAAAAATTGTTGCAATTAACAAGAGACTTTCGGCAAACTGGCGACGGTAAAAATAATAAATTAAATAACACGACAAGTTATCATCGATAATAATTTTACTATATTATATGTATAGCTAGACCTCGATAAGTATTACTGAATTAGTAACCAATTAGTATATCTAGAACTAAACAAGTAACAAATACTATATAGGTAGTAATAAACCATATAAATAAACAATAAAAAATAGAAAAAATTTTCCAGTTTTTAAGCTGTATAATAAATGTAATTTAAATGCATTTTTTGAGTTTTTTAAATCGTTTTTTTCATTTTTTAAAGGACATTTTTGAGATTTTTTAGGGCATTAAAATCTCAACCTTACTAATAATATATAGTATAATAATAAATATGCACGAATTGTGATATGAACAACACAAACTAAAAATATTTAAATAGGTATATGATGCTACAGATAGTGTTAAATACTTTAATGTAATAGGTGTGTAAAAATTGTTTAAACATAAATTATTATTTTATTTTTTATATAAATATTACGGATAGTATGATACATTGTTGAATCCACGAATATCTATCTAATTTACTGGTATTTTTGGACAACAACTTATTAAAATATTATTTTGCGTGGGCATGTATATATTATTATACCTACCCTGAGTTATAAATAAGAATATAAATATTAAAACAGGTTTCACGAATATTACGATTTATGTTTGCTTCGTGTAATGTTAAAAAAAAAAATAACAATTATTTTCGACAAACTAGTATATTATACCGATTCAATTATATTATAATAAAATATAGTACTATACTATTATATGGTATACTATATATATTAAATACGCAGTGATAATCTCAGTTAGTGAACGTTTCCCAAAAGCGGACTACCTTCCAATTGTGGACACTCTTTAAATAAACTTGAGAAGGCCTATCTGTATGAATGTCTCACAAAAATCTAATTGAGAAAAATTATTCTAGATCCTTTGTTGGGCACCGGGTAATAAATACTTTTAAATTGTAATTACAAATAAAGGACGCACAATTTTGTCACTAAATAAACTTTATTTTTATTATTTTAAAATTTAGTTAAAATTTAGTTAAGTAAATAATAATATGGATTACTGTACCATACTATTATTTTCAACTTAATAAAATAATAAAATTTAAATGTTCATTAATTAAACAAATAAATTAATAAAAAAATATCCCAGTTAATATTTTAATATTTCCCAGAAGATTTTGAATACTGAAAACAAAATTTTTCATTTTTATTTTCTGTCCTGTTTGGTTTTTAATAATTGTTTGTGTCATACATTACTATAACTCTGTCGGTATAAGTTAATTTATTTTTTAATATACTCGTATTTCAATACTCAAATACATTATATTATGTATGACTATACGGTTAAATTAATTTAAAAATCACGAAATCACGGTCTAGTAATGAAACTTCGTATAATATAGTTTATGACGATAATACACGTACTGGCACATATTATTTTCACACGAATATAAATATTGTATTGTGCACTTTTAGATGAGCGGAGAGGTGATGATACAATTTTTTGTGTTTTATGTGTGAATACACACAATTTATAATAGAAAAAAATACTTCGATTTTCAACTTCAGTCATCATTATATTTTTTGATATGAAAGTGATTTAGTTGTTTCTTTTGGGAGGTTAAAATTCAAAATCATATGATGAAGTGCACTTGAAACCTACTATACGTACCTACATCAGAGTGGTTACTGGTTACCTACTTCCCCTTTTTTTTAGTTTATCTTAAAATGTAATATTTTTCACTACCTATAAAAAGTCTTAATAACAGTTTAATAAAATAATAAACCGTATTAACATGGTTCCTTAAAATATGTGTGCTCCGGGACGTTCCCTCTAACAACCCCTTAATTCGGACATGAAGTTATATATTTCCATTTGAGGTATTTTGTTGCGTGGGAAATATTTCACTGTATGTAAATGTTAATCATCGTATGACAAATATGAATATCGTGAAATCGTTTGCAGTTGAATATTATATAATATTAGTACGAGTGGTGACTGAACAACTGTTTAGTTTTTAGTCTGAGAAAAAACAAAGACGATATTTAACTTACGATCATCTCAGAAAACGATAACATTATATCTAGGGTCAAAGTCACTATAAATGTCATGATGTGATCGCGAGGCAGTGTGCCTCTGATGGTGGTGGTGTGAAGGGTGGTTCGGGTGGGTCGTAATATCACACGCACTTGAAATCGTCAAAATTACTATTGTAATAATAATATGTACAGATATTACACGCGTATATACAATATATACACATTTATAGTGTTCGTCGTCGGGTCACAGTCAGGTTTGCATCGGGTGCTGCTATGCGGGTGAGGGCGCAGCGCAGAAGGGCTCGTGCGCGCGGGCAAAGGGATTTCGGCACGCGACCCGGCAGCGGCGACGGCCCTCATGTCGAGCATATGGTTTCACATGGTGGCCGAGTCCCGTTCGTTGTTTGTATAATATGATATTATTTTTTCTTCCCATATAGACAAAAATTATGTATATATATATAAACTATATATACTTTGAGGTTTACGCTTTTATATATGTATATATATTATATATAGAACATTAGCATTTCATATAATACGTGTAATTCCCACGGTGACGACCTGCCGCGGTCGTCGCTTGGATTCGGTGGTACCGTACTACCTATACACTTTTGCTGTAGCAGACGGGTATACTATATTATATTGTTGTTATTATATAACGATTTACTATATATATATATATATCTTTTAATAACATAATATGTCTACCTATTATTTTAAATTGTATCATTGTATTTATTAGTACTTATACAGGTATTATATCTGATCTATTTATGTATAATGTTAGTACGGTACTTATAAAATTTGACATATTAGGGGAGAAAGATTACATTTGTTCGTAAATAAAGATCATAATACGGATCTGATCTCAATTGTCTGATCAATTGTTTGAATTTATTTTTTTTGATAGTATATTATACTTATTTAGGTAATATGAATTTGATAGTTGTATCATTAAAAAATAAATAAAAATAAAATTATGAATAAAAACCAAGGACAAATTTCCGAAGAAAGATATTCCCTTTATATAAACTGCAGACGTCCTACAAATATATTAAATAATTAGGTATAACTATTTTGTTTTGTTGAAGGACTGCAGCATGATTGTGCGGTAGAATTATTTATAATCTCAAATTGTCGTGTATTATAATTGCGATGAGCGTTAAATCGACTACTGTAAAATATATTGGACCTCACGAGAATACTATATTATTTTTATAAATATAACAATATACACGTAGTATCACGGATTTAAAAAATTACGAAAATGTTGTTAAAAAGGAACATATTATATACTATGTAACCAAGCTGTTAAATCTAATAACTTATTTAAGTTACAACAGTAAAACTAAGAAAACATAATATTATATTTAAATTTTTTTGGAACAAATTTATAAACTTTTGAGTTTCAACCTAACGAAACATGAGCCGGTAATCTATATAATATATAAAACATTGGTGCGATAATTATAATCAATATGATATTATCTCTGACTACAGATAGTTGTTACTGCAGTTGTCTTAATTGAAATGTTTACTCCGATGTTTAAACGTTGCATACTTTTATATATTAGGTAGTATGTATAATTATAAGTATTACATATGCATATTATAATATTTTGCTGAGTGCTGAATATATAATCATCGTTAAGTATTAATTATTTTACGGGCTGTAAGCCTGTTAATTAGGATATGAGATGGATAAAGTGTTGATTAATTGTATCAAATTCCTATATTTCCTATAAGTACAGAATTAAATATGGTTATCATCAATATTATTTAATTTTTAAAATATGAAAACAATTAATGTTCACAATAATCAACTATAATGTTAACGATTAAATGTAATCATTGTAGACTTTACTTTAATATCCTTACGTTTGAACAAATACAAAATACACAATGCAATTTATCATTATTTTAAATTTCAAATATCGAATCTATATTATATTAGGTGTAAATAAATAGTATATGATATTTCGTTAAGCATAAATAAGCATAATTTTTAAGATAACATAATATTATATTTTGTGCCAACTATATTAATATGATACGTATTATGTAAAGTTAATTTATTGACTTAAATGATTAAATATCTTGTTTTACGTTTATTATTGTTTACTTTGTAAATTATAATACAAGCACCATATATGTATACTACCCATATGTTTAAACAATATATAGATATAAATATATAATACATACTGTAAACATAACATATACATTACATATTATTCAATATTTATATACTATAATTTTTATGACATTTATTTTCTATAAAAGTACTATATTATTTATTTTTACATTATTTAATTAAAAAAATAGTTTTAGTTTACAATACATTTTGAATTTTCATTTAAATTTTTGTTTTAAAAAATATATTTTAAAAATTACGGTAGAAAGTAATAAATTTTAATATACCTATATATACTTAAGAAAAATATTTCTAAACTAATTGTCTGTATATATGTATGTATAATACATTATGTCATATATAGGTATGTGTTTGCATATTATGTTATATGTATAATACCTATGCGTAATACACTGGGTCACCATACTTGTAGTAAAAATTTAATTTGTTGCATTTAAAAGATAATGGTTCTTGCCTTAAAAAAAAAAAAAAATATAGATCCACGATTAAGTTATTGAAGAGTTCCGTACAACAACGATATAATTAATTTTTTTTGAAAAAGAAATTTTGAAATTAAAAAAAAAAAATACGAGTATATCTGTACAAAAACGAAACACATCTGACCATTCTTAAAATTATTATAAATAAATTATACGTTCCATTAGTATTTAAGTTGGGTATGTGTTATTAAAATGTATTGTACCTATTTAGGTACTAGATTAACTTTTGCACACCATAACAATAATCTCCCTATAAAAAATTGTGATTATATTTCAAGGTTTCCAACATTGTATTAATGTTTTAAAGTCTTAAAAATATAATATAGTATGTATAAGTAGTAAGTACTAATCCCAAAATTGTATATTTTAAAGAATGTAATATTATTATGTATGACATTTAATAAAAAAAAAAAAACGTAAACATTTTTAGATGAGTTCTCAAATATGTTGAATTTCAACTTTTTTCTGTTTTATTTTATTATGATATATTTTTTTTTGTTTTGCTTATGTTACAAACCATATTTCATTTGGATTGGTATTGTGAAGGACATTATGTTTATTTGGTTTCATAAATACACATTTTTGAATGTTAATAAGTGATTTCAAAAAAGAAAGATGATTAAATTATTTATCAATAAACAACTTGACAAGAAATTAGTATAAATGTAGAACAATAATTATTAGATATAATACAAACTGAATAAATTACGTTAATTACGTAAATACGTTAATAGTATTAATATTAATATTTATTTAATTTTTACATTAATAATTACATTTTGGTCGAAAAAATATTCAACTTTAGTCTATGACTATGAACTGATGTCGGGAATAAGAATAGTCAAGACTTTATTACCTAGATCTATTTATATGTTTTATTTTCTTCCTATTTCAAATAAAAGTGCCCAACTTTAAATATTTATACAGCTAAATACTTTTGCTACAAATTTGAGTGTTTTAATCCCATTAATTTGGTATAATGTTGGTGAACTCATTATTGCACATTATAATATTCTATATGGGTACTTATAAATTAGTAATATAATATTTCAGATTAGAAATTATAGCTGATGAATTACAGTAGTTTCGTATAAATTAAAAAAATTACATACAAATTAAAGTTTAAATTTAAATTTAAATTCTTTTTCTTCTAATTAACTATTTAAGGAGCATATTTAATTACTTCACATATTATACTATGTATTGTACAGTATATTTTGTAGAAAATATTTGTATGATAATATATTAATAAAATATCTGTGGTGTAAGATTATGATTAGAAAAAATACTCGTAATTCATACATTAAAACTGTTTATTAAAGTATAGTATTAATCTGTTATAAATTTATAATGATTGAGATTTTGATTACAATAACTTCTCTTATACTGTTTGTTAGTTTCTTTTATTTTGCTTAACTATTGTATTTGTATCTAACTAATGTTATTAATATTTATTGGAAATTATTACTTTTTTTTTAGAAATATCTTATATTTAAATAACAAATATAAGTTATATGGCAAGTGTTCATACAAATAATAATATGTGATAACAATGCTCGTTTATGCTACTATTATAGTATGTATTTTCGTAATTGTAAATGAGATATGCGTCAAAATGTAAAATATAACATAAAATTAAGAATAAATTATAATACTCAAATTTCAAATTGGAGTCGGCATGGGTTAACCTTAATAGATTGAATTGAAACTTTTTGTAGTTCATTTTTTTTATACATATACACAAATTAAGTAGGTGAGACTAGAGAAATATTAAAATTGATAAATAAGGGACACCCTAATTGTATATAGTAAATATTGATTTAAAGCCTAAGTAAAAATTCCCTTACCTAAATAACCTAACCTTTCATAAAAAAAATTTAGGTTACGCTCGGTTTGTGATAACTGATAAATTACTCTACAATACTACTTTATAAATAACATAACAAATAAATATTGTGTATTATTATTAATTATAATATATTTTTGAAGTAATATAATTCTTCCAGTTCTCTTTCATTCTATTCAAAATATTTAAAATACTGCACAGCATATTGTTAGACTTAGTTATGAATATATAAATGGATTTGTATTTATAAGAATGTGTAGGTAATATTTTAAAGTATTTTTATTTTTAAAATAGTATAGTGACAAGTGGCAATTTATGTAATAATATTTTTATTTCTATAAATAACATTTATTTATTGATTTCTGTATAAAATTAATTAACAGTGATGCAATTTTACATTCAATTTAGGTATAGAAACTTAAGTTTAAAATTCAAATTCAAAAATGTATTTTAGGTTCAATTTAAAAAAATAGAAATTGTATACAAAAAAATAAATTTTATTAAATACCCCTACTATGATGTTTTAGTGTTTTATAACTACAGACTATAGTACCGACATAACTGAATGTAATAATTATTAATTTTGTTTATGTGTTTAAATCGTTACAATTTATTATTCAAATATTTGGGATTTTATATAAATACAGCTTTTAAATCGATCTGACAAAAATCTATTTTGGTATCAAAGATTTACATAATGTCCTGTAAATAATAAAATTATTAATTAATCACTTAAATCAAATTAAATTTTGAACGAATAAAAAAAAATGAACAAGTGAGTACCTCTCTGTTATACATTAAATAGGTATCGAGTGGGTTACTAGGTATAATGGATGTATTAAATTCGAATCCAACGATATATCATTGTACATACGAAACACGATTTTAAGCGAAGACAGTATATTAGCTTATATTATAATATTATAATTATGAATACCTATGTATCTTCAATATTTTTACAGATATAAAAAAAATTTATAATATGGAATATATAAATTACATTGAACTTAATCCTTGTATCGTATTAAATTTTGACTAAAAAAATAATTTTTTATGAACATTTATAGGAAAAAATATATATTTTATGTCTATATATAGCTTAAAAAGAGTCACAATATTTTGAAAATTATATCATATATAGAAAATGATACTATAAATATTTCAAGTATCTACCTACAAGTAATTTATAAATATATTAATATTTATAAATGTCGAAAAAAATTGTTTTACTGTGTCAAAATACTTGACAATTTAATAAAAAGTTTCTTATGAGTAAGTCTTGTGGTGGTTTAAAAATTATAAAAATACATAAGTACAATTTTATTTATTAGCGTTTGAAGTTCAAATTGACAAAAATTCATCAAAACTATGGATATTTGCAAGTTATTTTGTTATTCTAAGATGTATAAAAAATGTTCTATGTGTAGCTAAGAATTGAAAATTGAATACAAGGATTACCATAAGTTTGGTTTACAATAATTATAAAAGAAGTTAAGTGTGGGCCAATTAAAAAAATTTTTCTTAAGTTAAAATTTTTACGAAATCAAAAATGTATGCGTAAAATAACGATTTATTATCAAATAATTTCAGATTTTTGTTATAGTTAAAAATTACTGGTCGTAAAAATTTGAAACATACACCAACTTTTTCACCACCTAATGGAAAATATATATCTTTGTTCAGAATCGTATTTCCTGTACAATGATAATTACCTATCATTGTATTCAAATTAAACACACCCATTATAGTGACCTAACTCTATATCCGAGGTCCACTCGATACCTACATTACAGCAAAGCGTTACTCACTTGACTACCTTTTTTTATTTTTTATTTTTCAAATTATTAAAAAGATAGTGTGATTTTTTTACTTTTAATGCAACAGATATCCAATTTTACACTATGCTTAAGTGGAAAATCAAAGCATTTTAATTACCCTAACAAGTGACAAACACACCAAAAAACATAACCACTGTAAAATCAATACTTCCATCGACCGACCTCAAAACTTAAAAATACGTATAAATTACGGTCATCAGGTATAAGGTTAAAACGGATATTTGGTTATAAAGATTGAAATTCATTTAAATTTCATGTTATAAGTTATCACAAGGACGTATAGGTACCTAAGTATAGATACATAATAATTATTAATACATTATGATTTTTCACAAGTAAAATATATTAAACGTATAATATAACGTATACCTAAATCATAAAAACTTAGTCCACCTAAATGTTGTGATCGTAAATTTCAACTAATTATCCTTCAGCCATATATATATTTTTACAGCGTTATTTATGGTTATAAAGATAACAATAAAAATGTTTGTAATTATGTGTCACATAATAATACTATTAAGTAATAACATTTTTCGATTTAATGATAAAACTGTATGCGAAGTAAGTATATATTATTATATTATGATCGTATAACATTACATCATTTAATGTATATTGTATATAATACGTTTATTTTACATCGTATCCGTACAATTTGTGACACTCAAGTAGTTAAGTCGAAAAAAGCACGCACGCACAAATGAAAACGACCGATTTCAATTCTTTATGAGTTAACGTGACGGTAGATTTAACGGTTCCGTTCCTTAGACGAACAAAAAAGTGCATTATTTTTCCTTTAAAAAAAAATAATAATAATAACAAAACAAAAAAAAAAATACCCGCACAGTATCACATCACCAGCGTGTATACGACGGGGTCGCTGGCGCATTTTTCAATTGAAATCAATTAAGTTTAATTAAAGCCAATAAAAATTCTCCGGTCCGTTCCCTGTGGGATGTCTGCATCTCAACACCAACACATTATATTGTCACATGGTTCTTTTCCTTTCCATTTTTTATTTTTAAATATTTTTCCATCAATTTCGTCTACCTATACATAATGGTTACACATGAATATTATTTACTTCACACCATTTATAATATTTAGTTTGTATAGTACTGATATTTGACGTCATCAAATTTAAGCACTCGAAAAAATTATTTATTAAATTTAATGGTTATTCTAGATTACGGTTATTTTAAGTTTTATAGCACTTACAATTTATCAATGATTATCTGTAACTATATTTATCATAATCTCATATACATGATATATTTTTTCGTTTATTTGACAGGTAAATAGATAACTTTTATAAGAAACAATATTTTATTTATAACTTTATTTTAAATATGCATAAAAATATATTACTTATTAGTTATTAAGACTTATTAGTCTTATTAAGAAACATGTAGCTGTTGTGGACTTTTTACTTACATAGGATACCTGGAGTTTACTTTATTACCATTTAGTAATATTTATTGAGTATACTTTTTTTTGCACGCATATAACATTGAATCAAGAAGTTAAAAACTCCATATGAAAATTTCACTAAAACTTTTTAAATAAATTATCTAACACCGTATAAATATGTTTAATTTATTGTTAAAAATATTTACAATTATTATTACTTGGTATCTATTAAAACTAAATATTATATTTATATTGTAAGTATAAAAGTGTGAAATAATTAATTATTTTTTATAGAAAATTTGTATAATAATTAATTATATTGTACTAAAATTAAAAAATTAAATCATTTGATATATTATTGTACAACTTTTTGTAATAGATACATGGTATCATATTAAAATGATTTTAAGGGGTTCATATAGACAATTTTGATACAGCATGATTATAAAAAATGAATAATAATTTCAAGGTGTTGATTTAATAAAAATGTATATAGACTTTTTTTTTGTTTTAAAGTTAATTTATTGCGTCAATATAAATTATATTGAAATTCCAATAATAACAATGATATTGTATAATATCAAGTATAATATTATACTTATATATTTGATATTATGCCATAAGCAACATATACGATTTGTATAAGACATTAGCATGCTATTTATTTAATTTTGGTAGTTAAACAAATTTAAAAATGTTATTGTGTAAAAATCTTATATAGTATAAGATATTAATTAAATATTTATTTTATTAAGTTTTCATAAATTAGTCTTTACTCTTTACTCTTTAGTGATCCCAACGGAAATATGCGTAATTGTGTATACTATAATACATTGTTGTGTGTAAATACTAAATAGCTAACACTATCAACGCATACAAACTGAGAGAATGAATTTAAACCGAATTAATTTGAAAGAAAAATTAAGTATTAGATAATATTATATCTAAGCTAATGACACCCTAACCTAAAATATCATGTTGATTGTTGAAAATAATTAGTCAACAATGTAATATTATATTAAAAACATAATATTATGAAACTTTCCCTTGATATTATTCCTAATATTACATATTTTTGATCCTCTTGAATTGAAAAACAGCAGTAACTACATATAACAATATAATACGTAAATAAATTAGTCTGTTTTCGACATAGACTAAGTATTATTTTGTAGTTTGACATTGTCGTATGAACATGAATTTCGATGATGTTTTATTGTTTTGTAAATAATTAATATTCGAGCAAGCCAGTTATTTATGTATCATGGAAAATAAAATACAGAATTGTCGTTTAAATTTAAAAATCGAAGTAACCAATAAAATAATGTAATACCCAATTTGAGATGAACTTTATTAATCTAATATAATGTTGGTTTACGCTTACCTATCTGTTGTTATGTGATAATCGCTAGTATTACAATGTTTTTATACTTCAATTTATTATGACAAACAATTTATAATAATTTGAAGTTTCTTTTAATAAAAATGATAAAAATAATAGTTTATATTTTATAAATAGGTATATATATTCCGATATTCGTAAATATAATATACACACACAAATGGGATTTAAGGAAAAAACAAGATATTATGAAAATATAAAATATATATATATATATATTTATCGATGTCTGGTGTCTATATGATATGCATATTGTATATACACACATAATAATATGGAATATATAATATACATACATATAAATATAAATATATATATATAGTAATTATAAATGTACAATTCGTTAGGAATAAATAATTTTCATTAATTTTACAAAACAGATACGAACAAAAAAAACTTACAAAAATACTGAGTTGGTATACACGAAAATGATGTACATTTGGCCTACATATACGATAACATTAATATTTATTGTTCGAAATAAAAACCACATATATATAAAAAAAAATTCTCTTAAATTATATATTATAAAATAAAATAATGGAATGTTACTATTTTAAATATAATGAGAAAATATATAAAGATAATTCATTTTAAAAATCACAGTCAAAATTATTGCAGGAATGACGTATATAAGTATTTATTAACAAATTGAGATACATTTAATTTATGAATATAAAATGTTAAATTTGTAATAAAACGAAAATATATATATACTATATACATTTTCAGTAGAAAAGTGTTAATTTAAAACGATATTCTTATTTATAATACTGTAAACGTGTAGTTAAAATTTGTCATGTAATAGAACATTTTATTATAATGTCATGATTATTATTGTGTATGGCACAAGAAATAGATATTATTATAAAATTTAAATTGTTCCTATTGCTATTTGGCAAGTATTCAATTAATATGAATGAAAAACTTCATCGTCATCGTATGGAATTAAAAATAACAATAATATTACTTTAGTACAAATATTTCTACGGGTTTTAAATAATAATACAAATAATAATATTAATATTAATAATAATAAAAATAATAATAAGAAAAAAAAAATAAGAAAAAAACATTTTAGCTATCTAAATAATACTTACGTTTCTAATTTGTTTAATTCAATTAAGTATTAAAGGCCTAAAATGCTTAAAACAATTAAGTAACACGAATAAATTACCTAGTTTTATTTTAAATTTTATTTTGCTTTCGTACATACACATACATAATATATAATTAATATGATAACTTAATAATTGAAGTCTGGTGTCTAGGTAATCTATAGGAATACCTATAACACGCATATTAAAACGAATACAACATAAAAACTAAAAAATTTTATAACAACAAAATAATAATAATAATATAATATATATATTTTATAATACACAAAAAACGTGACTAAATAATATTACATAAATATCGTTTCGCAACATTATTATAGCTGCAACGTGTTCATTTCTATCACAGGCCTCAGGACGGAATAGTACACGATAATTTTATTTTATAAATATAGATCAAATATTTATAAACCTATCTATGTATTGAAATATACGTAATATGCTATGTATAAATGTGTGTGATATAATATTATTTGTTTAAAAAAATGTAAATCTTATTGTAACATAGAAAAATATTATATCATGTACACGGTGTATATAAACTTAAAAATTATAATAAAAAAAAAGTTACACGTAAAAAAAAACAATACTCTTGAATATTTTGATTCGTAAAGCGATTAACATTACATTAATATTATTCTTTAATGAGGTTAACTTATTAATCATCACATTAGAAACGATTTCTCCGGGTGGAGAAAAAGATTGGCCGAGTCGTCGAAATAAAGCTAGCGTGTGTAGTAGGTATGTACTATGTACGGTACACATACACACACACGACGTTCGCCTTTATTTACGTATAATAATCATAATAATAAAACTATTATTTATAATGTTTAGCACGCAGTGCGCACAAAACGGATATGAGTACGACACCGCGGATGACGAAAACATCTGGTTTTATTTTTCGTACGTTTTCGGCGAGTTTTCAGGAAGCCGTAGGAATGATAGGTCAGAGGTCAATGGTGTTGGTGGTTTCGGACGTTGGTATATTGGTATAATATGATTGGTGGTAAATGGTGGTAGTGTCGTTTGATGAGTGTAGTGGTGGCAATGGTGATGACGGTGACTCGGTGGTGATAATCGGCCACAGTCCGGGCTATCTGGACGTGGACCTTCGGCCGCCCCCGCCACTGCCTTTGACGGATTGCGTGACGGACGACAACGATTGTGCCGGTTTGGCAGGCGTGGTGTGCGTGTGCTGATGCTTGGCAAGGTGAGCTTTTTGCCGGAAGCTCTTGCCGCACACGGTGCACATGAACGGCTTTTCGCCGGTGTGGGTGCGTATGTGAACGTTCACCGAGTACTTGTCTTTGAAGCCTTTACTGCATATGTGACAGTGGTGCAGCGACCGTTCTTTCTTAGCGGGTGGGTGACCGGCCGGCTGGTCGTCACCAGACACCGAGGCCGACCCTCCGCCGCCACCAGAACCACTGATCGACGTTCCGGTACCGCCGCCGGCCGACTGTTTCGTCTTGCCGTTAGTGTGGTGTGAACGACGGTTGTATTTCTTAGCCGGTCGGACGGGTGGGGACGACGAAGACGACGTGGACACCTGTTCGAGTTCCCGGTGGTCCAGCACCACCGTGGCCGGGATTTGCGAAATGTTCGCAACCTGTGTTACACAAACAGAATATAACAACTTATTATTATTGTCGCCATTATAAAATAGGTAATATATGTGCTTGGTGACCATTGTGGTTGTGTGTTTAAGACACTGGAAACAGACATGAGATATTAGGTATATACAAGTACTATAATATACTTCAAAATTTATATTAAAATAAATTTCCAATTATTATGTAAATGGCCAATATAAAATATATATACAATTTAAAAATGTTTAGTTTGAAACAAAAATAAACAGATAACAATCACGTAAAAACTATTTGTTGAAATAATTTATGTAAAATTAACTTTTTATACTTAAATATTATAATATATTGGTGTTAACGCCAAATCCACCAGTTTTCACTGAATATCTAGTAAAAAATTTACTTAAAAAAATATTTATATGTTGGTACATGTATTTAGGTATATAATATATTATTGTATATACATTTATTTAAATTAACATAAATATTATGTCTGAAAAATGTAAAGATAGATTAAATGCAAAATAAAATTTTTATTTTTTGAATGTTTTTATTCTTCATTTTTAAAATATACGATTCGTAAATGAGAGCTAAAAAATTATTACGAACCACAATGGATATACGTGAAAAATTGTTGATTTCTCGATTAAATTTGTATTTTAAATATTTAGAACTCAAAATGAAATGAAATTAAATGCAAATTCGATAAATTTACTTTTCTGAAAATAATAATAATTAACAGTGATTTGGGTAAGTATATATGTAACTGGCTAAAATGTTTACATGAGCTGTAGATGAGTCAGGGTAAGTATAGATATAATAATTAGTTTGCGGCCATAAAAGAATTATAAAATGTTTTGATTCCCGAGTAATTTTAAAAGATATTTCATTATTATCATCTTCATTTACAAATCGTATTAAAAAAATTTATACCAGAGTATTAAAGTGTTAAATCTTAATTCTTAAATCACATTTGAGTGGTATTAACGGTCAATAATGACACCAGACTTCTCGAGTAGACTACTGATTAATTTATTATGTTTAATTATAACCTACTATTGTGCATAGATTATTATATAGTATTGTTTTCATGTGGTACTTAAGTTTAACTTTTAATTTCAGTTAGTTTATAATATTATAGTTTTATCTTTTTCAGTATTAAGAATTTAAGAAAATAAAACAAAAAATTATATTGGCATAAATAAATACTGCAATGCACTTATTTTAGTTCTTTATGAATACTCGTACATTTTCTTTCTGTTAATAATAGCTATTTGCGACCAATTATGGCTTTTGATTAAAATCAACATAATTTTGAAGCAGTAATTTTTCGAATATTTGATGAATAATTATAATGAAGCATTAATGTAGGTGATTAAATCTCCATAAGGCGGCTCTATATAAGTAATGTTACTATTACATGTACGATGTACATGCTTTATCGATATACATTATATATGTACATTGAATGTACTTTATTTTAAAACCAGCTCACCGCAGGATCATTTATGATTTCACAAAACGTTTAATGCCAACTGGTTTAAAACAATATTATGTCAGTTAACGCACGGTATAACAACTGCACCTAGTAGGTAACTATTATATATTAATATAATTACGTAATAAATATGATTGATATTTGTTTAGTAAATGATGGAGATCGATGGCTTCTAAAATCTAAATTCTAAAGTGCATAATTATTCGATTTAAGAAGGGGTTAAAGATCTTCTAGATTTTCTTGCAAATAAACTGGATATGTATTTGAGTAAATATAGTTTTATAGCTATTTTTTTTTTTTACTTAATCAATGTAAACAGATCGTTTGGAACACGAAAAGACGTTTGGAAAGTAGTTTATACATTTTGAAAATGCATGCGAATAATTTATTTATAAAAAAAAACAGTCGATATAAGAAAGTATGTATTGTGATAGAAATCTACAGCCAAAAGGATTTAGTCATTCGTGGTGCTATACGCTCATAAAAATATGTATAAAATAATAAACGTCCATGTGGTAATATTGGATTCTAGCGAAAATCCCAAAGTCATTTGATATATATCTATATAATATGTTTATTTTATATTATGATAGTTGTTTAAACGGGTGGACATTTTATGTGATGGACAAAAAAAGACATATTTACCTCTGCGGCGATGAAGGATACGAACCCCTGACTAGTGGGGCAGTACTGCTGGAACGACTGAGACATGTCGCTGTCCAGGCCATCGATGTATTGGAAGTCAAAGTCTGGCAAGAGGAGATCATCGACGTTCTGCGCTGAGGCCCCGTCGCCGGCCACCAGTAGCGACATTGACGGCATGTCGTCGTCGATCATGACGATTGTGTTGCCGTTGATGCCGTTGCTGCAGTTGCTAGTCGTTGCTAGCACATCTTGCATATCCACGGTGGATGTCGACGGGTACGACGCGACATCTTGCATGGACTGTGGTCCAGGCGACGAGTTTTGGCTGTCTGATGCGGTGGACACCGATGGCTTGACGTCCTTATCGCCGTACCTGAGCACAAGGATCACAAACATGTTAAGTTACCGTTTATAAAATGTATTTAATTTAAGTCATATACACAATTTCGTAATAATCATGATTTATTATAAATAAAAATAAATAAATACCTCAAAACTATACCAGCATATTATAATAGTACATGACTAAAAAAATAAAAATATCTGAATTTAACTCGCCGTTAACTTATACTATACGTGCTTAATATGCAACTAAAGCATATACTTGTCGGTAGAGTGTCATGATTAATATTATTGGTTTCAAATTATTGTTCTAGTCGCAAAGTAAATTATAACTTATAAAAATGTATTTCATGAAAAGTATACAGTTTAAAATTTAAATTAGGTAAATATTTTTTAGTTCAATTTATTGAAAATTTTTATTTTTATTTTGTTTATAATTTTGATGCATTTCTGGTAATTAAAAATTTAAGTATTCAATTTTAGTGCTTTGTTTCACATTACTATAAAAGATATAAATATGAAATTTATATTAATATATTGTGAATTTAAGCTATATCTACGTATATTATAATATATATTACATATATCGTATGGTTTTACCTCTGGTGGTGGTTATGATTGGTTTTGCCCAGCAATGCGTTCCGGAGAAGTTCATCGCCTGTATACTCTGCAGATTCTTGTTTGATGTACTCCTGCAGCGGTTCTGTTTGTTTGATGTACTCCGTCAACGGTTCCTGTTTGATGTACTCCCTCAAAGATTCCTGTTTGATGTACCTGCCAGTGCCCACCGGGTCTGTGGACTCGGCGCCGTTCATCGACAACAGTGTCTCGTCGAAGTTGCTCACCGCGTTGGTATCCTGGTGGTGTTCGGTTAGAGCAGGCATGCACCACAGTGGTTCGCCGACACCACCGTCTGAATTGTTCACCACCTCCACCGTATAGATGGCTCCGTCTGTGTTTAACGTCCTCCATTGGTCCACTATGTCTGACTTGTCAGCGAACGAGCTAGGCGCGCAGTCCAAGTCAAAGCCGTGGTCGCCACTAATAATTGTCTCGAAACTATTGTTATTATTGTTATTGTTGTTGCTGTTGTTATTGTTGTTGTTAGCGAATGTAAATTCGTTGTTGTTCCTCTCTGCACATGTGGACAAACACCATTTATTTAGATTTAAATTCGATTTTTAAGAACATCTTTATACACAATACTATTTATTTATACCGTCAGGTGTTATATTTAAGTAATATCAAACGTACATTTTAATATAATATTACACTTTGATAAAACATATTATACTACTACACAATAATTATGTCACGTGTCTATTATTTTATAAATCTACAGAAAACAGTGTATCCTTAAGATCTGATAAATTATTTAAATTCTTTTGTTAATATTAATTTGACATAATAATAATGCCCACCTGACAGAGAAGGGTCGTTCAGCAAATGATCCACTGACGTGTTGATCCGATGTGATCCGTCGTGAAGGGTCTCCAGGTGGAGCCCAAGCTCCATTAGTCGGAGGCTGTCTCGGTTACCCGTGTCCGGGCCGTTATCTCCCGAATACAGTGCAGTCTTAAGGTAATCGGTGGACGCAACGTCCATAATATTGCGAAATCGGATTTTTGTTCAAACGGTATTCCACCTATGGGTTGTGCACCCAATCACATCATTTTCAACACTGAAGCACGCATGTCCAAACTAACGTACGAACAACTGTCGTATGCAAACAAGATACGAGACGGTGAAAATTCAATCTGAAAAACACACATATAATATTATTATTGTAAAATTTTAAATTAATGATTGAATCAATACACTATGTAGTACATGGAATACAGTAGAGTAAATGTCAGCACTTAACGAACGTGATTTTACTAAGAACTAAGGAAAACTAAGTATAATTTTATATGATACAAGTTAAACGTTTGATTTAACAAAATCGGTATTCACGCAATCAAGTTTAATTTGAATTTAAGTTTAGGTCTATTTTACTTCTCGTAAACATCGATTTCTATAATAATATATTACGGTTATATATTTATTATACTCTTCGTTACTGGGTTAAAGCGTCTATATTCGCTATATTTTAATACTATATTAAATTATACGGTTGAATTTGTAGGTTAAATATGTCTTGATGTTATGCGTGTTAGAGACGTAAAATAAAAATAAAACGTATTCATGGAATAATGAGTAATGTCATAAACAAAAATATTTGACGATATAATATATACGAAGGTATATTGAGATTTAATGAACCATCATAGATTCTACATAATTTGAATATGTAGGTAAAAAGTGATTTGGTATTGGGGATCCTAGTATCACCAATTCGAATCGTATATTTCATCAATTCTTGTAGTAGATATGAAATAAGATAATAATTTTCGTATAAATAGTTAGGTAAATCTGTTGTAAAAAGGATGGTGTAAATATACATATATACAACACATATTATAGATAGTATATTTTTTGGGAAAGTCTGTAAAGAATTGTAAGTATATTTATTATTATTAGTGATCGTGAGTGGTTTGTATGAAATCGTTAACATTTTCTATAGTTATTGCTGATTAAGTATTTTTTTTTTTAAATTCTATTAATGAATTATTATTATTATTATTATTATTATTACACTCTTGATTATAAGTATATAAAAGTTTTCTTAAAAAAAGTATACCAATTAAATATAAATCATATTTATTATAAAGTATAGGTACCTATAGATTATATATGTATTAATCGTCATAAACCGGCTATTGTACAAAATTTAAATATATATATATATATATATATACATTTATACTATCGTAGTATCGTTTATATTATTATCATACTAAATCCATAATTATATACAGAGCAGTTGTTTAAAAAAAAAAAATAAACATAGGCTAACCACGGTGGCTGAGTATAGGGAGGCCAACGGCCCGCATAATTTAGAAGAAATTAATACAGTATTATTAATGCATGTATCTATATGTAGAGGAGGTCAAGAGATATTTATATGTTATAATGTTTCTTCGATATAATATAGAAATTTATTATTTATATTTTTGCATAAATAATATTAAATATACAATATAATATATATTGTTCCTATCAGAATTATTATATAACTTTATATGGACTTGTATTATCTATTCCACTCACACAATGTTATAGCATAGTGATATATATATATAATATTGGTATACTTTTGTAGTGTCGTGTGGGCAGTGAAAAACAAAATGTAAATTTCAAAGAATTAACTACGCATCCGGATGTCATACACCCGTCAGCAGTGTTCCATAAAATTATTTTACTTTTCTTATTTCTTAATTGGGGTCGGTACAATAAAATTGTATTTTATAAACACAATTTATTATATTTATGTGATGTCATAACGTCGTACAATATACATTTGGTAAAGAACTATTAGGTAGGAAACTAATTACTGGTCGGCAGCACTTGCGATCCATACGCAGTCATATAGTATAGGTTGTTCACGTACAATAATAATATAGTGTGTAGGTATATATGGCCCGAAGCTCATCATCATAATCAATGGTGAAACGTTTCGTCTGCAAAGTTAGCCGTCTGCCTGTAAAGAATCCGATGGAAATCATGGTAGAATTTCCGGGTATCGAATTTTTTTTTTAGACAAGTCGTTAAATAATTTATCTGACACGATGTTATATTATTTTAGGATTATTTGCGGTGAAATTTAATCGACCAGCGATTTATTCAAAAGATTTATAAAAAAAATAATTATACTGTATGATTTCATAAAAAAAAAAACCATTTAAAATAAAATATAAATACTGTTAAAATAAAAAGAGAAAAAATAATAATGAGCGGGACAGCGTAGAGTATATTATATTCCATCTGCGTGTTTTTCAGTTGCACAACAGCATTTTTTCTGCCACCGTTTCACCACACTCACGCTTACAATGAACTTTTATAATAATAGGTACACATAGGTGCTCTAAGATGTAAAAAACAGATAGTTGATACGTCGGTCATAATATAAATAAAAATGATAGGACAAATATAGGACACAAGCACATTTTATTATTTTATTATTTTGAAATTTAGTTTTAATGTATAGGTAACGTTTAGGTAGCTGGAAGACTATAGCATATATTTTTAAAATTATAATTTGATATTTTCACAGAAAACAAAAACCATTTGGACGCATATATAGCACAATTTATATTATCGTCAAACGACAGTAACAATAACAGTAATAATTTAATATTGCACATATATCCGTGTATGCGGGGTAGTAATACACTAATACTATAATAGTATAGATCTATTTTAATAGCTGTAGTATAGATAGGTTTTTTAAATGCAGTGTGCTATTGCTGTAGATATTTTATAGCTAGCTGATGTATTATAATATATTATATACTCTGTAATGCAGTGATCTACAGGTAACTGCAGAAGCAGATAAGTAATTTTTATTTATTTCGTTAGTTCTTATGTCGAAACATTTCCAGTACATAACGATTACACACACGCACACGCACTCACATACACACAACACACATACACATAAATGTATATATATACATACCATATGAGATACTTGGAACATTTATTATACACGCACACCACCAATACACGAATTGCCCGGAGCCGTAGTAACCTACTTACGGGCGTCGGCTTTTTAACACACACGCACATACCATGTATATGAGTACGAGCACCAGTGCACACATTTAATAATATAATAATATTTTCTCGATTCGGACTTACTATTATAATATTATAATTTATTGGCGGGTGTACATTATACTGCGTTGTTCGAACGGGCCACGATGTTGACGATGGTTAATCAATTTTTGAATAATATTATAATCAGTTTTTGTTTTTTTCCCTTGTCGGTTCTGCAAATCATGAATTCGATGTTTCTATGTCCCTCGTATCCCCCCCTTCCTTGCCAATTTTGTTATCGTGGTATACCTACACCACATAAACGAAGAGTGATGACAGAAAAAAATCGCAATATAGCTGTTGACTGCACAGTATATTATAATACAATAATATTATTTTATGTCGGAAGCACGGCATTTCAATGCTAAATCGCGTAGTGTACCTATATACATTTATATGCATGTTGAGGTATAGTATATACTATATATATATGATGAAAAGCATTGGGGAGCTGAGAAAGTTTCGGTGCACGAAGTCGAGACAATATGTGTGTCACGAACACGGTCGGGCGGTGTATGGGGGTAAAATATCGGCGAGGGTTCCATAATGAGTCGTATTATATTACCTTCATATTATATTATATACGGATTTATGTAACATTATAAAAATAATAAAACGGCATTATGTCAGTGCTATTATTATCACACGCTCTAAATTAAATGGTTTTTGCAAGTTTCAGCATTATAATATTATATAGTATATACCTACTTCGATATTTTTAAAGAGCAAACTGCACAATGTACATAATATAATATATGTATCGTTATTCGTTATAATATATTTATAGTTATCTTGTGATGATATATTCAAATATAAATGAAATAGTATTCTTGAACGTTAATGGTCTTTACAAGACTAGCATAACATGAACGTAAAGTTTGCCTAAGCACTAGATTTGAATTTTCAAAACTGAAACCGATTAAAGTTAAAACCAAATACTTCTATTTATATACTTATAGTATATGAATTATATATTGTCATACCTAACCTAACCTTGTCATTGTATATTTGGTGATTAATTCTACAAAAATCAGGGAAAAATTCAGTTGAAATAAATATCGATTCATAAAGGTTAGGCTTATAGAATTTAGTTAAATTGTAATTTCGTCCAAAGAGATATTCCGACGATTACTTTAGTCCAACATTTGTCTAGTGTTTAATCTAATATTGACTTTTGTTCAATCAATACTGTTTACACATTTTAAGTTTATTTGTTACAGATATGAAATACATAAACTATGGACAGCATGAGTACAGCACGAGGTACGTGAGAGACAGATAATAGCTAATTTTTCTAATTTTAATGATTTATTTTTTTCTTACTTAGCAATATTTTTTCACTGAGTTTTTTAAGTGGATTTGTCTGCGTATATATAAGTATAAAAACATTTCTATTCTAATTTTTTTTCATTTTTGTATGAATTGCTTTGTATTTTTAGTTGGTAAAATAGAACTCACAGATAAATCGAGATTTCATTATTTTTGTTATAACGTTTTTAGTTTCTGGTAATGTACTCTTGAGAATTCTCAACCCGGCTTTGATAAGTATTATACTTTTTTCAATTATGTTGATCTAAAACATAAAATAGGAACTAGACATAGATTGACACTATTGAACTTATTAGTCCTAATGTGGTTGTAAGACAAATTATTTTGTATGATACTTATTTTGGACTAAATATCATATTATTTATTTATATATTTAGTTTATGTCTTAATAAATTCAAATTTAAGTAAAATTTATGAATTTCAACAATAGATAATAACATCATTCTCTATAACGGTACGATGTGACTTACGTATAATATAAGTAGGTAGGTACTCTACAATAATGTATAATATAATAAATTATAATAAGTAGCCTAATACTCGTATCATTGGAATAAACAATTTTAAAATAAAAGTCAGTAATTGCATAATGTTCATTATTGTCTATAATGGTGTCGGTGTCTGACAAGTTTTACTTGAACTGCCGATAAGAATCATCGCAATATCTTTGTTTCGTGGGAAATGATTCAATGGTTGTTCGAAATTAAACCACAGTGGTGTATACATAGATGGGTTAAAAAAAGCTACAGCAAAACAATTGCAGCTTATATAAAAACGAGTTTGGTGTGTTTCTATACAGTCCACTTGCAATATAGCAAATGTATAATATATATATATTCCCGATAAGGCGTGACAGAAATATAGTTATTAAATATTTGCTACTATGATATTATTTTTCCCAACAGTTTTTTTTCTTAAACCTACCGCTACAGTATGCCAGAGTGAATAATAATAACCACCAAAATATTTTAAATGATATTTGTGTGGTGCACAAATCGCTTACACTAGACAATAATTGGCAAGGACAATTGAAACCGAAGAGAAATTAAACGTAAAAAAAAATTGCGAATAATAATAGGTACTCGTTAAGACATCATCAAATACTCATCTACAAACTTATGCATGTTTCAATAGTGTATATAATTATAATTTTGGCTCTCGGTTGAGTCAGTATATTTTTTATTTTTTCGTTAAATATAATAAATAAATAATAGCACAGTAGGGAGACTATATCTGTTATACACATGCATACATTTTTCGAGAAACCTATGTCCGAAAGGATCACGAACAATATGATATATAGCTTTCTAGAAAATTATTATGACGAGAAACACCACCACGGCTGCTGCAGCAGTTTAATGATACACGAGCAAAAGGGAGATCGTTATTAGATATTATAAGCGTATATATACATTCCTCCACCTAACCTCTAACCACTAACCAGTAACTAGTAAGCTTTTTAATGCGCCGACGGAACATAATAATATTATACTTGCACATTAAAATGTTATAAATGCATCTGATTTCTGATTTACGTTATTACATATCATTATTCGAGACAGCCGCATCGTGGCAGTCAGAGGCCTATTAATATAACACGAAAATAATTATTTATGACTATCAGAAATAAGGCCATAATAACATTATTATATTAATTATTTTAGCGCCTCCGATAACGCTGTCGATCGTTAACGTTCTTTTAACGAGGTAGGTAAGTATTACACTTCGTTGTTCGATTTCGCACAAGTTGTACCTATGTTGTGCTTGAAAATGTTGGTGAAAATTATTTCATCATATATTTATATGTACCTAATAATATATAGAATATAGATACACAGAATCTTAAGTCACAATAGTTTTCTTATATGAATGTTAAAGAACAAGCAAAATTGAGGAAAAATACAGCATAGGATTAAAACATAACAATCTAAAACTAATTAAAAGATTTTTTAAGAAACTCTAAAGTAGAAGTGAAACTAATATGTAATTGTTTGAAAATTATAATAACTATCAATTTTTAAAGTTTAAATTTTAGTTTTTACGTTCGTATGAGAAAATGTTTGTGAGATACTGAAATGAAATTCTAATTAACTTATAGTAATAATAGAACAATAATAATATTATGTTTTACGACACAACATTACACATTTATTATTTTACATCTGGACAGAGCGTTTTATTACTGGATAGATAATTCTATAATAATATCTATAGTATATATATAATCTATCTTATATAGTATCTATGTAATAGATTTCGAAGCAGTTATCATATGTTTACGGTCATGGACATAATATTGTTGTGGTTGTGAGAAAAATGAAATTAATTCGTTTTCTCGATTACCGGAAAGTGGTTAGGACATTTTATTTTACAAAGATCGAGCGGCGGCGTTCGTGATCTTTCGAGACAGTTGGCGCGCGCGTCGAGGCGCTGCAATAATTTCACTTTACAACAACTTACTGCAGCAGCACTCCCAGGATTCCGTGTGCGCTTTATTTTCCTCTTGATATTATAAATTTATAAATACATAATAATAAATGCGATATATTATGACGTGTACGATGATATGCTCGCGTGTACGTCTAGTAGGAGTACCCGAGAACATAAAAATATAAAACTGCTAGCAATTAGGATACCGATGAATGAGTAATGTCGCTTATTTTCTCTTTCATCACACACACTCACTCGCAAACGTTTGCGAGTGGAGCATAATATAATGTATGAAAAAAAAAAAGCAAGGTTGCCAACGCATGCGATATTTTAGCATTTACACACTCACACACGCATGTATGTATTTATAAGTATTAATATTTCAACCGAAAGCGGCAGCGGCGAACCTGTTTTTTTTTTTATAGCCTCGGGTCGCATTTTGCTCTATATATCCAACACACTAAAAATTTAATAATAAATAAATAACCAAACGGATAAAATATATACATATTACTATATCGGTCGTGTATACGGTTCAGAAGCGGTTGTCTAACGATATATACATCGACGCACGAGTATAATAATATATTATATATTATCTGTCGATACTTCCGAATTATAATAATAGTGGCTAACGCGTAGTGCGCGAGTGTGATACCTGTTGCTACTTTATTATGTAGGTACGCGTTATGTACATAATAAACTCAGAACTCTATATTTACTAATATAGGTAGATGATAATATGTCTATATCTATTATAATATTATTATAACGCGAATACCGGTGGGCGCAATTGTTGTGCCACGAATGCAATCATAAAAAATAATAACATAATATTATTACAGCGCTCGGGTAAATCCGAAAGATATTCAAAACTGTTGTCGTCGATTAAACATTATGTGTTATGAAAATATATTATTAATGATTGCATCCGATATGGACGTTGCTGTATACATGCAGTGTGTGTGTATCACTGTATAATCATTATAATATGATAATTAATAACACGTTATATAAAACGACGATATATTATTTGTGAAACTTCGGTTCTATATATTTAGTATATTCAGTTCAAATCTTCCTATCCGTTTGTCTGGGAATAATAAAATGATTGTTTAATTTCCACAGACATGATATTTCATTCAGTTACACTCAATAATCGCTTAACCATTGAAAAAACTGCCAAACCGTTGTTTAAAAAAATATTCCACTTTAAACTATCATTATCAATGTTGATGATCATAAAAATCTAAGCTAACCGCCTACACTGCGATCTAAAAATACTAAATAATATTCCAGTTATAACTTATAGGCGTTTGGAACGGAACTAGTATAAGGACATTCTGTGATCAATATGGTAATAACCACTCAATACATTACTGTTATTATGTTGGTAGCTGTGAGATTTCCCACTTGAAACGATATTTATTTTATTAATGCGAATAACATATAACTAAATACTATTTGCTCTTTTGCTCTTTTTTAATCCAAACATCGGAAGTGCCCGTTATAGAAATCGTCTTCTGTATACTATCATTGAGTCCTCTCACAGTGATTTTTGTATCAAGGAGACGTGACACCGCGGTATATTATGATAGAATAATATTAGGTATATGTTTTTCGAGAACAAATCAAATACGTACCATTTAACAATAACAATATGATACTACAGGTATATATATTTAATGTCGTAGGTGTCATCAAATATTACAATAATATCATTATCTGTTTGAACATACGTGGTCCAAACATTATCATTATATTCTCATCGATCGCAGACATCACGAGTTTCATATTATATACCACGCCGATCATCTTTGAAACAGAATAATATTATTTATCTTTGATGATCCTGTATATATTATACTATATTTGAATTATCATTGTCATATAATTATCCATATAATTTCGATAAGTTCGATTGTTTTCTTGTATATATATTCTTTTGTGCAGTTGCAATTAAATTATTCTTCAGAAATCGTATCACACGCGTATAAAGTATACACACACATACGTAACGTGTATTGTTTGATAACGGATCATAAACGTTTACTTCCTTAATGACTTTAATAATTAACACGTTAGGTTATATGTATTAAAATAATATAATTATTGCGGTATGTTTTTTGTATTGTGTTTTCACATTATAATTTCATTATTTATTTTACAAAAATACAAAACATTTAAAAATACTAGTATACGCGAATAAAAATAATCATTTTCCCATAATACAATATAATATCTTATGTGTATAGTAACTATACACACTCTAATAAATAAATTATATAATATACGTATATGGGTCCCGTTGTAGATTTGACAATCAGTGGGTGAAAATCATTTTATTGTAATTTATCCAGTATCGTTTTACACACAATGTGACGCGTCCTCCTTCCGCCGCCGTTGCGCTCACCGAGTGGTAAACAAGTCATTATTATCGCAGTTCACCATGTATGTGTATGTAACATATAATATGTATATACTAGGTATTGTGTCTTTATGTCTTTATAGCAAATTGGCACCATAAAAAAAATAGTTATAATGATTTAATCTAAAAAGAAAAATTGAACTCTAGTTCTGTCGGGAAGCAAAACTAATAAACGAGAGAAAATAAATAATAAATTGCGTTCATTGTGCTGAGAATATAATATAATATGTCGGTCCAATACGAAATGACCGACGTATATTCGTCATTAATATATTGAGGTTAAGGCATTTTAAAACGAACGTATTTTTTCCTACTCGTGTTCGAGTATAATAATATTATTTGTATATAATATATAATATATAACACTTGTCGTAGTTGAATCTTCGCTTCACTATAACTAGTAGTTTGCAATGATTTACTGATTTATTTTTTAAGATGGACAACGCACAGTATTTAGTAAACACTCATTTGAAACACCGCACCAACCAGGAACTCGATTTCAACAACAAAATAAACCTAATTTATCGTCAATGTCAATCTATCCGGTTTATGGTCCATTATAAAAATAAATATCCAACGGTTATTTCATCGATTCGTTATTTATGAAACAGGATCGAATTTTAACGCCCCGGTTTTCGCTAAATGCTAATGTATTAGCATGAATATCGTATAATAGGTACTAACATTTAATTTATTCAAAGCAGCGATAAAATTCATAAATAAATTTAGTGAATGATATTTCAATAAAGTATTTATAATCTTCCATTTATACGATTTAGTTTTCTAAATTTTTCATGAAACTCCGTTGTTTACATTTTTGTGTCAGGTGCAACTTATTTAGATTAGGTATAAGCTATAATATACTAGCTGCAGAATTTATATTCTTTGGCAGTCATCAAGATAAAACTATTTTTGTTATTAAATTTACTTATGAAGGAAATTTAGTAACTTTCTATTAAAATCTTATACAAGTATATTTTATCATAAGTAATCTATTTTATTTGAATTGTAGTAGTGCCGCGATTAGGGACTTCTCATAAACCGTGTCCGGGATGTGTACACACCTTTGTGTACCGGAATTGCCTATACGACACGCCTGCCAAAACCCTTGAGATTCTATTTTCTAGAGTTAATCGTCAAGACACTTAGTGATTCTTTAATGATTATTTCACTGGTTCAACTCCTCTGGCACAAGTGAATAGATACACAGCCTAAACGTGACCTAATTTTTAGTGGTAGGTACATTTCTATTATTATTATTTTTTTTTAACAAGAAGCTGCTGACATTGTCCTCAGTCCTCACGAAATTTTCTCGTTATTCATTTGGCCTCATGTCTAGTACTAACAATCAACAGTTTCAATGAAGAAAAAACTAACAATTTTCATCGTGCTTTATTATTGTGCTTACTTATCTGTTAGCCTTCAATAATGTTCAATTCGTCAAACTCATAAATAATGTAGTTTTTGGTTAGGTTAACCTAGCGTTCATTATCGTTTTTTTTTTTTTTTTTTATTAGTTTTTGTAAGTAATTTATATTTTATTGTTTGTTTAAACATTTTAATTTTAGAAAATATTTTCATAGTTTTTCATTAGTTTTAATTTTATTCTTAAATTATTAAACAATTTTATTTTTGGTTATTTGATTGTAATACCATAGTAAAATTTTATCAAGTTGGTATTTAAGTTTAACATTAACTTAATTGAAGTTGTACAATCATTACTCAAATATTTACGTTACACAATACAGATATATTATTTATTATAATTTGGTAATAAAATAAATCGTAAATAATGTTGTAAAAATATTTTGAAGGAATTCTGCTAAAACATTTTTTTTTATATACATAAAAATACATTTTAATTTGAAAACGTACATAATACGGACAAAAATGAATAACTGTAAAAGGTTTATCAACTAGTATCTTATTAAATAGCATGATTTATATTCAATAAAAGTGAATTATTTAAGCATCTCAAAATTTTCAAACCTGATACTACAATGTAAATAAGCTAATAGTAATTTTGTAGTATTTGTGGATTCGAAAATACGAACTACCTATTTTAAAAGTACGTTTGTATTTACTCAATCGATTAGAACAAATCTCTTCGATTGGAAAGCGCGTTTTAAATGTTGTAATTAATAAGTACTAGGTATACGTATCTATATCTATATAATATTAAAGTGTTGTACAAAATAAGAAAAATTTACAAAAACATCAGTCATCTCTTTCAGCCATGCACGCAGTTTCATGCAGGAAATAATTAGCTGTGCTTATTCAGTATTCTCTCATCAAAAACATAAATAGTAATTAAAAACCCGTTACAAATAGTATTTATAATTTATTTTTTCTTCGAAAATTTAATTTTAGTATAAATTAATACGAATTCTTAAGGTGGATCACTGTGAGATCTAAGATGGTAAATTCACGGCTTTCGTTATGATAATAGGTTGTATACGTATTTAAATATTGAACTTATCAAATCTATGACCGACGAGAATCTTAACGTTTTAGATGCCTTTTGGAATTAATCCAATTCGTTGTAAAACAAAAACAAAATTGAGTCCCTGCATCGTGCTTGCACCAAAATTATTCTAAATTATAAGACCAGCCGGATTCGAGTGGTTACGACAGTTTTGAAATCAAATAACAAATACGCCGTAGCGTGTCACATTTAATCGCAATATCCATACGGGCCAGTGCGACCATATTATTATCATAATATTATAACATTATTCGTTTCGGCAACAAACATAACATTTTGCTAAGCCGAAAACCGGTCATACGTATCAAGTGGTACAACGGCTGGGCACCGCACGCATAAATACAATGTATGTCCATAGATAGTACTAAAATTAACATATAATAGAAATCCGCATAACATTATTAATAATATTATATTTAGGTGTAGGGGTATGGTATACGTACATTATAAAAATCAGACGGCTGTATAAAGAAATTAATAAATAAGCCGCTATGCCCTCTGCATTTTAAGATCCTGTATGGATTTTCACGGAGAAAACGCATGACGACGCTTCAGGTAATTTAAAAAATATACATATTATAATAATCTTATGTATCATATTAATTGCTTTGAAGCTAATTTACATGTCGATGTGGCAGTATGGCAGTATATTATATTATTATTTATTATTATTAACATTATTATTTTTAGATGTACAGTTTAATATTATAATGTACAAGAGGTTTGTCGTGACAAACCTTATTTTCCATCCGAATAAATAAAAGCCGCGACTTTATCTTATGTTATAGATTTATTACCGCGACCCGCAGGCCATTGATGGTTTTGTGAATTTTCTTACACATTATTATTATTATTATTATTTTTTTTTTTTATGATAGTTGGACTAGAATGTGTATAATTTTATCATCGATTTACGTACTTGGTACATCGTGCACCGACTTGGCTCGTCTGAATTATGTGCGTCGATATCCATTAAACTGCGTCTGAAAGAATAAAATAAAGAAATAAATGTACGGTCGCGCAATATATAGGTACATTCGTGTAGGAAAATCATTTGTTTCTTTCTTTCTTTGATCAGCCATATAATATTATACAGTGAAATATCAAATAACAGAAATTAAGTTTATTGCACTTTAAACAAGGAATCCGGACCTGACGAAAATGACCTACAATCCAAACGCTCGTTTATATCGGCTATAATATTATTATTATGTTTTTTAATAGCACGTTCTGTTACAGCTGGTACTCGGAGTCACGATGATGCGTCCCCTGTATCGTTTAGTCGATCATCGTCACTCAAAATCTCGCGGTGTGTATCTATCACTGCACAAGAATAGTAAATACTAATAATAAACGCTGTTCCGAGAAACGAAAAAAAATATATATAACATTGCAATAGCCACACATATAATAATATACGGTTATAAAAAGTGGTGAGAAAATTACAAAACAGGTTTCGAGTAATTAAGAAATCAGGTAAGTATACATAGAACAGCTAATATATAGGTGGTAAGCGGACGGTACGTGCGTTATGGGATTTCTGAAGTAGAGAGCACGTAGAGCGCGATATAATATTTTATTGTTAGTATCTACCTACAATCATTAGCATTATACCGGAGAAGCATAAACTATTAATAATAATAATAACACGGTCTGATTGGCGTTATTATAATATTGTATAGAAAACGGAATTGGGTGAATTATATATTATGCTGACCACGAATACCAGAGCAGACCACTGCGGAAATGCTGATCAAAATTTTGGCTAGAACATTCTCTATTATTATACCTATATAATATACTGGTAAGAATATTCATGAGAAAAGCTGTCTTGGTTATATGAAGCCCTGATAATCGGAATTTTGAGGGTCCTTAAATATCTTAACGAAAATGTTTGTCTGTCAAACATTAAAAATATATTTTAATGTAACGTATAGGTATTTGAAATGAATAAAATCGTTACAATATTTAACAATTAAACAAACACATATCAATGCATCATAATCTATTGATAATAATATATTTTTATCAATACTTATAAAAATAAAAGATTCTTTGTTTGTTCTCTATATGGACTAAAAAACTGCAGAACCTTTTTCATTTAAAGTCATATAAATAGATTTTTTGAGTCTTTTAGGATGGTTATAAGTTATTTATACCATCTCTATGAATTTTTATAGACAAACTTATATTTAAGTTTACTTTTAGATCACATCTATAAAATATTTTTTCATTTATTTAAATGGTTGCCATTTTATAGACTATATTAATATTGTAATTGAAAAAACAATAAAATTGTTTACAAATATACCTATTATTTAAAAAATAAATCTTTTAATAAAATATTTATAAAAACAATTTTATTATAATTATTACTTTATGATACACAATCATGATTTTTTTTTATCTTAATTCTGAACATATTTTTGATGTTAACAAATAAACTCAAATCTCAATATTAATGGTATTGGAGTTACGTCAACTTTAAGCATACGGTTAATCAGTCTTCAGTTTTTGTGTTAACATAAAAAATATGTCTTGAATTATGATGTGGAAAATCGTAAAATTAATCGCTGTAATAATTGTGTTTTGATTATAAGTATCAACTGAAGTAAAACAAACACATGTATTAATCTTTATTATGAAAAAGTCTACTAATATAACTATATCATTTAATAAATTGCACCTTACAATGTAATTTTGTTGTGCAGATTGTACATTGTGTTTTAAATACTTTAAACAACAAATGTATATTAATATAACTTATGTAAATTTAACATTATAATTTTTTTGAGTATGATTAAATAATTAATTTCAATATGAAGCCCATTCTAGATGATGAGTTGTCTTTTAACATGGTAAAACATACCAAATTTGCGTTGAACTGAATCAATTTTATGTATTAACTTTTAAAACTGAGGGGCTAATTTAAGATCAAATTTAAAAATAAGAAAATAATTTGACATCTGTGTTTGTACAATAGTCTTTTTAAAGATATATCAGTTAAACGAGTTTGATTCAAGGGTTTATGATATTATTAGATTGTAATATTTTACATACAAATAATTTGCTATACATTTGCTATCCCTCTATTTTGATAATATAAAATTTAAATAACACGTTAATTTAAATAATTATTAAAAAAAAAAAAAAAAAATGGGAGCTGTTGGAAACTTGGTGTAAAAGTTAGCTTTAAAAACATGACCACAATAAAAAAATACATATAACGTCGTGCAGCCCAATTGTCAAGTGACATATTTTTATAAGATAAATCGCTTTGAATAACCCTGTAATATAAGTGCTGATTGTATTATAGTTTTATATATGAAGCTGCTCTTCTGAATAACGTTTTCAAAATTAGGAATTATAGCAATTTAAGAAACATACAAAAAATACATAAAATAAAATTTATGTTTGTGATAAATAATATTATTGATAACCAGACTATAATCTTCGGGAGAGTTTGGATATGCCAAATGAACAAATGGTTACAAAAATATTTCCATTTTAAAATATCGTTTATTAGCTGTTTACGGTCTTATTAAGTCCTATATCTAAATGGGTTTAATAACGGATTTATGTACATGTAAACACGTTCTGCTGTTTGAGTATTGTATTTGTATGGACATTATATCCAGGTAATCGCATCAATGCAGGATCGCTAACATAAAAACATCAAATATTTTTTAGGTCGACGTAATAATATTATTATTTATATTATAATATTATTTATGTGAATAATTATATTGAGAAAATTTCAAAATGACCTTACAAGCGTAATAGGTAATGTGTATTTATAGTATAATATTATTATATTATATGTAAAGGTAGAGTACTTATTATGAATATAAAAGTATACAAGTTGTCAAAGAATACGTTTTACTCGGTATTCAATAAGCGCGTGATCGACGCATATAATATTATAATGCTAGGAAAATCAGTGCAGTAGATTGCATCAGCCGATGCAGTTCGAATTCATATATTTGTATCTATATTCTATGTATAGGTACTGAGGCATTATATAACATGACCAATACCAACGTATAAGTAATGCCATCAGATGTGATTTAGCTTTAGTATATATTTTTTTAAATATTAAGATTATTCAATTCAAAATTATTAACTGAGGTTAACTGAACAAAATCGATCAATTATAACATGATTAAAACTCAAATACAGTTCAATGTATTATCATACTGGCGCCACTGACAAATTTGTATAAGAACCAAACAAATTTTAATAGTCCGTAGTACAATATCGCGTATATTTTATTATTGATCACGACAAATTTGCAAAAATTTGCTAGTGATAACGAAGGGAAAACGGTAAATCACACGTAAACAAAGCGACGTTTAACGTGACGATCGCTCAACGTATTCTTATCGTCTCTACGATATCTCTACTCGTATACATCTGCAATCCCGCAATCATGTCGTGTTTACATAAAGGTATAAGTCGTTTTCCCGTACGACAAGAGTACTTCTTATATTATAATACTTTTTTACGTCTCATTAAAACCATTTACCCGCACATGGCGGATTTGTCTCGAGAATATATTTAAAACAAAAAAAAAAACCACGAGACTTTCTCCGGTCTCATTAGCATATAAATAAATCAAAAGGTGCTCGGAAACGGCGGCCAGCCGGCTGCTGCAGTGGAACATGGTTATAATATTATTATTATATCGCCCGCCGCCGGCACCGCTGGTGCGAATACGATGATAATAATAATAATAATATATTAAAACAATAACGAGACGAGATGGTTTGTTCGCATTAATAAAACAATAAAATTCCGACATAACATATACGCACTTGCGTGACGATTGTCACGGTTTCGTGTCGTTTTCTAAAACGATACTGCACTCATATATTATAATATTATAACGACCTTAAAGAAAAACAGTGAACAATATATATAATAATATTACTATGTACACGACTGCGGCAAATGCGCTTTGAAGCCACTGTTGAAAGTGACAAACGTGTGGTAGTGGCTGTGTAAAATTTATAAACATCAACCATATAGCGTCGCAAAATATTCTCATTACTCAGCGATGCAATGTCAGATGATTTCGCATCTTCGCAAAACATCGTTAAGTCCAGCCACAGTTATATATTCAAGAGTGCTTGCTACATTACACATTACCGACTATTAAATAATTACTATTTAGCATAATAATATTGATTTTATTATAAATTCAATAACAATACGCATCGTATATTGTGGGTAAGATTAGTGCTATGGCCCTTATTATAATGCTTTGAATTAGATTTAAATAATATCAAAACAATAGATATATCAATATAATTTTGCTTAAAACACATATAATATTATAATTTTATAATTTATATCCATGCGCTGAGCTACTAATACAGTTTAACGGTAATATATTTTCTGTAGGTGTAAGTACTTTAAAAATGATCAGCAAATATCCGTTGTTAAGTATTCAAACTTTAAAGTACCGCAATGATTATATCTTTTTTTGAATTATATTTAATTTAAGGATCTTTTGAGTTTTAATTCACAACTGACAATTCTATAGACACGTATAGGCGGTATACCACTGCATAGATCACTTTTCGCAGCTTCCAATAATAGGGCTTCCGAATTGTATAACGCTGCAATATTATTGGAAACTACCACGACTACAATCGATAAAATATTTTTTTTTCAATCTAAACAACAAACCTATATTCAATTATGACGAGTCTTTAATATTATTATTATTGTTAAAATAGCTTTGTACCATATTTCGTTCAATTCTTTTTTTGTAAAGTTCATGTCAATTGATTGAGAGACCAGAGACCCAAATAAGTACAACGTCCTTCTAGATGAAAAGAAATAAAATGCCCAGCATTACCCTAATTTCTTACCCAAGTCCTTGCACTAATATAATATTCGCAAATTTTTAATTGGACCTGTATTTCGAAACTCGGGTGACCATTATATTATAGAGATACACGCCCAACCAACCACGGACACAGCTGACATTTCAATTTCATTTTAATGATTGATGTTTTCTTAATTCGGCCGCCCATTAGGTGAATTAGGAAAAACTTCCTCGCGGGTTGTACCTATATACGCGTACTTTATGCTATCATCATAATTATTGCGGTTAGTTACTTGGAAATGTGACTAGATAGAGCACAAAAGAATTTATAAGAGGCCAAGGCTGTAACGCAAGGCTATGTCAAAGTATAGGACTTTTTTAGGCCAGATAAACATATATGCACTGACGTTTTCACGAATTGCGTTCGTTTCGAAATGCTTTTGACAGTACGCATAATAATGCTTAACAATATTACGGGCGCATGTAATTGTTAAAAACATAACACTAGACATTTTTTTAACTCTCTCTTTACCCCAAAGAGAGAATGAGGAAATGTATTTAATACATAATAATATTATTAACCCTCGAAGCGCATCATAATATTATTTTTCCTAATAGCTGTTTAGACTGAGTGATTATAAATGTATTTATATTTTTTATTTTCGCATTATAAATTCCTGATGAAAAAATAAAATATGAACCATATATATATATACTATAATTGTCTTAGTTATATTTATCTAGGAGGTTATATATTCTTCGGTGTCGAGGTCATTAAGTACACGAATTTTATTCCCAGATGTAATGCAGCATGACTAATGCAATATATTATGTATATGTGTATACTCAGGTATTCGAACAGCGCGGACAATGATCAATCGTGACCAGAAAACGCATTGCCAATGAAGAAAAAAAAAGTATATCAAGTCCGTGTTCATGTAAATGTGCGCGCGCTCGAGAGTGTGTGTGTGTACCAATAGACGATTGTATACTCGTACGACGCTAGACAGACGCGAAATTTTCCCTAGACGTGTGTGTTCATTGTTTATTTCATTTCATTCATGTGTCCGCGTTTACCCTTGTAGCAAACGCGATTCAAGCACGCCAAACCCATCTTATGTACTTACATCATTGTATTATAATATTATACCATAAAGATTTCGTCTGCACGAAGTCACTACATCTCGTTTAAATCTCTTGATCGCGCCGTTCTACGGATGTAGCGCACAGCGGAAAATAGAGCGATCAATATTTTAATATACATTTTAATGTATTATATATTATGTAGGTATACCATAATATTATGGTCAGGTACAATGTACCGCCGTATTGGAATATTAATCGTTGAAATCTACGTGGGCGTATGTTTATTACACGTAGACCGACATTATAAGATATCGCGTATCATAACTACGATCCACAGTGGATTCACGATCTCACAGACAATAACGGGACACCCAAATATTTTGAATTTTATTCATCCGATACTGGAATATTGTTTGCAGAGTGTACATATAATATGTCAGCCGAGGACACGTATATACCTTTATAATAGAAATAGTGGTTTAAAACTGTGACCACAAATAAGTATTAGATTTAAATCTGAGATTATATACCATATATATACATTATATGTATACATATAATATGCACATGGGTATATTATAATATTATACTTATACGATAAACGACCGGTAAAAATCCAGAGCAGAATTACATGCGCGCCAAACGCGTTATTGTGGTTTAAAGTATGTAAAAATTAAAAATGCATATCGGAATTTCATATAATATATTTGCATGTATACCTATATATGATGTTATAGTAGCAATTGCATTAAACAGTGCATGATGTAGAACAAAGTCGCCTATTAGCATCGCGCTGTTACAGTGTGTGTGCGCGTATAATAAGTAACTCGTATATGAATATTTATTAGCGTTAAATCGTTCGTGACCCATAAAACGGGATAATATCGTTGCAACGTGTGGTTGTATATTATAATTTACTATGTATGTATGTGTAACGCACCGATATTATAATTTGGTTTGTGATATTCTTGCAACCCTGTCTGATACGGCAGGTTGTTTGAATCGAGATTATAAAGTACCCGTGAGTAGATCAGATGACAAATATATAATAGCACAGCAACAGCTACTAAAGCTACAAATTTTTCATATCCAGTACATGGTCCGGTATTTGAATAATATTCAAGAGCGGAGATCTGCACAAAGACGACGACGGTCGATAACATATAAATATCATATAATAATTTTATACGATGCGGAGTCAGACCTTTTTGATGGGGTGTTATAATTTTTTATTTAAATGGAGGAGAGAGTAGTTAAAATCGTCATAGTATTAATAATATAAAATATAGAATGGAACTTATAGAACCATTATATGTAACAACATATTATTTTGTAAAAATCTGAAGCATATATATTAAGTATAACCTTTGCATAAATACAACCAATAGATGTGTTTCAACATCTAAAACACTCCCTAGATACATCACTAATGTGAGTAAAGAACATCTAGGCCTTAAGGTCGATCTCGATCATGTAGTGAGAAGATGATTTACATATTTCATTCGTATAAAAAAAATAATAAATTATCAGACATAGGTAGTACTTATACTATACTACGCGTAAAGCATCGGTCAATTATATACTATGTGTACTGGAGCCCAAAAAGAACACACGAATACGTTACGAATAACTACTGATATTTATATGTGAAAAGATAAATTTGAAAACAAAACGTAACACCCGTAGATAGAATCAGACAGTAAAATAATTAGTGGCCAAGTACAGTTGATAAAAATATTTTCCAATATTTTTTTTTTTAGTACGATTTGATATTTATTTGTATGACATTCAACGATAAGTTCTATTAAACCAGCAATCACATTAGGAAAACTAATGGTATTTGTATAATATTACCTATGTATCCACGTAACCATAATGTTTTCGTACCTAACTGTATAATTGGAGAAAAGAAAACAAGCAAAAATTATCGATATAAAAAAAGTAATTTTAGTTTATATATAGTTTAGGTTTTTTAGTATAAATAAAAATTCCAAGCATCGGAATTTGAATAAATTAGTAAATAAAACATCACGAGGGTAATTACCTAACCTATGTGTGGTACGAGTATATCATTCTCTATGTATCATAATATAACCTAAAATGAACGATCGTCGTTATATTTCATATAATGTACAATGTACTATATAGGCATAGCAAAATATTTTTAAGACACTCCGTTATCTAAAAAACAAATCCCTCCAATACGCACGAAGTAAAAACCGTACAGCCCACCAGCATGGCTGTAGACGTTGGATGCACGCGAGGTCGTGACTCGTAGTGCTCTTATAATTACATATCATAACATAATCGTTCAGGTTATGATGTATTAGTATCCAACAACGATTCAAACAGCGGGAGTTCTGATTAGTATCGATTATGAGTATATAATATGTTATATATGTATAAAAAACCATATTCGTATAAAAAATAATAGTAGGGACTTAAAACTTCCTTTCTTATTCTTAAAAAAAATATGTTATACTGATCTTTCTGGAAGATATAATATAATAATATTAAGTTAAATGAAAAATAAAGACAATATTGAAATTAAAACGAACATTATATATTATGTATTTTTTACCAGTACTAAGTTTTTTTAAACTTTTTATATTTGAAGTTGATAATTCGACCTTAAAGTGGTAAAAAAAATATTTAAATATTTATAGAACGTAAAATAATTGAAAAATAACTGTTTACTATGTATACATTAGATTATAAGTATGTAATAAATAATATTTATTATATCTAATATTCATTAATACTATTGTGCTTGTTTCCTTTTGATTTTAAAACGCAAGGTCTTTGGTATACTTCGTTTTTTAAAGGGTAAAATTATATTAATATTTTCACACTTAATTATTTTACTATCTCAATTGGTATAAGGTTTATACCTTATTAGTTAATACTATTGCTTGTCAACTTGTACATGCATTATAGTATTTATATAATTAATTAAAATGAATTACTAAATATATTAATTTAAATAATGTTTTAATCCATAAGTTTGAAACCATTTAGTTAAAAGTTGTGTTAATAAAGCATTATTAACACAATTATATGTACCTTAATTATATATTGATTCAATTGAATTATCTGTTAGTATTAATAAGTTGACTAATTAATAAAGTAACATTTGAAGTATTTTAATTTACTCTAATAGATAACTTTGAAAAATGCTTCGAAATTATTTCTTGAAACTAAATTAAATGCAATTAGTGTTACATACCTTTACAGATCAGAAAATACTTAGTTTATAGATTAAAAATATGTTTTTATATATTTACTTAAAAACATATTTGAAAATCTATTTAGTGACAATAATTGTAATTTATAAATTATTATTCAGTGTTAAATATTTTTTAGCATATTAAATTTACTGTAATATGAATTATTTCAACTAAAAAAAAAAATTGTTTTAAATTGAAAACAACCGATTTTGATTAAAAAATTTTGATTGATTATCACTTATCAATTTTTAATTTATTTTATTAATTCATGACTAAAAAAAACACTGTTATGGTGTCATGAAGCCATTTTAAGTTCCATCATCAATAGTGAATGAATGAATTTTTACTCAAGATTCATGAATGTTTAATAATCGTAATAAAAATCTTCACCTGCACTAATTGTTAAATATTTTTTCATATAATAATAATAAAAATAGCTATCTTCAGCAACCAATAAGTAGGTATAAACGAAGGCTGAAACTAAGTTACTAATTACTATATTGTACTAAAATTTGCTTATTATTTAGTTGATATTTTTTTTAAAATACATTTTCAATAGATTTTTAATTTAATCAAGTGCTAATGTATGATTATTAATTATATAGGTATATTTTTTATAAATTTATCAATATATATTCAAAGATTAATAATTAAACAATTTAAAATCTATGATGTATAAAACTATTATATTATTAATTATTTGTTGAAGGTTTCATTAATTTAATAACTTTATTGCTGTTAATATTTTTAGCAGGTTTCACGAATAATTAATTAATTAAGCTCTAATAAAAACTTAATGTTCCAGAAACATCCCATTCAATAAAGTCACTTCTGATATCTTTCATTAAACTTCAATGTTTATTATCTCGAAGAACTGGAAAAAGTTATACCAGATTACAGGTGTAATTTATAGTCAATAGTTCGAACAAGAGTACTAAAAAGAAGTCATAATAGTTTGATATAATATTTTCGCAAAATAGTTCTGTTGTAAGTATAAAAAAATTGTGATTGTTTTCATATTTTGATTTAACATCTCAATCTAAATCAAATTTCTGATTAGCTCAACGAAATAGAGTTTTTATATATTTTTTTTATGTCTATTTGTTCAACTTGATATAGGGAAAAATAATAAAAGTTCCGTGGAAATTAGAAAGTAGCTCAAATTCAGTAGCCGGAAGTGATGTATAGAGTAAATTTTACTTGCATGATAATTGCATATTAATTGCTTGTTTAATTCGTGGGATTTTTAGAGTGTTTTAAGATTTATAAAAAAGTTCAATTATAGTTCAATTATTGAAGAAGCATTTATAGAAACAGTTGAAACTTTTTGATGAAAGAATATTTTTTATTCTTATATTTAATTTAATTTTAAATAAATAATTTTTATAAAAATAAGAGTTTTTTTTACTTATTTATTTACTATTAATTTTGATACATAAAACAATATTTTACGCTTTATATTATATCATAAGTATAGTTATTAACTGCTTATTTAATTACTATTTAGTAGCTATTCGACTAATATATTATTAATCATGTGGATATAAAAAATGATGATACATTTTTGGTATAAAAAAGACTATAATTATTAACAATCAAATAGATGCTTGTTAATGCAGATAATTATTTGTATAATATTTATTGTAGTTCAATAACGAGGAAACAAATAGAATATTATAAGCGATTTTTTATATCAAGCATATTTTTTTTTATCCCAACACATTGTGCTGGCCAAATAATTGTGAAAATAGTACATATTTACATATGAAAATAATAATAATAAAACTGGACTATATGTATTCATATAATATATTGTGTATTAAAAACTGGTCGTTTCATTTAACTGGTTTTACTTAAGTGCACTCGTGGATAATAAGTCCGAAAAAAAAGAATTTCGCCCACCCAGCCATCTTCACATAATATTGTATACATATAAGCTGTAAAGGTATATACGATAGTATTATAATATAGTATAACTAACTCGCAATGACAGGTAAAAAACAGTGCCAATTTTGGTCACCACGCCGTATATCATAAATACATAATATATTATTAATAGTATTGATAAGCAACCCGTGTTTTGGTTTTTTTTTAAATAAATACATACACGCATTATTTAGTAGGGTGGAGAAAAAAATTTTGTGTGTCAAATTCTGACCGCTTACCTGCTGCAAATATGTATATGATGGCTGACAGTCACGTTGATTAAACGTTTTTACGCCTGACGATTTGTTCCACATGACCGGTGAGCTGAAAAAAAAACACAAAATTATTATAATGTAATACATTTTTTGTTTTGTTTTTTTTTTTTATTATTTTTATGTTATTTTTCCTATGACTGTATAATACACACACATTATGTGTAGAGTAGACAGTAGAATTATTATAACTCACAAGATTTCGTCATAATACAACTGTAGAACAATATAATAGGTAGTTAAACTGCATAATATTGTACTTATAATGTAAAATGTACCTATGTACTGTGTATAATCAAATGCATGTACATGTCAAAAAGCATAAGCCCCAAACATTTGATAACATGTGTGAAATCTGTAAAAATTGTAAAAAGGTATGTAATTACGTAGTATAATTATAGTGCATAGCACTATATATTATACACGTAGGCCTACGGGAATGTATTCAGAGCGGCCAAAGGGGCGCACTGTTTGTTTCTTGACAAATTAATGACTATATATTATAAATATATTATAAATCAGTAGTTTTTCTTTAAATCGAACGTTTAACGGAATTATTCGTATGATAATTTGATCATCTATCATAATTCACAATACACTGCATTGATAGGTATAATATGCCTTAAGCAAACGTGTTGAAAATAATATTATATTCTCTGTTGTACTACGATTTTTTAATATATTTACCTACAACATAAACACATACTATAAATCTATAGAAAAAAATCTATTAAATTCAATAATATTTAAGAAATACAACAATTAGTATTATGATAACGGTAAAATCAAAGTGATTTTAGTTTGTTTATCTTTCGTAAATTACGACTTTTTTGATGGTGGATTTCGAGCAGATTCTCTTAACACCCCAAGTATCCAATGCTTGTAATATTAGAATAATAATGGTTATTATTTTTATTATCTATTCAATATATATATAATAGCTATAAAGTTTTGGAACGTTTAGTCAAAAACGTTTCTGTCGAGTGCGCGACATGCAATTCATTACCTATATATATAATATTAAACTATACGTATAACATCTTATAGGACTTTCTAGGAATTCATCGGTCGCGTATTATAATAAATCTCACCGCGACTTGCGATAAAAATCGACATGCGTTTATTATGTGCACGCGTCCGTTTTCGACTTGGGTCACGGAGGCCATCGAAATCTAAACACGCGTAAATGCCAAACGCGTACGTATAATATCTACTATTATTATTATAACGCCGAGCACTTCCGTCGGGCTCGTTGTAACTCCGGGACCGCGCAGATAATAATATGACGTACATTATATATATAGGACATAGGTATACCTCTTATACAAGTATGATTAATGTTTTTAATATTTTTCCTAGCTGCAGCGTACATTTGTGTCTTGTACATGATATTATTTATTTTGCAAAATCCGTACCATCACGCTATACATCACTCTCTAAATAAGGTACCTACGTTTGAAATTATATGTCAAATATAATAATGCACACATTTATTATGTTATTATGTAGATCGACCCGACCGGTCTTCGTCTCTGCCACGTGTCTTAGGGGTGTTTTAATTTTCAGCGTTATATGTTATGAAGCCATGAAGATAGTGTGTCTATCAAATGCATTGTTAAACATAATATGCACGACTCGTGAGACTAAATATTATATTAAAATATGTAGGTCAAACGCTCATAATCTGCAGACTTGCACGTACACGTATATATATAATATAATTTTGTTTGCCGGCTTGTTATTATATGGTTTTGGAGTAGTCACATGCGCATAAGACCATTGCGGGGGACAGACAGTAAGAAAAAAAAATTACAAAAAAAAACACGTCACTCGCATAGTTCGGGTGACAGGCGCGGAATTTTATAGTAATGTTATCCACCTGGTCGAGTGCACCAGAGGCCCAATTACGCTGTACATACTCTATGGTACTATAATACATTATGGTATTTATTAAATGTAAAAAACTAAAAACCTAACTCGCAATAAAGTTATTCGCCTCTGGGTAGCTGCACAGTTTTAACAAAACATTTTTTTTTTATTTATATATATCTATAATATCAATCGTACTCAGTTATATTATATATTATCCTGAGGCTAGTGAAACTCGGTTTGGTGAATAAGAAATTATGTCAAAATTATACGTCATAAATATATTATGAATCGGTGTTCCGGTTTTATATTATATATATTTAATACCTATAGCTGCAGCCGGTATATTATGTGTGTTTAATAGTAGATTAAAATATATTTCAAACGAAAAGTGAATTTTTATTTTCGGTCGAGCTAAATAGTAGTGGCTGATTGACAGGATGCTGGTTTTATCTTTGGAAATGATTAACCAAATCTTTGACTCAATCTATGAATTTTCCAACGGTACTGTGCCGGTCGACCCACTCATTTTTATCGTTTTCTAGACGGTATCTGTTATACTACTGCACCACCACCACAACAACTACAACTACTACTACTACTATAATATAGTCTATTGGTACTATACTAGGTATTATTGTAACTAGGTAGGGAGGTATACATATTATATTCGGAACGGCATTCACATTCCAATGTCAAAAATAATAACCGAATTGGTTCCGGGCCAAAGACGTATTGGTCTTTGTGTTTATTGATATTCTATTCAAAATTAAAGTAAATATTTAGTGTTAACAGACTTATTGACTTCATTAAAATTACAATAAAAATGCTTTTAAAATCTATATAAAATGAGAATAGTAAGTGAATTAATTAATGCTAATACGACTAGTTTTCAGTTCCGGATACTACTGAATTAGACAAGTTAATGATCTATAACTGACTATATAACTACTATTAAATATAATAGAAAAGCTTATATCATATAATAGAGTTCTATAAATATATTCTACTATATTGTATACGAAAATATCCCTACCTCGAGATAAATCAAGAGTGTTATAAATGTTAAAGTGAAAATAGTTTCTGTTTAAATGGACCATAAAAAACTATCCAATTATAATTTTAATTTAAAATTATAATTATTAAATTACTTTCAGACATCAACGTCATTAAAGAATAATAAATAGTAAATTAATAAAATTTGACGGTTTCGTCATAATTAATAATATTCAATTTATAATCATCGCGTATCGTATCATATACCGCGGAATGTATTAAAATGAAACGTTATAATATATTAATATATTATTATCATTAGGTCAGTTCATTGAGCCAACGCCCGAATCGTCGAAATTGTGTATAGACGATGTGTGGTTTTAATGATAATACAAAATAAACACGTACAACTACTCAATATAAACTCGAGATTTCGAGAAAAAAATTTACATTTTAGTGATCTATGATGGATTATGATTGCATCGAGGAAAATACATTTGAGTTTTAAGAATTAATATTAAATTATGCGAATTCTCACGATTTGAAAAAGTTTTGTTTAATATTTAATCTGTTTATCGTATGATGCGTACGCAAATTGAAGAGATTAAAAATATATGCCATAATGTTGACCTACATAATATTTGTTTCTGCAACTGCAGAGAAAATATTGTCCGGTATTCATTTCTGAAAATTGCTTAATTTGAATTTAAATCGTCAAATACATAATAAACACTCAATACCGATTATTCTATTCTTGAAATTTTTTTAAACATATTATAAAAGTAGTATGAAACTGAATTAATTAAAAAGAAAAATATATTTGATTACAATTTATAATATATTCACAGAAATAAATATATGGTATTATCAAACCACTAGGTATCAATAAACAAAATCTTATCGTAAAATAATATTTTTGACTAGTTAAAAACAGATAAGCTTTAATAATAGTGTACTGTCGTTTTAAAAACGCTCAAAGGATGTGACCAATTAAGAAATGTTATTACAACGACGGACATGAGAGTTTTAACGGTATAACGTATGTATATATACATATATTATATATATAGTCATTATATTTTTAGTTTTAATTAAAAATGAGGAATATCTAAATTCGGACAGAGCGTTGAGATAGGTGAAGTTAATAACTTTATTTTACGAATCGATCGTATGTATATTGAGTTCCAAAGGAGAAATCGTTTACTACAGCATGCGGACGAATTAAAAACAAAACCGGTAAAAAAAAAACATGGACTGAGGAATTATAGCGACAAATCCCAGTTAATTCGGTATGGTAAATAATATATTCACATACTTATTTATGTGTATAAAAAAAATGACTAATAATAGTTTAACGTTGAGCTCATTATGATTTCCAAAGAAATGCCACCATTGTCTACAAGACTATAAAATATTTCTATTGATTTTACGATGAAGGTTAAATTGGTTCTTTTTATCTTTTTTCGCATAGACAATATATTTCGGATAGAAAAAATGCTCCTGTACCTAACAATTTAAATTGCAGCCCTATCTTTTAGATATCAAGTAAAAATAATTATAATCATTAATGCTTCGAATATGGGTATTTATTTTGACTATCAGCACAACCCATACAAGAAACTTAGTTGTCTATAGACGAAATTTAAAGACGAATAAATTTAAAATTTTTACGCTCATAACCGTCGTTGTCGATTTGTCGATTTGTCGATGTATTGATATTTAGTTATTGGTTTTAAATTTGATATTTCAAGAAAAATATGTAACACACTCGTCAAAAAATAAAAATAAAACAACTGACCAATACAAGTCTCAGATCAGCAATTATTATTATTATTATACTGTATAATGTATATGAGCTTTTGGCTTGTTTTATGAATCCGTAATCCGTTATTTTCTAATTCTAATAAGTTATATTTTATAAAAAAAAGTTTATAGTATTCGCCAAACAATAAAAATGTATTAACATATATTATTTTTATTTTGTATTATATATAATATATCTAATACATAAATATAATACAAAAAACAATGAGAAAATAGAGTATTTTAAAAATATCAGATAATAATAAGAGTAAACGTATAAGTGTATAACTAAATATATTACGTAAGTAAAAATTTACGAAAAAAAGTATTATGCATATTATTTACAAAATATCATATTCATTCAACTCACGGAGCGTAAATAACAGAAATGTTGGATATAAGTTTGCCTGAGGTGCCCTGTAGGCTGTAGGTCAAATTTTTGCGTCACATTTTATTTCCAATTTCCAATTTCAAATTATTTTATTATTGTATGAAATTGAAAATAAAAAATCCAAAAATAAATGTATAAATATATTACATAATTGAACGACATATTGTGTATATATTATTGATTTGAACGCTTAGTTCAGAACTTCAAGCATCAAACTTCAACACACTCGTTATGACTCGGAAAAGTTACTTTGACTCCGCAAGTAGTAAGAATAGTTCAAAAAAGCAAAATACATCATTACATCGTATAACTATTAAAAATATTATAATAATATATAATATTTCCAATTACAGAAATAAAATCACACAGTGGAACTCAATTATACAAGAATATATAATTATATAACAATAATTTGTATGATTTTCGTTAGAGATAATATTAGTTTAAATAATTAGCGTTTGAAGAACTGACTTTTTTTAAAATAGCTTAGCAATACGCATAGGTGCCTACCATAATAATAAATTACTATAATAGGTAGGTACCTAACTAATTTTATTTAATATTAATGAATAATGATAAGATTTTTACATCTTTTTCCTACTTATATAGATCTACAAATTTCAAAACAAAGTATATAATATAATTTACTGATTAATTATTTGGTATAAGTTAACATCGAAAATGAAATTATTATTAAGTACATTTTTTCCTGTAAATTTATAAAAATTGAATAATTAAATTTTTTATTATAAACCTATTATTGTAATATTTTACTGAATACATGTAAATTAGATGCAATAATATACTTCGTGAAATCTTGAATGCAACCTTTATGGTTATCATACAAAAATAGGTATACGGTAAAATAAAACAATTATATACGATTCATGTTAACACACGATACAGATACATATCAATATGTACACCTCACGTCTTCGGGAAAACTGATAAGAAAGTATAATATATAATATCTAATGATATATTAATGTATTAGTAAGACGTATCAACAGTGTTAGCTCGATTGGAAATCGTAGCTGATAAGGGTTGGGGTTGGCGGTCGGAGAGCTCGTTTGATCATTATTATTATTACACTCGCGCGCACACTAAAAAAAATACACGCCGTTTATTTATATATAGGTACTACGTGTATAACATAATATATATATTCGGTATGCGTGTGTGCAGAGAATAGAAAGAAAGAAAGAATAAAAAACACGTTTTTTTTTTCTTTCCACCGCGTCGAGATTCTCCGTGTGTACCAGAGCGTATACGGCGGCAGCGTTGGTCGAGTACGGACCGTGACTGTGTAGTGATGGCGCATCGGCGGGGGGACGAGTGCGGCGACCACTACGATGGCACGTCCCGTTACCGCCGACACCGGTCGGTCGTCAGTCCGTCCGATTCTCTCTGACTCTGTCTTTCTCTCTTTCTCTCCAAGTTTTTTTACACACGCGCGCGACTACGTTTTTTATTATTATTATTTTTCCTCAAGTGGGCCGTTGGATTATTATTATAATATTTTATTGTAACCACGAACGTGTTCGCCCAAGGACGCGCACGTCTCGACCATATAATATCATATATTCATATACCGAGATTTCCCGTCATCGTTGCGGGTGGCAGCGGTGCGTTCTATTATTTTTATATATATTTTTTTTCCAATATTATTTTTCCGTACGGAAAAACGTATGCCGTCGCCGCCGCCATATACCGTTAGACGCGATGATCATCGTGGTCGCGGTCGTCGTCCAAGGACGCGTTCACCAGCCACCGCTAGTGCGATGGTTCCGCGCTCGCATTCAGTCCGATTCGTCGGCAGGCGGTCGTCTTCCACCGCCGCGACTGGTGGTAGGACCGGCAGGGACCCTATAGCTATTGTATGTCCGTCGCCTTCGGGCACGTTGACCTGGTCCGAGGGAAAAACGTCTAAATTTAAAAAAAAACCGTCTGTCATATGTTCAACCGTGCACACATGGTATTTCTGTTGTAGATTAACACTAGAAGATCGTCTTAGGAGACTTCAAGGTCAGGGATACTACTGCAGCTATGTGTAAAATAGCTAATTAGCCTATATTAGGAAATGCATTTGCCCCGACAACATTTCCATACGCTATGCATTGTTTTAGTACTAGTTTCATTATTATATTTTTTGCATTGACATATAGTAAGAATTTTAGTAGGGAAAAGTTTTAAGTCTACATTGTCTAGACAGTGTGTATGATGACAAAATACCGATGGTCAAAGTAAATAAATTACCTATTATAATTAACAACATTTGATTAAACAGAAAATTATCAAATCAAATTAAAGGTATTATTATAATATGCATTGGTAAGATACCTTTTATAATTTTACAAATTAAATATGAATCACTGTTGCGATTTATATTATTACCTATTTAGACAATGTATCTAAAATATTAAATTTTAATTAAAAATGTTGTACAAAATAACCAATTATTATTATTATTATTATAAAAATAAAATGTTATTCGTTATACGTAATTTATTTAAATTTGTTTTTCGATCTCAAAACAGGCATTGGAGACAAAAAATCCATTTTTGCGCCATCATAATATTATGGCACAATAATAAGTTATATAAATTCGTCTACACTGGGCTACTCGTTATAATACCGTAATATAATATATAATATGATTCGCGACCTTAATTGCCGGATCTGCTTGTATAATACGTATATATACCTATGTATGTGTATAGGCACCTTGTACAATCATTAATGTCGGGGCACATTATTTGTACATATACGTACATGAGTATAGTGGCCGGTAGTACACAATTACTGTATGTATGTGTGTGTGTGTGTGTATACTTACGACATTACACATACAAAGTACCAACGGTGCAGAGCCGTGTGCATGTGATAGCTGCAGGAGACCACCACGCTTTCGTTGAGCGCGCGCCGGACGATGACGCCGAAACAAAAAACATTTACAATTTTATTTATTGTTCAGTCGCGTAGGTACCTAAATATAGCATTATATTCGTGTACGGGACGCGACAAAACAATAATTATTGTGCAATGGCGGTACGTTTGTTCGTTTCCCAAACGTTAAAGTGTACATATACTTATATATATATACATCACCGTGCACATAATAATAAGTTTGTATTATAATGTATATAATATACGGACATTAAATATATAGTTTTTGTGAGAGTAGGGAAAAATACCAAAAATTTCCTAAATGACATAATGTAAGTCATTAAGTCATTATTGAGGAACACGAATTTTCAGCACACTTTAGCGTCCCTTATGTAGTATTTCCAATCGAGTTAATGTTATTATAGCGTTGGTGATATAAAAATATGTTCGTTAAAACGCTTAGTTAATTGTCGTCTTGATGACATTTATAGAAGCCGGTCGTTCGGTATAATATAATATGTATATTGTATACATACATATTATATTGTGTACACACGACGCGTGGATATTTTATTCGCCTAATGTCCGCTAATGTATTTTGTAGCAAATATAATAATCTGCGTACTCGTTAAAATTACTATACACATTACACATATACATATGTATAGAAGATAGAATATAATAATGGATTTATATTTCCTAACTGTAGAGATGTGTTTAACGTACGTTTTATTATATACCCTCCGACATACGATTTTATTATTATATTAATTCTCGCACAACACGTAAATCACGTTATTCAAATTTCCATATATTTAAAATTATATATATACCTAAATTATAATAATAAAACATAATAATTTTATGAGTCCGATTGCTAAAGTCGTCTTGTAATCTTTTTATACAACAGTAAACAAAAAAATATATAAATGTAAATAATATAAATTTTAACTCCACGATGTCGACAAGCCCGATGATAATTTATGTGAACATTCTATTGGCAATTTCACTTTGATACCGTGCAGGTGGTTTATGAAATAGTTTTTACCTAGTCAAAGGAATACCATTACATATTATTATATTTAAACTTTTATACATAAAATATGAATTTATTTCTCACCAAAGTTGGGAGCATTACTTTATATTATACCTATTAACTGTATGTTCGTATAAAGTAGATAATACTCGTAATAATCAACTGTATATGAATAGGAAATACTTCTCGTTTGGTTAACGGAACAGGAGCAGCGTAAAATCTGGAATGAGATTCTTGAACTACTGGAACCAAGGACACTACAACGATGATGAGAACCGCCTGAATGACGATTTAAAAATATTATAAATCGAGATGGGCGTGGGTTATATATGGTTTATATTATATATAAGAGGGCAAGAAAATAAAAATCGAATATTGAAGTCTTACTCGTGTAGTATATAGCAATAAGTGCTCAAGGTGTAAACATAGTAATAATAATAATAATGAGTCGTCGTGGCCGTCTCGTAATTGATTTCACTCTTGCGTTCAAATTTTGTGAACTACCAAATAATAATATAATATTTACTATATAGGTACCAGGTACCTAGCGCGTGTGGGATAGTTGAGATTATGTTTTTTTATTTTCTATTATTATTACATTATTTTATTGCTGTCAATCCTGTTCCCCCCTGACATTCCTATTAACGTGTGAATTATAGTAAGACGCGTATTTAGTTTATAAATATATATTACAATAATTTACCCACGCAATAACAATAAGTAATATGTGATGATATTTATTATATATTATTGTTTTTAAAACTGCAAATTCTTAAACGACTTTAACGATATCTTATAATAATTTGATGATAACTAATAATTAGTAACTACCTATGCAGAATGTTATGGAATATTCACACAAATATTGTATTATAATATCAGTACCTATGTATAAACAATTGTAGGTACAATATTGTATTAAGTTTATTTACTTTACTGTTTAAGTGCTGTCGGTTAAACAGGAGAAAAGTTTATTTTTTTAGTATCTATTTATACATACAATATACATAATAATGTAATGAAAAAATTTTTCGGAAATCAATTAAAAATTTATTTAGTCGATATACGTAATAAATAATAATACAATAACTATTATTATCATACATAATATCTATTTGTAAGATGATTGGGCGTGACTTACTGACTAGAGAATATCAACTTTATGGTTTATTTAACTCTGTATAGGCACTATACAAGATACATACAATAAATTATATTTTAAAAATATTACCATTCCACGTTTGAAATTCATATAGGTATATATATTGGTAGAATTTTTAGATTGTCCTGCAGGAGTTTACAACGATTTGAGCAAATAGCATAAATAGCACAAGTTATTAATTTATTGTGCTTTTCAATACATATCTACTGCGGAAGGATCGAAATCTTGAGTGAACAAGCTGGACACGCCTAGACATACGAGCATTCCGTAAATACAGCTGATATTAAAATACGTATGTATATAGCTAACAATATGGTTATTAACAAATAATGTTTAAAATTTCTCTTGACGAAAATCGTGACGTGTTACTTCGGGTTGCTCGGGAACCGGATCGTTTATACATGTACAATGTAGGTACATAATATACATGATATAAAGTCGTCCAAAACTAACCATATAACACTGACTTTTCACTTATATTTTCTTTTAGGCATTTAAATATATAATATTATATATTATTAATTTCGTAAATGCGTACGATGTAACACGATAACCAATCTACAGATAAACGCTGTACGCATCAATGACAATGTAAATCGTATGGACGGTGTAAATGTTGAGTCAGAAAATTTTGCCGTACCATCGATAATCTCGGAGCTTTGCAATAGTTGTGGTTTTGGCGTTACATCATCTACCGTAAGCGCACCACAATGTCTAATAGTGTTACATTATAACCCCGTCGTATACAATTAATATACTTAGTCATAATCTACCAGCACACTTATGAACCAACACCGGCAGTTGTTATTTTTGTTGGGAGTGACGTGTCTGACGGCTGCCGAAGTCCCTTTGTCTACCAAGGACAACTTAGACACCGAAATTATATCCTCACGGGAAGTTTCTCGAACCGAACCCCCACCTCAGAGTGCAGAACCATCATCCCAAGTCAAACTTCCATTACGAGATGAATCTCCATCCCAAAGCCAACTTTCAACTAGAAGTCAACTTACGACCCGCGTTGAAAATTCTACTCACTCCCTTTGCAACAGTGGTAGCAATGAAGACGTCAATGAGTCCACAATATCCGCTTCAACTACCGTTAGCATCGGAACAGTCACCGACGGACTTCGCGATCAGGTGATACGACTGACTAATGAGCTTAGCAAAGCGGTTGCCGCGCTGCAAATCGCTCAGCAACGTGAACGAAAGCTGGCTGTGTTGGAGAGAGAGAAATACAGGTGCGACGATATTATAATAAATACAACCGAGTATAATATACATACGTTTATGTATGTATATGCAACGATTAATGTTAATAATCAACCACAGCTTGTCTCAGATTTTGGTCTAATGTTGGATCTATATAATACAATAGAATAGTATAATTCTATACCTTATGTAGTATAGAAAAACCACTAATTAATTCGAAATTGAATGGGAAACACGATAATTTAAAAAATAACTTGTAAAATTATGTACCAACAGAACTATTATTTATTTATTTTTACTTTTATTAAATCGAGAAAGCTGAAACAGATCAGTGGTATTGCTTTTAAAATAGCGATAACATCAGCAATATACATATATCACTATTGGTCACTTAATATAATATGTCTGTATGACACGCATGAAGTGAAATTAGTAATTTGGTACGTTAAAAAATCTATTTATGTTTATTAAGTCAAATTATGGCAACGGCAGTACATCAGATTTATGATAATAATCGTCATGAGCTTATATAATTATATGTATTGCGCTGTGCTACACCCGGAGGCACATTCGCACAATTTTATTATTGTCTGACAGATACGTGTGTGATGCAAGTCTGAATGAGTAAATTAAAATTATTTTGACTTAACGTCGTAAATTTGAGTTAGTACCGACAAATATTAGTCAAGTTCAAAAATATAAGTTAAATACAAGAAAGAATATAAGTACATATTTTAAAAAGACGTATGTTTTATTTTAAATGTATGTATCTAAAAATAAATATTGTATTGTTATAATATATTGGGCACTATAATTAAGATAAAACTATTATAATATGAGATAAAAGTGAAAAAAAAATTAAGGAATTTAATTAATTCAACTTGACTAAAAACTAATTAATTGAATAGCAAATTTCAACTCGTCCATAATAATTAGGTACTTACATATACCAAATTTATTAATTCTCAAACTTGCGTGCATTATACAATACATTAGTTTATTACTAATAAAGTAATACCTAACTATTATGCATATAAAAACTTAGCACCGATAGGTTCTTACAAATTATTATAATATCATATTTGGTATAATTGTGTAATACATCACACAATAACATGTCATTGCAGTTATGTGAAAGCGGCGTCGGAGAAGGTGCTAGGTTTGGTGGATAACGTGCAGCACGCCGAAAATGGTCTAGCCGCTGACACTTACAAGGAACGGCAGGTCCAGCAGAAGCTGGCCCGCACCCACCGGACGCTGGGTCGATCGCGTCGCCGGTTGCAGGTGATCCGCCGACTGTTGGCCGGCGCAGAAGTGGGTCTGGTGCACTTGGAGAGCAGTAGAATGCTGAGCAAGTGCAGCGGGAATAGCAAGAAACTACAGGACACGCAGCACAGCGCTAAGTCACCGTCTTTGAATCACGCATTGGACGTGTAATCAGAACAGTGATAATATTTTTACTAAACGGACTCATCTCATATTATATATCACACGTATTAACGGCATTCGTTACTCGCTGCACTTCCCGGCGTGTGCATTGTTGAATTATCTTTAAGTGGTTTATTTTCATTCTGTTTTTTTTTTGCTTAATTAAATCCGACTAATCGACACTTTTCGATTTAGAGTCGTTATATATTATTATTATTATTATTATTATTTTATCAACGATAGGTCGTTGACGGAACAGTGTTAGATACACACAAAATGTATACAATAAACCGTAACACACCGCCGCGCCGCCACGTTTCGCTCTATAAATTCTTTTTACACGATTCTCGGAACCTTATTAAAATGTAAACCGTAACGTGTCATTATATATTATTTTTTCTTTTAAATAACGTCCATGTACAACGAAAAGAATAAAACGAACATATCATTATCTTATATATTGTTAAGTCTGTACTCTATATCGATTCACAAAACGTCGTTGGACCGCGGTATAATAATATCTGTCTGTGGTTACGCCGATTGATTCGTCCGAGTCGACTGCTGATATTACTATTACCATACTGCTGCACTGGTAACATTGAAAATCAGTCGACAAAAACAGTATGCATTATAATGTTATTAAATAGGTAGACAGCATATTATTTGTTTATTCATTTTAATTGACTTACGCCCAAACGGGCAATATGAGAAAGAAAATTTAATGATATTATGAATACAATAATAGTGTTCAAAGTTCATATTAATCGAGTCCAAATTAAATTTTAAATATTGATCTGTAAAAGTCCTTTGTATTATTATTTTATAAATTCGGCAAGATTTTGGGTCGTCATAAATCATAAAATAATAAGCTCTTTGACTTTTTTGAATATTTTATATATCGCGAAACACGTTTGTATATAATATTTATTCCACGCGATGCAGTCTACCTATATACCTATTGATGTGATGTGTCACTCTTCCTTCCATGTTAGACAGTTTGCTAGAATATTAATTGTATGATAGTTGCAGCAATTCATCGTTGGTACTCGATAGGTGCAAGCAGTGTATGTATAATATAAGGTTTCGAGTTTCTCTTCATCGCAGACTGTAGTTAACTGGGCAATCAAATAAATGTTAATTTTGATTAACTCAATATGATATAGCTACTAGCATATTATATAATATAGATAATAATATAATATCGGCTAATAAAAAATAAGTCGATAAAACGTTAAAAACGATGAACAGCAAGGAGATTATATTATACGCACACTTATTCGATGATATATATTATTATAAATACACCACAGACCGGTTATATTTCTAGAGAAAAACGTGTATATTGTAGTAGGTATACCACCACGTGGTAAATCATCATTGCTCAGATACCCTGTAATTACTATACGGCTGTGGATCTATTAAAGGTCTGGTACATGTCGATTTGCTAATGAGAAAAAAATTGACAGCCAGTCGACTGTAGAAAGTGTGGGCAATCCTCTATATTATATCGCCTTCTTTATTGTAAGAAAATAATTTTCGACACGCCGATATAGGTCTGTTTTCTCCTCATCGTATCAAATTTTCCATAATTATACGGGATTATGAGCTGGAAACATTATGCGAATATATACGCGCGTATTACGCCCATGATATTATTTATTCCCTACCAATGAAATTCAAGTAAAATTAAAATTAATTATATTGTCGAAAAGATTAATCTTAAAAAAATTGTCTTACAATTTGTAAAGTTGTAATTAGTATTTCTCAGAATTAATAATTATTATTGAGTGTTAATGAATAAAAAATACGAAGTTAATATAATGTACAGCATCGTATGTAGATAAAATTATGAAAGTTAATTTTAAAATATATAAAAGACGGGTAGCTTTCATTGAATCATCTACGATAATATAATTAAAATTTTCTATACAAATTTATTTATTTATTTATTATGAAATATACAAGATGAGTCATTTTTAAAAATTTAGTTAATAGTGGGAAAAATATATTGATACCTATAATATAAAATAATTGTGGTGTACGTTATATTATAAGCACGATGGCAATGACGTTATAACGTTATACATTTTAATCATTTTGTAAGACTTTTTTCTACGTGCCCGAAATATGTAGTTAAATTGATTATTATTACTTATTTCAATCATAATCAAGTACGTGTCTCAAAAACGCACGGATAGTGGGTGACTTGGATTAACTCAAACGATAAAGCAAAGTGCATGCATATACCATATGGTATAATATGGTATATGGTATATATGTAAAGAGTATAATATACTATAGTATTATTAAAAGTGCTAGTTTGCTTTCGATTAACGAACAAATCGATCTTCGATTACGAATACAACATATTGAATTACGATAACGATTTATAACATTAGTGCTACTACAAGACTGGAATTAATTGTTATTGCCGTGGTCATCGACCATCGTTGCCGACTTAACACGATTTTCGCGATTTGTATACAAGTAGGTAATTACTTATATAATATGCAATGCATTAACTGTGACATAGTCTCAACAGTCTGGTATATTCTATACCTACATTATTTAACAGCAATAATTCATCTTTTTAGATAATATAACAATGTTAAAGTACGGTCGTTCATTAAAATTTTCTTCAAAAAAAATCGATTTGACTTTTTTGTTTTGTAAAAAATCATGTTTCATGATATGCTTCTGCAGCGATATAATATAATAATAGGCATAAAATACATTTAGTTAGAAGCTAAAAAAGTAATACAACATGCTTCGAGTGTTTTGGCACTACATTTTTTTTATATAAACAACGTTATAATGAAATATCACATCAATTATAAACAACAATGGTGATTGGGGAAGGGAGGCAATGTCTTCGATCAATTATCGAAATACGATTATATGCACAGAGCTTGATAATATATAATATAGGTGATAAATGAATAACACGATATATAGGTAAAAATATGATGATTATATTGTAATTTTTTTTTTCACTCGAAACGGTGTGGTGTCGAAAACAAATTGAAACAATATTGTTATAAAATCATAGCGGTTAAAAAAATACGTTCATACATATATATATTTATTCATATATACACACGGAATACGACGACTTCGACGCGAGGCCACCGCCGACGACGTGAAACTAAGTCAGTAGGTACTTGAACCGAAGCGGTTTAGAGAGCCGGTTCTCGAGTTCACGATTTTTTTCCCCTTCAGTTCACGCTGCAGACGGACGGAATGGGTTCCGATTTCAACCGCCTGCACTGCGCCGCCTCTCCGGGCATTAACCGGTCGGAGAAAACTGACGAGGAGGATAGGGGGAGTTAGGAGAATAGAAATAAAAAACGCATCGCGTGGTAATATAATAAAAATAATAACATGTATTCAAAAATGTTAGGGGCTTCGAAACTCTCGCCTCCCTCTGCGGCTACAGTGTTGAATTCCGCAAAATTTTTTAAAAAAAAAATCTTCATCGTATAAATGAAACTTTACACATACAACACACAATATACGCATATTATACATATATATATTATTATTTTACCTATTACAATATAAACACACGTACACATATATGTGTATATAATTGTACATAATATACTGCAACTGGTATATAATATATAAAATATATATGTATCTAATTGCGTAACTTACACTAAGGCATATACCAAATATATCTATCATCTATCTATCTATCTATATATATACATATAATATTATTATCAAAGAATGTATATACACTTTATCCGACAGACAACGCACAAACCACCGCACGTCCTGTTTTCGTATTATTATTATTATTATTCGTATATAATAGTCGTATCTTGAGGCCAATGGAAAGGTCTGTTACATAGTCGCCGTGGACACACATTATATATAATATACACATGCGGAAATGTATCGCGTATTCGCGTCGATATAATAATATATTTAAAATTTAAATATATGTATGTTTATATGTACTCAATGCACGGCAATAGCGTACACGCAATACACACCGCATTCACTAGGTTTATATATTATATTCAGCCAGACATATAATAATTATGTCGTTTTTATTTTTCTTCTCACTGTCACTTCAATTCTCGACGACGATCGTATAAACATGTTTAGGCGCTTATTAAATGTAAAAATACGTAAGATGGCCATAAGACATATATATTATTTTTGTTTTAGAAATTTGTTTACTCGAACTAAAGTCCCGAAATCGCGTAGTATGGTCTATTTTATTTTTGATACACAATGCAGTACATTGTACTTTTAGGTCTCAAATGTCAACCAGTTTTCAACATAATAATATAAAATGTTATTATATTATAATATTATTATGAAGATGAACAATACACTATTATGGTCATTAGCAGTTGGGAGACTGATTTACGCGGAAAATGACATATTATTGTAATCAATATCGTAATTTCTGTATATTGCGTTTCCCGACCACGATGCTTATAATATTATACTAATGAATAATAAGTTATATTATGTTATATGTACTCATGAAGTCGTATCTATACTAAAATTATGTCGAAGATAATATCAATAATGACGTAAATAAGTGATGTTGGATATGAATGATATTATGATATAATTTAGTGTGTGATAGTTCGGATAAGAATTGTTGGCGTTCACAAATGAAAAAAAAATACAATCGTGTTCATATCATTGATTTGAACATTATCATATTTTATTAGTATCTACATAATTGCTTAATTATTAATCGCCTATACTAGATACATAGGTACTGATATTAAATATTAATAAACTGAAATGTATCCATTATCGAATTTCAAGAAAAGTACTAATATGTTGTTCAAAATCAAAATATAATATAGTAGATACATAAATTATAGTCACTCAGTGACATATTATAATACAGTGGATGGTAATTAGCAGTATTCGTAACTCTCCGCTTTTAAAAATAAAAAATGTGAAAATGTGTTAATAAGTTATGTAATACAGATATATTTTTTAATACCCATTTTTCCTAGTAGAAATTTTTGTATTTGCGATTCTCTATAGAAAATAACAATTAAATTAAAATTTCAACAAAGGGAAAGAAAACAATAATTAAATAATAACTAATGAGATTATATCACTATGATGTTTGAAACCTATTAATTTTATTATATTTAGGTTTCCCAATAAGAATAAAAAGTAATATTTGTATTGTTAAAAAACGAAAAATATAATTTTAATAATGATTAATTGCGTTTCTCCTAGGCCCTAACCCACATTAAATTCAGGATTGTATCTATTCATCGAAGAGAATGATAGAAGAATCCCAGGTTAAGTTAGGTTAGATACCTTCTTAGGTTAAACTGTAAGTCAAGTTTAACCTTAGAGGTTATCTAACCTGGATTGGTGGATTTTTTTTCTATTTCGTTTGATTAAATTAGTTTATAAATCCAGCGTTATTGTTTTTCTGCATCGGGAGAAAACGTAAACAATGTTTGATCAGAAATACGTTATTCAGACAGACACACAAAAACCAGTTGTTTAAGTATGTGTGGCGTGTCTAATATTTCCAAGACGTGATCGCGCTGGTAAACGGCAACATCGCGTCCGGATCCCACGACGACGGCAAACGACTTCGAAGACTTCGACGCCCAGTTGTTGTATTTCCCATTGCACATCTCTTCAACGACGGCGGTCCAACTCGTGCAGTTTTTTCTTCCTCTCTTTTACATTACACTTCTGTATTGGATTTTTTATCGGAAATTAAGAAGTTCCTATTGTGTACATGTTGGTATTATTTTAATCTCATTCATTTATTAAAAATATAATATATACTAACGTAGTACATGTGATACGTAAACACGGTCTCAGCGATATATTGATATATTTATATTAAAATTAAAATTATTTACAAGATTTTATTTATTTTGCTTGTGCATAACTTCAGATACAGCTGCTTTTAAAATATGGTATCACGGTTTATAAGAACTGTGTAGAGATCGTATTTATTTTCGATTCATTTATATAACTTCCATCAGCGTTTCATAAACACATAACGTCATAACATATAATACATACCTAACCATAAATATATATAATTTAGATTTACGCACTCGACGTATATACTTTGACTATAGCTGCACGATTTACACACGTCGGACGCTATAGAGAAATTATTTGTTCAAAACGATTTATCGAATATAGATATAAACTATCGAGTCAGTAAATATTATATTATAAACTTTGTATCACAAAAAATTGATAATGCATATAAGTACTATTATGTATCAACAGTTTTCGCTACGGTAATTTTTCCAGAAACGAAAATGGACAAAATTACGCGTTTAGGCAGATGCGATTACGCTGCGGACATGAAGAGAGATTAATATTTTCGCCAAGATCCCCAGTTTTTACCTCAGAGTGATTTTATCTATGAAATGTGCATCTCTCATTAGTATAATATTATTTATCCATACAGTCATTTAACACCACTTTTATTTGCATGTACTTTATTATAATGTGATATACGTGTATGAAATTATTTAAAATTTCAATTCTATACGTACCTATGTCCTATATATAATATAAAATACGACGATATCAATATGAGTATCCCCAGTACTCGATAGGATTGATGTACCTATCTACGTTTCCGATGATTTTCCTAAGTCACGTATAATGGTGAACGGGTTTGTGTTATTAAAAACACCACAGCATGTACACAGTATTATAATACATATGACGAGTGTGAAACGGATCGTGAGAATTTTCGTACGCGTGTATATTATAAATATATATATATATATATATATTAAGTATACATATATATAGGTGCATCAGACTCACGGTGTCGTGTAATTATTATTTATTTTCGTTTTTTGTTTTTTCGTCTTCGGTTGGGGTGGGCGTAACACGAATAATATAAGAGCGAGTCGCAGCACCGTTATAAACCTCGCGATTTTCGACGTCGAAACCCGGACGCGCGCGCGCAAAATGCCAGCCACCGAGGAGACTCTTATTTCGTTATGGACTCGGAATCTACAGGAAACCTCAGGTAAAAAAAATATCTAACTTGGATAACATTACTATTATTATCATTATAGTAATAATAATAATTCGGTATGTACTACCCACGCACGCGTATACAGGTAGGTCTGTATACCTATATTTATTTATATACATAATATAATCACTATAATATTATAATATACCACACCGTGACGACGCTGCACCTCCATCAAGTTTTTGCACGCGACGTTCTCAGGTCAGGATAATATATTATTAGGTATAGTATTATAATACGCCATTGATAAATCACGATTGTGCCGAATATGTATGTATAGATACAATTATCATTTGGTCGGCTGGTGTAGTATTGTGCATCTTATTAAGTTTGTGTCGGGTGCGCGAACGATACTATTACAATAAAATCGGGTTCAGTATTATAATAGCCATCAAAACAATTAAAGGTGGGTTGTCCGGTCCGATTCCTCTCGGAGTTCGCCGTTCCAGCGTTTCAGAATAATTATAGGTAGGTATAGTCCTAGATTTGCTTTTATTTTATCGTTTAACTCAAGAAAATTGTTTTTTATATATAGTCAAATTATAATTGCACTACACTACTATTATACCCTATTTCCTATTTCAAATACTTGACCAAAGAACAAATAATTCTAATACTAAACTATATTATAGGTATTATAATACAAACAATTGACATATTATACTGCGCATAACACTAAATCAATTAATTTTGAATATACTTTAGGTTATAATATTTTATTATATAACGTAGTAAGGCTATGTACACGTTTAATTATTGAAGTGTAGGAAAATATATAGGTACTATATCTGATATTATATTAAATTAATTTGTAATGCTGTGAACGTTCATAATATATAATATAAAGCGTACCTATATACAATGTTATGTCATCGTTGTATATAATATACGATATAGTTACAGTTAACTATAAATTATAAGCGCATAATGATTTTAACCACGTACGAGTGTAATAAAATATGCATTCCGATGAAATTTGTCGTTCGCAGTTTATCAGATAATAAATCCGAAAGCCTTATTGTTATATAAAATTGCAGACTTATGGAAATTGACCAATTAAAATTGTTGGTTGTGGCTATACAAATTGCATTAAAAAAATCACAGACAACGTGATCTTTATAAATAATTATTATACCACATTATCAAAACAGTATTATACGTGAGATAAATATTTGAAAATTCGTAAAGTTTGATTTCAGATATTTTTTTAACACTCGATCAATTAAGAGACGATTTTATCATTTCAAGTAGTAGGCGCTGTGCATGCCGCCATCACAGTTGAAAGTCGTCTCTACTTAAAATAGCGTTCAAGTCTTCACCACACTACAACGAGACAATTAATAAAAATACAAAACTTCTCATGGACCACGCTATTATACATCGATTTATCATCAATTCAATTTAATAACTATTTTAATAATGGGTATACCTGAAAATTATTCCAAAATATGATTATAATATTATATTATTAAAACCATCGTATATGCCTTCTTTCTACTTCCTAATGACTATTATTCGGAATGTAACGAAAAACGATGAACCGGTTTTGACGCAGGTCAATCCCAGAGGTCGTCAGTCTCCGGCTATATGGCAAATAATAATGAAGATTCGGAGGAGAAGAGATTATGAAGAATGAAAAATATCTAAAATAAATAATATTTAATGATGAATAGCAGTGAAATGTGCCAACGATATGTCAGAAAATCTATACACCAAGATAAGCAACTTTCCCTTTTTGAAATTGCAATTTTAATGTTTCGGCATTTGCTCAGAGAAAAACGCTTCATAATATACGTATTCATACGTTATCACTCCGGACGAACGCTGACGAGTTTAATTAAAATAGATTGAAGATTGCACGAACAAATCAGTCAAGCGAAAGTTGATTATTCATAACATTATAACGTAAATAAATGAATAATAGTATACATACATCAAGAATTTAACGAGATTTTAAGACACCACCTTCGGAACGGACCTTAACATATTATTGAGATGTGTTATGCAAATATTTGACAGAACATTACATGCTCGAAGTATGTTATATTATGTATATGATGTGTTTGTACATGCAGTCCAAAAAACCAATTATATACAATATAGGGGCGGAGTTCACACACGACTTAAACGGTTTTCTAGACAACCGAATGTCCGAGTCCATGTATGCATATAACAATAATGTATAACGTGAGACGTCTTTTTTTGACGTTTCAAAAGAGAAATGGGTTTCTGAACATGCATTATTTTATAAACTACATACATGTATGAACCATTTAGAAAAGCTTATGCATAATGCCGGTGTACTTGAGTAAAAATAACACATCGTATGTACAGTGTGAGAGAATAGCTGATATACCTATATAATAGGTAATATTAAAAAAAAACAAAATATACCTATATAATGAATAAATGTACCTGCTATATTATAGTATAAATTTATTTGAGGTATAAATATGGCTATTGACTATATACCACAATGATGTATATCAGACATCGGTAACTTTATATCCTTGCATCCGGCGTTGTGGTTAAGGTGTTTTTTCCAAGCTAAGGGGTTAACCAACGCTTATGTATCTAAAAGCAACTTATACATGACAACACAATGTTTTTAAAAAAATTTTAGATATGCGATATGCGTGTTTAGTATGTATATGTATCCAAATGCATTCTTATTGCATTTAATAATATAACTATAACACTTTTTTGTATATACATATTTAAAAAATAGTATTGTCGGTATGCACCAATGTCGAATTTATATATCAATGGTCATTTTACAAACATGTTATGTATTATCTCATATGTTAAAATCATACTCTATAATATTATATAATTTAAAATAAATATAATATGACATGAACTAAAATGTCGAAATATACGGGTAGGTATACTTACGTTATTGTTTTCTACAATACTCGTATTATGTAAAGACGTCTCAGTACAAAAAAACCGTGTAAACAATAATAACCGATTTTATGGGTATCAAACATTATTTTTATAGTTGCTATTGCAGTTATGATCTAACTCGGGTATATTTCTGCAGTCTGCAAAAATCTGCAATCGGTTTATATGTCTTACAATAATGCATAGTTAATCGTACGAAAATTATTACGCTACGATAACATTCCGCCGTGCATGGCATATAACAATAATATGTACCTATCTAATATAGTACATATACATATATATGTATATAAAACGCGCATTTTTTGCTTATATATCTATGTTTTTTATCCCCGTCGAATTCTTCTACTGCTGCACCCGCCGCGCGCTGTTCAGTTGGGCACGTTATGATATTAAACTACGCGGTGTAACCTAGTTCTTCGAGTCTCACGAATGCGCACAGATCCGATAAAATGTAAGACGAAGGCCGCGACGGGCAACGTGAATTTGACGCCCGGATTGTAGGATAGGACGGGGGGGGAGATTGAGGTGGCTCGGAGAATATGAGGTATGAGATAGTGCGCGTCTTAAGTCTCGACACAGACAATATAATATAATGCGACAGCTAGTATACGTATCTATTAATATTGTCGAAATACGCACACAGAGGTGTATAATATTATTATATGGACGGCACAGCATCATGTGCGAAATGACAAAAAACGAGGCAGCCACGATGACGGGAGGAGTCCGGCAATATAAAAACAAAATGAAAATAATAATAATTTACGACGGAAATGAAATCGTGATCGGAGTATAATTTTTTGACTTGGTCGTGATCCGCTCGGGCATGTTCATTTCGTCAGAGGCAATAAATTAACGGGCGTCGTCGTCTGAGGGATATTATATACGAACCTATTTGCTGTACTCATACTGACGGTATACACGGTTATATGCGGTTATATTGTCGACCTACAAAAAAGATAAACTCATGACGATGCCACACCGTTTATGGTGGACCCGCGTATAAATATGAGTCATATATGATTTTCATGTCTCGTGTTAATATTATAACATAATCAGGAGATTGCTCAACATTTCGCACTCTGACCGATGAACATTATAAATCTTCGTTTGAAAAGTGATCTATCGTCCTAATACTTCTATTCTTTGTTTGTTTTTGCGTTAATTTATATCAACTGGACGGCTAGGTTAGGTACTATACATACTGTATATACATGCAAAATTATAACCCATAGGTTTAGTTGAATAAGATACCATCAGTTTATAAAATTAATATGTATTTCTAAAAACTAATACCATCGTAAACGATAATATTATTTATTTATAGGTACAATATGAATAGTCACTTTACTAAGTACGTCCTAATTCTAATTGATATAAATTTGTTAAAATACATGCGGTTACATTATACTCACACAAACTCACATACGTGGTTATACACGTACATAATATTATAGTCAATATGTAAATATAATAAATATGTATATTATATTAACTAGAATTGTTTGTCATATCTTTGAGAGAGAATGAGTGGGCGAAAAATCGATTTATATTCAGTTATTTTGATATATACCTATACGTGTACAGTGTACAGCCACGTTTTCAATAACGGCATCGCTGTCAACTATATAATAATATATTAATATAATGACACTTCGCTGCTGTAGGTACTTTGTATAGTCTCACCAATATACAATACATTTTAATATAGCGATAGCATACCGTTGCAGTATATAGGAACTTGTATTATACAAAGGTTGAAATATATCGATCGAATTTCTATCGCCCATATAACATTACGACTAAAGTAAAAAGGCACGCACACTTTTTTTAAATTCACACACGCGATGTATAAATTTGAAATTTCAAAGTTCAAAGTCAAATATGGTTAACACTAGGGCGTCTCAAAAATATAGGTCACTCATATATTATAATAAGCAGCCTTGTGCTTTAAATGTCTCGAAATGCACAACTGTACTATATTATACCGATTAAAAACGGTTTACGACCGCATAAATGCGACATTAAACTGTAATTATTGTTATAATTTGATTAACGGTATGAAACGCGTTAAATCGATGACGCGTATTATAATAAGTATACCACTATTATACCTGATATTTTCTTTGAAGAATTTATTGAATTATATTTTAATGAGAGTCGAGTACATTATATTATTTTAATGATTTAATATTATAATAAATTATTATCAGAAGATTTAGTATAAGAATTTTGCGAAAAATTCCAACGTACCGCGCGAGTTCACTACCGGGTGACGAACTTCATAGAATTGCGCATATATTAGGTATATATTATTAAATTATTTTCTCCGAAATGAGGAGAGTTGCAATGGACACAAAATGGTCACCATAAATAATTATGATTTGAAATTCGTGTGCATCCGTAGTGCATACTACAGTCTCCGTCCTGGTATGTATAGTATACACTTTGGCTGCAGCTGTGCCGGCAGTGGGGGGAGAATAGAAAACAATAATCGTGCGGCGGAGGTTTGCCGACTAGCGGGTATATATATACATACTTTTTACAAGTCGAGAGCACCCACGCAACGTATTTTGATTAATCTGGTCCGGGTAACTCGATCTGTTGGGATATACAGAAAACCGGTCCATCGCGGTGGTTTAGCCCCCTCTACACCTCTTCGCAGGACCGTATATAACATATAATAATATATACCGTGCACCCGCCCCTCCTTCTACGACCGACCGTTCCCCGTTTGCGACCGCTTACCTCCCCGTCATCCGCCATATTATATATATTAGGTATATTATAATCTAGTTTTGTACCGTACATTATAATAGAACTACAGTGGGGAAGGGGTAGGCGAGTATAAGGGGTACGGGCAGATCCGTTTCGACTTCGGGTGTGGTTCCAAGTCACGACATCACCTACATTTTGTTACCGACGGTATAATACTGTAGAGCTACTACTACAATACTATATATTATACTATAATATTACTACTATACCTACGCTATTTATTAACAATAATAAGTTATTATGGTATTGTAAATTATAATATACATAATAATAAGTACATATATAATAGTAAACTGTAGCTTTGATTTAGCCGAAACGATACACATTATTTATCAAAATATTGTAGGTACTTATTATATATTTTCAAACTACAGTAAAAAAAAAAAAAACATTCGCGGGACGGAAGCTTTTTGGGTCAGCGCGTTGAGTTGAACGCTTGTGGTACAGTTGTGTACATACATATTTATATATACTATTATAGTCTTGAATACGAATTCGTGGTTCTCGATTGAAAAAATTCTGCAAAAACCAGTTCTCAATCGGAAACTTTTTGAAATAATAAATGCAGTGGTGCATTAACGCGTGATAATGGTATACCTAACTATAAACGGTTATACAGCTAAGAGGTAAGTACAAAATTCCTCGGGCAGTGTACATACTTAATAATGTTATATTAAAATTTAAAAAAATATACAACTTTTATACATTTGCATAGTATACAATTTTGAATGTCGTTTCAATGAATATTATCATAGGGTAAGGTATACGTTTTTAGCGTTCAAACATATAATAAAACGTATATTTTCCTAACATCTATTTAATAGCTACAAGCCTACAAACGATATTTTATTTTATAAAACTGTGCTTAAATGTTAATTTTTTTTAAGCATTATCTATTTACTATTATACTATTGGTTTAAAAGTCAAACCTTCTACGGCGTTGTACGACGTACGATGGTCGTCATTACAAAATGTTATTTTTTCACGTGTCTATAAAATAACAACAAATATTATCATAATCGCCATAAGCCTATAACGTAACGTTCAAGGACATGGTGCGGTTTCGGTGATAAACTATTATATTATTATTATGGAATCGCGTGATTATAATATCTATCGTCGAGACTATACGGAGTGCACGATTGTTTCTCTCGGTCAAAAATGTTCATTCTGTGGAACAAAGATCTACAACTACGCATACACAATAACGTCGTACGCGTTTACGTACGTGTATATACTTGGTCATATGTAATAATATAGTTATATATCTATTATATTATTGTGTGACTACAAACGTCGCGCGTTTATTATATTATATATTATATTTGTAACGGTATACCTATAAACACTGCAGCAGCAACGACCTACCGTCTTCGCTAACACGTGCACACCGCGCGCCGCCACAGCCGGCTTTTCTCCGACTGCTTCGTGCGACGGTCCCGGTGTTGACGGACCTTAACCGCCGAATAAGAAAATAAAAAACCATAGGAGAAAAAAAAACATCTACACAAGTAAAAATAAAATTAGACGAAAAAAATAAAGAGAGAAGGAAAACGTTGGCGGAGCGGAACGCGTGTTATATATATATATATAATATAAGCGCGTATGTTTGTGTGTGTGTCAGACCGCATTAAAAACCAGTTTCCACGGTGCGTCTCAATGTTTAAACACGAGTAACCATTATTATATCAGCTCGGATAATTAGCCCGGATCTAAACACGCGGCTACTAAATATATTATATAGGTACCTGACAGTCAATCATGATTTTTTTTCAGTACCATTGTCGTAGATTTTCGTTATATGATCCATACGGGAAACGCAATGTACCACGGTCGCCGCTGACAGCTCCGCAGGTTCCGGATTTTGTCGTAATATTATTATGAATAATTATATATTCATATATGATGTATTTTATTATACATATCTACGCGACGGATGTATCAAAAATATAGGACACATTTAAACCATCTTTTATGCGCCCATATTTTAAAACATAAAATATTTCTTTTTTTTTTTTAATAATTATCATTGATACTATTGATAGAAATAATTTTCTCGAAGAAAACTAAAACGAATACAAACGACATAAACATAATTTCACAAAATTAATTTTGTATAGTAGCCATAAAAATTACCGAATGCAAGACTATTTTTGCTGGGTTTTTATTATATAAAAGACATCCAAACATTTGAAGAGAAACTAATAAGATATACTGTATGATATGCGATGAATATCAAAATAATATAAAAAATACGTACCTATCTATAAGACTATACGCTAATGGATTAAAAATATCGATCGAATAGAAATTTCAACAAATTCGTTAATTACCACAAGCAGAACGTAGAATATTAATATACAAAAGACAATTTTTAACTGCGGTCGATAAACAATATTTAGTAACAAATGACGATTCATGACCAGCGTTTAAGTCCCATGCAATGGATACAAGAACGCATAATTTAAAAATTTAAAAAAAGACATTTAACAATAATAATAATAATAAAAAATAAATATAATTCATTGTTTTGACAGAGAGTGCAACAACCGTTATAAATTATTATAATTATTAAATGATGTCTTACTCAAGATTTCTATTTAGGTACATGTTATTTTTTACAGAGCTAAAACATGGCTATTAATTTGTGGTTAGGTGTATATAATAGACGTGTACATATACGTGTAGTGAGTATTAATTGCGATTCTTAAAAAAATAGTAATAAACCTTATCGTATAATGCCTAGAAATGTGTACTGCAGTCTACAACAGTATACATGTATATATATATATTATATATACTAATAGCAGACAAAATTAAATCCATGTCGTCCATGAACGCCCGTTAACGACTAATTACAGGATATTGTAAATTATATATTCTTTTAATCAGCAAAAAACCGCTTTGAATCCGTTGCGCATTTCAATTGAACACAGTTATAGTCTTATAGAGAGAAAGACAGTAAATAATAAATGCAATTATTTAAACTAAATTTGTGACACGTCAAAATCATACTTCACCTAATTGTTTAAAATAAAATGAGCTGAATACTCGAAATTACCAGGCATCTGATAATAGCAATTTTAGGGGGACATACATTTACAACAAAAATTTACCACCAAACATATTCAAATTATTACTTTAAACTTCAAATCCTCAATTTTAAAAATAATATTTTGTTGTATCTTATTAAATTTTAGTGTTGCACATTTTTAGTTTTATTTTAATTATTATAATATCGATGGGTTCATATTTTTTTATAAATTTTTATTAGTCTTTCTTATTATAAATCATTACACTTCTATAAACGATATATATTTTATGAATATTCATAACAGGCGTTCAATCTTTAGGAACTTTTTAGTTTTTTATAAAATTATTTAGGTAATGTTAGACCTAGTGGATACAAAATATAAATGTATGTATTATAGTAAAATATTTTGCAATAATCTTTATATTTCAGACAACAATGGGATAAATCTCTTTTTCTAATTCGTTGAATACCACTTGATTGTACAATTGTGATGTAGCTATATGTTATATTATGTATCGTTATGAGCTGATGATAACAAACGATGTACTGCAGCAATCTTGATGAAGAACGAGCATAATAAAACGTTATATTACGAAACCTATATAGCAGCTATTATCTTGATAACATCGTCGTCGTTTCATTTTTTTTTCTCCGATCATAAAACACGATGATTTCGAGTAGAAAACGCAGGTTGTGTCGGTATGTTTAAAAAATTATGAACTCGAACGTGCACCGGAAATACAAATCTTACATAATAAGCAAAGACTAAATGAAATATACGTCATGTTATTTTTACATTGCCTGTGTAATAATAGGTATGAATGATGAGCTCAGTATTATAATGGTTTAATTAACGATGAAATAATTACACGATTGTCACAAAATTTAACGTACAGAAAAAATAAATTCATCCATGGATAAATTGCAATATATTATAATGTACCTACTTACTACCTATGTAAATTAACTCTACAATTGAGCTGCAGACACCATGCCTACTATTTCCTAAATTTTACGACGACTGCCAATATTGGGCTAGTGTGAAATTCTTATAAAGATTATATATTTTTGATTCCGAAAAAATTTAGGTAAACTTTAGTCGACGTGCAGTTTCATATCGTGAAATCTCCGCCGTTCATCGGCTCGAACCCGATTCGAGCAAAACGTGACGATCCAGTTTTTTTTTTTGACTGGACGAGCGGTGATTCATAATAATACAGCCGTGTGGTTTTTGTATATTATATACCGTTCGAGATTCGCACACGGAACTCGGCAAATTGGTCCGGGCGAATTATTTTTTATATTATTATATTATATAGTAATATAGTATATTGTTATCCATGAGCATTGCGGGTGAAAATACGTTGTGCCGTGCGCGAATCACGACTCGAGACAGTCTTACCTGTACTTATATATGTATAAATATAAGATGTATAAGAATAAATACGTACACACGCTCATGAACACTACGGGATGAGTCGCACACATCCCACGCGCGCTATACGGACGTACCGAGCATAATGGAAAAAACCGACTTTAAAAGTGTATATATATACCTACATCTTATTGTGTATTGTGTACGTCTGCTGTGTCTTTGCGTGCGCGTATCTACAGATGTATATTGTTACAATTTTTTATGTGTACCTATATACATATAATACTCATACCTACTCTACAAAATCAACTATAATAGCCTGCACGATATTAGGATGACGCGCGACGTGAAGGATAAAAACAATTATTACTTTTATAGACCATGCATGCCGCATGGGTTCTGCAACTCAGGGAAAAATCGTGTGAGTGTGTATGTGTGTGTGCTATTGAAATTGTATCCGGTTTGTCCACCCGGGTTATGGGGTATAGGTAGCTAATCCTTAGATAGGTAACAAACTCCTACGTCCTATTACCTTTTTGACGATTGATCCACCATCATGATGTCAAAAATTCCTGTTATTAAATATTTTGAAAACTATGTATTATTATTACTACACATGGTTTTCTACCATTTGAGTCCATAATATAAATATTTTTTTTGTGACTTGCTGATCAGTTATAGCATAATACGCATTCGAAGTTTGTTAGGTGAACTACAGAATCTCTCTCTTTTTCTCTCTATGAACAACATTAAGACAGTTAATAAATTATATTATATAATTATGCTTTAGTAATCGATTATCTAAGCTTAAAAAATGGCTACCATACACCGTATACGTTGTGTACGCACACGACGCCTGAACTAATAACTTTATTGTCACTTGTCGATAGGTACTATATATTTTAAATTATAAATAAATAGGCTTTAGTAATTGTTGAATTTAATAATTGCTTATAAATATTATATAACATAGATCAAGCATCAATTAAAAAAAAAAAATGTTAGGTTAGGTTAGGTACTATAAAAATATTATACATATTATATTATATAGAACCAGTTCGGTCACAGTGCAACACTACTATTGCAAGTTGACGATGTGCAGCATTCATGATATAGTATAGTAAAAAACCTAGGAAGTTTCTAGGTCAAATGTGTTAGGAAAAGAGAGAAGCTAAAAGAAGAAAAACCATCATTATCATTATTATACGGATATTTCGTCTATGATCTTTATACGCGTTTCGTACCTAGCCAGACATTAAGTGCACTCCAACGTTGTCAGATCTAGTGTCTCGCGGGGGATCCGTTACACGTCAAAATTTAAGCACTCGCTAATTTTAAAATACATATATGTACGAGCGCGAGCGCGTTAGTGTGTGTGTACATGAGTACCTACATGTTTATGCGTGTGTGTAAAAACTGTACACTTATGTGATTTCTATATCATAGCGTTTTATTTTCGCCGGCGGTCATGTAGAGATTTCATTCGGAGTAGAGTGAAAAAAATGGCAACGACCTCGGAGGCATGAATAAATTCTTATATCGTGTCAGGGGTCGAATTTCTCCGACAAAGCCGATCGGTTTTAGCCGAAAACAGACTTTCGTAGTAGTTATAATATATACGTGCGATAATAAAATTTACTATATATGGATATATTAATTATACACACACATATTCAATTTCAATACTATATTACGTGCATAAACTCGCTTCGATAATTAGAGATAATCTTCAGCTCAGACCCGTTATTATGTCTACAATAATTATTATTACATTAATTATGCAATAAACGACGAATAATTTATACATATATGTATAAAAACTACTTGTTTCTATTAACTACGAAAACTTTAAGCAGTAAACATACAAAAAAAATCCTTAAATTTACTTAATACGCTTTAATTTATTAATATGTTACCTATATAGTATATTTAATTAGAAACAGTATGAGTTGTGTCTTAATAAATTATTTTAAATAAGTTATTTGAATAGTTAGGAACATAAAATATATATATATTGTTGAATGTGTTAAAAAGACTTAAAAGTAAACCTATAATTAAGTATATCAATAAACATATTATAATATATGATACAAGTCATGTCTATACTCTATACTCACATGAAAAAACTGACACCAAACGATGACACGCTTTAAAAGAAGATTTGGCTAGGATTGATTATAAATTATAATATTTAAGTAAGGTTTAAATTTATATGTTATAAAGTATATTAAATAGATAAATAAATGAATTATTGAAGTACAATAAATATTTATTTTTTAGTATAATTTATTATAAGTGCTACGTAATATTGGATTCAATCAAACCAGGTTTGTGATTTGGGGGCATATGAGGCATTATTATATATCAACATTCTTGCACAGTGTAATGTGCTTTCACTAATCTACCCTCAGACTTTAGTCATTTACGCATATATGTAACTAAATTAAATTCCTATAATACTCTCATTCGTACGATAATTTATTTTTACTATAAAATGGAATTAACATTAAAATACTATAAAAATAGGTTATAACAATATGGTAATGCGTGATAGTTATCAGAATTGCAGACGACGCGATGTCGTTAAATATATGTTGTATTGTCAATAATAATTTTGTCGGTCGACGACGCGTTACTAACGGCCATAGAACTGCAGCAACAGCGTAATCATAAAGGTTGAAACACAAGAACTCGACGGGAAAAGTTTGGTACCCATATATAATATTATATACACTCGATTCGTTATTTTTTCTTTATGGCATCAGATCTATACCTACTCATTATATAGATACAGTTATACACAAGGAATATAATATATATATATGTGAATTAAATATAAACCGCGGAGTCATTAAAAACTAATGTCCGAATACGACTTAAAAAACACAACAATGATTTATACAAGATCCTCGGCGAAGTGTCGTATACTCGTATACTATGTATATAAACGAGACCGCGGCGGAGAAAGAAATTCCGACGAGGTTATAAAGGTGCGTAGAAACCGGTGCCCCGAGGGGTAGCACATTCGGCTCTAACCTGGATATACTCACACACACACACACACACACACACACATACTGTATACATGTGCATAGCATGCACAGCATCCGAGAGTATCCAGCAACAGAGATTATATGTAATGCATGTTATGATTTCTTGGGATCGTAAAAATAGCCGTTGATATTCGTTCGTGTGCGCGTGCGTGGTGTTTCTTTTATACATTGTCCACATACTGCAACTCGTGGGCGTAGGCATAAGGAATAGGTACTTATATACGAAACGCGAGAAGAAAAGCAGACAATGGACAATCGTAAAAAAAGACGAAAAAAATAACACTAAGGTGCGCATAATATTATAATGATCGAAGCCTTTTTATGGAGAGAAAATACCGCGCTCACGTTATTACTACTTATTAGCTTCCGCCGTGGTCCCGGAAGTGTGCAGCTACATGATAACGAGACCTTCTATACCATGCCACTTGTATATGCATATATACCTCGTTAAAAGCCTGTACGGTGTATAGTGTACTATACCATCATATTATAATACCTGCTGTAACTGCGAGCATCACAGCCACGACCAGAAATATGATAATATAAAAATAAAATAGCGCGTCATATTATATACAACTTATGAGTGGTGTTCGCACGAAACGTACGAATCGTGACTTACAGCTGTGCGCGTATTACAAATATTGGCCGTCCGTCAATGACAGCCGCAAGAGCGCAGCCATTAAAACGGTGCAATCTGAATAAAGAGCAAAATAAAGAGTTGGCCGAAAATTGCGTAGCAATAATAATAATAATATACACATTATTATTTATTATTATTATCACACACATCGTAGTGTTTGTAGACAAGTGCGTGGCGTGTAACAGGTTTCGTTTATTGACGCTGTCATTAGCGTCATGGTGAGGGGGCCGTCACTGGCTATATAGCTAATAATTTTAGGGGGGTCCAAAACGTTATTGCTTCGAAGTAGGAGAATGGCAGCGCAACTATCGTAATCTTATATTATATACCTAACTATATGTCCATCGGCGACGGACATGAATTTTTTTTGTCACGACCCACATAATATAAGCAGTTTCCAAAAAACGTGTATTGTGATATGTTCAATGTATATATTCGTATAAGCCAACGCGAGAGGTGAGAAAAATATACGTAATAATATTAGGTATTAAATAATAATATAAGTACGTATACGCGTACATGTACGTGGGTACGTGCTGCAGTTGTATTATTATTTTGTGACAAGTCACGCGTTTAAATTATAATCATAATAGACTATAATATGGTCGCATACCAAAGCTATATTACTTATAGGAATTAGGAATATGTAACTGCGATAGAAAAAATCACATATCGATAAGTCACTATAATAGTGTCCTGCAGAAGACAGTTCTCGGTAAATTCTTATAAAATCGTAAGCTGATAGTACCGGAAAGACAATGCTAAGAAAATGTCCCCGGCGACTTAAACGGTGACAAAAAATCCTTAGTGACTTTAACGGTGGTTTTCTCTAGACTTTTAAAACGGAGTCTAGAGATCTCGCCATGTGTGCGAATCACATTGAATTCCAATCAAAGATTTTAATTACGTCGTTAAGCATAATAATAATAATAATAATAATATTTTTGATAAATTAAATTATATATTATATATATTACATACCGTGAACCAGTAGACGGCGAGTGCGTTTGAGACACGTCGATAAGTGTAATCCAAAATTCAGATAAAATATAATTATTTTCTTACGCCGGGCTCAACACTATCATAACATATAAGTATTTATTAATATTATACTATAAGTGCAGCGTGTGCGTCGACAGAGAATTTCTTGGGCCGCGTCCTTTGCAAAGTATACGAAGCACTTTTGGTGGAAGACAAAAAAGAAAAAGAAAAAGAAAAAAAAAGGTTCCGAGCAAAATTTTTTTTAAAAACACACTCGCGCGCACACACTCGGACCACGCGAACGCGGACGACGACGACGACGATGGCGACGACGGTTGCAGGTTGGCGGCCGGCGAGACCGTAAATCACACACTGCACGCACGCAGGTAACTCAACTCGACCGGTGGCGCGGAGGCCGCCGCCGCCACGTGAAAACCCGCCGCAAGTCCATCCGCCTCCCACCTGACGACCAATCGTCGTTACCCAAAGACCTAATTCCACTGCCGCCTCGGTAGAACCACCGCCGACGCACGCACGCACTCGCATTCTCTCGGCGCTTGTACGCACACAACCGACGGGTTCCGTTAAATCTCTCAGCTGCTGCTTCGGCTTCAGGTCACACGCGCGCGCGCACACACACGTCAAATCAACGGAACTTATACGAGCCATGTGTGTGCGTGTGTGAGTGTGTAAATCGCCGAAATCGTGGTGCTGCCGTCATATATATATAGACGCGCGTTTTATACGTTTTTTAAACTCATTTTTTCGGTCCCCGTATACTGCGAAGAGTGTGTTATGTGAATCTCGTACGGTAAATCGCGTACACTATATTATATACACTGCAGCATAAAATATATACCTAAGTTGAAATAAATATACACATTATATTTGAAGTTCGTCAGTTGAACGAGTACGCTGAATATATGTGCAGACGTAGTTTATTTGTTGATCTATGTCTATACTATAATTAAGGTGCTCACACGGGGCGATTTTCAGGTTTTAAAAGTAAAAAATAATCGATACTTTTACGTTTAAGACAATCTTTAACAATGTAATGACTTTACCGCCTTAAGAAAAAAAACTGTTCACAATTTTATCATAATACTATTGTAGCAATCGTATCATCGTTGTGAGCATGGGCCATCATCTTCAAACTTAATACATTTGTTAAATTTCAATAACCAAGACTATGATTCTGTAATAGAAATACGTATTTTAATTATTTACATATATTATTCTCAAGTCTAAGCTATCTTGAATACTTGTTGTATATCATTATAGATACCAATTAATAATTAGTAAATATATTATGTTTACAGAATTTAGTAGTCATAAGTCATAAGTCATGATGAAATATAGATGTATACTGTATAGGCACTATATAATTAATATTTTAATAAGATATACCAAATTAAAATTTTGAATATGACTATATTAATAATATAGATATCATATATATCCATACCTAGCTAACTATGTTTATCCTTAGCTAAAATAAGATGTTTAAATTAATAAAATTAACATCAATGTTTTTCTAGAGGAAAAGTTAAACGGATATAAATAACACGTTATACGATTTCTAATATTTTTAATTTTAGATTTAGTAGATTTAGTAGCTCAATAGAGATTATATCGAAGACATTTTAGGACGCTTTAAGACGACATCATCATATTCGAGTGTGTTTTCTCTATTTTGCTAACGCATAGCATAGCAAATTTTACATTCAGAGCTTTAGAGAAATCAATTTTACTCAGATAGTATTAATATTAGAGTGAATTATATTATCCATGACCCCACATAAACTTTTTATGATATCTTAATTTTAAAGCTTATTATAACTATGTTAAAACTATAAATTTTTCTTGCAAGACATTTTTTTATGTTTTTGATTATTATCTAGGCATAGTATGAGCTAAAATACATAATGACTGAAAAACAAGACGTATGTGCATCTTATGTAAGAATTACAACCTTTATAGATTGAATTTTATTAGTAGGTATATATTTATATATTTATTATATCTTTATTCGCCTAAAGTAATGGTTTTTATAAAATTTTAACGTAGGATAATCATTCATAATACAGAAAACTCAATAAGTGATATAGAAATGATTTATGTGTTTCATTGTTGACTATTTCGTTGTATCAGTTTAAAGTAAAACATTTTTTTTGCATGTTTTATTCTTTTTAATTCACAATATTTTACATAATAATTTACATGTATTTTTTGTATTCATATTCAGCTCATCTTTACAATTTTTAAAATAGAACAGTAGAATTAATAATTCACATAATATTTGATTAATGAATTATTATAGTAATATATTAATTTAATGTAGACAAAATATTATTATAAATCATAATTTTATAAAGGACGTGTCGTTTCTATACTCCAAGATATTATTATAATACAGTAATATAGAGGAATAAATAGTTATGGACATTTGCAAGCTAATATATGTTACTATACATAACGACCAAGTGGTTCGTTTTCTCATGACTAAGTGACAAACGTTGTGAGACATATAATGAAAGTCTAACAGTATAGAAAAGGGGCTAGGACGACGATAGTACGAGAATAGGTTTTAAACAGAAAATGAGATAATAAAGTATAGGAGAGTCAATTCTCCCACTGAATAGTTTATTCAGTATTTCAGCATATGTATTCGTATTATTTAAATTCGCAACGTGCCTATACGAACAGCCTGCAGCAGAAGAGAACCCATACTTGCAAGATGCTGTTTTGTCTTTTGTATAGGTATAAACTTTAATCTGGCACAGCAACCGTCACCATATTCACGATGATTATCGAACGTGTTCGTAATTTTACCATAACGGGACGTTTTCGATAATACGCCCGTAAGTCGTAATAACTGCTATATAATATGTTGTACACTATTTTATATGTATATCGTATAAATAGGTGTTTACAATTAAAATATTATATTTTAAAATTAGAGAAAAAGAAGTAAATATAAATAAGGGATGAAAAAACATAGTGTTAAATTTCATATATAAAATTAAATTCTTAAAATATATATATTTATATTTTTTTTAACTGATACATGTGCTTCAAAAGTATTGATTATGTGTAAGTACTTGAAATTATTTAGATATAACTAGGTACTTCAAGAATCAAAAGTATTGTCAACATTTTACTTTCGAGTATAAATCATAATAACACACAATAATATATGAAGTAAGTATACTAACTACATCTTCTGCATCCTCTTCGAATTTTGTAAACTTTCGTGGAATGGAGTTAAATGCAAACCAGCTATTATAAATTTATGTTACATACTAGTTACCCGCTTTTTTCTCTTTAAGTGTCTGTATCGTTTGTAAATGGAAAATAATAACTGTCAGAATATACCTATCTATATTTTGAAAAATGATTTACATAAGATATTACTAATTATCATAATAAACTAGAACGATATTTCTAAGAAAAACTCCATAGGTATCCTCGTCGTTGATTTCTAATAAACCGTCATTATTTTTATAATATTTATAAGGCCCATATTATATGTGTATTAAAATTATAGCCGCATTTTAAAAGTTCATTGACACAATCAATTTATAATAATATTACTATTATAGGTACGCACGTGTATGTTATAACTTGTGCACAGTGCACTGATTGTTTACGATGTTAGATAGAAAGTGAACGATGAATTCTTAGAAAACATGAGGATTTTTGGTTGTAACACATAAAGTAACGACATGATCATATTATATACCTAAATGTAATTTTTTATTTAGATTTTCGTTCTAGTTTTAATAATTTAACTATTTTTATATTTTGAACATAATATTTTAACACATCAGTTATCGTTCGACCGGTTTTTAATATACGGCATATTATTACAGGTTTTTAAGGAACTTTAATTTATTCTCTCTATTTACTAATATTTTTATATTTTTTGTCTAATCATAATTAAGCTTTATATAATGTGGTTTGTATATAAATTCCATCTAAACTTTCTACGAATAACTAATTTTTAATCACCTTGCAATGTACGATCATTTTAATTCATGAGTTTCAAAATTAAGATAAGTATAAAATACACTATGTTATAATATTAATATACCTAATACAATTTGTTTTTCTGGTGGCATTAAACTTTATATGCGAATACTCTATTGGTGATTGCTAGTTGTTATACGCTGATTATGATAGGTTCTTCGAAGATATTGTATTTATAATTCAATCTCTCCAAGCGTAAGATTATTACATATTTACCAGATAGGATCCAATATTTGATGGTTTTTATTTAATTTTTTTTTAAGAACAGTATTCTGCGAGTATTTGATTATTTTACAAATCGTTGCTTTTAATTAAGCTGTAAACTTAGCCTAAGTCCACAAATTGAATATGATATGAAGTTGTGCTGTAGGTCATTTAAAACACTTGGTTTTATTATTATTTATTACTTATGAGGGGCTTGCAGAATAATTTTAGTTATATATAATGTATGTTTATTAAAGTCTATATTGTGCTCTTGTCTATCCAGTATTGGAATGTGAATGGGATCCTTATAAAATTAGCGATTTAGGCAGCCAAATCAAGTCTATAGTAAATTTTTGCGTTTTACGCAAAATGGATTCTGTTGAACGTAAATTTGTTATGTTTTACATTACCTAGTAAGACAACACCTACGGATACGAGGTATTTTTAAATGAAAAAATTAAATTGTTTGCACTCGTCTTCAGAATCTGTTTTAAAGTTCATTTAATTGAACACTAAAAATACGCTACTCCTTTTTACGTCCCATATGTATTGACAAATTAGCTGCTAATATAGCCAATGTGAATCCAAATTTAAATTACTGATTTTGTTTATAATATTATAATTTATGGTCAATTATCAAATACCGTTTAGTTTACTTTTTTTGTTGTTAATTATAGATAAATAATACGCATTAGGTATATTCACTAAAATCATTCATAATTTCTTGTTGGTCAATTTATTTAAGCTGATTAAATCAATGTAGGTTATCTTTTAATTTGATAGTTAGTTAAAATCAGCTAGCACGTTTTGATTTTAAAATGAAAAAATCATAGCGTGTTGAAAAATTGCAGCCTATTTAGAACATTTTTTTTTATAAGAAAACTAAAATTTTTATAAAAGTATAAATGTATATTATTGATTTTTTTTTTTAATTATTTGTTTTCATAGATAACTCTTGTTTTTAAATAGTATTGCTATTCAGTATTTAAAAGCAGTAAAACACAGACACAATGCGTATATCTCGATCAATGCTTTTTTATTGATGGATGTGTATTAGTTGTACTAACTACTAGTGTACTACACATGCTAATTTTGTTGTTATCTAAGACCAACATTATGCACTATACACTACACTAAACGTGTATTCTAGAAATTTGCATTCTACCTAATTATTCCTTAAAATCTTAAATACTATTATACCTGCACCGTTAGTCTCATTAATAAAATAATGTGCATATGACGTGTTCTACATTTGTAAATAAATTAGGTACTTATACTATTATAAAATATGAATAATAATAAGACTTAATATTTATACATCGTATATCTATCATAGTTTTACTTTGGATTTTTCAAATTTATACAGCTATTTAGGATAAGATACATATTATTACATAAATACAATTTATTATCATAAATAAGATTTTTAACAAATGTTTGAAAGTGTTGCTATTCTTAAAAGTATTTAATCAGAAAATGGTATATAGATGATTCTGTACATCCTACTTGGACGAAACACGTTATCCGGCATGTGATTCTCAAGAATAATTAACGCCTCGTGTCAAAGGTGATAATATGGGAGATCGAGCAACACTTGTTTCGCTAAGTAACATTTCATGTAACATTAGACATTATATATTATATAATGTAAACGTATACGCTCTCGTGGATAGCAAAAACAAGGTTTGATCGAAAACCATGGCCAATTGGATGGAAAACTGAAGAAAAAATGAAAATGGATGGTAATGATCGTTGTTGTATATTATTAATTATAACTAATAAGTGAATGAGTATTGAGTGTTGACTGTTGAGTGATGACTGACTACCAATGGAAAATATTGTGGTTACTCATACTTCTCGTATGTAACCATATAGTATTATAGTCAGCACATTATTGTCTCAGCTGAGCTTACTGTAATTTCCAGCGTAATAAAGAACCAAATTATGTTCTTATAGAACCTCAATCTGGAATTTTAATATATTCATTCAGTGAGATTCTAAAAATATTTAGTTTTACTGCAATAATTACTTTTGAAGCGACCGAATACCATATTATTATAGTTTACGCGATATACATGATGATCCGGTATACAGGATTGCAGAGTATGTTCTTTGAACAATCTTATAAAGCGTTCACAACGACTGTTTTTCCATGTCCATCTCCGCTGCCTAGTTCTCGATCGCACCATTTTCGTGGATTTTTTTTAATTTTAAAATGTTGACACTATTAACAGTGTTGTGTGCTGCGTAACGAAATTCCGACCACAAATTTCGTGATCTAAAACCAACCATTTTTACGTCACGGTGATTTTCGTGTTACTAAATAATATTATGTATTATTATATGTAATAACTAGTTTTCATCGATCAATCTAGAAATGACGAGTTTTCCAAGAATTTATGCACCAGGTGGCGTCAAGGTAGGATACACAAAATCACTTAAATTATACACAGGTTTAATAAAGAAATATACCGTCTCATACGTTTTTCAGTTCTACAATAATTATTTAAGAAATATCAAAATGTATTTTATTTTCATATTGTAATATCATGGGCTTAGGTTTAATAAATTTGAGGAAAACCTTGATAGAATATTTGTGGATTTTTTTTTTTTTTTACAATTCTTAACCGATATTATACTGTAATATTTAGTTAACAGACTCACGAGTCACAGACTAATAGATTCAAACTTTATTGTCATTTTTCGTACTAGCAAATATAGTTAGTTGACAGTTAGTTTTTCTTATGGTCAAAAATTATTATGTGTGTTTTATTATTAACAATGGTCGATATGATGGTACAAGTACCAACTTGCCTTTATTGCCTTACCTAACCTTTAACTTTATTTAGTTTGCCTTTTATTACTATGAAGAGATATATTTATTCTTCAATGTTAGCGATAACATAGGTAGTTGTTCATAACGGCCGACAGTGTTGAACTATAGTCACTACTAATTTTTGAAGGATATTATTCTTCTATATTTTTTTTAGGTAATTTATAAAACCAATACAATATTAGAATATAATCAAGTATTCAACATGTAAGGTAGGTATCAATACTAAATAATAAGTTGAAATGCAATATTCTATGATAAATAAAAACTAAATTTCGATATAAGCGCGTCCTATATAATATTTTATTATATATGTACTATAAAATATAGGTTTTATCAAATTAATATATAGGTAGTTAGTTCTAATTATGAGATTACTTCCGTTATATACGCATTAGTCAAAAGGTTTAACTACAGTCTTTTAATTATTTATATTTTTTTACTTTTAAGTAGAATGTTGATTGACTGGTTTATTAAAGGCAGTATTATATATTATATTGTTATTTTAGCTTTTAGTTAGTTAGTATACACTTGGTAAAATTTTATAGTCTTTCATACATATAATTAAGTTAAAAATATAACTTCTTTAGGTGCAGCTAATGTATTTTTAAAGAGATCGCTCATCAATCGATTTTATTAGAAACTCATAAATTGTACTATTATTATTCATATGAAAGTAATAATATATATAGGTATCATACATTTTAATGTATACAATATTTAGAATTCGATGGTTTTAAATTTCATGTTTTTCCCATTTATTGCTTTTCAGTTATTTTTTATTGTTTTACCTAAATTATATTCAATAAAGTTATAGCAGATAAATATAATTAAAACACTATTCAAATGTTGGTAAAATTAATTTGATAGAATTATAGATGACATTAATTTGTGTTGATTAATTAATTTTTATTATTAAATTATATATGATGTATAAAAACAATAAATTTTATATTGTATTGTTTTATTTGTGCTGATGTATAGAATAATTTAAATATTCATGGTATCTTTTATTATATAGTTACTCGTACAAGTTGCGAATAATGAATAAAATGTCAAGGACATTTTTAACTTTAGTTATATTTTATATAATTATATACCTTCTGTAAATAATAAATAATTAAAATATTGTTCAATTTAATCGTTTAAAATACAAATTCCGAGCAATACATAATATATAACATATATATTATAATTTATAAACCTAGAAATAATAATTATTAAAAATTTAATCAACCTAAACAACTCTATACTAAGATTACTTTCCTCCAGGTGTTGTTATAAAAAAAATTAAACATTTAATTTCCAATTGAAATTGTCTATTATGTGCATTTAATAAATAATGATACCTACCTTCAAATAATTATGAATTTACGAAACACCATCTATGATTGACCTAATCTCGCGTTGAACAGAATAGAGAAAAAGTTGTATTCATCAAACTCCGCATCGGCCATACGAAACTAACGCAAGGATACCTTATGGCAACGAACGAAAACCCAATTTGCATTACTTACAGAACGGGACAAAATAAAAATACATAAATTACCTACGTCATACTTACAGAATGCTAACAGTACACAGATGTCCTCTTTGATTTCAAAATTTTCAACACTATGGATACAGCACTTCAACCTAACTCAGACACCAATACACTAATATTGAAGTTCTTAATTAGAATAACTGTAAAATTGTATTATAAAACTAGATATATATTTTAATTCACTCTTACTAATGATCTTTATCGTTGATGTTTTGAACTTATTTAAAAAAAATATATAATTTGCGGGAAGTTAAAATGGCAAACACTGCATAGAGACAACACTTTAGTAGACTTCTGCTTCAAAAGATTTTGCCAAACTTAATAATGTATTTCCTTTTCAGAAATCGTGCTACAAGAATTCCATTTACCCTGAAGTACACCGCCGTAGTTAAGTGTGGCATTGGTGTGTTGATAATCATGATAATAGTTACTATTGTTGTATGTACCGAGAAACCGGATTAAAATGAGCGCTTTCGATATACACGACTAAAATAGGGCGTGTATACTTTATTATGTGTGGGACTTGTGGGCTAGCTACACATAGTATATAGGTAGTTTAAAACAAGCAGAAACTTTTATTAGAATTTTTAACTAGATATGTGTACTGCAAGATTTCAGGTTTAGGCGTGAAAACCCGTATAATCGCAGATACGATCGATTTTAAAATTAAATTAATTGATTACCATATACGCCCAAACCAAACTATAACTATTTTTTTATATACTACCTATATATTTTTATTTTAAACGTATATGGTGTATAGATACAAATATACAATACGTAAAATAAAGATACTATAATATCGTAATTTCTAAATAAATATCAATGATATCTAATCTTTAATAGTACATTATAAATGTAGGTACCTACTCGTATTTATGAAACAATATCATATATACTTATAAATCATCAGACTGATATAGAGTTTTAGTATTGTTTAACAGATATTTAACTATCTGGTATTTAGGTTATACAATTGTTTATTTTCCATAACAATAATATATTTATTTATTATTTATTAATAGTATTAAGTGTAAATATATTAATTATAATTGTTAAGTATCAAAATTAATTTTTTCAAATTGTTTAACGTCTGTAAGTATTATATTTTTGATATCGTTTAAAATAAAAGATAATTAGAAAAACTAAAAATCAAGTATTAAGTAAGATTTTCTTCTACAATTTATATTGCTTTCATGCTGAAGTTTGTAATTACAACTAACTATAGTTTATAATAACCTTACCATATAACAAATCTAAAAAAATTTAACATATTACAATTTAAAATTGTACATTATAATTGTATTTTTCATCAAGTAACAATAATAAAACTTTTAAAAATAAAATGAAAATCATTTAGCCCCCAAGCTTCCAATTAATTATTTACCACTTAGATAGAACATTTATAAGAAGTATAAAAAGAAAGCAGTCAAACTCAAAAACGTTGATACTCTACTTAGATATTTATTGGCGCAAGATGACATTACAGTTTTACTATTATCATACTATTCACCATTTGGCCATATTAGAAGCGTCTATATTTGTAACAATTGAAGTGCCTATAAGTGTACAATGTCATGAAAATCTATAACAGCAAATCGAAATGACACACTTTATAAAATGCCATCATTTTATTAGGTGTTAATATTAATAATAGATATTTTTGTATACACGATTTTTATAACAATGCTGCCTGAAGAACAATAATTATATGTTTATTATAAGATCCCGTCTATGCGTGTACATTAGTTGAATATTACACTATGTATTTTTGCTGGTTTTAGTTTAATCTTTCTATTCACACATTTTTTTTAATAAAACATACGGCAAACCTGTTTTGTAATGCTAATCTAACACTCAACAGCAATACAGTTATGGTTTATGTTTATGTGAAATATTTAGTAAACATCATTAGGATACCTATGATTCATTTATTATTTTATTATATAATAATTATGTTATTATTAAAACTTTTTTAATGTGAAAAATAAATACTACTACTATTTTTATTTTTATTAAGCTAAATTGTACAATGAAAATTATATTAGTAGGTATATCATTGTATACCATTGTATATCATTGAATTCCCTACTTTTTACGTCCGATTTTTTGTAAGTCAAAGCAAATATAAAGTATTTAAAATATAGCATTTTAAAACATTATTCATGTATAGAAGTATGTATAAATTTAGTATACATTTATTTAGTTATAGGACAAAGATATAATGTGCAAAACTTAATTAAAAAACCATATTTATTGTTAGATTAATAATCAATAATTATTATAGTGTAGTACTGTAGTGTTTATACATTTTTAAATTTATTTTAGTTTTAAATTAGGGGTATATGTTATATCATCAGGTCATGATTTAATAATAGTCAAAATCTTGAAACACTTATGACAGATTTTTGGCCCTTATTGTTTCTGTAAGTAAAAAAAAGTGTCTTTTTAAGGTCATTATAAATATTATATTTATTTTTGAGTACTTTACATCATATTACCATGTAGTTTATCCATTTTATTTGTATTTCATTTATTGGAAAAATTAAAAATGTTATTCATTAGGTGCCTATAACAAGTACATATCCCTGTATGAAATGCAAAATATTCAGTTTATTTTATATTATTCAGTTTGAGTTAAGTTTAATGGACTTTTTATAAAGTTGTCAGACTAACATGAAGTGGAGTTAACTTCATGTATAATAAATTTGACATTATAATTATAACCTGTTTCGCGAACGTTATTTAATCCTTCTATATTACTTAGTTGGCCGATGCGTTTCTTTTTTCATCCGTCCACAGTTGTGAAAATTAACTTCTCTGAATTAAATTCAACAAGCTAAATAATTATTTATTTTTTTCATATGTACTTTAAGGTAAATATTTTTTAATAATCTCAAAATAATTACAGTTTAATAAATTGTTAGTAATTAGCAACATTTCTAAAATGTTTGTTATTTTTACTATCATATTAGATTTTCTTATTTTAACTTTAATAAATAAGTTATACAAAAAAAGACTATATTATTAGTTATATAATTTGTCACATCAACAAAATTAAACTGCGGATCAGATAAAAGTAAATGATTATAGTTACAAATTTTGTAATAACAATAAGTTCAAATGTTTCACTTGTAACTTGTAAGTATTATTTTATGATATTTCAAATATTATTATTTCGGTAATTATTTTGGATCAAAAAGTAAATTCAAGCACTTAAATCTATAAAAAAAAATATTTAAAAAAAAATGTAGGGTAAAAACTACTAGTGGTATCCATAAACCTCTTGATGTATGTTGGCACATATATATTTGCTGTGACAAAAGAGTAGCATAAATATGAGTATAATTTAATTACTTATACATGCAGTTATTATTTATAATATATATTATTTTACAATAGGTAGTAGGTACATAATTGTTTTTCAAGACTTGTCCAACAACAGACACATACTAAGTTAAAGCAAGCTAGTCAATTATTGGTAAAATAATTTTTTACTTGAAAGTATTCTTGAAATCACTAGTCAATGCTTAATTTGGCTACTTATATATTATATAGATGTACAATGTTTAATACTGTAATGTATTGATGTACACGTGTATTAGATAACTAAATAATATATTAAAAATAGAAACATAATTCTTCACGATATATTATTATTACGAAATTTTTTTTAATGTTATTGTATATTGTTTTTAATTTATATTCCCATATACTATATATATATAGGCGTATTTAGACATAAGTGATAAAAATTACTAAAGTAATCTTGTATAAAAGAAATCACTTTTAGCAAATGTTTGTAGGTTTGATTACTTAAATTGCATATACCTAGTCTTACTCGCAAATAGCAAGATACATAGAGCATACATTATACATCAAAAAAGTGACAAAACTTTCATAATAACAGAGTATTATTATTATTAACAACATGCAGTGAAAATAAAAGATGTTAATTCTGATTACAAACATTAAAACTTAGTTTCACACATTTGAATACATCTACGTGAGTCGTATGTGTATAAAAATGGGAGGAAACAATTATACCTATAATACCTAGTGTTTTGTATTGATTTTCTATTTTAATGGTATTATTTAATTATTAATTTAAAAAATATATATTCAAATACCTACACATGATCTATATCCATATACAATATACATGCTGACCAAAACCTATCGTCTGTTGAAAATAATTATTATAAGTACTTATACCAATAAATAGGTAATTTATCTTCTTTTTTTATTCCTTGTCGCTGTTGACACATTAATCATTATTATTATTATAAGATCATTAGCGTGGGTACCTCAATAAGCAGTTCATATTTATACATTTTATCATTTAAGTGTTTGGTCCGAGCAGTTGAATTGTGGCTTTGGCTTTCCAATACAATGTGGTTTTTTATGAGTTCCCTTTTTTTGTCATACTATATGAATATTAATAACCACATAAATATTATGATAATAATCACGACAAATTATTCATATATTAATAATTAGAACCCAGATTTGATGCCCTAAAAACAATCAAATAATGCCCTAGAAAATAATCGAAAATATTTTTTCATTTTATGTTTTCATTCTATGTGTAGGATTGTCAGAATCAAGAAAAGAAACTAACGGATTTGAGTGATTCATGAGTCTAAAGCGGAAACATTTAAATGTGATTTTGGCAGGTTCTTCTACTTTATTTTTAAGTTTGTTTGGTGGGTGTGGTTTGATACATATAGTAGGGCATTTTTGATTAAACAGAGGATAATGGAGTGGAAAATTTGTATTTTTTTTGTGTTAGATTTGTTTGGCTACAACTTACAATTGAATACAACTTTTATAGAATCTAGATGGACATAAGTAGTATTGTAAAGAGGAATTATTTTGTTTATGTTGTAAATTTTAACTATTTACATAGAATAAATGGAATGATTAGTGTGTAAAGTTTAGGAGGGTTCGTTTATTTTTATGTGGCTTACCAAATTAGACATTAGTTAAATCCCGAATACCGATATCATGAAATTTTTTTGAGTTTGTCTTATTTAATATAATAATATTATTACTTTGTATAATATGATATATTATAATGTATTTTTAGAATAGACATTGTTCTCTATTTACTATACTTCTTTCTACATGTTTATATGGACCTGTTTCATTTTTAATAAAGCGTAACTTACAAATATATTAATATAAATATTAAATTATATCTGCAGTGTTCCAATTATATAATATAATGATAGTGCTATATAATATTATAACTGTTAAATATTCCAATATTATACAGTAAAATAATTATAATTACATCATTTAATAAAAAAATATAATAAAACAGTTGTAAATTGTAATAACTTTTTTAGAATTAAAAAAAAAATATAATTTGTATTTTAAAGCAATAAAGGCGCAAAAAAAATAATCATTGATGTTTTCAGTTTTTAAATCTTTAAGGAGTATTGTATAGGCAATTTATTGTGTCTATTTGAATACAACGGTATTAATAGCGTAATCATTTATTTTATTCAAGTATGTATAAAACATTGAAATTATTTTTTATCATTAAATAACACGTTCAAACCATCAAAGTATTTACCTACACTGAAAATTTTTTATATGACGTATTACTATTAATTTTTAAATTATTTAAGTTGTAATATTACAATACACATATTACTATAATAAAACATTACTTAAAATGATTATTTTTATCCGATTTAAGTGATTTTTTTTGCGTTTAAAAATGTATTTAATACATTTATAATTACATTATTGAAATACATGAAGTGTATTTAATTATTTTAATATTTTATAATACACAAATAAATATAATACTTTTGATGTTTCAATTGTAATGTTATTATTTACTTATGATTGATTTTCTAAAGTATTGAATATTATGTATTTTTATCAAAATTATAATACTTAATTTATTATTATTATTTTTAGTTGTTATTGAATTAAGCATTTATACTTCAAGACGTTAACCAAATATATAATTTAGTTTTAGTAGATGTAATATTCAAGGATATAATGTATTAGTTATATTATATTATTATAATACAAAATAGTATAGTAAATTTTACTATTATTTTTATAAATCGTAAATTTAATTTAACAATTATTTATTTGTTAATCGTTTTTATATTTATTTTACAGTAATTTTTAGGTTTTAGTGGTTTTTTTATCCACTTATATAAAGTATCCTTTTATCAAAGAGAATGCAACATAAATAGCATAACGCCGCACGTGATTGACTGTGTTGATAACGTTTTATTAATATTTTAAAGTTTTAATTTTGCTCCGTCAGTATTTTTATTTTACTACTAAATATACAAATGTGCTATGCGTATCCTATATTGTGTGTTCCTGTAAACATATCACTAGTACTCATTATTAATAATAATAATACATAATGTGCTAATAATAATACAAAATAATATAATTATAATTTAAAGTATCTATTTAATGTTGTTCTACAAATAAAACATTTATAGATTACTAATTTGAAGTTTTTGTAGCACTTTATTATAGTACTTTAAAATTTCATTTGATAATAATTTAACTTGTAATACTATTATAAATTATTATTGTAGTTTTTTAATGTATATTCATTTTTGTCAATATTCATTAGTATCAAGAAAATAATATTTTAAATGTTATTAAAAAGTTTTGTAAATCTTAATTTATTATTTTTATTAAAATAAATCAATAATTAAGTTAGATTTTAATAATTTAATATATTTAAATTGTTATTATTATTTTAAAGTCTAGAATACTTTATATTATTTAAGTATTTTAATATTTTTATTTTTTTATTCTCATAATATTTTATTTTATAATACATTTGTGAAATACCAAAAGTTATATAAACATTGACTGATAAAAACATGATACCATATACATTAGTTTATTTACTAACTAATAAAAATCAACTTAAATTAAAGATAATAAGTTCTTAACAAATATTAAAATAACTTTTTACATAAAATTAATTTATCCAATGAGAAAATAGTACATTATAAAATTATACACTATACAGCTGTTTCGGTATAGGTAGTTAATTTTCCATGACGTGAACACAATTTAATTTATTTTATATATATTTGGGGTTTGTTTGATAGTTTACAGTTTAGTGGTTTGTTTATATAATCCATGATAAGCTATTATCTGTAAAGCAATATTAAAAACGTTATTATGACTTTCTCTCTTATCGACGCTACTTTAAAAATTGGATACTATACATTTTATTTCCTTAATCCCATCTCCCTACAAACCGTATATAATCTGTACGTCCGTTTTTTCCGGCTGTATACGATAGTTATTAGTTTGAGAATACGTTTTTTCGATTCACCAGTGCGGTACAGATAACTGATAAGTTTGCTGGATAAGAGGAGAAAATCCATTTTCAACTTGCAATCAATGCGACGAACGACAGCGTCTGATCTAAGTATCTAATACAATAATCTGAATTATAATATTAATATTGTTGTATAAGGTAAAAAAGCCATTTGTAGCTCATCCAATAAAAAAATAAAATAAATGAAAACTATTATGATTGGAAATAATAATTATTTTAAGTTAGAATAGTTATTATGATTGTATTTTATTCAATAAATTACATATTTTTTCTTATTTTCAAATTTTTACTGCATAAGTATTATGTTTCTTAAAGCATCATATGCGTATTGTCTATATCTGAACATAATAGGTACACGTGGTAATGATTATTAATACCAATAATACCTATTAGATGGTTCATGAGTCTTAAATGTCTAAATGTATTTACAATTTATAACATTTTGATAATAGTATTATATATATATTTAGATGCACGTTTTTTATTTTTATGTATTTATAAACATACATAATATTTATGTAGCTTGGTGTAAAAAGGTTACAATTGGACTAATTTAAGTCTTGAGATTATTTGACTAATGTCATCAATATTAAATTAAATTACTTGACAACTTAAAGTGTTAGAACAGTCAATGTCTTGCAGTATAATCAACTCAGTACATACTTAAGCGGTATTTTGATATTACGTAAGTCGATACTCGATAGACGTAGGTATATCGTTAAAACATATATCTGTATATATATACGTAAATAATATAGTTAATATTATATTTATTTCAAAATTTTCGTTATTGTATTTTTTTGAGTCTCAATATTTGCTTTTGAAATCAATCAATAAAGTATAACTATAATAGTAGTTACTAATATTACATAAAATTTAATTTAAAAACAAGATACGATGTATCTTACGATGAGGTACTATTAAAAGTGTGCATTTTAATTATTAGTTTTTCACCCATACTAGGTTTTATTTATAAGAAGTTTTATTTAATTAAGAATAGAAAAAAAATTAATTGTCATAGTTATTTCAAAATTTTAATGTAAAATCCATAAATTATTGTTTCAATATATATTTTTTAATTGTCCTATTATAAAACTACATTTTCCACCAATATTTTGTTATGACATCAGACATTGGCTCTTCTTGCACCAAGCCACTGGTTTATTTTCTAGAATATTTACTGTGAAACTGTATTATTATTTTGGATACATTTTAAGGACATAACCATTACACTACCATATGCGTGCTTAAGATTTAGTGATAGGTGCTGCTGTGTTTAAGAAAAGATCCTTCACATATTATTAGGTATAATAACAGCACTTTTTTTTCAGTCTTGAAAATTTATTTGAATGATACAAAAATATAATTTATTTTATACAATACGTCAATACATGTTATGCTTTGATTATAAAAAAAATACGATCAGAACAATTTTTTCTGAAAGTTATGACAAAAATAAAAGTAATACATTTAATGATATTAAAAATAATTGTATGATAGCAATTCATAGTAAAAAATGTAGTTATAAGACTTAAAGTCAATTTTAATTACAATGCTAAACGTTTTGTAAATTGTAACTACTAACTATAGTAAGCAAGAAAAAAGAAAAATTGTTAGTGAAAACTATGAGTATTTTGCAGCCCATGATAAAGGTGTTGCTATAGCATACCTGTAACACCCGTGCTTACGTCTATGTACATTATATACTACCTTACCAATAAAATGTATAGGGTATTAGGGTTAAAACCATCTTTAATTTTATAATATTTTTGCATATTATGTAAATTGTTGATTTAAATTTTAATGATATGTATCATTGTATACGTACTTAATATATTATATCATTGTAGGTATATTATAATATTGTAATTTAGAGCGCTTCAGCGATGCGTGCGTCTTATAAATTCAAAAAATCAATTGTCGACCACTGCAGCGTAGGTATAACAGCTGGTACCTAAGTGCAGTTACCAACGGCAACACCGTCACCGTAAACCAAAACAGTAGTTATTAAGTATACATCGTGTATAATGTGTAACTATATTATATTAAAGCCTTTATGTGGAGATACATAACGATATATATATTTAATATTTATATTAATTCTCAATAATAACGAATACACGTCATATACTATATTAAAATATTTACTTCCGAATCGCTGTATAGTGAAATGTATGATGAAGAGATCGACGTCAAGGATGCCGAGGATGTTGAAAGTGAATCATCAGACAGCAGTATTGACAATGATAGCAGCAGAGATCTTAGGACACCCAGTGCAAAGCAACGAAAACTTTTGGTAAAAGCTAAAAATATATATTAAGTGATTATAATTTCTAATATTTGGAGGAAGAAGATTTGTGGTATTAAGAAAGTTACCTCTGTATTTTTTTTTCGTTATAGCAATTTCCTATTTTGTTATAGAACATAAGTATAACATAATATCGAAATTAAAATAGTACCTAATAATAGTAGTAGTAATACAATTTTAATTATTTACGTAATATCATTAATTATATTAATGCTATTATAATCAATGAGAATGGGGTTAATTTGTTACTAGTTGATTACTATAATATGATAATATAGTTTTAACATAAATAAACTTTTAAATCCTTAGTAATATCCGATAATAATTTTTCAAAAATTTTCTCCTGCAGGTTTTAGTTATATTTAACAGCTCTTATATTATTATTCTGCATTAATGAAATTTTTATTATATTAAGTCAATGTTATTATAATAGGTTGATTCAGAGAATATTCTAAATTAGGTATTTAACTAAGAAATATAAAACTACAATTATTATGTAGGTGGTTATACCACAAATTATTATATTTTAGTATTGTTTAATAATATTACTTTTAAATTGATTATGCTTAAAATATATTTTCAAGAAGTATTATAATACCTTCATATTATTTTACATATTTGATAAAAATTGTATAATACAATTTAATTTCTCTCGCTTCCTTTTAACCTAGCCATAATTATTATTATTTTAGAAGGATTAAATCTATAATAAAAAACGTATTAATATGCGTTAATACATTTTTATTATTTTATTTACATTATTTAAATAGTATATTATGTTTTATTTTAATAGATGTCCAGTGGTTCAGGTCGGAGGTCCAGGTCCAGACTCCGAGCCGTAGATTACGAAGAAGTAGATGCGGCCGTGAAAGAAGATCCGGACAGTTTTGACGTGCACGAAGCTCAGAGGTAGTATCCAGTGAGACATTAAATTTTAATAATATTCTAATTTGAACGAAATAATCGTGATGGTTTTTTTTTTTAAATACATTCAATAATAATTACGAAATACTCGCAGACAGAAAAATGGCTTATCTAACACATTTTTCAATTGCTGTCTGCTGATGGTTTATAATCCCATATATATATATATATATATACATATTGTATATACTATGTTATGTATATTAAACACACACATATATGCATATAAATATATAAAGTATGGTACTCGTGGCCTTTCTTGCTTAACATTTTATCTTAAAGTCATATTAAAGTGATTTTTTTGCTTATTTTTCTCAATTTTTTTTCATTTATTCGTAAATGTCTCAGGTAAGACCCAATTAACGGATCTCATTCATAATCACATTGCCAGATGTTCAGAACGCATTTAATGAATAATGCATTTAATTTTTTACCATGGTGAATATGATTTCACAATTATTCAAATACATGTACCTACCTAATATATGTCAACAAATCATATGTATTTATATGTGAATACAATAATTAATATATGGTTGTATAATATCACATCCACTTTTATTTAATCTTGAAAAATAAATTCTTATAGAATGTATAATTTTAACATAATATTGTAAATTATACAATATATTATATTTTAATATAAATAAATTTATTCTGTATACTAGGGATTACAATAAAGATGTTGATCTTCTACACTTGTCCCAAGATATTAAAGATGTATTTAAATACATATCAATGTAAGTAGATCATCATAATATTATGTAAGATCATTAATGTGGTCATGTAGCATATTATTTAAGGAAAATAGTTTTGTCCATCGTATCGATCATACTAGAAATATGATAAAATATCTGAAAATAAAATACACTTTAACTCTTAATGAAATTTATTTGAAATCAATCCAATTTTCAAAAATATCGACTATTTAAATTTAAAAAAAAAATATTTTAAATTTTATTTTAAAAGGTAAAAATTGAAAAAAAAAGGTATTATCCTTATAGTATAGTATTATACAAAATCGAAGAAAAGAAATAAAAAAGGTGGAATAATCAATCTCAAGTAATAGTTTCATACTAAATTCATTATGTTTTCAGATTTTTTATCGCTTTACTTAACTTATTTTTTAGTGAAAAATGTTAGGTACCCGTTAATTACAATAATGATAACAGTGACTATATGTGAGTTCACGATCGTGATTATATCTTTTATACTCCAGTCACACACAATAATAATCACTTATTACGTGCATATTATTCGACATGACTTGCACGCACACACTTGAGAAATTCTTCTTAAAAACAGTCTGTATCGAATTCTCAATACGTTATTTAATATTATGATTGCCCCTATATTACTTGATGAGTGTTTTAACACGTTTGTCCCTGAAAATTACTTTTTTATTATATTATTATTACTATTATTTTACAAAAAATGATTACGTTTTTAAGAAGTCATAATTATTATACCTACTTAGAAATATTGGTTTTTTAAGCTCAGTGTTTGAAATCAGCTATAACACCCAATTACATCTAATTTATGTAAATATTTTAATAATCAAACAAATACAAAAATTTGTATTTTGTGTTCAAATACATTATTATAGTCGAGAAAAAGCTCGATAAGACATCATCACCATGTATTTTGGCTAGTATAATATGCACGTAGACGTGTGCCATTGTAGGTACTATCCTCAGAAGACGAAACTTGAGTTTAAGTTGCAGCCGTTCATACCGGATTACTTGCCTGCCGTTGGTGATGCCGATGCGTTTATCAAAGTGATTGCGCCTGATCCTTCTATACAGGCGGGCCTTGGTCTAGAGTACTTGGACGAACCATGCCTAAACCAAAGCGACCCGTGTCTGCTTAACCTACAGCTTCGGGCGTCAAGTTCGTCATCATCCAAGTCGTTGGTGAGTGGGGTTAATTATTAACACAGTAATATAATACACAAACAACAGAGTGATTTATTTAACTAGTTACCTAAATAATTAAAAAAAATTGTTTTATACGTGTAGTTTGAAGCATTAAAGACTACATTTTTACAAATACAAAAAATATTTTATTTTACTATATAAGTAGCGAAGTAGAGGATCATAATTTATGTGAAGTACTTTTGTCTATTTTCACCTGCATTTGTCCAAAAAATTAAATGAATATTAATAAGACCATTTATTCAATATTTGATAATTGCTGCAGGGTAACATAAAACTAATAAGTTGTTTTTCGAAACACTATAAAACCTAAAAATAAACCACTAAACAAAAATTTAAGTTTATTTTGTTAATTTAAAATGTTGTATTATAATAATTATAATATAAATATAAATTATAATTATGTTTCAACAAAAAAAATTGGCTTAGTAAAATTAGACTAAAATATATTGTATAGTTGAATAGATCACTCCATAAATGATGTATTAAACGAATATAAAATTAATTATTGAAGTGATTATAATGACGCAATTGTGTAAGCTACAGACTATGATTAGTGAGAAATAATAAAATAATTTATATTTTATACTAATTAAAAAATACAAATAATACTTGAGGGTTTGTCATAGGTGGTGAAAAAATTGGAGAGCGCAGAAAAAAATCCAAAAGTCATTGACCAGTGGATACGTGACATAAATGAATTGAACCGTGGAAAAACATCCACTTTTTTTTACTCCAAGTAAGTATCAATAAATATACTCTATAAGACTATGTATAATACGAGTATAGTTGACGGAATTCGTACTTGTTATATTACTCGTATATTATATCGCAATTCGCAATATATTGCATTGTGCATACTGATTTTTTACGAGTTAACAGAAAAATGCCAGACGTAGAGACAATAATGGAACCATGGATGGGCGGAAGTGATCAGAAGAACAAAGATATGCCCGATTTTGAAAACGCAGATTTATTGACTCTTATTGATGAAGTCTGTGGTACGTGTATCGATTTTATTTTTACGAATTATAGAAAAAAAAAGTATTGATAATTGTTATGCATTTACTTCAATTGCTTAATAGTGAATTTTAATACTATAATAGTTATGTATATCAAATCGAAATATCGACCCATAACATATAATGTTTTTAAATGTGTTAAAAATATTTATAAAATTGAAATCTGTTTCAGATTACTTTGGAATACCAAAAACTGACACGAAAATTGAGTCTCTACACCTGTTATTTTCCGTATACTTGGCTATCAAGAACTCTCGGACTCAAAATACAACCGTTCTAGCTTCGGACAATAGCAGTTAATCGCATTACTTCTAAACACAAAAGTGTTATTTACATTGTTAATCTACGGTATGGTCATTCAGTGTATTATATGTATTTATTATATTATCCTTATTTACTTTGTATTTTGTATGTGTAATAAAACAGTAATATATTTTAAACAATCGAGTATATAGTTTATTAGTTCTATGCCCTAAATGTTAAACGTTTACGGTTGAAAGATTGAAATTAAGATAATAATACAAAATTATTATAATCATTCGTCATAAAAGAATATAATATTTATTGTAATTACGACTATACATGTTATTTAACCACGTTTTATCGGTATAAAAATCACGCCCCCTTCATAAAAAAAATGTGAATCGCAAATCATCAATAGGTCGTCACAACTGACAAATTATTTTCTTTTAAAAAATGCTTATTGCAGCAACAATAATCTTAACTATTTTAATTTCATATTTCACAATTATGTAATTTAACTTAACAGCGACGTATAGGTAATAATCGTATTATTTTCTAAAAACCATTCGCCCGATACCGGATACCGGAATGATAGTCAGCTGTCACTCAACTGATGTCGACAGATATAATATTATACGTACCTATCTATCAGTGTATGCATTGAAGAATAAGACTTGCGCATAATTGTCGTAAACCTATTAATTGATATGCCAGTGACCAAGTAATATAAATTATTACGTAAAGAAGATACCGTTTACCACACTTGCAGTAGCAGGGCGGTCGGGTATGCACACTGCCGAGTGTACCAAAGGGGAGGTAACGCGACTAAAACGGTCGAGTGGTTAAGAAAACGGAGGGCGTGCATGGGATTTCGATGGCGGGGAAGTGAGAGAGCGCGTGCGCGCGGACGACGTACGTCCCTTACCCCTCCCGATGCGTGGATCGGATTACTCGGTATCAACCCTTAAAAACACTGTTAATGACAATAACCATAAATGCAAGGGACACGCCTCCCGCAGCGGCGGCGCGTCGACGTCGTCTACCGTGCGTGGCGACGGAAGTGTCCAGTCCCTTCGGACCCGGCGCGCACACCGCACACGTAATATTAATTAAAAACCGCGGCCGCCGCAATCATGACCGAATCCGGAGTGGCCGTCCGCAGGCCGCTGTCGCCCAGAAAGTTTTTCGCTATGTTGTACGAGACGGACGCAGCCACCGCCGCTGAGCACGTCCGCCGTCCACTTCACGGTGATGTACCGCTGCAACAGTGGTACGGATTGCGGCGGCCGCCTGTTCCGGTACAGCTCGCCGCCGTTTCCGATCCGCCGCTGCAGCAGCACACCGTCGTGGTCGTCCGGCCCACAGCAGCGTACGTCGAACACACGTTTGCCGCCGGTTTGACGGCTTTCCGTGAGTATATCCGCTTGACGATGACAATATAATTATATGGGCTGGTTGTACGATGTCGGTGCACCATACACATATTATATTTTATGTAAAATATAATATTAACTATTTTTTTTTATATCACGTTTTAAGTTACTTATTACCTATCTTTTGAACGATAACATAAATTTTTAACTTCATATTCTGAAGCAGAAAATCATTCAAAGTATTTTGTACTATACGAATCAAATTTCGTACATTAAAAGCTATAAATATTTAGAATTTGAAAGGATGGTGTAGATCAGTCATGTCATCCAATAAATCAGGTAAAATTCTGTTGTACCACTTCATTCTCCTCATTTTAACTTTAGTTGCTAATACACCTCATAAATTACTTCACTGAAATTTGATTTGTAGGTATATAAAAAAAAATTACTTTGAAATAAGACAATTAAAAATGCATAGGGTCAGATAGGCCATTTATGATGGTTAAAAAAGTAAAAAAGATAAAACGTGATAATATTAAAAAATTGAAAATATATTTATTTTACACTTTTTTTCAAAAATGTTAACAATTTTACGTTAAATAGACCACCCGATATAAGTGTAATTAAACATATGAATTAGGTGTGAAAAATTACTGAAGTCTCTCCACGCAAGAGTTATGTTATATACACAGATATATGGGTATAGTGAATTCGCACCAAAATTAACCCTAATTAATTATAACAATGTAATTTGCACCAAAATCTAAATCAATTATTATAAGAAAAGTACTATTAAAAAAATAATCATAAAAGTTTAGATATTTGAGTATAATATGAATTTATTGAGATATGAGAACTAAAGACATTGAATATTCTATTTATTAATTTTAAGTGGTCATTTCACAGCCTATTTACACCATTCTATGATACGTCAGTATTGACTTAAAAGCTTTGTCTTATAAGCTATAATAATACATAACAAACATATTATTTATTATAATAATTACATTATTTTAAGGAAAATTAATTCAATTTAGTATGTATTTTTATGTTACAAATAAAAAGTCTTATTATTATAAAAAAAGTTATTGAATTAAAAATGTATGAATTAATAATAGTTTAATTATTATCGTCGTTTGGGTCTGTCAAGTTAAATTACTAATCGATAGTGTGAACAATTTTATAGTGCTCACTGCTCAACACTGATAGTCAATAGTTATTCATTTTGCTAATTACTAATATCAATTTCAACTACTTGCGATGTAGAAAATTACGTACCTATATTTTAGTGAAAATTACAAACTCTCAAATATAATATATTATGGTGATTTTTGTATCATAAATCCACCAAAGCAGTTTCATAAGAAAACATCATAGGTTTTTAAATAATAGAAAAACATAAAATATAGATTTTACCGTTTTTCTAGAAAGTTTAATAAACTAAGGTTCACGATAAAATAATTACCCTTCATAACCGTATACAATTGTGACCACATACAGATTATAGAAATTAGATAGTTATTGTGTACGAATACGTTTATCATTTTAATTCATTTATCTTCATTAATCGATAATAATTTTTATATTATTAAGTAAGCGACATTCTAACGTGACTATATAAAATTAATTATGCTAGAAAATTATTTCTAATGTGTAAAATATGTCTTATCTGAAACACTACATCTCGAAGCATACCTAACATTATAATAAAATTATAATTTTTAATATTATTATAATATTATCATACGAGACAATATTTAGGCAATGCGTGTTAATTTTTGATATCGATTGACGGTGAAGTAAAATAGATGTTTAAGTGCATATATTTTTGTATACTTCTTTTATTCACTATGTATATTACTATGTTCTTATATAAGACATTTTTTTATTTCGATATACGATATTTACTCATTAGTCATTAACGTATTTAGAAAAGTCATTTGCATTAGATTATGAAATCAATAATTAATTTAAGCACCTAACGATAAAATAGCATAACTATTTTAGCTAAAAATCAGGTATAACTACTTCAAATTATGTGTAAACATCTTTATCGAAAACACAACAGTTCTTAGATATTATTGAGCAGCTTATATAAAAAAATTGTGTATTAGTTAACATAAATAATGTTGGTTGAACAATTTTATAGTTATTTCATAGATTACATAATAATTTGAGTTGTATATACTATATAACTAATTGTTTTAAATATGGTGGAAAAAAGGGAGGTAAAATATTGGTATAACCGATCTGTTGTATAGTATGTGTTGATTGAACTTCTTTATTCAAAAGGTTACTATTATATGACTAATATATTATGTATAATGTTTATGATCAATTTGAATTTAATAATAAATTATCGCATTTATTAAACATTTCTAAGCGAAGATAGTATATCGCCTTATACTACTATATTATTGAGTAGATTTTAAGATATATTTATCTAGCATATAATCATTTATTTTAATATCAATAATAATATAGTAGTTTGAATTATTCTTTTAATAACTGCATTGCCCCAAACATCGCATTTATTATATAATAATTATCAATTATAATACTATTTATTTATATAATAAAATTAATCTAAATGCTGTTGTGCTCACAAATATTTTACTGTTAAATTGAATATATAATATATCTATTATTATACCTAAAAGTTTCAAATCTCCACAAACATTTTTATTAAATTACGACAAAATAACTACAATTTTTTTTTGTTCATTTAAATATCTGATTTCGTTCAAATTCAAATTAAAAAATGTATATAAAAAATATGTTATATATTTCTGAATTTTTTGGTTTTGGTATAAATAAATGAAGTTTCTTGTATAATATTTTCAAACTTTTTGACCGAGCAAAAAATTGTCATCGATATTTATCTGAAAAAAATAAATCTTAAATCTTTTTACATACACAGCTTAAAGAGAGTCAAATTATTTTGAAAATTATAATATATAATATAGGAAATGCTAATCGTAAACATTTTATAGAGATTTAAATACTTGCAGTAATTTATATTTTGAATTACAGCAAAAATTATTTTGTTTAAAACTAGTTTTGTGCAAAAATTGCTGGCTTATAATTTTATTTTATTTTTGTTTTTTTTTTTACTTAATAATTTATAAAAATACTGACCATTTTTTATTCCAAAGTATCTATTAGATTTTTTTTTTTCTATAAAAGATATTAAAATTGAAAATCAAAAGTATATTTTCTTTTATAAATTGTGTTAACGCGTAATATACTAATATATTTGATAAAAAAAAATAAAATACAAGCATTACTGTATTAATCAATAGTATTGATACAGTACATTTAACGTTCTGCTCAGAATTTAAAATATAATATTTGTAAGTAGTTGTGACTCGTGAATACTGTTTTTGTTTATGTATTTAAAAAAATATATATTTATAAATTAAAGAAGTCGGGTTGAAATCAATATAGAAAAGATTTAGTAGAATCATTAACTTTTTTTTATTAATGTTCAATACGATCGAACCTAAATAAAACCTATAAAACATACTAGGTAATTCATACATTCATATATTTCAGTAAGATAATTCAAAACATTATGTTACTTTTAAATATCATAAATTACATTTTGAAGGTCCACGTTTAAATGACAGTTTAAGGATTTAAATAAAATATTTATTCTACATCCTTCTACTTGTAGTGTAAATTAATTTTAATATTTTTATTTTTGGCACTTTAACATTATAAGTCTATGAATGGTGTTAGGTACTATTGGGTAAATTATTTTTTTTTATACGCATTAATTATTATTTGGTACAATCACTATTAAAATATATAATGCATCATGTAAGATATTTAAGAATTATATGATAAACAATATATAATATTTTAACATATTTTTATATTAATTATAATAACTACATTATACTAGCATACCGTATAGATTGTATAGATTAAGTTATTGATAATATTTAAAATTCAAATACTACATTGAAAACTAATAATATTTTAATTTTTATACTAAAAAAAAAACACATATTTACATGGACATCGTGGCACATCTACATAATCAATGAGTTTGACAATGTTTTATTACACTTTATATTTAAAAATAAATATAATATTATATTTATGGTAATTTAAAAATAAAATGAAGTGTGTGTATTAATATTATACATACATTTTGATAATATCAATGTATAACCAATGTTGAGTGTATTCTGTGCACCAATAAAAATAAATATACGTTTATAGGTAAATAAGATAAAAGCGAATAAAGCCGATTTTAATACATTACATGTATTATAATCATAATGATGTAGTGATCTTAGAACATATTTTGTCGTATGAACCATAATATTATGAGTACCTATTTAATTTTGATAAATTCAATACTTAGCCGTTTATTTATTTAATATATAATACAAGATATGACCACAATGATGCTGTCATACAATGACGCAACATGATAATATTACTATATTTTATTGTCATACGAATTAAATAATATAATATGATATGTAACTTGACTGACATATTTTTATTATGACACGTTGTGTAACATGTATAAAAATCCGTTAACGAGTAATTCTATTTTTTACCCTTCTAGAATAGTGTCTCGTTGAATGCATATAATTGCAACAGTTTATTATTATGAACTTCAATTGCATATAAAAATGATACAATATCAATATGGGTGATGTAGTATTTTCATACATCAGAAAACATTTGTCGTTGTTGACATCACGACAGTGCATGCATTCATAATTTATTATAATAATATGCATTATAAATTATAACAGTATAATATCTATGATACTTTTCTAGTGTCAAGTGTTAGTCTCGATGAGTTTTTTTTTGATTTATCATTCTTTACTTGAATATAACATGCATCCCAGATAGATTAGTGAAGACACGTTCTACAAAACCGAATGTCAGTAATGTTTATTTCATCTCTGAAATGCTATACATTAAGTCAAGTTATCCTTCACTTTCAATATTATTATAAAGTGAAGAGCTCATTAAATGATGTAGGTGTCCTGTAGGCAGAACTTGTTTTGCCCCTTTAAATGTATTTTGTATTACATAAGTAAAATAATTATTATTCTACATTAAATTATATACGTATATTTGATCCAGCATATAACATAACATTACAGAAGTCAATCGTGTTTAACTTATTTGGAAAAAAAATATCTCCAGGGTTATGCTAAAAATTAGGACGTACAGTTTAATGAGGATTCATTAAATCAACATAATATTGCGTTACATGCCTTAATTATCTTAACTAATTATCAAGGTATTATATTAATGTATAGATATAATTTATCAATTACAAAAATATGAATCTTTTTTTTCTTAGTAAGCCAATACTTATATTAAGTGCACTTTTTAAACGTAAAAATATTTTCTATACATACATAGAATTTGCTTCGACCAATTGTAGGTAGCTATAATTATTGTATAATGTATATGAACTATTTGGTTTTTGGAACTATTTTGGTTATAAAAAAATTAGTATCTACCTGTTTAAATAAATTATATAACCTAACTACAGATATATATTATATTATTATACTATTTATTGTATTCATGTATAAGTAAATAATTTCGAATACTTTTAGTATTATTTTTTTTTTTTTTATCATTATTAAATTTAAAAGATTATATTATATTTTATTTACGTTGATATGTTTAAATTTTAACTATAATATGGATTAATGAAATAATAATTTTGTCAAGCGCATAGCCAACATTTTGTTTAAAAGGAGTGTTTTAAAATAAAATATATAAAAAATCCTAACCTATCTTGAAGCATTAAATAATATATTTTTGGATTATATATTTATATCTCCGATTGAGGGAAGAGTGTTTTAACACCTTCCCAACTACGTGCCTGAGTTACATTGCACACTAAATTATCAGTAACATTGATTGTTACACAATAACGTGAAATGTAAATAAATTATAATACAATTCACAGCATATTAAAAGAAGTTAATATTATTGAAAAACGTATTTAAACCTTATTTTATAATATTGATGTACTTAAAGTAATTGTATATAGGTACTCCGATATATTTGTGACGTATTTAAAGATTTTGTAGCTTAAAACTACATAATACTCAGCGTAGAAATTAAATCTTTCTAATATTGACCCTTATTAGACATACACAAGTATACCATATGCCATCTAAAGTTTCTTAAATCACATCTTATAACATATGGAATACGATACTCGGAAGTCGTATAGTTACCTTACCTGACTATGACTAGCATAGTCATTATTATATTACAAGTTAATATACACCGTTTACTGTGTAATAATGTCAGAACATAACAATTAACCCTCATACTTAGCCGCCGAAAATATTTCGTAGGTTTCCTAATCAACTGCCTATACTACCGTTAGGTTACTACCTACTTGTAAAAAGAAAAAAATAATTTTAATATATTATGTGTATAATAATAAAAAGTAAATAGTAATAAACTTAAGTCAATACCACAGAATGTGGAATGTAAAATAGTTGTTTAGATTACGAAAATGGCTAAATTCGATAGACCAAAATATTTGCAGTTTTTTCGACTAATGTAATATGCTTTTAAATCACTATAATTATAGTTTTAATGATGTGTCATGATTTTTAGTTGAAAGGAGACGACGGAAAGAAGGCCGGGCGCCTCGGCGGCAGAGGACTACGTTCAGTCCAGAACAAACGCTAAGCCTAGAAATGGAATATAGAAACAACGAATATGTGTCCCGGAATAGAAGATCAGAATTGGCCACTGCATTAGATTTATCTGAAACGCAAGTGAAGATTTGGTTTCAAAATCGTAGGGCCAAGGACAAGAGACTGGAAAAGACACATTACGACCAACAAATCAGGTGAGATACATAATTTTTGTATTAGGTATTATCACGTATACCGCAATAAAATATTATTCATTCAAAACGTTTCTTCAATATTAAATCGTTGTTAAAAATTATGCAAATTTAAGAATGTAAATATAATTAACATTTTAATAACGTTTTGAAAAACATAATCACAGTTTAAAATGCAGGACGATTGTAGATTATGCAAATATATAATGTGTTACTGTATGTACCTAACCTTTAATGTTTTAAATTTTAATACAGCGATATAAACACATTTAAAAAATAATTCTAAGCTGTTAACACAAAAATATTTGAGATCTTGTTAAAAATGTCAGGTATTTCAAATCCAATATGTTCAATTTCTTTCCAATAGAAATGTTGAATGAAATTGTTTATTTTAATTTTTATCTTTTTAAAATCGAAATTGAAATATTATTGAAATATCATAACATAAGTATTATGTATATATATTATACATATTGGTACGTGTATCTATATTTTTTATGAATTTAAATTTATACGAATTTTATGAAATATAATATATACATTATATAGATATTATATAGATATTATATATATATCTTATAAGATCTAACGAAAAATATATAAATAAGACGAAAGGCATTGGATTTATTAAAATTTTATGAATTCATGATATTTTGGAGATTTGTAATTTAAATATGTATAGAAAGTTTGCAATTTATTATCAAGGAAGACGTCAAGGTCTTTAAATTTGATATATTTATCATATTTTATGTATCAATAAGAACAGTATGCAATTATAAATATTAGTTTATAGTAAAATTATAAATAGCAGTCACAGAATATAATATAAAAATTAATTTATTGCATTAAAATATTATATATCTATACCTATTACATACCTTCTATATAGTTTTATATTATAGTATAAGTATAGTAAATAATTAATAGCCATAAGTTATGAAAACGATTGTGAATGTGTAACTAAAAATTATTAGGGATTATTCCTGGATTAAAATATCTTTAAAAATTTATTCTTTACGCAATTAAATGATCTCACTTTAGGTGAAAATTGATAGTTTTACCTTTAGTATCTTTAACACTTCTTTATTTTTACAAAATTAACAATAAAAGGGATAACAATAAAATACCAAATAATATGTTATCATTCTTAGAAGTAAAACAATATTAATGGATGTAAAATATCTATATGTAAATAATATAATGAAAACAATATTTATTGATTTAATATTTTGAATTTCCTAGTTGACACTAAAAGATCATATAATGCATAAATATGTGCTAAAATTTATTAAATTACTTGATAACACTAAAAAATGCTTGAAAAAAAATATAAAAACGGCATTTTTAACATTATAAGCATTATGTATTGATAACTGATACTAATATACTAATATATCTGCCAAATATACCGTTATCGAAATATTATACATAAATTATTTATCAATTTGATTATTGGTGTACTGTCAGGCATAGTAAACCAGCATTAATGTTTATGAGTTTACCAAATGATATTTCGTTGAATAATATCGTTGAGTTTTTGACTTCAAGTACAACTATAGCTAAAGATCATTAGATTGAACAAACCTGGGATTTAGTTTAATTACAATAATTACATTATTAAATACAAAAGAAATTCGTAAAAATGAATAAATAGAAAGTAATAAGTTATTGAAAACGAAATTAAGATTTGCATGGTGCCAGTTGAAATAAATAAATAAATATATAAATATAATAATTTTTGAGATAGTATACGTATCGTAATTGTTTTGATTTATTATATTATAGTCGTAATGTTGTATATCGTGACTAATTTCCATTACGATCATATTAAATTCCACACCACAGTGCAGTAGCCAGATTTTTTTTTAGGAGGGGGCACTTAATTTTTTTTCAGTAATTTTTTGCAATGATAAATTACCTACGTATATCTTTTACTTTATGACACCTTTGTTCATTAACTATTAACTAGGTATACATCAATTTTTGTCTTATGACTACAATTATGTCAATAACCACAATATACTTTTTACATAAAAATGTATTAAGATTATTATAAGTCATAAACTAATGAATTATTTACCTAATAAAGATAAGTATACATTAATATATGTCGTAAACATAAAATTTAATTTTTAATTTGAATTAGTTATTTTGAAAACATACTTAATACTTAATCATAATTATTAGGTCTTTATGAATAGGTATAATTAATTACAAATTAAATTAAAAAGGAATTTTTTTACATTATGATAAAAAAAAAAAAATTTCGGTGGTGAAGGGAGTGTGTGACCCCAATGCCCCTCTGACTACGTCACTACCAAACCATATCTGTAGTATATATATATATATAAATAATATATAATATTATAAATTGTTTAAGCGATTAAACATTATTGTGTTTTACCTATATCTCCATTCTTCATAAAAACTTTAGCTGTCTAAGATATATAAAAGATTTTATATAATATGTACTCACTGAAATGATACGAAGATTGGATTAACGTCGATGTATAATATATTATGATCGTATGTGGACAACAATAATAATAGATATCAGAGATACTTACTGTATCAGTATTTCGGTAGAATAAACATTCAAAATATTGAGAATAATGTAGAATCCCGCACAAAATAAACTTTTTATTCAATTTGACGTGTTAAATTTTTTTACGATAACAATACATCCTTATTTCATCTGTTCGTCTATAGCCATACAAAATATTGCACTTGATATAATATGACGGACGCTACCGTAAATAATAATATCACACACCACAAGATAAAATTCAATACTTTATATAGACAAGAAAAAAAATGTTGAATTAAAAGACCACAACATTTTAGTAGATAAACACTGCATAAATAATTTAGTGGGTTAAAATTAGACATTTTTTTTTTTGTATTAAAAAACCTAACACTTTTTGATAATTTAATCTCAAAAACGTATCAATTTTAATATTACATAAAGAAATTACCATCAACTAACTCATCTCAATAATTAATAAGAATTAATTTTTTTTTTTCATGTAATAAAAACAAATCAATGTTTTTATAAATATAAGTTATTTTTTTTCATTTTGGGCGTAAGAATATCACAATTTAATTCGAAATCTAGTACTTCTTCCAAACAAACTAGTTTAAACTTTTTGATGATCATAAAATATTTATACGTATAGGTATGTAAATAGTGAATCGTTTTAATACAAACATATTAAGGGTATTTTACTAATTGCATCATTTTTTTTTTTATCGATATTTTTAGACACTATTAGTATGTGGTTCAAGGTTTTAAATACAATAAAAAAAAAAGACAATAATTGTGTTTTGTTTCGAATATTTCAATATCTTAACCAGATAATATTATACTTTTATCATTATTATAGTATTATTAAGACAGCATGGATCGATATAGTATTTTTTTTTAAGTTTTTATTTCTCGTATTAATTCATATATTTTTAATGAGTTGCAATATCAGTCTATGTCTTGTAGAAACATCCTCATTTTACTTTTTTGTACATTAATGTGCATTAATGTGCATGTGTAAGGTACATTTTAACAGATGTTTGTCTTTTAGAGCATTAATAGACCTACAAATAAATGTTTTTTATTGTTATACCCATTGCGTATGTGGAATAAAATGGTCGTTATATCAAAAGACTTAATAGACAACGCTATTAGACTTAGACAACACGACAGATTTTTCATATGATGCCTTGATGGCTTGGTAGATTTGCACCAACTACCTGCTGTGCCAATTGTCTCAAATACAAAATTTCAAAATGTACGTAGGCTTAATTATACGTATAACAGTAGTATAAGAAGTATAACAGTTTAAAAATATTGCATTACACGTTTTAAAATTAAAATGTCGTAAAAAAACGAAAACAGCGGATAAAGTTTCATCTCTAACGTGGATACTTAATATTATAAGATCAATACTTAAACTAAATATATATGTGAAATGTAAAAAGTATATTCAATATTTCATGTGCTATGCGTAAAGCAGAGAAAACGGACGTGCGAAATGCACCTTAAGGACTCATCGAGTGAACGAATTGGTAGATACGCATATACATAATATGTTATTACGTACGAGTACATAGTTCTTATTTTGAATTATATATATTTAAACCAACAAAAATGCTCGTACGATGTACACAATACATATATTAAATATTATAAAGACATGTGGTTCATATTAGCAGCACTTTTGCCCTTTTATCTTGAACGCATATTTTATTTTGAAGAGAAAAACTACCGTACTTACGGCAGCAATGACTATACTGCATTATAATAATATACAACTCAATAATATATAATGATTGCGCTGTGTATGATATATTGTTATATAAACGCGTCGGGCGCAAAGCCGATTCGTTTCCGCGTATTTTACCTCGCGCCCGTACAAAAGCACTGTGCGAAAATTAGTCAGATGTCGTAATAATATTTTATTCGCATTATTTTTATTGTTATTTCCATGTTTTTCACGTACGCCCGCTTGGATTTCACGGTTGTTTGCATCGGTGCTCGTGCTTTATTGAAACGGCGCGCGCGCGTACATTATACATTGCACCTAAGTTCTCCCCCCACTCTTCGATAGGTATCTACCCTGCACCTTATATATATATTCACATAATAATATAGTAGATCACAATATGCGTCGTAACGAATCCTAATCAAATCATACAGCTCGATTGGTCTTGTGCACGTCTCCGACAGCTGTTTAAAATGTTAATTATTATTTATTATGAAGTTATATTAATTGTTGGTCGAGCGGTGGCTTACTTATATATATATATTATACACCTGAACAATACAAGACGTATATGCACGTGTATTATATCAATATGGTAAATTCAGTTTTAAGTTAACGAATTTGCCGCACCGGGGAAAATGTTACGGAGTACATATACCTTGAATTATATTATTCTTCGATTAACTACTGAAAAATAGTTAAGTGACGATATTTATTCGAATGAGTAAACACATTGGTATAGGTTCTTATGTTTTTCCTTCGGGCTGGGTGAATTGGTACAAATTTAAGTTACAATATTGGATGTTTTTTAACCAATAAAAATTATTATCTCAAAATCTATTAATGATTTTGATAATATTTTTAAATATTTCTTTTCGTTATAATTTTAGACTCTTAGTGGAGCGAGGAATATATAGGTTTTACAATGATGTTTATTTATTTTTTATTCTGTAAACATTTTTCTCCCCCTAAACTTGCTCAAAAGTACAAGTATAGCATATTTTCTGAAAGGTAATGTCCTTGAACTGGTACTTTAGAGAGGTCATTTTTCAATTTTCGAAATGATACTTGAAATAAAAGCGGTTAAAGGAGAAAAAATGTACAACTTCTCGACTATGTAGGTAATATAAAATAATTATGGCTTTGTTTATCACCATAGAAACGAATAAAATTAAATAAAAAAGATCCCCTCGTCTGCTCAGAATCGTTTTTTATCAAATGCAATCATATTGCATTCAAATCGAATACTTACAGTAAAATTATACTATCCTGTCCTAGGACCAAAGGGACGATGGACAAACATCCACCACTAAAATGCGCTGAGCAACTTTTTTTAAGTTTTTCTTTATTAAATGATAACAAATACATTGTTAATTTCATATTCTGAAAAAATATATTTTTTGTTATGTAAAACCATTTTTGTTAAGTTTAGCAGAATGGTAAGCAGAATGTACTTAGATACTCCGAAAAATGCTAGTTCATTACTCCGTTCACTTAAACTTTTAATACGTGTAACTCAACTGATCTAAATTTTAATTTTTATGTATTGAAATACTTCAAAAAATACATTTAGTTTAGAATATGAAATTAGAATTTTATGTTTTCATTCAAAAAAGTAAAAACTTAATAAATCATAACGATAAAAACAATTAAAAATAAAATTGTTTCATTATGATTAGAAGTTATATTAACAAGTAAAAAGATTTTGAATAAATAAGTGATGTTTGATAAAGAAATCACTTTGTATAGACAAAGTTAAATGAAATTGACTTTGTAAAATACATTTCTAATTAAACATATAAATACAATACACCTAGTATGAAAAATAAAAATGCTTAGTATGATGGATAATTTATTAACAATATAATGTTATACCTAATAGCTATTGATATAATAGTAATTTATACATAAAATGCTTTTTTACAAGAAAACTTAATATCAAATTTTAATGCAAGGAAGAAATGTGACAAAAATGTTCTATATTTCTATGTAAGATTTTAAATTTAGTTAAAAACATTAGATTAGGATTTAGGACAACCAATAGCTAAGTACATCCAGGGATTGATTTATAACAGAAATTGGTGAATGACTGTTAATAACTAATTTATTTAAGGGTGGAAAATTTAAATGGTTTAAAAACATTTATACACAATCTATATATACGTTTAGGAATTCATAAAAAAAAAAAAAAAAAAAAATGATTTTGTTCCCATTAAAATAATTCTACCCCCTGGTAAAACTGAATCCATTTTCAAACACACACAGTCATTTAAAAAGCACGATATATTATAATAATATACCTATATTATGCGTAAAATATAGCTCTTATCTTATATTATATTTATTATTATACTATAATGAGGACGTTATTGTTTTTGTTTTCCAGGCAGATGTTTCAGCAAAACGGTTTCATTTTACCGAAGATTTAACGATGGGTTACGAGTGGTCAAACATTAACAATATAAAATAAACCTACCTCGGAATAATATTATCACCACATCGCTGTTATACCATGCTCTACATAATATATGATATATATTTGTATCTAGCCAACGGCAGTGGCGCCAAAATCTCACAGGATGAAAAGTGTGGAATTCGTGAAATAAGACAGACATGTTACGTATATTATTATGTATTATGCTGTCGTTGTTGTCATCTACTTATTTTATCATTCGAAAAGCAACGAATTTCTCAAATGTCTAATATTTTTATTTTTATTATTATTATTATTATTGTTTACGAGAGATCTCTCTTCGCACCGTTTATGACTATTTTATTTATTATATTATAATAATAATGAGTAGGTAAGAATAGTGAAATTATTATTTACGTTTAGGGTTTTACTATTCGAAACTATAATACATTTCGTAAACATACAGGACGGAAAAACGTAAACGTTCATAAACGGACGATTTAAATGCTTGTCGTTTTGGCCACGACAACTTACTGTATGCGTACGTATAAAATAATATTAACAGGATGTTGTTCATGCGTATAAATTATGCAGTTATATTATATTACTATTTATATATTATACTTTATATTTAAATACTATTTAACATATTGTATACTCACGATTGTGTTGTATGATGAGGTAATAGTGTTAAGTATAATACTAACTAAGTAATTAATATCACATATTATATGTGTTTACAATATTTACATAGGTATTCTAGTCATTTGATATTGTTTTATATTATTTGTAGCTACCGATGTAGTGTACTTATTTAATTAATAGAATAAATCAAAAGTTAACATATAATTATTAACACCAACCGCGTGTCCTTATTATCATTATTTATTTTGGCAAACGTGAGTTTGTGAGGAAAAGGTATTACGAATTATCGGCGCATATCAGAGTTTGTAAAAAAGGCTGTATATTAACACCCTGACCCATGTCTCAATTGTCTGTAAAACTAGGTGGGCAAGATGGGCAACTTCTAAAGTTTAAAATTGTTACCTCTTATTATATGTATTATATTATACCTAATCACATTGTATATTAAATATATTGATGATTTTGCTAATTTCACAATGACTTAGTAGATACCTAATGTATTAATTGCTTTAAATGCTAGTTGAATATTTTTAAATAAACAATAAAGTGATTAAAAACTATTACCTATAGATATTATTTATACGTTCTTAGGATGATAATAATAATGCTAACCAAATATCAGGATAATATCTGGAATAAAATCATATATACTTGTAGATATTTAAAAAAAAAAAAAATAGTTCAGTTATAATGCAGCCAATAGCGCATAACATATTCAAATAAGAATTGCGAGATATTTTTATTTGTAGTTCAATGCCAAAATTCAGTTGCATTAAACATTTATACGAATATTTTTTTTTTACTTTGTGCATTAGATTACGTATGACTAATTTTCCTAATTAAATGATTGTTTAAATGCTTTTTAAAGAAGGGTTCCTTAAAATACTAAATATAAACCAAAATATATACTGCTTTATGTTGATCGAATACATCAAAATATATATTATAAAAGTATAGATAGTATCGAGTGCTCCAAATAGATTACATCAGAACGCAATAATGACAGTTCAAGCGAACTCTCTTTTTTATGTATTTTATAGATATAGAATTGTATAGGGTTGTTTTGGAAAATTATATTGTAAGCTAATACTATTTACACATATAATCTAAACACTGTGTTTGTAAACGGCAAATATTATGGCGTGCTGCTTTATTGCTGCTGTGTTTTTCTGCGTAGAATTATATGATCTCTATGTATAATATGAGAATGGTAGGTAGTTTATGACCGAGACTTGGACGCATTGTCCGACCGTCGAAGTCGTGCACGAAAGACAATTCGAACTGGTATCGTCGTCGGACCAGTCTGCGTGTCCGACACAAACAGAGAGACAAATGCGCGGTCGTTTGTATTATTATTATTACGAGTATTATATACTTGCGAATGTCGATCCACCAGATGCCCTTGAAGAATCGTCGTATAGGTATATATAAGGTGGGTAAATTTATACCATCTTAGATCCGGTGAGGCGCACACAGCACATCGAATAGTCAGACACGATATACTGTTGCAGTGTGTAGCTGTATAAACTAATGGGTTCTTTGTCTATTACAAAGAATTTTTATATTCTAAACGATAGAAATTATTTTCGGGAACGTGAAATACGTATAATTTAAAATTCTAACTCGACGCCAAACTCTTAATAATTTTGGTTAATTGTTCAGACTGAAGTCGTATAAACTTAAACATTTAGAGGCGGGTTGACGAGATAGATCATTTATATCATTGTAATATCGATCAAAGTGTTCTAGGATAAATGGTTACTGGTTAGGTTGAATATAATTATTGTTATCTAAGCTTTCTAGCTTTCTGGTATACAAGAATGTATTGATATACGAGCAGAAAGATGTGTTTTTGGTCAATATTACAGATAAAATTATAGGTTAATGATTAATGAAATTATTTAGTTTTTTGTAGGTATAACTTTTAACGTTTTTTTTTTATAACTATAAAACAATAGCGAACCTAAAATACTGTATAATATGAAAATCGTAAATTGATAAATTGATATATTTCATATTTAAACTAATGAAATGAAATATTGAAAGAAGTTTTTGACGTATTGTGCATATTGTGCTTATATAAATCTTTTATGGGACTCGTTGACAATTTTTTTTTTACAAGACAACAACTGAATCATAAATGTGTTCAGATTAATAATTAGTAATTTAAAATTATTTATTATAAAAGTTATTTCAACTATATTATTTCTAGTGTAAAATATAATATAACAGTTTCTTTTTACTATATTATACAAAATTAGGTACATATAAATATAATTAGTATTTATAGAGAATTTTATTTTTGGTGATTTAAAAGGCATAAATACATTTTAACAGTTTTTAAGACATTAAATACTCAGCACTAATATTATAATAGTATATGCTTGTCCGCTGAATACAAGACGCGATGCCAGAGAATTATTCGAATACCTATTGCAGAGGACGTGAGGCGACTTTAACATCCTGCTGCACAAGATCTCGTGTACACGCATCTCGTATATCCATATAGGTATATTTTAATAAAATACGATCTGAAGACTTGCACGCATGGTGAAATGCAATATATAAATTATACTGCACGTATAATTAATAGCCGTACGTCACGGGGGACGAGCACGTATAACGACGAATTTATTTTTACAGTCCAAAGCCGCGGTTGTGTGAATTTTCACGACGTTCTAAATGCGTTACCCGAGCACTGGATGTAAAGCGGATAAAATAATAATGATTTCTTTCGCATATTTTATACTCGTTTGCAGATTTTCGACGTTAAGCCATACACAACAATGCCATTAATAACTACACGGACAGTATTTTATAACGACGAAACGATCCGCGAATCAGATGACAGAGACCTAATCTAACGAGTAACGACTGTACACATAATCCAAATCCGAGTTTGCCTGTAATAACATGACATTATAATGATAATAACAAAGCAGCTAGAGTAATACTAGGTGATTTTCACTTGTACGAAATTTGTGTCGCGACGTAATACGCCATGTAGGCCCATTATCGTAGTGTTTTACTTTTTATTTATCCCGTTACGGGTGACTCGTATTTAACGACCTCTAGTAAAATCACAAAACGGTATTACAGTTGCAGCGATCGATATGCGTGTGCGTAGTATAAAACTGTGAAACAACGACAGTCGATTTCCGATAATCCGAGATATCATAACGCCTACGCATCTGTGTATAACATATAAACATAGGAGGAAATAGGACAGCTTTTTGTAAAGGTCTACCAATTCAAAATTTAATATTCAGTACCTCCGAAGCATTTATAATTTTTAGAAAATATGACAGGTAATATGTGTTTATGTTTATAATATATTACGTCTACAGTGATGTCGTGAATCATAATTTTTGAGGGCGTACAAACTATTTTTTTTTTAATTTAGAGAACTCAAATAATATCAGATTTGCAATTTTTATTCGAATTCAAACCTAATCTCTGAACTGTTCAGATTTTGTATCAAATCCGTAACCAATCTTATACTATAACAAATAAGAGGACAAAAAATAGTAATAAAAAAATATTATATTAACCATAACAATAATCATTCTATTATTTTATTTATGGCTCTATTTTTATTTGATTCAATTTGTGAACCGAATTATTCAAACACCTCGAGTTTGATTCGGTTCAGTTCGTTGAAACATCACTATAATAATATACAATAATAACGTTTTGTTCATTTCTTTATCTATCAAAGATCAGCTTAATATTTTCGGCCAGTGTAAAATACGTATTATAATCTTACGTTAATCGTATTTCTTTTTTATGGATCTTTTGCATATGCCTCATGAGTACAATATTATAGTATAATATTATGTTAATTTAATTCTACTTGCTAATAATATTTAATCCGCACACGTGCAGAGTTCGCATAAATTAAATCGTCTGATTTATGTTTAGTACCTATATTATTATATATCCACGCATGCGAATATTACAAATCTATGAGTGTAAATTAAAGTATATTAATTAACATTATTTTAATCATTATTGTTAACGGTCTTTTAACAAACTTATGACTCGAATATTTACTATAATACAATAAAAAATAAAATAAAAAACATTCGACTTTTAGATTTATAAATTCTTTGAGTGAGTAAAAAAATTCTATAATTCACTGGCAATTGCACGATATGTATTTAGATTCTAAATCGTAGGTATATAATACTAACAATTTTTAATTAAATATATTTATTTTATAATTCTTGTAAACTTAAACCATCAAGTTTTATTTGTTCCTGGCGCCACATTCGTCATTAAATATAACGGTTGAAAAACAAAAAAACGTCGGTACCTATACATAAAAAGAGATGACGAAAGTAATAATAATGATAATACCGAATGATGTGTATCGTGCACACAACATCGATGGGCAGAGATCAGCTATATAATATATAATAATATGATATTATCTCACATGTCATTGACGCATTATCTCGGATCTGCTTCGCTCGTTAGTCAGTCCGTTTCGTCGTCTATAAACGCGTAGGCAACGAATAGGTTTTAAAAAAAGACTCCCTTCTTTTGATTCGTGTTATATATAAATCTTCCGATTAGAGCGGACAACACGCAACAGATTACACACGACCCTCTGGGAAACTGAGTGCATTGTTGTACGGGCCGGCACTGCTGCACTGAATGCGGGAGTTAAGTGAGCTGTATATACCTATAAATACGTATTCGTAATTGCAGACGAGGGGTGCAATTGAAACCGCAAATCGTTTCATTCACGACACACACGCGCTATTGAGCACGAAATGAATTGGTCATAATATTTTCGTGTGGACCTCCAAAGTTCCAGTGATGAGTAGGAAAGGGTGGAGACGTATAAAGGACACGGTAAATGCGGTTAATTCACCGTAGGTACAAACGTATAATAATACGTATAAATGTATAATCATTACGCGCGCGTGTGGAAAAAACACTAACCCCCCTCAAACGTCACCGAGGGATTACATTTAAACATAATAGAATTTTATTTTTTATAATCCATTAATTGTTAGACAATATCGTGTTGATCAACCAATTGTCAGATCTAGGATCATGCATATCACTTAATATTATTGAAGCATAATCGATTTTTTAAGTTAACAAAAAAAAAAAAATGTGATATCTCAATGTACATAGTCCTTTTTATGAAATCTTTTTCTGAAAGATAGTTGTATATATATTTATACATGTTTATAGACATAATAAATTATTAAAACGTGTTTCTGTTTTACATTTTGTTAAGTAGGTATTTAAATACCGAAAAAACCCAATTATATTTTAATAATATATCCTATGGATTCCTAAACATTTGCAGTTACTTATTTCCATTAAATTAAAAAGTATTTTATATTTATGACTTAGTATATAAATTTGTATACTTATCACCAAAAAACAACTTACCTAGACAACTAGACAAATTCTGGTTCAGAAGCAAGCTTTCATCAACAAGTATTTATAAGTATTTGTTTTTGATATTGATATTTTTTAAATGTATAAACATTATTTACATATATATTTTTGTATTATATTAAAGAGTGTATTATTCCTATAGGTTATGTTTAAGAATTTCTTTAATTATTTGAATTTTTTTAAATACCTATTAATAGTATTTTTAATGTTCTCTTTAAAATACATATAATATTCAGATTATGTTGAACATATTTTACATTTATGCAATGCAGTGTTCAGTATTGTAATAACCTGAAGATTTTTTCTCTAAATATTTAAATTGCCATTTATAAGAGTTACTTTTTACATAATACGTGCGTCAAACAATAATAAAAATAACTTACTATTAAATATAAATATAGTTATATTATATGAAACATTTTTACAATAAATATATTTTAATTGAAATTGTTTAGCGTTTCTTTCCTGTAATAACAGCGGAAAATTAACTGTCTAATAATAATATAAAAAGTATTACAAACGTTGAATAATAACGTGGTATGAAATTTAATTTGAAAGTACGTTTAACAATATTAGCGTAAAAATATATTCATATATATATATTAATTGTCATGCCTTTAAATAGTAATATATATTATATAAATTACAACATTTGTATAACTAAGTATTTAAGTAGTAGGTATATATTTTTCTAAAAAAAACTCATTTATTTTTAGCTCCAGTCTTACAGTCTAATAATATTTATACAACTAGAAAACATATTTTAAAAATATAATAATCATAAATAAAGCTTAAGAAGTAATATTATAAAGTTATGACTTTATGAGTTCATAAAACTAAATTAGTAAAATGTAAAAAACGATTATTACTTATGTGATAATACAATATTTTTTTTTAGTTACATAATATGTATAAGTATAGATTAAATATCAAGATATTTAGTGTGTAAAAAAATAATAGTATAATACCATGTAGCAGAAAAAAATTAAGTATTTTTTTTGTAATTTTTAATTGGAAAGACAAATATAATCAAGGAATATTAATTAAAAACAATTTCTTGTCAATGAAACTAGTGCCACTGTTTTGATTAATAGATGCTATTTGTAAGGATGGATGACATATCCATTTATGTATATAATATTAATATAACTTTGTACAACATTTTTTTTTATATAAAATTCATTACATTAAATATCCATTAGCGCATATTAATAACAAAGATAGTAAAGATATTAACATTAAAGTTGATGTTACTGGAGAATTAGCTTCATTGTAAAATCCTCCATAAACTTGTAGATTAGCCGTTTCGATACTATGTTTACAGTAATCTCCATCTAAATAAAATTATAAATTTGCAATATTATAATTTTTTTTTAAACTCTCAAGTAAATTGGAATAATATTAAGTAAAATTTATTGGCTAAAATCACAAACATTACATTATATTACACAGTTCGTATTCGGCGCATACATATATTATATAGACTATTGGCAATATGTTATTTTTTGTTACCATATCCCAAGTTGTGCAAGGCTAACTGGTCGCTCATCTCGATTTTTTTTTATATACTCATTATAGCTAAGTTATTAAGTACCAGTACACTTAAATAATATATGGTCAAAAACATCTCCAGTTGAACCCATATTACAAACATTTAGATGTTAAAAAATTTTTGGCCACATTTCAAATATTTTCAGTTTAATATATCTCCCAACAGGATAAATCCTTTATTCGTTAATTCATTTATGATAAAATGTGTTTTAGATTATAATTCACATTACGATCATAGGTATTATTCACATTTTTATTCAAGAAAATATTAATATTTATGTTTAATTATTATGCTAAAACATACCGTAATTCCAGCCTATAAATTGTCCTGTTCTGAGATTTTCATTTCGTAACCATTCTTCAAGCGGTTGGAAAAATTCTCTGAGTGCTGAACCGTCTAGTTTATTCTCACCAATCGCTAGAGATAAAGTATCCCTCCAGTTTTCCGATGATCCGGATTCCATTATTTTTCTATGATATAAAAATAAAATCATTTAAACTTTAAATAAAATATAATGTTTAATAATTACGAAATTGGTATTTTTCCACACGTTTTATGTATAAGGAAAAATTTTAAATGTTAAAGATCAATATTCAATGTTACAATATAAAAACCACATTGTCACAATGCCGGATCATAATCTTCGAAACGTGATGGAGAAAATCTTTGGGCACTCTTACAAAAGAATAATTGCTCGTTTAAATCGGTATATTTATTATAATTTCTAATAAAAATTATTGATTATTAAAAAAGTTAGATAAACGTACCAACATTTTTTTTTTTTGACTCAATTTACCTATTATCTTTTTTTTCAAGAATCTATTTACTATCTCCGATATTTTTATCTACACAACTTACATGTTTTTATTATGAATATAAAAATATAAAATAAAATAATTAATAAATATAAATATATAATAAATGTATACATCATATTTTTGTATTAACAGAAATCGGATAAAGAAGTCGCTTATTTGTACCGTAGGTTATTGTATACTGTATAGTATAATAGATTTTGAGTAAACTTTGTCAATGAGTAAGGCCTCTATAATGGATGTGTTAAATTTGAATTCTGTAATAAATCAGTGATAAACTATTCTTAGCGAAGACAGTGTATCAGCCTTTATGTATTAGGATATTTAATACGTAATTATTTTATATTATGTACTATTAATTATTCATTTTTCTATCAATAGTACGATATATTGAACTAATTTTTGGTCCAAAATGTATTGATTGGTTTTCTTTAAACCTCGAAGGAGTTTCTTTACGGTTATTCGTTTTTGAATAATTACAACAATATGAAAATTAATTTTGTTAAAAGTTGTTATTGCTTAAATGTTCCAGTTTTTCCATAATTTTTTTTTAGTTTTTCTCGATTATTCTCAAAAGTACTGAGCATTTTTTACGTAGATATTTATCATTATAAAACTAAGATATTTATCTTTTCATTCTAAATCTATAAAAGGTGACATTTTAAAGTAGTTCTTTCTTCTTGCAATTTGCCTTCTTTATATCAAAAAATACTAAATAATTTGTTTTACATTGTAGATGTCCTTCATACTCTGTCTCTCTCAATATTTTATATTGCAATGTCATCAAGTCAAATTTGTTTGATAAAATGTCTTTAAAATAATTTATGTATTAACTAAATTTATGAAAATATCACTAGGCTACAGCTACGCTCGCGGTTTTAATAAAGGAGCATTTGACAACCCACAACCTCTGCGGTTATAAAATGTAGTTAATATAAATAAATTATAGTTTACAAAAAGTATAGAGAGATGAATAGTCAATCGATGATATTATATTATCTACCCACTTTCAATTGCAAATACGATAATTTTTAATTTACAATTTATAATTTATGTACAGTGTTCTGTTATTTTATTATAAGAAAAAAAAATAAAACAATTAAGTAAACCATTCAAGGAAACGTCCTTATATGTATGAAATAATATAATATACTGCAATGTGATGGTCAAACGCGGTCGATCTTGGTCGCCGCCGAATATTAAGTATGATAAATCGATCTATCATACATACAACACTGCATTATTATATTATTATACTGTGAGCTTTATAGAATGTGGAAAAAATCGATTTAAGTAGGAACGGCGATCGCATAAGCCAGAAGTATATCTATATAAACTATACGTACCTATCTCGCACTTTTTATAGTAACATGTTATGATACGATCGTATTAGCCAGCTTTAATTTTTGTTCATATATCGTATGTGTAATAACGATATAAATAATATAGGTAATGTATATGGAATAATAATATGTATGTCAAATGCGAGCATTTCGGTCGCCGTCAAGAATATTATTATTATTGTAATTATGAAGAAAAAACGATTGCGAACGACCTCGTTACATCATCATAATAAGTAATAACCCGTTAAACGTTTTCCGTTGATAAATACACACATTATTATAGTTATACCTGTATACATACACGTACGTCTCTCGCGGAATATGAACCTATTCTCTACGACTATTATTTATTATTATTGTAACATTCTCCGCATTTTAGTCCTGCACAGGAAATACGTCCACCGAGAGTTTCACTTTTCTGTTTTCCCGTCGACAAAAGACTTATCTCACCGTTATAAGTATATAGTAGCGTACACCGCGTAGCGTTGAACAAGAGTGCCAGCTGTTGCAGTAGTACGACAAAATTCAACACGCCGAGCACAGACCGGACGTCCGGACGTGGTGTTGGATAATAATAATAAAAATATTATTGTCGCAGGCCACAGCAATGGCCGACATATTACTGTTGCATCTTTTACCTACCTATATAATAATATGATATTGCAGAAACGTTTCTGAGAGTCCGGAGGTGCGGTTGACGTGATGCGAGAGAAGGATATATGATATATGATATTATGTAATTTGGTATATTATATAGTTAAATGGAATTTTAATTTAATTTAAAAATAATTGAATCGATCAAATTGATTTCATAAGACTATTCACATAAAGGTGATACTTATTCGAAAGAATAAAACGTTTTTTTTTACTGATTTAGAGGCTTTATTTTAAGTTACACCTTACACTTAAAAGATTCCTATTCCAATTTTCAATTTTTAAATATTATGATGAAATTGTAATCCATAATACCTATATAAATATATATATTTAAATATTTATAGACTTTTAAATATTTAATGAAACTTATGCTTTGGAGCATCGCCAAATAACGAATTCCAATGTATCGTAATAATTTGTTTATCATGAACATAATGACATAATTTGATAGTATTTTTTTATTCGATTTTAATAATACTTGCTATATTGTTTAAACTATTGTAAAAAATAAATTATAGTAGGTATATTTGAAAGATTTTAATTTAATTTTAAACACGAATTTGGTGGAAAAAAAACAGCTTATCTATGTGTTATTTAGGTACAATTGATCTTTGGTTTGTTTTTGACATTTTTTTTTTTTCGTAAAAATCAAAATATTATGCTGATCATTTCTCCAACACCAATTTAATCAATTTTGTGGTGATTCCACCTATTTAATCTAAACGACTTCACGCCTATATGTGTTGTATCTTTCTTAGTGTCACCCTTACAAAAACATATCAAATCAAAATTTGCGCATAACAATTCTAATTTTGTGTTGTTAATTTTAATATTAAAGCGAGAAGACTTATTAACATACCTACTTAAAATTAAAATTCATGGTTCTAAATTCATTTTTCATCAATCTGTGAGTAAGTAGAATATTTATACTTAAAGGACTCTTTATACATCACTTGAAAATTAATAAGTTGTTAAAAATAACGAGAGAACACAAATTATGTTCTTGAATTTAAGTTTATTTATCAGATAATTTACTTTGATCTCAAAGCATATTTTAATAACATAAAATTGGTTCTGCTAAACTTAAATTTTTTTTATTGTACATTTGCATTTTTAGGACAGAGATATCATATTTACAAGTATGACACACTCTTAACCTAACGTTATATTATAATCATAATATTTTGTCGGTAAAATAGTACTATATTGACTCGATTTAAAAGCCAAGGACGAAAACTGGAACTCTGAACGCGGGCAACGAGCAAAGATCGAGTCTACGAATGACATTGAACGAGGAGTTGAAAATATATTTTAAATAGTATATTATACTATTATTACTATTATTATTATTGTTATCGTAGTTGTCGTTGTCCCGCGGTGGTAAACACAAACAATGCAATCTATGACAATATATTATTCGCAAGTATTATGTATTATGTAAATTTTATATCATGCGGCGTCGTATAGCACGCCATTTCATGTCGTAAAAAGAAGAGACGGAAATTAGTAACAATCGAATGAACGATGGTGGCTGCAGGTAAATACGTATAATGTGGATATTTCGCTGGAAAATTGACGTTTGAATAGACCATACTAAATATTATACTATTTTTTTTTAAAACATGATCCCTCCACGAATAACTGCTCCGTTACACAGCACAGGGTTATACAGTTATACCTATACGTATTGGTACTACACGACGATCGACTTCGCCAATATTGTAATCTAATGACATCCAATAATATCATATTTTCCATTTCACTCACTTTATAATGGCGCCTGCCTCCTTGCTCCGGTAAATGTCACATTTGTGTAACAATTTGTTCGGGTCGTTGGGTCTGTACTGTCCGGATGCCAAGCACATCGCCTTGTGGATCTGGAACTGCAGGACCGTTCCGAAATAATACCTAAACAAAGGTCAATTTATTATTGTATTAATAGATACTACACAATACAAAAAACACCATAATCATTCCAGTCAAAAAAATTGCCAAAAGATGGCAATAATATACACGAACAACATGTTTTTTTTTTTTAATGCTGGTTATAGCGAGGAAATAAAGCGTTGGAGTGTATAGATATAGTATAGTATTTTCGTTTCAAACTCGTTTACTACAACTCGTCGTCGAGCGAATTTAAAATAATATTATTAATGTGCAAAGAAAAAAAAATACTCGTTTTATTATGGTTGAGTTTACGTAATGGACGAATATTGTATAAGACTAAAATAGCATCGGCAAGTCTGAGAGAATTTATCTTCTAAGTGCGAATGTCAACGACCCACCCCATATTGGGTAGTTGTGTTTTCAAATTCAAGGTTAAGATGGTATTTATTTTCTTTTTTTTAAATAACAAGCCTACCCGCAAAATAAAAACATCTTTAACAATTTCGAATAATATTCAAATTTAATGCACATTTTAACGAGTTGAATATCTTTAGACAATTTTAAAACTGGTTTATTTTTATGTCAACAATGTACAGATAATGACTGAAAAATTATTCGATAATAAAATACTTAATCTACAGAATTCTGAATTTTTACTTAGTATCTTAGTATCTATAGCTTACTTGAAAATTGAAATTTTGTAATATATAATTACTATAAGTTTGATGTCCCTAATAAGTAATATGTATATTGAAATATCTATGTATTAATAAAATATTTATTCTAGACAATTATAATTTTCTCGAATTTTAAATCTATTTTTTTATAAAAATAATTACGAAAATCTAAGTTAAAATTTTGTTTAAATATCAACTATCATTAATTATTATTAATAATATGAAATAAGATATTAAAAAACTACACATTTACACATGCTGAACAATGTATACTCAAATTCTTATCACGTACACGAAGTCAAAATTAAACATAAGACGCTTTTTATTAGGTAAATCAAAAAAATTAATTACATTTTAACAATTTAATAATTTAGTTATTGGTCAGATTGGTTAGATGTCATTAACCTAATATTGATTTAGATTGGCGTTAAGTGATTACAAGTCGAATAGAAAATAATTAATATATTATTTCGTATCGTAACAAGCATTGCCTACTTTGAGTATTAATACAATGTCTACCTATGTATTTATTTTTTGATACGAGTTAGTGAAAAACACTTATTAAATTTTCCAATGAAAGTCAGCAATAATGTTATTATTATTACGTCAGTCGTAGAATCTATAGGTATATTGTCAAACTGTAGACACGTAGTAAGTAATAATAACAATACATTTTTACTACATAATTTTATTTTATGTTTACGTTCAAACGATATTACACAATTTAACTATACGACGTAAATTGGTTTTATTATTTAATTTTTTTTTTTTTTTATCAAAATACATGATACATACATAATAATATTATATTATATTATATTATCAACAGAACGTATAAAATATAAATACGCAACCACAGTAACAGACGTGTTATAGATAACCTATATCGTGCTATATGATTACACAAAATCTTCTTTTCCAAATTTTCATGACAATGTATTTTTTTAATTTTCATCGGTTTTAAATGTATAATACTTTTTTTGATACTATTGGATGATATTATATGCACATTATATTTGAATAAAAGCGCACTAAAATTATAATTATAAACAAATGATTTATATTTTATATCGACAAAATAACACCTACGTCCACTATTCTAAAAAATTAAAATAAATTAAATTTTAGATGCATTACATTTATATTTGGTTGTGTATAATGTATATTATAATTTATTCAAAAAAATACAAAAATCGAAGGAGATCATATTACTTTCAATATCAGTACCTACCTAATTTATAACCAAAAAATTATATATTTATATTTTGTTTGTTTAACATGATATTTTTTAATTATAATGCTAAGTTTACATCAAATATATTTACATAATAACAAAAAACTTAGTTTTTAATTTGGTGACAAATAAGAAACAACAATAAAACATCAAATTCCTATCTACACCAAATAGATAAATGTTACCGAAGACAAGAACATAATAGAAACCCTGATGTTTACTGCTTTTATATGGACACAAAAATGAATCGCTAGCTTAAATAATGTCACAGAAATGTTTTCATTTTGTATCCTATTTGCGGTTTAGTGTAAACCTAGTTATGTACTACACTAATAATAAGTGTAACTACGTAATCATAACTTTGTGAAATTGTATTTATTCCTATAAATTACAAATTTAATAAGTTCAAATAAGCAATAGGGTCGATTTGGTCGACAACACTTTAGAAATAATGAAAAAACCTATTATTTTACAGTAACGTTTACTCTATTTTAGCGTAATTTTTTTATACATAAAACTAGTGGTTTGTTTTACTCAGACAAACTCAAAGACCAAAGTATAATTCTTATTAAATGTTTTAAATTTATTTTAAATAATAGTTTAAAATTACTGATATACACGTTGTAATGTTTATAAAAGATGCTCGAAAAAAAATGTATTTCTGTAGATTTTGAAATAAATAGTTTTAAAGTGTCCTACTATTTCTACTTAAATCAGTAGATTAAAGGATATATGACACAATCATTTTTACAGCTACCAAGGTTTTTAACTTTAAAAATATGTAAAGAGCTAACATACCTGATAACAAAATGTTTTGTAGGATTAAGTTAGAGTTTTGAATTTTTAAAGGGTGATACTTAGCTCGAAGGGTTTCTCTATTATTTTGAATATAATAAGAATAAAAAATTTAATTCATAGCAACATATATTATTGTTTACAAAGTACAGACAAGAACCAAAAGGATCATTGTTTTTATATCAGCTAGTAAAGTATGAAGTAACTCTATCAAATTTGACAGAAGCAACATATAATAATAATATGTGACAATACTAAGCATATTATTAAACTGGTTACGCATACCGATATTCGTGTAAAATAAATAATAATACGATAATCGTATTACTTGAATGAATTTAGTCAAAAATAAACATCATATATTAACTAATCTATAGTTTACACAACTTGTAGAAATTATTTGGGTCAACAACTATGAAATTTTAAAGAAAAAAACATTTTTTCTCTTCTTTTTATATTGAACAAATAAGCCGGTTTTCGGGACATAGTAATATGTTTAGTCAATGATTTACATCCATAGACCTAAAACTACTATTCACCCAAGGCTAGTATAATTGTCATATTTATATAATATATAAAAACAAAAAATTCACACCTTAATTTAATTTTGAAATAACTGTGTATCATCATTTTGAATAATTTTTAAATAGAGTACAATTTATTTTAGATTATACTTTAATACTTTGTTCATTGAAAATATCAAATGCAGATATAATATTATGGTTAATCAATTATACATGAAAAACATTAACATACTGAATAGAATATATTATAATAATGACGATCTATTTAAAATATTATTACACGTACAAACAGATAGTTTATGGATTAGAATGGACGTATTATGATACTTATAATTTTTTCTTAATTACAAACATTAAACGTGTTATGTTTAAATAATTTATAGTAAAATAAAGTATTGATTATTAGTTATAACTTATAACATTTTAAATTTATAAGCAATTTATTTATTTTTAATTATTTCATAAAATTATATTATATAAGTCTTTTAAGGCAATGACACCATTTTTCAAATTATGAACAATTCAATAATAAACTAGTTTTATAATAAAGTTAATAATAATATACTATAATAATAATAGTATACAACTATACAAAGTATTTATTTAATAATATATGTGTGTGCTTCGTAGCAATAACAATAATGAATAAACCCGAATCAAAACGTACCCATTCGTGCGTTTAAATTGTAATATTACATATTGTATTATATTTTATTTACGTGCTGTTATGTATCGTATTTCTATACAAAACCACACTAACACCACATTGTATGCCGTACATCTATAATAATATAATACGTAACTCGATGACGTACAGTTAAGCAATTTTTATTAAACGGCAAAAAATTAAAGAATCAAACAAATTGATTTCGTGAATCTATTTAAATTACCCCGACGCTTATTATGTTTTATCTTCTGACAAAGAAATAACACACACTCATATATATATATTTTTTTAATTTCTTTTTAGTTGCGTTTAAATTGAAAATTTTTATTTTTAGAAAAAGAACCGTATAGATTATTCATGGGCATTTATATATTTGATGAACGCGTTTTGGAGCAATCACATTTTAACGCCAAATATCAATGTACCATGCTAATTTGTATTGGTACACAATATTATAAACATTAAACAGTATAATATAGTTTGTTGGGATTTTTATTTGGATTCATTTATACTTATAATGCCATTTGAATTAGTCAAGCAATCAATCGGCGTATATGTTCAAATATTTTAAATCAAGTTTAACATATTGTTTGTGAAAAATAAACTGACCCGTGTACCTAATAATAAAATCACATTAAAATAACAGATAATTTCAAATACATGATTTCATTTTATAAATTATGATTTGTAGTTAGGTATAACTTGTAAACACTATACTGTATACCTACACATTATTATTATTATGTAATACTCAAACGAATAGTATGAGTATATAGTATATAGTATATAGTATGGTTATCCTCTACAAATTCTCATTCTACTCTGATTCTTAATTATCCATTGAGATGTTTTATTTTATGATTGATTATCTACGAGTAAAATAATGACAGTCACTAATGTAAGGACAAAACTTGTGCAATGCTACAATACTATAATATTACTTATAACATTCCATTATTATAGCATAGCTTAAAAATACTCTATAGTTGATAATATCACGACCTGGGCAATAATAAATATTGTTTAATACTCGCGATTCAAGATGCGAGAAAATGTTTTTTAATAGTTTGTGTAATAAAAAGTATGAAAATCGTAGAATTGAGTATCCGCCATTAGTCATCAAGACGTCTCTCAAAATATTCAGCATGATTAGTTATAATAATATATGACAAACGTTAAAATAGTTTTATTATTTGACAATAAACAGACGTTATTTTGTATATTCAATTATTTTAATATAATAAAAATGCAAAACGTTTGCCAAACAAAAGAATATTGCACAGCAGGAGGAAACCGGTTTTTAAGAGCGAAAATCAATTTTGATTTGCTACACCTCGCTAGGTCCAGAAGAAGGAGTAGAAGAAGAAAACATAATACAAAGATGGATTTTACTGTTTCGGAATGAGAAGCTAAGAAATCGTTCAAATATGTACCTATATAATATAAAAAATTTAAATTGTTAAACACTCAATTTGTTCTACCTAAACCATAACGATAAATCATAATTAAATATTCATTTTTTAATTTGAAATTAAATAACATAATATAACAATCAATTAGAAGTATATTTATTAAGGTATAACAATATTGTTAATATGAGATATTATTAGTTAGTGGGCGAATTCATGTATCATAAAATAGATTTAACATATTTTTAAATAATTTATGAAAAAAAACTCAAATTTAACTAAAACATATTACAAAACATGTAATCAAATAAAAAAAAGGACTGGATTAGTTAAACATTGTTGCATTAAAATTGTGTAATGTATGATCAATTGGTGAATGTTATGAAATTATTTATAATTTAAAATTTAACACAAAATTATGAAATAAATGAAAGATAATAGGCTTAAAAATTACAGTTTCAGAATTTTATTATGAGTATGAAATACAATCATTTATGAAATGTGTGCAATGTATATATATTATCAAAAATTACAAATAAAAAAATCATTGGTAGGTAATTTTAATATTATTATGATATAAATTACTGTGACCATATGTCGTTACTTATTATCATAACATACCAATCGGGTATAATATAAATTAAGTCAATACAGAACCATGTGTTTAAAAAAAAAAGTCAAAATAGAAAATTATCCGTAAATCTGAGAAAAAATCAACCTAATAATTAAATGAAATTAATGTATCAATCTTATCAAAGTTTAAAAAATAGTATTTGGTTTTAATATTAAACGTATATTTCAAACGCTGTACAATTACTTTACATTAATTTCTTTATAGTTTATATAAATAACTAATCAGTAGTGAATATACCTATCAATTATAATAAACTTAAAAACAAAAATTTAACTAATTAGATGTTTAAGAATTGTACTAGAAGTATTCAAATATCATTAATTTATTTAGTTTCATCTATATTTTAATATTTTTGAAATGAATAAAAAGGTATACTAAATTGTAGATCAGGCCTGTAGTACAAACGTGTGTATGGCCCTAATGCCTTTATAAGCATTATAACAGTAAATTATAAAATAAAAATCAGAATTAAGTAATTATGATAACTTATTGTAGACATTTAAAGTTAAAAACTTAACAAAAATTCTATGTATAGAGTATAGAATTTACTTATTATAAACAAATCATAAAGGTTATTTTTACAGTCATTAATGGTTTCATGATTTCATTAGCTACATGTTTTAAAAAACATATTTTCAATCATTAAGAATTAATATATTTAAATAAATGAAACTCAAAATTTCAAATCAGTTATTTCTATACCTATTTAGGCAATAACTATTTAACTATATAAATGATTACAATTAAGTACATTCACAGAATTAATTGGTTGTTATAATATAAAATATTATACATATTACGTATACATTTGTATGTCAATACGTATGACTATATTATAATTTATAACAGTTATGATTTTATTGAGTTTGAATTAGATTATTATAAATTTAATATAAAGTAATTATTGAACATACATTTTTGAGGAAAACTATTAAGATAATCGTTTTCTCTAATTTATTTTATATGAAATAAGTAAAAAGAAAACTGAACTACAATTTTACTAATTAATATTTTTTAATTGCCTATAAATAATAATATGTTTTCTTATATATATATATATATATATAAAAAAAAAAAGCCTGATAAAATTGTCAATACTTATTTTTATTACTCTTCAGTATATCTTTAATAATCAAAATAATCAAATAATAGCAATAAATTATTAATTGATTTTCTTTTAAACTTAAGATTATTTAAAAAAATCATCATTTGCTTAAAACATAATACAAGCAAAATTATATTAGCTATATTATGCATTTTATATAATACTTCATAATAATATATTGATAAGTGATAACACAACTAAACACGATTATTATTAAATATTAATAATTTATTAATGTTAAATGCTGACCATTTACTATAGTGATTATTCAATTATAAGAGTTCGGAAATATACTTTAAACTTAATAAACATATAGGCATTAGATATATCGTAAATGGAATCATAAACTATAATGTATACCTACTATATATTTAATACACTTACAGAATTCGACCGGTTTTTATGCAATTTCGTTATACTCTTAATTTTGTTCGTACAATTTTTACGTAGGTTCAGAATAATATACCAACTTATTAAAATAAATAATATTTAATTTGAACTTTTGCCTTGGCCAAGTTAACTCTGAGACTACTAATATTTTGATTTTAAATAGTTCAAAGTTTAAACCATACATTTAAAAAAACATTTTATCAAATTATCAAAATAACAACCATGTTTATAAATTTATGTAAAATAAAGTGTATATTCAATAAATATGGAAATTTTAAGCATTATTATTCAATTTTTACACTTATTATTATACATATCAAAAATTGTTTTATTTTTATCGTTAGTCTAAACCAGGGATCTCTAAACTACGGTCAACTAGTATCATTTGGACTACCTACAAAAATGTCTTTTCTAACCTTTGAATGACGATAGATATTTAAAAAAATGTGTAATATCAAAAATCGAAATCATGTATACTTCTCAACATGCATCGTATATTGCACGATTAAAGTATTATCATAATTTAATATGAATTTTACAGTAAACAAAAAAATTAGTTTATTTATTTTTGGTTAATCAAAAGCTTTTAATTTTTTATATTGTCTTTGAAAATAAAGTAAGGTTAGTAAGGAGATCTTTAATTTAAGATATTCAGTAAAATATTTTAGTAAAATGAATGATATAAAAAATGATGTTAAGTGTAATTAAAATAATAATGTATAGCTATCAAGTTAATTTAAGACAAATAAAAATATAAATATATATTTTAACTTCTCGTCTACTAAAAAAAAAGAATAGTGATATGTTTAATAACCAAACATACATATTTTTTATATAAATATGTTATTTAACAAAATGAAATCAAAAATATTACAGATTATTATTAATATATCAGAAAATACTTTATTTACAATACACGAAAATCAACCTATACTATTTTAAAGTATAATAAATAGTATATATTTTAGACAAAAAATAATAACACTCACAGATTATACGTAAACACTTCATTTTGAAAAATGTCAACTGACAAATTTAATTATTTAATGCATACGAAATATACAACAAACGACCTGTAGTCAATTCCACATAATGTTGCTTTAGTAGATAGGTATTCAAAAATATTTTAATAATGGGGAGTAAACGTAAAATGATTAAAAGTGCAAAATAGATGAGAATACGGTGCAAGGTACCCGGTGTGTGAAAGGGGATATGGTTATAGTGTTCGAAGGTCGACGAGGCCACCGATCCTTCGGAGTCCATAGTTGTGCACCCTTGACTTAACGTAAATAACCGGTTTTTTGTACGAGATGAGCGTAAAACGCGAAAAAAATAGATTTATATATTATATAAAAAAAAAAATTTATAATAAAAATACTGATAAAACAGCAGTTAAACGAAGATCAACAATTTATAAGTGGGAGGAGCTAGCTGCGTTAGAGTTCGAAAAAAATTCTCCCATCCCGGATTACTGGTTTTCGACAGTAATTTTGCTGGATACAGTCCAAGAAGAAGCGCAGATATATATAGTAAAGGCTGGTGTTCAACAAAGTATCCAGTCAATCAGTCGCTGGATTGAAGAGAACCAACAGCAAGCATGGCTCCACGTGCTATGGTGAGATTGAACATACATACTATTATTTCTATAATTCGATTCCAACGCTTCTAATTTAATAAAAATATTTTTTTTTTAACATAATATAAAATACACGATTAATAATATTTTTATAATTCGTTTTCGGTTATCGAAAAAAAAATATTAATAGTTAGAATCTAATATATATTTCTAATGCTTATCTATCAATATCATCTACATTTTTATAATTTTATTTTATTTTTTGTTTTATATTTTATTAAATCAACGAGCTAAATATTTAATTACTTGAATATTTATTTCAAAATAAATATATACATATTATAAGTTTGGTAATATAATTATTGTTTATATGATAGGAGCTTGTTAGCATTATATTTTAAATATTATTTTAATAGATAAGTTATATTCATACACATAAAAGAACTCAATATATTATCTCAAATATGCATTCAATTTCTGTAAACAATATTCTATAGGAATTTAGCATTAAATTCAAAGCATAACCTTTATTGACGTATTTTAATTCGAAAAAATAGTTTGACAAATTATTTTTTCATATTTTATTAAATAAAAATTTCATTGCATCACATAGAATATAATATTAAGGGAATATTAACTAGGTATATTTGTATGCTTTAACGCATTTATTTAATTATTATTTGTTTTCCTATACATTAAATTAAGTATCAAGTTTTAAATATATTTAAATTACAACTAGATAATACATTCACAAACAATAGTAACATTGTTTACTATTAAAATGTTTGACTTGATTTGAAATTATTTAAAAAGTGTTGTCCTAAAACTAATTATTTAACTACGTAAAATTAAAAAGAACGATTGAATAATAAAAATAATACTACAATAAAACAAAATATAAACAAGTTCTTTTAACATATTTATTGAGCTGTTATTAAAATAATTTACGAAATTCTGATTCATATTAAAATTTTAAAATTATCTGCATATTCAACGTAAACATAAAATACGATTTTTCTAAATTGACGAGTCTTAATGTTGAACCATACTCAACAATATTTATTAGTTAATAGTTATTTTTATTTGAAAAAAAATTTTTATAAATGTTTTATATGTAAAATACGTTTATACTATTATTTTATGCTTAACAGTAATTATTATTATTTGAAAAAAATATATTTTAAAATAGTTAATTAATTTAGTAAAGAATTAAAAAACTGAAAAACTTTGTCAAAGTTCTAATTATATTGAAATAGTATTTTATTTTGTATTAAACCGTAAAATAATATTTTTAATAAAAGTTTTTTCACTAACATGAGCATAAACTGTTTACCTATTAAGAATTCACTTTGTATAATACGAGATAAACTTTGTATTTTATACAGTTATAATTTGTTAAATTAATATATTAAAGTACTATGAGATCTTATAAGAAGAATACAATTAATAACAAATTAAGTTAATTAAGAAATGGTAAACATACTGTAAACTATCGGGGATATAAATAAATATCTTACATAACTATTATTTCAATAAGTCAATTTAAAAATACATTAATTTTAACTAATTACTGTCCATAATATATTTTGATTTGATTAATATTGAAATTAAATGTATATAATATTTTAAAAAGTTATGTAGGTATATATTAAATAATGATGTTTAAACATTTGTTTTGATGTAAGCTATAACAAATGTAATATTATTTCAGATTCAAGCAGCTTTCCTAGGACTCCTAGTTGTGTCCACAGCATTTGCTGAAAAACTCAATAGCAATGAGAAATCAGAATCCATAACTGGTAAAAGTCTTGGAGGATCTGCTTCCGAGAAAGCCAATTTCCCTTTCTCTAACCCATCTATATTCTCATTCGGAGCTAAGAGCTTTGGCCCATCAACCCCAGCTCCATTCAACTTCGACAGCTCATTCTCAACTACCGCTGCACCTTTCAAATCCGTTTCATACAGCTCTACACCAGCACCGTTCGTATTCGGCAACTCTTTCGCGTCGAATGCTTACTCCGGCGCCGCTGCAGCTCAATCCTTCGATGGTGCTTCGTTCATTGGATCGTCCACACCAGCTCCCTACTTCGATGGATCTTTCGGTTCATCTACTCCAGCAGCTTTAATCGGATCGTCTACCCCAGCACCTTTCTTGTCTGGTTCTGCTGTCTCTAGTGCTGCACTATCTGACGCGAGCTTTGCGTATTCGTCCACTCCCGCTTCAGCCTTATTGGCCGGAGCTTCACCAGTTGTGTCATCCACCCCAGAACCGGTTGTTCTGAACAGATCACCGGCTTTTGCTACATCATACGGTTCATACTACTCAGCTTACGCCCCATCGTACGCCCAAGGAGCAATTGTCAAGTCTGACTCAATTAGCCACGATGCTGTTGAAGTACCAGCTGTTGCTAACGCCCCAGCACCTCATCACGAAGTTACCATCACAAAGGAAGTTCCAGTTCCATACTACGTCCAAGTTGAAAAGAGAGTGCCATACCCCGTGTTGGTCCGTGTACCACACCCATACCCAGTCACAGTAGAAAAACACGTGCCATACGCCGTTAAGGTCAACGTAGACCGTCCAATTCACGTTCCTCAACCGTACCCAGTAGAAATTGAGAAGAGAGTGCCATACCCAGTTGAAAAGCCAGTACCTTATGAAGTGAAAGTCCCAGTCGACAGGCCATACCCAGTTCATGTTCCAGTCGAAAAACCCGTCCCGTACGCAGTTGAGAAGCCCGTCCCATACCCAGTGCGAGTCAATGTTGACAGACCTTACCCAGTGGAGAAACCAGTGCCATACCCAGTCCCAGTTGAAAAACCAGTGCCTTACCCAGTGGAAAAGGCTGTGCCATACCCAGTAGAAAAATTGGTACCATACGCAGTTGAAAAGAAGGTTCCATACCCAGTCAGGTACGATGTCCCAGTCAAAGTACCAGTTCCAGTGGAAGTCAGAGTACCAGTATCTGTAGACAGACCAGTGCCATACCCAGTAGAAAAGAAGGTTCCATACCCAGTCCAAGTCCCAGTTGAAGTCAAGGTCCCAGTTCCAGTTGCAGCCCCAGCTCAACGTTTCGCTACAGTCCACTACTACCAACAATCTCCCGTCGGTTATGGATACGAATCCAGTCAAGCTTTTGCTGGCCAAGCTGGATACAAAGCTTTTGCCGCACAATCTAACGATGGTGTACCAAACGTCTACTACAACACACCCGCAAACGCCGTTATTCTTAACAACCAAAACTTGAAAACACCAGAACAATTAGCTCTGACCGGCACCAAAGTAACATACAGCTCATCTGGATTAGCTCCATCTTTTGATGGTGCATCTGCATATGGTTTTGCTTCTGGAATCGCTCCAGCCTCTGGCAGTTCATTCTACAGCTCTACTCCAGCATCTGCAAGTGCTTTGTTCAGCTCTACAGCTAGCCCAGTAACCTCATACAGCACAACTGCCAGCCCAGCTGGACTCTTCGGCTCAAACTTTGACGGTTTCAGTAGTACATCAGCCCCATTCGGTTTCGGCCAACAGTCTTTCTTCGGATCATCAACCCCTGCTCCATTCAACTCTTTTTCCGCTGGATCAGCTGATGCATCATCTTTATTCAAGTCAGCTAACTTTGGATCTGCTGGTCAAGAAGCAGTTGCCATTGGAGGTTCATCCGCCAAGACCCAAGAAAAAGTAGAGTCCAAAACTGAAGACTCAAACGTTGTAAAGAAATAGATTTTGTATACTTCTATTAAAATTGAAATATGCACATTTACGTTTTTAAAAATCTACTGAAAAATAGAACTATTTTCAAATATATATAATATGTATATATTTTTAAATATTTTCTATAATTATGAATAATTTGACCACACTTTTTATAAGTTAAGTATTCATTCATTTGTAAAATTATAAATAAAAGAAATGCATTAAGTACCTATAAAATATATTTATTTCATATTTCACTGACGTCATTTCTGACGATAGCTATGTAAAAAGAAAACGGATAGAGCGTATAATAAAGAAATGGTTCATAGAGAGAGGAAAATAGTTTTCTGATTACTAGCCAATACCACCAAAAAACTGTAGCACATCAACGTACAGACTAATAGTTACTACCATAATATGGAGGGGAAATTGTAAACAATATTTTTTGATATATTAAGAAAAACAGTATGAAATATAACATAGTCTGAATGTACACTAAGCATAATTAGACGTTCGTGAAAAGTCGATTTCTTTGAAGCAGTTTCAGTTCGTATTAACTGCAAATGTTTCTTTGATAATGTTTTTCTACAATCCAACTTGAAAAAGATACTGTGATAAAATATTTTACCAGCTATACTATTATTTGTTATAATACCAACCGGAGTATTTTATCATTCAATGGAAGTAAGTACATGCTTTATTATTCTTAGTAAAAATAATTTCATTACACAAAATGTATAAATGTATAAAATATAATCATGTACGCAAAAATAAAAATAATTATTTAATTTAAATACTAAAATATTTTTGTAAAATTCAAATAGTTTTATTAAGAATACAAATTATCATATTCATAAAATATAAAATTGAATCGGTATGTAATAAATTATAATCATAATTTAATATACAACTATAATTGTATACCAAATCAATATAATTATAGAAGATAACATTGAAATGATATAAATTTTTCGCCATTTTAAAGTTTTGAATTAATTTGGTTAAATAAATGACAAATGATGATTTATAAACGAAAAAGAACTTAGTATTATGTGCAATATTTTCTAAAATCTTAGTGTAGCGCTAATTTCGAACTTTATTTTTAACACAAATATTTATCATTTTTATCAAAAAATAATAAATAAAAATTATTATTATTATTATTAAACACATGAAATATGTATTATCTATTTATTAATTTAAAAGTCAATAACATCGTATGGTAGAATGGCAAGACTAGGTTTGTTCTAAAAATAACTGGAAATTAATCAAAATATATTTGAAGATTTCATTGTGTATAATTAATAATAATATACGCCATGGTGAAAAGTCTTTAATTGCTGCGAATAATATTTTATTAAATTATTACTACAAAAAAAAAGGTATAACTCTGTATTAAATGTAGCTTTAAATTAAGTACTATAAGAAATACTTATGGGAAACCTTGAATTGAATTTCTAGTCTTAGCAATTAAAAATTGAATTCATTTTTGTCTACAAAAGAATTTTTTAGTATTTTATAAATTTTGACAAAATTTATCATCAAATCGATTACTATCAATTTATCAACAATTTATTTTGATTTTTTTTTCAACTTCTATAAGAACTGAGATTTTTTGTTTTAAATTATCAAATATATCAAATATAGATTTAAAAAATATATATATATCAAATACTTATAAATGGCCTTGATTTACTAAAATATAGTTTTTAATTTTATCATTACGTAAGAAATATAATTATAATTTAAGTTAACGTAAAATGTTTTGTTTGTAATGTTTGTTTGATAAAAAATCATAATTGAGAATATCTAAGATTCTCTATAATATAAAGAATCTCTATAATAAATTATTATAGCTAAAAAAAATAAACAATTTGTTTGATATTTTTTTTTAGTTTTCAGTAAAAAAAAAAACGAGGAATTCGACAATTCATATTCAAGTTTTAGGTATTAAAATTAATTTTTAACTACCTACAAAAAAGTACATGTTTTTATGAGTTTGTCAAATTCCAATAAATTTTAGCTTAACACTTAAAAAAAAGTTGTGACTAAATGAATGTTTGATATTTTTATTTGTAGTAAGAACCATTTATCAAGAATTTCGAAATATTCATTTCAAGTTTTTCATCAACACAAATAAATAAAATAATTAAAAACATTAATAAATAATTCAGTTACAAAATATTTTAACATATAAAACATAATTGATTTGATTGGAACTTGGTTTCACTTAAAAATGCCCATTTATTCTTATTTTTTTCTTTTATTTAAAAAAATATTTTTGCACTTAGTAACTATATTTTAATGTTATATGCTATAAGCTTCTTTCATTGTTAAATATTAAATTAAATACCTAACTCAAAAACTACTTATTCAAATTTCGATTTACATAAATCGAAATTTAAAAAAATCATTTGTTCCACAATATACAGTATTAAATAATGATTCTATTTTGAAAATAAAGTTGCTACTACAAAAATAATTGAAGTATTTAAAATAATACTATAAAGTATGAAGGATATATTATAAATTATTAATATTATATTATAGGTACTCGTAAAATAATTGGAAAATTCCAAAAAAAATTAATTTTAAGATTATTAAAGGATAAAATATTTTAATATACATTCTATAATTTGTATTTGTATAAATCATTGATTTTTACAATCTTTTTAAATAATCAGATTTTTTTAAATTTTAAATTTTAAAAACGGCAATTGTTTTTTTTTTAACCATATAGCCATCAATTTATTAAATAAATTGTTAAACAGATGATTTTTTTTTATTAAAATTTTAATTAATATGAATCGAAATGCGTTCGATTTTATTAGTAATGTTAATTTACGAAATAAATGGTGAACATGTAATATACAATAAATATAGCTCTAGTACGATAGATATTATAAATAGATAATAATTAAAAATACAAACGATTTACTTAGCTCATATTAATTATAGTAATTTTCAAATCGTTATATTATATTTTCAAATCTATAACCGTGGATTATTAATCTATTTTCTGTATTTCTTAATAAGTAAATGTTATATGAACAGAAATAATGTTCTCAATAATAGTATAATATTTTATGTTAAAAAAAAATAGTTGCTACATTATAATATGTATAACGAGATAGTCACTTTTACAAAGTTGATCTTTACTTGGATCTATAACTTGCATAAATGCATAATCTAGTTATTCAACAAAAATTTAAAATTTCAATTTTTTTTTTAATTTATGAATGATTAATAATAAAAATAATTATTATGTCTATTTGATTAAAAACACATAAACAATATTCAACATAATTTTAAATTTTAAATTCTTTGGCGTCGTACAAAACATATTATTAACTGTAAGGTAGTTTTAAAAACAAAATATGAACTATTCAAATTATTTTATAATATTTTTTATACACATTTAATTTTAGTTTATTTGATTGTACACAGCTCCTTAATTATTATTTATTATACTTATATAATATAAATGTATGCAATATGCATACTTTACATTATGTCAGATAATTTACATAAATAAAAATTGCAGCGTATAATTTGTAAGCAAATATATTTCTATAGTATGGCAAGAATAAAAACCCTAAAAAATCATATTTTTGTAATTATTAAAAATAATCAAACGAATTTTTATTTACAGAAACAAAAATGGTTATTTTTAACGTTATTATTGACCTACGCGTTAGCCGAACATGGCAAAAAGTCTTCTAATAGAAAACAAATCGAAAATTCAGAAGAATCTACAGAATCAAAGCCACCAGAAAAACGGGGCTTAGAAAATGTACTCGGATATGGCCGAGGAACTAATTCACACTCTTCGCCGGAAAGTTCAGACTACTCAGGGTTTCCATTTGGAAATAACAATGGTCGAGATGGAAACGAAGGGGATAGTGAACAGCTATCGGCTAATAATGAAAATCACAATAATGGTAACGGTTTTAGTCACTTTTATTTCGAAAGGGGCGTCCAAGATAACGGAGGCAATGTACAAGGATCCAATACAGCAGGATCAAACGACCATCATAATGCGATAGGGGGAAGAAATGCTAACAGTCATGGTTGGATGGCTAGTTTCTTTAAACATGAAGGAAACCCTGATATTTCTGGTAGAGGGCACTTTTTCAGTCCAGGTAATGGCGGCGATGATCAACATGGCTTTTCTGGTTCACAACAAGCATTCCAAGGGTACGAAAGTGGCGGAAACGTCGATGGACACGAATCAAACAGCAATGACGGTTTTAGAAGCAACATCGGCGGTTACGGTGGTGGTTTTGGTAGTGGTGGACATGGAGGAGGTGGACACGGTGGTGGAGGCGGACACGGAGGAGGCGGAGGAGGAGGACATGGAGGAGGTGGATTTGGAGGAGGCGGTGGATATGGTGGAGGTGGTCATGGCTTTGGGTACGGAGGACACGTCAAGACAGTGTATGTGACAAAAGAGGTACCAGTTCCGTATCCAGTTCACGTGGAAAAAAAAGTTCTATATCCCGTCCGAATACCGTACGAAAAGCCCGTTCCGTATCCGGTCCATAGACCATATCCAGTACACATTGAAAAGCAAGTGCCCTACCCAGTCAGAGTGCACGTGCCACAACCATATCCGGTAACGGTGGAAAAACACGTACCGTTTCCGGTAAAAGTGCACGTGGAGAAGCCTGTAGCGGTACACATACCGAAACCTTATCCTGTATACATCGAAAAAAAAGTACCAGTAGCCGTGGACCACCCTGTCCCGTATCCCGTGAAAATACCCATAGACCGTCCTGTTCCTATACATATACCAGTAGATAAGCCGATTCCATATCCGGTGGAAAGAAAAATACCATATCCAGTCAAAATACCCGTGGACAGACCGTATCCGGTCCACGTACCCAAACCATATCCCTTGCATGTTGACAGACCAGTGCCTTATGCTGTTAAAGTTCCAGTCAAAGTACCAGTCAAGGTGCCCGTTCCATATCCAGTAGAAGTCAAAGTTCCCGTTCACATACCGGTTCACACACAATCACATAACGGTTATGGTAACCACCATCAACAACAACAACAACAACAACAACAACAGCAGCAAACACACCATGACTCGTACCGGCAAGGTGGGCTACCAAATCAAGAGAGCTCATCAGACACTACGGGATATGGTACAGCGTTCGTAAACAATTACGATAATGGTTTTACCTCGTTCGGCAGTGGCCAAGATCAAGGAACGCCAGACGCCTACGGTGGTAACGAAGACTACGGATCTTCACATGGATGATCCATGTTCAATTTACCTATTTTCATACCATAGTAAGTGACATTTGCTGCCATTTTATTGAGCTCGTTGCGTTTGAAGCAATCAAGCATATTATTTTAGACTTGTATAACAATAATAATAAAAAACAATAAAAATAATATTTGTACAGATTATTGTCATATATGTTAAACGTTTTCATATAATAATAGTCTTTAGTATAATAATAGAATAAGAATAATATTTTGTTCGTCTTTGTAGATATTTTCGAGGTACTTATACGGCTGTACCTATGTACCTTCATTATAAACTATCGATGAGTTTTATGGTTCATAATATCACCCTAACCTTGAGTTTCCTTAAGTTCCGGTTTAGAAATGTATTTTAATCGGCATACAAAATAACTCGGTTTAGTCGGGCTGCCGGCTTGACAGTTTCTAATTCCGTATCGTAGAAATACAAATACAAAAAAAAACGTAAATTGAAAATTCGGTATAAGTAGACGCAACACAACAAATATGTGGATGTCAGTCGGTCTGTTCCGGCTTGTAAAATGAGCTCCATTATTTATTTAGCAATCCGCACACGCAATCCCGCGTATCCGTGTTTTCCTATTTATAGTACCAATCTAGTGTTATAGTAGATCGCGAAAAATGCCATAGCAATTACTGATTATTTCGGTTGTTATAACATTTTTGAAAACTAAAATGAATTCTACTTTCGTTTCCCGTCCGGTATCGCGTGTACACGCGTATTCTAACAATACAAAGACAACGACAACGACGACGACGACGACATACCGAATTATAGAAGAAGAAACCGAAACCTTCCGTTGTCCGTATGCGGTTTCCCTCTACTGGCTATTTCAAATATATATATAACGACCATTTGTATAATATAGTACATACCGACGAAATCGTTTTAGACGCCTGTTGACAAAACTACAGTATAGTTCTATTAAATAGGTATTTGATATTCGCGAATTTACTATGTTATTATTATTATTATTATTATTATTATTCTGAAATTATCATATTGAGCGACAGGTATTGTTGACGTTAGTGAAACTACGCCGAAAAAATACGAAATACCGTTACCATTTTATGATAAATTACAGTTAATCTTATAAGTGTAACTACTTGTTAAAATTATACACAAGGGTACTTACCCAATGTAGGGAATGTTGGCGGGCACGTGATATTTTGATCCCGGATCAAAATCTGTTTCGGACCGTAGTACTGGAGGCTTGACACCACCAAGTCGTTCACTAATAATTAAAAAAAAAAAAACAACACTATAAATTTATAAACTTATTATGATTATTATTATTATTTTATTTAAAATATAAACAATTATAATAAATACAGATTTTTGTTAAAAAAAAACAAACATTAAATACATGTCTATTTAAAATTGATAAAACTTTTTTTTATTATTATTCAATATAGTTTTAATAGTCTAAGGTAATTGATATTAATCACAACCTAAGTAAATTGTATACTCATTAAAAGTAATATATACCTACATATAAAAAATATAATTATTCTTCTGTAGATCTTTAAAAATATGTTTTTATAATTAATAAAATACACTTATAAAGTGATTAGTTTTATGTACACAATTATTTTATACTCCTGAATTTCTGATAATTCAATATCAGTTTACCTAAACAGTTAACAGCTGGTATCTATGAAATGAATATTAAAAATTAATTATAAATTGCTTTTATAATTTATATAGAGTAAATATAAATATGATATTGAAAGTACTATTAATTATTGTACATTTGTAATTTAAATACTTTTTAGACTAAGAATACAACATTTAAGACTTTTGGAGTATTTATCTGCATGCAATACTAGAGTTTAATAGAATATTTGTTTAAAGTTTAACATATTATAAAATAATCTTCTGTAATTGATATGTTCATATTATAACTATATAGAAGTAACTAGTAAATATAAAATGTGTTCTTTATATTATTATTATTAATATTATAATGTGATATATTTTATACTATACCATACTTAATATGTCACAAACCATAGTCATTTTTCATATCAAATGTTTGAATTTTAAAAATTATTTGTAATTTGAAATTTGAATTAATATTGTAAATTGTAATTAATGTTATTTTAAAATAAAGTTTAAGAATAATAAATTTTAAATTTCACATATAAATTATAAGTAATATAGTTAGGTGTTTAAATGAATACATTATCAACTACCTACATTATAACCTTGACATTTATATTAACTTGATAAAAATATTTTATGTGAATTATGAATGTAAAACTCTCATTGATAGATATTATATAATAAAAATGTTTACACAATAAATTTAATTTAAATAGTATATTATAATACAGTCAGGCGTATAATAAATTAAGTCTAATATTTGGTAGCAAGGAGAATATATAGCTTTTACTATAAATTTTAATATATAAGTTCATCATAGTTATTTTTGAAAAATGTAGCCATTCATAAATTTGTAATATTAAATATTTATGTGTAATGGTAAGTAGACATATATTATCAAAAAATTAAGCATTTTCTACTTCTTCTTCTATAAGTCAACATTGTAATGTATTGTTAGCTATAAACATTTATACATGTATTCAACTATTTTAAGTCAATTTTTAAAACTAACTATATTGTATACTACACTATATTATATTTCATATCATTATCATCAATATTTAATGATTTATTACCTCAATGAAATTCAATTAAAATCTCCAATATTCGGTATAAAAATATTTTTATTATATAATTATTAAAAAAAAAAAAAAAATTGAATTATAAAATATGTTTCTATCAACGAAAGTGTATTAACAGTCAACTTCGTGGCAACATAATATTTGCATAAACAGTAAAAGGTAAAAATCGCCCACATTAAGAATGGCCACACACAAAATACACAATTTATCCAAAAATGTCTACAAAAATTATCATATCATATAATATAAGGATAAAAAAATGATCAGAGAAAAATAATAAGGTAACACAAAAATGAGTTAGATCTACGCATACGTGGTATAGTTATTCATACAAATGTCAAACATTTTGTAATAATTAAGAAAAAAATATAGTGGGAGGTAGGTGCAATATTTTTATTTTTATAAACGAATATAATGAAATACGATAAGGAAAACTAGCACATTAGGAAACGCAAAACGTTTTGCTTTATTACTCCTTTAAGTTAAATTATACCTTTTCGGTGTATAATTATTAATAAATTATTATGCGAACAACGCTAAATGCTAAAACGAAAATAAATTGCATATACAAAACCCCTGATAAATGAAAAGAAATCCAACGTGGAACAACTATTATACATTTATTACTTTATAATATCTTATTTAATGAAATTAAGAACATCATGATAATATCATGAAAACATTGAATTATTTGAACATTTAAATAAATATAATATCTTAAACCTCTAACCTTAAATTATACTTTATATTATTCTCTCGCCGTTTTGATGCGGAAATTCATTCTACCTCCTCTATTCTAAATGGTTCTATCAATGCTCCTGATCTTCTTTCATTCATCTCTTTTCGTATTTATTTTATGTCTATACAACAAGACACCACTTCTTATTCTACGTCCTTTCTCAATATACTAACCACAACAACAATTATCCTTAACACAGAAAGCTTAGCCTTTTTAACACCATCTAACTTTATAATTTTATTATTTTTATAGTTTAAATTGTATTACAAATTAACGTAATACAATTATTATATAATATATAATATTAACTAATAACTACATTAACAATAATATGATAATTTAATCAGATCTAATATACCTACTGACTACCACTTACTACTAAATATAATAAAATATGTCATTTACCGTAAGTCCCACCAATGACAATTGTATCTCTCCTTATGCGTGGTACCTTTGAATATATCCCAACGCCATAAATCAAGTGCCAAGCTGAAAGGCAAAAATGTAAGTTTGTCCATTGCCAATCCAAATAAATAGTTTATATTATGGGGAATATCATCTACAGAGTTTAATATTAATCCCAACGTTTGCAAATGTTTTGGGGTTGACACAGAAAGTGATATTGCTTCACTCAAAGCTTCGTGGAATCCTTTAAAATTAAAAAATAATTTAGTACAATATAATATTATTTTTCTACAATCTAAATGTAATTAATGAATTTACCTGGATTAGCACCATCACGATACACCTTTGGTTGTTTTTTGTAATTCAAAAAATATTGTACATGAGCCATTTCATGATGAACAGTGATGAAATCTTTCATATTTACTTGAGTGCACATTTTAATTCTATAAAAATAAAAATGTATCTACATTAAATTTGACAAAAAATATGTAATAATATTTAGTAATCATCTATAGGTAATAGTTAAAATTAATATTATTCTATAAAAGTATAAACTTTTTATAAACAATTTATTTTTACTAACTACCTACTTTGAAATTTACAAAATTTGTAATTATTGCAATAGTACTCAGTATTAAATTATTATGTTTTTTTTTAAATCTTACATTAATTGTATTTAATAATTAAACATTGAATGTTCTAAGAAGTTTATTGAGATACATTTTAATACACTTAATGATTTAATTTATATTTAATGTTTATGCTATTTGAACAGTATAATCTACTATACTTTTAATATTTTCAAGAATTCAAAATACGTTATTAACATTAGTATAAAAGGTACTAAACTATAATCACCTAAGTCTATAAACCTACTGTATTGTAACAATATTAAATGATAATATACAAAATAGTTTCAATTTCATAAGAACATAATAATATTATGGATGCTAGATGGGAAATGTATTTCCTAAATACTATTTATTTTTAAACGGCTATGTTTGACAAACTTGACATTTTTAACAACATTTACAAACTAAGTCATTGAATAAAATAGATATAATAGTATATTTATAATGATTAAATTTGATGAACTAAATGAATTATTATAAATTACCAATGAGAAATTAAAAAAAATAGTAGGTAATAAATAATAAGTATCCCATGTTAAATAAAAATAGTAAACACATCTTGTATAATATGTTATGTCATGAAGCTGAATTACATTATCATCGACCATTGTATATAAAAATCCTGATGTTTTTGTAATTTAAAAAATTTATAGTCAACTCTCTATAAATAAATTTTGCGTATTTACAATAAAATATTTTTCTATAAAAATTTTTTTTTCAAATTTTTTGTTCAAAATAATTATAATTTTGAAACATTTTTTGTTGATCAATTTTGAATTGTTGTTTTTATTTCATAATTTATGATATTTATATTATATATGATTATATGTTTTATTTTAAAATTGTTTCTGGACATTTTTATTACATATATTATTAAAAAGTGCACGAAACCATTATATTATAATATTTTCAAATATTTATATTAACCTATAATCTTGTCTGTTGCAAAAATCCCAAGCAGAAGGTTGGCAAATTATAGGTTGTCCTGGAAGTTCCTCAACAACTGAATTCGCCCAAAAAGATTGAGGCATGGAACTCATATTTAAAGATATGAAAAATTCCTCTGCCACTCTAAACATCGCAGCTGGTGTGTATCCCTGTAAATAAATAATAATAGACTTGTTTAAGAACTTTTATTTCATATTTTTTTTCTTTAATAGTTTAATAGTAATATTATATTACGATATATACAACATGTTAAAAAAAATAGTACACACCTGTTTAATCATTTGAGGCGTGACATCCAAATAATTTTTTCCCGGATACGGTATGGTCAAGTCTAAAATATTTTCCCAAGACTGACCCCACATATTTCCTACAGCCCATAATACAAAAACAATAAAAATCTAAAACAAATACAATCATTCAAAATAATATAATTACAACCTAATATATGTGCGGGTAATGGCGCTTCTCTGCTTATTCTTTCAGGTCCGTAAAGGTCACGTAACTTCTTTCTAACGTAGGCATGGAGTTGCTCATATAGAGGTTTTATTTGTTCCCAAGCATCTTCCAATTCAAATCTCATCGATGGTGATTCATAAGGGAATTTCCACATCTCAGACGCGTCCGACACATCTAAATAATAATATATAATGAATAACAAATAATTCAATCCAGTATTCAAAAAAATGGAAACATAATTCAAAGTCAGAAACGTACTGTTTAGTAATGCTGCTTGATTGCTCACATCTACTAATTGTTCAAACATGTCTCTGACTTTTTGTCCTGTTCTTCTTCTCCATTCTATCCATGTGTGTTGTAGTTCATTCCAGTCTCGACTCCGAGACATTATTATGTTCAAATCTATAGCAAAATAATAATTTACACATATCTATGTATTCCGTAACAGTTTTCATAACCATACCCAAAATATTACATATTGCGAACACATACCTGGATCTAATCTGAGACCACATTTCAATGGTTCGTCGAAAGCACAAACAGAAGCGCTATTATATACAGCTAACATGTCATTAATAAGACGGTTGTACTGAAAAGAAAAATAAAAGAAAAATGAATCGTTATTATATGCGATTTACATAATTTTATGTTTAAAAAAAGTATCCACTCAAAAATAAAAGTATGTAAATGAATGGAATTCACTGTATTTGTAATGAGATTTTAAAAATTATCATGTCTTTTGTTTGAAAAAAAACCTGAACCAAGTCAATGAAAAAATATAATTGTAAGTATTTTGGTATATTCATTTTAACAGAAGTTCATTGAACTTTATTTAACTACGCACTATATTGTGTTATTAAAATATTCTTACTCTACTCAGCTGTTCTTGTGGTAGTGCAGCAGGTCCTGGCATTGATAAAAACTTGAGCTGCCTTCTAAGGTTGGGATCGATGACATTATCAAGATTCAATCTCGTCATTATTGAAAATACTTTTCTTTGGAATTCTGAATACAACAATTGTTGTTCCAGCTGTAACATTTTCCAATTTTTATTACACTCATTAGTATACAAAAAATGTTTGTGTATTATGAAATATTGTAAATATGTTGTTTTGGTAAAATATTTTTTACTACTATAATTACTTATATATATAATTAGCAATTAAATTAAATTCTATAAATATTTTAAAATTAATTTGTATTTTTATTTCAAATAATCCACTCAATTTAATTTCTCGCATTCCCGCAAGATTATTATTATGGAAATAACGATAATTATTAATATTGATAATGCAAGTAAATTGCATATATACAACGCCTGATAAACTCAAAACAATTACTGATACAGAATATTATTATTATGTAGCGAAATTATAAACAGTATAATAATATCTTAATAGTTAATAAAATTTATTAATTTTACCATTCAAATAAATATAATGTATGTAAAATAATGAATATAATTGTAAAAATTAAAATGATGAATAAAAATAATGTAGAATTAACAAATGAAAAATAAATGAACAAAGAATATTTTTTTATTAAAATAATCAATCGAACAATTTTTTATTCGACTAATGCTCAAGTACATAAGAGATATTATGTTTATTTTTAATAGCTCAAAATTTATTTTTACTTTACCTAGGTATAAGATGAGTTTTATACCAAACGGTATGGCAATAATATATATATACCAAAGTCGTATATTTTTATTCAAAAGTTCTACACCGTTTATACTTCATTATCGGAATAATGAATAATAAATAACTATAATATTTATTACCGTAATATATTATATAATTTTTAATTATGCATATAACTACTTTAATTGTTTTGTATTAAACACTATTGATAGTCGACTATTATATAAAATAAAGAAAATATAACCATTTATATTATTCATACAAATTATTTTAATGTAAATACTACCTACCTACATAATATACAAGTTGTTTACTGTGCAGTCTTAAATATTATTTATAATCATTGAGTAAATCATTTTAATTTTGGTAACTTCTCAAATAATATTATGTAGTTGTTTTTTTTTTTTTTTTTTTATAAATAATATTTGAAAGGAAAAATTATAGTAATTATATTATCTTAATAATCTAAGAGTATATTATAACTTTAATTTTGACCGTGTGATTTTATAAGCGCAGGGAATTAAACACATGCGAATTATTCCAATATTTTATTATATAGGTATATTATGTAGAACCAATCTTAAATGTTTGAAATTATTCCGTCGTACTTACATTTAATAATATAATATTAAAACAGTAGGTCACAACTCACAAGTACTTACATTATATTATATTTTATATAATAATATAAAAAACACGTTATATAATATTTCCAAAACAAAAAAAAAACCTACTATTAATATTTATTTAGCCATCATTGACGTTATGTAAAATATTATCCGAGTAATGGTACACCTCGATTACAAGTTTCCTTTATAATAAGAATAAATATGTATTCAGTCTTAAATTTTATTCCAATAATATTTTATGTTTTTCCCCCAACGTATTCGTAAAATCATAACAATTTTAAGAACTCAGATATTTACCGGAAACATACGAATATGTATTATTGTACAGCATGTACATTATAATACTCTTAACGTTGTAGAAAGATAATCGTTGATCATAATACTAAATACATAACATGATAATTCTATATAATATATATATTATATTATATGTATACATAAAGATATGTGTTGTGTTATACAACGAAACACTTGGGATAATGTCTAATCTCATATACACGAAGGAAGGCAATATGCATAATATATTACATACATTACATACGCTATATACTCCTACTGTGATGTAGTAAATGGTAAATGATAATATACGCAACTATTCGGACCATGCGAGAATAGTTATTATCAGATATAGGTACTATGATACACGTTCGTCATTCGTCAGTCCAAACACAGATTTCATACCGTCAAGGCTAACTATGGGGTTCCCGTGCAATTTTGGTCAAGATTCACATACCTTAGGTCTCACGCTTATGGGACAAACAATGCTCCGTAGCTGATAAAACGGAATAATAATATTTTCTAATCGTTACGCCACGCCACTGCAGCAGACGATGAGAGCTAATTGGATTTTGTAACTTTACGTAGGTATTAGGCGTACCTACAATACTATATACATACGGGAAGGGATGAGTAAAATATTATAATAGTATCATGTTATAATGAATTCGTAATCCTCATTTCACGATCACCTCAAACGCAGGACATCGCCATTAAAACTCGTTGATGCAATAAGATACAAAACGTAATGTGTGTACACGTTGATTTGCTTAAAAAATAGTGGTCTGAACGATTTGTAAATCCAGAAATCCCCGTGATTTTTTTAACGTATTCTAAGATCGGAACATCAATACATAAATAAAAATAAACGTATTGTATTTGCAGGTGAGATGGCAATATAGTCGGATATTGAGTGTTTTGTCACATCCATCCTCCGGATAAAAAAAATTGTAATAAAACTGCAGTTAATATTATAATAAGCATCAGATTTTTCTATAGAGTTTGATATACGTCAAATTTGTCGAAGGACTCTGAGCCCAATTAGAAGACAATGTCACCCTTATTGATATACAAAATGTAAATTATAGAAAAAATGTACGATACTTAGAAAAAAAAATTCACACCGATCATATAATATTCTTTCGTACGTCATATATTATTTTATATGTATAAAATATAATTTTGAACACGTCTAAAAAAAAAAGAAGAAAAAAAGTTACAACTAATATTATTCGTCGTTTTTTTATATTAGAACATGATACATATTATGTATATGTGTATATATATGTAGGGTACTCACGTACAACAATGTCAAGGTTGTGCTTATACGTTAGTCATGCATATCCATCCAACTGAATAATTGTTGGTCGGTTGTGTTGTAAACAATTTTGAATTACCGCGCCAAAAGCGACATGGATTTATAAAAATAACCACAAATCGTGTAATTTTACTCGAGAAATCACTGGACGTGAGTAGGTTTTATAAACGAGATGCGACCTTCTTATTCGGCGGTATCTCGAGCATGATATTTTGCTACTCTTTGCCACCACAAACGCTTTATTGTTAATGTAGGTAATTGTAAATATTTTGTAAATAACCTTATTAATAAAAATTAAAAACCACCGCTGCCGTAGTTCCAAATTTCAATTATCACAAATGTGTGATCGAGGCAGTATAATGTATAAGTACCTAAATGGCTAAATCTAATACTTTTTCGCAACGTCCTCCATTCATCCATAAATCCCAATTAGCGTATAGATACGATTATGTTTCATTTAACATTAACAAAACTGTCTAACGAATACGATATAAAAAATTGTGTTTAAACGTGTTTAAGGTAATAATTTGATTTTATTATCATTTAATAATTACTCACCTAACCTAACCTATAAAGAGAATAATTTTACGTGTTAATAATAATAATTATTTTAATAAAATATAAATTATACGATGGATATAAAATATATTTTGTATTTTTAAGCATTTAACATCACGTAGAATAATTAAAATTATCTCAAAATAAAGTTTGTTTAGTTATTACAGTTTTCTAGTGTTTAAATGTGTAGACAATTAAAATAATTTATTAATCTTGTTTTTATATCAAATTACTATTTATTATTATATCTTACGATCAAAGATGTTAATGCATTTACTTAAAAAAGATTAACTTTACTCAAGTAGTTTGTTAGTTTGTATCAGCATTATTTGAAATTTAAGTAATCTACAATTTACGTATAGTGGGTAGTATATTAACATAATATCACAATAAGTTTTACATTCGATACTTTAAAAATATTGTTAGCAAGATAACAATTTATTTTTCAATTTAATTGTTATAATTTATAAGTAATATTAAAATTAGGTACATAAGGGAGAATTTAATAATATCGAAACATAGTGTTTTGTCGAAATTATGAATTTAATAGTCTAACAATAATTTTTATTAAAAATTCTATTAGATTAAGTATATTTCATTTTTCTCTTAAATTTTTTATCAATTAACTATACTTACATAAAAAACAGGGAAATAATTTTTGAATTTTAAAAAAACGTTTATTTTGAATTCGCCTGTATAAAAATGTAAATGTGTAAATATTAAAAGAGCAAATAATCATAATTTTATTTTCCATAATAAAAATAGATATTAGGGGAATAATTATCAGCTATTTCATAATTAAACCCAATTACACATGAGCAACTGTTGTTTTATAAACTGAAAAGAGTAATAAAGAGTAAAGAGTTAAGAATAATAAATAATAATAAATGTACAAAAATAATATTATATTAATAAAGTAATAAGCTGATGTATCTCATAATAACTATAAATATAATACTTTAACAGTTAAATTAACGTGGTGGTTAAACATTCACACAGTTCTATAATATAAAAAATAATTAGTGACATATGCCTACACTGACCATGTAATTCTCATAATACATACAATTATGAAGGTATAATGTATATATATATATGTAATACCTACTATCTATTCTATTATTTATATTATATAAATGTGATAAATGTGCAGTACTATTACTATTATTTAAACTAAAAACAATAAATATTTTAATGGATATTTGTAAAGTAATTTTAATAATTATTATTAATATTAAATTAATCAATTATATGAAGATACTGTGAAAATATGAATATTCATTTGTTATTTTTCATCCATAAATTGTTCACCAATCAGATACATATTTTAAGTTAGAGTAAAAATTAATAATTTTGAAGTATTAACGAGTTATAGTTTCTGTTAATAATAAATATAGAACTGTCTTAGTTTATACTAAAAAGTATTAAAAAAACGTTCGTTTTATTTTATTGTAATTTAAAAAATTATACTCATAACATTATATTAATACAATTATATAATATACTTCATAATTATCATTGTTAACTTGATACAATAAGTATATTTTATTTTTATTAATATTACATTTTATATTAAAAAAATTGACTAGTTTTTCACTTTAATTCATGACAAAACAGCTGTTTTTACTTAATATTATTTATTTAAAAAAATTCACAATTGACGTCTTCACTAAATTTGTTTCGCAAATAAACTTTTTTTTTTTAATTATTTACAAAAAGTTTCATCATTTATGAAAATTACCTACTCACGGTGTAATGATATATATTTAAATATTAAATTATATAATAATACGTAATTGTTAAAATCTTGTCGTGAATAATAATCAAAAAGGTTACGAGTATACCAGCTATAGTATACTATAGTTTCCCATATTAATGTAAACATAGTACCTATATGCAATTGCAGTCTGCGGGAGGGAAAATAGATATTATATTTTTACATATCCGATGATATGAATTCAACATCAAATTATTTTAAGTCATCAACTATAATATACTATGTGATAATATAATTATTTTATGTACTTAAATAGCCTAGGTTTATAAACACGACAAAACAAATTGTTCAATTATCTGAAAAAAATGTCTCGTCGTCAAAGTAGGACTCCAAAGTTAGAAAAAAAATGTATTTGCCTAATTAATTGATATCTCTGATATGGTCGTGCCTGTACGTAATCAGTGTGATAGTTAACTTTAATAACAATCTCAACAATCTCATTAGAACATACCGCTCTTATTTGCGTTCCCTCGTTGACGTTTGTCTCGAAATCCCATTGTGCTTGGACGTTAAGGTTGCATTGTTGCGATCCGGCCACGTCGAGTTGTTGCAGTAATTGCCGGATATTGCTGTTAGATAATGTCAACGGTCCCTGTTGAATTGAAGATGTCGGAATAGGCGAAGTTCGTGGATCGGACCGGGACGTGAACCTTCCGGAAGTCTCGAAATTCTGTTCGGGTTCGTCGGTAGTGAACTTTCTGCCACCCCGCTGGAACCCTTGCTGTTGCTGTGGTTGCTGCTGCCGTTGTTGGAATATCCCATCAAAACCAGTCCGCGATTGTTGTTGCTCCTGTTGTTGCTGCTGCACCGTATACCTGCATTAAAAGTCAATCTTAAAATTGTACCAAATATGTTGAAAATAAGTGTAATAAATTTATTAAGCTAAAGAGGTAGGAATGGGCAAGATCTAATTTGTGGCGATTGATTACTAAAAAATTCAGAATTTAGTTTTTGTCTATCCTCATTATAAAAACGTATTTAATTAACATAATATTACATATTTCTAGAAAATTATAAAATATATTAAAAATTACAAATAATTACATAGAAGTTACACTACATTGTCTTTTATAATGATTAATTATTTTTTTTCAAAAAAGTTTTGAAAGTACATGATATATTAATAATAAATATAGTATTATATATTTATTATCACACTGGTTGTATAATCACAGAATAAAACTGTATGGTAGGTACGTACCTATTGAACGCGTCCTGCAGGATGCGACGACGGTCTTGTTGATCTCCACCGGCTAAAAAATAATCATTAGGATCCAAGTATTTGCTATCCACTTGGTCGGCCTGGCATCGGGCCAACCTCACGGTTGAAAGGATCGTTGCCGAAACGACAACGATCGTCGCTAAAACGTTCATATTATATCGCCAGCGAAAAATCCGATGAAAATAATTGCTACAATGATACGTTACAATCGTTTTTACTAAGGTAAGTTCCAATGTATAATATTACGATAAGTTCTTAAGTTTTATTATTTTTAAACGTGTTAATCGCTGAAAAGAAATCTTTTCAGAAAAAAATTCGGAATATTCAAAAAAGACAAACTCCGTCACACAAAACCAAAACTCCGCGAACACGGCGATGATCGGACTGCTGGTATACAAATCGTGTGTGGTGCATATATGAGGCGGCCTAATGAGTCGTACATAGATACTGATAACGACGGCGACGACGACGAAGAGACTTGAACGCCGCCGCCGGGCTTCCTAATAATAATAATAGTAATAAAACAACGGTTTGGCGTAGGTGGGGAAATTATGTGTATATAGAAAACGATTCTACACTGGACGGCGGCGCGTGTCGAAAGTTTGCCTTGAACCGCATAATAACATAATATAATAGTCAACGAGATCTGCCGACGAGAAGTCTCTTTTTTTTTTAGTTACTTGTCTTTCAAAACAAAATACACGAAGAATAATATTATATTGTAATAAAAAATAGAATATCAAATAATGTATTTTCGGAACTGACATTACAATAACTTATATTGTATGAGTTTTTTAACGCAATATTATCGATCAATTAGATTGTCTATCATTATACTATAATACGTATATATAAGTACTCTAAAAGTCTTGATTCATATTTCCTGATTCGTATAATACCTATGCGTTTACCCCGGTGACCGCACTGAAAAGCGAGATCATAGAATATGTACCTATCGGCAATTATTACAATAGAGTATTATAACAATATATTCCCGAAAATCTATCACAGTGTCATGCGTTTATCTTCTTTTCATCAGTTAATATAGTTGATATTAAAATATTTTTAAAGAAATATATAATAATATTATTATTATATACAGTATACTGCAGAATTATATACTATATTATTCAATTTAAAAAATCGACCTTATTTAATAATATTATTATTTTAAGGTTTAAATCGTATTCCATACACGAATAAGTCCACTATAGCTATAAATATCTATGTATAATTTTAATTGTTTGATGTATCTACGGGACATATTGTCTCAATTCATATTGGATTAAGCAGCATTTTTTACCGGTGTTTCATTTGTTTTTGTCAACAACATAATAATATGACCTAATAGTATTACAATATCAGTTGTTATATCTTTAAAAAAAATAATGCTCTTAAAAATTATTTATAGACGACCGTATATGTACTATAAATGGTTAATAATAATAAAGCTATTTGCGATTACGACATACCGTCATTCTTATTGGAATATAAAAATGATATGTTTATTTTGTTATAACTAAATTAATGGATCAAAAATTGTATTTTTTGTTATGCTCATAAAATAATGGAATGACTAGAGTCACCCTTCCATACCAATAGCTACGCATCATTTACGGCGTTTGTATACATGATTGAATTACCTACTCCCGTAATTTAACGTACGAAATTAAGGATAAACATTTTATTAAGATTATCGCTCAATCAATTGAATTGTTTACACCAAGTCTACAGTAATATGTAATATACCTATATAGAGTGATTCATTTAATATTATTGTAGAGCAATTTTATATTTTTTATTTGTTACCATCTCACATGGCCCTTAATTCTTAAAACGCAATCAAAGTTCCATTTATGGCTTCTTTAACAAGTCACTAACTACGTCTTTCCATCACACTTTAGTACCTTACTTACTTACGTTCGATACTTGTAAACTCAAAATAGATTCTGTGTTATAAAATATTAATTATATCAGTGCAACCATAATTTCAAGTATCACTCTGATTATATTATTAAAAATTGTAATAAATATATATATATAATATATTGCAGTGTATTCATGCGTTTAATATATTATAATATGCACGTGTAACCGTAACTACTCTGAGATTATTCGAATGATAAACGATAAATATTACGGACACTCACTAAATAAGGTTGTAGATATATACAATTTTCACAGTTTTTCAAACATAATATTATTATATTTCAGCGCGAGTCCGATATAAAGCAGGAAACCCGACACCGTCTTGTCATAATAGAAGTGGTGGGCGTACCGGAGGGGATCACTGGGTCATTTCCAAGTGGCTGTCATCAAGTCGAATCGGTCACGATAATTCTTACTACACATGATTTCAACGGAAACAAGGGTTTGAAGAGATACTATGTTTCGGTAAGGAAAACGTAGAAGAAGACGCTCGTAGAATTCGCGAGGACACGACCGCGTTGATTTATGTCACAAGGCTACTTTGTGAAAATGACGAAAGTCGAAGCAATGATCGTAATAAACGCAAGAAAAAAAAGGTAAGTCAACACATATAATATACATTTTTTATTTCGTTGCTTACGTTCTCGCACACGGGTTATAAGAAGAAGGTCGTCATATTATATTATATAGGTATATACACGTGCGGCTTGATTTGGCTGGTCTGTGGGAACATTTCGGCGGACGATTGTATTCGGCATGAGGACGCGCGTACATCGTACACGAAGGTCTATAAGTAATATGGAAATCGGACGTGGTTCTCATGATAAAAATGTTGTGTGATAATATTATATTGTGTTGGTGTGCGTTTTCCATTCGACGTCAAATTCTGAATCATTTCGAACTTTTATCGGCCGCCGGGAATGGGAAAAACTGCGGTATGGTCTTCCGACTATTGGTTAGGTACATATTGTTGTTGTGCATAGAAACGGCAAAAATATTGTATTATGCAGTCGGAAAACAATGTTCACCGACAATAATAATTATTACCTATAATTGTCTAAAAACGGAACAGAATCACTGATTGTGAATTTTTTTTTTTAAAAAAAAAGTAGTTATATATTTTCTCAGTGGTATATGCATCGCATTGTCATTAACGTAGAATATAGACAGTCTAGGTGCAGACAAATATTAATAAATATACGAACACTGAAAGTTCATTAAAAATTACGCTATTAAATATCGAAGTTAATATTATATTATTGAAAATATTGTTTTAAAAAAATAAACAATAGATAATATATTTCTTGGATGTACTTACTAGTACATGTCTGATGTCTATACAGTTTACTATACCTTGGTATAATAGGTATATGAAATGCGCGTGATATAGTGATTAAAGTAATAAATAAAATGGTTAAGGAAAGTACCTACGTAATAACGTAGAATAAAAAAATTAAATGTAGCTTGTAGTTACACTGTTACATGTTTATATTTTTCTTTCTTAATATATTAAACACATATTATTACTAATCATTACAATTTTTCATTATCGTTAGTGATGCAGATTTTACTTAACTAGTAAGTAAATGACAAAATTATAAAAGTTTTTAGCAAGTATTTTTTTAGTACTTAAATGAAGGATATATTATATTAATTTTAAAATTTAATAATATAATATATGTACATAACGCTTTTATGTAATTTACAAAAAAAAGTACTAAATTGAACAGTAAACATATATTGTTAAAATTTGAATCTTCGTATGTAGAAAAATACGAAACTACAGGTAGCTTTATCACATATATATAATTTTATTGTAGACAACTAGACAACTAACAAAATATAATGATTTATATTCTATACCTATCGAGGTATTACGTAAGGTAATTTTTTTTTATCACACGGTGGAAAATCGAACCCCAGACGAATGTATAATAATATAGCTTACCGCGGTTAACCTAAAAGACATAGGTATACGTATGTATTAATTAATGGTTATTTAAGTGTTTAAGTGTACTCAGCTGTCCATACTGTTAATTAATGCAAATACAGTAACTAACTAAAATGTTTGATAGATTATAAGATATAATTTACACTAGTTCTCTACAATGTTATAGTTCAACTTTAACTGTATTATACGTTTGTAGTGTTTTTTCAAAAATAATAATTATGATAAATTTAGTTACTTAATAATAGTATGATTACATGCAAAACTTACTTAATAGTAAATACTGCACCATCAATGCGTCAACATAATTTTCAACTATGCAATTCTATTTACGAGCAATTAAATTCGTTAACAGTAATTAATTATTATGCAGTGCGCACTTAATTTATATAGTATAATAAGTAATAACGCTAGTTGCTAATCAAAGCTTGAGGTCACCCATCACGCATTTTCCCAACAGGAGCGGCTCAGCGAAATACTGCACTATACGTTGTATTCTTTTTTATTATATTTATACTCTTAACTTGTATTTTTATATGTACTCCACCAATTGTGAAATATTTTTATACCTCAATTTTTTTATGAACGTCTATCTATAGCTGCAGTCTCTTACTTGTTCTTGATTAAGTAAAATTTCACCATACCGTGTTTATATTATAACATGTCTCACCTATCATCTATATGATAAATTCGTGATTATAAATAAATTGTATTGTTTGTTAATATACAATAAGCACAATATAACCTTTTTTTCCAAAAAAAAACCGCATATTTTTTGTTGTTCTAAGAAATTCACACAAAAAATATCATCTTCACGGTTCGTTGATTATCACATATTATATAGGTACCATCGTACAAAAAACCGATATAATTATTATTTTGATTTTTTCAATTATTCTTTTAGTAGGTGTAAAAAAATAATATTTTTGAAACCGTGTGACTTTATGGTGTTTTTATCTTGAACTCGGGTATACTACTATTGTAAATAGTCATTTTAGAAAGCTTATACCTACAGTCCCAGGAAACGCATTTCCGTCAGCGATAATAACATATGATATATAAATCGAGGTGCAAATGAAATGTGTTTACGATTTATAAATACAGTTCATGTCATATAGGTACTGCTCAAATATAAACGTCCGCAACAAAAATAGTATAGATATAGTTGTATAATATGGTGTGACTGTTACTGATACTGGTCGTATGACTGTTTTTTAGCATATTTATTATCGTTTTTTTTTTAAATATATAAATCAATGGGTGTATTACATTTAATAGTTTATACATTTTAAATACTAATTCGCCATTATTGAGCAACAAATAAATAGAATAAATTGACATTATATCACTAGAAAATAGCTATAATTTTATATCAGTTTTAAATAATCATTACTGTATTGCTTTTGAACTAGTAATTTATGGTGTATTTGTTATTACTCATTTAGTATTAATTAATCTATAAAATACTATCATATGATTGCAAATGGTATAGGTAAATAGGTATATAATAAAACAATACTCGGATGAGCCACCGTATTGCAACAATATAATGGTTAATCAAAAATTATAATTTTTCATTTCTGTTTAACAGCTTTTGGCAAAACAATAATCAAATAAATAATAATAATACACATAATAAATTGTCTCATTGATACGGAAATTATTAATTAAACAGTAAAAACAGTATAAATAAACAAATTTCAGTAGTTACCAATATTTGTGTTTATAATTTATTTGTCACAATTCACATAGATACTTATAGTTTTATCGGTATTATATTCATAGACTCATAGTATATATGTTATTAAACATAATATATTCTTTAGAACTTATATCAGATGTCCCATGAAGAATAATTTGTACATTCGTCAGTGCCAATATATTAAGGGTAGGGTAAAAGGGGCACCTGTTCCGGGCGGCAACATTTTTTGATAGTGAAAACAAAAGTTTTGAAATTTTATTATTTATAATTATTGAAAAATTTGCATAAAAAAAAATAATAATTATATTATATTATATAAAACCACCTATCACAAAGTTATTACATCAGTGAATGTTCAGTGTATTATTGAAAAGACAATAAAACACTTGGACCGACACACGTCTATTTTAGCTCATATTATTTTTGACTATAAAATATATGCAATATGTTAACAGCAGTACACATATTTTTTTTAAATTGTTTATTTTATATAAAGGGCTGATTGACATTAACATATTATTCAATAATTTTTATTTCCAATGTATAACATTAATAAATTATGTTTTATTAATTGCGGCATTATAATATCAACTCCACCGGCTATTGATTGCACCCTAATAAAATATATCTTAACAATTTTTCCATATTATTTTTAATTTTAATTAAATTTGTATGATATGTACAAGGGTTGTAAAGGGCTTAATTTTACAACCTGACAATCTGCCCCCCTCCACAGGCGCTATAATTGTTAACTTGATATAATGATGCTAATTAAAATAATACATTATATTATTTAATATATAGTCTCTTTATAGGACCTTAAATATTTATACTGGGACACTATAGGTAGCATGAATACATAATTATGAACGTGTTATCATAAAATATTTTTTGTATTGTATTTTTAGAATAGATATTATTATTTTTATTACTATCAATAATAGTTCTATAGAACATTACTCAATGAGATACTATCTTTATATTACCTTTTTTAGAAAACAATGATTTGTTTAAATTGAAAGACAATTAGGATAACAAGTCATTATTTAATTTAAAAGTGCAACATACCTACTGCAGAGTTCTTACGCAACATTTAGAATAATATTAATTGATAAATATTTAAAATAAATAAAGTCAATGTCTCGAAGATTTTATATTGGTCATTATATTATAGTGCTCGTATTTGATTTTAATATATTATATTATACATCAATGTACTTACCTATTTAAAGTTTTAAAAGTATCAATAATTAATTATTTAAGTAAATATTCTAGTTTTCCTTTTGAATTTTTTACTTCAATTACATGTATATAAAAATGTACAATATTTAATCACATTGTTTAATATTATATTAAAATAATCTTAAGATAATTAAAAAAAGTTTAAACTTAAATATTTTAAATACATTTTAATTGTAATAAAGCCACAAACAAAAGCTTTGTGCTTTTATAGTTACTAAGCTATAATATACTATAGATTATATTTCTATACTTAGAAATAATTGGAATATAATTGTTCCATAAATTGTTATTAAAAATAACTATAATTGTTTATACGAATGTATGATCGCATATATACATTTTAAATATATTATCAATAAATTTAAAACTGTAAATTTTTATAAAATGCACCCTAAATGATAAGACAACAATAATCAAAACATTTACAAATATTTAATTAAGTAATTAACCTTCTATATTTAATGCAAAAAATTATCCTTTTTTATTACGCACCCATGATTGAATAAATAAATTTATAATTTTAGATATTTTATATCGATGAGAATTAACTAGCAATAATTAATTAATATAAATTCAAACAAGTTTTTGTATAATTTAATAATGTAGTACCTACTTATTAAGTTCTATAAGAAAAAATAGGTTTTCATTTACCTCAAAAAAATATTTAAAGAAAATATTTTATGTATTAAAATCCTTGTTTGTTGTAAATAAAGTGTATACTGCATAAGTGATCATTGATATACTTAAGTTCAGACTTAAATTTAATGTAATTAAAATATATTATCTTAATATCTTAACTTGGTCAAGCATAGATAAGAATCGATTATTTATTTTCCCATTGATATAGTGAATTGTGTATGATACCTAAAGGCAAGATAAATATGTTCTTACTAATTTGTAAATCAAAGATACTTAAAACATACGTGTACATCATGCACACAATATAAATATGTAAGTAACATTATCTGAAATGTAAAACCAAAACTTTGGTAAAATATTAGAAAACTTATAAGAAATTTAAACTAATTCCGTATCCTTTAACATTACTTCTCTATTATCTCATGTGCATTTAAAGGAAAGAGCACCCATCACGTTTTTCCGATAATACGAGTATATTCGTTTTATATGCTCTTATACACTTTCGGTCCTATCCTTCCTTATCATATATTATAAATCTGTCTAATATATAAAACCCATCAAAACCTCATCGAGTTTAATGAACTGTTCATAATATTTACCACTGAATAAAATAATGACGAATCATAAAGATGATGATATAATACAATAGCTAAATGGACACAATAATTAGTAATTACCTTCTAGTGCTCCGTCTCGTAAAACGGTAAGGATAAAAAGGTTAAAAAAACATTTATATCAAATTATCAGAAGCAAAACAAACGCGCCACAATAAAAATTGTACCCATTTTATACATTATTATACTAATGGGTTAATAGTTAAGCCGGTATTTTTTTTAAATGACATAATATAAATAATTTTTAAAAATTTAATTTTTTTAATATTTTTAACTAATATTCAAAAAAATATATAAATTTTGTTACTAACAATTATCGTACCAATCTACTTCTCCCCCTTATTCAAATACAAATTTATATTACTGTATATTTTAATTGATAAATGCCTAAATGATTTACCAATAGATAAAAAACATTTTGCTTATTCTTAATGTAGAATAATGTTATTTCTGTCTTAGCTATTGTTCAACCCGATTTCCAACCAAACTATGATTTTATAAAATTCATCTAAAGAAAAAAAATAGTACCTAAATATCTCTCATTATTCCTACTAACCAAAATAAAATATTTAAAAAATTTATTTACAATAACTATATAAACTATTAACTAATAAATAAACTATGTTCAAAACAAAATAGTACATTTCAGGCTTCAAATACACATACCTACGTAAATATAAATCACATAAATTTACAAAACATCTTAGTTATTTGTGTGCAGCGAGTGCAAGCTTATTAGCTTTCTCGACTTTAATTTCTAATGTCTATTATTGTAATATATTATTATTATATTATTATCGCAGTGTGTGAGCGTCATGTCATAGTCGTCAGGGGACAGTTGAGATTGGTATCTGCAATGTGGCATTATCGTCAATCGGGAATGTACCTAAACAGATTCGTTGAAAAACTCATGGTCTATCTTAAGGTAGGTATAACGGCGATTTGCTTGCCCAATAAATTAATAACAACGATAAAAAAGAAACCCGAAAACGGTGGGTTGCTCTAAGTGGCGAGGACGGAGGCAACGAAAACGCCATTGTCACTGCTATTTTATATCGGTCGACACTCGTCGTATATATGTGCCTGCCCCGCGTAGCTGGTTACAAAATAGGACACCGTAAAAAGGGGTCATAATAGATAAGATAATAATATTATAATAATTCGTGTCCTTCGTCACCGGGCTTAAAGCTGTAGCGATCGCCATATCATCGACAACGACGATGGGCACGTACTTATTCAGCCTTATTCTTTATAAGTATACATTATAAACGTAATATAAAACTAGGTATGTATCGATATGTATTGATGCAGTCAAAAAATATGTCAGTATAACTACAACAGTGATGATACCTAGATTATCATACTATGTGCCTATAATAGAATTTAACTTAAAGTATATTTAAGGAATTGCTAAACAGAAAAATTCTTAAAAAGATGTATATTATATAATAAATAATATCAGTAAACCAGTATTCTTAATAATGCAGATTAAAATATTGTTGAGCTATGTAAACCTATAGTCAAGAAGAAAAAAATTATAAGTAACTTTTTTTTACTTACACTGATTTTACACTACTACTTTAATACCTTTATAGTTCTATTGTACTCAATACATTACAGGAAGTAAGAATTACCGCCGATATTTATATATTTTTATAAAAAACATAATATTAGTTTGCTTCTTATTATAATTTGTCACAGTATATAATAATTATTACATAATACATATTATTATATACATTGAAATACGAGTATATAGACACGAATATTATATACTTATGTTAAGATATCTCAAATATCAAATATTTATGTTGGTTTACCCAGGGACGATCTTAAAAAAGAGTGGTCAAGTGAATAACGCTCTGCTGAATAGTGGGTCACTATAATAATTGATGTATTAAATTTGAATCCAATTATAGGTATCATTGTATACGAAAAACAATTCTGAACGGAGATGATTTGTCAGCTTAGGATATAATTTCCAGTAGTTGATGAAAAAGGTAGTTATATTTGAATGGCCTGAATATATCAAAATGTAAGTTTTTTTATAATTATTGTAAACCAAACTTATAGAAAATCTTGTATTAAATTTTCAACCCTTAGTTATTTATACAAAAAGTTTTATGAACTATACCTACAAAATAATTTGCAAATATTCATGATTTTAACAAATTTTTGTCAATATTTGAACTTCAAATGCTAATAAAAAAAATTGTGCCTAATAGGCAGTCACTGCAGTCTATGTATTTTTAAAATTTTTGTCTTTTGAATCGCTATAAGACTAACTTATGAGGTGGTATATGTAGGTAGTCTTTAAAATTTTCAACTATATTCTGAAATGACGAATTTTTTAATTTCTAAAAAAATTATCTAATTTTTACCGTTGCCGAGTGGAGGGGGTTTTACTCCCGTCAAATCCTTCATGACCAATGCTATCTTTATTTTGGTATTTCTCCGGATTGGCGTCTGAAAGTGTGATCTAAGACCGAATTAAGAACCAACTCTAGTCGTACTAGAAGTATCTTTTCGTAAATTTTTCACACCTACTTATAAATTTTAAATACAAAAATTATATCTATATTGTATACCTTAATATGCATACTCACTCGATATTATGCCATACCTAAATATAAGGAAAATTACAAGTCCGTAAAAAATAATGAAGTATATAATAAATATAAATACTCGATGCATGGTTAGTTCCATATTTAAAAGTTATAAGGTAAAATTCAGCTTACAAATGAATAGATACTAATGATTAATAAAGTATTACTTTATACAAAGGAAAACATCGTATCACGTTTACAAATAGGTGGGTACCTATAACTTATTAATTATTAACGATAATTCAATGAGTTATAGATTAAGCTCTTTGGATAAATATTTTCATTTAGCGTCTGAGTACGAGATCACAGAATTATAATCAATTAACAAGTAAATCACCAATAGATAATTATTTTAATCACTGTGCATACAAATACTAAATAGGGAAGTGGAAATTATATTATATTATATAATAAGTACTCAAGTCACTAAATTATAATAAATTGTTTTATACTATACGGTGATAAAATTTGATAAATGATAATGGTATTTTAGACATTTTAATATTATTGTTAAGTTTAGTTAGATTGTAATTTTTCAAGTTAGTTATACAATATTATTTACAATTAAATTACTAATGATAAATGGCTAAGAAGCCGCCGGGTATTGAAATCGCACACTTAAAAATAATAATTGCAAAGTTAGGTTATAGGTTATCTACAAATTGTTAGTAAATTTATAAAGACGTATCCCCACGGCATACATTTGTAATATAGTAGGTATGATAAATATGTATCTTATGTAATGTATATGTATATAGGCATTCAAACAGAAGAATTATAAATTGTTTTTCCTGATAATGTTTTTGTATTAAAAATTTGAAATCGGTCACAATGTATTTTACTTTTAGAGAAGGTCACATGTGTAATGTATAAACGATATAAGTTCCGGAGGCTTCCTCCGTTCGACACATAAAAATATCCGTTGACATTGGATTTAATTGGACAGTTAATTAAATTTGGGTATAATTTTTGCAGAGAAAACAACATATTAGTTCTAAATGCATGATGATATGTTCCGGGATGAAAAGAAATATTATTTATTTTAAAAACGAAAAAAGCGTTATAAAATCTATTGCTAAAATATTATTCACACGTTTTATAATGACTTTTGAAGTTTTGGGAAGTAAAGATAACAAAAAATAAGTGGATAATAACAAAAAAATGGCCGAATAATGAATTTTACAGACCAGCCTATGTTTAAATTATAAAAACTCAAAAAACAATCAGTATTATTTTTTTTTTCTAAATATCACTAACCTAACCATTTTAACCGTATATAGCAATTAATATGTTAATAGTTATACAAATAGTAAAAACATTTTTTAAATACGAGTGGGTTAAAGAAAAATAAATTTAACTGTTTTCATAGAACTTTAAAATAATAGCACACCTTTACAAAGTAGATACAGAACAATAATATTATAGTCAGTAAGTAATAATAACATATTAACAAGAAAAATAGTAATCAGTTATTGTTTTGGGGAGGTGCAGCTTTCTCGTTTTCTCTTTATGTCGAGTCAATGGTTTCTTTACATAATAGGTGAATAACTATAATAAGTATCCTCTTATTAACAAGTATTTTGTTCTGAAATTACATGCATGTGAATTTTGTCTATAGATAGGAACATTTATTTTATTGTTTTCAATTATTTTCAAATAAATATTCTGTTAAAATAATATAATGTACAGTTAATAAATTATTATTATAATATTATATTGATGTATTGTTTTGGAAAATATACATATTCATATTCACACAGAGAAATATGCTAATAATTCGCATAAATCATAATTAACAATTAAATTATAATGTATATTATTTAATATTATCAGTATAATATACATTTTAAATTTATGTTTTTTAATAATTAAATTAATTCTAAAAATATATATTTTATATAAAAAATGCTTTGGTGAATAATCTGAATTATTTAACTAAAAATACAAAGTTGTATGTTTTAAGTTGAAAAATTAAAACAAAATATATTTAATGATATACGCTATTAAGAACCAAATAAGCAACTGAAAAATAAGATTATGCAATACAAATTTGAAATGCGCACGAAATAAAAATATATAATTATAATGACTTAATAAAACAAAAATAAAAAATATTTTTTTACTCTTTATTGATTTGAAGATATATTATAGTGAGAATTAAGTATTAAAATATTATGTTGTAATTGCTTTAATGAATAATTATTTATTTATTCGTATGGTTATGTAAAAACATTAAGTCTCCATCATATGTTCAAAAATTTAAGCTTGTTATTAGTATTTTGATTTACATTCAACTGCAAAATATATTTAAATATTTTACGATTTACAGTGAAAATAAGATTGGGGTACTCATTTGAAAAAAGTAATTTATATTTAAAATATACAGCCTTTACCTATAGGTATATATGTATATAAATATATATATTATAATTTTATATAAACGAATCGCATTATATTTAATATTTAATGTGCCTATATATACAGTTCTATCCGATCTATGGCAGTAGATTAAATTATATAATTAATTATCTTTTGCAGAATGTCAAAAACAAAATTTTTTTTAATCTCAGTTGATGATTTTATCATTTAGCCGCGAACGTGGTGCCGTTTTCACTGTCAGTGTCAAAAGTCAACTGGTTGACACCGCGGCAGAGTTCAAAACGGGGTCGTAGCGATGGATTATGCTGCAGCGATATAATATTTCTATGCGCTCTTACCAAAATGTACACACGTACTGTAAAAAAAAACATCGTCTTTATTGTTCTCGAGTGTCGGATCGATCCAAATGGGCCGGGCCGACGACTGCAACGACGCGATTAATGAAATATGTATTCATACAATAAAAAAAAAAAACATTTTATTTTTTACGCGTACCCAGATAATAATAATAATAATAATATGTTCGTATTAATTTTTCGTGTTACACCGACGTCCTTGTAAAACGATTTCGGTCGACATCGCGGCGGGCATGATCATAATATTATTATTTACGCATATATTTAAATATTTTACGCGCGCACATGATCTTAACCGCTCTAGAGTAGCGTTATCTTCGGATCGATCTGAGATAGCACAACATCAAACCATCGCACATCATAATATAATATTATTCATTCTATAAGCGCGTATAGGTAATGTGTAGGGTCTGTCCTTCTGTGGTCCATTTGGAGACGACTCGAAGGGCGTATTATATAATATTATTCGGATATAAGAGGAAGTCCAGGCGATCTGCCGAATCAGTACGATAAATACGTGTGTAATTTTATTTTTTTATTTTTACGGACAAAGCGTGTCTAATAAGTAATGCCTAACGATTTGGGATAATATGTTCGTATGAAATAGATGGTAATCTGCAAAGGTTTAACTCGAAACTCACGGCGGAGACGATCGCGCGCATAACATTACCTATATACCATAGAACGCGGTTATCTGACTTTATAATATGTATATATATATATATTATACTCGTATTGTGGTATTTTCGGTATGAACCACACGTCCCCGGATGGTGCAGAGGAAACGCGTAATTTGTTGGAGGCAACTGCAGTATAGCACAGCAGCAACCGATAATAATACGATTCGTCCATCAGATCTAGCGATATAATATAGGTAAACGCGACCATTAAAGTACTTTGTATTATAGACACGTTTTAAAATAATATACTAAAATAGTATACATTATTACAATTTAAATATTTAATCCGTAATTATATGCGCGTATAATCATCATTACATACCATATAATACTATATGATTATTATTATGGTATTGTCTTCGCGGCCGAATGCAAATATTGCAGTTATTGTTATTCTCTAGCACAGTCGCTAGTTGTCGTCGCCGCTTCGATCTATAAGTCCATTAATCACACGAGTCAGCTTCGCAGACCGTGGATCGTAAAATAGGTACAAGTACCTATATAGGAAGCGCATAGTCATTTTGTTTACTTGGGTTCTAGGCCAAAACGATTAACCGCCACGATAACACAACGCAATTATTATTGTTGTTATTATTATTATCATTATCCTCATCAACTTGTAGGTACCTATATACCTATTACCAGGTTAACAGTATATAATAGTATTATTATACGTCATGTGATATGTGTGTATATAGGATGAGGTACGCGCGTCATACACAACACTATAACTCGTACAACTTAGTTTTTCTTTGCGGTGCCAATACGATTATGCACACAGCTATTTAAATGTATAAATTATTTTTAATAGGCACCTTACCGCATCACACCTACCTGTAATTGTGTGCTATAGAGTAGAATAGTAACATAACATATATATAATATATATATATAGATGTACGTTATTTCCAAGTGTGGATTCTGCATACATCTTATCTGTGTACAGTGATGTAAATACATAATACGTACGTATTACATAGGTATTTAATAGTGTACGCATGCCACTACAATGCACTGAATATATACTTTTAGGGATCAATTTGTTTTGAATGATGAAAATAGGTGCGGCCGAGTGCCGGACGTACGTCGTCGATTATTGGTATAGATTGTAATATAGTAATTATATGCGTCTTACTGTCTAAGAACAATAGACTTATTGTGAAAGATTTTATTTTCTGTGGTTGTGAACACTTTTTAAATTTGTATTTTCCTCTGAAATCCTAACTCTACACCACGAATACACTAAAGCCTATGGGTAGTTGCTGTGATAATAATTATATTAACGACATTAGATAATAACAATAGTAACAAACGATGAAAGGTATAGTTAAAACATTAATTCAAAGTAGTGTTATTATACTTATATAAGTATATAACATATTGCTCTGCCTCTGCGTTTTGTGTTGTTGTTTTTATACACTAATCGTGTCAACATAGGTTTTTATTTAACGAAGTTCTCGTGTACCTTTATAATTAGGTATATTTGGTCTTATTCGCCGTTTTAAATAAAATAAAAAACTAAATAGGAACTTTAAAGTATTTTAAGGAGAGCAATCAAAATTTATTTTCTATTGTTATACGATAAGAACGAGAAGGAATTCTTAAAATACCTTACACTATAGCCAGGGGTGGCCACAACAAGGCTCTTGAACCAAAATTAGACTAAAATTAAATGTAAATAAATGTTCCTTAATTTGATTTGAAATGAAAAATGTATCTTTATTTTATAAACAATGCTTTACAATGTGGCTCACCTCGAATTAACTGATAAATTTGCGGCTTCCAAAGTTAAAGGTAGTGACTACCCCTGCTTTAAACTATAGAGCATATTTGCGATAAGACACATCATTTTCTTTTCATACACTTTCAATTAATTCAAATAGGTATAATTTATTTTATCTAGTAAATTATATAAATTGTACTTATCTCATAAAGATTGATTACACATTATTATATTTTAAAAGTATTTCTTGCAACCGTATAAACGAAAACGACGATGATGTTTTATTGTTACATAAAATTATCTTGTATACGCCAGGGTAGGCGGCCAAACAGTCGATCGCGAACAATTTCAAAGTCGATCATGTAAGAATTTATTTTTAGGGCCACGCGTCCTGCATGTTTTTTAATAATTATAGTTTTGATAATAATGAAAAAAAAATTCTATGGAAGTCGATTCTCAAAGGTGACGTATATTTTTAGTAGATCGTGACCAAAAAAAGTTTGGCCACCCATGGTATACGCTATACGGCTACTGGCTGTATGGTGTATTATATACATACTGTAGTCACTTTCGTTGTCGTATATACGGAGTAGTTGAATAGAGTACTTCGGGTTCAATTACAATTACATAATTTTCAATATCCAAATTCGTAAAATAGGACCCACTCGATGCAATGCAGTTTGGAATAAACGGAAGCTGAAGTAGAAAAAAATGTATAAACATTTTAATACCTACCTAAAATAATATATAACAGCTTACAAATGTATTAGGCTTATGGAAATAAATAAATTATAATTACATAAATGCTTATTTAATGCTTTCATATGTATGGTGAGTAAGCGATTCTTTTATATAACTATTTATAAGACATAGACCATAGGTAAACGCTATTAACATTTAACATCCAAGTATAGTCGTATCTTGTACCTCAATGTGGCAATGTATTATACTATCATTATATGTATAGATTACTTACCTCGAAATGACAAAATGTATTAAATTTGATTGTGTATACCTAGTAAAATTCATAATAATACAAAATATCTAAATTTAAAGTACGAATTATACTTTTAAATGTCAACAAAATAATTAACATATCGTTATTTTAGATCTCTTTTGTTTTGTTGAACCAATATTTTGGATAATTTGGAAAAATTAACGATATAGCTCTTTTTCTTAAAATTGGGTAAATACTTTCTTATTACAGTCTTATGCACTATTCCTCCTGAAATTTCAATTTAAAATATGTTATTAAATCTATACCATATAAAAACACACTATAAATTCGAACAGCAATCGATTTTTATCTTACACGTAAAGTTATCTTATTTGTACACACGTAATAGATGCCATTATGTGAGTGTCGTTTCAAATTCTCGTGCAAATTGCTATTTCGACCTTTATGTATTAGTAAAATATACAACTCGTGTTTAATATTTAATATATATATATATTATATATACTGCCACTTTTCCTTAAGATCGTAAGTAATAAGTATACAGTTGATTTGCTTCTGCGCTCCATGTTTATTGCACATTATATTGTACACGATAATCGCAGAATTGTATTCTTCCGCGTTACATTGGACACTTTTAATTAACATTAATTTCGAAATATTCGTAAAATAAATTGACCGTGAAATAGCAGTATAAATATACGCACAGTAATTTGTATTTCACGGCTTAAAAATCTAATATTATGTAGATCCGGTAACGATAATATTATATATTATGCTTTACACAGTTACTATCAATATTATATTGCTATGTTATTTGAAAATATAAATGTATATTATTAATATGATCCACATAATAGTTAAATAATTTATCTCTATGATCAAATCATTGATCATCATGAAAAAATTTGATTTAAAAAAGAATTTACTGTTTTGTTTTCAATCTGCAGAAGCATGTTTTACTGGTAACATTTTAATTGTAGGTACGTTGTAATTTTAGAAATATTTTAATTTATAAAAAGATAATTGTGTATTTTTTTAATAAGCTAAAATTTGTATCCTGTCTTTAAAAAAAATTTCAGAATTTATCTATCAGTTACATACCTATTATAATAGTATGATATGTATGAATAATCATTAAGTAGGTATACACTATACAGCCATACAGGTGTTTTATTAAACACATTATTAGAACTTGTGTGCTATAGCAAATTTAACGCAGTCATAACTTATTTGTAATAATATGATAATAGTAAGTATAATATTTGCAAAGTAATAATTAATTTGAATTGTATTTACCAATATAATATTAATGTAATAAAAATATGGTTGTGTAACGGTATAGGCATACAAACAAATCCGTTAAAATGTAAACAACCTACATAAATAAATTATGTCATATTTAAAATGTAATTTATAATGTTAAATGTGTGATATTATATTATATTTATACTGTGTAGTATTGTGTATTCGTTCAATCGTTTTGTTCTTTTTAATTGACTTTTAATGTATAATTGTACATCTATGTTATTGTTAATTATGTTCTATTATCACTTATTAATATGTCGTAGTTCAAGTTCATAAAATCATTATAAACACAATTATCGAACCTAATTATGAATTATTGGTTTCTGTGAAAATAAATAAATGTTAAAATGTATGACGACGTGCTGAATCCTATACTTTTAATAAACGGCGTATACTGAGTACAAAAGTATGTGGAACTTATAGGTACATGCAATAAGTTAAAACAATAAAATCTAAATGAGTTTTTATAAACATGTTTAACGTAAATACGTATCTTATAATCGTAAACTATTTAATATCACGAAGTTAATGAATGATGTTTATTGTTTAGAAAAGTTTAATGAAGTTGAAAATTATTTCAGTAAATTTCGGAATCGGCAATCTTAGTCCGCAATTGCATATTAAAAACACATTATCGTTATAGATATCGTCATATCGAATACAATTGAGTATTTGACAGTACATGAAAATATGGATTCATTAGTATAAATTACACACGTGACTCATTCGCGAATATTGACTTTACTGAGGCATTATAGTATTAGCTATATAGGATTAGCAAGCTACTGTTTATACACAACTTAAATAATACATTAGTATTAAGTATTAATAAATATATAGTTAATAAATTATCCAAAACAATAGTAAAGATATTACTTGTACAAATAATTATTATGGTACCTAACACAACTATACCGTAGGTGTAAGCAGTACAAGTTGTAAGTTGTAACGCATGAAAAAATGAGTCTAAGATATCAAGGCCTCATAATACTCATTTGTTTTTAATCATTACAAAAAATATAAAAATATTTAATCATGAAAAAATACTATAGTTGACCTATACTTAACACTAATATACCTACTCTACAATAGATTAGTACTAATACTTCGGCTACTAAATAACTGTGACCTAAAGGTATTTATTTTTTCATACACTCCTTACTCCAGAGTTTTAGTAGGCATGTTTCCGTATTTTTACCATTATATTTATTTCAATTATTATTGCTGTTCAATTAACCGTTATATATGTTCTAATATTTATTAATAATAAAACATTTAATAAATTGTCTAATTTTCAAAATGTTAAATCAAAAAAATTATACTTAAGTTTTATTAATTCAAATAAATTTAATCCCTCCCCTACTGGCCCTACTATACATAACCATTTGTAAATACATCGAATTGACAAATTAATACTATACATAATATAAAGTATATATAATTTAATAAGAAAAACAAATCTTAACAAAGAAAAATTAACAGAATTTATAATAATAATTAAGGAACACGATCACAGTTCTCGGTAAAATATAATGGTTTTTAATATTCGTCGTTACATGATTCATCGGTACCTACATAATAATGATATAGACAATTACAGACAAGATTACAACATTGTTTAAAAAAAATAAATAATCAAAAGTACTACCTACCCCCCCCCCTACACTATTTCATGCGAAAAATATGTTTCCGAGTATAATACAAATAGATGACAGCGTAGTATTTAAAATGCACTTGAACCCATTCTTATAATTTAATTCTGTAGTAGGAATACCACTTAAATATACTATAAATATTGTAGTACAAACACTATAGACCTAAACATCGTACAGCGCCTCAGCTGCAAATGCTGAAATCACACAGTTTATTTCACGTGAACCGAAATAATATTATGTGCATTTAATTTCTACGTGATAAATCGTCTTTACTCTTCGTGTAAATTGTACTTATATTAAAAGATAAAATTACAAATTTTTCGCAATTTACATCTAAGTAACTCTATGTTTCTGGAATTTCAAGGTGTCTATATTATATTTTGTTACAAATAGTAATCATCACAGAAATAATGCATATGCGTATTATGTACACAATTACAAAACTACAGCGTACTTTACAATAGAATACATATTATTTATAGTTAATAGATGTACAATAATTCATAGGTAATCTCCATAATACTACGATGCAGACAGGATATGCACACATAATGTACATGGATATCGTATAATAAATATATTGAGACACTAAACGCCATTCAATTAATCATAAAATCGCATAGAAATATACTGCGTACACCTAAATCTATGAGATAAAAGGTCGAACGATCATAATAATATCATAAACTTCCGTCACGACGGAAGCGCACCCGATGGCTAAAAATACGTATATATAATATTATTATTCGCAAATAAAGTATATTATCTTTGATACTATGATTTTGATTTCCTATTCATTACAATATATTCTATGAGATCGTCACATGTACAATATAATATGTGTGTGTTTACAGTGTGCATCGATATAATATCGTTAAGATAGATGTGATGAAAAATGTATGAACTCGAAGGTCGTATTCGACACGATTTAATTGGCCCTGGAGCAGTTAACGCCGCACAAAGCACATTTAGATGCACACTGGCCCACTACCACCGCGTACTCGGCTGCATATAATACGTAAAATACTATAATTGTCACATGACGATTTTTAAACATATTTAAATACAAATATAAGTACGAAAAAACAATTACATACACACATTACACATAATATACCGTCGTCGCGTAGTAAATAATTGTAAGTACCTATACACAATCGTCATATTCTTATAATTGTCGTCATTTGGACGTCCCTTCTTTTAAAGGTATGGATGGATATACCCATTAATACATTATTATGACAGTAAATTTTGGTCTCGAGACGTATAGTCATCGCCCATTGATGTCAGTAGTGTATATAAAAACATTAAAGGGCCAAATTTTATGATTATCGCCAACTATGTTCAATACAACTATTTCATACAACAATTCAACCATCAAAGTTCACAATTAATCCTATTTAAATTTTTTTTTTTTGTATAAAAAAAAATCATTTGCTTTCTGATGCACTAATTATATTGATGTAAAAATCATTACTTGTTTATTTCTCTAAAGTTTAAAATTAATAGCATCGTTTTACGAACGGGGTAGTATTTGAAAATATTACTGTTATCTAAATATTCCGGAAAGATCTTTAAAATGTTATAATGATGATATCGTTAGTAAAATGTTTTTATAATATTTTTTGAAAACGTTAAAATACTATAATAGATCATATTATACCTATGATATTTAGTTATAAATCTGTTATTGTATAAAATTACACAGCTGTTGTGGCAGTATACGTGTTTTTATTTAAAATCAACTAATATAAACTAGTATCTAAACAAATATCAAAAAAGAAATCGTTGATTCATAAATCATAATTATTTGTTTTAATTTTTAATTTTTAATTCTTACTTTAAAATTAAAAATATTTCGATATTATCTCTTAGTTCTTTTAGCATACAACTATAAATTATTCAGGTACATAATATTAAAAGTAAATTATGGAGGAAAATAATATAAGATAAAATAAAATTGTAGCCAAACATTAATGTTATGAGTCTTTATACATTTAAATGTAATAGCCTTATAAGGAAAAAATATTATTGTAACGGCGTGTTGGACCGGATGTGGAGTGGATTCAAACTCGGAATCATTGGATGCTGTAACACCTTGAATCCGGGCGTCTTCAAATTCGAGCTGGTGTCCTAATATGAAAACAAAAAACTAAGCATTAGAATATCGATAACGTTATATTAACTAAATATTATTTGGCGTTATTCAGGCACCACAAAATATAGATAACTACTTATACTCCAGGCTACTATAATATTATAAGCATCACAATAATAATTAATTGTGGAAAAATTGAAATTATGCGTAATTATTTTTAATAATTGCACATGCGACATCATTGTTGAGTCGAAGGAAAACTATCTGTACATGTATATAATAGTTAAAGAGCACAAGGTTAGGTCATAAGTAGATTAACGCATGGTGGTTGTTTGAAATGGGAAAAAAACAATGGAAAACATAAGTAGCGTACCGCAACTAGCATGTGAACATATACTTGTATTATTATTATGGAGGACAGAAGGATAACTTAATACTATTATGTATTGTTTTTAATTTAAAAAAAAAAAACTGTAATTTACTTAAAATTATGAATGCAGCAAACTGAATAATTAAAAAATATGTACATACGATTCGTGATCTAAAAAATAATAATGTTATTAAAATAATGCAATTATATTTTTATTTGATCAAATACCATATAATATACTTAATTTATCGTTAGATAGAATTGAAAAACGTAATATTATACTCGCTGAAAATGTTATGTTAATTATTGGGAGAAAACAATAAAAGGAAAAAAATCATAAAAATATGAAAATTTGGACTTAAATTTTAATTAATTATTGTCGTCAAAAGTATAATTATATTTTTATTTAAAATAAAATATTTACATACATCTTTGCAATGCTCAATAAGACAGTGCTTTCATACATTTTCAAATTCAATAATCTTCGAATTAGATATAGGTTCCAGATTTTTATATATATAAATATTTCGTTCAATGTCAGTTGATGTTATCGAACCATATTTAAAATAAATTAAATCCGCTTACCGACTACTATCGTCTTTTTTTATAAACCATTAAAAATTTTTTTTTTCATTAGTCAGCATAACATTTTTTATGTTTATGATTTCAAATCCAATATTTTCAAGAACATTTTATAAATTAAAATTCCGATTTTACAAAATAATTTGTCTAATTAATTTCAAATATTTTAAACCATTTCAATGAATGGTACCTAATCCTTGATTTTTTAATCAACCTAATCAGCCTAACCATCACTTTTTAAGTTAAATCATGTCTGATATAATGTGGAGATTTTAATTAAGTGTTTTATGACTAAACGGTCGCCAATATTTCAAATGAAACAAGAAAAAACTAAGAGGAATAAAGAAAAACTATAATTAATACGTAAATATCTCTGCATTTTCATATGTCAATCTGCATTACGACCGAAAGATTAATACCTATAGTTAGAAAAAAACCTAATTACATACAATAAAACCACCTACCGATTCCGTTGCTTGTTTAGTTTCGGTTTCAACAGATTTCCCGTACACTTTCAGCGACTTATCCCTGTTGACACTGGTGAAATTGGATACGATTTTGTACATAGCAATTTTCTCGTCGTCGGACGTATACTCGATTTCGTCTAACACGCGCAAAAACATTTCGTGCAGGTAGGTCGTTATTTTGGTGTCTTTATGGTTTTTCCCTACATAATAATTGTTGAAGACGCGATATAAGTAATAGTACACTTTCCTGAAAAGACAATAGTTGACATTTGTTAAACTTAATACAATTATTATAAATCACCCATCAATCATATATGTATCCACTGTGAGATACATTAAGTTTCTATGTAAAATATATTTTATTAGATACAAAAATTAAATTCATTATATTATAGACTGCATAGAGGAAATTCTTAGAAAAATATTTTAGATGCGGATTGAAGATAAATAAATAAGGGTGATATGATGCACTTAATTTTGCAGATTCAACTGCAAGATTATAATATTAAACCTCCCAAAAATTAAATACCTATTAACAAGTTAATAATTTCCGAACAAGAGATAGCGTACTATATCTAATAGGGCAATTCCATTCAATATACTACATCTATTCTATTCTGTAATATCTGAGCACTATCCAAAACAGTTTTTAAATTATTAAAAAAAAAAAGAACTAATTTTAGTTATTAATTTTTTTTTTAGTAACATAATTCTCCATTTTACTCTTCTTAGAATTATATACTTTAAAATTTAAATACCATTATAAGCAAAAGAGAATTAATTATTTGATCTGTAGTATTCAAAATTTGAACATCGCTATTTTTAAATTTAAAAAAAATCTTTTAAATAGTCAACCTTTTCACTGTGATTTATTTTTTAATTATGTATGTTTCTACATCAATAAACTGCTGTAACACGTAATTCTGGCATAAATAAAATATTATAATATATATGAGTGTATTTACCTGAAATCAATTACGTTGTTTGAGGGATCCGGAGTCGTCTTCGGCGGTGGAGTACACTCTGACATGATCAGAAACGCGCTGGAAAACAGTTTGAACTTGTCGAACTGACTCGGGTCCTTGTAGTACGTCTTTAGGTAATCCATCCACTTGACCATCACGTCCTTGGGCTTGGTGCCACCAGCAAGGAACAAGTCATCCATTTCGTTGAGGTTGACGAACCGCATGACCTTCTGGTCCGCGCACTCAGCCTCTTTCCGGCATTCAAATTTGAGCTGGCGCAACTTTTGCTCCACCTGTTTGAGCTTTTTGGTAGGCACACGAGTAACGATTTTCTTCGGATTACCTATTCCATACATGTCGATGGCTTCAGCCAGCTGGAGCTTTTCTGCTTCTGTCCAAACATCAGTCGATTGGTTCGCTGGCTGTCAGGCAAAACAAAATCCAAGATGAGAAAAGAATAATCGTTATAAATAGATAAATAATAGATATAATAGTTAAAGAATAACATAACGCTGTAACGTTATAATTTGACGACTTGTAAATTAGTATTTTTACATACGTGTCAATCGCGTCATAGACAAATTTAACTTTTTGGGGGGATATAAGTATAATGTATGAAAAGAAGGATGGGTAAAAATTTAAAAGCGAATGATTTGGAGTGGTTAACAAAATAAGCTTAACGTGTGTTTATATATAAGAACATAATATTAATATAAATATAATAAGTATAGGTATTAGTAAGTACAAGTGTTATTTGTTATGTAGTTAACGGATTTTATATATACGTTTGTGAAATTGACTCATTGGTTTTAGTAAAATATAAGGAATATAAAGGATATCAATGATAGGAATATCAAGTAATAAGACTAATGTACCTATTAGTATATTATAGAAAGTGGCAGTAAGATAATATTTTTAAATACTTATTGTAAGAAAATCCTATACGTTACGATGCGTTTAAACACCATTATTTTGCAATGCAAACAATAAAATTATGTATGTGGTAAACAAAGTGCAATTTCACGCCATTTGTGTCCTCGCTATTCCTAAATACATTTATGTATGGCTAATGCTATTATAACTAATTTAATATACAACTTAATGGAAAACAACTACGATTTCAACTTTGAAAATATTCGCTGCAAAATTTGGCCATCTAAGTATCTAAACCTAACTTTAAGCTTACTATGTATTAATATACACATAAAATCGTATTAAAAAAAAAAAGTTATCAACTATGAAGACGACACCGTGGGAACACGAGACAACGAAGTGATAACCTGAAGGATTGTTAATTTAATGCATTGTCAAAGTTTTATTTCTTTTTTTCTTTGTAAAATAATTAAGTTATATCAAAATTTGTTATATACGTATATACTCATATTGCAATTAGTGCATTACAAAATTAAATTTGTTTGATTTAATAGTCTGTGCAAATCACTACAAATTTTCCTAAATTATTCTAACTCATGAGGATGATTTTTAACCGTATGTGTTGTCTACATATTACACATAAATTACATTTTGAAACTACTAATTATTGTCTTTATAGTTATGAATGTTATGATTATGAAAAGTATTATAAATTAAAAATGTGTATAATTTGCTTAAAAATTAAAATATTTTATGCACTTAACATACAAACATTGAAATACAACAAATACAACAGATACTATTTTACCTTCAAGCCTGATAATAAGTCAATTTTGAATTTTCTCTAAATTTTAATACTGGAGCTAAAAATACATAATTTTTTCTACAGAACGCTAACTTTTTAAATTGTAACTTGTCATTTTAACATAATATATTTTTAAATCATTATCCATTTTGATACATACTATATAGTTTGTCAACAAATGTATGTTATTGGCTTAGTTGCTTGTATAAATGTTATATTTATATGATCAAAGTACATATATATTTATATTTTTAGAACATATTTAACAATTTTTTTAAAAAAAAACTCCTATAAACATAATGCATTAAATTATCATCTTTTCTGCCTGCGGGTGATATTTCTACACAATTAAATGAAGAACATATATATACGTACAATGTCAATAGGTTTGGTAGAGTATATTTTTATGGCCGAGTGCAATCTCTGTGATAATGTGTTTCATTATTAAAATTCTACAAAAATCTCAAATAGCATACATAAAGGTACTTAGTGTCATATAAAAAATGACAATACGATACTTATAATATCGATTTTATTGCGATTTACGAAATATTTTAACGTAAATTATGATTTAGTATCAAAACGAACATCTCAAGTGTAAGAAGAAAATTTTCTTAATATAATATAGAAATTACATTACAATAAAAAATGAACGCGTATTATAGTGCACGCATATTATGTGTATAGCAAATATATTAGCGAATTGTACGTAATATTTTATGCGCATACAAAATTTTAACTTTGCTAATAAAACGATATTATATACGGTTAAAAACGGGTGCGGCAAACAGTGTCATAAAAATTTCGATAGTAACAATAAACGCTTAAGCACAGGACATCACAGACAACTCCAGAAATTATAGTTAATATTACCATCTTTAACTTACTCATTAACCGTTTTACTCGTAAGTCGTAAGTACAAAGCAGCAGCCATCGTGCATCACTGTCGTCCGCCTCTTAGAATGGACTTAAAACAAATAATAACGAAAAAGTACCCACCGTTCGTGAAATAAATGATAATATAACTCATTTATAGGTCTTTCGGATCAGTGGATAGAATATTCAAAATATTAGACTTAACGCAAAAGTTAACTTTAAAAAAAAATCAAATTTTAACCTATAGCTATATAACAATAAGTGAAAATTTTGAAAAAAAAAATAATTACCAACAGGTATCTATTTTATAATCAATTGTTAGTGTCAAAAATTCAAAACACAATAATTGTATTATGTTTAAAACTTATATTTATCAAACTTCCAAGTTTGTAAATAATCACTATGGGCTGAAAAATAATTAATTTGTTCTGATTTATCTTCAAGTATGTTTGAATCTGAATCTGATATTTGAGTATCAATGAATTTCTCAATAAACCAATTTCATATAACTTTCAACCCTATAAAAAAATGCATTTTTTTTTTTTTTGTTTGGTGCCTTTCTTGCAGATCGTTGAAAACTATTGTCGTATTCTATATTGTTATATAAACATAATAAATGTATAGGTATTATATATTTATATAAAATATTCGGAGTCACACCCAAAATATATATTATAATATGTTGGTAAATGAAAAAAAAAATTACCGATAGCATTTGGAAATAATTATAGTAAAATTTAACGATTTTTATATGGATACATGGTACATGTATTTAACTCGAGGACACGTCATGTGCATAATATAACTCAGCGGAACGACATAACAATAATAATTATTGTTATTACGAAATATTATTACATCGTTTTGTTTCAGTACGTTTCCGGTAACGCGGTATAATACTTAAAAACGCTTAGGAAATTTGATTTACTAAAAATTTCTGCACGAGATACACGATACACCCAAGTCGGATTTGAATACAATACTCTGGAGAGAACTGAATTCTAATAAAACTATTAAGTATGTAATGAAACAATTTGAGATATTCGATAGCAAATCACCGATAACTGAGAGCTATTGAGTTATTTTATAATAGGTATATGTTACTCTCGAGAAAATTAAATAATTATATAATCAAACTATTCAACCTGGAAAACTTGTTAACTTTGAGAATGCATCTATTTTATAGCCATGACGTTTATTTTTTCAGACCGGAGAAATTAATATTCTATAAAATATTAATAATTAAAAAATTATATATTTACAGTTAACTATTTAAAAATTACCATCAGAATCCTTTCCACCCTTCCCCTTCCTTTATCATTCATTCAAACAGCGTCTAATCCAGCTCCAAAGTATCAGTACTTTGAAAATCCAAACATTTCAATACAGGATAAAATAATAAAACTATAAAACGTTTGTACATTTTTTAAATTATTTATGTATAGTTACAGCAAATATACAATATGTGTCACTCGATGAAAGATTAGTATAGGTACCTAATAAGTTTATAAACACCGAACTAAAACTTTTTGAAATTATAATAAATGCACAAAAATGATAAATATTGCAGTCGACGATAGGTTAGGTTATAATATAACTCTTTATATTGTAATATAATAATGATAGATATTTTAAAAATAAAAATAAATAATACCTAATAGCTATATAGTAAATTAATGTGCGTTGCGGACTAAGCACGGCGAATTGCCTATCTAATACTCCTAAGAACCAATAAAACCGACATCGATTAAACACAATATGGAATAGACAGAAGTAAGTTTGTATCAACCCTACAACTCCTACACGTGTAGCCTATGAAGCATAACGTTGCATCTAAAACTGATACTTAAAAACATAAATTTATAGCAATTAAAAACAATGTCATTAATCGGGACACGTTATTATATTTGTTCATATTATTGTTCGTGGCTAATAATTAATATATAATTTATAGTTATAATGTCATTAGTAGTTTGTACCTAACTTTTCGGTCTTTTAAATATTTTTTCAAAACAAAACCAACACAATATCAAATCGAGCAATTCGTATTTGGCGGTATATCTACACAAATACAAACAAAACCAACCAATTGTTTCAATAAAGGATGTTTTTGTTTTTTAATTGAACTCAAATCCCTTATTCTTATTAACAACGTATTCGACTATTCAAATAACATTCTGACACAAATTAGTCACAACCATCATAGGCCCGAGTTTAAGTTGAGGTTTATATGTGCTCTGAGCAAACTCAAGTTTTAAACAGTACCATTATAATTTAAATAATTTGTAATTAATTAAATCTTACTTTATTCTATGAAATGAATAAGTATGTACAAACCCAATATTGTGACTTTTGAAAGGAGGATTTGGTTTAAGTTATCACATCCATAGATAAAGTAATCAATACATAAGACTATCTAAAAAATAGGAAAGCTAACACCACCAGTTTTTCCGTTGAAATTGGGCCACTGAATAAAGTTTAGTATTATTTACAAAATTGAAACACATTTTTGGCTTGATACAATACGTATTATGCCTACATTCAAAAGTAAAAAAAAATGTGGTTCCCTAGTATCGTGGTTTTTATAGTATCGTAGTACTCGGGTTAAATATTGTTTTATATTACACAATATATAAATAAAAATATTGACTACTAAAAAATTATAATAACTGTGAATTAAATTTAAATATAGTAATCATATATAAAATTAAGTATGCCCTAAAAGATATACTTATTTTAATTGGAAAGATAAGAAAAACATACATTTTTGATTAGTGAATATAATACTGTATATAGTGTTCAAAAAATAAGTATTAAAAGAAAATACAAACAAATTGAATGAATTAATTTATTTGAATAGAAATCATTACAGTTAAAATCATACATAATATAAATAAAAGTCTGTATATAGGTACCTACTTATTTTATAATATACACAACTATAAGCATGTATAACTTATATTGTGTATAATATTTTTTCAATCATAAGATTTTACTTAATTGATTTAAAAAAAAAAAAGAAAAAAGAAATATGAAAATGATAATAACATATAAATTTTTTAAGATTTTAATTTAAAATTCAATATAATTCTGTACAAATTTTGTATTACAGTAAAAAATATTATGACTGACATTTATTACATACATCAGGAAATTACAACTAATTTAATAATATTATTTGCTGGAAGAACCACCTTTTAATGGTCATTATTAATAAGTAAAACAATATTTGTTGCTGTAATACATAAATAAAATTAAAATTAAAAGTCACCATTACTTGAAAGTACATCAAAATAAATTTTAATTTGTTTTCTATTTTATACAAAATACTAATAATCATATTACGAGAGCATTATCACAATTTACAATCAGTAGTACAAGGTAAAAAAAATTAAAGTCTAGCATACAATAAACATGCTTACAAACTTATATATGTTGGTTCTAAGACAGATACTACAATACAAAAAGAAAAAAATCTATGGATAATTGTAAAAAAGAATACAATATAAAGGTTTTTTAATGTTCTCAAAAATAAATTTTCAATGATGGTACCATGAATAAGAACCAATTTGTACCAATAATTATTGTAAAAACACTGTTCCACCAGGTTAATTAAATAAAAAAAAGAAAAAAAAAGAAAAGAATAATCAATGTAAAATTGGTTTTAAATATTACTGATATTGAATTTGGATTATTTTGTTTCATTCATTTAAAATACATAATCTGGTCCAGCCATATCAATGGCCCATCTAAACTTGTCTCTTTGTGTTTTATTGTATATCTTCTCAATAGGAACATTGAACTTTTTGCACCAAGCTACTGATATACGCGGATCCAAATAATTTAATTTGGACGTACCCAAAGCAATTGTCTTGTTTTCTTCCTTGTCTGTTTCTTGAACTTCTAATTTAGTCAATTGTTCTTTTAATCGTTCTAAAGCTTTTTTTCTCTTTTCTAACTGAGTCTTGGAATGCACACTGCCGTCTTTCACATCTCGTTTAGCTTGTTTATATTGATCCTTAGCTTCTTTTACTGCTGCTCTTTTAGCTTGAATTTTTTCCTTTAGGTTTCCCATTGACTTTTCGTGTGTTTTTGGTACAGCACGTTGATGGTTACATAAAATAGCAACTGCACGATTAGCTCGATTATACTGTAAGATTTTCTCTGCTACAGACACATTTGGATCAGTTAATTTTTCTAATTGTTGTTGAAGTGTCCATGAAGCATTGAATGTACGGAAAACTTTTGCAGTGAGTCCATCCATGAGTTCATGCAAATGTTGATTCAAAATTGATGTATTCAAGCGGTCAAATAAATCATCACTACCTTTTTTATTTTCCATAAATATCTTCAAATTTTTAAAAACTCTTTTTTCTACAGGTACTTCATTGTAATATCTAATGGAATCTTTACCAAGGAAATCAAACACAACTACATATTCTTTGTCATTAAATTCTTCATGTAATTGTATGTGTTCCACGCGTAAAGAACAACAGCCTACAGTATCAGCTTGATCTTCATCTTTTTCATTTCCTGCTCTCAATGCCAATTTATCAATGAAATACAAAGCAACTGATCTTTGTCTAACATGCATTTCGCGAGATTTCCAGTCGTTAATATAATTTTCTCTGATCTTATCAATAGATTTTGCCAATCGTCTAGCAGTCTCATACTTTTGCCAATCTTTCTCTCCCTTAAGTTTAGAAGATGGATTTAACATAACATATTTAACTTGCCCTTGAACGTTTTCTATCCAGCTAGCAAGCCATGTAACACCAAAGTCATGTCTAACTTCTTTCCATTTATGACCAGGTGGAGGTTTTGGTATATTAGAATCTTTGCTACAATTAATTAAGACATCTTCTGGTACTACCCGTTTTTTTAACATACCCATCTTAGGATGTTCACCTCGTCCTCTAAACAAACCAGGTGGTTCTATTTTGAAATTACCAATCTTTTCTTTGTGACCATCAATAGTACAAAACCCATACTCTTTTTGCAAAGCTTCATTTTCTTCCTTTATTTTCTTTTTTTCTTCTTTACTCATAGCTTTACGTTCTTCTGACTTTTTAGTAAAATATACACTCATTTCTTTAAAGTTACATAATGAGAGATCAGTTATTAACTCCTTTTCTTTAGGTGTCATAGTTTTACGCCAGTCTTTGAGAAAGTTCTTATTAAAAACTTCTTTAGTTGTATAATCGTGATCAAGCATTTTTGCATAGAATGTTGCTACTTCTTCTGCTAACTCAGAAAGAACTACATGTTTACCATTATAATAAAATTTAACATTGCTCGGTAAAGGTTCATATGCTGGAGCAAAAACGGGTCCTTTATGTTCTAAAAATTTCCATTTAACACCATCATCTTTTTTCTCTTCTTCCCACCACTTCCATACTTCTTGTGGTTCTTCTTCCTTTTTTTTCTTTGGGGTACCTTTAACAGGACTTTCTTTTTGAGATGTATTATTTTCTTTTTTTACTTTATGCTTAGAATCTTTAGATGAATGATTTCTATCTTTTTCTTTATGCTTACTCTTATGTTCCTTATCTTTTTTATGTTTTTTATGACTGCTGTTGTGTTCTTTTTTAATATGCTTTGTTCGAGCGCTCAGAGGAACATCATCTTCACTGCTGCCAGAATGTTTGCGTTTTCTATTTGATAAAGGTATGTCATCATCAGACTGTATTTCTTCTTTTATAGAAAAATCATCATCACTTTGTTTCCTCTTGTGGCTAGACATATTAAAGTCACCATCATCGGAGAAATTTTCATCTTTAATACTATGATTTAATTTGTAATCTCTTTTAATCTGGGAATGATAACCTGAATCGTATGGTTCATCTTTATATTCTCGTTTAATTTCTTTCTTAACACCGTTTTTTTCATGCTCCTGTGGAAAAAAAAGAACAGTTTAAAATAATATTTTAAGACTGATATAGGCCCCTTTTATCTAATTATAATTTTATTACCAAACCAAAATATATACTATAAAAAAAAAAATCACATAGCTATAACTAATAAAGGAATTCAATTATTAAATAAAGAACAAAAATTTAATAATTAATAGTTATTAAATAGTGATTGACAAAAAAAGGCCTTGTGTACATTATTTAAAAATGTTACCTTTGATTTATATAAAAACCTCATGTACACCTATTCAACTTGATCGGTGTCCAACTGAATAGACATGAATCACTCATAAGAAAATTGTGATGATTTTCTGTTGATGTTGAGAAACAAAATAAATAATTTATAAAATCTTGAAATAACCAAACACTTGTGAAGACAAAAACACTAATAATGATAACTGTTTATAAAACAATAAACGTTAAATACTAGGCTGGAATCTATAGTAAATTAATATTATTAACAGTAGTTGAATAGGCGTATACAGAGTATATTAAATTTAAATTTTATATTGTATTTACACAAGATTTATTAGCTACTTAAAAAAAAAACCCAAAATATATACCATGCGATATTATGTTTACAGTAACTAAATAAGTGTTAATTTATAACAGGGTTCCACAGCAGTTTTAATAAATTTAAAACTGTATAAAAATTAAATGAACCAATAAATAATCGATGGTTTTCATGATTAAGCTAAATATTTATGGGTTCATTAAATACTAATGAATATTAGTAAACCTGATAATAAAGCATATGACATGCCAGCCATTAACTTTATTAAAAGCTTATTAACAAAATTTTATACAATATCAAATGATAATATAAATATTTATATGATATTATAAACAAAAATTTAACTATTCAACTAAATATGGGATGAAAATAAAAAAAATAATAATATGAATAATGAACACATAAGTGTGTTTTATTAAAACTAAAAGATGATTTATTATTTGTTAAAATGACACTTAATTATGTACAATTTCGGTAGCACACTAAAAAAAAAAATATATATATTGTTTATAATTATATTATATAAATAGGTATCAATAATTAAAAATTTGGTTAAAATAGGAATAAAGTGAAAAATAAATAGGAACACCTTAAAACTAATTTGTGACAGCTGACTAGAAAATATTATTACATATTACTAATATGTTGAGATCTAATAGTTAATAAAATTAAAACAAATCTATTTAGTATGAAAATGTAATATCATTCTAATTCATAATAGTCTTTAATAATTTGGTTTACATTAGAAAAAACGTTTTTAAAATCATTGATATTTGTATTATATTGATTATAATGATGCACAAATGCTTTATGAGAAAAAGCCCGTTTAGCTAATTTTATTACAGAGTTTAAAGCAGAAACATTGGTTGAGTTATTTGACAATACACTTAAATATTTGGAACCCAAAAAATGTCTTTGTTGAAACATTTGTGAAAATTTGTGTTCTTCTAAAATATGTTTAGAAAAAGATAAAGTATTTAACTTCTCAGAAAAATTTAATTTATCAACATAACTGGAAGTATCACCTCGATATATAACAAAGTTTCCAAACGATACACAATGTGATGCATTTAACAAGCGTATAGTTTGATTCACAATTGCTTCCCATCTAGGAGTTGATTCATAAGAAGAATATTCTTTTCTATAATTTGGGGACGATATTAATTTTAAAATTTTATATTTTTGATCATTTACAAGTGATAGAAAATAAGGGAATGTATGATGTTCTACAGGTTGAAAAATAGATATTAATTGTTTACAGCCTATTTGATTTAAATCATCAAATGAAACTTTGACCTCTGAATGTCCAGCTTGACATACTTCTTGTAAAACAGAATTTTCAAATAAAAAAATACAATCAGATAAATTGTACAATTTGCTAATAGTAAAAGAAGTATTGTAATTTTGGATAGCATCTTTAGATTGATATGGCATGACAAAAACTACAATAAAAGAAATTTTAGGAAAATCTTGTTTTAATTTTTCAAGTATATAACATGCTGATCCAGCACAACCACCAGAAGGTGATAATATTATTAAAAAATATTCAATTTTATCTATTTTATTTATTTCAAATCTCAACCGACTAGAAACATCATCAAACATTTCAGGACCTTTGACATAGTAACAATATGACCAGTTATTTGTTGATCCTTCAACAAAATTAAATCCTAATGAATTTTGTCCAAATCCCCAACTACTATTTTTTAATTTTTTCAAGGTATCACCAATATTAGGATCTCCTATATCTATTAAAATTGACCTGGGTTCCAAATAACCATTAGATTTTAATTCAAAGAAATAAGACTCACTTGAATGTTTGTACTCTTGATTAACATGTTGAGTAACAATAGGATCAGAAGCATTATTGTCATTAAAAATAGTGGAATAAAGATTATGGGTAAAACGTATTCCACAAGTACCAAAACAAAGGGTTAGAACAGACATAATATTGTTAAATTAATAAATCAAATATTGATAAAAAAAAAAAAAAAATTAATAACTAACCCTATCACGCTTCTTTGATTTTTCATGTTTCCGATCACTGGACTCTCGATCTTCTGCAAAAAAAAAAAAAATATATATATATATATAACAATAACAATCAAAATTGGTAGGTAGATTATAAATTGAAATTTTTATTTTAATAAATAAAACTCATGGAAAGTATAAATTAGATTAAAATAATAAAATGTTATTTTTATTATTTTTTTACTACAGGTAACTAAATATAATAAAGGAAAAAAATTATAAAGCTTAAAATGTATTTGACTTATTCCAAGTAGGTAAAAATCAATCAGTAAAAATCCCGGTAAAAATATAATATTAATTAATTTCTAGTTAGATGAACTAATATCTACTTGGATTTCTAACTAACTAGGTAGTACTTAACTAATATATTTATTGTAAAGAGTAAATACCAATAATAAATTAAGTTTTTATTTACAATAAGGTAATTAGGTAGGTATTGGTAATTTTAAAAGCTCAATTCATACATAATAAATATGTGCATTGTTGAGTATTTTAATCTTAAGATTTTATTAAATAGATACTAATTGGTAAATAGATAGTTAATATGGAATATTAATTAGTATTCACATACACTAAAATATGTAGGTGCAATTATAGATTCCTAGGTACCAATATTTAGATAGGTAAATAAGTACCTACCTATTTAAAGTTTGAAAAAAAAATCAAAATTAAGATAAAGGTGGGTAAATAATTAAGTATAAAAATAGATTAAATATAATATATATGTTCTAGGCATTGTACCACACCTGCATAATAAAATGGAAAATTATAACATCGCTTACACACCCAAGTAACTACAAAATAGTATACAGTATCATACATGTATTTTACATCCATCAATTTAGACAATCTATTTATTGGCAATAAGTGAGTTAAGATAATATCATGTGAATATGTAACAGCGAGTGTAACAGTTTGTCGTTTTGGTACACTTATATAAAAATGGTTTAAAAAATTTGTATAATATCTTTGACTTGGTTGCTGAATCGCCGACAAAAGATGGATCACCAAATTTATACGTGCTGCACTGATCATCATATAGTTTTCTTAATAGGTAACTAAGCACATGTAGATGATAAGTAATATAAGTATTATATGTATATAAGAAATTACAATCTTCTTCTAACGTAATAAGTATAATAACTTAAATACAGATATTATAAATTAACAAGTAAACATTTTGCATTAAAATAGTTTGTTACAAAGAATATAGGTCTTGCCGATATCTTAGTACATTGTAATGAGCATTTTTAGTTTTTACAGGGATTTTGAGGTTATGGTTAAATTGTAATGGTAGATAGATAAAAAAAATAATAATAATTTTTATATACTATATTAACTTGTAAGTTATAACTTACAACATATAAGGTATGTTTACTAACAAATTAAGATTTAAATTAGTAAGTTATAGTAGGTACCTACCAATAAAAATTTAAATGATAGCCCCCATGATATACATACCTAATACCAAACGTTAACTAATTATTTTTTTAGTTGAGAATGGATAAAGCTTATATATCCAAATGTGGATCCAAATTAAATACTTAAATGTTTAGGTTAGTATAATAGTCATAATTGTAATAATGTATTTCTTAACAATATTCAACAAATAAACAATTTACCAAAATGAATTAAATCAGAAAAAAAAATTCTAAAATTCACAGATCACAGCTGATTTGAAAGAATTAAAACATCTGTAACAATTTATAAGTCTAAAGGGAGGATAGCTACCTAATCCATTTAATAATTGTCATTTTAACGTGACACAATGTGATATTGTAAGCAACCTATAAGAATTCAGTAGTGAGTAGCAGACTAAGAACACATAGGTACCTCGTTGCATATTATAATATTACACTATTCCTAGCTGTATACCTTTAAGTAAATATGTAAAATAAAATAATGTGCAGTAATTATACAAAATTGAAGTTAATTTACCAATTTTCTTTGGCTACAACATTCTACTAATTAACGACATCTTATGGTATACAAAGCTTTACCATCAATAGGTAAATCTAAAAATATATGTATATATATATTTAGAACAGATACCAAGTAGTCTAGAACCCTTAAATTACGTTGGAAAATAAAATAATATAAAGACGAAAACAAAAAAACAAGGGTAATAATCGTGCCTTGAAACCCGGGGTGATTTTCAGCGTAGGAGAGACAAGAGATCATTAGCAAGAGCCTTTTCAGTGTTCTTAGTGTATTATACGAAAGTACATATAAATATACCTATAACAGTACTAAGTAATAAATTATCGAATAATTACCGGCCATTTTTGTGTTCACGTGGATGACGAAACGAGGTAGATCAGCTGCTGACGTCGCGTTGTAGGTAGAAAGCTGCCACTGTTGGTATGAAGTAGTAATATATATTACTCAGGAGTTGGGTGATGATCAACGAGTAATCCGTAGAACCAATCAGCAAAATTAGCACCGATTCTATCGTTTATGTGACAACGATTATCTCACGATAGATAGTACTTTACAATAATGGTAAAGTGATGATATTAAGTAGCTCAATGAAGTCGTGATGGTAGTAGTAGCAGAGACGGCGAAATGAACGATATGTATGAAATAAATGTGTTAAGACGTGTTAACTGAAAAATGACGACAAATCGACTAGCGGGTAATGGTGGTGGTGGTTTGTCGGTTTTTTTTAGCAAAACGACGTCCGCCGGCTGTAGTCATGCACTGCGATCCCGTCGGTTTTGTCGGACGGAAGCCGAAGGCATAATAATGACGACAATGATCGCCGATCACAAATTCGGTTAAAACGCGACGACGGATCGCCGACACACTTGAAAAGAAACTATACAACCGGCCGGAAACGTCGTAAGCGAGAAAAGTAAATCGAAGTCGGATCGGAGCGGCGTAGCGTCTGCAAATGTGTGTGTAGTGTATTAGTGTATGTGTGTGTATGTGTGTGTGTGTGCGTGTCGTGGACGATTCGGACTTGCACGAAATTTCACGTACACGATACACACAAGTCACAAGTACGCGAGACTACACGATGACGGCGGCGTCGGTCGGCGGCGACATAAAGTCATAGAGACGGTCCAAGCCGCCGCAGACGAGTGCATTGACTTTTTTTGTTTAATCATACGATCCGGCAACGCCGCTACCGCGCAACGTTGCCAAAGCACTAAAAAAAAAGGCGGCAACGGTGAAATTTGTATTTCACAAGATATCCATCCGCCTATCACTCGCGTTATAAGTCATTTTCATTTTTATTCGGAATGTTCATTGGTTTTTTTCTCACAATTAGGAATCAAGATTTTTAAGGAAATTTGAGTGTTTCGATTTAATATCGAACGTTCAAGGAATTACGTATGTGATATACCGCCATACCGGCGAAACGCACCGACCCGTAACAGACTCTGAATTCGATACGAGACGTTACGAATCGAATTTTTCTTCTAGAAAAATCGCTCACCGTCATACACTTCGAAAAATTGAAAATTTTCGTCGTATGATAATATTTAAATATTATACATGACACATAAGCATATTAATTATTATTTATTATTTATAAATTATAGGTGTATAAACATAATTTAATGACGTTGTCGAACGCTCTGGGTTTTCGGTGATGGTACGAAAAACAAAATGGCAGATATGCCACTGATACTGTTATCTTTGCCGACAACCGAATGTTGATAAGAGATAACGAATTTATTATCGTCTGGCATATACTTTTTTCAAAATTCAAAATTGCTGTTTTCACAAATAGTAATTTTCTCTAGGTTTCTCATCGTCTTTCGTCTGTTACTCAGTCGACATGTTGAAAATAACGTCTGCTGTAGGAGCACAAGTCGTCTTTACACTGCGGCACAGTCGGAATCCCTGTCCTGTCGCACTCCAATACCTTGGTAAATTGGATGTAAAGTCGCAGATAGGCCCAAAACTACCGTCATCCATATTTCTCAATAAAATTGTTAGTAACAGTTGTTGTACACATCTTTTGGTTCGGTGTTATGCCAAAAACAAAGACAAGAAAAGCAATAAAGGTACATAGTAATATTGCGTTTCCTGACAATGTTTGGAATGATGAACACCAATTATGCAAATAATTTGTTTTTTCTTTTCTTTTTAATGTTTGAATATTCATTTTTAAGGTCAGAAAAAAGTATCCATTGATGAAAACCTTTTGGCTGAACACTTAAAATATAATGCCATGAAAACCGAAATGGAAAAAGCTGTGGCTGCATTAAAGAATAACTATATTAAAAATCTGTCATTAAGATCTTCTACAGGTATACAACAAATAAAATAATTAAATTTACCATATATTGTTATTTTTTATTTTTATCTTTAAGTGAATTACAAGTATTTTAAAGTATTAATATTTTGTATAGCAATAATTTAATTAAAAATTAAAGTATTTAAGTATTAATAAAAAAACCTATAAGATTAATAACCTAGATAATATTATTACCTTTTTACCTTTAAGTTTGATAATAAGCAAATTGACTCTAATATTAAAGCTAACAGTATAAAATTGAATACGCTAGATGCAAATTTGGTATATTTTACACTCTTAGGATAGATTCAACACATGCGGGATGATATCCTCTTAAGATTCAAACTCCTTTATTTATGAGAAAACTAAATTTGATTTAAGGTCCCCACACACTGCAGCGGTGGCGGTAAAATTGTGTCCAGACTCATTTTAACACCACCGCCACCGCTACCGCTGCAGTGTGTGGGCACCTTTAATCATAAAATATTGTTAAAATCAATGTAACTACTCTATTCTTATTAAATGGAACATGAAATATAGATGAACTATTATAGATTACCTAGTCAATAAAAAACAATGCACTAAGTAGCTACATTATAATTAATAAAAATAATTTTTTTACATTAAAATTTCAGGAGCATTGGATTCACTTCCAGTTACATTTGAAGGTGATGAATATCTTATACAAGACTTGGCACAAATTGTGAGAAAAAACCCCAAAACAATTATTTTGAATATGATATCATTTCCTCAAGCCATTCCAGCTGTTTTAGAATCATTAAAAGCATCTGGCATGAATTTAAATCCTCAACAAGATAAAACTTCTATATTTATACCAATACCTAAGTAATTTATTAAAATAAAACATTGGAAATACCTAAGTAATTTGTATACATTTTTGTATTTTAGAGTTACAAAAGAACATAGAGAAAATTTAAGCAAAGGTGCAAAAGCACTTTTTATCAAAACTAAAGATACCATTAAAGAATTACAAAATAAAAATATTAAATTATTAAAAGACAATGACTCATTGGCAACAGATTTAGTACACACTTTGCAAGATCAGGTACTTAAGAAATTTATTCGCTATATTTAAGCATTTGTTAATAAATTAAACAGCTTTCCTATTCCCTTACACCATTAAATAAAACCAAATAAGTCCTTAAACAAATTGAAGGTTTATATTTCCTCAAGTCTTAAACTTAATCAATTTCTCCTTATTGTAAATAACAAAAAATAAAAACTGTAATTATGTTGAATCTTGAGTATTATATTAAGTAGCTTTCAAAATATTTTATGAATTTAATTTATTTTAAATACAAATTAAACAACTATGTATATTTTAGAAAAAATCTTTTAGATTTTTTAAATTTGATATCTACAAAAAAATTATACATCTAATGCTCAAATATGTTACCTCTGTGAAAATAAATTATTTTATTTCAGCGGTTCCCAAACTGTGAGGCGCGATCTGTGTTATTTTATCATAACAATAAGGGCCGTTCTTACAATGTCCGGGTTAGTGCCTGATAACGCTAACTAGAAGAATTTATCATATGTTAACCAATAGAATTCTACCGGTTAGTCTTAACCAAAACTTAACTAGACATTGTAAGAACGGCCCTAAAAATATTTGTATATTTAAATACTATAATTTTGTTATTTATTTATAATTTTTCAAATGCATATAACTAATTGATTAATTGACAAAAAATATAACATAAATAAATATTTCATATTTTTTAACACTAAATTAGTATTAATAATTAATCATAGTAAAGTATTTTTTGGATGTGAATAATTTGCGTAAATATTTTTAAATAAATAATTATAGATATGTATTAAATTAATAGAGTATTCTTGAACTTTTTCAATTTTATCTCATCTTACAATGTATTATTCAATAAATTATAATATTTATTGCAACTCAAATATTAAAAAAATTAAATAAAAAGATTCTGTGTAAAAATACAGTCTTAATATTATCTTGTAGAGTATAATAATTAATGTTTAAACATTTTATTTATTTATTTATTTGTAATTTATAGATTACTGCGGTGGCTGATAAATATGTATTGGAGGCACAACGAATAATGGAAGAAAAACAAAATGAACTCAAGGGTGATTCATAGTACCTATTTGTAAATTTACTCAAGTTATAATTTAATCATAGTGGTTGTTTCATCTACTAAGGTACATCCCAAAAATGATTAATCTCTTTTGTTTAGTTAGGTTTATATATTTACTTGTTAATTTATAATCTACAGTAGAAACCAGTTTTAATGCTTGATTAATGTATGAATCATCTATACTGTACATTTTTGTTCAATAAAAATTATATGCATGAATGTATATTGTACAATGTACATAGGTACATAATATATATTTATACATGCTTTATTATTATTACTTGTCTTATCTACTCGTACTTGTTGTCCATTGACAACCCATGACAACAGAATACTTGTTAGGTATACACAAACCTTTTATTTCTATCCTTGTTTTATTCTCTTTGTTTTGGGTTTATTTTTTTATTCTTTTTATGTTGAAACAGACAACCTATATTACTGAATAAGTAAATTAATATTGACCAAGAAATATATTTTCTACATCAATACAAATAATAATTATTGGTAAGTAATAATAGATTTAATAATTTATAAGTTAGGTATCACCATCACTCAATAGGTATATTATAAAAATATATAATATTAAATAAAATACATCAATATTTCAAAAAAAAAAAATTTACTGTAATAGGTTTTAGTTTAATTCTAATTTTTTTTTTTACATAAGTAAATATGGAAAATATGATGAGCACTACCTAATTATTTGTATTTATATAAAAAAAAAAACTGATTAATTTGAAGGATGTCTTAAGTCCTTAATGAGTAAACAGTACCTAATCAATTGACATTGTTTTACTATATTTTATTTTAATCCATTAAATATGCCGGAGTAGGTATTTACTACGCCAGTAGACCTTGAAGGTTTTAGTTGTTCAAATGGATATTGGGGAGCGTGCAGGTGCTGCGGACAAGATAGGTACCTATCGTCATTGAACCTCAACTTGTGCTCGTAGCTACAGTAATGTCGTTAAAGTATTATGTGTCGTTGATGTCTTGAAGAATTTAGTGTACGAAAGTGTTTAGTAGGATTATGTGTCGACGTCAAAATTGTTCATATTCAAGTCTATAAAACTGTAAGTGAGTTCAAATTGTAATTAAGTTTAAGAAATTACGTCTTGCTACTTCATTACCTAGCTACCAGCTTTACAAAACAATAAATCTCATTCGGGCTTTACATTAGGTTGGTATATATTTAGGTGCATAACTAGAGACTTGGTACCATAATCCCTTAATATACATATAAGTATTTATTTAAAATTAAATGGTCATTTATAGTTTTAATACCTATACCTATACACTATACCAAATTAGTAATTACTCGTATATACAATACCTACTGCACTTATACTTTTTACTGCTACCTAATTAATTGTAAACATTTTTTCCGATACATATTATATTTTAAGAAGTTATAATTTAATAGATATCGTTATGTATTCACAAATTCCTCAATTAAACATTACGAGTAGGTATGTAGAATAAATTAATATGGGTAATATCCCAAATTTAAATTATAACTATTATTATATATATTTATTTTTTTTTTTTTTGATGGTTAAAACGATGACGCCGTGGGGACCGCTTGCGCATTGCTTCCACGGTGCAATTATTATATAATATATTATAACCAAAAAATGATACTTAAGTACAAAAATAAAATACTTGCGTAAAATTTTACAATTTAATTTTAACATATTAATATTATATTATTAGGTAAACTGAACAAATATTTTGTTTATATCTAGGTTATTATTTATTATTTATACGTACGTATCTATTACCTATATTATTATAGTATACATATATCAGTCATTAAATAATAAAAATATAATAACTTAAAAAATACGTACCTACGAACTGTTTGTATGTACAATATGTATCTACCTACACACTGATTCATTAGACCTCGGTAATGTTTGCGTTTCCAACGAAACCGTCATGTCCGACCGCAATCGGTGAAATGCAATGACCTATTGGGTAATACCAAATAAATATTGAGTAGGTTACGGAGTGCGATTCAAATAAGTCTTTTATTTTCACCTTCAGCGATTTCCCGGCAATTCTATAGTTTCCACGTGCAAAACTTATATAGGTCATTGCAGAACCAATGTTCTATAAAAAAATACCCAGAGGCAATGATACGTACAATTTTCCCTACACTTATATTGTAGCATGTAGGACGTAGGTGATATGCAGATTCGAAGAAAACGTAATAAAATAAATTAGTTCCTTATTTCATTGAATTTCATCTGCTCTACGAAAACACTCCGATTTTATAACTAGTAAAACAGTATCTAGGTAGATATATTACTGTGTAGTGTGTAGTAATAAAATAAATTATTTAACTCGTTTTTGTGTTTAATTTTTTAAATTATGATTCACATAATTTGATATTGATGCAGTAAAAATTATGGACTGATAATATTAAGTACCTGCATATTTAGATATTAGCTAGAGAACCTTATTTCTTTAGTGTTTTAATTATTTATAATTTATTCAACCCGTGTCAAGACGTATGATAACGTACCTACAAGTTACAACTACTATATAATTTATTAAAAACGGTAATTATAAATAATTATGTTTTATTTAATTTTTATATAGATAAGTTATAGTCGTTATAGATAATAAATATAGGTAGATATTATAGATTATAGGGCATAGGATATTGTATATTTAAATTTAAGTTTGAAAAGTTTGAAAAAAATATTTCAAAAGTCTAACTTGTGCACGATCTTTTTTAAACCATAAATTATTAAACGTAAGTACCTATATTAAGAATTTTAAATTTAAATTTTCTAGTAACGTAATATAGGTACTCGCTATTCACTATTCTTCAGCCAGTTTGATATTTGAATACATTATAGGTAATTAAGATAAAGCTAGCTAATTATAGATTTAATACTAAAAATATATCCAATATATTATTATGTATTATGTATTTTTAGGTATATAATATTTTATATACCTATAGTCTGTCTCACGAAAAAAAGGTACCGATTCGCACATGTACTGTTGACCACGGACCACTTGCGGCACGACGCACCAGATTGGGAAAAAATTACTTTACTACCGAGCTGTCTCGAACTTTCCCAATCTGGTGGTGCGTCGTGACATAAGTGGTCCGTGGTCCACAGTCTACTGCATGAGCGAAACGGAACCTTTCTTTAGTGAGACAGACTATAGTAAATTAGTAAATATTTTATTAGGTAGGTACATAGTACAACACATTTGCCATAAAACTGAAGTTTACGTTCTTAAAGAATAATTTTTTTTTTTGTATTTTTACTTCACTTTATTTTTTGATGTGTTAACATTGTTAGACGTCACCCCCCCCCCCCCCCAAAAAATAGTGTGTGTAAAAAATGGGTCTAGAGTGAATTGGTATTAATTTAATGTCACGAAAATTTTTCGAAAAAACAGAAGTTTAATAGTTTATATGATTGCCCACCAGCAATTTATTACAATATAATATCTTTTTAATATAATATTGTATTTTATTATTATATTTCATATTTATATCTGCAGAGAGTGCTACACAACAGCAAAGAAAACGGCGAGCCCATATTAGATGTTAACACATCAATATTGAGCGTCAGATATATTATGCTTGTACCTATACAAACTCTGACACACACATTTTCTTTTTATTTATTTACAATAATTTATTTTGGGTAGATACTATTTTGATCTCGATGATTATGGTTAGGTAGAACAAGGTGTGTGTATATAATGTTTACAATATTTAGATGAATAAGTGAAATAATTTATTTTAATAAGGTACACATACATAAATTATGAGAACCACAAAATTAAGAATATCCAAGAATATTAATAGATCATTTTATGTGTATTATATGTTAACTAGTTACATAAATACTTTTACCTAACACCTACCTATATATTATTAGGAATACTATATTCATCAATAAGTATATATTTTTATAAAATAGTTATAACATCATAATTGTACGCTTACAATTCAATTTTTCACTTTCTTAGTACCGATGGCACCATAATGGTTACATTTCATCCGTTTTATAATTTTAATAATCATTATAATACATTTTAATGCATTTCCGACGTAAATATTATGTAAAATCATAGCTAAACTATTTATATTAGGTAGGTACTAACTTACGCAGTTACGCGATGTTTTTGATAGAGCACTATACGTACATCATACGACAATCGATCTATTTTTCAACCACCTGTATAATCGTTATTACTAGAATTTGACAAATCTAAAACGTTTAAAAACAATGGTGCACTTATATTTTTATATTTCTAAATTCCTTAAAGAATATCTAACCTAACCAGCTAACCTTTATATTTAATTTCAATTTTATTGAACGACTAAAAAAGTACATAGGTACCAGTATATTTTTTATTAACAGTACACGAAAATAAATAAAAAATTTAAAAAATCTAAAAATGGGATCATTTGGGGAGAGGGGTACAGTGTACATTTGCACCAATTTTTTTTTTTTTTTTTAATCGCCTTCTTTCGGATGCTAACAATAAATATGCTCACCGATGTACCTAAATGTTTTATATTATATTTTTCAATATTTAAAAATAAATGTATTGTGCTATAATATGTTTTATTCCAAAAAAATAAATAGATAGGTAGTAGGTACCTAACAATAATAACGGCTTCAAATGAATGTGGCCTGATAATGATTTTGAATTAACCTGCAAACATTTTGGCACCAATAATAAAAAAAGTGTTCCCTAACATATAGTAATTATAGGGTTTGTTAATTATTTCTCTACTAATGAGATTTTGTAGACAAAAAAAAAATATTTTTTTGATTATAACATTTTAAATTATGGCTATACGTTACTTGTAAGATATGGAAACCCATTACCCAATACAATTATATTTGTAGTTAAAAGGTTAAAACTATGGATCATATAATATTATAATAATTAGTGACAAAAATCATTATGATCATAATAAATAATATAATTATGTACTTAATCGAAAAGCATAAACTAAATTTAATTAACGATGTTGACTAAAAGGCGTAGGTATTATCGCGAATATTATAGTGATTATTTGTATTTATTATAGATTATAATATTTAATCAGTCTTATCTGTTATTGAACATTGTATAATATAATATACATTAAATAATAATATTAATATACTCAATCCCCACTTCCCAACATGAGTTTTATGAATACACTACACTGCATTTAACCTACATTATAATATTATGCTGCTTAATAGTTATAATCATTTCAAAAAAAAAAAAAAAAAAAAACAACTTGTAGATATATCTACAATGTACCAGTTGTTGATAATAATATTATTATCTGAAAATTTTCATAGAAATGTCATAATTCATATATCTACCTAATACCTTTCTATAATATTATGATTTCTGTAATATTTATTATTTTGATTAAGAAAATGTAACGTTAAAATTTATAATATTCAATACGATAAAACTTCAAACGCTACACTCTAAAATATTGTTGCACTTATGACAAGTTATAATTAATGATTCATTAATTCATACTTGTTTGACATTGAATAGCTAACAACTTACGATTAAACTTGATCTGTATTCTAAAATTATTAATATATTTTTTCAAACAATGGAACAAATGACTATCAACAGCATTTTGTACTCGCAGTAATTTTACATTTTTTAGAATCAATAACTGTCATAAAATAAATTATAAATAACACATTTTATAATGAAGTATTAACAACTGTGATGTGCGTTCACAAAAATTAATTTAATTCCTCGTTAAAAGTTTTAAATATTTCTGACAATACTATCATGTGGAGGACAAATTTTTGGTCATTTAACACCATGCACTTATATACGTAAGCAAATATTTACTTATATTATTATTATTGTTATGGAATTTTGTATTAATAATTAATATATTACAATATTTTACATAATTAAATCAATACTTTATGGACAATTTTATAAAAATTAAATTTTTTTAAACTCATCAACTTTAAGTAAAATAGATAAGTATTCAGATCTTAAGTTCACTAAACTGATGAAGTACATTAATTTGAATACTATTATTTGAATTATTTAAATAATAAAAGTATTATTCCTAAATCGCATACAAATATTAAATAATACACAATAATTATACAACGTACAATAAATATATTTATATTTTTCATACAGTTTTAATTTAACATTTTTAATTTAATTTAATATAATGTAATAAGAATAATACATTTATAATTTAATTATTCAAATTAATGTACTCGATCATGTTTATGATCTCAAAACATGAGTTAAAGTAAAACTTAGCCGTGTTCAAGAAGAATATAATTTTTTATTTTGTTTAACTTTTAATTGTAATGTTAACATTGTATATTTGTAAATATAATGATGTAGGGTTGGTAGATTACTAGATTAGTTTAGGTTAAATATTTAGTTATAAGTACAAGTGTACAATAAAGTTCGAGATAATTAACAAGTATCAAAACAAATTACAAGCCATTTGGATATTTTTAATATCGTATATTCTTCGTACACCGTATGGCTAGCATATATTATAATTATTTCAAAAACTGAGTTAGACTAACTATATCTACATTATTTTCTAATGGTGTCATTATGTCAATAAGAGTAATACAGTTTTCTTTAATATTTAAGTACCTAGGTACATTTTAATATATCACTATTCACTATAATCTACAGGCTAGATAGGAAGTGAATGTATATAGTTTATAATGTTTAGGCATATAAATATTAAATTCAATTGGAATCATTTTTTAAAATTTATTTATTAATTCAGAAATGCAAATTTAAGTTAATATTATAGAAATATAAAATCTTTTCTTTTTTTTAACACATTTATCGTTACAGTAATACAACTTACACACGTAACATTGAAAATGTTTAAATTGTTTTAAAAGTTTTCCAAAAATTTAATTTCTAAAATTTCATATCATTTATCTATACTGTTGAATATTTTCTATAAACCTAATAAATGTATCTTATCAGTAATAATGAAAATGACGATAAACGTTTCATGTAAGTATATTGTATACCTATATATTATACGCGCAGTATAACTGTTAGGTGGTACATATTTTAGCATTACGTATCAAATATAGAAAAAATATGTGATTTATGTTCAAATATATTACCAATGACTCATGAACTATTCATGTATATATATTATTTACTCAATATATTAACTATTTAGGTATGGTTTACTAAGATTCAATTTTTTGTTATTTCTATTTAGTAAGAACAATACGTCCCGTTATATGACCTTTTTTTAATAAGTAGGTAAAAGCTGATTGTAATCAATGTAAATATTTGTGAAACATTTAATATTGCTTGCAAATACACACACACAAAAACACATACATATTACATCTATATATATTATATTTACGAGACCTAACGCTTCAGGAATTTATAGTTTGTATTCATTAATGTATATAATACGCGAATAGTAGGTAGGTATAGGCAATTAACGGAGACAGTATTGTTTAAGAATGAGAATCAATTCTCGTGTTATTATTATTATTTATTATCGTACTAGGTATTATAATATAATAAAGTCATAATTCTATACTTATGCTTATTACTAGGTATGAACTAAAAAATAATATCACATTGGTAGTCCTATGTAGACCAATAGCCACTACGAGTGTTCCACAAACGTTTCACTTTAATATTATAGATATATTTGAACTTGACTTTTTTCTCTTCTTATGGTAACACTATATTTAGTGAATAGTGATTATTTTGTATCTAATTAATTGTAGAAATAAACTACCTACACGTATATTATATAAGCGTTGAAACATATTTCACTGTGAACTAAATCAAAATATAGCTGTTATTATTAAATATGTATAATATTTTTAGATAATATGGCCTTATTCTTGTTACAATTTAAACATAAATACCAAATTTCTAATAAATATTAAATAGTATAATATTATTGTTGTAACTTCATCAATTTATAACTGGTTTTTTTAAAAATATATAGCGTAAAAATATTATTAAAATAAATAAATAAAACAATATTAAATTGAGTATTGACAAATAATTTATGAAAGAAAACTGTGCTTCTAAATAATAAATATTTTAGAAAAATCACATTTAATGAAAATCAAAATTAAATACATTTTTAAGGATATATTAGAAATATTAAAACACTATACTAGAAGCACAACATATTTTTCATAAACATTTTTTTTTTTTTTTTGTAACGACTATACAAAAAATAAGAATTATGGAACTTTCAAAATAATTTTCTGAACAATTTATATTTTTTAAGTTATTGATGCTGTTTTGTATGGACTGAGCAATATTATGTACAATGTATGTATAATATCATATTTATGATATCAATATAAAATCGTCTAATAAATATTATGATTTAATAATTATAATTTGCCGTGTAATGATTACAATCATCGATTCCGATATGGCATTAGAAATACAAATAGAGACGAACTATAATGAATTTAACTTCATACAATAGTACCTATAATAGTATAACATACAAAATTTCACCGTAAATTATAGTACAACGACAATTTATTAGGTGAAATTGTACACTTAAATATGCGACGTAATATAAGGCCAGTGTTTCATATTAATTAAATAAAAGTCTTGTTAAATGTAGTAGAAACTTTTCGGATAAGAATATCGAACATAGTATAATAATATATATTATTGTAAAATAATGATTTATGTGACGTTAGTTATGTCGTTTATTTTTGTTATAATTTTAGTACATTGCGCATAACTCTGATATGTAGATATTGTAATGGAATCTATAATATATCTATCATTGAGATCCACATTATTTAGTCTATTGAGTCTATTGTATACAACACGTCTGCCTCGACGGTTTATTATAATTTATAGTGTATGTATGTATTATGATGGCTATTGGTTAGCGTAAGAACACCAATAATTACTGTGTTGTCATGTATAATATTATCTAAACGATTGAACAAAACAGACTTCACGTGGGGTGTTATGTACACGATTGTCGTTCGGCCTCCAATTCAAGTAGAAAAAAAAAACTAACAAACAATTAGGACGACAGCTCTAGTGCCAAACAATGTAATACTATGATAAGTATCGCGCGTCTCGTCGTCGAAGTCTCTTGTACGCTAGTCAATAATTGTGACCATAAACGCGAAAATAATTTTATATCGTGGACTGGTTGAAACGTTATTTTTTTTCTTTAAATTGCTTTTTATTTCATATATACCCACGCATTTATCAACAGCCACTTGTCATTACGTCATCGTCGCCACTATATGCGTATATATTATATTATGTGCTTGTTATATTTTTTTTACAGAGCGAATTCATTTAAATTTTTTTCACACAAACGATAAAACGTATAAAGGTACAGACAGCGTTTGATGTCCGCATGGACTACATGTGCACAATATTGCAGCTTAGAATAGTTTTATATTTCTAAGTTTTTACTATACTTTTATGTAAATTCGTTCCAAATTCGTTTCAAATCGCATATAATCTTATATATTATATCGTAAATAAAATATATACCTACTTTTGATCTTTTAATTTTTACATTTTACGCTTTACTATCAAAAAAAAAATTTATTTACATTAATATTATTAATAAAATAAAAGCTTTCCGTTTTTGCGTTCATACCTATCTAAATATTATCTGTATTAAAAGATATGAATTTATAAATACCGTGTTTATTTATATTTCATATAACTACTGCGGAAAAAAAAATGTGTAGGTACAAAACAATTTAATTAAAATTAAATATATACCATACTTGTCGGTGGTGGATGAACCTGACGTTAAACAGCTATATTTTCAATTTTAGAGCGGAACGCCGTTCATTGCGGTGAGTCAATAAAACAAACACACTTTTTTGTCATTTAGTTATTGTAAATATCAGTTGGCTATTTATATAGGATGGATGACGATTATTTTAGCAATAAACAATAATTATTTTAAAAATTATCAACGTTTTTAAAAATATTTTTTTACATAATTTGAAGTCATTATAAAACAATATTTTTGAAAAAATTATATTTTCTACTATTTTGTATTATTTTTAAGTTTTTTAATTTTTAGATAACAAGATACATTTTTATTTCATCATATTAATAGTATATTAAAAGTGTATTTTATTATGTATATTACACTTAAAGTTACGCCAGTAATGTATAGTACCTATGGATTAAAATGCATAAAATTCATCATTTATATAAAGGATAATCATATAGATCATAAATATTTAACAGTCTCTTAAACATTAAATAATGACTTTGCAGTGTTTGATTCATTGCATGTGATTTTAATGAACAATAAATTTGTTAATTTTTTTTTTTTTTTTGGAATCTGGCATTGATTTTTTTTATTATTATAGATGTGTTTATTTGATAAAATTGATTTCACAATCACATAGTTTTATATCGAAATAATAGAAACATTTAAAAATGCTTATGCTTTCATAGTATTAAGTAAATAATATATTTGTATAATAATTGTATTCCAAATCCTAGCTAAATTTAAACATTTTAGTTGAGATAACGATAAAATAACAATTAACATAATAAAAATGTAAATTATTAATTACATGTTTACTAATTATTTTTAAGATTAAATATGACTACACACAACCACTGGATGAGATTAGCGAATCATGTGAAGACTAACAATATTGCGGCAAGTAACAATGAGAAAAATCGGCTCAGTGGGTCAAAGCTTTTGGCCGACATGAGAAATGGTGAAAACCTTTCCAAATGGGAACCAGAACTATGTATAAAAATGTTACAGTTACCTGGCGTTAATAACTATTTAGCGATCAAAAAATTGGTTAACGAAGCAGACAAGTAAGTAATATTACATTTTCAATACGCATCCTTATACTGTATTAAACTTAGACCATACAGCTTTCTTTAAGTTTTTATTAAAAATAAGCTATTTCATTTAAAATGATACATAATTATATTTGCAATAAAACTTAAATGCAGGTAAAGTAAATGTAAAATGAATAAGTGACACAACTATTTCAAAAATATCACGAGATATACTAAATACACCAAATTTTTATTTTTGTCTGGCCAGCGAACTCTTTTTAATTTGTAAATGGTGACCCAAGTATCCAAAAAGGTAGACGACCACTGCTATATACCATAATTCTTATCGGCGTTAACATTTTTATATTATGCAAATAACCACAATATTATTGTGTATGGTCAAGTTGACCAGTTGCATGATATGATAATATAATAAATAATGTATCATACTTCAATATTGGTCATATTATATAGATTAAATGTAGCAATGGAAAACATTATTCATGAATAAATTATATATATTATAAATCCAAAGGAGTATAAAATATAAAACGTTATGTTCAAATAACTTAAAATAATTTTTTATTTTTGTCGACTATAAAAAAAAAAAAAAAATACAATTTTAGGTTTCGAAGAAATGGTTTAAATTTATTTACTATATCTATTTAAAACATAACACAACTTTTACTTTAAAATTATTGTATTATTGTTTTATAACTTTGAAATTTTTTTTTTATCAAATTAATTATATTTTATAGGTAAACAGACATAATAAGACTAGTTAATATTTGATCACGAAATATATTTTTTTTTCGGTATTCAATGCAAGGATATAATCTTAAACAACCAAAAATAGATTAAACACGTCGAACGAGGACAAGTTAATAAATAATATAACATTATACATTTTTTTTTATGATATTCAATCTCAATAAAGTCATTACTCATTAATACTATTATATTAGAAAGTACTTCCTACTCAGAATTCCTATATTTAATTCAATGCTTTTTTAAAGTAATACATGCATCTAATTAATATTTTAATTAAGATTAAAATATTAGACCTTCGCATTGTCTCGGTTTTTAAACCATTACTTTTTTAAACCAGTAAAATGTTGTTGTAACGAAGGCATACAAACATCTATACAATTCGTCAACTCATATTGCATATACAAAACCTTCTAAGGCAACTCCAATTGGTTATTGTCTTGGAAGACTGTACCTATTCAATTTTGTTTGTAATTATTATGACGTGTCTAAAAGTCTAACTTAACTAAACAATAAAAACTTGAAGATATTAAACATTTTCAAGTGCCATATAAGAAACAGCATTTACGTTATTATCACTGCTTTAGAATATTAATTAATATATACGGCGCAATCATAATATTATTTTAATAGTAATATAATTAATTTACATTTACTATTCATTTTAAAATATATTATTTGATGAACAGTATAGTAAATATAATTGTTTTTTACTTACATTTAACTGAGAAATTATTATCAGTTAGATTATTAGGGAAAAATCTTGCTTGATTTTTATAAATTTTAACGAATTTTTATTTATTCGATGTACTAATTACCGGTTACTTGAAAAACACCTATATCATTATCCCAAAAATAATATAACGTTTCAATGGGAATGTGTTTAAATTCTGATATAGTATGGGGGATACGAATTATGATATGTAAATATGTAGTATGTGTTAAAAGAAATATCGAAAAAAACCAGAGTACCGAACAATAGAACGACAAAACTGTTTTATAATATCGAAATTTATACTGGTACACTATATATTGAATAAAACCGGTAACAAAAAAATAATTAATTTAGTAAAACAATATATATTTTGATTATACTTATATATCATGAAATGACAATAAGATCTGCTGTGAGAAATTTTTCAAGAACAAAGTCGTATCTTCACTTATTATTGTTTTTAATAATTTCTAATATTAAAACAGTTTAAATAGGTAAAATTCTTCGCTACAATTAAATATAATCAGTAATATACATTAAATTGTTCATTTCAAAAAGATAGTGATGTCCGTATTATAATGTGATTATGTTTACTATTAAAGGTATATTAATATTCAACTGTAGTGTATACTGTATACCTACTTAATTTAAGAATTGGATTATTATCAACAAATAAACTATTAAAATAGAATTATATTTGATGCCACACACATAGGTACCTTCTTTATTACTAAATAGTTGTATGAGTTGGACTTTCGATATTGTAACGTATTTATACCTACGCATTTTATTTAATTTTTTGATTTGTTTATTAGTTTGATGAAAATACTTTATTTAATAGTTTATTATATCTAGTCATGATTGTAGAGTTGAGAGTATATGAGAGCAAAGAAATTGATTCTAGGGATAAATACAGACAATGGTAAGTTTAATTATTGATTTATTGTATTTATTTGTACGTATTCATTTTTAAGGAAAGGAAAATAGTAATAGTTATAGGCTTTAATTTTTAACACTAAATTTCGTAGTGTAAGTTAAGTATTTTAGTAATCTAATAAATATAATTATTAAAGTCTAAACCTAAAATGTTGGATCACGCTGTTTAATTCATCTATAGGCAGAAGTGCAGTACTTATGTATAGTACTAATATATAATATTATAATTATAACACATTTATAAATTAATCTATAACTTAATTTCTTTTATACTTTTTAATTTATTTATTTTTTTAAATTTAATATTTTCATGAGTTAATTTTCAAATATTATACTGTAGTACTGTAAAATTGGAAGGTTCGTTTAATTTCATATTAAGTGTATGAAATAAGTACCTTGAAAACTGGTGTTTGATTACCACTTAATATCATTTAGATACCTACTTAATAAAAATAACTTGATAACATCATCAGGGCACGAGACTTGTACTTAGAATTTGCATATTTTTTCAAGAACTATGAAATTATAGCAAAGTACTCAAGTTAAAACTAATTTCATACTAAATATGAGCTCAAAGTAAAACATTCTTTTTCCTTTTTTTTTTTTTTAATAAATTGAGGAATTTCTATCGATGTCGCAATTTTTATGACCATGCTTCGAAAATTTCATGTTAGACTTTAGTGCGGCCGCTTTACTATTATACACGTGCTGCTAATTTATTTTTATATATTTTTATATGATTGCCGTTAAACAAAATTATATTGGTACTTTTTCCAAACACTAGAAAATAATCGGTTCTCGTGTGTTTTAATTTTTTTAACTGATGCAATGACTTATAGTGTTAAATTGGCTATAATACGCAAAATTATAATGTTACGTGTGTGATACATGGTCTTCATAAGGTAGCAGAAGAAGTTAGAGAACGATATAAATCCACTGATTAAATTATAGCTATAACCAGTTAGAACTTTAAAGCAAATTAATAAGCGCAAATCCATTTTGCTAATTATTATAAATTGTATTAATATTATTATGTTAGTATTCATATAACTAATTATATAATATATATAATATATACAGTGTATCAAATTAATTTATTATTCTATTGTAAGTTGTATGACGACATTTAATTAAGTTAACTTGACGTTTTATGAATAAATAATATTATATTGAACTTAACAACATCTTAATTTAACATAGAAATCATTCTTAGTTGAAAAGATAAGACATCAAACATAGGTATTACGTTTACAGTATGTTCAATGTAGTAGTTTGACGTTCAACATATTATATAATATTATAATAATATCATATTATTTTTATTATTATGAAATATTCTGTAGATAGTATGTTTATACAATATAGGTACCAACATATTTATTTGTTTTAGAAAACAGTCATTGAATTTCGGTCCATTACACATATTATAGTGATTGATTGGCTTAAATGTTGTATAAGGCTTGTAGAAATTATGAGTAAAATTTTTTATGACTGATGAGTCATAAAAATGACTTAATCCGTAGCTTAAATCCATGTACATATGGAGAATTTTAGTGGTAAGAGATGACGATTACTGCAATATCGTTGTGAAAATACGCGTATTCGCTCATCAGAGTAAATATTTATTGCGGATGAGTGTTTTTTGTTTAAAATAAACAATCACTAGTTAATATAGTTACTCAAAATTTCATGGATGGTAACCAGACCTAAAAAATGTACAAGCGAGTTAAACAAATATATATTTATTTAAAATAGTATCTTCTGATAAAAATGTATACATTTAATGATATGTATCGTAGTGCGTAAGATTACTTGAATAAACAAAGTAAATACCAAAAGCAATAACATCGATTTATCAAAATCGCGAAGGAATTAAAAAAAATATATATAAATAATTTATCATTATCCAACAGTAGAAAGAGGAATAATTTAGTACAGAAGATTTTCGATTATTCAAATCTCTATATACAAATAAACCTTTACATTATTTGAACGTTAATACATATTGTATTCGAATGTACTTACGGGTATACCGATTTTATCATTTTTGTCACGATTTATTATTAGTATATTACATGTATAATATATTATATTATAATTATGATAAATTGATATATTTTTAAAATAAATACAATATATAATATGTAACTGATGATAATTTTTTATTCATGATAATGTAATATCATGTAATAATAATAAATATAATAAAATATAATTCATATAAAATATGTATAAAATTACATACACAATTTAAAAACGTTACCATTATCCAAATGTTCACTTATCCGAACATTCCGAACTAGATAAGATTTCAATTAATTCGGATAATCAAAGTTCTATTGTAGTTGAAATTCAAACTTTAATTTTATACTTTGTAGTTTATTAATTTTTTTTAAATATTAGTCAAGTAAATTATTAGATTATTACCTTTCTACATTTTTAATGATTCATTTCTTTGCATAACTGTGTCAAATTATCGAACATGAATTTAATAATTAATTCAATACAATATTAAATTTGTGAGAGATTTTTATTTTTTAAAAAGCATCTTAAGAAAAACAAAACATTTATAATATAAATAATTTAAAAACTTTAAATTTAAACACGATAGAAACATCAAAGTTGCTTATAAATCTACGTATAATAAAATTATTAATAACTTTATAAAAATGATTTATCTAATATTTTAATTAAAAATTAGAATACTAAAATAATAATAAATAATTTATGTTTTTTGATTTTATCTCAGGCTATAAATTATTATGTTTTTAGCCGTATTTGTTTATAACGTATAAACTAATGAATAATGAAGTTTTAAGGTTCCATAGTAATGTTATCGTTTTAGTTTTACACTTTAAATATTTTTAATCTAAAACAATTATTAATGTTAACTGTAAAAGGTTATAAAATATCCATTAGGCTCTTTTATATTTTTCCATGACGCAAATTGACTCAACGTAGGACGAATGTAATAGGTTTTCATTTATAACCGTGTCGAATAATATGTAGTTCTCAACGCATAGATTATTGTTAAATGAGTTATTGCATATATATGGATGTCAGTCGTATAATTTTAAAAAATAAATTAATTCCAATTCGCGTTTAAGAACACAACTTAGGTTAGGTAATCTAACCTAACGTATTGTTTTGTAGATAAATCCCTGTTGATTAAATCACTAACACAGCCAATGAGCCAAATAAATTTTCACATTTAGAATGGATCGATATTGTTGTGTATGGCCATAGTAGGTATTCCATAAATGAAACGATTATATTCAGATTATTTTTTTTCAAAATTTTGGAAATTTAATTATTACATTAACACTGTAGTACATTTATAACGTAAAATATTTAATAACCTCATTAATTATATTATAATATTATTATTTATTGTTCCCAACTAATAACCGTTTACAAACTTAAAAAAACACTGCATTAGGTATATTGAAAATCATATTTCTTTTAAAAATGTATGTAACACGTAATAAATATATCAGTAGCGAATGCTGATTCCGAGGTATTAGAGTGCTTTTCATCATAATAATATTTAGCCTATAAGAGTAAATATTTAGAAAACCAGTTTTACTTTCAATGTATTAATGAATTCTATTTTATTTATAATTAATTAATAACACACAAATTTGTTTTTATTTATTATAAAACATTTTTATTATAATACTTTAATAATTTTAATTTTTAATCGAGTATTTTTAGTCAGAATAAATTACCTTCATATTTTGTTTTATTTATAAGTAAAATCAATTATTTGTATAATATAAAATAATATACTCGTACTTATAATAAGTAATAAAATGTATTAAAAATAGTAAAATAAACCAAAATGAAAAAATTATCATACACTCGAACAAGTCGAACACATAATATAATACAATTATACAAATTATTGACGAAGCACGAACGAATGAGCATGTCCTGGGTAGTCAGTACTGCGGCTACTAGTGGGGCGGGTTTTCAGAATAGTCGGTATTTTGCGTAGCAATAACAAGCAACTTGCTCACACACCCAAAGTTTGCTTTATCAGTAAAAAGTTACGTTAAAATCATAATAAACAGCGAACATAGAAATAGATGACATTTTTGACATAAATTATAATTTTTTTTTAATACATAATATATTATTGATGATCAAACAATAATTTTTGTATTTTTAACTACTTATGTTTTAAGTAATAAGTATGCTTAGCATGTCTGAAAAATTCACCACTGAAATATATATACATATAATAATTATAAAATCACATTTTCTTCGATGATTTTATTATGCTCGTCTAGATGAATCTTTCGTTAAGCCGCGCAGGTACCTACCGGATGTTCAACGGTACGCGTGTGCGCCCAATATATTAATATGTACCTGTACTGTAATATTGAACACGATTCACGTTTCGGGGGTTGTAGAACTATCATGCGTTAATTTCCGGTCGTCCGTTGAAACACACAGACACACAAATAAGTATATAATAATATATTATATGTGTTGTATACACTACGCATGGTAGCCGATAACATACCTATATATAAAAAATCGGTGATAATAATATTATATTATTGTCATCGTACAGGTTAAAAAGCGTCCGCCGCCCATTGTATTACGCTCAACCGAAATCGATTGCACAATCGACATGCAAGAAATATTAAATATAATATATTATTATGACATAATATTGTCAATACGCGTATATTACTACGCATTACATTAATACATATGAGAGGAATCTTTTAAAGGCAAACAATCAGAAAATTTTTTTCAAAACATTTTAACGTTGATATTTTTTTTATTTAATTTTATTTCATAAAAAAAAAAAAAAAACATTTTTAGTAAAATACATCGTTATTGTGTGGGTTACCCGTGTGATACTCCATTCAGCTTATAATAATAATAATAATATAATTATTAATAAACTACGTTGAGCTTAAGTTTTTATTAGTAAACATTTTTAGAAAATTATTTTGCTTTTGTATATAAAATTAAAAAGAGGGGGGGAGGGGCGTCATTCTAAAAAATAAACACTTGTAATATTATACTTAACGATATATTTGTCTTATTTTGTTATGAAAAAATTATGTATAAAAAAAAAATGATAACAAAAACGTTTACTTTTAGAGAAAATAACTGAAAACCTTTATAAAAATCGCCTTGTATATTATTCCAAATAATATATTATTGTAGTATCGTATATATTCCTATGATCGTCCATTCCTAGGCGTATCTATATTATTGTTTCTTCATTGTTACTACAGTATGAAGTTTAAAAAAACAAATTGCTTTAAACAAAAACATCTCTAACATAGTTTTGGTTTTATTTGGTTTGCAGCCAAAATTATTTTTTGATACTGTTTTATTTGAGCTAATATATTTCTAACATTTAACTAATTATATACATGATCAGACATCAGTATACAATTATTCTAATAGTATTATATACCTACGTTATATATACATTGTTCTCAGATAAAATGTGTAATTTCTTGTATCTTACTCGACGTACGTAAGCAAATTATAATTTGTTATCATGTAGCTACTTCATAAATATCTAGATTAATTGGATTTTATTACCACCAACAGCAAAGTTGTTTGTTTACCGTTTACCACGGGCCACATGGATTTGAAATCTGTGTTGTGTTTGAACATATAATATAATTTATAAACTTACCTAAACGTTTTCGTATATAACGTCGTCGCGAGTATACTCGATGACAACCTCCCTCCTTTCACCCATTTCTCGGATTAACTATTCTTAAAAAAACTAGCTTTTCGACCTGTTTAATAATATATCTATACATCAGCCCCACGACAATGTTCGCCGTTGTGCGCGTGGGTGGGTGGCCAATTATCGAGATCGTGCCGGTCGATACGAATAATATTATTATAATATGTATTTTTGTATTATATATGATATAGGAACATTAGGAACGAGCAGAATCGAATTCCACAATGACAATATAATAACAATATAATATAGTGAATGGCCGTCGACTGTTTTAAGCATAATATTATTATACATTATCAATAGAGAAATCATTAAGCAGTCACCACTATCGTATATTTGTGAAAAAAGCACTCACTATAATATATAGCCCTCTGTTGGTTATACTGTTTAGTATAATATTATGTACTTTATTAGTACTGTTTACATAATATACGGTGGCCAGTGGGCCACCGTGTATTCAATATATTTGCTAACCTATGTACTTACTGTATTTACTTTTTATTCTTATACTGTAATAATGCACTTATTATTATTATTAATATGTTAATAGACGTAAAACCTGAAGACCCCCTACATTGCATTCGCCTACATGTATGTTTAATGTTTATACTATATTATATATTTTGATTTTTTTTTTTTTTTAAATACACCTGATAAATGTTCTTTTATGATGTGTATTTCATTTAGGTAATGGTTACTATTTATTTAGGATCGGATCAGTCCCGTAATTTATATATATTTATTTATTAAATTTTAAATACAACTCAATACCTACATAATAGTAAATATTACTCAATTTCTTGATTTTTTTTTTTAAAAATATTAATTTAAAAATTTTATTTTATCTATGTAAGTACTAAAATGCATATAGTTTTATAATTATGTATATACTTATCTAAATAAACAAGTTTCCAAGGAAGGGGGAGATCCATCTATCAATCTATCTACAAAAATTGAAAAATTGAAAAATATATATTATATTTAGTAAAACTATCATATAATAATTATTATATTACAATTTATTATTATATGATATCTATAACTGCAATGATACGCCGTGTACTTCATTGATGTACCTTGATATACAATGGACATAATATAATACAATGTAATACATTTTATTACGGTAACAATATTATTGATAATTTAAAACTAATGATTTATAATATACCATTTTTCAAAATCCCTTAATGCACATCTAATTACATATTATGTTACATCTTAAATTCCCAAAATATATTTATAGACTTCTATTAGTACTACCGCGTGATATTTATAGTGATAATATTTAGGGGCGCATATTATATAGTAGACGTATATAGGACCTATGACAATTCCGTTTGTATCAGTTCAAACTTCTCATGTTTTACTTAACTGTATAAACACAAATTGGTCATGTGCGTTAGCAAGACGTATATAAAATAATAAAACACATGGGTATGATATCTTCTTAATAATCTTAAAGGATAATGAAGTTGGGAACAAAGACTTAAATATATTTTTGTATTAGATTTTTTTTCTTTACTTTTTATTACTATTATTTTTTAGTGAACGACACTACCAATAACTGGCTAAAAATATTATTATAATAAAAGACAATTAAACGTGATCTACGTGAAAAGAAAATCGTGATGACGTGATTAGTATAGTCTGTGCGTGCATATAAATATTATAATAAATAGGTAATTTATAATAATAAATAATATAAAATTTAAGGTAAGTTTTAATACAACAGCAATTTGTCAGTAGTAGATACTTATTATACAACTTATAACAATAGATATCTATGTAGACAATATGTAATTAATGTTTAGACTTAAGACGAAGGCGAGCAACTTGAGTTATATGTATATTGTTTATTCATCTCTAATCCCTACACTGTATATACGCATACATTGTATGAAATAAAATATATAATTAAAATTTATGTATATTATCACGAGTGTATTTTATTAATTTGAACAGAATTTTTCAATGTTTGATTAGTTTTTCCAAAATGTAATATTATATTGTGTACGTACTTAACATATTATTATCCACCTAAACGTAATTGTATACCTGAATAGTATTCAGTGAATACCTATAATACGTGTTATTTACGGAATAATAGTTATAATTATAATAATAATTTATACAAACCGAGAAGCGTGGAGTCGTAGAGCACAACTTACTCGTATGATGTGTAGAAGTAGATTTTACTCAATTCATCTGAACTTTTAATTAAAATGCCTTACAGATTTTATTTATTTTAGTAAAAACCTAAAGACATATTATTATAGTATAATAAATACTTTATTTTTGAATTTATACTATATAAAGCAATAGTTAAAATTTATTTAGAAAATGATTTAAGTCAGTAAAATTTATCATTCTGTGTATAATACACGCACATTGCACATGCAAGCACTAATTTCTTTTGAATTGCTTTTTTAAATTTTTTTATTATTCACTTGATTCCATTGTTTCAATTCAATTGATAATTACGTCAACTACACTTTAAGTGTATAAACTCCACAATTTATTACGAGCAGGCTCAGCAATAATATAAGTAACGACTACTCTTTTTTCTTTTTTATTATTTTATTCAATATAATAATACATACTCGTCGAGTTTGTAAATTGTGCAACGTGTATATATTATTATTACCTAGTTATTATATTTACGCTGTTTTGTTTCAAATTCAACAAGTGTACTTATACCCTCAACCGTGAGACTGTATAATACGATTGGATGTTTATGCTTTTTTCTTATACTCTCGAAAACGCAAATTTCTTGCGCTATTTCTCGACAATTTACGACACTCGTTTCAAAATTTAACCTACCAATACCGAATTTATTTCTTCAAAACCTCGTCGTGTAGGACAATCGTTATTGCGAATTGTTGTAATATCATTATTAGTATTCGATATTTACGTATGATTGTATAAACTATAAAGCGTTTATTCCGAAATATTCATTAAATATATTAAATATTCATTGCAAATCGTGTTAACGAGCAGTATCTTGTTCACATCTCGAGTTTCAAAATCTCGCGAGCCTTTTCGCTTATAATAACAAATTGTCCATTAACTTTTGAACAAATTGATTTTCGTTTTCAACAAGCTATATAGTATAATGTATATGAATACCAGTACCTAATGCAATAACACTATACCTAGTACCTACTATAACCGTCGATAATATTACACCTACGTATTTGTGCGGACTACGCACTTATTACATTACTATCCGATATCTGAATGTTGTACTCGAGACTTTATGCGACTGTATAATAAGTCTGCGTTATACCTTATACAGTTAGATTTTTAATATTAAAACATTAACTACAAATAGTTACAAGTCACTGTGCATATTTATGTATTATAATAAATTGCGTTGCGTCAATATATGCATTACAAGACAAATAGTATAGCTATTAGAGTACATATAAGCGAATACTCGTTTGTGAATCATGAAATCCTGTCACATCTCACATACTTATTATAATATAACATGTACAAATAATGCACACAATATATTATGACAAATGCCTATCTCATTTTTTAATAAAGAAAAAAATACTGCATATTGAATATAGATACTACTATTATAAGAAAAAAAATCATTTGCAGATGATGCTACTAAGAACAATATTGTATAACGATTGTTTGACTCCGTCTAGTTCTAATACTTTATCCAAATTCGTTTAGACTTTAACACTATCATTAACCCGCTAATTTCTCTCTTATCAATATTTTTAATTACACTTCTGACCAAATGAACTATCTCCCATTGATTATATTAGGTACCTAGAAATTAATAAATCAACTATCAATAATCACAATATTTGCTTTTATTATGATTATATTTTGTCTTAATTGTATTTTATTATAGTTCATTAGTTATTTAAATTTTCTATTTAATTGTCCTTCCAACTATAATATAATATAGTATGTAGTATCATATTACAATATGTAATATTACTTTTGTCAAACCGTGATTAATTGTCAAAATAAGAAATCTGTTAAGAATTTAATGCGAAATAAAAAAAAATTTCAGCTGAAACCCATAATTTTATTTTGCTATATTATATGATAAATGCGTGTGTATAATGCATACATATTTTACATGAAAAGTGCATATTGTATTATGCCTATTCTGACAATATGTCTAAGTATAGGTATATATTAAAACATACCATTAATTCAAAATCTAATACGTATGATATCCCTACTTAGTTACTGTACCTGAGCGAAAATGAAAAAAGAATTTCAGTATTGTTTAAACTGTATTGTATAATTAACCACAGTCAAATAATTCGTAATAATGTTTAACCTAACCTAAGGTTAGGGGTTGTGAAAATAGCATAGAGCTTAGAGGTGCACAGTTCTATAGATTACTTAACCCTCTTCCTATTATCAGCATTCAAATATTAAATGTTAAATAAGTATAATATAGGATAATACTATTATATTCTAAAAAAATATAATTAAATTTATTGTAACGTAATTATTTTTAATTTTTAATATTTACATTTTGTTAACTTCAATTTACAATTTAATATTTATGAAACATATTCTAATACAGTATGCAGACATTTCTAAGTGTATGATCCCGTATGACCCTCAGTTAATGCTTCTTATCTAACAATAAGCTGGCTTGAAACATAATAATAGTTTCTGGTTTCGAAATAATCTACACAACACAGAATAATACGTACGAAGCAAATAAAATATTTATTTTTTTAAATTGTGTGACATTCTCGTCAGTACCTATATAATAGTAAACATTATTCATAACGATCAACGATTCTAGATCGACGAAAATCTGAAAAATACTCAATACGTGATACGTAATACCTAATATAGCGAGCTCGTAGAATAGGCTGTAATATTTAAAAATTAAATTGAAAATAGTTTATTCAGCCGTAGACATACCATCGTACAGAGTGAAGTGTTTAAATTGTAAACTTAGGCGCCAAAAAATCCACTTGTACGGTTCGCTTAAAAATAGGCTTTTAAAACGTATCTTTATTAATGGGCTTTTTATCTTCAATTATAGGTTTTGGCGCCTCTGAAATAGAAACACAGTCAATTACGTCCGTATGACAGGCGGCACATAATAATAATAATAATAATAATGTTCTAAAAGTTTCACGTCTCCTCATAAAAAAGCGTACGTATTATAAATGAGCTACTCGTCGTTTTGAATTTCGATAACGCACAGCGCGTACACTTATTAGTCGTTACAAACTATTTATGATTATAAAATATTATAATTTAAATATTGTAATTATTAATAATAAACGATTAGAGAATTTAGTTTAGAGGTGTATAATATGTTACATCAGTCATCAATACATAATGTTTGAAGACTTGAAGTCTGAAATATTTCTTAAAATCGTGAATTATAAGGAATTTTTTTTTCAATTAATCGATAAATGTTTTTATAATAGTTTGGAAATTTAAAAAGATAATCGGGTATTATTATTTAGAAATTTTAAGATAATTTATTCTAAATTTTTTTCATTTTGGTATAACTATATATTCGATTTTTTAACCTTGGTGACGGGTGACAAGTTGGAGCTGATAGAATTTTATATCTTTGTTACAATAATAAACTTTTCTTTTTAGTTTTTGATTAATTACATATATGTAGGTATTAAGTAGAAAGAAAATATAAATTTATACACTTATAATATGATATTGTTTGGAATTAAATAAGATGACACAATATTAATTATTAAGATTATAATATATTATTAAGCTTATGAGTAAAATATTTTAGACGCTTATATGGTATATTAAAATAATAATAAGTATTAGGTTTCACTGAAATATTTCACAATGTTGTATATTCTCATGAAAGTTTTAAAATTTCTATACTTCATGTATGACGTATGTATATATTTATTTTTATGGACGTACGGTGATAATTTAACATTATCTGAGTGTGCAAAAATCGATTAGAAGGACAAAATAATATAATATCAATGACAAGTTCCTTTCAGTTAAATTATGTTATTTTACGATACTATATATATATATGGATATAATGTTCAATTTTCGACGTTGTGTGCACATATGTGTATAGCATTGTTACAATACATATTATAATATCCTTTCGGTGGCGTTGAGGGCGAACCCCGTTCTCGTGATGTATGTATAATGTATAATGAATAATGATATTATCATTATTGTTGTTGTTATTGTAATATTGTGACTATATATTATAATATGTTGGTACTTGGTTCCGCAGTTCATTTTTAAAACGCGTTAAAACGTAAAAATCTAATTTATTCCACTTCCGTTTTCGAACAAATACTATATAAGCGTGCTCGTAATGTTCAAACTCGTATACTATACAATCAGAGTGCATTTTAAATGTTGTCCCGTTTTATGCGTTAGAATAATAATATGTATATATATATTAATTTCCAAGAGCTGTTACCACAGCTGCAGTCTGTTGCTCCCATAGTGTTTTCATTGATTATAAAGTTGAAAAAACACGACCGGTTACGGCCGTAAAATCAGATGGGATTTAGAAGCTCAGATAAGAGCTTATATACCCTTTGAATTATAATAATATACGTGACTAATTACATACACACTAACAAAAATATTTAATATAATATTACGTATATTATACAACTCTATTTACTCTTCCATACGAGTATAGTTGTGTAATAATACGCCTATAACTCACGGTGGGCTCAGTTGATTTACGAGGCAAAAGAAAAACACCGTGTATATTATAATTGAACACTGTTTTTTAAATTTTGTACAAAACGACGATGTAGGTCGCATAAACGATCGTCTAGTAATTATTGGGGTTGCTGTATATGTGCTATGTCGTCCAACATATTATAAATCATAGTGGGGGGGGCTAAATGTATTAATTTCCTTATTTGAAAAATGTTTTTTCGCTCTGCTCGATAAACTATGGTTGGACTATGCTGAGTTATACCAAAATCCCACAGGCAGAGTCAAAATACAAAACATGCGTTACTCAGCAGTCACAAAAAAAAGTTTACTTTCTTTTGTTATTTTTATATGGTAGTATTCCGTGTGTTATTATCTAGTTTAAAGTTATTAATTATTATTGATAGATTCGATTTTAAAATCGAGGTCTTATATTATAAGTGGCACGCGTTTGTTTTCATAACTACTATCAATTCATGATTGTATGGTATTGAGATCTAGTAATTAAAATTTAAGATGTACACCTATTGACATTTACACTGTTTTAATTTCCAAAATAAAATTACTATAGATACACTTATATGATCCAAAGTATAATTTACCATTATAAAAAAAAAAATAAATAAATAAAAGAATTTAAATCATTTTATAATTCAAGGTTAGGTATATTTATTTCGTCAACAGTAATTTAAATTACTAAAAATACTGGAAGGATTGTATCATCTATCCACTCCTCTACTGCTTTTAGTAATAAATTACAATGGTAGACTCTAATATCGCCACAACAATTCAAAATCTACCAATTAAAAATACTAGATACTCTACATGAATGACAGATATAGTCCGCTTGCGTAGTCTAACTCTCACAAGTATTATAATTTAAAATACTTATATAATATTGTATATTTATAACTCACAAAATATTTAGAATAATAGTAATAATAATAATAACAGCATGCGCGTGTGTATAGTTTCATCGAACCTTTCATTCATATTTCATCATTCACAAGTGATAGTCTTCGTTTTTTGACATTTTTGTATCTGTCGAATAACCACAGTCGGGGGTGTGGGGCGTGAAACATATGCGGGCCATATGCGCATTGCACCGGCAATCTGAGGGGGCGTATTCCCACCCCCGTCGTCAACAACCGCTATCTGTTATATGTGTACTGCAATCACGTGAACTTCAACAGACACATCAACATCATCTACTAAACCATTTATTATTATAAAATTTAAAAATACCGCGTTTTCAGAAATAATAATGAATGAATGGAAAAATGTTGACGACAAACGAATTGTATATATATATAGTAAGTTTGACAGTTGCTTATATGTCCCTCTTTTTCTCTCTTTTATAATAATAATGCGTACCTACTTCGACCAAAATTATATTTTACTTCAAATGACCGTATCCGTATGAAATATTCTAAAATGTGTTGTACGCCTGCAGAATTCATGTGGTTCATACTTTCATAGGGATCGGAATTCTATATACTAGGATATTTTCTATAAATATAGTTCGTAGTAGTTATCTTAAATTTGAATCAAGATCAAATATTACCGTCAACTTATTATTTATTTTATATATTTTTAGATGTTCTAGCAACTGAAGGACCCTTAGTATTGTAGAAAGTTATTAAAATTGCAAGTATAGGAGGTACTTTGTTATTTTAGCATTACATTTAAATTGTACAAATTTTTCTTATACTTATTATTATTACATGTAATTAACTGTGAAATTGAATGTTCTTCATAAAAATTAAAACAAATAATATAATATAATAAAACATTTGAATTATAATACCAAGATTTTTTTTTTTTAACATATGTTTTTATCGTGGAATTAATATTAAAAATTGCAGATATCTATCGACAGTCGACAAAAATCGTTATCACATTCTTGATTATTTTAAAGATAAATGATTCGGGAGGTTAGCTCTTATCAGATTTTACGACGACACCGAAGGGGTCCAGCTTTATTTCACCGTAATCGTAATATATTCCATCTTTTTAAAAGTTTATTGTACCAGACGAAATATTAATAGGTACGCATTAAAAACGGCACTTTCGAAAATATTTTTTACAATATCGTGTATTCAAAATTATATTTTATTTTCCGTATTTCCATGTATTGATAACACGAAAATTCGTGACTTATTCAATACGTTCTAAGTGTATATAGGTATAATGCATATATTATATTCCGGACTTTAAACTCACGAATAAAGCTCTAGTAATGTTTTAGTAAAAATTCAAAGATATTCAAGATATCAAAAATATTAAAATTAATAAACAACAAATCTAGACTTATAAAAAATATCGATATTGTTTTATTCATCTTATTTAATTACGTAAGATATATTCAAATTAAATAATACTTATACGAAATAAGACATATAGTAAATACCTTTCAAAATTGATAATAACATACTAACATTATATTAAGAAATAAGAATTAAGATACTTACAGGAAATGATAAAATTACTTGTAAGTACGCAAATAAAAAAATAAAAACGCAAAATAATAATAAAATTTCAATCTTATTATTAGTTGCAATGATCGTAAAAATTATATACAGCCTTGCTCTTGAATGTCTATTCATATTGTATTATGCTAGTTTTGGACTGGGTCAAACATGATGCTGTACGGATTCTACGTATAATAATAGCCTATATAGGCGTTACACTTTATTGGTGTTCACTGTTCATCTCGTTAAAATATTATTATATTTTCGTGCCAACTCGCATACTTTAGCACTGCTAAGATATATATTAATATAATCATGCACTTGTTGTTATACAACGATTGGGACGCGGATCACGGGACACGTTGATACCTATTATAATAGTAATATAATGGTATTTTAATGTTTTGATAACGTGAATATTTTTTTCCATAATCATAACGATTTTCCCTGAATGATATAAAGTTAGGTTTGATGTGCACGATAGGTATTTTGAAATAAGACAAATCAATCGCACACAAAAAGTTTTATTCGTTTTAGGTATAATATGCATGTATTTAAAATAATTTATTGATTATTTTATACTTTTTAAAGTTTTTCATTGTCTTGCATAAAGGAATAACCGACAACTATTCTGATAAATCGCATTTTTTTTCTATTGAGCTTATTATGTATACGGGTGTCGAGCATACACCTCGCCATTGGTTTTTCATCAAACCTTGAGCTTATTAAAGGGAATTCCATATCTATACAGCCTTGATTATTTTTTTAATCAATTTCCTAAAAAATTGGCAATTACCCGTATATTAATAACCCATAAATTATACAGGTAGTAAATTGTTATCCGATTTTATTGATATCACATAATAATAACTGTGAAGTTCTATAATTAGTTATTACTCTCTCCTATACTATGTACCTTATGCATTTTACATACGTTTAATGTGCTTTTAAGATAAATTATATTACATAATATTTTGTTATACACACATTAACTGTATGCATTTATTACAATCGTATAAAATTATCAGAATTGTATTTGAGTAGGAAAATACGTTGACCATATACATAATATATATATTATAATATACTGATTAAATCATACCCATAGTCCATACATGAAAAATATTTTATTGGCGTTTTTATCAATTATTTAATTATCACTATAGCATAATATCATATTTTCGGGGTATTAATAGCATTAACAGTATGATTATGTAAAATGTAAATTTAATATAAATCAAATAAATGATCATGGATGGTAAATAATATTATTACCTCGTCACATAATGCATTTTTATATTACCTATAATAAGTATATTTTTAAATCATTTGGACACTGAAATGTTACATAAAAGACAAAAGTGCTACTTGTTTACACGCGCAACTTAAAAAAAAATGATTGATGATAAATGCAATTATATTATATCTATAATAGTATATATATGTATTGTAGTATTTTATGAGAACGCGTTTTATGAAATTATAATGTAAGCACATATTTTATAAAGACTAAAATCGATTATTATTATTTTATTCCTTTCTCACAAGGACTTTTGTTAAAGAATGTTCGCCATTATAGTCAATTTAATTGTATGTGAACCTTTAATTTTTTTACTATTGTTACTAATGTTACATATTTTAATAGTTCTGGTGGAGTTAAAACAAATAAAACAAATACAAATAGTCTATAAAACATACGTTTGTTTTGTCTTAGATTTTATAAACAAAAAAAAAAATATCATTATTTCAGAATTTAATATGCGTCTTAAGTATTTTAATTTTCTATTATTATCGTATTTAAAATGCACCTTGTGATTGTAAAATATTGAAAAGTTTAATACCTAGTTTAAATGAATTCAAACACAGAATCATTTATCATTTTCCAGTTGAATCTCGAAACACTTAATAAAAAAAAAAAAAAAAAATTAAAATTTCATTATAAAAAATAACTGAAAACGCTTAAATAACAAAGCCGTGTAAGTATTTTTATAAAATTATTATATTATTATAGGTATACTGTTTGATTAAGTAACATAATATACATTTATTTGATAGATATATATTATAGCATATAATGTATGATGTATAACTTAATAATAATAATAAAAAAAGTATAAACATTTGTTGTAAGATAATTTAACGCTGACTAAAACCAACAATAATACTACAGTTTATTGGGGAGGGGTGGGAGTCAATCTTGGCTGATGTACACAAACCGAACCATGTGTATGAACGAGTTTTAAAATCGTCGTGTACCTCGTGTAGACAAGTCTTCCGCGCGTTCCGTACTATTAAAATATCTACACGCGTTTTATTAAATTAATATATTGTATTATTATATTGGTCTTTTAGTATAATAATTATTATTAACCTTAAAACTTATTTTATTTCGGTGTGTGAATGATTTAATTTTTCTTATAATATACCTATTGTTAGCATTATAATTTATCGTATTATTATTTTTTTTTTTTCAAAAATCACATTAGTTCGAATATAATATTCCACCTTACGATGTTTATTGTTCGTTTAAATTTAAATCCGATGAAATATGTTGTGTGACTCACACTACAGAAATGATTAAATCGAATATGGAAAATTGCAAGCTGCAAAAATGGCAAAACAAGTAATATAATTATTAAAGAAATATAAAGATAAATTATAATAGTGCATGTATAGCGAGTATATAAATTACATTCTAATGAATTTGTATACAAAATCATTTTAAACTTTAATAATATTGCAGTATAATATTATAATGCCAAAATAATATAATTATATAATATCATATATTGTGATGTCTCAAGCCAAACGATTGCCTGTGAACTTATTATCACGTATATAGGTTAAACGATCATGTCAATAATAATAAAATACAATATTTATATTAAAATAGAAAAATTTACAATCTGTATTCATAATTAAATTTTATGTACAATATTAGGATGTTTTTGAATGAAAGAATGGAGTGGGGAGATGATTTAAGTATAATATATATATATTTTAAATATAATTTAATTTTAAAACAATAGGTTGTTATATGGTAAATTTAAGTACAATAAGTACAAGTTCTAATGTTAAAATCTTACGTAATCCTCATAAATCGAAGTTTGACTGATTATCTTTAACATATGAAATATTATTATTAATAAGTTGATATAACATTTTAGTTTGCAAATACATTCAAATATTAGCTACCAAATATATTTTATATTGTGATATTGCATATTTGCATAATAGAAATCATATACAAATAAGATATTCGTTTAATTTTTTTTTATTATTTTATTGAAAAAATACAAAATAATTTTCCGACGACGGCGGCAGTTAAAGTCATATTTTTACATATTTTCGTAAATACTTTTTTAAAGCTATTACTCGTATCTGTATCTGATTATTAAAAACAGCGACATGAAAAGTGTCTTTATTCAATGTCATAGTTATTATTCTGTTTACTAAATTATTGTTTATGTACCTATATACATTTTGTGGTCTTCCCGCGATGCCTGCCTAGTGCATTATTATTATTATAATTTATAAGGCATGTAATTAATTTCGACTTCATCGTCATCATTATTGCATTAATTTCACCATTATAATATCATGCTTGAACCCTTGTTCTATTAGTACAACGATAGTGTCATAATAATAACTAATTCAGAACAATGACGCGTGCGCGTTGTTCTAAAAGAATTCTGTAAACAATTAAAAAAAAAAATATGTATTCAAATAAAAAATTAAATTACAGGTGGTTATACCTATTTGATACTTCGCTATATGTACATGTACGTATAATGCGTATTTATTATACCACTAGATATTATAGATAGTGTAGATAGTTAACATATTAAACATAATTCGTGTAATACATGACGAAAATGTTAAGGTCTGATTATCTTTTATTAGGTGTGTATATGGTAGTTTTGAAATCGTGGTGCATATTGTGTATATTATAATATAGTGTATATTCCTGTGCTAATAATTATGGTATTAGGTATTTAGGTTCGAGAATTATGAGAAAAAAAATTAATTATATTGTAATTACTTTAACTATATTTTTCGGTGCATTTTTAATTTCTTATATACCTTATATGTCTTTGTCATCGTGGATAAATTTTAGTTAGAATTTTAACCGGAAGATAAGCAGAAAGATAAATTATCATTAAACGCTTATAAATACGTATTGCTATATCTATACAACCATATTTATCAATTGCATTTTAACCCGCTATACCATTCACCGCGATACATGTGGAACTTAGATTAAACAGTGATGAATCAATAAATTATCATAATATTTAATATGTTATTAAAAAATAAAAGAAATAAATTTCAGTTTATATGAAAAAGTTTTTTATTTATATTAATATTTTTGTATAAAAGACAAATCGTTAGTCAAAAACTGTGATTTTTCTAGTATCTAAATAAACAGTAAAATGCAATTTTTTTATGTGAGAACTGCCAGTCAAACATGTTTTAATTACCACGGTGAAAAATTGAAATATGACGTGAAAGAACAAATAAATAGATACTACACATTTTACGACCATCGTAAGCAAAGGGTTAAAATATCTATCGTGATCTTATTTAAAAGTTGTTGAAATTGCTCAATATGGTTTTCGAAAAAAATTGCATTGAACACAAATTATTCATGATTTGAACTGATTTTGATATTGTATGCACTTAACAACTATGTGGGCGGAGACAAAAAAAAACTTTGTAAAAGTAACTTTTAACATGATATTTATAAGCACAAATAAAACGGGTATCAGGTATGGGTGCTCCTTAATGAGAACATCGACTCAACTCTGTATAGAAAGTCTATACTGTAGGTGAAGTGCAATGCGGTATTTGACATAATAATATAATATACATTTTAATGCCGTCGCGTTTCTGAAAGCACTAAATATCTATGGAAATATATTATGTTTGACCAATGGCGTTTTGTAATACTATAATAATATATTCGGTCGTTGTATTTTTGTAATTTTTATTATCATCGCAGTTTTATTATTATCATATAATATTTTATCGATGACTGATGAGTTTAGGTATACCTAATAGAAAGTGATGGTCGATGAACTCTGGGAATATTTCTTGAGAAATCTAGTTATTCAAATTCTTTTTACGAGTAATTTACTACGATTTTAAGACGATATAGGTGCAATATAATAATATGCGCGCGTGCAGTGCAGTGTTTAAGTCTTCGGCGCGAATAAATCCTAATTAATCGCGGTTTAGGCGTTTCCCACAACACATACACGCGCGCGTGCATATTTGATATTATGTAGGTATACCGCATAATATATTATATCGTGTTGGCTACCGTATGTAACGCTTTGGATTTCGTTAACGACGTATTATTATTATAATAATATATTGGTACATTAATTTTATTTTTTTATTTTAACCTCTCGAGCCGATCGGCTGCCGAACGGGCGCCTGTCTGAACGTTGTCGTATACATATACGCATCGGAAAAACAGCCTTATATTGACGTCGTGCACACAGGAGTGGCCGGAAGTCGTGAGGGCAGACGCACATGCAAACGCTTTGTATATATTGTACGTATACATAATAGTAATATTATATGTGTAACTATCCCGGGATTTATGACCCACAAACCGTAACACAAAGGGGCACCCGCGTCCGACAGAACAAAAACTACATTCACGGGTGCGAGGATAATAATATTATTATCGTCATCGTATCATTACTATTATTTATTATATATTTAATGTTGTACCCACATACTTATAAAACGAAAATCACAATTGTATGGCGCTTGGGTTCGACGCGATAAGTATTAAGTTCGATATGTAGGTACTAAGTTTATGTATAGTGATCAATTCACGTGATCAAATTTTTTTCTTGATTCAAGTTTTTTTGTGGATTTTGAAATTTGTTTTGGTATAAGCATACATAATTACGCATAAGATCGAAGTATTTTAAGTATTTATACAGTGGAAAATGTTTTCTTATTTTGTGGTAGTAATTTGTAGGTTTTTTTTATTTTATTTTAACGACTTACTATACATTTTTGATTCCACATAATAGAAAACATAACATTTTATGTGTTCTATATCGAACACAGAATAAATATTTATATTTATTTATTCATAAGTGTTTCAAAAGGATAAAAAAGGGTATGCTCTGTAAGAGTTAAGGTCTGCTACTTGTATACACTTGAAATGGTATATTTTCAACTCAATAATCTACATAGAAAATAATTGTCAACACTAGCCAATTAAATGGATCATTCCGTATAAACACTTTGGGCTAGTTGAAAAAGTTGGTCAGACTGTGCAGCACATTTTCTAATTCTTATGCCGTGTTATACTTATCATAAAGTATATTGCGCGTAGGTATGTTCTATATTATACTTGTATAATAGATCTACGCCTGAAACGATCGTAGTTCCGACGTGTATTATAGAAGTTTCGCGACCGCAAAGTCCTCAGGAGTAAAGCGCTGTTCAGGAAACGACCCGATCTGCGACGACGACGATAACAACAACAGTACACCCATATAATAATATTATATCGACAACACAACAGTATAATAATATGATATTATAATAACTCGATTATATTGTTGTTTTCACCCCGAAGCGGATCGACATTTTTTCTGCGGTAGGTAGGAGCTACAATCATATTATAATTACACGCCCGTGTACATATTATATAGTCATTGTCTCCGCGTGAAATATATATACATATAAATACATTGTTATCATCAGAATACGCGTATATATATATATGACGTCACGACGACCGCGATGACAACAGATTCGTCTCCGGAGGTTATCATCCGCGACGGCGACGCGAACGTTGTGTTGTTTTTTGCGGCGTGCGTACTATATTATATACACGATACACCATGATCCACGATACCCACCCGCCTTACTCGCCTTACTACTACTTACCCACCCATACCTACCAACTCAAACCTTGTACCTACCTTCTCCGATAACGGTAAATGCGTACGAGTTTTGGAGTCGGATAGGTGCGCGCTCCAGCCTCAGGGTGATGTACGTATGACAATAAGTCAGCGGTCGTGTGTATTATAGGTTTATATAGAGCTGAAAAGCCTCGGAAAAATACGATTTTTTAATTCCTTCAATTTGTAAGTACGCCAAAAGAACAGCTTATAAACAACGCGACAGAGTCGAACAATACTTGTATAATGTAGTATTATCTAGCTATCGTCACTATGGTGTATTGGCTATAGATGTGCAGCTATATTATTATATTTTTTATATTTAAGCAGTGTATACAATATAATAATTAATAAATGATAATAATATGTGTAGGTAATAGGTATATACGATCTATTTTTTTCACCCATCGAGCATATTAAACACAATAGAAGTACTTAAATATAATACCGTAGCACGTAAGCAGTATAATATTGCAGATCATGTAGGTTGATTATACCCATATAGAGACAGGGTGTTTTAACAGTTGCTGGATTTTGTGAGAAAATAAAACATAATATCATAATATCGCATCATGTACATACGTATATACGTCAAATACATAGAAAAAACTTGATATAAGACGATTATTAGGAGGAACTCTAAAATTTCAAACTCTCACGAGTAGTAAGCTTGATATTTAATTTTTAAGAGACACCTGTTACCTATGGTGTTTCGCCATAGCGACTACCACACTCATGTCTTCCAATTCCTTATTTTTACCTTCATCAAATTTTCTTATTGTACTCAATTATATTCATTATTTATTGTACAGATTGTTAAAAAACATTCGGTCATAAAAACCAAAATCTTGATAAAAAAAGTATGAATATTTTCAGATTAAAAAAAAATATATATAATGGCAAAAAAATCACATTGTTGTACACAATCATTGTTAAGAAAAAAATCTCTTAATAGTCGTCTCTATATGATATTTGTATGTTTATTAATTGTTGACATAATAATATAATATTTATGTAGTTTAACATTATGCAAAGCGCTTTAATACTGTATATTATATTATATATGTATATAAAACACAATACATATTGTTATAAATCTTTTTTCCTTGACCAGAAATTCTCAGTGGTTTAAGTAGGGGTTTTTCAAGTAATTATTTTTAGTTTATATTTATTTTCACTCTTCATCTTATTTATTTTCCAAAGAAACACATTTAATTTTGACAATTCGTAATTTTAATTTTAATAATAAATAATAATATTTTTTTTTTTTTTATGAAAACAATTTTACAAACAATATTAACGCTTAAGGTTATTTTGTTTATTGCGTGTAGTTAAAATTGAACAGAAAAGATACATATGTATTATATTATGATAGTTTTTACTGTTTATAGTGTTGACATCACATCATTTTCAATTTGGATCACTATTTGACAAATGCGCATCTGAGCGTACCCCTCCTATAACCCTCTTTTGAAGCGTACAATTATTGTTGTTTTCATTTCGGAAATAATAGAATCTTAATGCCCACATACATAATATACATGTTGAGGTTTTACTGTGCACATACGTATTTAACTATCTGCAGGTGAACACCCGTAGTTAAAAGCAGTGAGGCGAACACCATATAGTACGGCGAACCTGGAATACTATTTTTAGTGCGTTCGTCGTCCTAACAAGCCAAAATATTCGGTGCCGGCGACGTTTCTAATTTTGTTCCATAATTCTTATGCACGCGACAACTGCCGGGACTCTTTCCCCAGAATTCCTCTCCAGCGGTGGTGGCGTCGCGCAGCTCTCTCGCTCACTCATATACGACGTTATTACAATATAGGCAAATATATATTTATAAACTCACCTATGCGCACGCGTATACGATTTATAATTTAAATATAATATTAATACACCTCTTGCGATAAAGAACCGTTTACAACTTGTTTCCCGTAATAATAATAATAATAATAATAATAATAATAAAAAGATCGCCATAAATAATCACCTATGATCGTATTTTAATATACCCAAATAGGCCATAATATTATCATATTCTATCGGTGCGTGGGCAATGGGTATAATGATGATATGCTCACGAGTAGCATTAATACAAAAATAATAATAAAATAACTGGTATTCCGCCGCTGCCGCCCGGTTAAATAAAATGATTAAGTGTACACATAAACTCACACTGTCCGATTTGCTGTCGTGCGTGTGTCGTCCACAACGAGGGCTGAACCATCTGTGTGCTCGACGCATACTTGGCTTCGGTCAGGAATTTGTTCCGTTTCCGCTCGTTTTCAATAGGCCGAAGTATATTTTCGTTACTTTATTATTATAATATATGCGTATAATAATATTATAATGAAATATTGCGCGTAACCTGTTTTATCCGACTTGTAAATGACCCATATAATATTATTTATTTGCAGTTTATTTTTCAATATTTTTCATTATGGTTATGACTTATGAGACTTATAGCAATTGACTTGGGTGATGGGCGGAAAAAAGATACGCGTCCATCGTTTCAGATATTTTGATAATAATTTAAAAATTCACTTAACGCAAAATTACTGCGACACAAATACCATTTATTTTGCGAATCGTCCTGAAATTTACTCACAGTATTATATTATATACATATAAATATTAAATAAGTATGTAACTAAATAGTAATATAACGCACTAACGCATGAGTTATAGCAAAAATCGAACTGATGAAATGAATATTTTATTCAACTACATTTCGAAGAATGTTGCGTTTATTTATCATGTTATTAACATTTTTGAATAATGGAAAAGTAAATTTAAAACTGATTCCAATTTTGAGTATTTTTTAAAGTTTGGCTTAGGTTAGTACCATCTCAAAAATCTGGTGTTGTAACATAATTAATTAAATATTAAGTTAATTAATGATAGTAAGTAGTAACGTCATTATACTACACAGATTTTTCGAATGTTTAAACTTAGTGCACGTGCCTGACGTGCCTGCATGATGAAAACCGCGATTTGTTCATCAAATTCCTACATCTAATGTTATGATTTTATGAACATTAGAATGTATTATTTTTTGTGAAGAATTTTAGTGTGCAACGAGTGAAAAAAGTTGTTTATTCATTATATTTAATATCAAAACAATTACTATACATTCAACGTTTTACTTTTAAGATATATTCAAAGTGCATCAGAATAATAATATTATGTTGTTCGATGCTCGTGCATAAAGTATATATTATCATAGTATCATACTATTGGTTTTTTGTCGTTTTAAGTATAGGCATATGTTTCACATCATGTAAGTATAATGTATATAATATGCATAATGAAGTTATAGGCTAACATTAATATTTGAACAACATAGCATTATCAGTAGATTGTTGGATAATTAAGCTTCAACGAATATTAGCGATGAAAATGGACCATTTTTAATTGGTGACTTTGGAAAAAAATCGTTGTTGGTTAAATTTGTGGTTTTATTCATTCATGAGGCGAGTTAAAAAGTTTTTTCGCAAAAAGTAGGATATAAATTATAAACAAATGTTGGTCTAAACAAAATAAATAATGACATGATTAGACTTCGACGCTGCTTTTTAACCACTATTTGTTTTAAGACTTAAGATTTTTATGTAGTAGGTATATGATCGATTAATAATAAAACTAAAGCAAAATATTTAATTTGACATTTGTGATTGTTTAAAAATTTATTTTACTATCTTTTGCAACAAGTCTTATTCATGTTTTCTTAAATTTTACTCCGTATGAAATTTATTAAATATCTAATTTAGTTATATGTCGTATATAAAATAATACACTCAAGTTGTACATAACAATCATACTGTGGTATTCAGTCGAATAAATATCCCTTATGTGTGCACTCGGCAACAGTTTAATTGTATATGTACCCTATAAATTATGTCGTGGTCTTTGTTGGTACGTGGTAAAATAAAATAATAATTGTACAATAATTTATATTTTGATTTGTGCGTGTCGTTTCAATTGGAACAAATAAGATCGCTGGGAGTGGTAATGATCAGAAATTGAAAATATCCGTTTAGAAAAATCATTGACAGAAGGGATTAACTTAACGAATTAAGTTAAATTGAAATACAATTGGTTTGTCGTCGGTGCAGTTGCAGGCCAGACGGTTATTTCGTGTGTGTTGAGTTTTAATAGTGTTTGTACAAAATTAAATGTAATAAGAAATGAGACAGAGAAAGGCAGATAGTGATAGAGAGAGACTAGAAGGCGAGAGAAATAAAGACGATGACGCGTACAATATAAAATTATAAACATTGTATTTAAAACGGTCTTTGACAGTTTCGTCGTTGTAATACCGTCGAATTACGTTTTCAGAATTTTATTAATGTAAAACGTCCGGTAATAGCCAATAACATGATATTATAGTATTACGATGAGAAAAATGAATTTAATATAAACATGTTCATGAACTTCGAACACTGCTCCGGTGGACGGCCATCACACTATATATATTGTTATTAGGTATATAAGTATATTGCACGCCGTTTAATGCCAGTACTATTGCCTATTACTATTATAATAAACATATAACTGATGTGCACAACACGTTATAGGTATACATTATCCCGTGACGCCATTATGTAATTGAAACTAGACTGGAATTTTAAAAGTGACGGCTCTCGGATGAGCTATATTTATTGCCGGCCGGGGATTATTCTAGGAATAACTGCGTGCTTATAATAATATTATATTATGCATAGGGACGAAGATGAAATTTTTATCATACATAAAATAAGACGTGACATAAACGGCGCACCTAATATCCTCGTGGTGTTATAAAAACAAAATCCGATTTATGAGGAACCGTCCGCGGAGACCACGCGGGAAGCGAGAGCAGAGAGCGGCCAAATATTATTGTTATTATTATTTTTTGGACTGTACTGTGTATATTGCATAATCATATACGAAGATGCGACCATCGAGTAATTTTCAGAGAACATTCCTAATTAGGAAGTATATGTTTACATCTTCTTCTCTTTATTAGAAGCGAAAACAATTTAAAAATCCCAAAACAATCCATTTCTTATGATGTATTCATATTATACGTATATTACATAATTATTATTATTTATGACAAATATTTTAAATGGAGTAGTATAACCATAAGTTTGAATAATCGAGCAACAACAATATCAAAGAAATCATATAGGTCAAAATAATGGATTTCAAAATTAATGCCCGCGAGATGAAAATAATGAAATAGGCCAAAAGAACTAAACGCTGGGAACAGTTGATTAATACAAACTAAATGTATGTTTTAAAAAAAATAATATTTAAAATTATCTGCGAATTGAGTATAAAATCAAAACTAGACATATTTCGAATTTTTTAAGAACTATAATCTTGTAATATTATCCATCTACCAACTGTATACATATGGAGATAAGTTATAAATCAAAATTATAATATTTAATTATTAACTAATGGATTATTCCATGTATAACACACAATACAAAACTATTAGTAATTTAACTACATTCAAAATGAAAAATGTCAACATTTAATACATTTCTATTGATGCTTTATTGTTTACCGTACACACTTTGACTTTGTGTAAATGAGCTGACTCAAAAACATATTGTGCATTTTCGAATGAAGAATATTTAAGGGCATTACTGTATCTATATCGTAAAACTTGACGATGTGACGTCGTTGCCTGAAATGCTGATAATCTAGTGACTTATTGAAATAGAGATTTTGGGGATAAAAGGTATTTTTTGAAATCTATCTTTTATTTATATAAAAATTTATGAATTCATAAAAAAAACAATTAAATCGATTTCACAAATAGGTAAAAAATCACAAATTATACATTTCTTAAACGGTTCGCATTATCAAAGTTTATACGAAAAACTCGATAATATGCACATTGTAATAATTATCATATTATAATAATTCACTGTTGCCGGAATCGTTTTGTATTTTTGTCGACACGGAAAATTCGCCAGGGTGTTTGTGTAAACTCGCGCTTATAAAACACGTACCAAACACTGTAATCGTACACGTCGCCGCCGAGCACTATGGTATTATGCGTCTTCCCAAGAATTATTAACGTAAGAATGCACTATTGTCACAAAAAATTTAAAAAAAAAAAAAATATAACAATATACATAATACGATTAAAATATTGTCAACTCAGTTTTCATTGAATTCGCCGATGGCTCTCAATGAATGCGTTTGGATTGTGTTGTCGATTTTTTCCCAACAATACTTATTTTTTTAAACTATTTGTCGTTCGTTTTTTGTATATTGTATTTTTTAAGCATATTGTGTTTTATTATATTGTTATTATATTTGTCAAACGAATTAGACGGTTATTTAAATCAACAATAATTCAGGGGGGAGGTGCTATGTAAAACACGATTAAATGGAATTAAAATTAAACAAATAAGTGGTTAGAAAAAAATGATAGTTTGTCGTTGGTGTGAAAATCAAAAATATGTCTACACGCGAGTTATATTTATATTATGTATACGTATTTCATTTAAGATCTCAGATTATTATGCTAATAAAAATAATAATTATTATTAACGACCTAAAAAAATGTGCATATGGACTATGACTGTTGTCGAGACCGTTTATATAAGAACACGCGTCAGATTGTTTATAGATTCTATGGAATTTAATATTCCAGCATCAAATATATCATATACATCATATATACCATAAAGTGAACATCCGATTTTATAGATTATTAAATTAAATTATCTCACACAAATTCTTTTGTATAGTGTTCCATACCAGATGATAAAAATATATTTTGATAGTGGACCATCAAGGCCAATGGTGGTTATTTTGAAGACGTATATTGTAATATTAAGTACATATAATTTATAATAGTATGATAATGTTACGTATAATCACACATACTAACTCGAATATCACTAAATTCCTTATAATTTAGTCAACAGTTCTGTTACGACATCAAAACCATCTACATAAACGTATTATTATTAATTATTTGTTCACCACAATAATGCTATATATTTATATAATATATATATATGTATTATAATATTATTATATGACTAGAATTATAATGTTTGTACGAGATTGGAGTTAGCCGGTGGCAGGTACATAATATAGTAACATAACGGTTGGATAACATCTTATAATGTATTCTTCGTCAAATTGTTCCGGTTGTTTAATCTGTTTACCTACACGTAAACACATGTCATTATTTTTAACGAATTTAGTATGCAAATATACCTATTTAATTTTATACGAAATAAAATGCTATTTATAGGTTTCTCTATTATGTTTTATGTTTTCGGTAGGTAATTGTTTACCTTATTATATTTAAATTCTTTAAAAATATAAAGACGATTCCGCGTACATTAAATTAAAATATGTTGTCAGTACTTGCTCTAGGAAACATCACGTGTGTAATATAATGTAAGATAGGAATATTTATTATGAAAATATACTCTGGCCACAGTATAATATATCATATTATTATAATATTATAAAATAGTACATGTAGTATGATTATAATATTATAATGCAGTTTTACGAATTATACTCTATACGACTTCTAGATTGTATCTTGTTCAGAAAATATTTTCGTTTCCATTTAAACCTAATTCATCCCAGAATATGTCATTGTTTACGTACGAGTTATGTTAATATAATATTTTATTGTTTCTCCGTCAGATTATTATAACACTATTGAATTGTAATTTCCGATGTTATCTTATCGTGATAAATTCGTAGACTCAATGAACTATAAAAAAGTAATAAATACATAAAGAATAATATTCGTTTTACCGAGAAAAAAATGTCTTAATAGTTATTATTAATTTGTCAACACTTAACTTTTCTGACAAATATCAGGTAACATGTAAACAAAAAAAGTGATAGTTATATTTTTCTGACAGCAGTGACGAGATCGTAGAGTTAACTACTACAACCAGTACAACCCCCATTTAGAACTAACTTCTTTTTCCTATTTATATGACTATATACACGCACGTCAATGCAGAGTTTTTATATTAAAGGAAAATAATATTATTGTTTATTGCTATAAACGGAGAGTGAACTATGGGTTAGGTATGTATTATGTACTATTGCTGCAGTCAGCCAATTCTATTCAGACGTGATGTTTTCGGTTATGAAACTGTAATTTTTATAAAAAAAAAAAATTACATTTATATATTACAACTTTTTATTCATTATTTATTTATTTGGTTTTAGTTTGTCAAGAAAATTTATGAAAAGGTTTAATACATTTATGTAGACAATATTCATTAATATTATAATTCACCCAAACATCGTCTGGACAAAAACTGTTCCTGCAATAGTAACACATATAAAATTGTTTTTTTTTTTTTTGGTCTTCTAGATTAATTTAGGTTTAGATATCAACTCTTTAACCCATGACCCAATAAATTATGTATCTAGTGAAATTCTTTGTCCGTCGTCGTTTATCATAGCAATAACTAAACGTTCTTGACATGCGTTTAGTACATTTCGTACACCAATATTAATCGATTGCGGTTTGTTTTCATCACAGGAAATGGATCGAAGAGTTCTTGCAGAGAGATGGCCTGGGAACGCTATTGAGCAGCTTGGGAGCGGCGAGTGGAAAATCGCTTATGGGCACAATGGACCAGTTGCAGTGCGTCGAATGCTTGCGTGCCGTCGTCAGGTCCCGGACCGGATTGAAATACATATCCACTCATCTAGAATACTCGTCGTACTTGGCTTCAGGTTCGTCTTCACTTTTAATTTATTAAATGTTATTATCATTTGTACTTTCTATATACAACAAATTACCAACATGTTATAAACAGCCTAAGTAGTTTAATGAAATAAGAAATAATTCAACTTCTAAAATATATTGTACATTGATAAACTCCATAAGAAATACGAAAAAAAATGCAGTTTTAATTTTTGGATTCTGATTTAAAGTAAAATCAAAAATTACGATAAGTTTTAATAATTTGAGTATATTAATAAAATTATAAAGATTTTTTTTTTTAATTATACGAAACAGGAATAGAATTAGTGACGGATTAATTACAGAGAAACAATTCTATGATACAGTATGCTGAATGCTTCACTATAATTAGTGTCCTCTTCAACAACATTTTATGATTAACATTTTAAAAATATGATTTTTTTAAATTTTGTATGTATATATTTTGAATTTTTTTATTATTAAACTTCATAATATTCTTCAATTTATCTTAACGCCCGAAAAAAGATTAAATTATTATTTAAAAAAAAATGAAATATCCAATTTATTAAGTTATAGAGGTATACTCGTACCGTATATATATTTTAAAAGGCGAATTACTAGTTCCTAAATTTCTAGTATTATCAAGTTAGGTATGTGTGTTTTAAATATCGGCTAGTAAGAGGATGTGTATAGAAGTGTAAACACCGTGTACCTATACTTAGCATAATATGTAAATATAATCGTCAATCTAACACGATAGTTATTTTTTCACGTCATTAACAAACGTGCTACATCATGTAAGGGCTCAGTTCCATAATTTTTTATTGCAGCCTCTTATCATTTACAGAGGGCTCTGCTAAGTATATTTTTATAACTTATAACTATCGTAAACATTATCGCACTTATAGAAACTTTGATCTTCGTTCTTTTTTTTTTACTGGATTAAAACTCCCTGAATGTTTCCGATCTATTTTTGTTACATTTTATATGTGAGTCTGCTGTAATAATATAATTTATAATTATTTACATTTCACCGTTATTTCAGTTCTATTACATTTTATTTTACAAATTTGACACGACGTTAAATTATTAATACGAAAGGTATTGTGCTAATATGCTATATTATAACGGTATGCAGTAGGTACATTATAATATTGTAGATAATAAATAATTTTAATTTGTTGTTAATACAATTGAATTTGACGGTTATAGTTTTCTATGAGCATCTTATTTATACGTAATATTGATGCGTGTATGATAGTTTCTTGTGCCTGTAGAGGCAAACTTTGTCTCATGTACAAATATATATTTATTTACACGATAATATTAAAATACATATTTAAATCTTTAGTATACTTTTTATCAGTCGTTAGTATGATTGTTCAAATTAAAAATAATATTCAAATAAATAATGATATTACTGTTTTAATTTTTAGCAGTACTTGTATGCAATAATACAATCGTAAAGCTACAAGTATACGAGCTGTTGTGCGCGTTGTGTGTATTCTCCACTGACGGAATGATTTTCGTGAAGTCTGTTTTGTCGCACATTAAGGTAAGTCTTGATGAACCTAATAATTAGATAGATTATTATACACAGGATACATCGGTTACATAGGATACATTGTTTTTGCTATGGTTTAACGATACATATGGTTTATTTTTTGTAGATAAAACAAGAATTACGACACGATTACGAAATCGTAGTGATGGAACTACAACTGGCGGATACATTTGCTTATCAAACAACTCTGATGGCTTTCGTCAACTGTCTGATACTCGTTGAACAAAATCCTAGGAAGAGAACGTGTGTCAGAAACGAACTGATTGGTGCGTTTAATATGTATAATGATTAATGAATACCAGGGGGAATAGAAAGATATTATTTATTTTACTAATGACACGGTGTGATGAAGAATATTTATGAAATGCATAGCATGTGCCATACTGTAAACACTAAAATATTATAAAATAAGTCTTAAAAATAAGAGGAAAACTAATTTTCAAACTTTGATGTTATAATATTTAAATTCTTTGTAATGTAGTAATATATTAAACTTATAGTAATTATTTACGTATGAGTTCTTGATCAATGGGCAGTAGTTAAATAAAAATAAAATCAATCAAAATCATAATTTAAGTAACTAAATACACCTGCTTTATTCAACGCATATTAAACTCGAAAGTTAGGTTTAGTTACAAAGTTAATTTCTCGAATAATTTATTTGATAATCGAATACTTTATAACACTGGTTTAAAGTAGGTACCTATTTTGTTCGGTGATTCGTTTCTGGTCATATACATACTATAATATATATTATATACCAACTACCAAGTATCAATGTCAATTAAATATTTTAGCTCTTGGACTAAAGACTGCTATCAATAACATGGAGGGTTACGAAGATGATGCATTACAAATACAAATCACCGTGTTCGAAGAGCATCAGTTAGCCGACGAAAATCAAATACCTCAAAAATCACACCAACAACTATTTAACGAGTTACGGTCTAAGGTAAAATCTCAGTCTGTCAGTTACATATGAAATGAATAATTATAATAATAAATAAAAGATGTATCAATTTTAAATGATAAATGCAATTCTTATAATATTTAATTACCGGTTATGATGTTTTTTTTGTTTACGATTGTTAATTTTTTTTATTCGTTCAATAGATATCAAACACGTTATACGACTCGTATTTGCAAAACATTTTGCTGCAAATGTCAGAAATGGATTACAGTGATGCAAAAATGTAAATATTTAAAAATATACAATATCGATAATTAAATGATTTATTAATGCTTTGTATTAATGTAAAACAGTAAAATATTATTTTGAAATTTATAATTGTTGGTATTTAAGAGGAGTATCTATTGGCTATCATTGATATTTTTTTGACAAAATTGATAAATAAAATAGTTAGACGTGATAAAATATTAATAAAATTTTATTTTTTCAGTAATGACATTTGGAATTTAATCAATGAAGTCATCTGTAATGATCCACAAGCAATATTAGACACATATCGAAAAACTTCAAAAACACATTCTACAGGGTCTCAAACTGACGAGAAAAGACTTATAAAAGGTTTATCTCTGAATTCCCGACGCTGTAGCTTAAATATACCAAAAGATAAACGAACTACTATTAAACTTAAAAGACCGTCACTGCCCGCACTTCCAGTCGTCAAAAAATTAGACGAACACACTAATTTTAACGGGCGCCATATTAAAAACCCTATTAAATGTTCTATATTTACTCAGACAGACCGTGCGTGTTATTGTGACGGTATTGGACTTACTGAAGTTGACTCTAATCCCGAGCTGAATAATAACAGTCCAGATTTATTAGATGTGAACTATGTAAAAAGTGATGCTTGTAAATCTCTGGAATTATCATGTAAAAGCTCAGTAATACCACCTTCGCCATATCTGTCAAACCTTTCAGGAATTCCACCTCCCCCACCACTTCCAATTTCAGTAGGAATTCCACCACCTCCACCTCCACCACCACCACCGCCATCATCTTCATCTTCATCACAAAAAATTCCACCACCACCACCACTTCCATCAACAGGAATATCACCACCACCACCACCACCTTTACCCATAATAGCACCTCCACCACCTCCTTTGCCCGGAATGGTACCTCCACCACCTCCTCCCATCACTGCATTAAAGTCCACAGAGCTAATTTCAATACCAGAAAAAGCACCTCAATCTACAACATTGTCACCTTCAACGGAATTTTTGGGATTTGGTAAAACTATTACTGATGGTCATCGGACAGTACCTACAAGAAGAATGAATAACAATATAAAGTACTACTCATTACCCAAAACAAAAATGAAGACTTTGAACTGGACAAAGGTCAACAATCAATATTTAGGTAATATTGAAATAATTATATTAAACGAGCTACATTTGGATGTATAATTAGTTGTCTAATTGTAATATTTTATTTTATAATGCGTTTTCAGACAAGTCGGTTTGGTCGTCGGCGGACCCTCCTAACTTAAATATAAACTTCAGAACAATTGATGAATTGTTTTGTCAAAAACCAAGAGCAAAATCTTCACCTGCTGTTTTATCGCCAAACGGTGTTTCTAAAGCAAACGTTGTGAATATATTAGACAATAATCGAAGCTTAGCGATCAACATAATGCTGAAACAGTTCAAATCCGGTTCACATGAAATTTTAGAAGCGCTTCAAAATGGTATGTCAATTCCTCTTGAGAACTAAAAGGTCTTCAACGAGTTTTGCCCACAGATGAAGAGGTAAATATACGGTAATCCGGTGGATTCGCGTGGTGCGGTTATATTAGTTTTTTATTGTTTCTAATTTTTAGATAAAATTGATAAAAAAAAAAGACGTCGACCTGTCTATTATTGGATCTGCTGAGCAGTTTTGTATGCAACTCAACAACATATCCAATTATCAGTTGAGAATAAAACTTATGATCGAAGTACGTTACAATTTTGAGATTCTACGATGATTCATGTGCAATAAACACATTATTTATACGGTTTAAAAATACTGATATTAATTATTTTTTTTTTTTTAGAAAGAAGAACTACCTGCCATAGTATCAGAAATACACAGTCAACTAGAAAGTGTCAAAGAAATGTGCGATGACCTGATAAAAAATCAGCCGTTCAAGCAATTCCTGTCGCTAGTGTTGTTTATCGGAAATTACCTAAATGCTGTAAGTAGTATATCATATTATATTTATGGAGTCTAAGAAAAACAAATGTAAAATAGGAAATATAAACAACAATTTGAAAAAAAATTCAAAATAAATATAAATCAATTTAGGCTGAAACCAAATTATAATAATACAATAATATCATGAACTTGCGTTTATAAAAATAATAATATCTGTTTTAGTACAAGAATACGTTCTTAAATTGTATAATATTTAAATATTTCAAATTTCCAAACATAATTTACCTATATAAAAAAAAAAAAAATAATCAATATATTTTTCTAATAACAAAATAATGTATTTAATAAATATTAAACTAAAACAACTGATAATAATTTGAATACATTTTTATTTGAAAAATAATTCCTTAGTATACCACTTTTAATGTGCTCTCGTTATTTTATTGTTTTTCAAACATAATATTTGTTCAGGGAAGCTATGCTGGCAACGCAAGCGGATTCACATTGGATACGTTGCCTAAATTGCTCGATACTAGAGCCAATAAACCTAGAGTGACTTTTCTTCATTTCGTCGTCGAAGTGGCGCAGACAAACAAAATGGATGACATATTAAGTTTCACTAAATACACTGCAGCTCTTAGAAATCTATCCAGGTAATAATAATAACAACACAATAATTTGATCGTTAATGCACATATTTATTTTCGATTTTAAATGTATACAAAATATACAGCGACAGTGAACTGTGTTCAATAATTAACGAATAATTCGCGAATCTGGTTTAAGTAATTTAGTTAATTTATTTGTTTTTGTTTTGAATGCTTATTATAGGATATCATTTTTGTCGTTAGAAGACGAAATAAACGTCAAAACGAAACAAATCAAAAGTTTACATCTACAGTTGTCCAAACAAACGAAAAAACAGATATGTGATCAATTTTCAGGCAAGTGCTTTAGTAGTGTAAAATATTTATTAATACTTTTAATACATAATTATATAAGTTAGACTATAGGTAGTTCAGTTAATTGTTCATATATCCTAGATAAGGTTATGTTAGATTTATCCAATGCTCATTTATTTCTATAATAATTTAGTTTACTACTACAATTATTATTATTTTACTACTAAAGGTAGTTGTACTATATATTTGCAATTGCTCATTTCGATTTAAAGCTGGCTTTATTTATTAGGACTTACCTGTTAGCACAAACCAACAAATAAATCAATAAACGAAAACAACAATTATAATACCTATAAGTGACAAAAATAGAAATTACTTTTAGATATTATGTGCAATTTACGATTAAATAATATATTAAAGTAATAGGAAATTTAATCATAAACCTATGAAAAGGATAGGTACTCATTCATATAATAATACTGTTTACTGAGTCCTCTAATCACTACTAATCAGATTTTATTTTTACTAAAATGTTATTAAAATTATTTATACCGAATTACTTATAAAACGTTTTAATCCAAATTACGGGATCTAAACGAAAACAAATGTAAACTCAAAGTTTAATTTCATGACTATTAAATCGTCTTTGTACAAATTTTAATCATGCTTAAATAATAGAGTTATTTAATGAAAAAACAAAACGATAATATATAAACTCCGTTTACAAATAGAATATGGTTAGTTACTTAGTGCATAAACTATAAACTATTAATAACGAGGTGTGTAAGTTCATTTTAAGTGGTTACATCGTAACAACAAAGCGTTTAGGTTTGTGCGTAACCACATTCTCACGGTGAACGGAGTATAATATATTTATGTATTTTAATAAAATAAGTTTTTTTTTTTTTTAAACTGTATAGATTTCATAAAGCAAGCCGTCATTGATATCGAAACTCTTAACAAGGAGTATAAAAGTGCAACGGAGAAAATTCAAAGAGTAGCTATCTATTTCGGCGAGGACGTTAACAAATTTAAAATTGAAGAATGCTTTGCTTTGTTGGGAAATTTTTTCGACCGAATTGATGTGGTTGCCAAGGTAAGATTATTTCAAATATTGTTCGATACCGCATAATTAGTTAAGTAGCTTATCGTATTATTCGATTATTCGATAAGACACAGTGAAACTACTAGTCTATTTATTAGTTATACTTGTGTGTAAAATGTTGCATCATTGTAACGGACCTTATAGTTAAGTAAAGTTACTAGTTAGTATAGTAAGTCATTACTTACTGTATTTATAATAAATCACTTTTTTAAGTTAACAATTGAATTGTAATATGATGATCGGTATCGAACAAATTATTGTTGTTTTATAATTTTATAAGATAAAATAATTATAATAATTCAATAAGTTTTCAAAACATATAGAAACTTTTTGAACACTTGTGAACCTACCGATTTTGATAAAGACAATACATTTTTTTTTTGTTTATAACAGGAAAACATAAATCGCAAAATTCAAGAGGAAAAGAATAAAACACTCGCTGTAGAATTGGAAAAGGAGAAGGACGTCCCGAACGTCGTTATGAGGCGCGGACGAGGGTCTATGATACCCAAAGATGAAGATGTATGCATAGTGGATTTGGTGTTGCGAGACATTAGGAGAGGATCCTTTAATTTAAGAAGCGTGAAATCTGAAGGCGAAAAACACATCTAATATAGCATTCCAAATATTTGAATGTTTTATTGTGTAACACGTGCATATTTCACTTCATACTTCACTTATGTTATGATGTATTATAAATAATTCCAGAAAGTTGATTATGTACAACTATTATAAATACTAAAATACTGAATTATAAGACTTTCTATAAAAAAATATTCAAAAGTGTCAATTTTAGAAAATATTATCATAAAAACATTATAGTTGTAATTTTCGTCATACAGTTATAATTGTATACTTATTTAATTTCTTTACTATTTTTGTTTTTGTTTTTTTTTTTTTTATGGATTATTGTTTGATTTGACTTTAATTCATTTACTGTTCTTACCACTCTTTGTCTTTTTTTTTTTATACAATAATTTAGTATTATATTCAACACCTTATTTATAAATTTATATTAACGTTTTCAATGTCTATTTGTTTTATTTTTTTTTTATATACTTTTTTCGAGGATTATGGAAACAACTAAAATATTTTGTATATTTTAATGGTTATGTAGGTTTTAAGCTTAATCTGCTATAGAATCTAAACTATTAATGTTTATTAGATAAGTTATGGATTTTATTGTGCCATTATATGAGTTCAAATGATTTTATTTTTTGATAATATCTAATTTTCGAGTTAAGTATTACTCACGTAACTTCCGAATAAACTTATAAGTTGTGTTAATAGAGTTCATAAGAAATAATTAGTTTTTATATTTATAATTCGTATAAGAATTTATTTTATGTTCTTAAATTATACGGTTGATAAAACTTTGAAACTTTTTATAAAGATATTATATAGAAACGTCGTCAAAGCTATTAAGTATTTCAGTGAAAAAAAACACAATTATTTGGAGGGATGAATTATTCTTACAATTATAAATTTAATTTGATTTTTATTACATCAATCAAATTCGGGTTTCAAGATATAAAGTATTTTTACACTGGAAAAAAATTCAAAACCCGTAGTAGTTGAATACTTTATTTTAAATGTGTAGAGTACAAAAAAAAAAGTATTAAAATACCTATATTTAAATAATTTATAATAAGACTGGTTTTTAGGTATTATTAAAAACAATGTATTGTAAGAAATATAAATTTATATTGAAATTTTAATGATTTTTGACTGTATTAAAAAATATATATTTTATAAAAATTATCGTACAGACTTACGATAATAAATATCTAAATTATTTATTGATTTATTAAATGCATACTTATATAATAAATTATGTATAAAACTATTACGATGAAATTTTTATATATTATTTTTCATAATTCATACAATTAAATAATTGTAATTAGTTATTAAAAATACATACTTCAAATCAAGTTAGCTTGCTGGAAAGATTTCAAATTGTATTTATTCATCTATGCTTTATTTAACTTTTCGCTAATGTCTACGATTAGTAAGTAAGATATTTTAGAATATGTATACAAAAATAAAATATAAATAATGATCCAAAATTAAGAAATTGAGTTAATTGAATAAATCGTTTAAGCCAAAAGAATTAGAAAATATTTCATGTAATAGAATAGATATACAATGTTGAACATCATTAAGAAGCAGTATATTTGTGTAAACTACATGGTGTCTTATAATAATTTACTTTTAAAATACAGCGCTTCTGAAATGGTAATATCTTACATTTAAAGATAAACATGGTTTTCATTTTTAAAGCTATAGGTAGTTAAATAATATTTAGTAAAACGTTACATATTAGCTTATAATAAATATTTTATTATTATACAAAGTTCTTCTATAAATATAAACATTAGTTTTCTCCAAAAGTATCAATGTTTTTGGAAATATTATTTTACATTATTAAAAATTATTATAAAACATTATAATTTTTGTATTTTTTAATGGATTTTATTTTTTAAATGTTTAATTTATTAAATAACAGACATTCATTTGTAATTTTTAATTCGAATAATAATACTTTCTTATAGTGTCTGTGAAAAAAAAATGAAATTTTAAACGAGTAATTAATTATAATTTAATATTTAAAGTTTTTGATGAGCGATGTGGTGTGGCACAAGGGTATCTTTCAAAATATTGGTTCTACCTAATTAACTATACTAGTTCGAAATCTAATTTTAATAAAGACATTAAAATGTACAGAAAAATATTCTGGTTAGTAAAATAAAATAAAATTATTAATGTTTAACGTCATTCAAAAAATTAAAAATTATTACCAATAGTATAAATATATATATTTTTATAGTGACTTTGTAATATTTTGAAATTATGTATTAAAAATAATTCTTTAAACCTTAATACTTATTTGAAATAAGAAATTTTGTCTTTGAAATAATCACATTTTATGATATGAATTTGTATGGAGTGTTATATTAAAATAATAATATAATTAGATTAAAAAAGTAAGATTAAATTAAACGTCTTCAGAATTAATTTTCATAATTTGTAGTTATTATTTTTATTTCAAGTGTTACATGCAAATCTATTTTTAATTTAATCTGTGGTTTATCAACATAAACTTGTTTATGCCAAGCATAGATAATATTATGATTATGAACATGAAACCTTGATGTGGCGTCATATTAATAATATATGATTAGGAAATCTGTCTGATCGATAATAATCATAACACATTTTTATTATTATATTAACTCGTTATTTATAATATTTTTACTGTAATATTTCAAAAAATCATATTACTTTTATGATAGGTATAAAAATTAATTAATTATGTTTACTATAAAATGTAAGATTTATTATGTATTGATCAATATTGAACTGAAGGAATCGGAATAAAAAACACTATAGTTTTATTCAAATGAATTTAAGTAGTTATAATGACTTTTAAAATAATATGTTAAGATATAAATAAAATAAATAATTAATTTGTTCGATAGAATGATCAATTTTACTTCTATAAGATGAATTTAAGTAAATACAAATATTATTATAGGTTCATGTATATCAGTCGATTGTGATGTGACTAAATTTTAAAATTTGAAAAATGAGTGGATTAAATCTAAAAATATATAACTTAGGATTTTTTTTTTTTTTTATGAATATATAACTATATTTTGTCCATAATATCTTTAAATCTATTTGTGAGATAAACAATAGATTTAAAAGTCTGTTTACATTTATAATAAATTCAAATGAAGTGTTTGCACTAATTTTTCAAATTTTAACTTTTATCTTTTCCTTGAATTTGATTTTAAAATATGAAAATTGGAAAATGTTTGTCAACGATGATTCTATGGAATAAGAAACAATAAATTAGATGATTGATCTCAATTGAACTTCATAATGCATTCAAATAATATACCATTAAATTAATTATTGCATTATTAATTTTATGTTGGTACTTACTAGTTACTATAGGGAAAAATCTTTATGTTTTTTAATGAAAAATATTAGTCATCAATCACAGATTGGTGTAAAATGTATGTGCACGTGCATAAGAGTTCTGCTATATTATTAACATTACAGTCACGCACTAATATACCAATGATCAATGACAAGTGATTACGCATACGTACATATACGTTTTGAAAATTGCCTATGCTGAACTCATTTAGAACAGTCGGAACAGAGTAGGTACTTAGTTCTAATTCCGTATCACGATTTTTACAAATATTTTTTGCAGTAAAAGAAATAATAAAACTGCCAAAATGTAAAAGGTTGGTTCAAAGCAAAAGTATTATAATTTTAAAATAATCGTTAGTTGCGTAACAAAAAAAAAAAATAATAATAATAAAAATAAAAATAATAATTACTACTTATATTGATTGATGATCATCGATGCTATACATTCTTATAAGTTGTAATTAATAGTACAACACAACTAAGTAGGCGGACTCAGTTTACACGAGATTATAATAATTTTAATCAATATGCAATTATTTATTTTATCTTATTGATAAACAAATATATCTATTGAGAAATACAAATTGCACCCAATTTGGTAATTATTCTATTATTGCATTTTTTTATATAGCTACTTAATTGGAAATAACAATCTAATCATAAATCATATACTGAGTAGCATAATATTATTATCTTATACATAATATGGTATATAATATATTATTGTTTTTTTTTTTTTTTTTTAATGATATAGCAATACAAAAATCAATACTATATAGTATATACATAAAACATTATTAATATATTATTATATATGATGTATAATATGACATATTTCAGTACAAATTATCAAGTCTTCGAGCTACACCTTGTAAATTTAAAGTGATTTCCTACGCATTCTCCACCATACCTAACCATCCTCTCGCTAATTATTAGTTAATTAAAATTTTGTTTTGAAGTATAATTTATAAGGATTAAATTTTCTAATACATCTAAGATCTTACATTATTCATCTTATTTACATCAAAATCTGTTTATTATGTTGTTTATTATCCATTATAGTTTTGTTGAATCGTCTTGCTTTATTCATATAAATATCTTTATTTTAATATACCTACTCTATAACTGCTCTATAACTAGAGCTAGTATTTTGCACACAATAAAAATTTTAAAATATGCATTTTAATTTTCAAAAGATACACACAAAAATAAAGTTTAAAATATTTATTTATTAAAATACAACAGTGATTAGCTGATTGTCATATAATACGTATAATTTAGATTAGAAATTAATCTGTTAATTTATTTTTTGCATGCATTAATTATTATTTTAGAAATGCAATTCACATCCAATGGTAGAAATACGTGTGTTATGCGTTACAATCATATTTTTTTTTATATTTTGAATATAAATGGTCGGCAAACGTGCATATTACATAATACATACTATATTGTACCATCAATCATGGGATTATATGTATAGCAATACAATTTTTGTTTGACCAAAAAATCAAGTTATATAATTTTATCAGTTTTATTATTATTGGATTACACACAATGGGGTACGGTCATACTAAATATTATGCAAAACTATATTGTATTAAGCTCTATACATACAAAAACATGTAAAATAAAAATAGTACAATTTTCATCATAATAATAGGAACATTACACACTAAAACTCCATTTGGATGTAGCAAAAAGAACATGCTGTTGCGCATAAATTTAAATTTTGCTTATAACTTATAAGCTATAATCACTTAGATATTCTAATAGTGTTCAAGTATATAATATAATACATTGTTTCAACGGTTCCGTTACATCTTACAAGACTAGTTTGCCATAACACTAACGAAGTTGTTATAACCGCAGGGTTACAATAATTTGTAACTGTAAATGCCATACTGGAACCACTTCATGTCAGTTTTTTTTTATTAATATTTTGTTTGATATATATTTTTTGTTTAAGCAATAAAAGAATAATTTAAAATTACACTCGAGAATACAATTTACTTAATAGTTTTTTAATATCTTATAATATAATAGATTAAATATTATAAATCGTATCATTGTATTAAAATATAGGTTATTTTTAATAAATATTTATTCTTTCAAACTAAGTAAATTTACTTTTTATTGAAAAATTTAAGATTAGTATACGGAATCTTAATTATCCTAAATTTTTACTCTAATGTTTGTTAGGTATTTAATAGGTTTTCAAATAGCAATCAATATATTTTTATATAAATTAGAAAATATTTTTTTTTTTTTTAAATTGAAGTTATAACAAGCAATGCACTAAAAATTGCATTAGACTTGATGCCAATATTTATTTATTTTGTAAAGGGTTATATTAGAGATCTTACTTTTAAATCCTAAGCGGAGCTAGGAATGGATTTTTTTACTATGATTTTTATTTCTTTTTTATTCTGTAAATAATTTGTCTTCCCCTAAACTTGCTCAAAAATACAAGTGTAGCATATTTTCTAAAAGGTTATGTTCTTGAGCTGGTACTTTAGAGAGGTCATATTTCGATTTTCGAAATGATACTCGAAATAAAAGCGGTTAAAGGAGAAAAATGTACAACTTCACGATTACGTAGTACAAAATAATTACGGCTTTTTTAAAACCATAGAAACGAATAAAATTAAATAAAAAAGATCTCCTTGTCCGCTCAGAATTGTTTTTTATCGAATGCAATCATATTGAATTCAAATCGAATACCTACAGTAAAATTACACTGTTCTGTCCGAGGACCTAAGGTCCTAAGGGACGATAGACAAACATCCACCACCGAAATGCGCTGACTTACTTTTTAATAATGTTTTTAATAAAATTTATGAAAATTTGGATGTTTGGAATTTAGTTAAGAGGATATCAGCGCACAGTTTGTTTTCTCTCTCTGACCTATGCACAACATAGACAAAACTAATTTACGCAGAACAATTTTTTTTATGATTTTGAGTCATCTTAGAATAAAATCATACATTGCAAAAACGATAGAGAATAATATTTTTGAGAGTATGATGTATGACATATCAATTTGTATAAAATATTGTTTTAATACAATTTAAACATCATTTAAATTAATTTTTTTTTGTTTAAAGGTGAATACAAAATCAAATAACAATAAAATATAAAACCAATATGTCATACTCTTAAAAATATTATTCTCTAGTTTTTGTAATAAGTGATTTTACTCTAAGATTACTCAAAAAGCATAAAATACGATTTTAGGTGAAAGAATTTTATTTATGTTGTGCGTGTGTCTGAGAGAGAAAACAAATATTCAGCTGACATCATTTTAATTGAAGAATCATATTTTCAAAAAAGAGACTATTTTTTTTACTTTACATTATTAGAAAAAGATATTGAATTGAAATTTGAGCTAGATAATTTTAAATGTAGGTCTAACTAGTCTAAGAATAATTATAAATTATAATCCTTTAATACAGGGGTAGGTAATCCACGGCCCACGAGAGCATGCGGCACGTGAAGCGATTTTATGCGGCTTACGATTACAATTTATAATTAGTATAAAAATATGGAATAGCACATTATGTTTTATGTTAGTTGATAAACTTACTATTAAAAAAGTATTTGGGTCGTGAAATTTTTTTTTTTTTAATTATTTGGCCCCTGACACCAAATAGGTTGTCGACCCCTGCTTTAATACGTTCCATTCTTGGTATTTTTTATCATTAACTAGGTAGTTAGCTAAGATTTTCTACAAATGTAAATTAGAATTTAGATGTTAAATATTTAGTCAAGTATCCAATCAACATGCTCTGTAAAATATAGGTTTATTTAAATAAATACAAAGTTTATAATGGTGTCAAACGTATATGGCACCTTTACACTCTTATGTACGGTGCTACTCTTCCAGGACGACACGATAGAGAGTAAAGGCCTTAAATTATATAAAAAAATATTATTATATGTTAAAACCCTATGTATCTTTATTTCCTGCTTAATGAACTATCGTGTATGCTGTATATATCTGTGTATTAATATATAATAATATTGATTATTGAGCAATATTTTACAATTCCATAAATGTTCAATGCGATTTTTTATGGAAAATTTATTTAAATTTATAAATTAGTCTTTACATAAAAAACACATTAACTAAATGAGTACAACCACTGAACAGATGACGCACGAACGACAAAATGGATACATCATGTAATATAATATATTAATTTAAATCAACTTATAACCTCGTTAATACCTATGCTAAATAATTAAAAAAACTATTACCAGATTATGTTATCTTTTCACATATTAATATTATATGCTCGTGTTTATTAATTTTACACTATATACCTATCAAAGTAAAAATATTATTACAGGTGGTATTTATAAGTGTTTCGTATATTATAGTGTGTTTTCCAATTTGGGGAACACTGAATTTCTTGGTCGAATGATTTTGGAATAAATCGATTTTTTTTTTACAAACTGGTTGTATATAAATACAAAATGTTTGATATATTTCAAAATTTTTTGAAATTTTGATCTGGGCATACTCAGTAAAAACTTTTTTTTTTGAATAGCAACATTTGAACACCATATTTGGATAGGCTTATTTGTTTAAGCAATTTTGATGGTTTTAAATCCAAAATTGACTGAATAAGAGTCATGTCAATTTTAATAAATTATACATTTTTTGTATTAATTTAAAAAAATTATAAAATCACTTATAATTAATTCTTATTGGTTAATTTTTGAATATTTGTACGTATTTTTTTATAAGTGTTATAATTTTATACCCATATTATGTTAGTCTTGTTTATGACAAAAAAAAAAATGTACAAATATATGGGTGTACATTGGGGGGAGCAAGATAGGGCACTTGCACTCCCTGGGAAAAAATATTATGAACTTGTAGCTTAATAAATATTACCATAATATTATTATTATTTTCATTACCTTACATTAGAAAATTTTTTTATTTTGACCCCCCCCACCCATAAAATGTTACCTATAGGTGCCCGTGGTTGATACATCAAAATTTTTTTAAAAAATATACGAATATACGAATATGGTGTTCAAAATAGGTCTTGCTATTAAAAAAAAAGTTTTTACTGAGAATGCGCAAACCAAAATTTCAATAAAATTTTGAAATGTATCAAAAAATGTGTATTAATATACCACCAGTATGTAAAAAAAAAATAGATTTATTCCAAAAAAATCCGGCTGAGAAATTCAGAGTTCCCTAAATTGGTGAACACACTGTATATAATTTTGTAACTGTATATTTATTATTATTATTATTATTATTAATACAACATCGCAGACACGTCATTAAAAACCATCCTTTGTATTAAAACTAAATATATAATACCAAAGTACCTTATTTATACTAAATTCTGAGCAAAGCGATAACTACATAAAATTTATAATGATGACATGACATTCATTTAAAAAAATATTTTATTTGTCATCAGTCGTCATCTTTTGGAGTAGTAAAAAAAAATGTTTTAATCTTCAACTTTAAAAGAGGTTTCTGGTGGAAAATTATACTTAGTGCATTCTTCGATAAGGACTAAACTCAAAGGTAAACTAAAATTATTTTTTATTCCGCAATGCCAGTTTTCAAAAAAGTCAGTTGACTGATATTACAAATTAATAGATATTGGATACTACTAGTTTTCAATAAATATTTTTACTAGTAGAACCTAGATATAATGCCATATGATTATATGATTGTTCAGATGGTACTCCATGACTTGAAATGAAATTTGGCTCAAGATATGTATTTACGTCAACAACAACTTTAGTATAAATTACCATGAATAGTTTCTAAGAAAAATTCGATTAAAATCATCCTTTTGTTAGCACACCATAATATATAATGAAACATTATTACGGCTGTTGTTATTCACTCGCGGAAGTAGGTTTTACAATAATTTATGCACGTATAAATTATATTAGGTAAATTCTCAGTTTTTTTCTCCGAAAATATCGCGAAGGTCGTTGAATAGATGGACAATTACGTAAGAGGTTAAGAGATGATTAATACAATCTATATTATTAATATTATTCCAAATGTATTATTATTATTAATATTTTATCGTAAAATACCCATGTACCTATTCTTACTTATCATAAAGATCGCGAAAAAATTGTTTTTTATTTCTGTTTTTGATCATAATAATTGTAAAGTCCACCTTTGTAAACAATATAATATGCATTATACAATATAGATATTATATTTTAGTTATATATTACTTATATTTTTTTCGCTTCAACCTGTATTAATTATCACTACAGATCTTCGACCTTTGTATATGCCATAGAATATAAGACGTGTGTTTTTTTGAAACAGAAAGAAAGATAATAGTGAAGAAGGGGAAGACCACTCGCTATCGGCCAGCCGGAAAAACCAAAAAATACGTACATGCCTGGTTCGATAAATTAAAATTTATTATCTTTTTGTATTTATTATTATAATAACCATTAATAATAAAGCAACGTGTAAATAATAACAATATTAATATATTATTATCGTATTCTTTGTTTAACATAATAACTGCAGACCAGTTTTGATGATGACCGCCGCAATAACCACCACCACCATCACCACTACCTCATCATCATCATCATCATCTACCATGGTCACGATTCATATAGTTATAATAATACATATACATTTATCACGATAAAGGTTTGGATGTATTGTAGGCGTACACCGTACTAGATTAACCTCGGTCGATCATTAAATCACGGTACCTACCCAACATTTATAATATTACTATTATGTATATGATTATTATGCGTATATACCCGCGCGTGCGAAAAGCCTGTCTGCGGTTTTCGTTTATAAGACGGTGCACGTCCGACGAACGATCACAGTCGCAACTCGAAGATTACTTACAGTCTTCCAACGTCCGCTGAACTCGTCTTGTAAAACTACAGAACATATCCACTCTCCAACATGAGTCGTCTGGTAATTATAATACCTACCTATTGAGTTATATCGTTACTGGCGACGTGTATTCTTTTACGAAGTTATTTTACGTTTTGTTCATACCTAACCCCTATACTATGAATTTAGATGAAAATATTCTAAATAACATTGTAGTAATACGATTTTAACTCATTTTTATGGTTATTAATACCGTATAAACCATATATTTCAATAGTTCGTAATATATTTGAATGTTAAATAATTATAAAATAGTATTAAATATTATAAAAACGTCTTAATGTCTTTAGAAATGTTTTTAATATCCCTCTATAATTTCTTATAATTTATATTATACTGATTTAAGTAGGTATCTATCAACTCATAGGTTTTTAACTTTTTTGTATAATATATTTTCAATAATTTTTCTTTTTATGCAATCCTTGTCGTTCAGCGATATGCCTTCTAGGGGAAAACTAACCTGAAGAAATTTTTCAGTTGGTATTCTACATTTTCCATTATTAATTCGTATATTACCACGTCTTCCAATACGAGTAGGACGTGTAAAACTATTTTACTTTTAATAATCACCAATACTATAGAACTACATGTACTTATGTAATATAGTCGATTGATTAAGTATATAGTAAGTTAAACTTAAATATCCTATAATCCGGTTATTGAACAATCAAGTAACATACTTCATAAATTCTTCTCTTAACTATTTCAATTTTTTACCTATAATTTTTGTTCAATATTTCTAAAAACTAAATGAACATTACTATAAAAATAAAATTATTTAAAAAAAAAGATTTACCATACACGTTTTTAGCATTTAATTTAAATCTAAAATTTTCATTTGTTTAAAATTTTTATTATAGTTATTTCATTATGTGAAAGATTTTTTTTCTATAATATTAACTTTATTGATGATATGATTATGTACACATTATAATTTATTAAAATAATATTTTACGATGATTACAAATGAAATAATACCTAACTTAGTTCAGCGTGATACCTAAAAATATTTATTTTTTTAAATACATGATTATTATATTATTGTATATACCTACAGTATACATTCCATACTAAGATAGTTATTATTATTTTAAATTGATTAACGACAAAGAAATATTTATATTCTTTGAAAAAAATTAAATTATTTTAAGTAACAAATTCGTTTTTAGCAAATTCTTAAACATAAAACAATAATTAATTATAAAATAATAATGTTTCGTTTTGTTTTTAACAAGGCTAGGCATTCGGTGAATTAAAAGTTAAAATTAAGTTAAAACGTTAAGTTAATTAACTTGTTACTTTTTTTTCAAATTAACTTATAACTTAATAAGTTACTTTTTTTAAGATGAACGTGTTAACTTTAAGTTAATTTTATTCAAAAGTATCTAAATTAAGTTAATTTTCGTTCTAAGAATACTGCAAATTTTTGAATGAAGTTTTTTGATAGTTAGTAAATAATTTAATTGATGTATCGTTTTGAATTTCGCTATAAGTTTTCTTAAACGTAAAAAATAACCATCTTATAAACTATATTATGTGTCTGGAATTTTTTATTTCACATTTTTGAAAATATTTACTTTAAACCAAGTTAAGTTACTTTTTTCAATGTTTACTATTAAAATAACGGATTAACAAAAAATTATGAGTAACTTTTAACTTAACTTAACTCAATTTTTTTAAAATAACTTATTTTAACATGTTAAAAAAATCATTAACTTGCTCAGCCTTTTTTAAACGTATTTTTACTATTTTTATTGTCAATTAAAATGAAATAAAATATATTTTAAAAAGATTACAGAAAACATGATTGTATGTTTAATTACCTATTAATTACCTACATTTAAAAATTTTTTTTTTTCATTATTAAGCCATCATATAATCTATTCTAATGACTTAATCTAATCATATAATATTATTGTTTTTTATTTAACTACCATAATCATTGATTTTCTTCAGTACCATGAACACATTTTTTCGCTCTTATTGATAAACAAGTTTAATCAACTCGTTTCTGATGTTATTGTTACACATAGTGATTTTTTCCGTTTACTAATATTTGAGAAAAAACTTCGTATACTCTGATATCGTTAAATAATACTTATTCTATAAAATATAGGTGGGTGCCAGTAAAACTATTCTACTAACTTATAAATTTTGAGTAGGTGCAACTATTAGGTATTGATTAAATATTAAATTTGTGATTTAAATGCATTTTTTGTATTTTTTAGTCCATTGTATTGGTTATCGCGTTGGTCGGTTACTCACTGGCTACACCGTACGGTCACGGTGGAGGTTCACAAGGTGAATACCAACAAAATCACCACCAAGGTGGTGGAAGCCAGGGACATCATAGTGGACATCAAAATGAACACCAACAGAACAACCACTACGGTGGAAGCCAAGGACATCAAAGTGGAAGTCAAACTCATTACAAACCCGGTGGAAACGGTGGATACCAAGAACACGGTGGAAGTCATGGACAAGGTTCAAACTACGGACAAGGAGGCAATCAATATGGATCAGGATATGAACATGGCAGTCAATATGGATCAGGATATGAACATGGCAGTAATCAAGGATCAAACTTCGGTCATGGTAGTCAAGGACATGGTGGTAGTCAAGGACATGGTGGTAGTCAAGGACATGGTGGACATGGTTCGCAACATCATGGACACGGTGGTGGTCACTACTAAAACTTCAATTGCATCGTTGATGCCATTCAAGTCCCCTTTTATCATATACTATATGTCATCATTTTCTGGGGCGTACGACTAAAAAGTCATAATATAATTGTCAACTCTTAATATTATTTATTTCATCACTATATTTATTCTTCAATTGTAAATTTGGTTATAATATTGTGCCTACATAATATAAGATTTCTATTTGTAAAAATAATAACATAACCGAATAAAATTTTTTTCTATAAAAACAATAGTAATTTGTATTTACATAATTAATAGTTTATCTTCTCGATCACGAGAATAGTTATAGTATGTGATGGCAAAAAAATTGAATATGTGTTATTTGTAGACGATAAAATACATGGTGAATACTGAATAGGCAATCAATAACTCATCAATCAGAGTAAGTAAGTAAATATAGTTATACATAATAAAATTATATTATAATAATTTTTAGTACCTTCATCTATATAGAGTATTGTTTATACGATGGATTCTACAACTATCGTTATATCTACGAAATATTAAAATTATAATCATAAATTTTAAAATAACTAGGTATATTTAGTATATTCGTATTGGTATATAATCATATGTAAGTACCAGGTACCTAAAATATAGCGCTAATACTTAATACTTACCTGGGTAAGTTACTTTTAAAAAGTAATGAAGTTATTTTACTTTTTACTTAAATATAATTGTCATGAAATACTATACACTTTAATCTAAAAATTAACTGTTACTTCTCGCTATGAAAAAAAAAAACAATAATATCTAAGTACATAAAAAATATTAATCAAAACTATAACTCTATTGTATTATTATTTATTTACTACCATCTGTATTATTTATTGCATTGTTCTATAGTATCTCACAGTACATTGGGTTCATTCTGTACTCCTGTACTGTTCAATTAAATAAATTATTATTAACTTATAAAATTTTGTCATCGAGTCCGAACGCTAAATACTTGTAGCGCTGGTGTTTTAAAACAGCTATATTTACACAGAAAAATAAATCGCATGTACTGAATTGATATTATGACTTCAGTTAAAAGTGTTAACACGATTTTGCCTAATTATTATTATGTATAAAAACTTAATAATACCAGTCCACCATTTATTGGAAATTCTTTATGTATTTAGAGATTAGCTAATTAAATAATACATTAGTGAATTATGTGAAGAGTTAAAATGAAATATACGTATTCCAATATTAGCGTTATAAACATATTATTTTTTTCCTACTATTTTTTTATTTAATTCCATATAAATCCAAATAGTAACGCGTTATATGAATTGCTTATCAAACGTAATTTTCATTATATTTTCGTTATTTGAAAACTATTCAGATGAAACTGTATAACGAGTTACTAATAATACTTAATACTCCGTTACGTACGTTACTACCCAAAACTGGTGCTTTACCATAATATTTTCTCACATATAGTTAATAATGGTTGCTTAAAATGACCTTCATTGTCTTTTTTTATGCATTTTATTCCTATCGTGGCTGAATTAAAAATTATGATTCCTTGCTTATTTGGTAGGTATCTATATTTCTAGAAAAAATCTTTTCATGGACGAGTCAATCAAGCGACTTTAGCGTTGGTAAAGGCTTAAACTTTAAGTAATATATAATATTACGCATTAATAGATTGTTTAATTAAATCAAGAATTAAATCTGTTGAAAAAAGATCAAACAATTATTACGTATTATTATTAGTTATTTTATTTACCTACACTTTTAAATTTGTTGAAAATTTTGGTTTGGGTTTAATTTAAAATTTGAATAATTCACATAATTAAATATATGTATATTGTATGTCAAACGTTTTTAATAATGGTTAGTAGTGGCGTATTTCAATTATTGGTGGTAGGTATATTCTATAGGTTCTTATTTCGTGTAGAGTTACAATGAACATATTATATTTATGTATAATATTATGCATTATATATTGTCGTGTATATTTAATTTTTCTCTTTTTTGTCTTTCAAACCACTGAGTCTTATAATTTTCACCACTATACATTAATATGAATTATTCTAATATTTTAAATAATATAATATTGCTATAAATTATAATTGTTTATAAATATTATTCATAACCATGAATGCTTATTGCTTATCAATTATTACATATGATAATATTTTTTTAAATACCAATTATTATTGTGTAAATATATTTACGAATATAAGCTACATTATTGTCTACATTATGAAAATCAAAGTCAACAATTCATGGGTAATTGTTATATTTTTTTCTCACGAAGTTCAAGGTTACAGATAGTCGTGAATTTATAATGCTCCACGTAGTAGTTAGCTATATATGAACCGAAAACACGTTTAATTCCTATATTATATTCATGTATATTTTATTTGATTAATGATACATTAATATCGGTATATATATACAAATATACTATACTACCATGCAAATACGTACTATATATTCATAATGTACTAAAAGTATACGGAGAAACGGATTATAAACTAGATTTTAAAATACAATTAATTTCCTTTTAACTGAAACAATCACAAATGTACTATATTATAATATTCATTTATTATATTTTTTTCATTTAAAAGAAGATGTATTATTTCATTTTGATCAGTTCAGGAAGTAATTATAATTGTGTATAATTTACGAATATTATGTGCAGCCAACAAACACCTATAGACTTAGGCATTCTAATTCCACATTTATTTTCAGGTTTAATATATTAATGTATAAATGCGTAATCTATACTGGCTAACGCAGAAAAACGAATTACTTACCTATACTAAACTTGTAGATCGAGTGCCTATTAATTAGTGAACTATACAGTTTAGGTATAATGTCAGTTTTGATATTGGTTGTATTTGATAACAGTAATAATATGGCTTTAGTTTACTTGAGTCATTCACTGTAATTGGTTTTAATGAATAATGTACGTTTTTTTAAAAATTATTATTGATGAAAAAATTTATTTATTAAAGGTTAGGTTAGGTTAGGTTAGGTTAAAAAATTTTAATATATTTTTATTATAACAATTTAAAAATATTAAAAATACATACAAAATTAAACAGGACATTTTATTTTAACAAGTGTTTTAAGTTCAAATTTTGATAAATTTTGTCAAAATTATGAAGATTTGCAAATTATTTTATAGATTACAAAATATTTATAAAATGAATCGTGAATCTGTTATTATAATGCAAAAATAAATTAAATCAAACTAAAATTAATAAAATCGCTTAAATATGTTTAAAACAAGGGAAATAATAGCTTTGTATAAATGCCGGAATCTGTGGGACTTTTTCTGCACTTATACGTGTTTGAGAATATAATCATCTATTAAATATAAACACTAAATTTACGCTATTACCTTCCTCTGATAGTGTTCAGTTTTATATACCTAGTTGATATACCAACCTGACTTATGTGTTGACATATTCACCACTTAATTATTACAACTAATTGTTATTAAAAACCAATTGCAGGTTAAGTTAGGACGGTTAGGTGGGAGCTAGCAAATTGCGATACAACCTTTTCCATGATATATTCTTTCGTTAAAAAAAAATCATGAAAATATGATAAGTAGTTCCAGAGTTTACCTTGTACAAAGATTTTAATTTTATATTTATTTAGTTAGATATATACGCTTTCTCATTTTTTTCTGTCATATTTCGGACTGATTGCATGTGACATACGTAATCAACAGTCTTTTTATATTGTCATTCATGTTTTTTAAGTGTTTGGGTTTTTTTCTAATGTGTACAATTTTTAGTGTTTTTCAATGTCAAAATTACATTTTTCATGTTGGTAACTTTGTACTTTTCAGTTTTAATGTTATGTAATTGCGTGTGTTCTAATCAAAAGATTGTTTTCATACAACACTTGTATTTTTTTCGTCGTTTAATACGTTACACATTCAGTCAAATTCATTTAAGTACTACTTTCTGTTTTTTTTCATATTGTATAATATCAAGAATTTATTGCATTTCAAAGAAATTATTTATTAAATTAATTTAATTAAATCCATTATTGGGCAATTCTTGTTAATTTGTTGTTATTTGTGTTATAAAACCACGTTTTCGTCATTGATAATTATTATCGTTCGTGGCCATAGTCATTACAACTTTTAATATTTATTATTTCTGTCAAGGATTTATGCATTTATTTGTCAGTAATTGTTCAGTTTCATGTATATTTTTGTACAACTTTTTCAAAACTCCCCTCTTATACCCTCTTAGAGGTCGAATTTTGAAAAATTCTTTCTTAGTGAGCCCCTAAATTGCTTAAGGAACCTTTGTACAAAATTTTAAGTTTCTAAATTCAGTGGTTTGGTCTGGGCGTTGATGAGTGAAATGTATATAGATGACTATCGTCCAAATACCCATAAACACACAAAAAAAAAATATAATATTGTGTTATTATAAGTAAAGTACTACAGGTATTATGCGTATTGAACTTATTTATGATAGTTTAAGTATTATGTAAAATAAAATATCATTACCAAAGAAAACTTATTAAATATAATTATTGTAAGCCAAACTTATGGACAATTTTGTATTATATTTTCAACTCTTAGATAATTTGACTTTAAATGGCTCTTTAAATATAATTAACCACTGTTAAAATCTCATTAATAATAATAATAAAAATATGTTGGCTTAATTATTTAATAACAATAATAAAACAAATTGTAAAGCCTATATAATACTCACAAAAAAAATGAACATATTTCGGATTTTATCCCACATAACTCACACCGGAGTCATAAGAATATTTACAATGAAAAAATAACTTTACTCCGAATGCGATCCTCCAATGAACACACAATTAATTCACAACCTGCACATTACAAAAATATAATGTTTTATAATGTTTATTGTCAATTAGTAGGTGATCTGTAACAACCTGGAATGTTAATCTCTGGAATTCAATACCTGGACAGTAAAAATCTGGGCTATAAAAACCTGGACGGTAAAAAATTGGAATTTAAAATTTTAAAATCTGTAATAATCTAGTCTGGACAAATCTGAACAGTAAAATCCTGGACCGGACAAATGTGGACGGTAAAAATCTGGATCGTAAAAATTAACTTTTAAGGGGTATGAGTAGGCCATATATATTGTTTGAATAATACTTTGGAACAAATCTAGTTTAGTACCCCTTCAAAATGTTGGGTTTTTTTTTTGAAACCTATGTATTCCAACGTTTTTAAATTTTTAGTTAGGTTAGGTTAGGTTAAGTTAGGTTTCCCGGAAATTATTAGTTTTTGAGTAATCCAATAATAATATATGGTTATTTCAACATACAATTTTCAAATACATTTTCAAATGGAATAGGGGCCAACGTTGCCACTCGCTCGCTCGGACATTCAAATTATTGTAAGCAAACTTATGGAAAATTTTGTACTAAATTTTCAACTTTAAGGTACTTATAAAAAATTATTTATAAATTTAAACTACAAAATAATTTCCAAATATTCATGATTTTGTTGGAATTTTTGTCAATATTTGAAATTCAAATGCTTTTAAAAAAAATTGTGCCTAAGTATTCTTATAATTGTGGAATCAATATAAGATTAACTTATGAAGAAGTGTGTATTGAATTTTTGAATTTTAATAAATTTCCTCACCACCTTAGCACATGAAAATCGATAATATATTATCATAACTTATCAATAACTTCATTGATACGATAAAAAAAATAAAGATAGTTGATTTATATAGGTTAAACATAAATTTTTAAAAATTTAAACAGTATCGAATTATTTGAATTATTGTTTTTGTACTCGTATACATTTTAGAATGATCTGAATTCGTATATTTATTTTTTTTATCAATGATAAATAATTATTTTAACATGTTTATTTTTTTATTTATAAATTTTAATTACAATTATTTATGCGCATAATATATATTTAAGTATAAAATTTTTTTTAAATACTTGTTTTGTATAAAAACATCATACAGTATTTTTTATGTTTTTGTAAGTTATTTTCTCTTAATTTTGTTTATTTATTACGTTGATTTAGTCTTCAATAATTTGTTGTATTTAATGAATGTTATTATTTAGTTAAAAAAATATTATTGCAATTTATGATAATAAAACTGATTTAGGTTTACTGTACCTATATTTTAACCGATTGATAAAATATTTTTTTCTTAAGCTTGTTTATACACAAATTATGAAGAATAACCAGGAATTTTTAGTCAGCTAAATCTGATATCAGTTTAAAAATCAAGAAAGTAAAATAATAATAAAAAAAAAGATCTTCAATTTATTAAATATATGTGTAAAAATATTATAGATAGAAGATTATTTGTACATTTTACGAAAAAAAAATAAACATAAAACTGTTTGATTTAGAAGGAAGATATGCTGTGTTTAATGATTATGTGAAATAATTAATAACGGTGTCCATATCCATGCCCATAACCGTGTCCGTAGCCATGTCCATAACCCTGATTGCCCCCATAGTATCCACCTTGATGGCCATATCCACTGTTGTAGCCATATCCATCGTTGTAGCCATAACCACCGTATCCTTGGTGACCATAGCCACTGTAACCTGAAAAATAAAACGAATTTTCTAAGTATAAATTTCATTATGGTCATTTTTAAAGCATTGCTTACCTCCAGTGAAACCGATTCCAACACCTACTCCATAGCTGCCTCCGTAATTATCATAGCCTCCTCGGTGACCACCGTAGCCTCCGTAATATCCACCATTATATCCACCTCCATAACCACCACCATAACCACTACCATAACCACTGCTAAATCCGATAAATCCTAAAGGTGTAGCTGTTGCGATGGCTAGTGTAGCTGCCAAAAATACACACTATAAAATACAAAATAGGTAATAATAATGATTTCACATACATATGATTAAATATTTAAAGCAGCGTTCCCCAAAAAGTGTTCCACTGGAACCTTAGAATTCCGTGGAACATGTCAAAGGTTCTGCCAGATATATGTGATTATTGTAAAAATTATTTTATATTATATTTGAAAAAAATATTCTTAAAATTTTGATAAAAAATTGTTTTATTAAATTAATTTTAACAAAGAATATAGCAGTATTGTTAAAGCATTTTGTAGAGTACCTATTGGTTTTCTTTTTTTTTTTTTTTAGAAAAACTGGAGTGAAGTTGGAATTAAATACTTTGGGATTCCGTGAAACACAATATATTTTTAGGAGTGCTGTGGTCGTAAAATTTAGGAAACCGCTCATTGGCGTAACAAAACAATTTACAAAAATAAAAAATGGGCCCCTAAAATATTGTTTAGGTAGGCATATTAGTTTAAAGACATTAATCTCATATAGATAAATTACTTATTTTAATTAAAATTTTGTTATGATATGATAAAAATAACAATATTTATTTAATATTACACAATTATTATTTAATTTATAATAATAACTAAATTGTACTGAATTGTTTTATTTAAATTTCTGAGATCTTCTAGCATTTTTTTGGGCAAAATTGCCAATTAACATGCATTATAATATTATATAAAAAATTTAAAGTATATATTTTTGAATTAAGTATTTTTTTAAATATTAAAATATAGATATAATATCTATATAAATTCTATACACTCAGTGGTAAAGATATAATAATATACGCATAACTATCTATACACACATTACACATGTCACGTACAGTACCCTACATAACTTTATAGACTGGAGACATAGAGTAAAAAAACGCTTTAAAGTTAATATTATTATTACTTATTGTAGGCCACGATTTAAGATACTTAGTTTAAACCTATCTTAAATCGTGTTGTAGGTATTTACACCATAGGCGTGCGCAGGAGGTATGCAGGGTATGCAGCTGCATACCCTGAACAATCATAGAGCCTCACACATACCAAAGACCATTTTTCAATATCTCCCTATTGCCCCTCCCCTCTAACCTCGCATAGTGGCAGCCTTCTGCATACCCTGGAAAAGAGGCCTGCGCATGCCTATGATTTACACACAGTAAGATTATTATTAAACATTTATTATACGATTACGAACATATTTCGTATACCTAATAGATTATTATAGATATAGATTAACACTAATTTAATTTGAAAAAAGCAATTATTCAATTTATTTTCGCTAGAATTACTCGTAAATTTATTTTTATCAAAGTCAAAAGGCCCCAAATTATAGTAAGCCTCCCCGCAACGCAGGGTCTGCAGTCCCTCAGTTATGCCACTGAAATCGCTGGTTTAAAGGATTCTACTATGAATAATATTATGGCGGTAATTAAATAAATAAAAACTAAAAACTATTATACTGATTCCTTATATTTTTTTTATTATCTGTTTTATTTTCATAATTTACTTTGAAAACAATATTTTGATTTAATCATATATTTTTATAAAATGTATTAAAATATGATTAATTTAAGATAAAGATGTGGTAGAATAAATGTTTGTAAATACTATTTAAAAGAATATTTAATATTAAAAATAATCAATATTATGATTATTGATTATATATAGAATCTGAATTTTGAAACCATACATTCTACATGGAATGAATATATTATAATAAAACATAAGAAGAGGATTTTATCTTAATTAAGTCCAAATCAAGCAATATTAGTTGTTTGATTAAATCTTAATAATGTATTAGTAATAAATATAATATCTTATATATATATATAATATTTGGCTATTCAGATCATCCAATGGCTGTATTTGTTTTTAAAATAAGGGATATTGTTTATTTATTTATTGTAACTAAATATTATATACGATATTTAAAGTCTGAATTAAATATAACTAATAGAAAACTCGATATAGTTTGTTCGATGATGAAATTACGAAAATTTACAAAATAGAAGTCTACAACGAGTGTGAATGTGTGATGATAGTAATTTTAAGAAAACATGAGGGTTTGATTTGGTAGTTTTGTAAATGGGGATGTACTTGAAAATAATAATTTATAAAAATACTTACCAAGACAAGTTTGCTAACACTCATGTTTGTTTTTTTTGTCTTCGGTAAGTTATAATAACTAATGTTATTACTGACCACAGCGGACTGCTAATTCTTAGTTCTTCAGCTGAAGGATTTACAGAAACGTCTGAATCGGTATCATCGAGCACTCAGCGTTTTATTTAGTGCTAAGACTGCTGTGCAGAGTGCAAGTTTTTATATTTTTTGGTTTGTGTCGTCACTCTATTTGTTCGGGACGTTGGCACCGGTTCGGCCTTGAAATTTTGATCACGGCCCGAAACCAGTTTTCCTCGTTTCTATATTTTTTTGCGCATACGAATAACACATCTATACTTACCCCATACACATACCAGTATACCACTGAGGAATGAGCAGCGTTCCGAAGAATGAATTTAAAGATTTACACAAATGATATGGTACATAATAATATATGTTAATATAGTAATGTGTGTATGTGTATAATATCATTATAATACTGTGTTCGGATTTTCGCCAAGTATAATTTGCACAAAAACAACGTTTTATATTCACTATTGACTCGTACAAAATATGCATAGTATAATATTATACCTACCTTAATCATCATTAAAATAAAAATAGTAAATATATTTGTATTTTACTATTTATGTTTATAGTATACATATACTAATATACATACTACATATAATAGTAACTCATGAACTCAACTATGCTACGAGGTAATAAATATTCTGACATCTTATGTTTTTGGGTTTTTTTTTATTACGTTTTTTGGAAATACCAACACAATATTGTTGGAAGATTTTTATAATGATCGTGAAATGGTAGTATGCAATTATACAGTATTTTGAGTATGTCATACCACTCATTGCTTAACTATAATAATATTTGAATATTTAATGGAAATATAAGTGATTCATCATTTAAAATATTTACTGAAAGTATCTTTTTATTATTTTTTTTTTAAATTTGGCACCTAACTGAAATAATGAAATATATAAGAAATACAAAAAACAGTAATTATTTGAGTTTTTATGTTTATTGCATAGATTAAGAAAAAAGTATTATAAATTTAAATATTGAATATCTTATATTATTAAAGTTATTATTTTCAAAAATAAAATATTTAAAAAATAATATTCAGAAAAACAATTTATTATTGAAGAAAACAAACACTATGATGCATTACGCATTTATTATACAAGTATTATTTGTTTTAAAGATATGTGTGTTTATTTTTTCTCATCACCATTAAAAACTATTATTTCGTGGGTTATATTATTTTAACTTTTTTTTATCTTCAATAATATTATTACATTATTTTATTAAAATTATCTTCTTATCAATTAAAGTCTAATCAGGATGCTAAAATAGCAAATTTAAAATAATTTTTATAAGAAAGCGGTGATTTTCTAAATGTACATAGATATTACATAATATTGTCACTGATAAACCCATATAGTTAAATTTCGATAAATAATGACTAAAATTTTATTGCCTATATGACCTTAAAACATCACATGAGTAATGTTCAGTATGTTTTATTTGCTGAACATGATAAACATGCTAATGGGTTGGCTGTAATTTATCCATTAGTATTGTGAGTCTATTAGTATTCTGTTTATATATGGTATCATATAATCTTTTGGATTGTTTTTCTTCACTCTTCTTTATTATTGTAAACTATTATCACATAAATCATAGCCAACGTATATTTTTCATAAGATTTGCAACATTATTTTGTTTCATATATAAAATTTATTGAACTCGAAATAATATTTTATTTTGATCATTGTGGTTCTTACCACATTAAAGAAGTTTTTTGTATTATAATGATATTTTAGATTAAGAAGTTAGTGAAATCTATATATTTTATAATAATAAAGATTTATATATTATTATTATTTATATATATTTATATATTTTATTTATATTAATATTCCAGGTAGAAGTATTAATATAAAAATGTAATAGAACTGTAACTATATAAATAGTAAATACCAACAATATTATAATAAACTGTAATGATTATAATATTGTATAATGTTCATGGTTTTTTAAAAGAAGACTTTAATACAAAATAGTTGTAATTAATACATTTTTGTATTTTTAACGATATTGTAAACATTTTAAATTTAAATTTAAATATAAAAAAATGCTGTTCGTGTATTTTTATTATATTTATACCGATGTAAGAATTTGATTGATGTGAGATTTTCAAATCAGTTTTTAATAGTTTTGATCTAGCAATACAGTTTTATTTTTAATTTTTAGAAAAATTTCTTATTTGCATAAAAAATAAATAGATCAAATTGTGTCAAAATACTTCAAAAATGATAATTTAAACTTTAAGTGAACATTTCAAGTATCTATTGCTATTAAATATTTTCGAATAACAATAAAACTTATTCCAGAAATAATAGTTATTAAACGGGTGAATATCCAATTTGATATTTGAGTTTTTATAAACTATTTTTAACAATTTAATTTAAAACACTTGAATGTTAATTCTAAATAACATTATATAAATAGTAAATACATATTATTATTATTATTATTATTATCTTTATATTATAATAATATTATGTCAGTATGGCATCTATTAATTGTTAATATTATCATTATTTATAAAGACTTCATATTGAAATGCATTTATACAAACTACGAATACAATGGAATAGTTTGAATTCAAATATCACAATACATAACTGATGCAATTATAACTATTAACAAGTTAATTTATAAATTACGATTATCAGAGTTATTAAATCATTAATTATCAGTGTTTTTTGCATATGGCTCAGATTTCTATGTAATAAAAAAAACTAAAATATGTAAATATTATTAACAAGATGTAACAAAAAAAAAAAAATGAAAATATTAAAATATTAAAAGTTATAATAACTTACAAAAACAAAAAAATCATTGAAAAATCAACTAAATTTGTTCTATAAATGACAAAAAAATTTAAATAAAAAAATCAAGATAATTGAATTAAAATTATTATAAACCTTATTTACTTGATCTTTATAGGTTAGGAGATACTATATACATACTCAAATCGACTAAGTTGAATGCTCTACAATTTGGTCGTAACACAGATTTATACCGATTGAAGGAACGCTCAGCCTTAACTTAAATAATTGGTGCAAATTAAATTTTTGCAATATCTGAAACAGTGAATTCAGTATTAAATAATGTCTCAATTATTCCACAATAAAGATTTTTAATTTAAAACAGGATTATCATTTAACACACTGTTAATTTTTATTTTTAATAACCACTTTCAATGTTTTATGCCCTCTACTACTTTTTCTAGACATATGACTCATAAACATTGAATTAAAGCCATTATACGTGATTCTAGTTATTTTATTGTATCCTCCGAAAACCCAAAATTGACAGAAATGTAAATTAAATTTTTTTATATTATCTGTGCTGAATAGCTAAATCGATTTTATAACAGAAACACTGTTGAAGTATTATCATATTTATTTTATCAAAGTTATTGCAATAATATTTGACTGCACTTAAGCATGTCCCCACTACGTAATTATTGGTTCAACTTAAAATTATACAATTGACAACACATATATAATATATATACATATAAAAGCTGTGTTAATATGTAAGAAAAAATGGAATTCGTAAGAAATATTTAAAAATATGTAATATTAATTAAACTCACTTTATTAAAAATCATTTGAAATAAATTTATCTCTTATCACAGTCACAGTAAAAATATGTATAATACATTGATATATAAATTCAAGCCTTATTAACATCTATGTAAAATATGTGTATATTTGTATAAAAACGAAGATATTCATTCTATGAAAAGTGAAATATTTCAACTTTTTCAACTTCAGAATTCTAATCATTATCCTATTAAATTACAATTTATATATGTCTTTAATTTATTTATTTGAGAATATTGTGCCAATATAAGTTAATAACTAACCGCATTTCCGGAGTGTTCTTTTATCTAGTATTCTAATGCATTTAGTAGTAAGTTGAACTTAACAAGTGAATGAGATTTTATATTAATATGTTAAAAAAATACATTATTGAGAATGGAATTGAATGTGTCGTGTTTTGTATAATATGGTAAGGATTGATGGTATATTTTAATATTGATGACCTTGGAAAAGACAAGTTTTTCTTCAGTATCTATTGTTGTAAGAAATTATTCACTATTAATTTATAATATATTACTTTATTAGTTAAGTATTATTTTAATAAAATCAATAGTGGTTCTAGATTAGTGTAGAAAAATTAATTAGCAGTATTTATAGTAATTACAAATTAGTATTTTAACTATTGAGATAGCTTGAGATAACGAAAAATAATTATATGTATTGCAATTAAAAAATATAATTATTCTATTTGAGACGAAATATTAAGTACGTGGAGAGATTTTATCATTATGTGCTTAGTCTATGTAAAGGATTATTCTTAGTATAGCATACAGTTAATATACAGTTCAAACGAGAATTTATTATACGAGCAACAACGTCAACCACAAACATCAATCAAAAGCTTTTGGTAATATTAAATGTTTGTATTATATTTTAGTTAAAATACCTATAATTCAAAGATATTATACATTATATATATTTTACATAATAAATATATTTATTTATAATAAAATCAATCCAACACTAATTTTTGAAAAGTGAAACATAATATTTAACACTATTTTCATGATACCTATTTCTTTTTAAAGGTATAAAATAATTTACTATATTTTATAAAAAATATTAGTCAAAATTAAAATGTATCTAATTGATTGATCATAATAATATAGAAATTATAGTCTATATATGTAAACCTTTTACGTTTATATTGATTAAATTTTAATTATAATTCTTCTATTAAATACTCTAACATCACCTACACTCTACAATTGACAACACACTCTCTATTATACATGTAGGTTTTGAACAACATTTTTCGTCTCGAGCAACTCTGATTGCTCCAATGCATTGTCACTAAAGTTATAAAATTTGTGATCTAAAATAAATTAAAAATCTCTAACTATACAATTACAAATATGTAGGTTTAAAATTTATTTTCAAGTTTTAATTTCTATTTGCAGCCAAAACCCACAGTAAACATAACTTGACGATTTGTATTATACATCTCAAAGCCAAAATGTATCGTTACACGCAACTTGTGGTTTTTGTCTTTATTTTGACACTGTCCGCAAGTTTAGCAAATTCGAGTTCCGTGACGACTGAAGGTTATAAGTGTCCACGACGCCAATGTTGGACAGAGGTGGAACCTCGAGACGAATTTTGTTCAGAAATTTTCAGATATGAATTTACTACTAAAGAACCGACAAATGTGTTCTGTTACTGTTGTCGACGGTAATCAAAAAAATAATTAAATAAAAATAAAATAATTTACAATAATAATATTACTATAAGTTTATGGTATTAAGAGAAAATAAACAAATAAGTTGAAACGAAAAAGTTAAATATAATTAATTATTGTTCTCAATAGTCTAGGCTTATGGAAGAGACAATATTAAGTTGTCATCTAGCAAAAATATTAAAGAACTAAGCTATAAATAAATCGTATTTTTAATTATAAATTATAACAAATTAAGTATCATTCATATATTTTTTAACGTGTTGAGTTTCTATTGAAATTAATAAGCATAAAAAAAATTTCGAGGTTTTTATATATTATTAGTAATAAAATGACTACCATAAATGCCACATTTGCGTTACACTCAGTAGAATTTTCAAAAATAGTTTTACGCATACATATTTCTTCGATGATAGTTTATGCTACAGACTACATTTGTCATATTTATTGAATTTAAACATAGATATGAGAGTTAAAATGTCATAAATTAAATTAATTTTTAATATAAACTAAAATTGTTGTACATTAGAACCTCGATTATCCGAACCTGCGTTTTACCATTGATTATATTATATTGGCTTATGATTATCTAAAAATTGATATACGCGTACACTCACGTTGTTCAACTGATCTTATCATTATTTTAATTTATTATTTACGCATTACATACATATATTATCTTATATTATCTTAACTATATAGTATGTAATTGTAAGTATTTAAAAAAAAAAAAATGGTTTTTTTTTTTTAAACAATTTACAGTCTTCGATCTTTCACACTACAGTAAGTCCCAATAAATTCGGATGGTTGAGGTTCTACTATATATGTTTGCAAAACAAAAGATCAAGAATTCAGAATCTTAACTAAGTAAGTCATTTATATGTGTAATGAATAGTCATAATGACACTAAAATGGTTGCTTGCAGGTTACCATAATTTAGTGTATTTTTATTATTTATTGTTTTATTAATTAATTTTCTAGAAAAATTGTAATTCAATTATTTTGTAATCCTTCAAATATCATATCTTTCTAGTTTCATTAATAATATTTTGTGGTCAATGAAATCAAATTTGTTTTTTACATCAAAGAAAATTCCATGAACAACATTTTTTTCATTTAACTGATTATGTACATAGCTAAAAAGAGTTTTGTAAGCTATCGATGTAGGTAGCTTAATTATCTTTATTATGTCTTAATCCGAACTCATTTTCAGTAAAAAGTAAAAACAAGATATTTCTCGAAGAAATTATGTAAACACTTTTTTTTTTATATATTTCTCCAGAATTGCTGACTATGTGTACCTATATTATCAATGATACTGAATGGTAATACGAACATATATTTTTTCTTTTTGCTTAAAAATAAAAATAATTAAAGTATTTTCTAATGAGTTTAGTTATTTTTTACTTATTTTAAAATAGATGTGATTAGCCGATTCATTAGTATATAATGATTTACTATACATAAGCTAGGGTACATAACCTTTACTGTTTAGAACATGTTTTTTTTTTGAATTTCATAACTAGTTATGTTAAGTAAAAATATATTTATTAAAAATTGAATTCAAGTTAAATTTAATATTGGATTTATAATAAATTACAGAGCTTTTGACTTTGATAATTTTCATAATACTTCCACAAACCATAGTAAAAAATATTGAATTTATTTGTTTTATCAGTACTAACTGTTACTAGTTTATTTTTGGATTGGTATCCACTACTTATGAAATATTTTCAATATTATTTTCTTTAAAAAAAATATATTTATTAAATTGTTACATTTAATATTTTTTAAGTATCAAGTATCAACCTTACATTTATTAATCTTTTAGAGAAATACATATTTCTAGCACATTTATTGTTGATAACACATTTTTATATTTTAATAAAAAAATTAATTTAATTTAAAATTAAACGATTAAATGATTGTTCTTTTAATTTGTTAAGTAATTTATTTATATCTTTTTAAGATAACTATAATCGAAGTAATCCAGTTTTTAATTAAAAAAAAAAAAAACAAATACTTTGTCATTTTTACATATTTTCATACATTCATTTATTTTTGATGAAAACATTTTAGTTGCTAATGCGTCAAGAATATCAACAATTAAACTTAATGTTCTTGTTCAAGAACTTTATCAAATAGAATATACTCAATTATTTTCTTTTCTACATTATGATTGATAATAATTTTATAGTAACAATAATTGTATTTAAAGACATAATTTTACTATAATGGTCAATATTATATTACTTTTATATAATATACATCATATTATTATATTATCAATCGACTTATTATATTTTAGAAATATGTGTTTAACGCAAGTTGATGATCTGCACATAATTTGAATATTATATGTATTATTTATGCAAGATTCGATTCCGTAAAAACTATGAATATTTAGTTAACTAATTTTATTAATATCCTCTTTATTTAAATCAATAGTTATATAACCATAGAATGTATGAAACATCATCTGTGAGAAACTTAAAAATATATGTTTAAAAAAAATATACAAATTACAATACTATGTTTAAGTGATTCGTCGGAATTTAAATTTTTTTCAGGCTTTAATACAATAGTGTAATATGAATATCAACTCTAGAAACTCACTCAAGTCAAATATTACAGTATTATCATGGAACATAATAAAACTGTGAGCTATCGGAATCTCTTTGTTCGATGAAAAATAATATCCTTTACCTTAAGATAAACTGTAAATATTTTTTTATAATAACTGTAAAAACTAAAAAAATATTCAGCTTACTATAAAAGAATTTTTGTTTAAATAATTTTAATATTATTACTCCTTATTTTAAGCAAGTCACCTAAAATCCAGAACATAGTTTTATGTATTTTTGTTTTTTATGATTAAAAATATAATATACTACATTGGAGTATTTATTATTGTATTAATTCATCTTTGAGATTAAAAAATGATTATTTAACTAGCAATATTAATATTAATATAATTATAATATTATGCAGATATTTTCAAAGTATGTATAGTATGTTTAAATTTTTACTTCAAATGGACTCTGGTTATTTCTACTGTATATTGTACCAATTTTTTGTCCCATATTGCCATTTACTGTGATTTAAAATTATAACTGACAATAAAATGTAAGATTATGTTTTCCAACTATCGTAATTATTTTAATGATATAATAAATATAACATAATTGTTATTCGTTGGTATCAATACATCAATAATTATATGGCTATTAGAATAGCTAAATTAGTTTTTCATTTCAGATACAATAAAAATTATTAACGACAAGATAATCATTATTTTATATTGTGTGGTTATTAAATCATAAATAATACTATGTTGTTTGTGACACTTTTAGTATAAACTACAATTATTAATTATAATAATATTATATTTTATGACTACACGTGTTCTATAAAGATATTAGACAACTGAACACTTACATATACAGTATGAATGATGTGAAATAGATATCGTCCAGTAATAATTAACTATTAAATAGGGTAGGCAAAATAATCTGCACGGGCCCGATCGACCTTGACATGTGCCATATTATTTGTACTAAAAGTGCGCGATTGCTGTTTATAACTCTAGTGTTCAACTCGTAAGTGTAGATACGAATTAAGATAAAGTGTGTTACCTTATTATGTCCGTACAGATGTAGAGTAAAAACGATGACCCTTAAAGGGAGGAAGTACTAGCGATCCTACTCAAAATCGACAATGGATCTCATGCGCTCTTTTGTTTGTACGTAGAAGTTTAAAATATAAAAAACGGTTAACTATTACTAAAGAAAAAAGCATAAAAGCACGGAGCACATATTAACTGATAATAATGTATATATTTATTTATTATCAACAATTCGAGCTGAGCCCAATTATACTTAATATGATAATACTAATTAAAATTTAAACTATGAATAACAATTAATAAAATTAATAAAAATTATATATATTAACTTGTATGGGCGTTTCAGTTCTTTTTTTGTTTTCCATTGGGGTTTAGTGATATTTAATCTATTCCACGTATAATAAAATTATCCTATTCTTATGTAGAAATATATTTAATTTAATTGAATTATGTTTAAATTGTTTCGAATTTTTCTTTATATGTATAATATTATGTGAGTGGCTTATATAAATCCAAATGAGCAAATGATACTTAGACACGGACAAAAATATAAATTTCTTTGTTTAATATATTATTTATCTGCTATGTCATACGAATAAATTATTTAAATAATGTATACCATAATTATTAATTACATATTATATAAAATATTATTGTAATAATATAATATAATAAAAGAAATTATATACAAATATTTATTAGATATTCTATCTAGTAACCGTTGTAGAAAATTATCAATTTAATTTGGTTAAGTTCCAAGTCATATAATACAAAGAAGTTCCTTTCAATCATGTTTTGTTTTATTCGATAAATTGATAGCTGTAGATAAAGTATAAAATACAAAAATGACTACTAATTCTCCATGATAATTAAGTATAATTTACATATTCATTATTCGTACTTGTAATATTAATAGCCTTTAAGAATATATATGATTATATAAAATATAAAATTGTGGTAGCACCTAATATTATTATGGTTATACGATAAAATGACAAACGAAGACACATTAAAAAAAATATAAATGTAATACGGCGTTTCGGATATACAATATCGATACTCGAGCAGTCATTATAAAAATATGAACACACTAGTGACCAGTATAATGTATATTATTACTATTTTACTTACATATTATGTATTATAGATAGTTTAGGAAAAAGATTATCAAACGCCTCAAAAAAAGACTGTTGGATGTGAGCAATATAATATACTAGTTCAAGGCCATAAACAATTTTAGGGCTCGCCTATAAAATTGGCATTAGTTTACATATTATTATACACTAAACAAATGCATAGGCATGTTATACGGAAATTCGTATTGTATATTTCTTATAATACAAAAATATAACGAATGCGGAAGTAGAGTTTTTAGTATTGGAAAAATGTTGTCGAACTTTATAACTATACTGGAATGAATGTTTACACAGACACTTCATTAAAACTATCAAGTAATTCATCTATTCTAGAGACGGTCGTTGATACGCGATTCGTATTATATTAATATCTGTTATCAAATAATCTTTTTTTACTGTGATTTATATTATTATTATTTTTTTTATTATTTGTAATATTGCCTATATGGCGTGAATTTTTCATAATACGCGATAATTTTATTTTTTTATAGTAGGTGAGTGTATACTTTATTTTCCAATATTATATTGTTGTACTATAATATTATTATAATAACTAAATTTTTGTATGCCATATGATGTGAAATATTAATAATATACAATTCACTTGTTTAATTATTTATCCCGTTATAATAATCGACGAGTATTTTTTTTATATTTATTTATTATTAATATTTTCTTCCTGGTGTATTATTATATGACAAAACAACGCGTCTTACAGCAGTGTATTATATAATAATAATTAGATCTCACGTCATCTTTGAGGCGCGAGCTATAACTCTTTACAGAAATAATATTTAAATATATTTTTTTAAATTCTTACTAATTTTCAAAGTAGATAAATTACGTGAATCTTTAGACACCTTTCGCTCTGTCAAATCTTTCAATTTGTTGCGCCTGGTGTAGTTCTTACCGGGTGACATAACAAAATCTATTAAATGTTAGCCATCCATATAATTTTTAATTACCACAAGACTTTAAGCATCAAAATAAGTATAATAATAATTAATCCGCAGTAGTGGTAATAAAATTAAATATCCGTTCGGTATTAACTCCAATTGATGAACTGATTTATATTCACAAGATTGTTAAAGTAATTAACGAAAATCTGTTTCAATAAAAAAAATTGTAATATTATCGCGAAAAAGACCATCGTCATTCAGAATAAGCTCAAGTACCTTAAATCCAGTCAAAATTAGAAATTTTATTTTTGAAATTGGAATATTTTTCAATAAAATAATTATTTGGAATTGGACAAGTTTATATTGAATTATATTTTTTGGACTTAAAATTATCATTTAAATAAATTAAAAATCCCTTATAATGTTTTGTAGAATTTTTCAATCAACATTTTAATTATTTTTTGGACTTCAATTTGTGTTTACTTGATAATCTACTTCAAAATTTAGATCCTACATCGGTAGCCAGTTCATAGTTGCTATGTATGAATGTATTGATTTAAAAATCATGAGTAGATTTTCTTTGTTGTTTAATTAATAGAAAAAAAATTCTTCTATTTTCAACTTTGAAAGAATCTTGAATGAAAAAATTATAGCCACAATATGGTTTTCCGAATAAGTCCAACGTACCTAGCATAAAAAAGAATGCATGTCGAAGGACTGAGACAATTTGAACGGCTGTTTAGACAGTTTTATAGCACAACAACTCTTAACAAACAGACAAAATGCATAACTGCATTGGTGATATTGAGAATAGCCGTCTTGTCAGTTAATTGTTACTCCTCTAAACAGTCTAAACAATGTTATAACAATATATTCTTACTGCTACGAACTGATGTAGCGTCTGTCGATCATTGGAATTCATCTACCAAAAATCAGATCTCTTTAAAATTATTTTAAGTCCCCTATGTCATCTTATCACTTACAATACCAAGCAGTAGACTAATCAGCTCTTAGACGAGATGTAAGTGAAAAGCCGTATGTTGACCGGTAGAAAATGAGCAGTAGTAGATGTTTTCAGAAACCTCAAAATTGTACTGTAATTACTAAACTTAAGCTAAATTATTTAAAATGTAATTTCGATTATTGTAATAATAAGCATTAAATAATAATTTCAAAAATATATCATATTTATCTATAAATTTATATTTGTATTGTATTTATAACAAAAATTATTTTTAATGCAAAATTATATAATATAATAATATTCACTTTTAATAAATAATAATAATTTAATTATAATTATAAGTACTGAAAATATAAAAATCTATCAAGAAACCCTTAAATAAAATAATAAAAATATATACTTTTCTAATATATTTCAAAAATCAATTATCTATTGTAAAATAAAATTATATCCATATTGTTAATGAGATTGACAAAGACTATATTTAAAGTACTTTTTATCCAAAATGACATATTTTAATTGACAAATTTTCATTCAATTGATTTTTTTAGTATATTGCAGTATTAGGTACTGCTTGACATTTAAATTAATACTTCCTGGTTGTTGTACAAAACAATAATTATTTTGTTTAATCAATTTTTGATGCCATAATATTTCAAAGTGAATACTATACGAGGTTTTGTGATTCAAATTAATATACAATTAATAATAATGTATAATGAACAAATTTTATTTTTAGTTAAATAGCTGACTCAGTTAGGTCTTACTAGTAACACTGCCAATTAAAAGTTAACTTTGAACTATACATACTATAGTATTCATAAGTCTTTTATTATTTTGAAATTTAAAATACATATTATACTATACAGACAACTATTTGTTAGTTAGTGTGTATTATACAGTTTTTTCTGGAGTGAGTTTATGCCAATGAAATACCTAAAATTGGACAATGGTGTAGCTGAAATGCCTATCCAGAGCGCCGTGTTATAATATTTTATTTATTTATTGTGTTACCTATTAAATATTAAAAAAAGAAACTTGAGTAATTTATAAAAATGAATACTGAAACATAAAGGTTCACTTAAAAGAATATAATTTTAATATGCATATTTCTACGCAAAACTTTTAATATAACCTAATAAAACATATTATAATATAATAATATTAATATTATTTTAGATTCTGAACAGAGAGATAACGTCGTATTGATTCTATCTACGTTTTTTTTTTGTATATGTCTTTGTCCACCATAACTTGTTGGAAAGATGCTCAATTTAAAACTTTAGGGGTGGTTTTGAGTGGTAAATTAAATACCCTTGGTGCATTATAGAGATCAAAAATAAGAAGTTTCTAACAGTTTTAAGCAAAACCGGTTTTCGACTAAATTGATTTTTCAATATTGTTGTAAACTAAAACCAAATCATTGTAAATACTTGAAATGTTCAAAAAATGTTTATTTTAGCGTTATCTATACATGGTGAAATTTTCAATATATTCTGGCAGTTTTTGAGTTAATTATAGACAACTGAAATTTTTGATTTTTCTAATTTTTTTTTTTTTAAATGTCAATAAAAAAAATGTTAAATGCTCAGAAAAACTTGAAAATATAATACAATATTTCTTATAAGTTGTTCTAATTGTAATTTTATAATTTCAAAAATCAAAAATTGTTAAACAAATTTTTTTTTATAAGCGTTTAAAATTCAAATTTTTACAAAATATGTCAAATTCACAAAAATTCAAAAGTAATTGTGTAATTAAAACTCATAAAATTTTTAATATTTAATCAAAGGTTAAAAAAATTCAACACAAAGTTTTCCTTCAAATAACTAGAGAGATAACTCGATCGTTATAGGAAAAAATTGTTATGAGGGTCTGAATTTTTAATTAACCTTTAATTTTAAAGTAAAAAGTACTACTGTATAATTGTTTTTACTAATAAATTAATAACGTTATAACTTATAAAGTTTTTTTATTGGCCATACTATTAACTATCACTTATGTAATGTAACAATTTAAATTATTTTTACCCATTTATTGTTCATCTTTTCGTGTTTATTTTAAAAGTTCCTACCTTAAGGCAATACTCAAATATATATTATAGTTATATATATTTTTATCAGATGTAAATAAATAAAATGTTCCTCAAAGACAAATAAATATTAAATATAACTTTTTTTTAATTAAAAAAATGTACCATCTTAAATCAAACATACAAGAAAGTTATGATTTCATTTTAACAAAAAAAAATAAATAAAAGTCTTAAAATGAAGATCACATTTATAACAATAAAAAAATTTAAGTTTATTACATACTTACATTTAAATAAATAAAATTATGAATTTTAACATTTTCAATATATACATCAATCAAATCCAACGGATTTATAATTTTTTCTTTTTTTTTTTACTTTTTCAAATATACGTTTTAAATTATGCTGAATAAGTGCACTGGTTAAAAATGCATTCATCTAAAATCTAACAAAAATTTATCATTAATGACCAGTTTTACAGTTAAAAAAAATATATAAAAATTACAAACACAAATTTTCAACGCAACATTGGAGGGGGAGGAGAGCACTTACAAAACACGCTAAAACCGAGTGGTAACTATAGTTTTAAATTCTATACAATAAATACGTAAAGTAGTTATGATTCGGAGAACACTGTGGACATTTGGAAAAAGGTGTTTTCGTCATACAGCGAACTCAACGACGTAGACATGTCCTTAAGCACCATGTTGTTACTGCTATCGAATTCTTGAGGCTCCGGTGCGGGACGGAAAGGAGAGGATTGTTCTTCCATCGGACTCGCGGCCACCGTCGTTAAAGTATCCTGTTTTCGGTCCAGATCCGTATAATACTGTTGCTGCTGCTGCTGATGGGCCTGCTGGTTCATCTGTTGGTGGTGATTGTTTGGCCTAGAGTAGCAGCTATTGAATTTCCCAGCATTGTTTTGATGATAACCACTGTTATAGTAATTGTTGTTGTGCTGTTGTCCGCATTGCTGTTGACCGCACTGCTGGTTGTTGCAACCACCGTTGTAATAACCGTGACTATACGACTGCATGCCGGGCGCGACAGCCGTTTGTCCCACGGCTGCAGCTTGTTGACCTCCGTTAGCGGCGGAGGTCCTTTGGCATCTTTGGTACGCGTTCGGGGTGGCACTATTGTCGTCGTAGTATCCATTTTCGTTGTTTTGCCCATGGAACTGCAGACCGTTGTTGTTGTTACTATTGCTATTGTTGTTGTTATTGTTGTTATTGTTTAATTGATAGTGTTGATTGTTGTTGTTTTTCAATTGATGGTACTGCTGTCCACCGTTGTGTCTAAAGTTGGCGTAATTATGGTTGTAGTTGACAAAGTCCTGGTTGGACGAATATGAGTACCGTCCACCGTTTTGTCTCTGCTGCATTGTCGGTCCAAAGTTAAAGTTGTTGTTGTTGCTGTTGTTGTTTGTGGTTGTGGTACCGAACAACATCGCCGGGTGGTTCGCCTGATACGGTCTTTGGTTCTGGAATTGAGGATTGTACGCCGCACCGGGCAAGCCGTGTCCGTGACTCTGCTCCTGTCCCTGCCAATTGACTGGTAAACTGTTGCTGCGCATGTTCCTGTAGTTGTTAGTTGGCGGAACTTTATTGGGCCTATCGTTCGGAGTGGGTGTCGGAACAACAGGGGCCACGGGATTGGTCAACGCTTGACCATTGCCGGCACTGTTGGTCGCTTCCTGGACGATGGGCGGGGTCAGCGTAGGAATGTGCTCCAGAGCGGATTCGGTAAGTTCGTTGATGGTCTTTTCCGCGTCAAACGCGCCTAGATCATAATCGTCGATTTTTTCGCTTATCTGAAAAACATAATTAAACCAAAAATGTTAGTATATATAGTTACATAACACTGTAATTAGCGTAACATCATTTTTGGTTTTTATCGCCAATGCAATAATGATAACTTACCATGTCCTTAATGACGTCGTCAAAATCATCCGGCAGGACCATTTTGCTCTCCAATGATTCACCCTCGCCGACCTCGTCGAGATTAATATTAGAGTTGGGATGATGTACGGCTCCCGTTTGACGAGTTTGAGGTCTTGACATTTTAGCACTTTCTGGCAACTGCCTGCATTCTTCGCTATCGGTAAACGCCTGAAAATCGATTTTAAAATAAAGTATATAGACGTCAAATAACTTTCAAAAGTATTCTGTTAGGTACATACATCGATATCGGGGCCCATAGCTGTATTTGCTTGACTAGGTGAATAATCCACAGAAATCGGATCGTATAAGGACGACGCGTTACTTAGTCTATGATGCTCGGAAGGTACCTAAACAAAATCATAAGTCATTAATTAAACAATAATGCCTGATTTATTTTTCTCGTCAAGTTTGAATACGTACTTGACTGTTCCTGCGACTGTGGTCAGACTTCATGCTCCAGTAGTTACTAAATGTGCTTTCTCTCCGTATAGTGTCTTGATTGGATACCATTTTCATGTCAGTCAATTGTTTATTTAATTCTTGCATACCAGAAGTACTTCCGTGTCCTGGACTCAAGTCGGGCAATGGCGATAACTCACTGGTTGCGACGTGCTTCAATCCAGCATGCGGTACAAACCGTCGCATCCTTCGGATCATAGGCGCTGAAGTAAGCATTCCGGCTTCCGAGTGCATCGGGATAAAGTCAAATAACTACAAAAGTCAAATAAATTGTCAATCATTTTAATTGTTTATGGCTTGCACTAAATTTGGCGCTACTAATGTGATCTAAGTAACTTAATAAGATGTATAGTTAACACTCACGTCGGCATCATGTCCGTCTTCAACCCAATTGTCATCCAAAGCGTCTGCACTATGGTTGCTGTCACTAATAGGCTCGTCGTGAAACATTCTATTGCTATATGGAACGCTCATAGGACTGGGTTGTTGTCCAGGGGAATTTGTTTCCTACGGGAAAGAAAAAGAGACCACAAATTATATAAATAAATCAAACTAAAATTAAGCCAAATAGTCTTTTAAAATTTAATTTATTTTAGGAATGCTATAGGTGCGTACTTCAGATTTTATGCTTGGACTAGACACGCTAACGGTTTTGGCACTCATCGGCATCTCATCGCTCCGATACGGTGACGCGTCGTCGGCACCCGGGCCGTTGCCACCACCTCCTCCGCCACCGCCGCTTCCTCCACCACGGCTGTTGTCACCGTTTCCATTGCCCTTATGTCGTTTATGCGCATAGAAATCAGCTCCATGAACTGTCTTGACGTGTTTACGCAAGGAACTTGGATCAGTGTAACGTTTTGTACATCCAGGAGCTTTACATATGTACGGTTTCTAAAAAATACAGATTTTTACGTTAGTACTATTTCATTGAACGATGCTTTATAACCCGATCTCACCTATTCCTTTTTTCCCAACTGATTGCATACACACAAATTAAACATATTATATTATATACATAGTAAATATACAGTTTCACCAAAACAAATTTTGAAATAGAAAAAGTATTATTTGTATAAAGGCATTGCATAATATACAATATAAACTATAATATATTATTATATTTTAGAATTTCTTAAACCCACTCATAATATAAGTAATACAATTATAAATATTATATATTTAATATTTTTTTAATTAAAATTATAATTACCTCGCTAGAATGAGTGCGGTTTTGATGTTTTGCTCTATCTGAAGCATTGCTAAAGGCCTTACTGCAACCAGGATGTTCACAAGTATAGGGCTTTTCGCCGGTATGAGATCTGAGATGAGTTTTTAGGTTTTCCAACCTCGAATAAGCTTTGGTGCAATTTTCAAACTGTAAAATCATATAATATTTATTTTTAATATCACGTGGTTAATAAACAAAGAGTTATATTTACAAATGGTCAAATCATTAATATATATTGTTGGTAATACAATTTAGAAATTTAAGTATATTAAGTTTTATATTTTTCGTACTTTAATTAAGAATCATAGTATGTAAAAAACCTGACAGTTACCAATAATATACGATCGACTTATGTTAACAAAACTAAGAGATAAATCAATTACCGTGCATTTGTGTGGCTTCTCTCCGGTGTGTCTTCGCATATGTACCACAAGCATGTATTGGGCTTTGAATGGCTTCTCAGCTCTAGAACAATCCTGCCACTGGCATACAAATGACTTTTTGTTCGCCTGAATATGATCATTTACGATGTGCTGCAAAACACAAGAACATAATAATATTATAAAGTCATCGCATTATCATTATATAATAGAAAAACGGTTGGCATATTAGTATTCCGGTGTTGTTGTATGACTGGCGTCGAGTTATGCCATTAATTTTAATTTGCTTCGAGCAATTTTACATTTTAATGAATTTAATATCGGCGTACATTTATAATATTAATAATTATTGTGGATTAAAAATAATATTGAATGGTAATGAAAACAATAAACAGTAAATGTACCTGTACTAATACAGCCTGAGTCTGGTATTCTAAATTACAGTTCTTCCAGTGACAGTTTGTCTCGATGAAATCAGGTTCCCCTTTGAGGTCACTGATGGATTCCGGTGAGTTTTGTTTCGAGTCTTCAACGAGTTTTTGAGAAGCCTTCTTTGAAGCTGATGTCGATTTCGATTTGGACCGTTCTTGTTTGATCTTGCACATGTCGTTGGCTAACATCTAATAACCATATGACATTATACATGACAGTAGGTACATAATGACAAAATAAAAATGGTTTCATAAAATATAGAAACTACTTGCCTGTGAACTGCAGTCTTGCGAAGGTACAGGTAACATGTGAATATTGTACGAGGGATGATGCGCGGAAGACGGCATGGCGGCGGCGTTATGCCACGGCAAATGCAAGCCACTGGCGGATCTCAATAACTGTTGAACTTGAGGTGATATGACGGATGGGTGGTGTTGCATGGTAAACGCCAGTGGGTTCAGGTGCCCGTACGAACCGGACGTGCTCGAACTCCTTGAGCACGAAGCGCCGTACGCTGCGGCGGCCGAGTATAGTGCACTCGGCGATGATCGAATCCTGCCATGGAGCTCCAAGTCCGGGGACGGTGACACGGAGAGTGCCCGTTTCTTACCCTGACGTGAGAAGCTTTGTGCCAACGGACTACACAGACCCGAACCTGTTAATCACGATTCACAATAATTAATACAACACGTATAGTAGTATATATCATATGAGTTAGATGTCAAAACGTTGAACAAAATCGTGAGAAAAATTTGGGCAGAATTTTGGACTCAATTTATATGAAAATATATTTTAAATTAAAATATAGTATGCATTTTTTCAATATTACGATATTCATTCAATTATGTTATTACTATTGTTTACTATAATAATTTATTTATTTTTATTTCACTATAGAGTATAGGTATCTTTACAAAAGTTAAGAGAAAAATATACCAATCATTACAATAATTAAAGTAAATTATATCAAAGAAGACAATATAATCAATGTTTTAAAAATTGTACAAACACTATATTTTAATATTAAAAAAAAAAAAAAAAAAAAAAATGATAGTGAATAAGCAACGTCCAAACGTTAGGTTACCTATTCCTTTAGGAATAAGTTTTGTAAATATCAAAATAATATTATCATTATGTATATTATACTTACTCAGGGAACCGACTGTTGCAAATGACGAACAGATATCCATACAGTTGAAACGAAGCGGATGGGGGAAATCGGCTGGATGGGGGTGCGGATGGTGTGGCGGCAGGACGCCACCCGCCCCCCTCCGAACTAAGTCACCTGATCCTCCAACACCGCAACTCCCGACTAAGCTGTAAACAAGCAAAATACACACATGGCTATAAATAAACGTACATATAATTATAATATAATATAGTATATCAGTAAAATAATTATCACTGGTGCAAGGACCCCAGACGGGCTGGTTACCGAATTGACTTCCGCCGAATATAAACAGCTTGCTAAACAAAACCATAAACTTTGCAGGCCCCATAAAACACAACACCTAATACACTGCAGGAATCGTGTCTATTCGTGTGTTGGGTAGTTATTTAAAACCTATACGCATACAACATTATAACATAATCGAAAAGCGCTGTTCGGCAAACTTGTGGGCCAAAGACATGTAGTACATACTAACTCGTAAAATATGTTAATTCTGAATGTCGAAGCTAAGTAAATCCTACTTTCATACTAATTATTATTATTGTTACTGACAGCAGAGAGTTTGTTGAGAATGCCAATGAATAAAAAATAACTGTTGCCAATTACCTCTATTCGCACGCCATGTTCAATAAAATGGAACAACTTATTAGACCGAGCGAATAAACGTAGTCCATATAAAAGTCCATATTATACATTATTACTATAAAACAAACAATACAAGTTGTTTGTTTATTGTTTAAAAATAAAGAAACACGGGAAGATTGATAAAGATTTTAAAAACTAGTATAAATAACACGGTAAAGGATTAATTTTTAGCCGCCATAAATGATAAAATTTAAGATTTAAACTTATAAATTACCATTGTAATTAATAAAGATAGCTTTCCGTTTATCTGAACAATACAATTATTTTCCGACTACCTTCTTAATATTATCAGAATACGTATTATAACAGTAGTATTATTTGTTTAGACGTGGGAATATTTTAACGTATATGTGGGGAACGTAAGGATATTATGATGACAGTGACGATTTGTAATGGTCGTCTGGTGACGGGTGGTGGCGGTAACTAAATATTATATAGGTACGTCTTATGGTAAAATTCGAACGGTGTTGTGGTCGTGGTCTGTTGTGGCTCATCATCTCAGAGCGGATTCGTTAAAATAAAAACAAGAAATGAGAACCGACACACAGTTGTTGTATATCAAAAAACGTGTTCGGCGCTAAACGAATCGTGTCAGCTGACAACCTATATATAATATTATCATGGATAATACGAGAAGCACCAAGAGTGGCAGGCAGAAGGAGCACTGGCGGTGGTACTGTAAAAATTCCCGAAGAAGTCGGTGTTGTCCTTTTCGAAAAGAGAGTTTTATTTTAACGACGATAGCCGGGGCCATGTGCGGCGGCGGCGAGAGCGAGCTGTTGATTTACGACACTATTTTCAGATGTCGGCAGCGGTGGTGTATTATATACCTCTACACATAGAGAAACATATTATATTTTATATATACCAATATACACTCGTACTTAAATGTATATACGATTGGCATCCTGTGAACTATTTCCGGGAGAGGCTTTTCATCGTAATATTTTATTTATTTACTCGCGCGTTCTTCGTCATGGTTGCAGCGGGTATAGCACTCGTTGCCAACTATGTATAATATTATATACATGAGGTACATAGTGATTTTTTTTATCTTAAACCAGAAAAATTCCTAGGAAAATCAAACGAATTTTTAAATCTTTAATTTTAAGAATAAAAACTGATAATTGTAATAAAATGTAGAACATTATGTTTGTTACTAAGTATGTAAAAAAGAAATTGAAAATTCACATTTAGATAATAACTAATTCACAATAAAAGAACCACTCTGTATACAACTGTGTACAGTGTACACATGTGTACATACGATATACGAGACTACTTTGCCAGTTCGTTATATCAATTACGGAGATGAAGACGCGCTTTTTAACATACCACATAGCTTCCGTTTTGCTCGTTCATGGAGTCGCGTTTCGTTATAATTCAAATACAGACATTATACATCTATTATCTAGTCATAATTTTACGCTAATAGTAGATAGTAATTATTTATTATTACTGTCGATAGTATATGTATTGAAAGGAAAATTATAAAAACAGTACAATAATATTGAAACTCAATCGACAATCTTTATAATATAGTATCCACTACCCAGACGGCTATTTAATAATCTTTCAATTATATAATTCTTCAACTTTACGAATTCATGACCATAAGGACTGGGCGAACCGTGGGTCATTATTCATTATTTCCTCTACGTTATTCAAATACACGACTCGTAATAATAATATAGAAATGTTTATTTATTATTACAAATCCTCAGCGATATTTTTTCTTTCTCGTCGTATCTTCCTCTCACCTCACCATCACATACCGATACACGGCAGCAGCGACACTACACAATTATATTGTATTTATCATTCAGTTAACAGCCGAGTATTTCAAACATGTTAATTTTTTCTTTCGTTTTTTTTTTTTTTTTTACTGTGTGGCGGCAAATTGAATAATTGAACAAACTAAAACTATTGGATTCGAAAGGCAAAAAAAAATTTCAAAGTAAAACCACGCACCGTTTCCTCTTTATCATTGCACCGGACGGCCGACGACGAAGCATGATTGGTGGTGGTTTAGGCATGTGTTCAATTTGTTAGATCACAGATAAACATTTCGATATAATAATACCAGTGATGGAATGCAACTGGCCGTGAATTTCTTAGAACCGAACAGCAGGACGTTGAATTTTGAATTCTCGCCGTCCTTTTTTTGTTTCCCCACCCCCTTTCTGTCCTGCTATACAGATGTATTGAGACTTGTTCTCTCTCGACGTCCACATTATATTATATTATTATATTATTATTCTCCCTTTTGCCGAGTCTTTATAGAAATATTTATACCCTGTGAGAATTACACACTAAAAAAAAAAAAAATAATAAAATCAGGTGTATCTACATTCAACAACTCGTATTATGAAATATTTATATATTTTATATATATATGAATGTTTCTCTTTTACGCGGTACTTTATGCGGACCGGTCGAATACTAAGGACGTGAACGTAAATACAATAATATACTTTATCGGGGGTTGGCGGTGATGCACAGACTGACACATAAAATAATGGTATTATTATTATGGTAACTTTCTTGGCTGTAGCCAAGTTTCGTACATGGCCGATGAAGCGCGAGAAACTTGAAAATATACGTATTTTATCACTTGTCTCTGATGACGTAAAGAGTTAATAAAAACACCAGTTTTTGACGGCGGGCATAATTCTGACAGCAGAACAACGCCGCAGCCGTCGTCGTTGGACAGTGTCCAGGCCTTATACGAGATGTGTTTATGATTACAATATATCTGCAGCAATTATAGTGTCGTTTTATTCGAGTCGACAGAGAAAAAAATATGGACCAAATAGGAAATTCAGAAATAACTAGATTGCTGACAAACCAGAACTTTTCTCGTCAATTTCTAAAATAGATCCTCGCCTTTATAATAATTCTTTTATATCTATATACCACATACGTAACAATTCAAATTCTCTAAGAAGCCGCCATCCAAAACTCGTAACACTATGTGTCACCGACCTGACACCGTCGACTACGAACAATTGCGGCAGTAGTGTACAAAATATTATTATATGTAGGTACCTACTTATTTTCAGATCGAAAACAACAGGTGCTTCGTTTAAACGTGTCGCAATTACGGTATAATACTAATAATAAATTAATGTCAGTATATAAATATAATAGTATAAATGATACGATGGCTACACTTATTATAGACTGCAGAACTGTAGCAATATTAATAATGCTATTTCGTCTGAAGACTGTCACAGCAAAAACTTTCGGACTCGGTTCTCCCCTCCACCTGAATCGACATACCTCTATTATTTTGGTGCTACAAACCTGAGGGTGCATGGTGTACGTCACTTTGAAACTGTTTGCAAGACAACTGAATTATACGATCGTGAATTTTGTGCTGCTATACGATAAAGGTATATATAGAGTGACGGTTGCTGCTAGTGTGCTTCTCAAACGACGGCGGAGACGATCTCGCGGACTTAGGTACGGCTGTGTCTCGACGGCGACGACGGCGGCGGCGGCGGCGACCAGGACGAGAGAACGACGAGCACGACGCGCACATCGCACCACAAAACCGAATCGTCGACTGAGGCAACGCGCGCGCGCGGTTACTGCAGCCACGCCACGACGGACCACCCAAGTGTGCGACTACGACGCGAACCGGAGTGAGACGCGCGTGGTGACGTCACGTCGACGACGATGTGATGCACGGTGTAGGTAATATAATAATAACAATATGTTTAACAATAATAACATCATCATCTCTTTCTCTACCTCTCGTCCATATTTGTTTATTATGGTCTCATCTCACAATCACGTTATCAGTTTGTGTGATTATACGACCTGGTAGACTTGACGACGTCGCCCCATTAATATTAGCCATTTTCTCTAAGCTACAAGTTTTACAGTCATAGTCCGAGTGTATACAATTATTAGTTTTGTATTCTTTCTAAAATATCAAAAATGTATTGACATGAAAAAAAATCTTCAAAAAGGTAAGAACCAATCATTTACTCGTCTTGATATTTAATTAAGTCTTCGTGATCAGAGGAACCGCAGGACATATCAATCGAAGAATTTCGTTCGTGCAAAAAATGCTATTCCATTAATTCTTATTGGCACTCTTTAGGATCAGGATTTTTGCTATATCATTTAACGACGATGGCCTTCGCCCGTTCATTGTATAATGATAGTTGTCGCGTTAAATAATAGTATGGCATCCTTTTACCCTGTTTTTATAATTATACGATGGACTATCGTTTGAGTCACACCAATTCACAAAATAATTAGGCCTCACCGTGATCTTAAGTTAGCGATTAATGAGTTTCCTAGTTAATTTCGGGGAAATTTCCTCAAAAGATTCTGACGAAAACAGTCAAAGAATAGAAGTGGTTTTTAGAGATGTGTGACGTGCAACTCTATAAAAATGATTGGACAAATAATATTAATAGATTTATTACAACAAAATTGTAACAAATGCAATCAGTTGCCGAGTGTTAGTCCTACGTCGGCTAATTACATCTCCTGGACGTAGAGTGTGTATCATATAATATTTTGGTATAGCTGTTACGACGCGATTGTGTATGTACCGATATAATATGTACGCAGTACGACGTGTGTATCGTATATAGCGGACAAAATGAAATTATCAACGCGGACGAACCAATCGCAAGAACGGGATCGATGTGGCGGCGAGACTAAAATATATATATATATATATATATATTCGTGATATCGTTATTTATTTCGGTATAATTTTGTTTTTTCTTTCCCGCCCGCCCACTACGTGTATTATAGTATAATATTTAACCCACCCATATTATATAGGTATTACCAGCTCTTTTTCTTTTCGGCGCGATCGCTGTATAATATGCAATTACATATTATGTACGCCGCGGTTCTCCCGGTCCGGCGTTTTTTCCCTCCTACACCACGACACGCGGATACCCATAGCATCGCCGCAGACTCGACGTTATATTATTATTATTATTATGTAGTTTTCGTCACGATTTTATTCGTATTTATTTTTTTTTTCGTCCGCTTTTCTCGTTTTACGACCGACAATGATTACTCGCGCTTCATACCTATAGGTATATCATAATATATTCGTACACAATATTATGATACACGCGGCGTGTGTAAAGAGTAATGTCTTCATGAAGGCCGTCGTCGTCGTCGTCGAAGGGGGACGGGCCCGACACGCCGTCGCGTCGCCGCGGACTGCGGTGTAACATACGGACACATAATATATATATATATAAATATATATGTATAATTTATTATATTAAAATATAACGGCGATGGACGCGCCCCCCTTGCGCGCCGCGGTCCAACCGCCTCCGCCATTAACGTTGTACACCGCGAGCGGGGTCGTCGGACGAGTTTATTATTTGTTTATTCGTTTCACCGTCGGGTTTTCGTGAAAAAAATTTAGAAAAAGATTAGGGAGGCGTAGGTGGCGTTTTTTTCGAAGGGGTCACCACGCGTCGCATCGAAGACTTACGTGCATCGATATAAAGGTCGTTATTACCGTTGTTATTTGATCCCATTATACGCGTAGCCGATGAATCGGTCCAATTAAAGAGTGCGTGCGAGTTATAATAATATCATCGCATTATTATTATTATTATTATTATTAAGACGGATAAAAAGTCGATTCGCGCGCGTGCAGTCGAATACATGTAGGAGGCAGGTAAGGTATATATACGCGCGCGATGATTTACAACTGGTCGGGCGATTTATCGCCGGCGAGTGCATATGCGCGCGAGCGGGACGCATATATAATACAATATCGTTCGCTATATATAATAATATAATACAACATAATATTATTGTATCGTACATTATTATATATTGCAGCAGTCACCTAGCTGTATAATACGCGTATATAGGTATAATTTTTTTCCTCTTGAAATGTCAGCGCGGGCACGACGAAAAGAAAAAAAAAACCGCGCACGCATATTATCTCCATCGGGCGTAATTTACAATAATACGCGCGGGGTCAACATTTATATATACATGTGTGTTGTACAGGTATTTATATACGATTCTCCACTCCTACGTGGTGCCCTGATGATGAATAATGGAAGCACATAAGTCACTGTACTACTTAGGTATACGACGCGTACAATAAGACGTATTATTATATTATAGTCGTATACGAGTGTAACATATTATATTATATTATATATATATATATATATATATACATATATATGCGGACGAATAACGGCGATACACTATAATACAACAAAATTATAATATACGATACGAGCACGTGTATATATTATATACATGTATTGCATTGCAGTAAGTTCCGCTTAACGTGATCACTGATCACCATGTTACAGGTCATTTTTTTAAAAAATTATTATTTAACGTTTATATTATTACCATCATAATTCTTATATTTTTTAAAACATCTTGTTATTATTACACCAAATGAAAGTTTTAAGTAAATAAAAGTATTAATCAATATGTATTAAATTACCTTATTAAATATATACCTATCGCCGAACTTTTGAATATCTCTCAAATTTCAGTGTGTAGAAGCACCATTATTCAAATAGTATCTATTGTATATAGATGGCTGTAAGTCCATACACACGTATACACTTTATAATTAGATACACATCTAATAGCGTTTAAGAATAAAGACGTTACACGTATAACTTAATTAGGTTTGAGCTAAAAAGTAATCACAATATACACCTTTACTTAATTATTATAATAATAAATGATTGATGTATATCTAGAATAGTTTATGATTTTGATTAAGTATTTCATTTTTAATTCTAATAAATTATAGTCAAATTTATCGTAACTCACGCCGTACCCATAGGCTATAGATATAAGTGACGATTCGTATTTAGGGACGAAAGAAACACTGTACGTAAGCTGTACCTAATCGTATACTTACTCGCACAACAGTTTACTAGTTTACAGTATACGTACGTGAACTGTCGTGTTGTAAAGAATAAAAAAGTAAGAAAAAAATATCTTACTCGTCTTACTATACTCGTTGCCGCCATAACGGGCATGATCGATTTTTAATCGAAGCCGTCGCTTTATTACAATATGTGTAATATTAATATAATATATTTTACGATAATGATGATACGTCATACATTTATTATAACATAATGTTGTTATTAGACTTCTGGTGTGCATAAGGTATAGCGGAGATATGTCGGGGAAAAGGGTTAATTAAAAAATAAAAAATTAACGAACGTATTTCATATGGCTGATATACCTGTAGGTAAGACAGTAGGTACATATTATATTACCTACTAGCGTTATATTGTATGATCATCACGGGTATTAACGTGACACGTCTTAATTAACGCGCCACTATAATACGGTCCATTGTTGTAAAACGATTGCGGATGAGATGTCGAGCCAAGCAGAAGCGACTTTATAATATACACGATACATGGAACTACGACGACGGCTGTTGCCGGAGAAGAACAAAAGAGAATCGTGAAAAACGTACGTACATAGGTAATACGCTTATACATTATATACGAACTCGAGCAGACGTATAGGTATGTATATTATTTATAAAAATGCATGTATGTAGTATAAGTAAACCGGGTACGCGTGGTTTACGTGTTAACGGGGTTGGGGGAGGGTAAATGTCGAAGAAATCGTACGCGACAGTAGTGACTGTAATAATAATATGGGAAACAAAATAATAAATTCCGAACGCTCTACAATAGTGACTTTATTTTAAGGCGCTGCAGCACATAGTACGCATCGCGTCCGACAGAACTGCAGCTATATATAGGTACCTACCATCGTATGGTGCGTGTGACGAACGCGCGCATTTCAATGTAAATTACTATAATTTCTTACTGTTCACCTAATGACGATGATAATAATAACAATATACGTACGACACGATAATTTACATAATATTTCAACGGGTTTGCCAGCTTCTAAACTAATTTTTACCTGCCTCCATATTATAATACTTACTACCTATATATGCCGTATAAAAATTCTCGTTTGTTTGTGTTTGTCTCGCGCGAGTATATGTTTGTTTGTGTGCGTGTGTGTGTGTGTGTATGTGTTTAAAACATTCAAATCAGCTCGACTATTGTCACGCGCGCGTATAACGACCGTGTTTAAAAGACGACATTATATAGGTACACACGGAAAACGTGTCTATACAGGTAGACTCTAGACACACACACACACACACACACACACACATACACATTGACACATCAGATACGACGTCGACGTGTATATTATTATAATATGTGTATACGAGACGACTTTGTTACACTCCGAGAAACGCTGCCGTTGCTGCTGTTATTCGTTTCAATCTGAACGTAATCGTCCCGTACGATTTATAAATTAAGTCATTCTTTTCGGTAAATACATACTTTGTGAATGCCCCATGCCCCTCCACAATCAACGTTAGTCTGTGCGTTTTAAAATGTATATTATTTAGCGTTTTCGTAAATTACAGTCGACGGCGACGAGGCGGTGCCGTAAACGGTATTTAATTACGCGCGAAAACCAGTTCTATGTATTGGGGGCCATAATAACATATTAAAATGTTATAACGACATCATAATGCATATATATATATATATATTTATAAACGCGGGCGTATAATTTATTTAACATACGAATTAATTTTTCCATCTTAAATATTTTTTAATCGGAAAATAATACAAGAAGAAGGGATAATATTATAATACACATAGATATTTCGTCGGTTATTGGTTGAAGTAATATTATTATTATAATAACCACAACGGCGGCCGCAGCATTGTTATTATAATATTATATTTTGGTGAATAGTCTTATGCGGATATCGTTCACAGGCGTGGAGTTGTAAAAATACGTGAGGTATTATACGATGCAGGTACATACATTATTTTTCGACGGTGCCGGTAATAGACGGTAGGAGACGGAACATACTCGGTTGCCGTCGAGTGAGGGGGAGTGGTGGGAGAAGGACGAGGCGAACAAATGAAGTGATTATCTTGTAACATGATATATACTATTATTATAATATAACACGATGCGGGGGCAAGAGAAAATTACTGGTCGACTGTAGGACGAGAGGGTTAAGACGCGATGCGAATACCAATAACGATTGATATTCGTTAGCACTTAGTGTTCAGACACACACACATACATAATACGCTTGTGTATTTGTCTTATATAGTAGTAGTAATAGTAGTAGTCACGTCGTACACACACTCATATAATATATAAATTATATATGTTTATAATATTAAACGTATATTGTACGAAGATGCGCGCGTCCTGAACGCGAAGGACGACGATGACAGTGTTGCGAGCAGGACGAAGAGAAGAGTGTGTGCACGTGTATGTGTGTGTGTGTCGTTCACGTGCACCTTGTACGTTATATTATATGTAAATAATATAAATCCCCACGATTGTGTTGCCCGAGACCGGGATTCAGTTGTTATTTATTATATAAAGTCGTTTGTGTGTACGTTTTTTTTCTTCTGCCGTATAGTGGCGACGAGGTACTTCTCTCTCCGCAGTCATTTCCCCCTTGTATATTACTGGTCTCGTTGGCATTCAACTGCTGCTGACGACTGCAACGAAGACGACGACTACGACGACGACCACCACCACCACCACCACCATCATCATCACCACCAACACTACATATGTAGTGTATATAAATATATACACACAGAGTGCGTGCGTGAGTAATAATAATAATATAAGAGATCGGGACGGCGATTCTGTGCGAGTCTTGTTCTTCTCCCCCCGCACCGTGTCTCACCGGAACGACCGGCTGCTGTTGCTGCTGCTGCTGCCGTTATGCTCACGTCCTTCTCGCACATTATACTATCTTCTCCGTCTCGTTCGACTATCTCTTCTCACGTGTGTGTATATATATATATATATATATTATATTATATATAGTACTTCTTATCCACCGCCGTGGCCATTCCACGAGCCTTATTATACCTCGCGCGCTTCGTCGCTTCCATTGATTTACTGACCGCACTCTCACGGCCTACGATACACACACATATATATTTGTTTGTACAGATACACTACGGAGTACAGATATTATGTGTACAAAGAGGATGTAATCAGTGGGCTCTTTTGATTTTCTATATTTATACATACTACGCATAATATTTATATGTATATACGCGACGTCTCTTTATGCTTACTCGTAGCGTTGCATCTATACATCTATATATAATATAAATCACGACGGAGGCTCGGTAGAAAAAGAGACCTTGTCGTCTTAAATAGTCTATACTCCTATGGAGATATTTTGCACGTATAGCACGTGTCTGTGCACCGGATCAAATCAATGTTATAAATAGGTGGTATACCTGTACAGTGTACATAATACATATTATATATGACCTATACATGATCCTTATAATATAGAAGGTATATGGTATATATTATACATATATTGAAGACGACAGTGCAGTATTGAGGAGTGTATACTGTATAGGGTCACAGTGGGGTATTCGCTGAGTGGACTTTATTGTTCACAGCCTTGTCCGACATCGCGGTAAAATGCCCATCATATGCGACAAGTAGAAGAAAAGAAAAATCACAATGGAACACAAAAGATATATACAGAGAACTCACGGTACCGGTTCTTTTTTGCTCTCGGTTCGAATATTATTATTATGTATTTCATCCTTGACTAAATGTTTTTAAAAATTTTTGGGGCTCTCTGGTGAAAAGGATTCCGGTCGGGCAATAATCGTTTTAATGCTCCCACTGCAGCAATCCCGAACGCGTCGGTAAAATAAAACCGTCGAATATTATATACGATGATCTTTTTTCTTATAATACATTGTATTTATAATGTACATAATAGGTATGTACAGAGTGCTTATACGAGTACTGCTTCGGTACAATAATGAGTGCAGCTCTGTCAACGCTTATATGGCACGAGGTATACACGCAATGTACAGCTATTAATGCAAATACGCCAGACACCTGTTTGTTGTGTGTAGTTGTAACTCATAATAATGTTTGAGTTGGATACACAGATTAGTTTCAAAAAAAAAAAAAAATAATAATAATGACATAATAATTGTGCGTTTTTAATAGGTACGATGAAATATAATAAAATAACTTATCACGAATTGATACAACGTTTTTCAGTGTAGAAGAGCATTATTAATAATATATTAATGTGAAGAATATTTTATTTTATGGTAAGTGTGAACGTATAGCCCGGTCGATTACCTGTTAAAGTCTGGATTCGAAATAAATATATTATGAACATTATAAAGACAAGTAAGCCAATCACGTCCATAAAATTTATTATATAGGTATTATATGGTTAACGAAAACAGGAGAGTAATAAATGGAATTTAATTCGTTCCGATTAGCTTGTGTGTATAAATATACACATTTTTTTCACTTCCCCTCTCGACCCACGACCGCTGTGAGACGTCTGTAGCGCGTCTCATTTCGATTGAGCTTTCCGCCACAAAACGGCCGTTAAAAAAATGTACACATATATACCATATTATATATAAAAAAATAATAATAATGATAATGAAAAAAAAAAGACTACAGGTTTTGGTCGTCAGATAAGCGCATAAAACTGGTTCCTAATAAATCTGTCAAACCTCATAATAGCATTTAGCTCGTGTTTCAGTTCTTATTTGGAACCCGTTTATTTATTTATTATTTCTATGTGTATATATACACAGACACGCGCACGCGTTATATACATACATGTGTGTGTGTGTATGTTTTTTCACAGACTCACAATACACAAAGACCTATTAGCGAGCTTATTATTATTATCATTATTATTAATACTATTATCGTCGTTTTTATCCACTTTGGGATGACAGGCCATAGTGGAATGTGTGCGACGTCGGTTGCGGCGCAGATTCATCGGCTGGGAAGACTGTAATAATAATATAATATTATATAAGCTGACTTCTGAACATATTATTGTCTTAGCGGCGGCTGTCGATATAAAACAGTCGAGGCAGTAAAATATACGACGATACGCGAACTCAAACGAGGGGACAGTTACATTATTATCGTGTGTATCGTAGATTACGACGTTTCAATTCCTGTAGAAAACGTTCTTCTATTCGCGATTTTTAATATTAATACGAAATCCGAAAAAATCAGAAAACATTGTGTTTGTATAAATACTATGAGTACCTATACTAAATTTATAATATTCGTATTATGTTATTATCGATGATTGTACGACGATTTTTATTCATTTTGCCACCCGACGAAAATAGTATTATTACATTTTGATAAGCTTTGCTCGGGGTTATTAATTCGTCTGTCTGCGATTTCTCACCACCTCAGTCGCCGTTAAGGGCGCATTAAGTGTCGAAATGTATATGCGGAGTGGGCGTGGTTTACTGTAGACAACAATAAATAATATATTTCATCAATCCATCCGGCGGAGAGCCCAATTAAATGCACGTGTGCGTTTCCAGCCGCCGTTGGCCAATTAGACGAGGGGAGTCATCTGCCAGGTCGCGGGGCTAGGGAGGTGCGCTGTTACAGGTAAACAATTAGTATGGACGCTCGCGCATCTGTAGTGCTATGTCGACCGTGTAGAAATCGGACCTACCGAATAATTCCAGCAGTTTATTATATTATCATTTATTAATATGATTATTAACTCTGCAGGCGAAATAGATGAAAAATATTAATAATATAACTAACATTGTATACAATATAATATAAATAGTAAAAAACTTAATTTTTATCTATCCTAATTAAACTTCCTTAGGATAAGTAGATATTTAAAGGATATTACTTATGGAACTTGGGCTGACTTAGTTCTCTCAAAGCTTTAAATCATTTACAAACCCATCTAACAGAAAGTATAGGTTCGACGAATATAATTATTTTATAGCGTTAGTTTTTAATTACATTAGAAAGATTTGTTATTCTTTAAATATAAAAATAAATTGGATTTTATAAGTACATTGGAGTTAATGCCCAGTAAATAATTTTTATCTTAAGCTAACCGGTCTCATATCAGGGATAAAGATATTTTGCTTTATTTTAAAATTAAAAGTTCAATTATATTTTGATTTCTTACTTCTATCGAAATATTATGTTCGATTATTATTAGCTGTACGCTTGTAATAATTAGTATGTTTTTACTGACGATAAACAACAATATTTAAAACGTTAATAGGGCCATAAGGTGGTGGATGTGTTTGTCTAATTTATTGTAAGGTTAGTTTTAAAAATAAAATAAGTCCAATTAAAATAGATATTCTACTGAATCTCTTCAACTACGCTGTAACTGTGTTACATGAATTTTAAAAATACGCGCGTGTCTTTTTTTTATGCGAATTAGTCGGTTTTTTCTGTTTATATAGGTATACGAATTTTTTTGTTTTTGGTAGTTTAAGCGACGATGCGGTCCGCAAAACGACGTGCACCTATACCCACCTATATATACATATACGACGCGCATTGGTTTCATTATATATAAACGAGCCAATTAGCCGAATCCGGTTCTCTCCTACTATCCGCTCTGTCTGTCTGTGCAGAGAGCTCCGGTCCCCGCCGAGTGTGTGCGTTGGAAACTAGTTTTTTTTTGCCGCGCTCATGCATACGTGTATATGTTTAGTACATATATATGTATATTATATATATATATATATCGTTTTTATGACTTTATTTATTTCGAAATTGGCCTCCGGTGCGGATTAGCCGTTTGTGTTTAGGGCCGTGATTTAACGCGTTTCTCGGCCGGCTCGATTGTGAGGCGTGCACGCATTTATAATGCCGCCGCCGCTGCACTACCGGCGGCGGCGGCGGCGGCGGCGAAGGGGAAATAAGTAATTATGTTTTCCGAAGTTTTCGGCTGGATAAAACGGCATAGTTAAAACAAACTGGTTTTTTATACTCCTTCGTCTCTCCCTGTATCTCTGATAGAGTAACAACCACTTTTTTCTTTCTTTTCTTCTTCTATTTTTTTTTTTTTTTTTTGGAGGTTGTATTATGTAGGTATACGTATATTGACGGCGTAATAATATTCGGTCGGACCGCCTATTTTCCGCCCCACCGACAGCGGGAGCAATACACACGCACAAGTCGACATCACAGGCAATGGCTAGTGGAAATTTGATTTATCACGAGTTAGAAAAATTACAAGCTGATAGAAAAGAGAAAACTTGATCCGGCAAAAACGACGTAAAAGACTGCACCTGTATGGCGATTCATTGCCTTAAGAATGAGGGATTTTGGAAACATGTGTATTGTGTACCTATACCTACCTACTATTATACCAGATAATAATTCGTATGAAACAGGGCTGAATTAACGAATGCATGACTTGATAACTTATATTGGTACGAATACTCGGGAATTTGTAAGTTCAACCCCTCTCCTCAGAAGATGAATTTATATACTATAATAATGGAAAACATGCAATATTGTTAAAACGTTTGAAATTAAAATCTATAGGTACTTAATACTTACAGAGCATATATTATTTACGTTATTCAATATTTCAAAAGATTCTTTTTAGTTACATAAGGACAATGTAGTAGTACAGCGCAATTATTCAAAAAAATATAATTATATAGAAAAAGTACTTAGATTGCTAGGCTGCCTATAATAGTTTTAACATTACTCTTGGTTAGAATATTTATAAGCTGTACGTTTTACAATAATATGTACTTTTTCTGAGGGGGGGGGAGACCATTTATTTTTGAGAGCTAAAAAATGAATATTGTTCTTAAAGCAATTATTCTGCTTAATCCGGTGCACTGACATGACGTAATAATAATTGGTATTGTTATTATCATAATATATATGTGCTGATATATATTTTGGACTGCGGTGGATGACATCCTCATTGCATTCAATTGGGTATCCATTTATAGTAATTGAAATTAATAAAGACTTGCGGCGGCCCCGTGATTTGTCTTTTGTCCACCATCGTACATATATATAGAACAATAATTAACGACAATTGGCGAAAAGGACAATGTGTACGCACGCACCGCCGTCGCTGTATAATATGATATTAAGCATTATATTATATTATGTGCGCGTTTCAGGGACGTATACGGGTTAACGTCCTCGCGCACGGGATCTCAAAATCACCAGGATATTGGATTATTTTTATTATATATTTTGCACGTTGTTAACTTCGCGTTAATTACCAAAATATACATTGTGTTTAAATTTTTGAATTATACCATAACCAAATAGTCAATAATATTATAGTTTGCGATTTTATAGACTCACTAAATGGTAGTTATTATTAGGCAGTCTTATTGCTTTGTTGAAAACTCTATCAAGAAATGAAGATATTTTAAACACAATCCAGTGTTGAATCACGTATTGTCTAGTAAACAAATTTGGTAGGTATTCGATGAAAAAATATTAAAATAACTTCAGACGTTTATTTTTTACTTGACCAAACAAATATGGTGATTTAACTTTGAATTTGGCTCGATTCATGTCTTAGTAATATACCTATATAGGTACTTAATTACGAAACTAGTTAAAAATATATTCGAGCTATAAAACAACAAAATACATTCGATAACATAATATCGGTATGCTAGTGTTGGCAGTAGAGACTATAGAGGTGACACGAAAAGCTCACGTTTGATATGTGTAAAGGTCAAGGAGAGAAGTTGTGACTACATTCGTGCGAAAAAGAGACACAATACAATGGTCCTTCCTGTGCAACGCACACAATACTGTATTATGTAGTATGTATACTCAGCTATACAAACCGTCTGATTATCAGCAAAAAATACACCTCTGCAAATTCTCGAAGAACACTGACTTCAGGTCGGGGTAAAAAAAATCCTAACAGAAAATAAGATTACATTTTATAACCGTTTGTAACGCAATCCCGCGAGTTATCGGCTCTTTATATCGTGTGCGGTTTTTTCTCTTTAAATTATGTACAAGCGTTATTATTAATAATATATCGTATATCATATTTTATACTATACACGTTTAGTGGTGCACATTATACCATATGTGTGTTGCATTGTACGTTGCTTTCCCGCAACAGCAGCCCGCAAGCAACCACACATACGCCTAAAATGATAAAAAAAATGATCCAAAGTGAAACTCGATCGAAAATGAAATATTTTATATAAGAAAAAAACCGGAAAAAAAATTTAATATTTTCAATAATTTTAAACTCTCATACCGATTAAAACCTAAAAAACTCTCATTATGCTTTTCATATTTAACCCTATATTCAATACCTATATTTATACATAGCTATACAATAAATAAATATTATTTCAAATCAATATCTCACTGTCTCGATAGTTACTACTTTTCTAGCGTTATAAATACTCTTTGTATAATGACAAAAAAAAACCAAAATTCAATTTTATGAAAAACGGACGTGTTGTACATTATCATATTTGAAAACGTGAACAAATTATCAATATGAATAAATGAACTCAGTAAACTCGTAGTTTCAAGATAATAGAATTTATTATACACAGTTAAAAACGTTCAATTTACTATCAGAATACGAGTAAACAGAGTAGGTAAGCATCATATGATCTGATCACTCGCCTTCTATGAGCAAAAATGATCACAGACGTAAAAAAAATATATTGCTGTCCTGCAGTGTCCAACTGTAATAAATACATTCCTTGCAGTTTAGCTCGGAATCTAAAACGTTAAAAAATTACCTCTTCGTAGCCGTAAACCACGCGCGAAAATCGTCGTGCAAACCTACTGTACAACAACGATAATGATAATGATAATAATAATAATAATAATAATTGTCGTCGTAGCAGTGTTTCGTACGGATAAAAAAAAAAAATAATAATAATAATAATATGTGTAATGCGCGGTGCGTGCAGATTATCGCCGTTTTTCCCAAGCCAAGTGAACGACTCATGTATAAGAAAAAAAAAATAAACAAACCACCAGAAGACGGATGTAAAAAAATAACGTCGCGTAAGTATCCGAGATCGATTTCGAACGCGTATTCGAAATATGCTCGCCGCGCAGTGCGATGTTGTTCAAACAAACGTTTTTTTTTTTCAATATACATTTTTTCCCTTCACATATTATATTATATTATTATATCGTCTTCCGTCCTACATATTATTATATACGACGATATATTATATTGTGTATTGTAAGTGTACGTATTATTATTATTTTTTTCTTTTACTTTTTACAACAAATACCTTTACCCGTCCACCACCGGTCGTATATGAGTTGCAGTGCAGTATGTGTGCATGTGAGTACGCGGCAATACAACATTCCTGTCCCGTGTCTTCCCTGCAGAGGCGTGAATTCTTTTGAAAAACCTCTTTGCTATAATATACACGCACACTGCAATCCGCGTAATGTAATCGCGTCGTTCTTCTATATGCTCGCCGAACGGTGTTTTTATTATGATGTGAGGGGTGGGAGTGGATGATGGCCAGTGCGAAACATTATACCTACTCAAATATTTCCGTGTGTGTTTATTAAATGCATATAATAATATGACAATAAAAAGTGTTATAAATGCGCGTAAAGTACACAATACGGATCGTCTGTATAAATTATTTTGTTCCACCTTTCACCGAAATTCAGTGGCCCGCACATAAGAGGGTGCGTAGGTGTCAGCTGACACCCGTATAAAATAATTAGCGGCGCATGGTGGTGGCGCTGGTCATCCGGGCCGGGGATAAACAAAAATATATATTATTTAAATACTATTACATCAAAATGCATACGAGAAGATCGACGTTTGATATAACAATAGTCAATAATAATTGTCTACTATAAAATTATTAAGCAACTATATTATAAATTATAAGAATAAGATAAAATAGTTCCGATACCGAAGCATATTGAATTTTTTTTCAAAAATATTTCGATATTTGATTGATTTATCTAAATAATTTGATGAAACAACATCTAGAGTGAATGATTGTAATAAAAAAGGGGTGTTCGGAACAATACAGTAACTTGGAACTATTAAACGTTAAGACATTATTAATCGCATAAATCAATACCATACCTATACAAATTAAGAATATTTTGTAATTTATTATTTTGAAAAAGTTGAAGAAAATAACAAAGTGCAACTGTATCAACAGTAGTTCCGTATTATATAGGTATAGACTGTTTTTCATAATATGTTCCAAACACCGGATTAAAAAAATTGAATCATCCCAATTTTATTAACGTGAAATGTCCAGACTGAAAAGTCCAGTGCGTTTATTCACGACGAGAGGTTTTTAGTATCACTGACCATGGTACTTTTTTTTTTACCATTCTCAGTAAAAAAGGTTTTACATTATAATATTATTATGCTATTACGCATGTGTGGTGGGAACCGTCCTAGTCAGCGTTTTGCAGACACCTATTTTATCGCGATGAGGCGGTCGTTTTATCGTTGAATGTATTATATATTATTTTTCACGGAGTCGCAATTCGGCGGATAGATCGGTCAAATTTCATTTAAAACAGATAAATTTGATGTTTTACACGGCGAGAAGATCGTTTATTTATTCACACGTTTCGGTTTTTATTTTCCCGCCGTCACGTAACGGATTGCAGTGCGTTTCTCGGACTACGTATACTGCGGCGGCCATCGTATTAAACATTATACACTATTATATTATACAGCGTTCGTTTATACCACGGCGTGACGTGTTTAGTGTTTACTGTTTTTTTTTTTTGTCAACACCCTAAGGACACACGTAGATTTACAACGTCTCCGTCGTTATGACGGAACTATTATAACTTATACGTGTTATGGTCACAGTTTTGTTCCTATAAATATAATATTATACAGAGTGATTCATCAAGCATACTCTCATTTATCCATGCAATAATAAATTTGTTCATATTTTTTTTTTTTTTTTAATGTATACTTAAAGACTATATTTACGAATTCATGAGATTTTATACACAATACTTGAGAAGTGGCGATATAAACATCGGTTTTTCAAACGAGAACACCGCGTATTAAATGGATATTTTCTAAAAAATTTAATCTACCTAATTCAAAATTCAAACTAGTAGTTTTATAGTTATTAAAATGTTTATACTAGGGGTATCAGTCATTAACAATGGATTTATAAAAATATATATTACTATTATATTATTAGAAATCTATTCTGTGTATTATACTTGAACAAATTTTACAAACTATAAGATATATTAATATAGATTACTCAAATCTTCTAATTAATATTGCTCTCGTATTTTCCAAACCAATTATCATTGACCTATATAGTTAATTTTCAAAATGAAATAACTCAAAAATTATGAGTTCAAATTTTAATATTTATATACGTCAAAATTTGAGAAAATTATTCGCTAAAAAATTTACTGTTTAAAGAAAGATTGTCATTTGAAAATCAGAAATTTGTATTCTCACAGAACGTAGTTTAAGTAGTTCAAAAAAATCAAAATTTTAACAATATTATCTATATATTTCAAAATTTCAAAAAATAAATTTTGAATAATGCTTTATTGAGAAGAAAAAAGGGGTGTTCAAAATTTTTGAATCATCCTGTAACTACCCTGCACACTTAAATATAATGTAACCGGCACTGGGTCTTTATAATATTACAATATATTCACCGCACTTGTCAAACGTTTGACGGCCGTCACGCCAAACGAAATCAGTAATTTACACGAGCTCGTGCGCGCGCTCGCTCATCGTCTGTTGTAGACGAAACGCATAAAACGCTAAACGTTTTTAACAATAATACAGTACCGCGAGTACCGTAGCTATATTCTAACATACGTAAAATGCGACTTATGAGTGAGTAAAACGTCTCTGCAAGTATAATATATTATTATTATACGGGCGAGAATGCGACTATAAAATATAGAGATGAGGATAATATATACTGTATAGAGACTCACGTGTAAACCAGTTTTCGAATCTTTGTGTCCTATATTATACTTATTTTTTTTCGTAAGAAAATAACCAAACGCAATAGTTCTATGTATAAGTGTATAAGAGCCATACCTATAATATTATTATCAACGAATCGAAAACTCGTAAATTGTATCTATAATTTCTTTATGGCTGCCGCACTAGAATATTACTATGCGATTGAGGGACATTCAGCCGTTAAAGAGTATAAGAAAAAAAGTGGACGAGTACGTACTCATACGGGGATGATTGGGGTATAAGACGGTAGGTACACTTCATGTTATTATTATACCGAATTACGTTCGGTTGTCAAATAATAAATAAATATTATTATAACCTGTCCCGTTCTCAACTGGAATTCGGTTGCCAACGCTCTCTTATTTAATATACTAATATATATATATAATATTCATTATATTCACTGACCTCTGCAATATAATTTAGGGATAAGTATGGCGAATGTTGCCCAATTGAGGACCAAAATAAACTTTTTTGCTTATTCATATTCCATTTGCCCATACAAAGTAGGTAAGAAATATTATTTTTCAGTGGTTATTTAAACTGAATAAATACACTGATTGAATCTTAACCTATAGGCAATGTATAATATAATCTATATCATAGTATTCTGACTATACATATAATTATATTCATGTACATTACACTAGTAACGCATTTTACGCAGCATGGTGACATACTCGTAAATTTAAAAATGTTTGGTTATATAGTCTAAAATTCGAAAAACTCCGATAGTATTACGCATGCATTTTTTTGGAGTCGGTAAGTTTTTGAAGTGCCAGAACCCACCACTATTTCCATTATATGACATAATTTAGTACAACATTGAATACAATTCTCGATAGTCTCTTTACAATAATATATAATATCGTTGTTAAATACCTGTGCGGTATCGGCTGGTGAAACGCGCCCATGCCGGACGTTGACGGACTTGACGTGGCGGGCGGTATGAGGCTGGGGTTCCATATACACGATCCCCTGGCGTCCGGAGGCGGTGGTGGAGCCGCAGCGGCCGACAGCGGGAACTGCAAGGACAGCCCGACAGAGTAGTCAAACGGATTCGGATACAGCATACTGGTCTCCTTGTCAGGCATACCGGAGAAAACCGCCGCTGCGATGGTGCTGCGGGCGGATGCGATTTGGACCCGAACGGCTAAACGCCGTTGACCGTACGACGGCCATACACACGTTACACCTGTGCTGCTGTGGACGGGATGAGTGTGTCACCGTCGTTATCCGTCCGATACACCTATATAGTAGGTGTACTGCTGATACCTGCGGAGAGAGAAAAAAAAGAAATTGAAATGCGCGTTTGTGGAGAGGCGTTATTCGGGCAAAAACGTGTCGGGGTCGCGTTATTATTATATTTTTTTTCCACCGGACTCTGCTGAACAACCGGCATACAATACATCCATCAGAGTCCCGTCGAGGGGGTGGACGTTATAATGTATAGTGTATACATATATATCGATGGCCTTTTATAAATACCAACTCGCTATATAATATAATATATTATATTATAGTACCCTAAACGTCTTAAACTCGTATAGTCGTATATAATATTATACACGATATACAATGTGTTTGTATATTATAAAATATATACATAGTTAGGTGGGTAGGTTACGGTTATATTATATAGAGGTGTAGAGACGATAGGTATGTCGCGGTCGTAAAATAGGACGTATAATAATATAATAATAATAATAATAATATAAAATGTATGTATGTATATTGTACATGAGTGTGGAACTAATATTATAATATGCTACTAATAAAGTCATTGCCGCCGCCGCCGAAAACGTAAATGTAATTAAGGCGCCATGTGCTCGCGCGATCGATTGTGGTGAATTCCTATCGTTCGTCGTTTCTTTATTTTTTCTTCTCAGTCGGAGCCATCTTCGATTTTTTTTTTATTATTATTATTTATTCGAATCTGAACAATACACCGCGTCGTCTGCGTCGGTTTCTATCTGTTATAACACAAACACACACACACGCACGCATTATACTATTGGTCCGGCTCCGGATGCGCGTTTGTATTCGTTATATTATTATTATTATTATTATGCAGGTATATACACTACCCGGCGCGCGAGTTTCCTTTTGTTTCTTTGGCATAGTTGAAATTCGACTGCTGGCAACAATAATAATAATAATATATCTTGCGCCTATATCTGTATCTCCATCACACGCACACATCACGTCTATCTCTCGGCGCGTATATCGTATAATCTCATATTATATAGACTCGTCGTCGGATAGGTCGGATATTATAATCCGCCTATAATTTGAAACTTAGGCGTATGATTACACGGTGGGTGTTTTTCGTTTGTGAGGTACCCATGTGCACGTATATCATGTTATATATATATTATGTATAGGTACCTCAATCTGCGGCGGGCTCTCTCCTTCGGGGCCGATCGACGGAGACGATGATCGCGACGACGACGACGATGATGACTTTATCAGCGGTGAGAGGATGAGCAGTTGTGTTATGTATGTAAGTACGCGTTTGTGTTTGTGTGCGTGTACGCGCGCGCGCGCAAGGCAGTTCGTTGCACCGCCGCCGCTGTTGTTGTTGCGTAGTAATATATATACACACACACACGCACGCGCACGCGCACGAGAGTAGAGAAGTACAAGTTAATAAAGACATTAGCGCACACGGCCGTTGTTATGTGCATATGTGTGTGTGTGTTGGTGAGTACGCGCGCGCGTTAGGGTTAGACCTTGAACATCCTCCGTCGGCTCAGCCTCCACGAATTCTTGTACATTATCATACGCGTTTCCTCTGTATATTATATAGGTGTACGCGTTGTATACCTTTCGTTGTTGTTTTTTTTTTTTTTTACTACCCTATTTTTTTTTCTTATTAACGGCTCGGGTCGGTTTTTATTTTTATTATATTATTAGGTTCGGTGCATATCACAACGGTATAATATAATATATAATGTATATGCATTATGCAGTCGGACGTGCTGCACGTCACGCCGCAGTGCGAGATTGAAAAATGATATTTTTTGGGATAGTTACATTTTTTTTTTTTTTTGTATAACGGTTAATTTTAGGAACCAAAATATCATCGATAGTCGTATGGCGCGGGTATCTGATAGCTATGTTATCTCAAGTCTTACATTTTAACTCTTCCCTCGCCACCACTCGTTTCCAAGCGTATCATCTTGACGATTAATACGATATTAACATAAAGGACAAAGGTTAGATAAATAGGCGATGCTCATTTTTTTTTTTGTTTCGGAACAATTAAAACAATATAACGTATTGTTTTCTTACTAAATATTCGCATTACATTTTACATAAAATAAGCCTGATGAGATTCCAATAGATTATTTCGCCGAATTTAAGTGGGAATATTTTGTGATTGACAAATTAATTTTTTCTCAACTCAAAAATATTATAGAAAAAGATGCTAATTTATGAGCACAAATAGGTGCTCCGAGCGTTAATGTACTAAATATTTTTTTAAATCTGACGGAACGTATTGTTTACAAGTTTACTACGAGTGCGTAAAAAAATATCATCAATTATTGTTGTTATTTGTGTTCTCACGGCATTCTGGGTCGAAATGGATAAACGATTGTCATCGTCCTTAACCCCTGCAGTCAATAATGTATACGCTCGCAACTCTTATTTATAAAAATAATAACGGCGGTTTTTTACTATGTGATATTTTATTATACGGTGCTAGGACGCTTAAGTGTATATTCAACAAACTCGCCGATAACGAGGATCGTCTCAATTAGTCAATTAGCCACCATAATATATAGGTAGTATATTATGCGTTAACATTATAAACACGCTGCGTGTGCGAGTGAATAGTAATTATTGTTATAATTTATTGTATTATAATATCGTATGAAAAGTGGATACGGTCGAGCGTCGAATCGACGTGCGTGTTTTGCGGCAGTGCATCTATAAGGAGATTTTTTTTTTACTAGTAAGAAAGTACGGTTTAAAAATTTGATCTAGATATACTAGACGATCTAGTTGGCCACGGCAGCGGTGACGGTGGTTAACTGGTTAACCGCGCGTAAATGGTTTTAACGTTTGATATTATTATTTATATTGTACAGTGCACAACACACATGCACGATGTAGATGTATATTATTAAATTACTATTACTATTTCAGTATTTAGCATTATTTACAAAGTATGGAGTGCGCCAAACATTATGAATTAATATGTACACATTATTATGATTTAATAAGCGTTATTCATTTTAGTAATTGTTGCAGTGCTGCACTATATAATATTATAATAGTACGATTGTACGAGATAATGATAATTGCGACCATGGAAACTGCACACATTATTACATTACAGTAATTAAATGAAATATTACCACTTGTGACTAAAACTATACTTAGCTGTAATGATATAATAAACAGTAATGGTGATATTCCTATTTATATTATGTAAATCTAACGGCAATAATTACACATATGAGTGGGTATATACTTGGTAGTGGGTAATATAATGTATATTATGTTGTTATTATAGTACATATTATTATGTTTATCGTTAAATGGACATTGTCGGTGCATAAGACAACGTGTATTATTATCGCATGATTATATTATCGATCTATCAAGACTAGAAATGTGTATTCATCTTCTATACACAAGAGACCTCGACGATAAACAACTAGAAACTACAGTAAGTTCGTAACGCATTATATCGTCTGCAACGTTGCGCGGTATACTTTTATTTTAATATAATATTTACATGTCTGAGGAGTTACGAGGATAATATAAATTATGATAATAATATTCAAATCCGAGAGTGTTTTCCAGTTTGTCGCATTTACTCCAATTTACATATTATACCATCGTCATCAGTGAGTTGTACAACATCAATAATCTATATCCGAATTTGATTGGTGTGAACTAAGTACTGTAGTATAACAGATTGCCCGATAGATAAAGAAAAAAATATAGCATTTAACCATATGACGTTAATTATTATGTATTTTTATGCTGAGTTTAGAGAGTAATGGGGATTGAATAATATAATTTATTATAATATTATAATAACATGTATGAGATCAATACAAAAATAAAAAAAAACAATGAACCGTAGTTCTTTACAGTAAGTTTCAGTAGAAGAGAATTTTTTCCATAGGATGACTACGACTACGACTATATTATAAAATATAATGTGGCCATTAAAAATCTGTTAAATGGAGGGCAATAGCGGTGTTTGTTGTTTCTGTAAACAACTATATTAATCCCGTTTTGGGTCCTAATCTCTTGTAAGCTAAAAAGGTTCAGCCAGTTAAGAGGCTACATATTACAATGCATCGTTTAAGTATATTTTTATAATTCACTTTTATTTAAGCTTTATGGGATTTAGATTCGATTTATATTGGATGACGTCGTATCTATAATACTTAATATTATGTACTTATATCCTGCATTGTCAGAAGATTTAGTTTTATTGATTTCTCGACTGTTTTTTCACTAGGTACTCATTTTTTTTTTATTATTATTAATTTTTTTTATTAATAAAGTAGATTTATATTATAGATTTAATGTAAATATCTTTTAAAATTTAAATAAAAACTTTATATTTTCTGGGTACATATAATAATATAAGACAGATTATTCAAACTTATATTTTATTTTTGTTAGTGTATTTTATAAGTTTATTTTAATTTAATATAAAGATGAGAAAAAAATAAATGAGGTTTATTGCAAATCAATGTAAATATAGTATATATTATAAAATGATAAACATTGGTTAAACCTGAGCAAGACTATGGTGACAATCCGACAATCCGGAGAAAAAAGGTGATGCTACTTACATTTTAAGTATCAAAACACAAAATCTAATCCTTTAAATTCAAGATAAGAAATAAGGAATATTTCATGTACCTATTATGATTTCAATGCATCAATAGATTCCCGTGCATTATACTTCAAATCTATTGAAAAAGATGTTCATGGAAGTTAAGGATTAAAGTTGTATAAAGGAATAAAATACTAAGAAGTATACTAAGAGTAAAATATATCATTGTATATAGGCCATGACAAAATACAAAAATCTAACCCATTAAACCCATTGCAGGTAAAATACTGTCCTGGACAAAAGAAAAGGATGATAGAAATAACAATAATAGTATATAATAAAAACATTATCTTTTTCTGATAATTCAAAATCAAAAGTGTCAATTTGTATTTATTTATGTTGAGGTGCGTACGGACAAGAATATTTTTATACAGTAGAGTATTAGGTAGCCTATTTATATGGGTTTGAACAGCTACCCATTTGTATACACGTTTAAAAGAGGTTAAAATTATTAAAAATCAGTAAAATATTTTTTCATCCGTCCTGAAAATAACGAAATCACTTATAAACGACCTTTTTTATTTTTTGAAAAATCTGCTTACACGTCAAAATGTGGTTGTATTAAGTATTTGTATAAAAACATTCGATTAAAACGAGGAAATTTAATATTTAAAAAAAAAATAAATAACGGCTTCATTAAACGAGTATAGTGTTTCGAACGTCGTTCCGTGAAAATGACGAATGGACGATATTTGAGTGAGCCGATGCGGTCAATAATTTAAACAAGTCGGCTAAAAACAAAATATTCACGAATTTAATATTCATATAAATGATCATAAAGACAACACAATAATATATTTTAATTCCAATTTCCGATGATTCGAACGGGCAATATTTAATAACTGATTCAAAGAATCGACGAAAATCGTTATTAATTTGTAATGCTAAACGGGCGAATTTGAACGGATGTATAAAATATTTTATGATACGTGTACAATTATGCATCCAGAGACGTGACCAGTCTTTGTTTAAAAGGTAGTATTAAAAAACGCTCTAGTGAAAATAATAAAATATACGTGTGTATTTATAATATTTAATATTGGAACATTGACAAATTTAAATATTGAATTTTAAAGTTAAAATTATAAAGTTTATAAAATCTGTTATTATGTTGTTAATATGTTATCAAAAACGATCAGTGTGAAAATAGTCTAAAAAAATGCATGCGCATATTTGTATTAACTACATAGAATAATAGAGAGTTTACCAATTGAGCTCAAAACATTTTACAATAGGTACCTAAGGATAAATTATTAGTTATTTATAATTATATAATTAATTAATACACTAACCGATTTTATTATTAGTATTAACATATAATACAATATAAATAAACAATTATTTTTTTTTACCTTTAACAAGTTACTTTTTGATCGTCAGTTATTCAAAATTAAAGTTATACCAGTTACATTATAATTTACATTTAAATTTTTTTACAATAATAATAACACTTCGTTATTTTTGCGAGTATATTATTATAATATATAGAATATTATAACCAGTCACATTAACCAATAATCTATTATTGATCAATAAATACGTTTTTAATATTCAAGCATTTAAGTGTGTAGTTGTGATGTTTATAATGATGAAATTAGATCGAACAACAATATGTCTATATCTGAAAGTAGGGAAATTTAAACACAAGCTCAATTGGTATTCTAACCTTAAACAAAATTTTTGTTTTAAGCGCAATTGATCCATGACCGAATAATGATCGGGTGATGGAGGTTTGGTCCTTTGGCTTATAAATTATTTATTTAGTATTTAAATATTTTAATAGTGAAAAATAAAAGATTTAATTTGAAAATACGTCAAAATGTATAAATATTTAAAGATAAAGTAACATTATGTTATAGCTGTTGACGTTATGTAATCTACGTGAGATCTTGTCAGTGAATGATAACAATTATAATTTATAACTAATAGCTATAGATATTGTTTTAAAGTAAGGAACAAAAATATTATACTAATTGATTACTATTTTTAGTAAAAAACATCTACTACCTATTACAATAAAACTTTAGGAGTACTTATATAACACATAGGTTAATAATATTCAACACACAATTTTGGAGTTTCAATAATTATCAATAGGTAATCATCTTTTTTTTCCACTAAGCATTATAATTTTAATTAGGTGAAATATTTATTACTAAAGCTATTGATATTTTAAGAAGAAATATTGATAATGTAAAATTATATACTATTAAACACCAGTGAATATAAGACGTTAACAAAAATGTAATTATATTCTGATTTCATTGACTTTAATTTAAAAATAAAAAGAATTACTTTTATGAACCTCCATTATCTATAATTGTTTTCTATAAAATAATATATTATGCGTTACTAATTAATTGATTTTTCAATTCGGGCGTTAGGTACATTATAATAAAACCACAATTTTTTTATATAGATCTACGTTGATTAATGAAATAGCGCGTGTGCAACAGCTTATAATATAATTTATTCTACTGTATAATGTAAATCGTCTTAAATATCGATAGGTACGTTCATTATAACATAAAATATAGTTATAACTTTTTGTATAACATGGTAAAACCATTAGAAATGTATCCATTAATCAATAATGTTTTATACGGGTAAGTTATTACATGTAAATGATATGTTTGACATGTTTGTTAATATTTTTAATCGATCGAAAACATCATGTGGTCAAATAAGCATTAATAAACAATTGAGACATGAAGGTATTTTTGATACTGCGATATTATGCCGTAGAAGAACTTTTTGTTTAAGTGCAAAAACAATATTCACAAAAATAATTATACATAGGATTTATTAAGACCTTCAGTAATAGATTTTATTTTTGTTTTAATACATCAATAAATTATACGGCGAAAAATAAAATTAGTTATAATGGTTGTTGGCATTTGGTACCAAATTAAAAATATAAGGTTTAAACTCAATCGAAATTATCAACCAACAACGTTGTTGTATACAAAATAATAAAATCATAAAAAAATTAATAATATCTATGCAAATGAAATAAAATCGTGAAACTGCAATAACAAACTATAGAAACGTATATTTTAATTCAGCATGTATAACATTTATCCAAAATGCGAAATTAACAAATAATTTTCTATATATTATTCTATACTAATGAGTAATGACAATTAGAGCTGTACGATTGTAGATTGTAGCATTTATTGGCTTGTTTATTGAATACTTCTTTTATTGCATAAAGTTTAAAAATGAATAATAATAAAATCAATTTTGAAACTTTTTTGTTGTATATTTTGTCATTTTTGAATTTTTGAGGTCATATTTTTTCTTTTATATTACATTTTATGATATTTTTAATAATATCAATCAGCCAACAGTTTTTACATAGGTATCTACTACATTTTTCTAATTTTACTAGCTTATTAATTAATTATTAAAATACATACATATTTTTATGATTGTATTATATTATAATTTTTATAAAAATGTTAAAATGTGTAAGCAATGAGCATCTATCTAATATCTTAATTAAATTTGTTTTATTTTTAGTAAATATGAACATAAAAGTATATTTTTTATTTTTAATACGACAAAAAAATTATGTTTTTAAAAAATTTTACTGACGTTTAAGTAGTTTTTAAAAATATTATATGAATATTAAACTGATTTTCTTTTATTCTAAACTTATTTTCAAGGATTTATAGCGCATTCGATACATAATCATGAGATGGTTTTAAGGTTAAAAGTAATTTTATATTTGAATATTTGTAAAATAAAAAATATATCTTTGTTATAGCTTGCACTGTTATTTCCTTTGTATAAATTCAAAAACTTTGGGACATCGGGTACTCCACATAGGACCATATAAAAATAACAGTTTTGGACAATTTTACAGACAATGTTAATAAATTGTACATCGTAGAGACTTGCTTTAATTCATCCGATGACAAAACAATATCAATATTATTAACATAATTGTTCAAATTATTTTACCGTATTTAAAAACCGTTATATAATAACGAATATATAATATTTTATATTATTATTGTAAACCACTGGCCATCTGATGAACGATTTCACAATAGGATTTAGCGTGTATCGTGCGTTGACATAATAATTTAATATTATAATATAAAATAACTAATAAAATATCGCAAGAGAGTACTCACCGATTATTCCAAAGGCGACGCGTATAAAAGGGTTCAGTCCAGACAGGATTAAAAACGTTCTGTCGATGGTAAAATCACTGATCCGTGAATTAAAATTTTAAAACCCGGTTCCGAAGAATAAAACAAAATGAAATTATCGTATTATTATACGGCGCACTTGTTCACCATTATCGAAGGTACGTAAAGCACTCGTTCGCGGACAACACAAAATATTATAATTCTTTCGAAACACAAATAAATCACTTTTCAAAACTATTAGAAATTAAATATAAAAAAAATATATAGCAATAATAATAATCCACTTGCCAGAGAACAGCGGCAAAAATTTATGCAGACGTCGAAAACGCTGTGGCGTTTAGGTTTACAATTATAATAAAAAAAAAAAAACTAATAATAATTAATAATAATTGTAATATTATTATTAAATACGACTTAGTGATCGGCGGCGGACCTTTAATATTATAACCACGACGATATAATATACACGGACACGCACACGAAAACGGAAATAGCACAAACACACACACACACTCGCGTACCGTAACGATCATCAGCCGAGATCCGAGTGCAGTCTCGACCGCCGCCGAACATCCCGGCAACACGAGCGCCGCCGCGGCCACTCCCTCCGAAACGGGATGACTATAGGAGCGCACGTTGCCCGCCGCCGCCGGTTGACAGCTCCATAACGACTCATTTAACTCTCGGCACTGATAGAACGTCGACGGGTCGCCCATTATTATAATGTACCTACTATATACGCGCGTTATTATTATATTATACTACACCGTCATCACGACATTATAATATTAAAATAATTTATAATAATAATATGATAACATTAGATTATAATATTATTATCTTGTTTGTAATTATAACTCATTTGATTTCGGGCTTCGGCAGTTCGGCCCGCAGTTGTTTTTTAATAAAATAATATAACGCCATAATTTATATACATATAGTTATTTATTACTATCATCATTATTATTTATTGTTATCATCGTCATTATGCATGGGAGCTTAGGGCTAGACAACGACTTTCTGTGCAGTTAAGAAAAATCAAAAATATGTAAATAGCTATTTTTTATCGTATACTAGATATTTTTATATAACTATATTTATATGCGAGTATTGAATATGATAAACATGACCAAAAATCAATGTTTTTATTTTCAGTTTTTTTTTATAAACTATATTTTTTTATTTATTCTCTATAATAGGTATTTACAAACTATTATTATTTTTATTTTTTAGAATTATAAGGAAACTTGGCAAGGGAAACTTTTAAGGAAGAAGCCACTCAACAATAAAAACTACCTGTTTTGATGTTTTTTGTTTGCTAAACTTATGAAATTTAATTTAAATAATCATTTTGTAGATCGCGTCACCATCTTCACTTTTAAACGTCTTGTAGAATTTCCTTGAATGGATAAGATTGATAATTTATTTTGGGATAAAAAAGTAGTTTCTTGTGAAATTTTTATTGTAGAACAGTCAACTCCATCCAGTACTATTTTTATGTTTTTGAATATTTATATGGTATTTAATATTTTAGTTAGAATGTTTGATTTATTATGCACTTTTACATTAACACTAAGTACCCGAGAACTGAAGCCTGTGAAAAAATGTCTACTTATCATTAAATAGCACTAAATACTCTATATAACATACATTATTGTCATATGATAGGTATTTGACTAGATTAATTCGGTGTAACATTAATAGTATAAACTTCAATAAAATATTCTATTCTATAAATTGATATAATTTAACAAACAGTACACCATATTTATGTTAGTACGGATATAAACGGCCATGTGTACACTCTTTTTTTATTAGATATTTCATTTTAAAATGAATAGTGTGGCGTTATTACTCTGCGCACAAACGGAATATTTCAATTTATAAAATGTTTGTTTGAAAGCCAAAAACACTTAGACCTAAAATTTATGACTATGTATTATTTAACCTGAACTATCACAATCAAAACGTGTAAAACGCAACGTTTTTTGCAACGATACGGTTGCTGGTTGTGAAATAACACCGCGATGACACCAGCTAGATTCGCTCGATTTAAGACCGGAAGTCTATTTTTGATCCCGAATAGAAAATTAGCCAAATAATAGAAATTACTTGGCATCGTCCTCTAAAGAAAGCAATTTTATATTTTAATTTTTTTTTAATTTTAAGGTAGAATGACATTGGTAGATTTGGTTGGCCTGAATTATATGATTTTCAGACGATTTAAGATAGATTTTGGTGAATATAATATACATATATACATATATATATGTAATATTTAAATTACTGTATATTTTTAGAATAAAAAAATCGTCCAAAGAAATATAACTATACATGCCACAAGAGTTAAAATAATTACAACGCGAAAAATATATAGAGTTTATTTATTAGATGATAGCTATAATAATATTATAATGCTTACAATAAAATAAACAAAAATTACGATCCTCAAAAGAATTATCAAACAATATTGTGTTCAACGCTATAACATTTTATTTGTTTAGAAAAAACATATATGGCGTACGCGTTCAGTGTTTAAAATGTCTTTATTTTCAAAATGGGTTATTATTTGAAGTGGTGATATTGCACTTATATATATAATATAATCTTATAGACTATAGTGATATTGTATTTCTTTTTAAAACAGATATCTTTGTTTTTTGTATTACCAGATAATAAAATTAATGTATATTTATTTCAATAGCAAACTTTTCACGCAGACCTAAGTAAAATATCTTGTGAGTTATTTTTATTTTAACTTACTGAAGTACTAAACGCCAATCATCTGTTTATGTATTACCTTTGTTGTTATAATATAATTGTGCATTATGTTTGACTTTCTAAATTATAAATATTGTTCTATTTATACGTCCTGTAAATGTACATATAGTCCAGTCATTTAATCTTCAAAAAAGATGTTTTTAGGAATTAAATAGGAAAGTTTTGAAACTTTACAGAAAATTTGGTTGTGGGTTTCTGATTAACCAAAAAAAAGTCGCAATCGCTCCGAGGTCCAAAAGTGTCCGCCATCTTAAATTTTATGTGCAATTTTTTTTACCTCGGAGCAATGGTGACTTTTTTTTGGTTAATAAGGAACCCACAACCAATCTTTTTGCAAAGTTTCAAAACTTTCCGATTTAATTCCAGTAAAAATCGTTAAATGATTGGACTAATATATGGTTTACCAAAATTATAGGCATAAACTGTAAAACGATATAGGCTTATTAGGTATAATGATGGGATTAGTGTATAATAAATAATAATCCTAACTTTTTTTCTGGATACTCCTTAAATATTAGGTATAGTTAAAATTGCCCAATGCTTAGAACTCGCCGATGCTGAGCATTCTCTTGCATCACCCTGCTATCGAAACTGGTTCCCAGGGTGAAGTTTGGCAATGTACAGAAAAACCCATTTTTTTCGGCCCGTGGCCTGTTCTATAGCTGAATAGAGCATAGTATAGATGTGTGGTCAAGTAAGTACTTAGTATACAATATACATGTTAAAATCTATAATAAAACAGACTTAAAAAACTATAAAAATAAAAGAAAAAACTTGTTGACGATTTTAGTAAATGTATACATAGATGGTATTTGTGTTAGATACAACTGACATAATACTATAGAACTATTGAATAAAATTTAAAACATAAGTACCTACTTTCTGTACTATTAATTGTCGCTTAATTTCATATAATATATAATTTTAAATTTTCTAGATATTTGAAAAAATTATTATTATTGGTAAATTAAGTTCTAAATGTCGTATGATTACATACAATTATATAACTATATTGTATTTGTATAGGTTAGGTTTAATATGTACCTATAACATTTCATAAAGTAAGACTTAAGCAATGAACTATTTGTTAGTCACTGCATGTGTATGTAAAACTGATGCAAATAAAAAATGTATGTAGAGGTTATTTTGATCGATATAAATTATAGGTATCAATCATTTTTTTTATTTATCGCTTTTGCCGCAGACGGATAATTCACCTAGACGTCGATTACGTTGGAATTCGGGGATCCGCAACCGCAACAGTTACAGTATTATTGCAGTAGCTACGGCAGAAAACATAAAAAGGGAAAATTATAAGGCACAGGTTACACCTTAACATCCGGAAGAATCGTTACTACCTATTTATTATAAACACGCGGTGATAATGTCTGTATTACAGCGTGAACGGACCGACACGTATTATAATAGATCTTGCTGCACATGCGTTATACCTATATACATACATGTACATATTTTATTTATAAATATACACATAATATACGACCCATACTCACCCTATCTATACTGTTATTATTATTACCTGTAGGAAGGCGAGACTACTAAAATACAATATACTTATAACGACACGGCGGTGGAGATGACGGCGTATACCTGCAGCACACAGTACTGTAGGACTAGTCGGGTTGAAAATCAGTTTGAGCCGGTCTTTACATTTTTTTTCTTCTAAAATCGGATTCAAAATCGATTGGGGCGGTTACCCCCTGGCTCGAACAATTGCCCATGGGGGTGTGATGGCGGCGGCGGCGGCATTTCGGCAGCGACAGTAAAGGTGGGAGGATCAGGGTGTGTGTGCGTGTGTATATTATACAGAGGTGAAAAAAACAACACAAGAAAAATATTATATATAGGTACATGAGTTGTATATGTATACATACAGGTTACGGTGTGTAAGGGCAATTGGCGGCAGCGGTCGTGGAAGGACGATAATGATGTTTTCTACACTGCGCCGACGTATATACACACGAATCATATATAATATTATTATTATACTATTCTCTCGGTGTGCCTAATCAAGGAGCACACAATAAAACGCCTCGCGTACCTACCTACATAATAATAATGTAATATGATTATTCGTTACTGCAGAGGGTAAGGGTATAACTCGAAAGTTGTTAAGATGATAACAATAATAATGCGCATGTTTGCGCTGACTGCAGTTGCCGTAAAATTGCATATGATGAATCAATTATCTTACTGTAGTAAATCGTTTGTCCTTTTGTTTCTACGTGTATAGTAAACACGCGATAAACGTTTATTGTCAATAGTATAGGTATCTACAGATTTTAAGAAAATTTAACTCGAGAGAGTAAAGAAAATAATACGTGTGAGTCCTATTTAATACAACCGATGAGTATTTGTACATAAAAATTTAACTTCACATGAATTCAAAAAATAACACATACTCGAAATACAATTCACTTGGTATATTATCATGATATTCATTTCAATTACCAAATATATTACCTTCATTTATGTCTGTATGTACGGAGATTTACTCGAAAGCAGTGATTTAAGTTGTGCAATACTGCAATGTTTGGCTCAAAGACAAATTGGACTAGTATGGTATAATGCTTTAAATGGGTAAATATTAATTTACAAGTAATTGTGGCGATTATTAGTAAACATATATTATAATGTATTTATCTTATAGATAGGTTAAGGATGCATAGATACTTGGAAAAATAAATAGTTTTTTGCCGCTAATACACGATTGGGATATCATTTCACTTGAAGATAAATTACAAGACTGATGTTCGATAATAAATCGGTAAATTCAAAGAGTTAAATTTCAAAAATCACATGCCAGTCAATCCGCAGGGCACAGCAATGGAATAGTAGAGAACATAAAACACACGTTACGACAACAATAATACTGAAAAATAAAAACTATTACCTCTCTACGACTCGTAGTCACACGGTCAAACAATAATATTATTATTTATTATTGTTGTTTTTAAATATTTTTAAATAGCATAGTTATCATTATGTGAAAAGTGCATAATAGTCGTTGTGCGTTTGGTGCGTGCTGCTGCGAGCCTCAGTGAACGACGTAGCATTCCGATGGGAAATTTATTTAGGCACCGATGAAATTATAATAACACCCAAGTATGTGCGCACCTATATAATAATATGATTTATTTAATTATAATACAATATAATATATTATAGTATTGTGCGATCGCTCTTAGACGGTATACATGCGCCCCGCGTGATACGACTATCCCCCCGCTGAGGGCTGTGGAAAGGGATAGGTGGTTTGAAAGTAAGTATAATAATAATATAAATACAAAATATTCAGAGAATATGTAGGTATTTTTATGTAGTATAAGAAAACAACGCACAGACCATTACAAACAATCGTACGACGACGACTAGTCAGGACACTTAAACAATATAAAAATATTATTAGTCAAATATTTATTTATTATTATTATTATTCTATAATATAGTCATCAACGCGTACTTGCATCATTTGTGTGTAACACAATACGGGTAAACATGCAGCAAATCCTCTTAACTCTGGAAGAGCTGAAATCTTAATGTACCTATGGATAATATTTAAAATTATCGATAAACTTTAAATAATATAATAACAGCATGCATATTATACGCAGCGTATAGCAAGGGCGTATTTCTGGGGGGGGGGGGGGCGATGGGGCGATCGCCCCCCCCCCCAGAGCCTCTATTTTTATTTCTATTTAATAGTACCTACTTTAATATTTTCGTAATTATATGTAATTATGATACAAAAAGTGTACACCGAATAAAGTAAAATAATTAAACATTTTAGAATAGCGCTCCTAGTTGTTTAAATAGGTTAACATATACATTATAATAAGGCCTTTTACGGTTTTTTTTTTTTAAATTGTATCAATAAGTCGCTCCCCCTTGAAAATAGGGCCAGAGACGCCCTTGGCGTATAGTATAAATACATCGATCTTGCTGAATAAGAATGATGGAAATTATTAAGATTTAGATTTGAATGCTCTAGATAAACATGAGAAAATACCATAAAATGAACCTAAAAAATAATATATACTCAATAATATTGTTCTATATAATATATACCATCGATTTCATCAATCAACAATAAATCTAGTAGATATTATATTTTTTAGTGCTTAGTACTTAAATATTTTGAATCGACAGAGTGACCCCCCTCCCCCCCAAAAAAAATAATACCGTACTGTAGAAATATAGTCCCAAATTGTCTCTCAGTTTTAGAGATAAACAATGTAGGTGTAAAATGTGCATATTTTATAATACGTTATAATATTTTTTTCGCATATCGTTCTTTCAACGATAATGCTAGTCAAAAACTAAAAATAATACATTTGTGCAAAACATCATAATATTAGAATGATACATTTATTATTATAAATCTTCAACCAATAATGATAGCGTTGTGAAATGATAATTATATTCTAATTGTCACTTTAAATAGTGAAAATCTACATAATTTAATATAGTATATGTATAATTGTATAATATTATTAGCAATTCTCTTCATAAATATTTTGAGTTTAAATGTTAATAAAATTAAGTATTCAAGCTACTATAACTGTTATATTATACTATTATAATTTTGTATTGATTAAACACAATAAAATTTTTAAAACATTTAAGCTAATTATTATTAGCATTATCTATTCACCTAATTTAATAGTAAAGAATACAGACTCAAATTTAATTTAATTTAATTTATTAGTCATAAAAGACCATCGGACTACATAATTTAATTTTTGAATATAAGAAAATGATTATTGTAGCTTATATATTTAGCTCATATTCCTTACAGTAGTTATTTTTTTGATAAGGTTCGCTTTTAAATTAAGAGTTATAAGGATTACGGTTGACAGATTCTGATAAATAACAAGGAATACTCAGTTATCACCTTTTCTTTTCAAATGATGTCAGTTGGTTTTATTTTATATGAATTACAAGTATAAAGATTAAAGGTGTATAATACATTTGCGTTTATAGTTTTACTTTTACGATGATTAGGTACCAAACTTTTCAATTAAATTTTAATGTTTTAAAATTATATATACATAATATGTGATATTATGTATTATGATTTATGATTATTAAAAATGAAATCAAACATACGATGACAAATAGAGTATATTAGTATAAGCTATGTGTAGACATTTCTATTTATAAATGGCATTCAAAGTGTGTTTTTTTATGTATATTCACTGATTTGGCATCTAAAACGCTTGTTAAAGTGTAATCCCGCAACAGATGTCAATAAACTAAATTAAATAAAACAATAATAAAAGTGTATAATATTATGTTGTTGTAAATAAATGCAAATATAATTTGGTATACTGTATTAAAGTAACTAGTGTAATAAGTAATGACAAACACGGTTTTAGAAATAGTTGACTATTATAAATGAAAATAATTATAAAATAAAATACCTATATGCTATATAATATGATCATAAATATTTAAATCGTGTTTTCTCGAAATACCAATGCTATGTAAAATCGTGAAATATTAACAGCAATTATCGATTCAATTTCAATTTACATACATTTACATATTCTACAAATATATTTTATGACTAGCATTAATAATCCAATTATCACGCATATTGGAATTTATTTAAACGCCGTATATTACAAAAGGCATTCATTTAATTATTACTGTTCTCTATTTTAAAATCTGCAATGGGCCGTATGTATACCGAAGTTGTATATAAAATAAAAATTAACTTGTTAACATACAAATTATTTAAATTGATTGACTTATGTGGTTGTCCCTTAACCGTTATAATGCTGTGGATACCATAATTATATTATATTATTGTATATTATGTTTACTAGACAAAAATGTATGAAATATTTAAAACAGTTCTTTCAATCTTAGAAATTATGATTTTACTACTATTTTAGTGTCAATTAAAATTATATACTTATACTTAGTGTAACATTATAAACAATCATTGTTATTGTTATTTATTCATTTTTTAAAAAGATTAAAAACATGCTTTTCAACTATAATATATATATTATATATATATATAAGTATAAATATTTTAGAAGATGTTTTAATTGCATTGTTTGTATAAAAACACTACCTTTTTAGATCTTCATTTTTTAAGAATACACTTATACAGAAATAAACTTTTCTCGGGGAACAAAGTATAATAATTGTATGAATTCTGTTTAAAATAAAGTAAAAATTAAATATCATTGTTACTCCAATAGACATTCATTTGATCTTAAGATTAAAATCTGAAACAACAATAAAAAAACAAACAAAAAAAAAAAAAAAAATCTGGTTCTAAAACAACGATTTCCACTAATGAAAAAAGGAGATGGGAACATATATTTTTTATTGTGTTTACTCAATGAAATTTAATCAATGGTATAAAATCAAGTCGACTGTGTTTAATATTTCTGATTTATCACATTTGCTACAACACTATTATATAAATATTATTATGTATACCTATACGTATTCAATATTTGAACTTCAAAGAACATATATGATATGATCATTAACGATCATATATTTTTCTCTGTGAATTTATAAAATAAATTATACAAATACAAATTTGTTTCATTAATTTAATGCGATTATTTAATATCAATGATTATATATATATTGGTGTGTATAGTATAATAAGCCTATCACCGAATTTAAAATTTGGCTGAATGTAAATGTTGACGAATCATCAGAATAAACGTTAAATATATAAACGTAACAGTTCTTGTGTAACTAAAAACTAAAAAATGCGTTGGAAATCTATGTTGCTGCATTGCTGCAGGTTGTTCAATTAATAATACGTAGCGAAAGAAGAAAATTAAGTAAGCAGTACGGATAGGTATACATAGGAAAAAATATGAATAATGTAGAAAGAGTTATGGCCATAATTTCGTTGAGCATAAATAATAAAAAGTAAAAAAAAAAAATGACGTTGGCTACGTCGTTTGTGAATTATATGCACATCAGAAGAAGAGGAGAAACTTTATCAAGTTTGCGTATATTATCCTACATTTATCGTATTATATGCGAACACGCGTATGAATCTATACATCCAGCAGTCTAGAGTGTTGCATCGATGATTGAAGTATAGACGCATTATCGGCATCTATATTAGCATAGATTGCAAAATACAATAGCAGACGACGTTAACTTATATAGCATAGCAAAATCTTTTATTAAATCGCTCATCATACCGAAAATCCGATTATATCATAGGTTTATAACTCAAACTATATATAATTTATTATAAATGTTATATATCCATTATTACTATCACATAATATTACAATTTATTTTTTACCATTTAGTTACTATTTTTACACTAAATTCCAATTCACATTCCCAAAAAGTTAACATTTCCCTATAAAATTATTCTTTGATAACAAACGTTATTTAAATTCAAGGTTAATCAGCCAAGATATTAAATTGTACATTCAAGACCGTATACATAGTGTGTTTATTTTATAGGTTGTATATTATATTGTTATTAAAATTATAAAAATAAGTAAAATATATGATAACTAATATGTAATAAAAAATAACAAAATAATATTTATAGTATTTTATATTCATCTATAGATTAGCAATATAGCATAATAGGTACACTTTTTAAAATAAATACATTTAATAAAAAACATTTATATAATTGATATTTGATACACAAATTTTTTGTGGAAAACTAAAATTAATTTGAATAACGTAATGTATTATAAATTATACCTAATATAGTTTCTTATAATTTTAATTTTATACTAAGATTAGTAACTGTATCATAGAAATTATTAAAATACTATGATAAACTATGATATCATCATCTATCGGTAATCAAATTTATAAATTTTAACCAATTACCTATTGACTAAAAGTTTGTGGGGTTATTATTGAACTAGTATCTAAAATATAGGTAACAATAATTTCATAAAATAGGTATAAGTAATAATTTTTAGTAACGATTTTTTGTTTTAATAAATTTTCGTCTCTACAAAGCTTAACACAGAGATTTCAAATTACATATAATAGTCATATTATTACAATGACTGTTATCATATTATTATATTATTGTAGTCACTGTGGAATATTGTTATTAAATAAATTGTTTATGTATTATATTACTAATAAATCATTATGACATCTGGGCGAACCACCGTCTTTTGGGATTTTTTTTTTAGTTTAATCCGCATTATAATATTAAGTGATCCGATAGACCTATACCACTGTTCACCTTAAATACGAATCATTTGGTACGACAAAACCGACATTTAAATTTTATAAATTAAACCTGTTGTAATTTTGACGGGTTTATATAAATTAAATAATTCGTGGTTAAATCAAGTCCCACCTACATATAATATTATAATACCTACATGATGAATTGGTGAATATATACTATTTGGTACGCAAGACTTAATTATATACATAATATGCTTCGTATAGAATATTATATGTTAATTTCCTGCACGTCATCTAATTATTGAAAAATATTATTAAGTATAATAATATGTATAATAATAAAAAGGAATATATTTTTGTTTTAAATATTATTCAAATTTAAGATAAACTATTGTTGATCATCTTTTTACACGTATTAATCTAATTTTTTTTGTAATACATGTACCAATTAGTACCAATAACAATTAATTCAGCTATTATAGTTGTAGAGCTATTCAATTAAATTATACAGTTTGTTAATTATTAATAACTAACCATAAAGTCAATAAAGTGTTAAATGAAGAGGTAAATGGTTTATGAACCATAATACGTGAAAGTATAAGATAATATATTATAATTTAACATATGAAGATAACTATGGATAAGATAGGTCCAAGAACCATTTGACAATTTTTTAAATTCCGTCGATAATAGCCTTTTATTGTAGGTAAAATAATAACTACTATAAATATCATAAAAAAAAATACTGACCACATGAAAAAAAATCTTCCTAAGAAATTCAATATTATAGTTATAAATATAAAAATTAAAAAAAAAGCTATTGAAGGGATCAGCTGTTTATGATGCGTACTGAATTTTAATGATTGCTATGGTAGAAAACAAAATACTATTGACATAGTAAATAATATACTAGTGAACAATCTATGTTAAATAGTAATTATTGCTAATAAATCATAATATTTTCATTGTATTCGAAAGTCAAATATAAATGGTTAAAATATATTAATCTTTTGAAGCATATTATTGGTATTAACATTAGTAAGTAAATTTGTATTTTTTTTTTTAAATTTATTTTCATTGAACAATAAAAAAAAAATGCTAACAATCAAACATTATAATATCGAAATGAACAGTTAATATATAATATATAACGGAGTTTAAAGCAGTTTTTAGTTTCTTTTTTTTGTATTTGAGTACTTTGTTTTGAGAAGTCACTTAAGTATTATAGTAAAAAAATATGTACATAGTCTCAATTGCTATTTATTTGTTTTTTTTTTTTTTTTAATTTGATATTATACCTTCAGAGATATTCAAGATATTCAATGTTTTTGATATTATAAATGAAATAACTAAATAATGTTAATTGATTAAACACATTGTTAATTATAATATTTATGTGTATTCTTAGATTTGTTCCATAACTTACAAAAACCTTATATAAATAAAGATTTTGTAATACTTTTTGGAAAGTGACAAGAAAATGGAAGGTAAGATAAATTATATCTATATTTGATTATACCTATCAGTATCAGAATAGCGTACAGTAATTTAGTTCAAACGAAAACATCCAGCATATATAATATATATATTATATTTTTTCAATTTGACGTTTTACTAAAATCAAACATCGTAATTCTAATATAAAAAACACCTATTATTCGTTTAGTTGTCTCAGTTAATTTTAAGTAAAATACCAATTATTGTGCGAAAATCAATTTTATAATTCTTTCTTCGTCTCTTGCGCTCATTATCATTATATTGTTTTATGAAAAACAATACAGAAGAATAAGGGAATGAGCTCCATCTTTTAATTATATACTTTAAATATGTTGGTAAAAATGTTGTTTTAAATTTGTTCAATTTGGTGCCAGTTAGTACAATATTTTTAAATATATAATATTGCATACCTACAACATTTTTGTTAACACATGCGTTATGTTAATACATTTGGGCTTCGACCAGTAATTATTGAAAATAATAAATATCATATTAAATTATAAATAAATATAAATTTATTATAGATCCAAATTTCCAATCAGCTATAATATGTGTTAATAATAATAATGAATCCATTTTTTAATAGCGTTTTGAGGCTTGGTCTTTGTTATTTCACATTCTCGCAGACATCAAAACGTTGAATAATTGTCACAGCAAATCAGGAATAAGTCCAGAACTTATCAAATTCAGCTTGATCTTTGTTACTCAAGCTATATTATATAGTATTTGTCGGTGTGATCTAAACTCAATACTTTGTTAGTGAGATGGCCTTGTGCATTTATATGTTGTTGCGTAAGGATAATGTATACTATGTATTACGTTACTTGTTTGACTTTTTGGTTTTTCATATTTTAATTAAAATTTTCGGTGTCTTATTTGATATGAACATTTCTGTGAAATTTATATTTATCATTAAAGCTGTAAATCTTATATAATATGTACCAGTAAAATAAATGGTTCATACTAACGTCATCTGTAAAGCTTTATTGTATTTATAGATATAATTATATTATTTTTTTTTAGACGAAGTTAAAAACTACTTGAACTTCATTAGAGGTATGGGTATTAAAGCATGGATTCCTGGATCATCAAAAAGCCTCCCTGAAATGTCTGTAGCAGATCAGTGTCGATCCGGAGTACTCTGTTTAAATTACAAAGGATCAGACGTCTATAGTACTGAAATACATTTTATTTTCATAGACGATAACACTGTTTTAAGTAAATACTATTGTAATAAATCGTTTTTAGTTCAGGGGAATAATAATCGTGCAACAAACGACGAGATGTCAACGGAATTTGTCAGGAATCTAGATAACGGCAGTTCAAAAAACGACAAGGTAACTGAAAACTAAATGAAATATAATATAAGTTGTTGTTTACTCAATATTAACCAAAAAACTATGCGTTGCAGTTGTTAGATCGATCCAATGATGATCATGATAATATAACAGTAAATAATTACAATCTGAATGTAATTAATATAAAATTACCTGCTGCTGTAGAAAAATTTAAACGTGATGTCGGTATTCAGTGTAATGTTAGTGATATGGCAGATGGTAAACTTGAAATATCTAAATTTTCAACAATTCAAAGTCGTTTTAAAAAATCAGTCGAAACAGAAGTAGATGATATTCAAAACGTGAGGAAACAAAGAATAATAATGAAACAATGTTACAATGTTTCGTTTAGGACATAACGATATAATAATATAACGATAATTAATATCATACATTTTACAGAAAATATTCTTACCAGAATTAACGGGTACGCAGTTTAAACGTGTCGTAAAAGAAAAACTTACAAATGAAGTTAGAGTCGCTAAATGGTATGTTTCTTCATTGCCTAATTGTGTCCCTGTGAAAAACTCCAACTGTCATCTCGATAAAAAGGCATTGAGATTAGATTACACGGGGAAATTATGGAATGAACTGGATTGCAAAAGTTCACCTGAAATCAAAAAATCTGGACTTAGTCCTGGTTTTGTGCAACAGTTAATCAAACAATTTGATGTCCCTCAAAATGCGGAACAGAAATGTCTGAGACGCAGATCGTTATAGAATTTAATCATACTTATATTAAGTTTAATGATAATAGTTAATTGTTACGGACTACTGTTCGTCTAAAGTATGTAAAAAAAAAACAAAATACATTTTTTCTTTTCGTTTCTCTATCACTGTTGTTTTTGTACTATTATTACTATTATTACGAGCTTTCGACCGGTTTGATACGTCTGTAATCCGGTCATGCACACGAGTAATGTCTTTATACATTATAAGAAACGACCAAAAATGGGAAGCAACGCTGTTCGTTTATTTATATTCTACTGCACTACGTTACGCGTGTACATATCAATTACGTATACGATTATTGTTGTATATTATTATCAAATCCGGTATTCGCGACCGCCATTACGCGAAAAAATAATTAGTCACGTATTTTAGTTTAAAATGTCATAAAATGTAAATCGGCAGATTTCAATGTAAATATTGTGAAATAAATTTGTACTCAGTGAAAATATTCATAATATGATCCTTCCTAAATGTAAAATAAACTTAGTGGCCTACCAATACCTATATTATAATCTTTAATGATAAACACTAAAAATTTTAGAATAAAATAAAGTATTGGAAACCAATGAATTTTGATATATTTTAAGGGCATATTTTTGGTTTTTAAATGAATAACTGTAGAATGCATATTTTATCAGTATATTTTTAGAGTATTAAAGTTTGAGCCATAATAATATTTTACACAATAAAAATCCGGTATCGATATAATATAATGGCACACATTAATCTTGGTGTACCTACCTATACACACATAGGTAGTATTATAATATATATCGTGAGCGTACGCGCGCGACACGGACAGGTCGGCATTGATAATCGTACATATATAATTATATGATATAATATTTTAATTGTATATAGGAATTGATTTACGATGTTCATATTTCCATTAAGCGAATGAGGATTTTATGTTTTAGAGAAGAGATGATCGTAGTGTGTCGCGGCGTGTCTACATAAATCATTGGGATCTTTTCTTTTTTTTTTTGTCGCATTTAATCCCCCGCAACGCGCTGCGAAACGTGTAATCGGCCGACGATTTTTTCACTTTATTTCGTTACACGCGTGATATAATAAGCAAAAAAAAACCGATTAAAATTACGCGAGTAAAGTGGCATTTATTACCGTCGTCGCCGTCGTCCTTCGGTGTAAAAAAAATATACATGTATGTATATAAATTAATAATATTCCTCACTTCCTCTATACCTATATGTGCGAATATTATTATAATAATATGTAGTGCGCGGGAGCAAAACCGTCGAGCTGTGCAGCAACGAGAATAGTATAATATTATCATCGATGCGGCGTTTTAATTATGCCGTCGCGATTTATAATTACTATGCACGCCAGCACGGTTTCATTCGGTTTTTTAATTCATCCCTAATGGGAAACGCGAGACGTGTCTCGGACGCGCACACGATTTATGGGTTCGTTTTTATTATCATATAATAATGCATGTAGTGTGCAGCAGTATACACACAGACACATACGCAAAGATATCGCATATGCGAAAACCGGCACAGGCACCCATAATTGGATGTGAGTGGATAAGAAAAGAGAAAAAACCATGCGAGGAGTGCATACGTATATATATATATATATATAGATGTGTGTAGTATAGTCGCTTTGGCGAATTTGCATTTTAAATAAGCTTTAAAGCGTATATTTCACTATTATCGCGTATACGTGCGCGCACGGTTCATTGGCCGTAAATTAAAACGGAAACAAACGAAAATTAAGAAGAATAACCGATATTATTATTATTATATAATGTTGCTCGTGATAATTTCGTTTTTCGTAAAATCACGAAACGTTGGTTAAAAGTGACTATTACGGCGGGACGATTCTTTTTATCGTAAAACAATTGATATTCCTATTATATAGTTCCTTACGCCTAATATGACCATAGCCCATAGAAGCCAAGAAAAAATCAATAGTTATTATTATTAAAAGTATGTTCTAAAATTTAAATTATACTATTTGATAAATTATTAAAAAACTATATTTAGTTATAAAGAGCAATATTCTATGTGACCAAACATCTCAATGCTTCATAGACTGTTGAGTAGTACCATATCCTAGTGTTACATTCAAATAATGTCGTTGTACTTATATAAATTAACTCCTCAATCTCACAAGTACAAAAATAACTTAATCAAACGATAAAAAAACCATCTCATATTTTAGCTATTTTATAAGACCGCAGGTAACAATAATATATTTAACTCTAAATAAATTTAGAGTGTAGATTTAAAGGTTGGAACACTATAAAGCCGGGATCGGAAATTAAATTCTATCGCGGTTAATAAGAAAAACTACATTTCTTGTGCTGAGCCAGTTTTTTTAAAATTTGGCACTCTTGAAGAACAACTAATATACGCAGTGTCTCTAAATTGGACATCAGTTAATATTTAACGACATTTATTCTTTAAAATCTTTAAATAAACCATAAAGATATATCAAATATCTATTATGTGCTGAAAACTAGCATTAAAATAAAATAATATTTTTGGCGGTCCAGTGATTTCCGCTCCGCCTATTGCCGACCCCTACTATAAGGGGTGCTCAATAAATGAACGCCAACAAATTCAACCCTAATCTGATAATCAAATGTAACATAATATAAATGGCAGCTACAGCAAAGTTCGACCAGTCGGTGCACCATTGAATCGTAGGACTAAAAAGGGTTGTAGACTTTTTGGATGAATGTGTTTGTTTGCACGCATGTGTATGCATGATGAACCGCTACCGGATTATTAGTCAAACACACGCGCACACGTGTACCGTATAATATTATCATTGCTCCCTGCTGACGGAGGCGGTGTGTTTCGTGTGTTGACTGTGAGTAAATTTACACAGGAAATAGGTCACATAATATCGTATAGTCCCATCGTCGTCGTCTGTGCTATAATGGCGGCGGACGTTCAAATAAGAATATTATACCGATCGCGTGCTGTCGAAACGTTTTTCCGCTTGTAAGAAGGAACATTATAATTATTTTTTTCAAATTCCTTACCACTATTTTTAATATAAATAAACAAATATTCGAGTTTACGCATCCATCACTGGTATATAATATTAGCAAATCCTATTTTCTTCAACGGCGATATTAGAAATGATGTCGTTGGACATCACCAGGCCATTATTGTATTATTATTATTGTTATTATATATGATATATTATACTAACCTACACTCGAACAGTCGAATCACAACGTATCTATCCGGTTTTCGATCGTCGTCGTCGTTTGCGCGTGACGATAATAATTAAGTGTCTCTCTTTTTTTCTGTTGCCAATAATGCTTATTAAATATACGCAATATACACACAACCGTCGTCTCTGGACTATCGTGGTTCCATTTATTATATTGGCACGGTCGTGCACGATCCACTGCTATTTACTCTCACACACACACACGTGCTCGTCTATATATGATCGCGGCTCGCGCTCGAGTATGTGTGGAAAACATAAAAATAAAATCGTCTCCTCGTCATCTGCCCGGCCGGCGGCGGCGGCCGCGTGTTGAGTGGTAAACGATGTTTCTCTCGCCGAGATTTTTATCGTGTCGGACACGTTTTTCTTCGTTGAGCACTTTACCCGTAGGTTCGTTTTATACTAGTTATAGTAATAATAATAATACGGGGCACGTTATCATCTGCTGTCTCGACGACGACGATTACACAAAAGCGTATTTCACGCGCGTATATAATAATAATATTATTATCTATGAATATAGTTACCTTTATATGAGATCGATTTATTTTTACCCTTATTTTTTTTTTATTTATTCTCCTTTTTTCTGTTTTTTTCATCGTTCTCTCCCAGTGAACAGCGCACCGTATGCTCTATATTACATTATTCCAACTTGATAATAATCATCAATGATTTATTATCACAAGATTTTCTTAAGGTTGTAATTATTGCTTTGAAATTCTAACTATGAACATAATAACGCAAGTGTTTCAATTTATATTATGCTACCTATATATTATATATTATAGGTATAGCTTATGAATGCAACAGATTCAAAAACTATATGTATGTATCAGTATTAGGTGTCCAAAATCATATAATACTAATCATAAAGTATTTCATGCATTATTTTAAAATAAACAATTTTAACGTGTACAGGTTTAATTAAATTAAATATTTTTAAATATTAGAATTCATATAATCATACATTCATACCCTCTTATAAAGTTTCAAATATTTTTACTCTTAATCAAAATAAACAATATTAGGTACTTACAATTTATACATTTTATTTGATAAAAATCGAACCTACTTTTTCAATAACAGAAAAAATGAAAATGTTTATAGAATAGCTTAAATTAAATTAAATGTTTTAATTAATTATTATATTATGCTGTACCTTTGTATTATTTATTATAAATGCACAACTCTTAATTTTCATGATGTACGGTTAACATGCACGGTGGCATATACGATACGTGATATGATACTGAACATAGATCTATTATCTAGACATTAGTCAATAATGTTATTGAACGTCTATTTAAAACGACTCTATGTATGATGATCATACACTTTCATGCACTTAGTGATCCCGGTTTCCGTATTTGACGCATCACGTTACACGGTGTGCATAGTATATTAATTATTTATTTCGCAAGGAGTATTGTTTGATGTAAGTGTGTAATAAATTATTACTAATAATATTGAGTAGGATGAATTTTAATTATCTACCTAAATATATGTAATATATATTTTCACACTTTTATGTTATCATCATAATAATCTATTAATATACATTTACTATACAATATATTTTTTTAGGATTTTCTGATGATCTAATGAGTTTGTCCGACCTCTTTGAGATATAATTATTTATGTTGATTTTTATTGTTTTGTTTTTAGTCGACTTTCAAAATTTTACTTTTAGTTCAAAAAGTTTGATTAGATTAGATAAGTTTGATTTTTAGACCTACATACGCCAAGCTGCATACAACATCAATTAATTGATATTAATAGTTCACTAAAATGTAATTAACATGAAATAGCTTAAGGCAATTAAATCAAATTTAAGCGTCATTAGCTCACAATTGATTTGTTAAATGTTTGGTGACTGCTTATACAACCTGCAGGCAATACTAGATTAATAAAAATCTAACCTATAACGTCGACACAACGGTGCCAACGGTGCCACCATCAGCAAAATTCTTGGAAAACGAGTGACGTAGACCGGAAATGATGAGACTCGCAAAAATTCGTATAGAATTCCATAAAATAGTTTCACTAGTACCATCATCGTCACACTATACAACATTTTACGAGAAATCAGTAATTGACTGAAAATAAATCAACACGGTGAATGGGTAGAAAAGGCTGATGACGACCATCTTTTCCTTAGACTGTATAATTATTGACGTGGAAATGATTGTGGTTCACGACTCTCACATGTACATAATAATACACAATATTATACAGTTTTCCATAGGTCACTCATAAAAAAATATCCGATGGGTAACTGCAATAATTTTTGCACCGGCTGTCCAATAAATATATGTCTTCTTTCGTGTCATGCCCATAAGTTGACATCGATTCGGCCATGAACATTTCCCGAAAGATTTGTGGTTAACGAACGATACCATGATTACAACGACCAATCAGAATACAACAAAAGACACACGAGACGACAGATGTCTTTTTTCTCGCCATAGTTATCGTGCCATTCGATTCTCGGTTAAACCGTTTACGATGCGTCCGACCCCACGAGTGCGTATCAATAGTGGAAAGTGGACTAACTACAAATGTTGCCCGATGAATCGTTTGTCATATTATGCAGTCGGTGAGGAGTTATTCGAAAATTGTCTATATTGTGTCAAAAATTTCAAATAATCAATCGATTTTAAACTGTATTAGCTCGAAGTATAATAAACTGTGGACTTGTCAACAATATTATGCTTGATGGTTCGGATTTCAAAGGATGCTTCGCCGTCGTCTGAAATTTGTTGTTCCATATTTGTACATTCGTGGTGCCGGTTTTCGTACTTCGTGCTGAACACATAATATTTATTTTGATCGCAGAAACCTCCGAACCACACCTCGGTGGTGTATAGTATGTTCTGAAACATAATCTTGACCCAGGTTTCTGCGTGCACACCGCGGTCGTGTCGTATAGGGTTAGATAATATTATTATAATCAACTCAAACGTGTTTTTCCAATGTTTCGTTACTAATATATTATACATTGAAAACACAGAATAAAACATAATACGGTGGTTAGTATGAATCGAGCATTAAAGCTGAAGACAAGTGATACAATTTGATTATTAGTAACCCTAAAATAATATAATGTAAATATGTACCTAATGGAAGTACAAATAATTTTTATACTAATAATATTTTAAACTCTGATTTTTAACTTGGAGTTTAATTACGTAATAAGTATAGGAAAGTATATTATACAGAACAGAATCCTCTAAAATATTTTTTCACAGGATGTCTCCTCAAAATTGCATTAGCAACATATGAACAAAGCTAAATGATTTTCACATAGTAAGACACTGTTGGGTCAGCTAAAAAAAAATCGTATCGAAAAAAATTTCCCACTCGATTAGATCAATATGATTTTTACAGAAAATGCTCTGTTTTTATAAAATCATTAATTTATAACATTGTCAATAGTAGTTTTTTTAACCGACAATATATTCTATTCTACTCAAATCTCATTAGTCATTATATTACATAATATATTAATTATTCGTTTGGAATTTGTGTGCATTTCCTTGCGTCAAACATAACATTTATATTTCCACCCACGGTATACATGTATACCACTTTTCTACGCTATAAACATGTATATAATACTGTACCATACGACATTAGAAATAATATACACACCACGTGTTTATCAAGAACATTTTTTTTTTATTATTTATAATAATATATTTTACATTTAATACATTTTGGGATTCAACAAAAACGCGTCGTCGGTTCACCGCATGCGGTGCGTATTTTAATATACAAACGTGTTACGTAAAACTGCATGTAAATATAAATATAAATACAAATACATTTATATTATAATAGCGTTCGTAAATTATGAAAGATAAGATGATTTCTTGGTAAAACGGTTTGGTTGGTCGATTTATAATGTTGCCAAGTGCGTATTATAATAAAGAGGAATTTCGTTGCTATCAGTTGTAAAATCATCTGCACCCCCTTTATGGTTTTAAAGACCATCTTCACAATAGTTTTTAAGAATAGAATAAAACAATCATGATTAACAAATACTCTGGTGAAAATTCCACGCCATACCAAAATATTATAAACGCAAATCGCTAAACGTCCAATACGACATAGTTATAATATTAAATTAATTTTTATATACCACTGCATATTGTAACATATACGTTATATACCTAGATATTAAAGGTAAGCATATGACTTGTTATACGACTGCAGCATAGTATGGGTTACGTTATTCATGGGAACTGCAATGGCGTAAATTTTACTGATTTTGAGGGGTAGAAAAAATAATTTGGAACAACGAGAACCATATTGTAGACATGACCCCCTTCACCCACACAATAAAATCATAAATTACGTTTTATGGTCCATTCGCAATAGTTAGTATTGATTTATTATACATCCCAAAAACCATTTAACATTATGTATGTATAAACCTTGAAAAATAAACACGTATTATTTATTTAAGTATTCTTTAACCCCTGCTTATTGAGATCATCATTTTATGGCACAAAATTTAAAGGTATATTATCTAAATATGTTTCAAGTTTGTAATAGTTTGTATATAATATAGAAAATACTTGTACTAGCATGGATATGAATAAAGAAAGTGGTAAGCATTCGAATGGGACGTTTATTATTTGTGTCGTTGTATACATTTTAATATAATAGATTCTTTATAATAATATTATTACATTTCATATTAAGCCGATATTTAGCGTATCGATTTCGTTATTTATTCGGTGCTCGTCGCGTTTCGAGCGTACGTTATAGATGGAAATGAAGTCGATGCCACGTGGTTGCCAAGTGTGGTCGTAAACACCCTGAATTTATAATATCATTATTGCGTGTATAATGTATAAAATATTATATCCCCTAAAAATGAACCAGTTGGGGTTTAAAAGAATTAACCGATATTGCATGTGAGACACGTTTTGGGCATTTAAAAGGCTATAGTAAGTTAAACCTTATTGACTCACATTAATAGAGAATCGATTGGAATGGGATTCAGATGTAGATATATATGTTCACTCTGCAAATGTTATGAAAAATACTTTGACTTGTATTTAGTAAAGATAAAAAAAATACATATCAATTTTAATCTATAAATAAATACATAAATTGTCTTAAGAGGGGATCTCGTATTGGTAAAAAATGAGTATGAAGTTTAAGTCTATAATAGGATGAGGTACCGATTTCTATTTTTATTTTACTTTAACTTAACAAATACATATTCTTCTTATAATCAAGATTTATATAATATAACTCAATTGAAATAAGTTCAAAATGTAATAATAGTACAATAATTATAATAAATGGTTTGCAATAGTTGAAATATCATAAACACACATTAGTTGGAGACTTTAACGTCTGCAACAATTCGTCAATTATAATATACCCTTTATATAATATTATAAATCTATTTATTTTTAAAAAGGTACTTCTTATCAATTGATAATAACTGTATTTAAGGTAAATAATGCGATTTATTTCTTAGTATTATTATAGTGATTAGATATATACATTTAGTATACCTACGAATTATAATATATGTATATTGTATATGTTTATGTATTATAAAGATACAAAATGTTAACAATACAATTAGCTATATATAATTTGTACTTAAATATTTTGATTTAACTCACACATCATTATTTTGAAATAATATATTATTTATTGATAAATAAATAAATAATATTTTTTATGTAATTTAAATTTAAATTAACCTATTATATGCGTATTATTATTTTAAATAGTAGGTAGATATTGGTTCCAAAATCAATGTTAATCATCGTTTAATATAAACGACAACGACAATTACATATAATATACATTTCCAATGTGCCATCATAGTGCATACCAAACAAGAAATAAATCGAAAGTATTCGTAATTTACACGCGTCCACATGTAGATTCAGAAACCATGTCTTATACCGCCCGTACATAAATATTTCAATGTTAGCCATGACATAAAGAAACCGAGTGTAGGTACCCATATACATACACAGAAACTATCTGTCACCCACAGCGATGAACGGCCACGATAACGATGTTTTTAACTAAACAAAACAGAATAAAAAAAATAACAACCGTCTTTATATGTTGCACCTGACCAAGACGTTAAGTCTCCACACTCAACAGTCTACCGTATACATTTTAATATATATACATCTGTATATAAAATAATACTGTCGATAAGTTTTAATTGGAGGGTAAGGTTTAAAAAAAAAAATAATAAAAACCATCAAAACGACAACCAAAAGGTGATTATAAAAAACAATTTATTATGTGTGTAAAAAATTCGTTTGAATTTTATAAATCACTTAAACTGGATACAGGACTAATTGGACGAGTTTAATTTACTATACCTACCTCCGTCGGATTTGAACATTAATTCAGTGGATGTTTAAAATAGGTGATGGTGGATAAAAATCTACTGAAATCATATTAAATATATATATAAGTTTAAAATGTAATTTAATTATACATCGATGTATGCTTAAGACACTGGTTATTAACATGTCATCATAATTTATTTGCTTTTGCCAATTTAGACGATGATGTCGATTTAGACATTTCTTTGATATAATGTATATAGATTTAAATACGCAGTACCTACTACCTATATAATTATTTTGTTCATCTTCCCTATTTAGGTTTAACAACAACTATTCTCAATCAATATTTCTAAATTATAAATAATATAATCAACAAAATATTTATATTTTAACATAATATATTATAAAGTATATCAGTATATAGTTATACCGCTAACAAAATCATGATAATTTGTCGATGGGTTATCGATATCATTTGTAATGATAATAATGTCGTACCTGCATAAGATACATTTTTAATTTTTATTAAGTATTATAAAATTATTTAAAACCTCAATCCCGTAGCCGAAAATTCTTGTTAACCGATTAGAATAAGTAAGGAGTAGTTACACATCCTTGATAGCATACTGTTCATTGGTAAATCATTTCACCTGTCATACTGTTGTCACCATAACGACCATAAACCTACTACAACATTTTTAAGAATCGTTTGTCAATTCTTTCTATTATAATGGGTACCTATGTATTACCTATATAAAATTTATGTTTTATTGATATTTCAGATTTACATGTGACACAATAATATACGACTCAAAAGGTACGTTATTTTGTGCACAATTATTGGATTTATTACTGCTGTACAAATAATATACAATTATACAAACGAATAAACCCATACTTAATAGACGCGGGCTTATACTCCGTTCTATGCCAATCCATCCATGTACAATGATAATAATATACTATAATTTAGACAGGTGCTTATATCGATAAATCATATAATAATATCACTATTTTATGATGCATATCGTATGGTAGTGTATTTATTATTATTTATTTATTTTTTTTTTTTTTGAAGACAAAATGGTTCTTAAATAATTAATATGAAGTGGAATATTTAAATTATACATTTTATAATAATTTCAATTTACATGTTAGTAAGTTAGGTACATATTATAATACTAAATATGATATGTAAGATATTATGTTTACGAATATACGCTGACACACGCAACGCCACCGGATCCGTTTGCGAGAATACCGACTGTTAATAAGCTGTGAGCAAAACGCATACTATATTATGAATTATGATTATTAATATTATAAAGGTTGGGTCAAACACATGTATAATAAACCAACCATGCAGTAGTCAACACTCAACAGTCAGTTTCAAATACAATAATATTATATATGTTTTACTATAAAATATAAATACAATAAACAATAATTTTTAAAAACCTGTTTTTTATCGTCTAAATAGAGCAATCGGCTTGCCACAAGTCCATTAATGAAAACACGTTTTACACAATAATAATATGTAGGCGAATTGGTTGAAATATTTAAATAATTATATAAAAAAAAAAAAATAACTTCAGGGTAATCTGGAATCTCTGCGGTATACCAGCGGCGACGGCTAAATAACAGTCACATATTGTAATATCCATTAAAATAGAGATCCAACAATTCGTATACTTACTGTTACTGAACGCGAACCTTGTGTATAATATTATTATATAAAAAATTTCAGTATTTTTTTCTCAACAAACGAGTCTTCTTGCTCCGCAATACGATGTCTACAGTTTAGTGTCTACCTATAACGGGTATCGTGTATAATAATATCACGCGAAAAAAAGAAGAATACACAATACATATTATTTCATAATATATTATAGGTTTTGAGGACTGATTTTCCGTCTCTCTCTATTTGTTAACACCACATGTTAAGTGAAAACTTGAAGACTTAAAAATTAGCGATATTCTATTTTCGTTCTGTTGGTTGATTTGAGGCTAAACATACAAACATGTGGGAAAGTCGATCTCGAGAAGACTTCTCGGCGAATTCAAATCTGTTTTCAAAATCTTTACTACGTCATTCGTTATAATGTAAGATCGGTCAACGAGCTGCAAATAGAACATTTCTATAAAATGTCTACATCGCACGCGTGAGACGGCAAATCACGCGTCCACAATCCCCTTAAATATATTGTCACTCGCGCGAGCGTACATTCATCACAAACAACGTATAGGCCAGTCGTAGTGTGTGGAATACGGGATTTACGTCGAGTGGATGAAAACGTAATCGGTTTAACATAAAACACGCGGGTTTTCCGCCGGCGCGATAGTGTCGTCTGTGTGTCATGTGTGTTATGCGTATACACCTCGTGATTTAGAGTCCGTGTTCATTACCGCCGCCGTGCGAGACACGACTGGAATATGCGACTGCGGAGATACGTGCACAGAGATCGCTACGACGACAGACTATATAATATAATATACGCGTCAAAACCGTTAACGCGACCGCGGCTCGGGTATCTGCAGTGGTATGTCTATATATGTGTGTGTGTGTGTGTGTGTGTGTGTGTGTGTGTGTGTGTGTGTGTGTGTGTATACATTACTTTAAACTCGGCTAGTTAACATGAACAATAATAGTGGCGGACGCTTGGCGTCGGATAATTGAAATATGACCTAGACCGATTTCAAGGAAGGAAGATTTGTACGTCGAAACAAGTTATGGAACTCAATGATGGTTAAAATAATTATAAAAGTTCAGTGGCGTAACTGAGTAAAAAATTTAGGGGAGGGCTAAACGATATTTATTGAAAAGCACAACTTAATTGTTTGTTAAATAAGACGTCTTAGAACCCATTTTATGGCATAAAAGTAAATAGTAGAAATCGTTAAAGAATATCAAGTACATAATAGTTCAAAAAAGGTGTTATAAAATGTCTGAAAAAAATAATGTGATGATTATCTTGTGATAATATTATTGGGGTACTTTTGTAACCCAGATAATTCGGATAACATTAACTATGCACTAATATATTACCTATACAACAAGAGGAACGCGAAATAAATATATTTACTTTATGCAATATTTTGAAAATATCAAAATATTTTCATTTTATAATTAATGTTAATAATTATAATTATTTATTATAGAATATTTAAATGTACCTACTGTTGTTATATCTTTGAAAAATGATACTTTTTCACCCCTTGTCCTCTCACAATTAGGTACATCACGCTGTACAAGTTAATAACTATTTTGAGATGTAGAATTTTTTTCATGTTAATGTTTTAAATTATTGTTTAAGCGCTATAACAATAAATAATACAATTTTTTTACAATCCATAGAGGGGACGATATAATAACGCGTGAATAAATCCATCGTTCAAGGGGCATATTTGATTGTGCCACCCCTTTCTACTATAATTTTTAAATGTGGCAGAAAATACTAAATAGGAGTAATATTATTGTTTTATTATTATAATTATTAACATATTATTCAAAATGTGTTAATTTATAACCATTTTATCGTTAAAAACTAAAATAATTAATGATTAGAAAATATAATAACACATATAGAAATCTAACTATTTAAAATTAAAACAACTTAATGATATGTTTTAGAAATCTTGTTGTCTAACCTTGTTTTCTCCAAAGCTCAAGCAATAAATTTGTCATTTCGGAAAATAATCATTTTCAGAAGTTTAAACAATCAAAGTTCAAAGATGGTGAAAATTAATAGTTCTATATAGGTTAGGTATAAATCCTATGAATTCACTTATCTAATTATTATATAACTATATAATTATTTAATTCACAAATCTATATTAGCGCCAATAGCGGGTTGGTACTACATATTTGGTGATATTATATATACACCCTGTATATATTATATCTACCGTAATGTCGCAATGCCGGAGGCCCGTGGTATTGCAAAGGAATGCCGATCCGAGAATAATAGTGTAGTTTTTTTCAATCCGTTTCTTCGTCTTCTTGCGCGAGTCAGTTTTTTTCGGTCCGAATAGACGTCGCCGGTGCGGCAGGCGACTTTATTCCGGTCACGCGGTCTAATCTACACATGTCAATCTATCCACGCGGCAGGGAATATTATATTATATTATATATAGTTGCAAATATATATATAATATATATACTACTCAACTTTGATCGGCGGCGGTGAGTTCTTCGACCGATGGCTTTATACGGAAACTTGTATAATATCATCATCTAGCCTGCGTATATACCTCAACGGCTCTACATGTACACACGCACTCATATAAATATATTTAAGTATATATTAATGTTTTGCCAACCCCGTGATACCATTAAGTAGAGTATGTATGTGTGAGGTCAAGTCGGACAAAATTGTTTGGCTGCCAAAACCAAACGACTGTCCTCAAAGAAAAAAAAAAATATTAATACTCGAAATTTCATCATCACGCTTTACAGTCGTGCTGTATTATAATATAATATAGTATCTACCGGTCGAATAAATAAAAAAAAAATATAAACGCCACGCAACGAATGGTCATCGAATAAATAGGTATATTATGCAATGTAATAATTATTAACTATTGTAACGTATAATATATGCACTGTAGTTAACATTTGAAATCATAATGTACATCAAATACATGAATTAAGTATGGCCGTTTTCAAGGAACGGGGTGAATAAAATATGTATTTACTCGTATTACAAACAAAACGAAATAATAGCCGTATAATCAATGAATAATCACTCACTAGTTCTGTGTTTTAAATAATATAATATGTTAGCCATTATAGATTTATACTTAAGCATATTCATAGGTAGGTATGTACTCTAGTATAATAATATTGTTAAATATTTTAAACGAGTTACAACGCTAAAAAATCAAACCCGCCAAGCTGGTCCCAATTTATAGGGTACCTACTCACATATAAATATACCAGCTATAACGTGTTTAATCGCCTATACAATATATCCCCTTTATATAATATAATATAATATAATTATTTACAAACACCCTTTAAGTATTATGGTATTACAACAATGTAGGTATACATTTATGTATTTAGAAGACACTATATTATATACGTTTCACGGTGTGCTGAAAGAATATCGAGAAAAAACTACTTAGAATTTTTACTTGCGTCACTATTATAATATATATATGTATGTACAATGTCTAAATGTCTAAGTTGGTAACGAACATAAACACATATCGTCTACAGCCGTGTACTATAAAACACCAAGTTGCTCCGCCTCCAAACTGCTCGTGGTCCAACCTCCACTGCTTCGGTTATTGGTCTATTGATTTAAAGGAAATTCCTTTCGATTCCTTACAACGTTATAGTCTTATTACAATAGTACAACTATAAGTGAATACTGGTGACCTATTTGATCTAAGAAAAAATAACAAATATAACTAACTTTAACAATACAATTTAAATAATCAGTAAACTATATAATATACACTATACAGTATAATACCTTTAATGATGTATTTATATAATTTAATTTGTAAATTTTATGCAGAAATATAAATAGTATTATAATGCATTACTGATTTGTTTCGTGATTTTATTTATCCTAGTCACATACTTACATAATATTTTAAAAAAAAAAAGCTTTACAAGGAAAGAATACATACGGGCAAAACAAAAACGCATATATTGTAATGTATCGGGTTCGTTGTCAGTCATGGTCTGCTAGCAAGATCATTAACGAGGGTCTGTCAACCCTGCATCAAGACCGAAGCTACACATATAATATTATACGAACCGCTTTTGAAATTGGATTTTTTCGAGGCATAGTAATGTATTATTAAAATAATTTTAATGAAAATTTTAAATAATACTACGTTTAGACAACAATTTTTTTTTTATAATAAAATAAAACATTTTAGATGAAATAATATATTATATCGGTGATACAAAATACATTTGAAAAAAATACTATATTTCAGTTGATAATTATAGAGGAAATGAGCTGAACATGCAGATTATAATAATTAGGGAAATATAAAGAAATTATACGATATATACACTAAGTATTATAGTAAGCAGGTATTGGTTGTTAAACAAAATGTAAACATATTTTACAATTTATAATATACATAATAAATATTAACATATCTACTCGTAAATTATCAGTGTTTTCGGTGTATATATGTTCAACGGCTGATAACGAATAATGTATTTATTTATAAATATCATAATGAACAAATACAGCTGTAATCACATTATAATATAATACTTTAATAAGATACAATATTTCACATGTTAATTTAAAATAATTCAAACCCGCACTTTTATAATATATATTATTATTTATATTAAATACGTGTCTAATGACATTTTTCACCACCTCAAATCCGTTGCTTTATTTTGAATTAGTCACATCCACTGACTATAATTGCCTAAAATAACATCATATTATAGTAATCAATCCAAGTTTTCGTTTTCTTTGCATGCAGACATTATTAAATACATCACGCACCACTGAGCCTTATAATATTAGTATAATAATAGTATGTTACATCAATTTAAAAAACAAACCCAGCAATTTTAGTTAGCGACTAAATTTGAGGGAGATTAACAATATATTATATTATTATTCTGAGGGGAATTAGGCACAGACGTAATAATATCTTCTATATACCTACAGGTACTACCTATAGGTACTCAGGGATAGGAAAGATACTGAAAGAATAAATAATGTGCAGTATCGTTAAATTAGATACTCGATATTTATAGTTTAAATATTTAGATTTTAGATACTCAATATTTAGACATTAAAATAAAAATATTATTTTATTATAATAATCTATACTATAAAAGCAAGTCCCGATTTTTTGTCACATATACGAATCCACACCATTCAACGTATCATCAATAAATTGTTTACTATTATACCTGATAGTCTGCTGAAAGTTTTAGTATCACATTTGTTAGGAAACGTGTCCAATATTTACGTTTTCAGATTTTTATAGAAATATTTTTTTGTATTTAAACACACTATTCGGTGCAAAAACGAAACATATCTACGAGTTATCATAATAACATATGTGTATCATTATTTTATTTATTTCGAAAAAGAAACATGATAAGTTACCCAAAATAAGACATATTGTGTCTCTCCTGTAAAATTTGAATTTCGACGTATATGTATTATATATTATAATATATTAAAATAATTGTTTAAAATGTATAGTTAAGCAATCGTGCACGACCCACCTCAGAATGTGTATGTAGAATTGACGATGAATCAATTATTATTTTTGTTGGTAATGAGATGTAAAAACTGCTCGATACTTTGAACAGTCCTGCGGGGCTTAAAATATAGACCACTGCGTTCTAACTACGACTGACGTTCTTAATCTTGATACTCGAGTAATATTAAGATAAGTTAAAATGCATCCAATAATAATAATAATAACCAATAAAAAAGTTTATAGCAAGTCAGTAGCACGCTGATTGACTTTATAATATGAAAACCCACAGTATGCCATGCCCAATGTTGTTATTTAATAATCATTATTATTGTTATTAATTTACTGATGTTATAATATTATTATATAATATATTTCCCGGGTGTAATGGTATTAATGTTAGAAAATAATTGTTTTTATTATATTTTTGAGAATTTACGAACACTTTAAATTATTGTTATTTTACGTAGATATAAGTCGTATAAGGTATGTACACTTTATAGTATAATTATGTCTGAATCCGGCCGTCTTAAGATATCAACACTAATCATTTGGCCTGGAATGAAGTGCCTCAAAAACTATCAGTAAGGTTAACCTAATCTTACTCAACAAAAACTACTTAGGAAATAATTTTTCATTTCGATAATTTTTATTACGAAAATAAAATAATAAAAATATATCATATTATAGTCAATATGACGTGTTAGGTACCTAATTTAAAATTTGAGAAACTTATAGATACTCTAGAGGTCTTTACTCTAGATAGATACTATCAAATAAAGACCGAACTGTCCGGACTATACGATTTTCAAAATCCATTAGTTTCTATTGCTTAAGTAAAACGTTTTTTTTCAATTAATTATCTCATATTAGGATATCAAACACACCAAACAAGTATAAGTAAACATTTTTTAAGTATCTCATCATTTATATTGCCTCTAAAACTTACTTAATACACTTATGCACATTAAATATAATATAAATTATAAAATTATAGTTTTAAACAAAAGAATATGCATTTTTCATAATATCATTGTTTATTCAGAGATGATCGATGCATACTATTTATTCATAGCTGTTGAAGAGATGACATATGTCTGGAAACGATGGCCAAAATAATATCAATCGTGTTCATGGAAAAAGGGATCCGTGACGATTTCGAATATCTTCGGTAACCATAATAATATAAATAACATTATATTATGTATGATTATGACATGTGATAACTGCGACTAACCTACAGTCCTACAAGTTATAATACATACGCGAAAGACGTATAAATTATAATATACATAAAATACGCGCTGTAAGTAATATAATAATAATAACACGACTCGACTACAAGAGTCAACGAAAATATAAGTATACAGCAGTATAACAATAACAAAAAATACTACCTATATTTACGATCGTACGATGACAGAAAAAACATCCTAACCTAACACTTGGACATATTTCACTGCTTCACTGCTGCTCGTTATGCGAACAACTACAACCTACAGGGTGATTATTTTCTTGTGGATCGCGGGGCAATATCTCGGGAAACGAGAGGTTTTTAATTTTGAATAGTACACAAATGCTGACTGCTATAGAAAAAAATGTGAAATGCTTAGTATGTATTTCTTAAGTTTAAAAAATCAAATTTCAACATATTTTGTGGTTCCCAATAAAATAAGGATCACTCTGTACACATCAGCGAGTAAACGCGATTGCTCACACACGCACATAAAACGACGGCCGCCGGCGTATCCAATGATAATGTAATAATATATTGGACATGATTTATACATCTTGTCATCGGGTTTCGCAAGCCATTCGATCGGCACCGATGATATTTGTATATTATACGGTTTAGTATATAATAGTCTGACGGTGTAATATTATTGTGAAACACTATTTAAAACGCTTCGGAGATGACTGAAAAAATACTCGTACGAATTATTAGCGCTATTCGATACGGTTCGGTCGCGCACACGAATACACGGCAATACACTAATAATATAATATTATTATTGTGTGCACCTATAAGATATACGGCTGTATATTGCACACGAGCAAGAAACGTCATTATCGCGCAAAGGAATAATGTGTATATAAACAGAAAAAAATATTAAACACAACGTACAATAATTTTTCGACCATAATACGTATTTCGTCTAATATATTATTATTATTATTTATTATATTACTGTTGTACGATATTCCCACAACCCAGCACTATCGCGCCGCGTATATAGTGGCTACTTACAATATAAAATAATATGATATATAGCTAGATATAATGTTATAATATACACTCTTTTCATCAAAATATATTTCCTGGAGATTTCACGAGTGTATAGTGAGTGTGTACCTATAATGGTATGTATGTAAGCGTGTGTGTGTGCGTGGTCGACCGACTGACAAAGAGCCGGCCCGACATGATATTCACTCTCGCGGCATCGTATAGTCTATCTGAGAACATCTCTCGAGATGATCGCCACCGCCATCGCCGGTAATGCGTACAATAACAATAAAATAAAAATAATAAATACAATAATACGAGATGTTTTTTTTTTACATTACACACATACAGATAGAGAGAGAAAGAGACTGAGCGACTGAGAGACTGAGTGAGAGAGAAGGAAAAAAAGGAAAAAACACGTCTGACGAATAATAATATAATGACAACGTTATTATTATAACTGCCCATGCTGCTACTGGAGCCAGTCGCCGCCAAATTTTCGAATATTATCATCGTCGCGCAGTCTCGCCACAGATTTTTTTTCGTCTTTTCGTTGCAAGTTATTGCATTTTTTTTTCATTTTTGATTAAGTCGTACAAGTGATATTGTCCGTGGTCGGTCTAGGATGTACAAATATTATTTCTAATAATATTAGGAATAATTATTTTTAAGGTCCGAATGAACATGATAAAAAAAATCAAAATTTATAAAAAAATGTCACAGAATAGAAAAACTATAACTTTTGCATGCATCTTAATTAAAATAGTTCGTAAAAACACATTAGACGCAGCACTCGTACCAGACGCATACACCACCACACAAATTCTCAAATTCTTAAACAACATCTCTGTACAATAAAATATATATATAAAAAAATTATGACAATAAACTATAACTAATGACCTTTGTTGCCGATGTAAACTAAAATAAATATAAAAAAAAATTGTTCATTTTCAAACTGAAAAATCCAAAATCGCTGTTGACCAAAGTCGAATAATTCGTATCATCGTTAATATAATTAATATCACAATATCATGTATACTAAAAAAACATTTTACTCATAATAATTATTGTAACACATAATAATAGAATATATATTTACACATATATATAAGTGTCAACCAGCTATTATTAATCGTCATATACCTACTTATAACCTACTTAATGGTATACACCGTAAACTGATGCCAGTCCCACGCATGGAACACCGTACAAAATTGTAATTCGAAATGAAATCTGATTTCCAACCATTTCCAATGCAATTATGCTAGCAGGTATTAATAAATTATCGTTTCCGATATCAGTGTTATACATATTATACGTAGGTAATGTATATGTATTTTATTTTTTGCCTAGTTATAAAATATGTTGTGCATGCAATGATTTTTTTTTAATAATATATCATACAACGATACGATTACCATTTTATAAATAATAAAAATTAAACTAGGTACTTAAAATCAATAATGATAAATCATTTATCATAAACTTACCTATACATTTTAAAAGTCGTACTGCTGGTTGTAGAAACGCATATTTTGAAATACGATAATCACTATTTTAGTCTATACTCCAGTTAGTGTGATTTTATTTCGCTTTATACACACTGGTCATTGATTTTATTATACTTTTAGAAATAATAAGTCTTACAGAAAAAAAACCACTCTGTGTACTTTGACCTATACACTTATTACGCAGACTTTAACAAAATATATAATGATATGCACTGAGTACAATTTAAGTATTTGAATTGTTTCTTTAAAATTATGTAATCAGCCTCATGCTAATTTCGTTGTGAATTTAAATCGTACACGCGTAGACTATACAGTAGCCCGACCAGGTGCTGTGTATTATTACTTAAAATTCATATAATTATTATATAATTTGCTGAAAAGCCATAATAATATAGTGATGACACCTATAAATAATAGTATTATTTTTTTTCTTAAATAATGATGCATTATTTTTGAAATGTAAAAACTATATGTGTTGTCAAAATCACGAAATTTGCTTAAAGTTTTGTTGTTCTTTTAATCTAATTGTACACCTGTGTTCTGTATTTATCTATGCTTAATGCTTACCTACACACAAATTAATAAATTTGTCATAAAATAAAAAGGTAAAAAGTTACTTAAATAGTAAAAATATAAAACAATAGTTTCATAATAAAATATTAGAACTATACAAACAAATTTAGTAATATATTTAAGGAAAAATATTTGCAATTAAAAAAAAAAGCTTCACAATTATTCATGCTTTATAAATACTGATATTACCTAATTATACAACAAATTCTAAACTTTGTATTGAAAAAATTGTATGTTTTATGAGCAAAATAAATGCATTCATTTTACTAAAAATCCATAACTGTGTAGTTATAATGTTTGTTTTAATAACATACATAGAGGACATATAGCTATAGGTAATATTATGTTATAGCATACTCACTATAATATTAGGGACGGGGAAAAATGTGTATTTTCGACGTGGCGAAATTGTAGAGATCTCATCACCTACCGTTTTCTTGTATATTATCTTGTAGATGTTATATGTACATGTTATAATTATATCAACTGCGTACAATTTATTTATAATGTAAATCATCGTAAGTATTATAATGACGTAAACACAGTATATTATATTATTATCCGCGACGCCGAATATTTTTGACGGCCATATAATTATGCACACGTCATTCCCGTATACATCATTCATCGACGCGCACACAGGCGCTCGCGTGTACTTAAAAAAAACACACACACACATGAAGGTACACGACGCGAACATTTCTAGTGGCGTTACAATACATGATTAGGGTTTTTTTTATAATTATTATTCGTTTACTTTCTCGGGCGGTTATTAACGCGCTTGCAAGTGATGGATTTCGAGTATGTACCCGTCATACGCGTAGGTATATCACTACCTGTACTACCTGTACAGATTACGGGGTAAACCGTTTAACTGGCTAGTGGCTACACAATTATAATATTCTAAGCATTCGTGGTTTTTTGTAAATTTAAAATGTATTTTTATAATACAATTATTTAAACAAAAATAATTAAATTGTTAGTTATTATTATTCTAAAAATATTTTGATAAATATAATAACTTATTATTGAATATGAATGAATCACTTTTTTTATTATTATTATTAATAATCGTTTTTTAGTTTAAGCGATAACGAATATAAATAGGTATATAATATAAGGATACAGAAAATTATAAGGAATATATTACGTACCCCGCTTGCAAAAGTTGTGGTCTACTACAATACTAATTGAATGCTTAATTTTTAAGTACGTTAAAAGATTTGAACAGTATAAAAATACAAAAAAAAAATAGTTTATTTGGAAAATGATTATGAACGCTTCAATTATAGGATCACTCTGTATACATGATAACATATTAATATGTAGGTATACAAAGTGTATATATTATAATTGTATACCGCTGTCCGCGACAGATACAATATATTATTATACTACCCAATTTACAGCACGACGCCGTATAATACAGAAAATTGAAGATGAGAGACATCCGGGCAACATCATACGAAATCATAATATACCTATCGGTCGACAGTTTGTGCCTATATAATTATATACATGTACAGAGTGTCTCAAAAGTACCGTACTGTACCATCTTATTGATCTCCGTAGCCAATCGATGTATCAAATCACTAAGAGGTTTTCAGCAGTAATTCATTTGCAATGTATGCTATTTAAATTGTTAGAATTTTATAGATTACTGTAAAAAAAAAAAATTAATTTAAATAATATTTTGACGTGTTACGGTCGCATAAAAATTCTTATAATATTACGAGGGTTTTAGATCACACTGTATATGTATATGAGTGATGTGTATATCATATATTATGTATAGCTACACGTATATTATATTATATAATAATGATATTATTATATTGTATATACGCGCACCTGGTCGACGCGGTCGTTGTTTCGATCGGTTATTAATAATTATTATTAACAGGCCTGCTCACATATACCGCCCGGATTGGATTGAGACATATTACACGCGCGCTGTGTGAACGAACCTAACGGGTTAATAATGTGTATCGTTATAATAATATTGTATACGCTTTATCTATATATAAATTAAGATATATCTTTCTGTTTAGTATACCTTTAAATATATATATATATATGTGTGTATGAGTGGACCAAAAAAGTCTTAGCTAAATGCCCGAAGGCCTTATCCTTACACTATAATACTATATCATAATATATACACATGGGCGAGGTCTACCACCACGTATTAAATTATTATGTACACCCGAACTGTGAGTCCATAATACGGTATACCTATAACTTAATAACCATATACCGTGTAACTAGAGGTATTATACCTGTATAGTGTTATATACTTATATATGAGTTGTGCTACAGCTATTTTCGTCATCAATTAAAAATGAAACGATTTAATAACATTATATTTTATGTGTTATGACGATAGTGACTTATAGATGAGTACCCTTATAGGTACGCATTCATAATAACGAAAAAAAACGATAGCTATAGGCTCAAAATTCAAAATATTCTAAGTCGTATAAATATAAATTGAAATCCTACTAGTAATTTTAAAAAGCGATTAACTATATAAATAAAAATATGGTACGCGTAATTACGTGAGTGTTATAACTTACTAAAGGTAAATTTTAAGGTTACCGATAAAATAAGGTATTATATACATTATAACTTTTTTTTAATTGACTATAAAAAAACTTTAATGAAAATATAATGAGTAATATAATATATATACCATCTTATATAAGTGTTAAATTCATTGGCGCCATACTCCAAAATGGGCTGTCTCCATAAGTACGAAATGATCCAAATAAACTCAAAACACAAAAAAAATACAAATTACTCGTTTTCATAACTTCTAAGTAAAAATAAATTTTATTAAACAGAAATAATGTCCATCTAATTAAAATCTAAGATTTTATGATTGAACTTTTAGAATAATATTTGAGTAGGTAAGTAGTGTATTGTAAAATACATTTTGTTCTAAGTACATGTCCCATGTTCCATAGTTAAATACTATATACTCTCACAATGTATCATTATATATGCTCTAGTTTAGTCTATACAATTAAGTGTAAACATAATTCAATTGAATATTTTGGTTTGAAAATTGTTTATTACCATTGTTAAACTTTAAATCGAAAGTTAGTAAACAATTAATCTACAATGAATTTTAAATATTTTAATTATAATATACTAAATAATAAAATTGGGTTTTGCACTTTAATCTTATTGTTAAGCCTGTTAAGGTATAAGAACATAAAAACATTTTTCTAAAAATCAATTAATTTTCACTTTTAGTATCATCACATTCACGTGAGACGACAACGATTAATCAAAACAGGTGCGTGTGATAAAAACAATACTATAATTTTCTGATCTTTCAACAGTACCTACCTAAGCGTTTTAGAAGACATAATATTTTATGTAGCATGTAAATAAATATACTCGTATACTTATAATATATTATATTATCCTGTGGCATATTGTATATTATTGCAGTTATTATAATGTTTTACACGTTTTTACAATCTGCATGTTTGGGAGCTGTCAATAAATTACAATTATTAAATAATAGCCTATTATTATTGTACTGTATTATAAGTTTAAAACAATGCATTTTTTAAAACAAAAAATAATCATAAATACATTTTAAAATGGTCGGTGCTTCTTTGTCACCGTTTATACAGTTCATCATCTCGCAAACTGCTGCCCGCAATAAACGTCTTTCATCGGGTATAGAGTTATAAGAATACTATCGCACCGTGCCAGACTGGTTTTCGTGTATTATGCGGTTGAACTCTACTCTGTTTAATGTTGCGGCTAACAAAAAAAAAAAAATTATAATAACAACGGAACTATAAGAAGATAATATTTCAACAGATAAATAATATAAATACTACACGGGTTGATCCATTTAAATGGTCACACGCACTACACACAATTTCTAAGTAAGTTTTTGTGTTTTTTTAAAAAAAAATGTATATATTTTAAAATACTTATAACATTATGTCATGAAAACAATCTAATAAAGTTTTTTTTTAATGATAAAATATAAACTAATTTGTTTAATGTTTCACAAAGGTATAGACGTCGAGAAAAGTATTTTTCTTCTGATATTATTTTAATTCAACAAGTTTAAATCTCAAAAGCATTTAGATAATAATAATAATAATGTACTACATTAAATACATTAAATATAGTATTGTAGTATTATAACTATATTTATTAAATTATAATAAAACACTTTTTGTTTACCCCAAACATTAACTTATTTATTGGTAATTTATGTAATAGCATGGCGATTTAAACTTATAACTCTGTACAACACACAAACAGTGCTGTATTTTTGTATAGGAATTATATTTTCATCCCCTCGTCCATATTATAGTTGTAAATATAGGTATTAACAACAATAACAGTAACATACAGGTACCTATACGGTGTCTTGAGAAACACACGTCGCGGGTTCAAATCGTGCATCGTATTAGTCAATTAAAAAGCTCGTGAATAAATATATTACGAACAGATAAATATATATATATATATGTATATATTATATGAATGCGACTAAATCCCACGACTGCTACGCTGCAACGATGAGATTTACGTTGCAGACATCGGAACCACTCGTTAAATAACGACCGTTTACAAAGCGATTGTGTGTACAGTGTACATAAAGAACAAAACGAATAACGTTTCGAGATTGTAATTAATTAAAAATGCGTTTTAAAATAACGTTTCGCAACAGTTTTAATGGAAAGTGTATGGAATAATGTTATAATAATAATCATAATAAATCTGCCGTACATTTAATGAAACCTACATTGACCGATGAAATAAGCGTTTGGGAATATACTATTATATCTATCTACAATCATCAAAAGTATAAGCCACCGTCGTGTTATACATTTTAATATTTAATTCATAACCGTTACGAATATTATATTATAGTATGTATTATACACATTTACACATCTTTACACAGTAGGCACTTACCTACTGTAGTACACGTCATAAAGTAATAGGAAACTTTCTGGAAAATGCGTAACTGCTTCCATAAGTAATTTTTAATTTCAAGTGAATATAATTTCACTTGGAAATCATCGATAACATGTTAAACAGATAGATTAAATCAAGATAAGATGTTAGTGAAAAAATGATGACATATCGTATATTTTCTTTACCTCACAAATTTTTCGTGTGAAAATAAAAACGTCTGACTGATAATTTATTTATACAACGTTTCAGCTTTAAACTACATACATATAAATTAAAATAACAATGTAATATTACACATGTGCATTAACCAGCACTTAATATTTAAACTAGATACCTACAGTATATTATACTTAATATACGAGTTCGATTATATGTTGAATAGAGTACAATATTTACTTACATATATATTTACAGGACATAAATCTATATTATGACATATATCACCCAGTAATCTACGTTAAACATTACCAGCTTACCGTATACAATATTTATTGAGGTACCTGTGTGTTTACTCGAGACACTTAAATAGTAAATACAATATTTAAAAATTAATACGTTACGTATTAATCCTACCTGAGATCTATACACGAGTACTAACTACAAAATTCAAAACAAGGTTACGATTTAAATACATATTGTGTGACGACTGACGAGAGTGTGTTGTGAACTAATAATAGGTATCGCTTTAAAGCAAACATTCATCCAGACATCATTTAAAATAAATATTTGATTTAAACGCATTACAATTATGTTAATATATACCTACCTACGTATAATATATATAATATATATAAACCTATGAATTAAATATTATTACAAATGTACCTATAAGAATCTGATTTTAGTATGATTGCTCCGTAAAACAAAATAATATTAATCGTTTTGTCCAAGATGTAATATTATAAAATGATATGGTCTGAAATTAACAAAAAAAGAATTTATTTTATAAACATAGTAGAATAATATAACGTCGTGTGCATATTGGACATGTTTTTATTATATTAGCTCCAATATAGTACTCAGGTCACATATATTGTTGGAATAATACGTATTATATTTCTTGAGGATATGCATTAATAAAAATCGTTTTTGTTTTCTGGAATGCAAACGAATGAACGAAAAAATATTTTAAATCTTTGCAATAAAAGCGTTAAAGAAAACACATATGCAGATTGGCAATAAATTGCTAATTATATTACTACTTTTTTTTAATTTTTGTTTTTTTTTTTTGATCATCGTGACGATATGATAAAAATTATATGATTTTCACACCACATTAGTTGCACATAAAAAATAGACATTCTGCACAAAATTCATTTTTATGTAAGCATTTTTTTTAACAAAAAGCATCTAATAACTAGGTTGTTTTAAAAATAATAAAAAAATAACGTTTATAGATATGTATATAAAAATGTTATGTTCAATAAAATATATTAATTTATGACTAATTGTGTAACATTATTTATTTAATGTTAACATTCGTAATATAATTTACTGGCCAGACTTATCAGACGTGTATATTATAATATATAATGTATCCATTAGCTTAACATCAGAGCGTAAACTAAAAGGGTTACTTTTATGCAACTATTGGGCGGTGATTGATTTTCTATAACCGCAAATCGTCGAAGAAAGACAAGCGTGAAGAGTTGACCAATTCAAAGATAGCTATATAATATAATATATTTATATAGTGATGCAACTGTATATTATATAAGTGGTTAATATACACTGTAAGTACACGACCGGAATGCAGTATGCATTTTGCATTCAGTAACTTATTTTTAGATAAGACCGTTGTTATTTAATTATTATTATTTCGAATTCAATTTGTATTCCGATCAGATATAATAATGAACGAGGAAAATGTGACTAACCAAAAAAATAAATTAGTTATTTAAACAAAATATTACACAATACTTATGAGGATTATTGTTTACATGTTATAATCGCTTACAAATGCTTAGGTATACTGATACTAGTGATACTCTATAACTACTAACTAGTATGTATTACCATAATGTACCATAAATTAAACACGATTTAATTATTTTGTCAGATAATGTTTAGATTTCTATGTATGTTGTAGTAATAACTACCTAATGAATATGTATTTTTTAACTCATTATTTATCAAAAAGATTTTAATAAGAAAGAAAAATATTATGATGATAAAAAAAACGAGATACAAATCAAGGATAAAATAATGGCGACGAAAATTATTTTACATACTATTATTTAAATGTCTACCATATAATATAAATAATAAAAGACGAGCATCGTATATAAATATATATAGCATAAGGGTTATAACTTATAATACGAGTACAGACGGTTATGGAATAATCGGCATTTCGATTTGAACGCACTCTGTTTATTTGACTAAAACGTCAGACTGGTCTTTATATGTTCACTACGCATACACATAAACGTATAATATATATATATACACCTCGGTAGCCTGTTTATGTCAAATCGCATTAGACAGATAACATCTTTAACGACCGCTCTTGGAAGTGTTGAAGAGGGAATTTTGACACGGTGCGTTCTGTTCGTGGGTACTGAGGAATCCTTCCACTGAACCCCTCGACCCAAAACCTCCGTCGCCCTTCCACCACCCGAGGCCACACGAGGACCGCATGTGTAACAATAAATGTTGGTCGAAAATGGACCGGTGATAAATGGGATTCGCCCTCCAGGGGGGCGCCGATGTCGACACCGCTGCTCTATATGTATATATATATATTATATATATACATGCACACTATACATACACTATATACAGGATGATTCACCAAACGAGCTCACCCCCATATTTTCATTCAATAACGAATTTATTCAAATTATGATTTTTGGAATTTTTAGATGTATGTGTACTTACACAGCATATTTTCAAATTTTTGAGATATTTATACTTTTTAAGGTGTTCCGTGGTGATACAAACATCCATTTTTGAAATAAGAACCACAATTTTTTTTAATAAATAATTAAATTATTATTATTTGTTTAGAGAATAGTTTTATAAAAATCTTAGTTAGTAGTTTTTCAAATTAAAATGTTTATACTAAGGATATAAGTCATAAATATGATTTTATAAAAATATAAAATAGATATAATTTCAAATCTAGTTTGTTATTATGCTCGTTATGCATGTACCGTTTTTACAAACTACAAATATTGACCTAACCTTTTCAAAAAACCATTGCTCTATTCACATAACCCAAATCCATTATTATGGATTTATTATTATTTATTATACTTAGTAACAAAATTAAATAACTCAAAAACTACTTATTTGAATTTTTATTTTAATACGTCAAAATGTCAACAAAAAATTATTTTATAATTAGCTTACTGATTAAAAGATGAAAGGGTAGGTCTTTGGAAAATTGAAGTTTATATCTCTATAGAACATTCCTTACGTAATATACAAAATATCAAGAAATTTAAATTTTGATTTTAAGAATATTTGAAAATCAGATTTTAAAGAAAAAAAGTGGTGAAAATGGTAGGTCATACGCACTATACTCACATCACACATAAATATACAGTATAAAATTATTCTACCTCAGAGACATTTTTCTCCGATTCATTTGACTTTGTTGATATAGCTTTGAACAAATATTTTGGACGCTCAATAAAAATAAAACGAAATCATTAAAACACAATAAATTGTATCGAGTTATGCTTGATGCATTATAGTGACGTAGTATAAACATAACCATACTCGTATTATTATTATTATTGCATAATAAACATTGTGATGTGGGTCTGGTTAGGTATATTGCAGGAATAAATAATTTCGTCTATTGTATAGACGGTGACCATCGCTATTGTGTACAAAGATTTTGGCTCTAAAGACACCCTTACATAACATATAAATCATTTTAAAGGCCTTTACCTCTAAATCACTAAAGAAACGCCCTTAAGTCAAAGTCATGTGTACGCCTACACGTGTATATTATATTGTAATATAATATCAATATAAACGAATTTTCATGTCTAAGACAATTTTTCTGCTTAAATTTTGTTTTTATGATATTACGTATAACGATACAAACATTACAAACACTTACTGGATTTTAAAATTATAAAAGTTCTATCGTTCTGTGTACGGATTTCCAACTTAAAAACAATTTAAAATAAATTCAACATTTTAGTTTAGGTATACTTAACTTTTTTCTTTTCTTTTTTTATCACTCTGTATACACATTGCCTTGAGTACTTTATCTCTTTATCGAATTCGGCAAAACCTTTTGCGCCAATTTCAGCACCTATTCGAAGAATTCTCCAGCAATCGTGTTTTTAACTTCACCGCGGGAGACTTCATCTCTTTATAACACAGTGCGAGCGCAATGAATCATCTCGGACCATAACTCTTATGTTCGGGAAAACATCTGCAACAAATATTTATATTATTTTCTAAACAATAATATAATATCAATCTGAATGGTCGACCAGAAATGCGTAGTTATGATTTTGTTTTTGAACAATAAACGTTAAGTGAAAGTGTAGAAAATATTTTAGAACATATTACTATTATTCTTTATTTTAATTATAACTTATGAGACATAACTACCTCATATTGCAATTCCGTAATACTATCATAATACAGCTAGATGACTAGGTCTATGATAAATTATTGGTAGGTACATCATTAATTTATGACACTGATTTATATTAAGTACATCATAAATAACTAATAAACCAAAAATACTATTATCATACATATATATTTTATATATATTTATTTCTTTTATCTAAATAATTTATACTTATTTTAGAAAGTAAAGAAAATTTAAAACAAGTTTGAGTATATTTAGAATTAAAATATATAATTCCTATTTTAATTATATGCATCCCTTAAGCTAAATACGTCAGTACCTATATTTTACTTATAATCCAATTTAAATGTCAAATTACAAATTAATTATTTATTTGGGGTGTTATCAATAAATAAATAAATAAAAAAAAAAAAAACAACATTTTACTATTAAGTAAAATTAATAAAACGTAAAGCTGAACTTAAATTAACTTTAAGACAATGAAACAATTTAGTTATTAAAAAATTAACTTTTTAGTATTATGTTAAGTTGCATTCTGTGATGTGTATTTTAATTTTTAGTTATAATTTCTTTTACTTGAGGTTATCACCTAGCTTTTTGAAAATGTTATATATGTTTACACGTATTTAATTCAAATTATTTATTAATAATTATTTTATACATACAATACATATTTAAAATGTTTAATTATTATTTGTATATTCAAATTCTGCGATATGATCTTTAATTTAACTTACTTATTTTATTAATAGTAGAATAGAAATCAACTTTTCAAAAATGATCTATTAGTCATTTAACTATGCCAAGTACAAGAATTTTATTAATACGAGCAAAAAGATCAAATTTTAATTAGTCTACTTTGAAAGTTTAAAACATTTTTTATTAATACAATATTTATAGTGACTTATTCAATAGCACATAATATGAGAAATGTACGATGGTCACAGAAAATAAAATACTTTGATGTTGAAATGAATCCAATTTTTTTTTGCGTCGGAATGTTTTATGAATCAAAACAACTCTTGTCAAAAGCTATTTTATTTTTATACATATTATAATAACGTAAAATACAACTATCAAATCTTATTTTTTCATCAGTGTTGAGTGTGTTCTATAAAGATAGACACTATAATAATATTACTAAGTCCGGAGAAAATCGTTCATTTCTTTTTCGTACTTGAAAGTAAATTTTTATATGAAATAAAATCGATATTCTCTAATTTAAATTTGTATGTTGACAATTTTCAGAAGTTGGTGTCTTGGTGTATATGTTTTACAGGCTTACAGTTATGATAAAACTCATGGAACTTCATATTATAATATAATAATATTATGATGGCCGCATTATTTTATGTAGGGTGAGTGATCGTACGGCGCAGTGTACCCGCAAAAACGGAACTCAGACTGAATACGGAGTGTGTCATGATGATATTTTTTTTTTTAATCGTACACTTATTAATATTTAGTCGGTAGTGATAATTTTTTCTTATTTCTGTTTTTTTTATCTGTTGGACCAAATTCTGCAGCAGTAGCAAACTAAATATAATGTATACACTAGTATAGCTATACATACCTATATATTATACGCAACAGTGCAATGGCACACACGTGTGCATAAAAATATTAATGTGCATTAAATATCTCTTAATATAATATTTTACTCGACAAAAGTTGAACGATACTGCCGTTGCATTATACATCAAATACAAGAGTTTAATAATACATTGATCAGGTACTTATAAATTATCCGCAATAAAATCGATTATGTAACTGTATTATTTCTCGTTTTATTAAAAAAAAATGTGGCCTTTTTTCGTTAGATGTAAAATTAAATAAAAACCAATAAATCGTTTGCGCATAAAAAGTCCTTGTGTCTTATTGTAAATATTTAAGTTTTTAATTATCACACAACACATTTATCGCATACTCAACCAAAGCTTATCATTTTGGATGACCCTATGTATAAGTATGGGGTATTGTAAGTATTGGTAAGCACTATTATAGAAGTATACGTAAATAATATTATGAGGATATTTAATAAGTGCGACCCACGGGATGTCCGTTGAGCAGCATTATCGGCGCAGTGTTTATCTGTAGTTATAAGAATAATAGTGTGTGTCTGTGCATGCGTGTATTGTCATAATCGGTCGGGACTAGCTCGTTATTAGCGATAATGACTGTGCAGCAGCTACCTTTCCGTGACACTCGGGAACCACCTTCTTTAAACATCCCAAAAAAAAAAAAAAAAGAATAATAATAAAAAAGAATAAAACGATACGAACAGAGTATAGGTCGAAACCGGCCTAGTCATCCGACACTCTCTGACACCACCGCCGCCGTATAACACAGCGTATTTTTCTCCCGTCTGTAGGTATATTATAAACGCGACGGGAGCTGTAGCTATGTGTATAGTCAGCTGCGACGGCGGCGGGGGAGCGCGTGTGCGTGGGTTTGTCGACAACGGCGCGGGGGTAGAGACGACGGGTGGCGGCGTAAGGGGGAGGTGAAGAGATGAAAAAAAACTTTTGGTATGTGCCGGTATTTCCCCCTTCCTCCTTTTTTTTTATTCTTTGCCGAGTGTAGGAGAGACGGGGACGACGATGACGGCGGCGATGGTGCTGTGTATACGTGTGTTGCGTGCGCGTATATAATACGCGTGCAGCGTCTCTGTGTGTGTGTGTGTGTGTACGACGACGCAACCTCGTGTTGCAGCGGCGTGTTGTAGAATAAAGGCAAAAAAAAATAATAATAATAAATAAATAAACCTATATATAATATATATATACACGAGCGGAGAGAAGCCGGTCTCTCTCTCTCGGGCGCGCGCGAGATCGTGCACCGGAATAAAGACGTCCGTTCTATATAATGAGGCGGTCTCGTCGATCGGCCAATGGCTGTGGCGTCGAACCGTGGATGGGGGGAGGAGGGGGTACTTGCTGGACCGCGGTGATGGTGGAGGAGCAAAAGAGAGACGTCGCGGTCGCGGTATAGAATACAGGGAAAGGAAAAAAAACATACGTATATATATATATAGGTATACCTACGCGCGTATTATATCTGGACTAGCAATAGTGGTGGTGGTAGCAAGTATATATTATATGATCCGGCACTGTACACACGCACACACGTGATGCTGCGGGGTGCAGAGAGCACGGCCAAAAAGAAACGACTGCACGAGACCAAACCGGTATAGGAATAAGAATATAATATAATATATCTGTATAGAAGCAGACGGCGTTGAGACGCGGCAAGGCGAGTGGACGATAGAGAAGGAAGAGCACAGGATACGCCGGTGGGAGTGATAGAGATAAACGGATAGTACCTATAGGTATATATACGTTTATGGAAGATACCGCAGGAATACAAACAAAAGGATTTCGTATATTATAACGTCGTCGTAGTCGTTGTCGTTGTCGTCGCACACAGAAGGCGCTCCTCACTGTACACTTGATCCTGTTATAACAATAGGCACGACGACGACGACGACGACGATGATGATGATGTTCTCTGGGACAAAGGGGATTAATAATATTTTCTGTGTGTTTTATTTTTTCTCCTTATTCTTCTCCATCACCGCAGATAAGAAGCTCGCTGTACACTCATTAGGACACACGTATATTTCACTATGGCGTTGTACTAACCCGCGACCAATAAAAATATAAACTATTAAATATTGAACTAATTATTTCAGTATAAAAATATAATATATAGCTCACGTTTAGCCATCAAGTATAATGGAAGTAGCAAGGAGACGATTCTTCGGGGGAAATGCATTATTAATTAGATGTGACACATCGTCTCGTTCGGGTGCAGTGCTCGGTGCGTACGTACTGGCACGATCGTAATGAGATCGTCTTTTGTGTACACGCATTTCGAACGATAATAAATTGTTTGATAATCATGTATATTGTTGTGACACACTACACGCAGTGGATAATATATGTATGCTTACCTGTAAAAAAATAACAATAATATGAAGATCAGTATGTATATATTGGTATAATAATAGATAAAGCGTAAAATATTATATTATATATCCGTCGCGCCATCGCCATCACGAGATGGACGATTCTTATCGGTTTTTTATTCTTTACACTCTCACAGTGGACGATTTTTCATTCAAATCCCATGTATGTAATATTATAATGATATATCATTTGTATCATGTATCCGTTGTAGTAGGTATATAATGACATATTATGTTTCTTGACGAAATATTTCGATAACAACTAGAATATTATAGTTTAAATATAATATGAAATATGTGTTTTTCGTATTTCTATTCGATTCGAATAATACCATATGAGTGTACTGTATGATATATTGTTACGTTTAAAATATTTTATAATTCGTACATTTTTTCTTTAAAAGAACATGTGTAAGAATTTATACCTTACATATGTAGTATAATGGTATATACTTTGAAGGGTTGATATCGTATCCTGGTGGTACAAAAAGAACAGATTCAAGGGATAGATGATTTGGTAGTTTTTATGACATATATCGAGTTCAAACCTCATAATTCACCAAGTTTAAATATGAAACATTCAATACAATTTTGTATTTAAGAGTATATAAAATGTTAGTGATGTCCCATACATTTTTTTTAATAAATTGGAGAGAACACTTAACCTTCAACGTCCAATTAAATAAATATAATAATAATTAAACTTTTTAATAAGGTTATATTTATACCTACCTATTATATACAATATATTATTAATTGTATTATAATATACTCCATTTAAATATTTTTAATTTTATTCACGTAGGTGTCTATTGTTACTAATTCATAGAAACAAAAACTTTCAAATTAAAAATTTTAGTATTGAAGGCCTTTTACTATATAAGTGCAGATTTATCCTTTTACGTCAGACACGTATAAGATAATTATTAAATTCAGTGGCGACCTTTTAGACTGTAACTGGTTTACTTAAACAATTCTCATTGGCCACGCCATTAATCGTACTCGTAAGTAGACGATATCAAAGTGATAAATAAAAACTTTCCAGTATTGTATCGGTGCAATTCGTAAATATTACTAAAATATAAAGGTAAATTATTAATTACTGTTTTGTCAAAAATAATATTGTACACCTAATTGCAATGTGTTAAGTGAATTTGTTTTTTTAAAAGTTCAATAGATATTTACATATTTAAAATGTTTGCTTTCTAAACTTTATATGATATGTAATTATATGTATGAATAATTTAAATAAGTCTGTTACCTAACTATAATAAAACATATATCTACTGGGTATAAGATATTCATGATGTCTGTAAATTGTAAATACATGCATATCTTGTAAGACGCCTATAATAAGTTACGATGTTGGTAGGTGTATATACTGCACTTATTACTTAATTCACGAGTCGACACGGTCGATTTAGTGATCATGTAGTATGTTGCAGTTCATGTACTAATACTAAAGAATATCGAATGCATTTGCGCAAAACACACATCGTTTCGCGCCAATCGTTTAGAAACTAAAATATTTTAATGAGACCGTCAAATGCCGTTTCATTGGAGGTAAGCGGAGACCGCATATCAATAATCTAAAATGTTTCCAAACGTCGTCGTATACACGTGCGGTCGCCAATATATAATAAATACGTACACATAGTACAAGACATGTATAATACTGTACACGTTACATGTGGGTATATACTATAATAATATGTACACTTCTATCTCTTATAGGCAATTCAGAACACGATAGGTACACGGAAAAACCGCGCCCGATTGTGAAGAGTCAAGTCATTCCTATAAATATATGAATGCCATCTCATCGAGGGCGTTAGAATTGGAGCGGTAACAGAGATGAAGTTTCAAAGAGAATTTGCAATTTAAAACTATTATATTATTAGGTCGTCAATGAAAACGATGACAGTGTACAGAGTATCGTAAGTTTATTTTACAGAGCATACGTAAATTAGAAAATCCTACATATTTAAAAAAAAAAATCTTTTAAAATCGTCTCTAACTCATATAATACGATACACCCACCAAAGAAATATAGCATGGCCATGTTTTATAATATCAGCTACGGCCACCGATGCCACTGCGGAAGTGGAGATGATACTATGCATTGAGGTATTCTGATATTTTTCAAGGGAGTATCATAACTCATAAAACACTGACTCTTCTATAACAATCATTTTATGTAATAATATATAAATATTATAAACTTTCAGATACTTAATTAAAATTTCACATCAATCTAGATGAGTTAATAATATGTTATATTTGTAGAATGAATTTCTATTTTCACTGTTCGATACTAATGATTGAAAAAAGTGAAAACGATACGGCTAAAAGGGGGTGGGATGTCACATTGTTCTGCAGAACGAGGGGGAGGTTGTCTCAAATTGTTCGGTTATCCATATGGATACAATATTGATGTACATAATGCGTATCATGGTAATGTTATATAGTTTATTGGTTGACCGCTGCGGCAGTAAAATAATTTAATAATATAAAACCATACCCGTCGGACTCATAATCTGCGTAGGCCGACACCCTCGATAAACGCGCCGTCACAGCGGTCGCTTCTGTGCACGGAGACTATTGACGCTACCGCTGTTTTAAAGAGTAGTACTCGACATATATCATAATATTAACGATATAATATACAGTAAAACGTTATAGGTACCTATATTGTAAGAAAATACGAGAATCTCGGGATTTTCGTATTTCTTCGTACCACGCGATTTATGGGATGGATGAGGGGCGCCTGATACAACGTAAACGCGAAATGCGCGGGAGACTCAAACGCCGCCCGCGCCATAGAGACGACGTATTATAATACAAAAGCCTCCACGATGCGAACGAATAATAAATATACATTGTAGGTAGGTCGGATCAGGTGTATATTATAATATATAGGTATATTATAACATAATAATAAAGAGCGGATTGTCTTTGTCGCACGGTGCAACACTACTTCGGCCCTTGTCGGTGTTTATCTATATATATATATTATATATGTACATTGTATAATATATAATACGACATGACGCACGACGACGGACGACATAGTGTGCTGTTTTATATTATAGAGAACTTATTGCCTCCAGACGTCGGCGGCGGCGGCCTCGCCCTTGTCCGAGAAATTTATTCGTGGACGTTTATGTAGAAGGACTCGGAAAACAGCAGGACGAGAGATAATATACACGCACGCCGTGTGGCTGCAGCGTGGCGCGTACAAGGAGCACACCAGATAAATCGACAGATAGAACCATTAAATTTAAAACGCGGACAGCGGTACCGGGACGCGATTGCAGGAGGTCGGCGGGGCAGGGGGTGAGAGAGAAAATAATAAAAACCAGCCGACAACCGACCAAACGCCTCCTCCTTCTCCTCCAGCGAACACATACAATACGAATACGAATAATAATATTATAATCTCTTTTCGGTATCTCTCGGCTCTCTGCGCGCGAGCAGCACCCGAGGAGCTGCGGGACGGACGTCGACAACGACGACGACGTAGAAACGGAGAGACTATACATACCTATAAGTACTGTACACATTATATATACCTCTCCGGAAGGCGCTATATTATATGGTTCCAAAACTGGTTATTTCAAATTATATATAGGTATATATACATTTTCGTGGACATGTTAATACGCGTTGGCAGCGGCTAATATATATTATAATATATAATATATACGTTTTAATAATATTATACGATTTATACCCGGACGAGGAACCCCGCGCGCTGCGGTGAATATAGTAATGTATAAAAAAAAAAAAGTAAACGAAACGGAGAAATGTGACATACACCCGATCCTTTAATTCCCATTAATTTACTGCCGGTGTGTACCTGTGTATAATACACAGCACCGAGTCTCGATGACGTCCGTTTTTGATAATTGTGCGGTTTCGTGTCGTTTTGTACACAAATCGGTTCTTGCTTATTACCGTCGATGCCACCGTCGCCGCCCGTCACCTCATGACCACCGTCGCCTTAATCTTTATACGCTCGTTTTCTTTTATCCGAGTTACTGCGACCAGATGATATAGGTAACGATTTTTTCCTCTTGAAAATGATACACATCATAAACGTATTATTACGGATGTAATCTTGTTGAAATGATTGCGATGTCAAATAATATATAGTACATTATGTAAAGTGTATACATTCTTCGTCTTCGTGTAGGTAAATACCTCTGTCATTGTCATATTATAATGTGTAATAAAAATTTTTCTTTAGAGGTCTATTTATCTGTTATTGTTTTTTTTATTTGATTCCGACACTAGTCATGAATCATAAGTAACATACATTATTTATTAGTGTTTATATGAAATCTCGTGTTTGGTCTCAACGATGTGCTCTGATATTAAAACCCTGAATAAATAACAAATAAATACTACATGGATATGTAATTTGGAGATATCGAAGTACGTAGCTGTTGAATATTTGAAAAAATTTACAACGTTAAAATAATTGAAATATATTAGACATTCTATGTACTTTTTTTGATTAAACTTCTTCTACATAATATAAAAAGTTTAGCCGTTTAGCGTTTGAAGTGTGTAGTTTGTATCAATTTAGTGGGCTAAACACACTATAAATATTATTTTTTTATTTTATTGACGACTAGGCTAAGTTAGAACCAATACTTCAAATTTGTTAATTATACATTTTCAATATTATTAATATTTATTAAAATCTTTATATTATTTTGGTATTATTTATTTAATAATTAACGATAACATAAATATTATAATTTTAAATTGCCTGTGTCGTGAACATTATATATGTCACAGTCGCATATTTAAATTGTTGAGTACCGGAAATGATAACTATACACTGTATAATATGCACATATACACAACGTATTTTTGTGCGAAAAGAAATTCTTATTTTTGTAATGAACATTATTAATTTAAATAATACACGTGTTTTATATTTAATCCATACCTTTAATAATAATATAAAATATATTTTATTTGGTCGCGTGTAATATTGCGATGATCTATAATAAATTGTTATTTACCACTCGTTCTTTCTCCGTGGTACCTACCCATCACTCGAAATCCGTTTCGTTTTTTTTTCCGTGTCGTTAATAATTGTTAAAATAGTTGTTGCCACGTCATCGTCAGTCAAAGGGATTCAACACCCTCTTGTATTGGTTTTCTCGCCACATCAATGCATCGCGCGGCATAATAGAGACTTACACTCTGACACAAACCGTGCTGGTGGCTGCTGCTGCGGGAACTACCTATATATTATTTTGTAAATGGACGTGCGAGTGTTAGAATTTAATCACGCATCGACGCCTTACAATAGAAAATGAAAATTAACGTTTTGTATAGAATATTATACACATATATAACTATACCGACGCTGCAGTAGTCGTGTGTATCTACTGCACGATCTTTAACAAACAGACAATAACAACAATAATTCTGCTGTAACGTCGTCGTCCGCACTCGAAATTCAAAATGACGTATAGAAATTTTTATTTCCTACACATTATTAGTTAATAGTTAACTGTGCGCTTATGACGTGAGTGATGTGTGTTGTATAATATTATATCAAGACGCAGATCCATTTAAGTTTGATTTACGCTCATCATTTTGTTAAGTTTTACATTTTTTGATAATATCATTATAAAATCATACTGAAAAAAATATATAATATACCTATTTTTCAATGTTTTATCGTTATAATTTTTTTTAAAGATTTTCAATAAATCAATAATTCATCTCAGTAAAGTAGTTTTTACGCTAATATGATTTGGCTCAACAGTTATGAATAATATATTTTCAACGTAATCATTTTCGCTATTTCATTGATGCATAGCTTTTCGTTTACAAACATTTTAATGCGCAACATTTTTTCAGTACGTCCTAAGATTATACCGATTCTTGACGTATATACAATTTACGCCTGCTGTAGCACTGTTATTAATTTATCATTTACGTAGCTATTTCACACGCGTGTACTTGCCCTTCAAAAACACACAAAATACAAAAAAAACCGCTGACGGATCAAACATATTTATGCTGTAAATTATATACTCGATAACATTTCGTACACAGCTGATATCATCTGAACGACGCAAAAAAAACTTTTTATTCTCTTACCTTTTTAATTTTTTTTTTCCATTGACATCTGAATTGTGTTTTGTGTAGGAAGCGCAATCGTTTATACAACCCGTCAATAAACGTGAAAATTTTCTTACGACTTGCACAATAAAATTGCCTGACAAAGAAAACTGACTACTGATAAATAAATTATATAAAGGTATCACACACACCGCAGTCACACCGACAGATGGGTACTATTTTAGAATACAACAAAAATGCTTTTTATTGGTTTTGACGTGTATTCACAAAAATACCCGTCGTCGACAAATAAAACCATTTAAATAACTACTGACACGTCTTTATATAATATTATGTTTTAAATCTAATCCTCGTTTTATCGTTGACGGCTTGCAATATAGTATGCTTATTTTTTCCACAAATATTATAATATAATTGTATATTATCTACGGACATGTTTTACGTCGAGAAGTCAAAGTTTATAGACATGTCTCCCCGTGTAGCAAGTATATTATTATATCGTATTAAAAAAATAAACCTTCTAAACCTTTTTTAGTTACAAGAAACATAATACGTTTTAAAGTATATAATAATATTTAGTCTTTAACGGTTTTTTAACGAGTTTCAAAATAACCACGACGCGACGCAGTTAAAAAAATACATAGAAATTAATTCGAATACTCAAGAAATGAGAATTAAAAATAATCATCATTCAACTTTTTTTAAATTGTGTTTAAAACACTTAGTTTAATATGCACAGCGGTCGTATATATACAATATACTATGCAATAATAATAAGAGATTAATTAATTTTAGTCATAAAAAAAATATTTCTTGTTCATAATATTATTTTATTTTTATTTGTTTTATCGTCAAGACGTTGAGTAAAATATTATAGTAAATATACTGAATCACTGATCTTTTTTTAATTGTGAGTCATTTATTTATAAATTAAAAACACCTTGACCTAATACAAAAATAAATTCATAGACTGCAATTATGTCTAACAATTTTTTTGTTTGTTCTTTAAAAAATATGTAAGTCTGCATTGCTGCACTTTCAACTTACAACAGCAAAACCCGTATAAACATTTTCTATTATATACATAATATATACATTATACATATGATAAAAATCCGAAATAGGTGTTAGCATAGACATTACCTGTAAAAATTACCTATTGGTGCTAAAAAATGGTGTACTTGAAGTATGGCATATTTGATTAAACGTGTTGATGAATCACTGAACTTTAATAAATTTCTGATCTGATTAAGGGAAACATCACTTATTCAAATGTTTTCAACACTTTTGACAGTTATCGGTAGTTTTTCTTTGCAAAAAAAAAACAGACTTTGAATAGTACTGTAACAACTAAAATAGATCTACAACAAATATATAATAAACCTTAATCAATAAAGGTAGAAAAAAAAATTGAAACTGAAACTAAAACTATTTTTTATAATCTCATAATAATAGGTATATCATTTATTGCACACATTTTTAACTAATAAATCAGTAATAATATAATTTTGATTATTGATTTTCTAAGTAATTTATTATTTCTTCTTGCTTAATAATAACTGATATTAAGTAATGATCATAAACTGGTATAAAGTGCGTTTTGAAAAACTAATATTTACCGGAAGTTCACTAAGAATTAACTTTATCTGATAATATTTTCCAGTCCAAAGATTACGAATTTGTATTGTATTTTTTTTTTTTTTTTTGTATCGGATATTGTTCTTTTCATATCCAAAAGGTATTCGAAAATTATTGAACCGTACATTTCGATACAATAGTACCTACCTACTTACTTTAACAACAACAAAAATATCTATTCTTTATATTTTTTTTGTTTTTTTGATTAATATGCTTCAAATGTCTTTATAATTTGGTCTTAAAAGGTCTTCGGTTCGAATTTCACATTAGGTTATCTATCTTACTACTTTACTTTATCTTATTACCTTATTATTAACAATGGCCACAATAGATATTAATATATTATATATTATATATTTTATTATTTAAACGTATTATTATAAATATTTTTTTTTTATTTAATAAGAAATATGCAACTATACAATTAAGCACAACAAGTAATAATGATGAAGAGGATTACATAAGATGAATATGGCACGATGTAGGAGGGCTCCCAATGGAGCTACCTACTTGGGTATTATAAATATTATATAAAACTTTTATATATTTTTCTTTAAACATCAATAACTAACAACTAACTCATAATTAAAATAATATTTGCATTATATTATTGTTATTTTTGGAAAGTTTTGTCCTCAAAAAATGTATATTAGTACCTATTTATAATATAGTTATAGTATAGTATATAGTATATCTAAACAATTTTAAAGTGAAATCTATTAGACGCATTTTTCCAAAACTGCAATAATGAAATTATTTTTGATTCGATGTTTCGGTTTTTTCAATATTTTATCAATACAATGACAATGTATTGTACCTACTGAACTTTGCTTGATGTGAGAATACAAATTAAATATCTGAACGTCACAGAAGTAATTTTTTTTATAATTTATTTAATATAAAATATTTATAACAAATACTTAAATGTTAATATCGTCATTTGTACTTAGACGGGTGGTCGTACGAACTTCGAAAACGAACATGCAAACTCATATAAATTGCATACTAACTATTGAGATTGTGAAAACACTCTAACGCCATTGGTTACATTTTGGAGGAGGGGCGCTGGATAATACCTAAATGGTTATATCGCCATACTTACAAAATGATAAGTATGAAAAAAGCACGTTAACGCGATCTGATCTCTGAAGAGAGGTCTAGGAAAACCAGTACCGGTCAGTTTTTGATGTTTGAGATGAAATCTAAATGTGAAAAAATTAAAAAATCATCTTGCAAATACATCCAAACTGAATATTAAGTTTTCAAAAAAAAAAAATCATATGTAGGAGTGATGTGGATTACGTACGTATATAGCAATATTGGATATTGGAAAAAAGTGATAAGAGTTCAACTCTTTAATAATTAAAAAATCAAATTTAAATACAACAATTTCTGATAAAATGTCGTTAAAAATGCTAGGGTTGATGTGAGAGGGATATACTATGTAGGGAAATACCTCATCTTATTTAAAAAGATTTTAGTGTCCCCCTTAGAATTATTTTCTAATCAAAAAGCCATAATTCATTTAAATCTTCAAATATTTTTTTTCGTTTTTGTATCGTCCTTCTAATTGTTTTCCAAAAATTCAAGGATTAAATGTAGTATAATAGTAATATCCTCGCGTTAAGTCCCGAAACGACTGCACATTGGTCATGCTTTTTCCCCGTCCGCGACGAATTGTTACGCGCTCCTTAGTTGATAATACTGCAAACACGTTAGCCAGTCGTCATACATTATACTATTATCATATTATTGACAAAAATACGTGCGTACACACAAAATAATAAACGTAAATAATAATGATAATATATGATATTATATATACCTATAATGCGTTAAACGGACTAAGGCGCGTGCGGCAGTGTGTTTGCGCAACGAAAACGCGGTAAATCCATTCGGGACGGGATTTAAAGGCGTTTAAAAAAAAAAAAAAAAACATTCCATTCGAAATCCGCGACAGCATTTCTCGCATAGGTATATAATATTATAAACTTGTATTATATTATATTCGTCGCGGCACCCGTGTCTCCTATAGTGTGCGCGGTATCCTGCGAGTCGACCAACACACATATAATAATATATAATACTATACAGGTGCTATCGAACTCACAATATGACGCCATACATGTGATATATATATATATATATATGCGAAGCAGGTGCGTCGGCAAGAGTAGAGGGCGAGACGATTGTTAGCAGCGAAAAAAAATGAAAACCGTAAAACTCAAAAATGTATAATACATAATATACAACACGCATAATGCCAACGCGATATACAGTATATATATCCAACAGGGACGACGACGTGATGGTCGCACAATGACCGCCGCCGCGACTTAGGTGCGTATTATATTTATTATAATATACGTTGTCGTAACCGATATAATAATATGTGAGCATATTATATATATATATATATATATATATATATATATACCTGTATATCCCGAAAATGCTCGTACGTAGGTTACACAATGGATATATAAGTACGAATATATACATAATAATAACCGATCTGCCGGCAAAAGGTGGACATTTACACGGAATTACGTGGAATCGGAAAACGCTCCCGCGACTATTATTATACCACCCCCGCTGCCACCGCCGTCAAGATTATTATAATGTTATTGTATTGCGTATGCGATCATCGAGGAATCGTTAGTAGATATATTGTTATACATTATATTATGTTATTATTATGGAGGCACGTACGATTTATGCGTACCCTGTCTCTTTCTCTCGTTTCGGCCGACGGTATGCGTATACAGAGTGATTTGTTCACTCGTCTTTTCAAATTTTATTGGTCATAAGATTAACGATCACCGGACTTACAACACATGTAGGTATATAAATTTAAACAAATTCACACATATTCGGCTGTCGAAGTTTTAAATATTTTTATTCCCTTATCATGAATTTATTGTAATAACTACTATAGTGCGGTGCAGGTATGTAAAACATATTAATGCATAAATTTTATAACAGTAATAAAGATAGTCAAAAATTGTATATGAGCACACGGCTGTGCGTCAGGCCTTCAGGCCAAGTTCAAGCAACACATGTTGCTGTGTATTTTTATATGATCCAATTAACTTTTCTCATCTTTATAACTATCTGCAGCTTTCTGATTTTATTGACTTTTTAAAATTTAAAGCTTTAAGCGACAACAATAAAAAAAGTACGGTTGCTCATAAGAGTAGGATCAAAGTGAGGTTATTGAATAAAGAAAGAGTATAATTGGCCACAATATGGATATCACTATTACTATTATGAAAGCCTAAATAGTTAATAAACAATAAAGTATACCTATAACCGTTAATTATCAACATATATTCTATAGATTTTTCTTCGGAAAATAGTTATTATAATATTAATTTATTAACCATTAATTAATTATTATACTATTCTTTTTATTATATTGTTAGAAAAAATAATTGTAGGTACAAACAAATAAAGGCTCATGATAAAAATAGGTATTTATACAATGTGCACTTATATCTAAAAACTAGCCAATTGTGCACTTCTGAATTAAAAATGACAAAATATGAGACTTGTATTAAATTTTGAATACATAGTGTTTAAATGTTCGTATAACACTTGTCTATATATGTTTCTACTATATATAACATGTATAAAAATATAAAATATCTTAGAGTTTTTAGCCTTATAATAATAATAAACCAAAAATCATAGAATAATACTAATCGTTAACCATGGAGGCATAAAAAAAAAAATTAGACAAGGAATTGAAAATTTTTTAAAGGGGTTCCATAAGCTCACACTTCAGACCTTCACCCTTGCTTTTAATATGTATGTTTCTGTTATACAATATAACATTAAGATGTCTCCGGAAACCGTGAAGCGTTGACGAGAGGGGCGCACGAGTATTATACAATATCATATTTTCGTGGGTCAGTCGATTTCACGGTTTGTCGTCGACGTTAGCATGCAATTACCGCGTGCAGACGGACCGTCGCGTCGGGTAGACACATTTTTATAACAAAAATAATATTAACAATTATCCCTCGAGAGTACAGTAGACTTTACGGTTACGACAAGCGTTCTGTATTACCACACACCCTACCCCCACGTTTGTCGTACCGGATTCATTTTTATTTTGTTTTCATTTTTGACGAGTTGACAAGTAGTTTTTTTTGTAAAAACCTTAGGTACTCTTTTGACGTTTCGAAACAATAATAATCATCGCGTGAACGACCGAACCGAGTCTTACATTGTATAATGTATTATATTATAATAATATTATACACGTATTCTTTTGTCCGTATAAGCGCAATCGCTCGTCAAGCTGACTCATCGCGTTGCACTACGTAATGTACCTATACCTACAGACAGACGGTCGACTGGCCTTTTAAAAGAAAAAAACGTTTTTCATCTTTACCTCGAATACCTTCTTTGAGCGTAAATATCAACAGCCCCTCCCCCCCCCCAAAAAAAAAGAGTTATTGTAATCACAATATCCTCTATTTTATATATAGTAAAAAATTGATGTGTAAAATGTAATAAGGCTCGAGATTATTAAATTATACATATTACTGAAATATATAATATGGTTATTTAAACTGGAACGAGAATTATCATTTCCTAATTTGATAAATATTAAACATTATCCCTCTAGGAAGTTTACGAATTGCAATTAAAACTATCTTTTAATTCACCGATAGTGTTCAAAAAATTAAAATTTAACTGGTTATGTGCTCTGTTATTTGTTTATAAACTATATTTTACTAAATAATAGCTTAGATACAAAAATATTTTTATTTTAAAATAGTATTTAAGTGCAGTATTAAAGAATTATTTGTACTTAAATAATACCTTTAATGACCAGTCATATCACCATAGGCATTTTTAACGTAAACACCTATTCATTAATTTATAATTCACTGTTCTTGAATTTTTTAAGCATGACTTCCGGAAACTCTTGACTTGGTATACGCAAATAATCGATAATATACATTATTTGTTGCCGGCAGGTAAAATCAAGTCATGTTTACTATAATACGTCATTTTATAGCTTAATTTTATCGACTACAACATTGGGGCCAAATTTGCAATCGACCTTTTATTAAGACAGGATTTAGTTTATGTCTACATCTGAATAATGACATGTTAAGACTTTAAGTTTAAACACAAAATTGTTGACAAAACCTAATGTTTATTTGCTTAGTGTTTTACTTGTGATTGTTTACAATAACTTATCACTTGTTTAAAAGATTGTGTTCAATTCAATCTATTCATCGTAACAATAATTTTACAAAACAACTATATTTAAATATTATGTGTGTATTTAAGATTTATTTTATTTTGGGGATCGAATAAAGCCTAAATAATAACAGACACTGCAATGTGTTGACCCAATACAATTTAGTTCAACCGACAACGAAAAACACTATTTAAAAAATAGTTTTTTTGCTTGTGGACCAAAAAAAATTCACCCGCCGGTCGTTATTTGATGACAAACTGTATAAAAAAGCACTATATACGCAGAACATATTATTGATTTATCTGAAACTCGAATTGTAGACTCAATTACTCAAAAAATTACACGGTTAGGTATTATGTATATTGTATTCCCGAATCGTGGTGATACAGTCCAAGACCAGAGCCTATAATAGACCTCCATCATATTATATAGCACAACGAAGAAAATATACATAAATTATTATGTACTTATTGGTAAATTTCCAAAAATAGTTGACACTACAGAACACAGGGGGCACACATCACATAATATTATAACTGGTACCTACGTATTTTTTGTATATCTCTGTGTGACTGTATATAGACAACGATGACGACGCACCTATAAAACAACTGACCCGCGGCACGCATACAAATATTATAATATATATATATATATATTAAATATATATTATTATATTATATTATTATGTATCATTATTATTTTAGTTGTGGAGTGCGTGCGGAATGCGTTTTGCTAGTTCGGAGTGCCGACCGATATGTGCAGCGTATAATTTAATGTGTATTTGTATAATATTATAATAATATACTAAATACATAAGCGTTACTAGCTGCATTTATGTATATATATTATATATAAATATATTGTACATGCATGTAATATATTGACCGACAGTACCTTCCGACGTACGCGCGCCGTAAGTATAAAATAATATATTTATACGTGTCAAACGCTCGGGGGATATAATTGATAAGTGCAGCACATATAATATTATATATAGTGTAAAATTACCTATATGTACAACAGAAGAGTGGCGTGCGGCGGCGGCGATGCTCGTTAATTTACGAAAAGAAAATATTACCGTACAACACACGCACACACCGCGGAGTCAATTAATCATGTTTCGCGCTGACACGCGGTTCTCTCCGCGCGTATATATTTATATGTGTGTGCGAGTGTACCTATAATAATAATATAATAACTACGATAATGATAATACGAGTAAGTCGCCGCCGCGGCTACGCGGCCGTGTAAAAAACCCGCACACGCAAAGACGTTTTCATCGACGGAGAAATTTTTTTTTTTGTTATTTTTTATTTTTTAATGGGTTCATTAGCGAAGAACCAGCGGCGGCGGCGGCGGCGGATGCGGTGGCGGTGGCAGCACCGGTTAAATAAAATAAAAATAACCGATCACAAAGAGTTTGTATATTATAATAATATATTATACGTGCGTGCGAGCGTTAAGACCGCGGCGTATAATATATTCGGAATATTATATATTATTATATACCACGTAAGCCACGACAACTGCACTCCACGTCACCACCGGTTTTTTGCACACACCGAACGTGTTCGTAAATCTTACAGGCACACACACAATCGGGGATGATTATGCCAATGTGGAAAATCGTAGTTTTCTTCTGGGCTCTCGTTTCGGCTTTTCTTTTAACCTCGTCCACCACCTCACTACCACTAGCTATTCGGAAAATTTTCGTTGTTACAATATAGTAATTAATTATAATTAATGTTACTTTTATTAGAAAAAACATAATAAGGCTGGGACCCAAATAAACGGTCTATTTTCACAGCCCCCTAAAATGAAATTCTCAAAATATACTATCGTGCACAATGACCGATCAGTTGTACATAATTATTTCCAGAAACATCATACAAAAGTAAAAAAACAGATCTTTGAAAGTGTTCCTTTTTTTGTATTATGATTTTCAAACACATGACCTTCAACAGGTGACTAGCGTCTGCGTCTCCCTTTTTCTTATTAGATTGCTAAAGTATAGGAAATATGAACCGTATGATTGTGTAATCAGTAGTAAATGATCATTAGCGTGTGATGTGCATGTACTGTACACATTTGTCATCATAAAGCGGTCATCCAAGTATTTTGATTATACATTTTCTTATAACGCATTAGGAAAATCTTAATAAGTATCGTCTAAAAGATTTTTTTTTTTTTTTGAAACTTTCTGGTTAACTTAAATACATTTTAGTAATGTTTGGAAGATGACTTAAATAATCGTTAATCAATTTTAATATCATTTCAGATGTATCCTAAAATAAAAAAAATATTAAGACAGTTGACTGTTGAGTGTTGGCAATATAGAAATACTTAGTTTAATATAAAATATTATGTAAAATAAACACTGAAAATGAATCGGCTAGATAACTTAAATAATATTTTTTAGAGGTTTTAACTAAATTTTATAAGAAAAAAATTGTTATCTTGCGTAATCCCTTAGCTTTTACTATATAAATGAATTTGTGCTGGTAGAAAAAGTAAGTATAATTGTAATTTGCAAATTATAATCATGAGATTATTAAAATTCCTCTAGTACCAGATTGAGTTTCATATTTTTATGCTTTTCTGTGATACCATTATTATTGGAAAATAAAAAAATATGGTAAAAAATAATTGAATGTTTGAATGTTTATTTGTAGCTATGGCAAATTAAACCACTTTTTACCCAACACATAATAAGTATTCGCCTTTAGTGTTTTTAACAATTTTTCAACTATGTTAATTAAATAAATTTTAACATTAAGTAGATTAAAAATTATTCACAATCACATAGGTTTGCGCATCAGATGTAGTTGTCCGGTATCACAATAATGTTGATGTCTCACTCTTATCGACTCTTATGATTTCTTAAAGTCTTAAATATCTTTAGCATTTGTTTCTTTTAAGCAATTTTAGTATTTAATCAATAATAATATACATTATTTTATGCCAACGAGCTTTTCAATTAATACATTTATAAATAGCATTATTCAGCTTTATTAATACAAATATTATTTAAATTTAATCTATAGTCTTTATAATCAGTATAATCAGTACCTATGTGTTACAGTTAAATTATAAAATGTGTAATTATATTAATATTATAATTCATTATAAACTATAACTAATAAAAATATTATGTACTCGTTAAGCATTTTTTTGTTATTTGAAAGCAAAGCATATCCTTGAAAATGTGTGTCCTTCAAATTATATTGAATATTACAAAATAAACAAGATACGACTATAACTTTTGTCGAATTCAAGTAAGTCGTTAGTTTAATTACGTAAACATTTTTATTTTATTATTTTAGCCTCGTTATTGATGACCATTAGCAACATAGTATAGTATATGTATAGTATATATTATTATTTAATCATTTTAATCAATAAGAACTAAAATATATTAATATGATTGTTAAATACCGTTATACAAATATAGACTATAGAAGGAAACATTATATTGGCCTGTTCGAATATTATAAAACCTATCTACTATAGAACTGAAACTACACCCTTGATTAAATACAAAATAAAATATTGTTTGCTGTTAATTTGACTGCCACACTCATAGTGTGAGTAAAAATGGCATTAACAGCACTTTTGATGTCCGTTCGAAAAATCCCAAGCTGTTCTTACACCCACACTGTATATACTTTAACTACCAATTAATTTTTTTTTTTACGTATTTATCTTTATTACTACAACCATTGGATTAGTTTATTCATTGAATTCCCTGTATTCTATTTTTTATTATTGGAGATGAAATCACAAATTCATATGAATGGTGTGAAGATAATAAAATGTATGGACCAAACACAGAATTACCGAAGATATGCTCGAATCATAAATCTGATACATGCATACATAACCTACTACGTATATATTATAACATGCATGTAGAATGTAGAGAGTAGATACAGCTTGTATTGTATGGTATTATTTAGTTATATTGTAATATGTATTTATGTATTAATATGCAAATGCGTAAAAAAAAGTACCCGATTATAAATTAGTCTAATTGTATTTTCAAAATAAATCAATTAAGAAAAATCGTCACCATTTATGGGGTTTGTTATATTTTTTGCACGTAGGTAAATATTAAATAAATATTATCAAGTGTTATGTTTTTAGATAATATGTATATTGTAAGCTATATATAAACGAAAACAATTGAACTAAGATTATATTAAATTTAGTGGAAATCTTTTTGACATAATGATAGCTATGATTTTTTCGTAACTAATTTATGTTATTTTGTCTTTGTTTTACAAACGTACACTTTAAAAAATTTGAGTTCAAACATATTTATATTGTTAGCTTATGTATTAAAGTCAATGATTTGCCTATTAAACTTAAAGTTAAAAACATTATCTACATTCTTTCATTAGTATTTTACGATATTTTGATTAAATAAGTTATGAGTTAAAATAAAAAATACAAAAATACTCGTGACTTACTTAAAAATTAGAATACCGTAAAAATCAACGATGAAATACAGATAATGCTCTTACCTTAAGGTTTGATTGTAGGTCAACATCTTCCAGCATTAAATCTTACGACGCAAATTCGATTCTGCTGAACAAATTTTGTGATGTAGTATTTTATACGTTTATAAGGCGAAAAACCACATGTGGGAGCGGTATCCTCCAAATAAATTATTATTATTTTATTCCAAACGGTAATTTTATGGTCACGCCGTTTGGTTTAGAAGATATAATAATAGACGCGTGCCTTAGGCGCCTACAATTATAATATCGGTTCAAAATAAGCTGAATAAGACATAATATTATTTTAATTTTGTTTAGATCATATGGTATTAATTAAGCTGATGCGTGTTAAGCACAATAAACAACTAAATCCGTTTGTCTGTTAGTTAAAATATCAACCGTTAAATAACCTTGCAGCATAAACATTAAACATATTATTATAATATTACATACCTACGTAAGTATTAGCTAGTTTACATCTACAGTATTTGTCAAAAGCATGATTTGTTCTCAATTTTTACATAATTAATATCAGACTGTCCAAAGTCTCATAATTTTATCACCACAAAAGTCTAAAAACTGTGTTTTTTTTTTGCCTTTACTATTATGGTACACCTTTAAAAACAAAATTACTTATATGGTAATGTTGATAAGACATTCTATGGTATCGATTTTAGACAGTTTTTAAATTTCATACGGATGATATAAAAAACCAGTTAAAGAAATTATTAAATTATATTGTTATACCCACCTATCTATAATATCTATATTTAAATGCTTAAAGACAATGGAAAATATTATAATTTTATATTAATATATAATGTTGGGTAAGTACAAGATACACCATGAGCTTCCTTGCCTCGACCCCTTTGTCGATTTACTCTCACTTCTTCATCCTCTGTTAATCCACACCGACCCGAAACACTTTAATTTCGAATGCAATGTAGTGTTGGGGAAAAAAAATAAAAAAATATTGCTAAAATGGTTAACAAATTATGCTTGACCATTGTAAGTACATAATACATCAACGTATAATATTCTTTGAAAAATAATAAGTACAGATTTAAATGGTTTAACGAATCTAAGTCAATCTTCTCACCACTTGAAGGGAGGGGTGAAAGGCATGTCGGCTGAAAAATATGTTGGGCAATGGGAAAAATAAAAATGCAATAAATGCAAGTATTTAAAAGTATTTAGTGTATGCAGTGGCGTATATAGAAATTAATTTCGGAGGTGGGGGTAAAAAAGGTATGATAATATTATATATAATAATATTATAACAATCAAAATTAATGGCCGCACCAACCATACATTTTGGGGGGGGGGGGTTGAACACTACCCCCCTATATACACCACTGAATACATAATAATATACTCAAGTACACAACCAACCCCGATTGAAAGCTATCACTTGAAAATGCGGATTAGTCCAATTTAACTACTTATTGTTAATTAGACCGTACCGTAGAAAAAAATAACAAATGATTGCTTGACATAAGAATTTTTAAATATAGTATTTTATACATACTCATTAAGCCATTAGGTACCTATAAATAAACAATAACTGAAAACCAATGCAGAAATAAATAAATTTTCATTTTTAATTGAATATTAGGTTATAATTTTTTATTTTTAGTATTAAAACTATATTATAATAACCTAATTAAGTCTGTTGTAGAGTGTTAAGTTGCCGTGTTATACACTTGAGACATCAAAAACTGGTGTATTCATGCTATACACAATGCACTATATAGTCATCTTAATCTTAGCAAACGTTGACCGTATGTATAATATAATAATATTAAAACAATTTAATCTGCCTCGAACATAATGTTCTGCAGTGATGATAATATGTTTATTATATACAAAGATAAAAGAGCTATTATTACGTCTTGTCGTGCCCGGTTGTGATGAAATAATTACTGTGGTACGGCGGGACACCAATAAAAACATCATAAATTATTACACTAATTGTCAAAACTTTTGGACAATGACCAAGAACTACGACGATATTATCTTATTGTGTGCGGTAGTTTTGACGGTTTTAAATAAGATGGCTGTTTCAATTTGTTTGCGATCCTCACCATAAGTGCGTATTATTATTGATTCGTAGGTATATAACTCTGCACAATCGGTTACATACTTACATGTAGGTACCAATAATACAATTTTTCAACCGTTTCAACAGCTAACTTCAGAATTCGTCAGATCATGACGTCTTTAGCCGGTATACCAGGCAATAGGGATATAATAAGCAATACCTATAACATACCTAGCTAAATATAATATTATTATGTCGCTATAATTTAATAATTACATGCAACGTGTAGACAAGTTTATTATATGTTGTTCCTATAATATGATCCGATACGGACAATTCGATTTCAAAAACGTTATTTAGACCTCATCGTAATTAGTTTGACGTATATATTTAACGTCATATATTATATAAAGCAATCGAATTATAAATAGTGTTCATCTGCGGGCAGGTTCCTTGCTGTATAGACACTGCCGCTGCCGCGGCGACTTCAACTGTCGGCAGTTTTCTTTAATCAGCCCCGTGAATCGTAATCACTGTTGCGCACCGCGGTTAATGGCCATAAAGGGGGCGAAGACTGTATTATTATTATTAGTAGTAGTATACTGTAGTCGAAGGGAAAAATTAGAAACACGGCACGGTGTATAATTGTAATGATGACAAAAACAAAAAATAAACAACACGTATATGGTATTATGTATTTTTATATATATATAAGTATAGTATATATTTTAATAATCATTCAGCGGCGTACGTATTATGTTTTGAAACCGAAACCAGAAAATCAAATGACCTGAACAACTTACTATACTATACGGTGGTGATCGCAGCCAACGGTTTTATGATGCGTAAAATGACTTCATTTCGGTAGGTATAGTTTTACACGCGCTCGGTCTTTATATTACCATACGTAACACGTTATAATATAATTATTATGCATATGGAGCACAGCCGAATATTGTGTAAAAAAATAAAACAAAAATACCGTCGGCTAATTAAACGCGCGTCACGTGTTCGGTACGGAATTTGGCTGGTCCGCGTAAAACATGCCGGAGACTATTATGACGATTTTCAAGGATATTCCATAAGTACTGCGTATACACTTTAGTGATGTAAAATATTACGGTAATAAAAGTCTTTTCTGAGAATATACTCACTTGTTTTCTCTTTACTCACATTTAGTCAATTCCACCTAAATATTAGATTTAAAACTTTTTTTAACATTATTTCTTTAAGAATAAGTATTTTTTTGGTACTTATATTATAATTATGTAGCTATACAACACATTAGTATTTATAAAAATAAACAAACAACTTTTTAAACACAATATAGTCATAATGACACTGTATACAAAGAATATAATACGTATAAGTTTCACATAATTTTTTAACCTGACAATTATAAAATATAAAACGTAGAATGCGTTGGTAATTTGTAAAAATCATTTTTATTTTATAAAAACTTTTATTAAATATTCAATCTAATCTATGCAATAAGTTAGTTTTAGTACCTTTACCGTTTACTAATTTAAAATATAAAATGTTTATAATTATAATTATATAAAATAATATTTTAGATTCTAATTATAAATACAAATTTTACAATTACCATATTATAAAAGAATAAGCTTATCTTGTCATAAATCAATATAAATTTAGGAGATGAGAATAATATTTTTTCCAGTCTTCTGCAATAATTACTTTGATTACCACATAAGTAGTATATAACGTGATCACCGTGTTTGTAAGCGTATATCATTTTATTTTTATAATTTAGTTGAATTTAAAATAATAAAATTAAAATTGTTATCTTAAAGTATATAGTGATATTTAATAACCAAAAGATAGATGATAGCTGATAGAAAGATAGCTGATTAAATCAGTTAAATCAATAAATCAATATACTATATGGTTAATTTATGTGAATACATATTTTTTTAAGTTTAAGCATGAAGTGAATGAATGTGGATCAAACATGGTCATAGACACTCAATATATTGTATGGTTGTGCAATAGCTGTATTTGAGCATAATTATTTATCAATTATACTTTACCCCAATGCACCTTAAGAGTGCACTTTTAAAATTCAAACACTATTTTTAACACAACATAATAATTATTAGTTAAATTAGCTATTATATTTTACATATTATAATCAATTTATTACGTTATATTTTATAATCTATGAGATAACTGTAGTTGCTCTGCTATTTTCATGTTTTTGAAATTGAGTATTAGTAATATCATAATATTATAGGTACATAGCTTAAGTTCATTTATTCATTAGGTGTACGTGTATTATCCATGTTTAATACTAACAATTTTTATTTTTTATGAAAAAAAATCAATTTTATAAATGTTTATTGTATAATGATAATGAAAAAATTATTATTATTATCATATAATATACCTAGCTAAAATAATTATCATTTTTATATCTTATTGAATATTTTTAAAAGTTTATTTTATAATTGTTTGTATTTAAATGTCCCAATATTTTATATTATTACAAGGTAACAGCAATTTTTAGGAATATAATATTATGTTTATTCTATTATATCGTTTGCTTCCATTAATATCATTTTAGATTTTTCACAATTATTATTTTTGTGGTCACTATTCATTATTGAATTCTATTATTTTACCCAATAAAAATATTATTGTAGCTTAACGGGTTCAGTTAGTGAAAATAACTAAATGCATATAACATATTATATAACAAAATATTTTTTTAAAACACACAAATTTCATTATTGCTTATAAATTCAAAGTGTTTTTTATATACTTGTTTGTGTTTATTATGAAGAAAACCATTTGAAACCACAATATATTAATCAGTATATTATAATACGATACAAGTTTTTTTTTAATATATTTCTAGATTACACTTCATCTCAATTAGCGTTACAAGCAATATAATAATATTTATGCTCAACGTATAAACGATTTCGATTTAGGCGGTGTTCTTTTTTTTTTTTTTTTATCATCAAATCCCAGACACTTTTATTTATATTAACGAATTCGTTCGCACGCGTGCGTTTAAATGTATAACATAATAATAATATAAATGTATAAACAAAACGTGCGTAAAAGTGCAGGCACGCCATATATAGACATTTTGTTTATAATCTATACACAACGGATGTAGTCTTTGAATCTATTTAATACATTTCTTCCGGTTTATCGGATGCGTTTTGTCACTGTATACATATTTATATTATTATGTAACATATTTATTTAATATTAACGATATTATATATAGAATCGTTCATTAAGCATGTTCAACCCTATTATTTCATTTAAAAATAAATCTGTTTAAATTCTGATATTTAATATTTTTAAATATAGGTACTATAAAAGATCATAATATATTCAAATTCATATAACGAGACAAACTTCTGTTTTTGGATGAGAAACCCTTTTTCTATGCTATAAATTATTTAGTGGATATTATTTGTAAAAATTGTGTTGTACCTATCTAGTTAATATTTGAACAAGTAGTATCCCAGTTAACAGTGTTAACAAAATGTTTAAATAAGCTATATAAGGAATAATAAATTCATCAAAAATTCTTATGATTTTGAATAAGCGCAATATTGTAGAAAAAAGTAAGTGGGGGGAATCGCTACTGTATAATTTAAATATATAATATTTGATTGAAACTATAATTCAAAAAATCTCTATGTAAGTTTAAAAACAAGACTTTAATAAAACTTCCGACATAACAGGGCATTTAAAATTTAAATGATACCTATTTCTACAAAAATTAAATTTGTTAAAATTGTTCAATTGTTCAATTTTTTTCAATAAAATTTGATATAGGTTTAAAACTTTAAAATTTGTCGCTGTAATTAACATTGCCAATTTTATTATTTTCACATTTGTCGTGTATTCAGAAAAATAGGTTTCAGTCGAACATGGAGGATTTTACGTGTCAACGACATGATTCGATTGTAAAAATATACAGAAAAACGAAAACGGCAGGATAATAAAGCTAACTATAGCACCGTTTGTGCTGTGCGACTGGACCATTATTGTAATATTTTATAAAACTGTGACGGAGACATCTTTATAATATTATAATACTGTAAAACTGATAATATGATCACTTTATGTTGTCTCAATAAGCACGGCCATATTATAATATGCGTTTCAAATTTTTCCGGCCGTTTTCGGGTCGTCCGTCCTCTCCTCGATTTCGTTTATATACCTATAGGTCGTAGGAAGTCTCGCGTTTCTCCGATTTACAATAACAATAATATTAATGATAATAATGACGACAATATAATATAATATATACTATATCGTTTTTCGACGACCATAACTCGCGTGGCGTAATGAGCGTGACGTGATCATACGCCGTGATATAATATTTTTTTTCTCCTTCATTTTAATACACCATAAGACACACGGACAGTGTTGTCCCTCGAGGGTCAATAGCGTTCTCACGGTTTTTTCTTCTTATCCGTTCGGATGTACATTATTTCTGTATTATATATACCTACATATAAGCCACGGATTTATATACATGTATATTGTATACGAAGAGGAACAAAAACTACAGATTATTATATATTATAAATATACGCGCACTATGGCCGACACAGCTTCATCGTTCAGTTTTTCGTGTTTTTTTCACGCCCACGCCACCCAACCCCCCTCCGGAGCCACACGATGTAGGTTTTTTTTGTTTTTAATTTTTAACATCTCACTCGTATACACGCGTATTACATTTTATAGCCGCCGCGGCGGTCACTCCCAATCGTTACTTATATTTAGATACATATATATATATCATGCACGTGGCGGCGGCGGGAAAGAATTCTCGGTCGAGACCCCGGAGGTGTAGTGTGAGTACTCGCAAGTGTGTATGTGTATACCTATGAACACGACAGTATATACATATATACATATATACATGTACATACAATTATTATGTAATATATATATTATATATACAACGATAACAATTTAGTAATTATTTGTTTAGGCCCCTATCTATGATATTGTATATTAGATGCATCTCAGCAAACCCTCTATAATAATATCATAATATTATAATATTATGATCGAGAAATCTATTGTTTTTTATCCGCACGCAACACACACGCTCATACACTCACACAGATAGCCCGTATGATTCGCATTTCCTACATCTCATATAGTTACACCAACAACCGATATTCAACAATCCACGTGTGTTCCCGGATGCTGTAAGTTTGTATACATAGTCACGCAACTTTAAATATCCTGCAGATACACCCTAGGTCCTTATATACTATAAAACATCTTATTATAATATCCAGTGGTCGGAATTGATGGATGAGGACTGGGAAGGGATATCAATGATACACCTACTATTTTTATAACTCGCATTATAATCATCCCCTGCTTATATTCGATCCACAATATTATAAAATTATAAACCTTATAGAAAAAAAGTTTTTAAATCGAAGTACTTTAAACCACGATAAACATTAATTTTAAATTGTATTATTGTCTTTAAGAAAACTATATCATATAATACAATAAATTAATAAATTTTATATTGGAATCATTTATTCACACAATAAGACCACATAATAACTAAAGAAGTAACGATTTTAGAATTATTGAAACATAATTATTCAATAACCTAATTTGATTGTATATTTGTTTATTTGGTTTTAATTAAATCATACACATTATGTCACATCGCAGATGTATATGGTGCGATTTTCACAACACTTAAGGAATAACGTTATATGTTATAATATACTGTATCAATCGAATTATTTATTTTTTATACGTGTTTTAAATTTTTAAACACGCTTTAGATATAAATTTACTGTTATAAATTTATTAATTATTATAGCTTTATTTGCGATTTTAATAATTGAGTTGAGACGGAGTTGTATATTTGTATGTATTGAACAATAAAATACATGATGATCACATACATGGTCCATCACTTATTTTAATCCACTTATTTTCGACCACTAATACTGACGACATATAATCTTATAACAGCATAAATGGACTTTAATAAGAATATCTCGTTATATCGTGTATGTACAATGCACATATAACCACACAGCATACGCAATTAGTGCTTAAATATATTTATACATAACATAATGTAGGTGCCTCGCGATGGAGAGTCACGGTCTGTATTTATACGACGTACAGGTATTAAATTTCGTGTTTGGTTAACCAATTAAACGGGGTGACAAATAATTAATTTTACGGTCGATTTTAAATCCTTTTGATTATATGTATATACATATCCGCTATTTTAAGTGTATATACATAATATAGTAATATCATAATGTATACGCCGCGTTATATTTATATATATAATATTCACCGCCGTCCGATACGTCTAGGAATCCGGTTTATTCGGTGTAATCAACGCACAAGTTATTAGGTACGCTCTTCTTTCTACATCTCTCTCTCTTACACACACACACTCTGTTCTGTCCTTCGTTTAGCTGAAGTTGTGGCAGAGGCACAGTCCTCGTCGACCCGTGACATCTTCATAATAATAACAGTATTATAATAATAATATACAAAGAAGTTACATTAACAGCGAAGGACTGGTTTTGGGCGGATTAAATTAAAGAGAAATATATGGAGTTTGATCAGGGATCGTTAAACGCACGACTTTACGACCGTGTTTGTTGCGCTATTTTGTCGGACGGTTTCACACATTTACACGCGGCATTACGCGTATATACGATGCGACGGCGGCCAGGATTATTATAATAATATATACGATTATAATATTATTGTCATTATATCCACAGTCAACTGCGACGACGACCATACAGATAAAAAAAAACCAGGTATACACGTATGTATTTTGTATATGATATTATTATATATCGTATTAAATTAGCCCCGGATAGTCTTCCGTAAAAAAACCTACACGTCGTTATCTCGACTTCTGTAGACGTGAAATGGAATCCGAGATTCCTGGTCGCCCGATGGATGTGTACAACGCGCGTATGTACACACATAATATTGTCTACATATATATATATTATAATATATATATATATAAAACACACATACACACACTATACACAAATTATATGTATATACACGTGTGTGTGTGTGTGTATAAATACGTGACAGGAGCAAGGAGCCGGCCATTTACCTATTATATGACCGAACACAAATATAATATAATATATACTCAGTGGTGGCGGCGGCGCGTTGGGCGTAAATAACTTGTAATAATTTATCACTTTTTACGACCTATCACTGTTTTCAAAAAAAAAAAAAAAATAATAATAATAATAACAAACGTAGTATATATATAATAATACGTAAAAATATTATGTACACGTAAAACGAATTCTTGACGAGAAAACCAGTATATCGACGTTAATAATATTAATTGGCCGGGGAGACCGTATAATGGAAAAAACCCAATATAACATATATTATATAGGTAGGTAAACCGAAATATTATTGTGTGTATGGTGTTTGTTAAAAAAAAAATAATAATAATAAGTAAAAAGGTGAGGGTGCCACGCTGGTATACGCGTCGAGCTCATCTCTCGTCAATATCTCCTGCAAATGTTTGATGTATTAATCATTCAATCACACGCATGTAGTGTTCGTATGTGCTTGTGTACTGAACGTATACTCGTCCAAAGTTGAATTCTTTATTGCGTATGCGATGACTTGACACAGTGTAATAGATCAAATCAAAAAATACGATAGGAGTCACTCTAGATATCACATCATATATATCCATTTTATCATACGCGAAAAACAGAAAATATGTGTACCTACACTTTCACCGACATCTAATAGCAATAATATATTATGTATATTATGATACATTGATATACGTCTGAGCTCATCAATCACTCGATTAATGAGTTTTTCCATAATTAAACGTAGAAAATGCATTTGTTTGTTGTGGTATAGTTATACTTACCTAACATATAATATTAAATACAAATAAAACAAAAAAATTGGTCGATCAATAATTGTTTTTATTAATTTTTAACTAGCAGAGTACCTATATTAAAAACTATAGTCCATGTTAAAATCGTCCTAAACTGCTTTCAGAAGAAGTACAAGAGGTTCCAAGGTACTGTTCTGCTGTACAGTTAGTCACTATTATTTTATGTGTAAAATTTGAATATGATGATACCTTATCAATTATCATTGTAGATATACGAAAAACGATTCTGAACGAAGATGATTTGACAGTCAAGGATATATTTTCCAGTAGATGGTGAAAAAGGTGGTTCGTGTTTTAATGACCTGAATACCCCAAAATTTAAGTTCTTTTATAATAATTGTAAGCCAAACTTATGGAAAGTCTTATATTAAATTTTCAACTCCTAGCTACTTAATATACAAAATTTTTTAATAAATAATGACTACAAAATAATTTGCAAATATTCATGATTTTAACGAAATTTTGTCAATATTTCAACTTTAAAAGCTAATAAAAAAAAAAATGTGCTTGTGTATCATTATAATTTTTGAGTCACTATAAAAATAACTTATGAGAAACCTTGTAATAAATTTTCAAGTATTTTGACTTAACTAAAAAATGTTATCGATATTTGTATAAAAAAAACTAAACAAAAACAAATATTTCAAATGCCTATAGATACCCCTAAAATAAGGGAAATATTTTAATAGTTAATTTGTGTAAAGAAAATGTCAATCTAAATAACTGGTAAAATTAAGTATCTAGTATCAAGTATCTATCTACGAATTGTACTTTTTGAATAATAACAAATATCGAAATCGTTTGAAGTTAAATAGTTATCGTAACTCGATTTCACAAAAAATTTAAAATGTAGACACTCATAACATTTTTTCCTATAATGACCCTTTGAGATATCTCTGCAGTTATTTGAAGAAAAACTTATGGAAAACTTAGTGTTAAATTGTTCAACCTTAGATATAAATACAACAATTTTTATAAATTTTCAACTATAAAATAACTTGCAAATTTTGAAAAATTTCGTAAAAATTTGAACTTTAAACGCATGTAAAAAAAGTTGTGAGTAACAATTTTCGTATTTTTTTAACAACATTAAAATCGACGAAAAAATTTTTCGTTTTTATAGGTATTCAAACGATAGTCTTAATATACTCGTAATATTACAAGTATGTTGGCTAGAAAGTATTAGTTAAATCATAATACTGTGCTGGCTAATTAGAATAACATATTATTATATATTTAATAATATTAAACCTATTGTTGTTTGTATAATTTGTATCGTTAGTCAGTAAAGTTATTTGAATACAATTTCATGGTTTATATTATTTTTATTTATACTTTAATAATTTATCTATTAGTTGTTTTCATTCTAAGTACACTATTAGTTTTTTTTAAATAGTTCTATTTACAAAAATTATCATTAATTTTAAATGTTTTAATTTTAGTGTATTATTTTTCAAGAATAATTCGCAATCAGATGAGTATTATTAGTATCTGCGTTTTCTAATATTATCCACATAATTCTAGATATCGTATCATTTGATTTGTTTTATTTTATTTTTTATTATTGGTATAATGATATTCAAGAAAGACCCAGCAAGATTTTAAATAGTACAACGGATTAATAATACGTGAAAATATGTTTCTTTTCTATTACAGAATTATTAAAATATAATTGATAATAATAAACAGGTAAGTTTAATTTATTTGTGTAATATTAGAAATACTCGTAATTTTAATAACCTTATTTAAGTTAAAATATACCCATTTTAATAGTATAACTGTATTAACTAGTATTATAGTATTAATTATATTTATTTTAGTTATATGTGTAAACATATTATAACAGTGTTGAATTCAGTAAAAAAACATATCAATATGAATGAAATTATTGAACAATGTTAATATAATATAATATTTTAATTGTGGAGTACGTTTTTTATAAATCTGTAATTTTTAATCAAATTGGACAACAATGATTACTGTTTATTAGATCACCATTAATATCATATTTCTCTTGAATTCAGCTCTGCTAATGAGGGTAGTGGTAGATTTTCGGTCACATAAGAGATAATTTTTCATTAAATCAAAAATGTATTTTAAATATTTTCATTTTAACTTAAAATATACATAACACGATAAATCGTGACAATTTCACCTATTATAGTTGACCGGCATTTTATCATTATCCTTTGTGTGGATTATACCTAAAGTTTATACTCGGTGAAACCACATTAAAAAAAACGCGCCACATGCAATACCTCATGCAACATTTAAGTTGATATAAATATCGATTTTCATAATGTGCTAAGGTGATGAGGAAACTTGCATTAAAAATTGAATACAAAGTTCCTCATAAGTTACTCTTATAGTGATTCAAAAATTATTAGAACACATAAGCACATTTTTTTTCATTAGTGTTTGAAGTTCAAACATCAACGAAAATTCGTCAAAATCATGAATATTAGAAAATTATTTTGTAGTTTTAAAAATGAGAATTTAAAAATGTATTATGTTTAGTTTAATTAATGTATTACTAAATACAATCGATTAAAATTACTATCATATTATTATACCATCAAATCACAGTTATTATTAGTCTTAAGATTTTAGCATAATAGTCATAAGCCGCAGGATGAGAATTTTCATCATCGTAGAAAATGGTACATCAGTGTAGTTCACACTTGTTAGTAACATTATACTTATAAAAGTGACACTAATGAACAACTTCCTTTTCAATACTACACGAAAAAATTAAGAACAACCAATAATTATGCTTATTATACCAAAAAAATGTGTATATATACAATATATATATATTACAATTAAAAATTTTGATTACAGCTATAATGTCAAAGTGTGAATATTAACAAACGCGTGTTTTTAGTCGTTAGTTATTTTGTATACCTACACAAAATATATATTTGTTCTTACATCGCAATAAATTTAAGCGAAACGCGGTGACAACATGATATTGAAATATGCTTTGACGAAAATGTGCAGAAGCCAGAAACACCCACTTCCACTTAACATTTCCTTTTAATGAGATGGATATATACGAAATACATAGGCGCCAATATATTATAATTTCTGTTAGGTGTATATGAGTGAAATGTCTGCAGTAAATTAATGAGACAGAAATCCTCCCAAAAACCATATATCATATACTATTATAACTAAGTATAAACTGTAAGGGCAAAATCCGTGTGTTGAAGGGTACCATATTCTAATACATAACAATTTTTAAAAATTGTTCACCATCTGTCTTGTAATATGCACTCAACGTTATTTTGTAATTGATTCTGTATAAGGTATAACTTTATTTTATGTCACTCATGGTTTTTGAAAGAAAAAAATTATATTTTAAAAAGTATAATATTTCCTTTTTTTGTTTTGTCATTAGAAGTTATATTGATATTGCCTTAGCTACATAATAAATACATAGTACAAAAGCAATAACACTATAATATTATATTTTGGAAAAATAAATAAATAAATATACGTTGATTTGCTTCGAACAACTTTTGTGTAAATTTCATTTGTGATAGTCATATTAATGTTATATAAATATAAATATAATATAATAAAAAAAGTATTAAAATCACAGAAGATTTACTACATTAGTGACGGAATTTACATTCAGGGTTACATTATTATACATCGGACATATGGCGTTGCATTTATCGATCCTAATAAAATATTTTCCGAGAATATTCAGTACCTAATATATTATATAATATCTTGAACTGAAACATATTTATCTAAAACCCAGCTTGATAAATTGAATATTTTTTTCTGGGATATTATGCGTGTGTTCACAGTAGTACACAGCTGGGAAAGAAATTTGGTACTTACACTATTTCAAAGGAAGGCCTTCAGATGTTTTTGTAGCATAACCTTGAATGATATAATATTTAAAGAAATAAATTTTCAAACGTAATCTAGGTACATTAAATACAATATTTGCAAATTGATTTTGTTTTAACTACATTGTACAGGGATGCACGCAGAAAACAATTCTGGAGGGGGGGGGGTTGAAAAATAGATCATTTTTTTTTGAAATTCATTTGTAGCCATCACGTTAATACACATTAGGTATAATTTTATTTTATTTTTAAATTCTGTTTAAATATTTTTATTTTTATTCAAACTATATTAATTGTTTTAATCTGTTAGAATAAATTTTTTTATTACAAAAACTAAAGATTTCGGGGGCTGTTTGAACACCCAAAACACCCCCCTGTGTACGTCCCTGATGTATAATAATGAAATAAGACATTTTTATTAATTTGATAACCTGTCAAAAAAGTCCGCACCTAAGTGAATATATCGTTGATATGCCATTTTTAGAAAATTCACACAACATCAAGATTATATCATAATATATATAATGATGAGTAGGTATATTATTTTATTTTATTAGGTATTTTTGTTTAAAATATGATGTGATAATAGTATGATCAAAAATAGTATCAAAATAATATGATGCTAAAAAATAATTTGTGTGAAATAAATCATAGTTAAAATAAATACATATCATTAAATGTCTTATGATATTTTCTATTAGAGTAAAATAAATTATAATCTAATAATATAAATGTTTAATTTAAATTTAATAATAACATTAATATAAGCGATGTATTTTTTGCTGGAAATTCCAGCATAAACTATTAAGCGCGCCACATCAAATACTACAACGCGCAGATAGATTTCACCGTTACCTGTTAAAGCTAAAAAAATATAATATAATCTATACCTATATAATAAAAGCAAATCCTGATTTTTTGTTACGCATATATACTCACATCATTCAACATATCGTCAACAAATGTTTTACTGTTATAGCTGATAGTCTGTTGAAGGTTTTAGTACCACATTTGTTAGGGACATGTCCAGTATTTTGACTTTTTCAGATTTTTATAGAAATATGTTATTTGTATCTAAACACACTATTTGATGCGTGAAAACGAAACATATCTTCGTCTTCCTATAGTAACAATATGTATATCTTTTTCTCATTTATTTTGAAAAGGAAACATAATAAAATATAGAAAATAAGTTATTAGTATTTTCTGTAAAATTTGAATTTTGACGTATATGTACCCATTAGATATATTATAATATATTAAAATAATTGTTTAAAACGTATAGTTAAGCAATCGTCCACTACCCACCTCAGAATGCGTATATAGAATCGAAGATGAATCAATTATTGTTGTCGATGTATATGAGATGTGACAACGGCTCGATGCTTTGAGCGGTCCTATGGGGTTTGAAGTATAGATCACTGCGTTCTAACTACGACTGACTACTTAATCTTGAGACTCGAATAATTAAAATAGGTTAAAACGCATCCAACAATAATAACCAATAGAAAAATAGTATAGTAAGTCAGTAGTACGATGATTAGCTGTAAGATGCGAAAATCCAAAGTATTCCATGCCCAATGTTGTTTAATAATAATCATTATTATTTTTATTCATTTAATGACGTTATAATATTATTATATAAAATATTTCCCTAGTATAAGAATAATAATATTAATGTGAATTTTTTTTTTTTTTATTAAATATAAGTATATTTATGAGAATTTATAAACACCTTAAATTATTTTTATTTTGCGTAGATATAAAGTATGTACACTTTATAACATTTTATGATCGAAATAACTATAAGACGATTAGACAGGATTTGAAATAGCCCCTCAATTTGCAAACTATCCACGAAGGTGGAGCACGCGGGTGACAACTAGTTATATTATATATTTGTTGTAAATTTTGTCAGCAATATTTTTATGTAGAGATATTTTTGTGATAAAATCTATATTTTTAAATTTAAAAAAACTGAAAAAAAATTACATGAAATCCAAAATGTCGGACATTTCTGAACCTCGGAGCGATGACGACTTGTTATTAAACGTAACCCACAACAAAACTTTCCGCTTTAATTCCAGAAAAAAATCGTTAAATGACTGGACTAATTCATATATAATATTTAAAATCGTATAGGTATTGAAAGAAAATATTATTTATTGTTTTTGGAAGCAAACAATTAAATTCTTTATTGTAATCAGTCGAATGTACAGATTAAAAGTACTCTATATATATAGTAATATATTTATAATATTTTATGCGAATCCTAAACAATTATTAAAAAAATAAAAACATTTTTATTTTTTAACGTTAAAGTAAAATATTAATTACTTTATTTTTATTTTAAATTAAATTAATTAATCATTTTATTCTTTTACGATAAAATTATCATATTTATTATTTTTACATACTTTATGAATAAGAACATAATATAAATGTATATATTTATAGATAAGTACCTATATTAACATCACATAAACTTAATAATGTTTATAGTTTATAAAACATAGGTATGTTATAGTAATGATTTTTTAATCTTTAACACTTTTTAAAACGATCAACCTGATAAATATTAAAATCTGAATTGAAATTCGGTAGGCATATGTAGGTACTTACCTCAATATATAGTGCACAAGAGCATGACTGGAACTAATTGAATTATTTAACCGTGAACATATTGACACTTTTTTCAGCTACCTGACGCATAAGCACTGGACTAGGACAAAATATTTATAAATAAACACTATAACTCACAGCTAATGCTATCAAAACATCTTATCTTATAAATCGCTGAATTACATTTTATCCTTTTACCTCCCGAATTTCCAAAATAAAGAAAGGTTTAGAGTACATTGTCTGTTATGTTATTGTTGTCCATTGTTGCAGACTAATAATGAACTTGTCACATTGATAGACACACATGATCCTCTGTCCTTCTCTTTTAAATTCTTAAACTCAGTAAAAATATAATAAATAAGTGATTTTAAATTCTAAACGAAGCGATGAATGCATTGGTTTTACAACGATGTGTGTGTGCGCGCGTATGTGTACACGTTTTATAGTCAGGTAATAGAAAAAAAACGCATTGATATTCAACTATTCAAGCATAGTAGTTATTGTCTATTGGAAATATATTTAATCTATACAGTTAGTTAGGTACGATAAAATTCCCAGTATTTACTTTTACAAATGATCAAGAAAACAAAAATAAAATAGTAAAATGAAAAGCTGGAATTTTTATTCAAAACCCATTTTTGACAAAATTGATTTTGTTTTTTTATTGCACCTATTTTAAAAGTGAATAATTATTATGTACTATATTTTATTTTTAATAATAATAATTATTATTTGAGATTTGAGATTTTGGACTTTTTGATTTTTTGTTTAATAATTTATTAGATTGAACGTATAATACAGGATCCCATACATAATTCTTATTAAGCAATTTTTAAAAATTGTAGTTATTAAAAATACATTAGCACAGTTTATAATATATTCGGTAACTTAGTCAAAAAAATATTATTTCAGTAACATTCGTTGTGTCATCTACCAATAGTATAACTTTGCTTTTTTTTGTTGTTCTAAGTTAAAAATATGTATTTACAATAAATTAAACACCTACTTTTAGCAAAGCAATTAGCTACTTGCACAATTATTTATTGTTATAGTTTTTTTTTTTTTTTTTTAAATACTGTAGTTGTTTAAAAACTTGTATACATAGTGTGTGTGTTTTAAATATTTTACATTTATATTATAGATGTGTATAGACTGTATAGTATAGTTGGGTATGTACACTAAAAATTTGAATTAAGGCGGCTACTGTTGGTGTTTAAAATGTTTAAACGCTAATTAAAATTCTAACGAATCTTTTGTCTAATATTGTAGAGATTTTGTAATTTAAACTTTTGAAATAATATAACAAATAATAGGTCTTTGTAGTCTCGTTTAAACAAAAACTGTTATTAAAAACAAAATGCATTTATAAAATATGCATCGTGATATCTATACTATAATGGAATATTCCGTAATTAATATCTACTGTTATACTAGAAGGTGATTCACCAACCATATTAACCCATATAGTTTAACCTAACCTTTTTTTTTTTTTTTTGGTTGAATCGACGACCGGGAGTAGGGAACCACTTTCGCATTACTTCCTCCTGGCCGCCATCGTTTATTAAACAAATAATTACAAAACTTATGGAGCAAGACGGGGCCAATCTCCCCGACTTATCACCTTACAACTGTTTACATGAAAAATGTCTTACTTCTAATGATATAACAATACAGGAAAAACAACAAAACAAAACAAACAAAAGATATTACATAATAGGTACTACGAGGTTAGTAATTTGGTGTTGAGGTTGACGGTGCTGGATCAGGTCTGCTGGATCAGCTAGATGGGCATTCTTCGCCTCCCGTCCGCCGCTTGCCTCCTCCTCTCCTCTTCCTCTTTCAGGGTCATGATTTCCTCCACCATTTTATAGAATAGCGGGAAGTCTTCTTCAGCGTTACACAGCACCGAGTTCCTTTCTGCGTCGTCGGTGGGCAGGCTTTCAAATTCCGAACCACACAGTATCGCCGGGATGTCTTCTGTGCTTGGCTGGTGTCCGAGACGATTCCCTAGTTCATCCCTCAGTCCTGCGAAAAACACACAGTCGAACAGGGAATGCTCGGCAGTGTCATCTTCGTGATAACACAGGGTGTATCGCGGGGAGTTGGCCCTGCCCATTTTGAACAGATATTGCTGGAAACAACCGTGACCGGTCAGCGCCTGCGTCATGTGGAACGATAGCGGCATCTTGGGCACGGTTCTTCCGAGCACCTGTTCAGGTCTGGCAGTAACTTCCTTGTTCATGATCCCTTTGTTGTGGATAACCACCTTGCTTGCCACCGAATGCACCGAAAGTCTCGCACCGTTCCTGCCTTTTGATGGTTGCCTTTGAGGGAGGGATGGCACCCTGCATCGGAGGAGCGGCGGCGCGGGCCCGGATCCTTTTCCTCTCCATGCCCAGTAGGTCCACCGGCGGGAGCCCAGCAAGTACCAGCGCAGCCTCGTCCGAGACTGTCCGGTACGCACGGATGATGCGCAACGCGATGGCCCTCTGTGGTCGCACCAGATTTCTCACGGTTCTTGCCGAGGTGGCTGCCGTGTCGATCCACGTTGGTGCCGTGTATAAGAGCTGACTCTCCACCACCGACGCCAGCAGTTTTCTTCTGGATTGACAGGGTCCCTTGGTGTTCGGCATGAGTCTCGACAAGGCTGCCGCCGACCGGGCAGCTTTTTTTGCGACGGTGGTGACGTGGACCGAAAATGTCATGCGCTGGTCGAGGAACACTCCAAGGTATCTGAGGGAGGGTCTGAGTGCGATCTGATGTCCCCCGATGACCAGGTTAGGTGGCGTGTAGGCCCGCCTCCTGGTAAGTAGTACCATCTCACTTTTATGGTGTGCTAGTTCAAGTCCCTTTGCCAGCATCCAGGCGTCGATGGATTCTAGCACGGGGTTCACAGAGTTCTCGAGGAGTGCTCCCGTCTTGGCGACCCCTACTATCCGACCTAACCTAACCCGAGGAGATTTTTGTGATTTAATAATGCAATAATTCAAATTTTGGAATTTTTCATACAAACCTATGTGTCCTATACACTTTAAGATCATATTTTCTGGTAGTTACATTTCTAATACCACTTATGGAGTGATACTAACTTCTTTTTTCAAGTGAGAATTACGCGCTTATAGCTACTGAGAATTGTGAAATATTGTTTTTAAAATGTTATACACTTAAGTCAAAATGTAAACAAGCAGTTTTTGAGTTATTAAACCATCTTTATGTACAATAAATAATAAGAATAAATAAATAGTAATTAATACTAGTTTTACATAAAATCTAAGTAATAATAAAATATATGTGAATATTATGATCTAGTACATTATATTTTCTACTCAGCAAATCTTAACCAATAATAAATTTATAAAATTTTTATTTATTATGATCTAAATATAATAATTTTAAAATTATTAAAGTCTCCATTAAAATTACATAATTACTGCTTCAACTACTCAGGCCATTAGCATTATATTATTTATATAATATAAGTTGTTACATTTAAGGAGAACATTTTTTTTTTTAATAATTAAATATTTGATACATTCGTAGGTACATTGTAATAATTATATTATCTAAATCTTTTACAATTTATATTATATATTCTAGTAGACTAGTATATTATTACATTTAGTACTTACATATATATTTTAATAATTCAAAAATTATTAAAAATTATTTCAGACAATAACTTTGAATTGTCAAAAATGCGTCTTAAGTATCATTGGAACTTAAAAGGGCAGTCATACAAAAATTATAAATATTATTATATCTATGATTTTTATTGCAATAATGCAGTAAATTTAAGATAAGCTACCTAATTTAAAATATAAGGACTACTTTTATTCATATGTTATTATACTCATTATAACATGTAGGTACCTAGTTATATCTAGTTATTTAGCTATTATCATAATAATTATGTAGACTATAGTGTACAATTGTATTAACAGAATAAATACTAAAAAAATCGTATACAATTACACAACGCGATGTCAAAAACGTGTAAAACACGTCTCTCGTCAAACTTAGCGGATTAGACATATTTGTAAATCCTAAAATACGTATTAATGTCCTGTCGACACCTGAACAGGTAAACACCTAAACTTAAAGTTTATATACTGCGGCGACAATCGATAGACACAAAAATGACTATTTACACGATTTCGTTGTATTTATTTAATATAAAAATCCGTCCCAGGTCATGTGCGCTGCTGCACGTCTGCACGTTCAGGAGAACGAGAGCACGGCGTCGATTCTAACAGCGATGTGCGCGGATATAACTGGTTTTTTTCTCGAAAGAGGGATAGAGAAATCTACCGAAACGTACGTTATATTTTATTTTATTCCGCGATGCGGCGGTGGAATTCGTTGAAAACATTTAGACGTATTTAAAATAACACAAGGGAAAAAGTGAGAGAGAGAGAGGCAAGCAGCACACATAAGTACATAACTGATTGTGTGTGCTTAAACGGATGATTTGTGCATACGATTATAATATTATATATACGATGGTATACACGAACGCGGCGCGGTTTGCGCGTTCCACACAAACGGCTGACACTCCAATTTACAAGGTATAAAAATAATTACATTGCGTATGTGTGTGTAGCTCGCGCGCGCGAGAGAGCGTTATATTTATATATATATATAGGTCGGACACCGGGTTAGGTTTCGGGTATAATTACAGGGCTCACGAGTACCGGTCTCTAATCACCGGTTACCCGGTCCGGCAGTCGAGTTCCGCGCCCCCTCACCACCAAGCCCGAGTATACCACATTACCACACGTTAAATAACTCAATTCCGTCAAAATCTTCTCCGCGTGTGTATATTGTGTACGCGTTGGATACCGTATATTTAGTTTAGGTCATAATCTCGTCGTATATTATAGCTCTTATTATTACATTATATATATATATGTGTGTGTGTGTGTGTTTAATACCCGCGGCGGAGCAGAGCAGCACTCTGACAGACACACCATCACGATTATATAGTATCGAAACACTAATCACGTCAACCCCAACATTACACGCCACCTATAATATTATTATACACCCGCTGTAGTCCGAACGAAATTTCCGCTTCGATTGGCATATAACGATATAATATCGTATGTTATACTTACGTGCTGTATGACCATCATCTTGTACCCTGTACTTGGGTCTAGTGTTTGTTTACTCGACCGCCGCTGCACGCCACTTTTTACCACCACTGCTGCTTGTTTACTGCGCCTATACCTTAACATAGGTGATACCGCCCGCGCAGGGGGTCGTCTTCTCTGCTTCAATAATATAAGATAGAAAACGAGCGCCGCTGCCGCACGCGATCGGTTTTTCAGATGTTTTTCAATACCACTGCTATGTATAACATAATAATGTGTTGTAAGTATACAGATAGAGCTCGTAGAGAGATATGACTGTATAATCTCGTATACAACATAATATTAAATATTATATATAATAACAGCAGCTACTGCACAATGTATATACATAGTGCTCCGAAGACCAATAATTCGGTTTCCGTTTTTGTTTACCTTTCCACAGCGATCAAACGTCATAATCATCGCTTCACTAAATCGTTACCGACTAATCGAAAAATAAAATATATGAATATATAAAATGAATATTAAAATTTAAATATATGATATAATATATATGGTGTATACGTTAATATTTATTCAGTTAATGAACATTTTTAATTAAGGTAAATTACCTAATTTTTTTCAAATGAATAATAAGTTGAATTAATAGAAATAGCGAACATCTAATAAACTAACTTTAAATATGAAAATAAATACCTACGTAATGAATGCGTACAATACCATAACAATATAGCAATAGTAACAAAAATCCAAATTAAAAAAGTTACTTTTTTTCAAAAATATTTAATCATACGAATGTACTCTTTGTAACAAATAATAATTATTTTGATTAGAGTTAAACGTTTCCTTTATAAAATATACTCATTATACAACTTAAAACACTGAAGTCTGAACTACTGAAACACAAAAAAGTGAAGATAAATATACAATATAAGACTGAAATTATTTTATTAAAAGTTTATATTTTAACCTTAACGAAATTTTAAAATAATTTTTCAGCAAAATGCAAACAAATGTCAAAAATTGAATAATAATTATGTTATTTTGTACATAAACAACATAATACCTTAAAATCAATTGAATTTTTGTCTGACACTAGCTACATTTATACTGTAGAGTGATTTTTTTAAATATGAAATTGTCAAAATACAATTTAATATTTTAAGAACTATTAACATATTTCAAAATAAAAAATACAAGACTATAATTTTATTGTATTATGTAGGTACGAAGTATATGTTTTAGGTTTTATACATGGTGCCTGTATATAATTTAACCATACAATATAACTTTTTTACAGTGGAGTACTTAAACCTGAATTATTTTGAAGGTTTTTAATTTTTAAATAACAGTTTTCTGGATGACCAGATATATACATCTCATAAGAAACCAATTCTTTCTAAAAATTTCAGGGGGGATTCATCCCCTAGCTCTCCAGTTAGTACGCCACTGCTTAATTATACTTATTTGGGTAGCTTTTATTGTATTATTCATGTATTAAAACTCTTGGATTTCAAAGTATGAATAACTCATCTATCCTAGATGATATAATTATTAAGATATATTATAATATTATTATAGTATATCAGTAATTCGTTTCAAATCACTGTATCTAATGCTATTATTAATAGAAATGTTTTTGATTGTATTACATTTATCTTGTTTGTGATAATACATTATAGTACTTGAATAATCTAACTGAAAAAGTAACAAAAAAACTAGGGTTTTCACGGATCACCTCATAGCCTGCTGGTTGTAAAATTTGAAGCCTTATTTTAAAACTTTAAAAATAGCGGTTTTGCATTCATTTGTAGACTATTTTCAACGATCCATCTGTATTATTTATATTTTTTTACAATAATTTTAATAAATATGGGAGTAGTATACTAACCTCATGGACATAATACTTATTTGTACACGGATTTAAAGGTTTATACAGCTATACGTCGACGATATTCTTTGGTTATCGTTATTCGTTTCAAATCCCTGTACCTATGTGCGCGGCTAAAGAAAGAGATCTATCTGGTATACGACACGACGATCGTCGCCGCCGCTGCTGAATTTTTCCTTTTATTATTAAATTATATATTTTGTGCCGACATTATTCGATACATCGAATCCAATGATCATTGCGGTTATCCGTTTAAGCGCATTGTCCGCGCGCGCGGCATTTCTTCTGTGTGCGTGCGGATTTCAATCGGTTTGGCGTGTCTCACACACGAACAGAATAGTTATATATATATATATAGTTGTATTAGACGTAGGTACATAATATATATCGAATGTACAGGCGCGTACATACGATCCGCAAACAACAAAAGGCTACGAGAAATTCCATTTTTACAACACATGTCATCTCCAAGATTATCGATCGCCAAATACCAGCTCAAACGTATACATACACGCCGCCGATACCACCGCATTGTTGTAAAATATATATCTACGTATTATGTTATATAGGTTCTTTTTTTTTTCGAAAATTTGCACGGCCTCCTCTTATTATAACGTTTTTATTACCATTATTATTATTATTCGTATTATTACTATTATCATCGTGGGGACGACAACATGCGAGCGGCATCGGTCAAGTGTAAATAAAATGACACGTGAAACGGGCCCCGTAAAATTTTCAACCGCACCTTCACCAAATCTCGTTAGAAACGCACACTGCAGCTGTATAATAATATTATATATTACACATGTACGCATATTATATCGGTTCGTTCTGCTGCAACGTTCCCTGTATGTGTACACATTTTTGTGAGTGCCGTATAATATTATACGTATATTGTAACACCAAGCGTAAACCCTTTAGCACCGGTGCTCAAAAAGTCGAATAAAATATAATATGTGCCTATATCAGTATATCATATGGAAATCAACCGCGAATAATATAATAATACTAATATTATGGATGTCGGTTTATTTTATATACAAATTATTATAATCTATGGTTCCATCGTATTTATATAAATATAATATAAACACCAGATATGCGCGTTGCAAAGGATATTTACGCTGACGAATGCCTGAAATCGATACTCAAGTTATGTGTTATGTCTTATTATATTATATTGTTATGATCACAAGACTCGTAAGTATATGTATGCAATATTGCATCAAATTAAACATCTTACTAAATCACGTTATTTGATGATGTAGCAGGTGACATATATATATAATAATATACAATTACATACTCTCATGAAATTGTGTTATTTTGCTTATTTCGAGATTTTGACTTTTTTTGCATGTTTTAGTATTTTTTGAAATTTATAGACGTACATTTAGAGTGCACAATGCACATTATTATTATTAATATTACTTTGAATATCGTTTTTTCAAAATATACATACCTAGTTATGTATGTACTTATGAAAAAGTGCATATAACCAAAAACATGCTGCTGCATTTTTGTATTTCAAGAAATTGCATTCATTAGTCAATTGGTAAAAAATGTGTAACCGTGTTAGGATGTAGATGACTTTTGTTTCAAAAATTAAAGTTTTTATTAATATTTATTATGCATCATCAAATAATGATGGTTAGATTTTCACAAATCGTTCTAATTTAATCTCAAAGATGAGTGTTGTGTTATATAGGTAGGTACATGCGTTTTCTATAGATATTTAAAATTTACAATATTTATAAATTTTTTAATTTGAATGTAAAAAAATTTGACAACTTTATTGGACGCTCTCCTCTGTATTACGCTACCATGTCTTACTATTGTACATCGCATTTTCTTATTGTATAATTAATTATTAATTATATGAATAATAGATAGTGATTTTTCTATTTCAATAAAAAAACTACTTTTTAAAGTAAATTTAACTGGATATTATTGAGTCATGTCACATTTATATTTAGTCAATTTCATTATTCACGCACTTAGCTGGTTATATGATATATAGGGCATGCGAAAAAACACGTCACACAATGTTGAATGTTTCTCCAATATATTACTATTAAATACAGACTTAGAGAATAAAAAGTGTTACCCCATTTACTTGTTATAGTACCTAATAATTTTTTTTTTTATTTATTATATTATAATTTATATCACGATTTATATATGGGTATATAGAAAAATTATGGGTAATCTTCCTCGTGGCTTGCACGCTCTTCTCGAACGACTATGCGAACTTCATCAACACATTAGTCATACAGACTCTACCATCATTTACAAAAAAAAAAAAAAATACCTCCAGCTATAAACATTCCTACAGTCCAAATATTTCTTAAAATACATCTCTATCTCTTTCTCTCTTACTATTTTCTAGATGACTATATCTTTAGATATCCTATACTATTATATAAGTTATAACTGTAGAAGAGATAATTATTTCCAACAGAAACTTTTGTAGAATAATATTAAAATTGCATGATGATAAATGATAACGAATTAAATATCGAGTTCAGACCGACATACATACGCATGTATTTCATTATACAAGTCAAAATTTTTTATAAAAATTTAAGTCACTAATATTATTTGTTGCAAAAATAATACATTAGGAGGTAATAATAAATCATTTATTAATGTCGTGTAAAGAATTCAGTGTTATTTTCTTAAGAAAAATGAATATTAAAACAACTCTTTATAGTTACAGAACATGAGTATAATATACAACAGTTAAAGTGGTAATCAAACAGTGAAGTAATCTACTCAAAAATAAAAATTTTTCACATTAGAATATTAGATATAAGATATATTAGACTTACATTTAAAAACTTAAAAATTATTTTAAAAAGTCACCCATCAGACTTATGGGTGAATTATGACTTAGTCATACTAACTCATAACTGACAAATGACAATATCATATTATTTAACAAATAAACTATTCACCGTGGAAAAACTTTAATTGTTCTATAAATATAATCGATTACTATAATACATGTATAGTTATTACAATATAGAAACAAAAAGAAAGAAATTTGGATGAAATGTTTTAATTATACTAACAAATAATAATGATTAATTTTTTAATTCCATGTTCATACTAATTGTTGGAACATTGCATGAATATAATATTCTTTTTATATGTGGATTTCACTAGATTATTTTTTGTAAAAGTTGAATTTAAATTACCCTTTAAGAACTTATTCTACAATGTTTTAGTAATTTATAGAGAAAGTGAACCTTTAACAGTTTAAAACATAAACTATACAACACAGTGTGATGCTATATAGGATTTTTAATCTGATTTAAACAATCGTATTTCAATCTCAACGAATAACTGAATATTTAATGAAATAATCATATAGTTATTAAGTTACTTTATTATTATCAAAATAAAAATACATATTCATATTTTATACCTTAATTAAACTTACTTTGAATAGTCCGTGCATATAACATTCCTTAGATTCTGAAAGAAACTAGCAAAATACTATTATTTACCTAAAGACATTATAATATTATACTCGTAGTTAACAATCTATAAAACTATTTAACCCAGTCATTAGTACCTACTTAGATTTTTTTGATATCAACGTTATAAAAACAAAGTATTATTATTAACCACATTTTTAAACATAATAATATTGTGTTGTGAAATCTAAGATATTATCACCTACATAGAATTTAATAAAACCAAGTTTCACAAAACATACATACTTCAAAGAATAAAATAATTTATTTATTAAGTAACATTGGAATTATATTTAAAAGTATAGGTACCTATGCGTATGGAAAATGTATACTCTTATTGAATAAATATACCGCAATAGTAAATAGTAATAATAATGGGCGTCTTATAAACCAAAAAATACAATCAAAATTCATAATTTATAAATATTTAATGTAAATTAAAGCGATTATTTCATGTTTTGATATACTTTAATCAGTTTAACCCCAATAATGTATTTTAATACTACATAATATTATATAGCATATAAAATATAATATTTTTTTTATGAATAATAAATATATTATGTTATTCATGTTACTTTAATATTTACAAATGTAATATAGCAAAGCTGAATTTCATAATATGTGTCAAAATGTATAATATTTTTATAATAATAAAATTTTTCATTATTTTTCCATATTTTGTTACACTAAAAAAATTATACGAAATTTAAACTTTATCAGACATATTTAAATACCATTAACAAATAACTTGTAACTAAAATTCAAGTAGGTAATGTTAACATTTTTCTACTATTATAACTATTATTACTATAACTATTTGAAATAATTTATTTAAGTATTGAGGTAGGTTTAATAATAATATTAATAACACATATAATAAGGTTGAAATATAATATTAAGAGAATACGATTGCACATAAAATTGCACCTCAATATTTAAAGATAAATATTACAAAGATATTATAATAATTTTCCACAATTTTAAATACATTTTATATAAAATGCTAAGTGCTTTGTCTTAAGTTTGTACTTAAGTATTATATAATATAATATATTAAGTTTAATCGTATTGCGCAATAGATTGGTTTAGTGTATGTGTGTATATGCGTGTGTGAAAATGAACTGATGAAATCTATAACCGTTTTTCTTTTTTAATTCCGTTGTGTCTGTATTGTCATACGTATTATAATGTAGTGTTTATTATTATTATTATCGAGTTTTAATATTATATATACGTGCGCAGCAAACCGAGCGTGAGATATTTAATAATTTTAATCGAATGTGTACCGACTTGTTGATCGAAAAACAAAAGGGACAATAAAATAATTGTCGAAGAAATCTGGCAAAACAATACTTAGGCACCCGTGGAGATTTCGCGGGCTGGCTGTCGATCGCCCGCTAATATTATAAATATATAATAGCATAAATAACCACATAATAAAATCACGCTGAGACACGCCGCGGATCGTACACGCAGTTCAATGGTTTTTTTGTTTCTGAGTAGGTATCCCTTGAATATACCTACGCCGTATATTATATTATTATTGTTAAAACAGCGCGGATATACGAATAAGTACAAGCGTTGGCATTGGGCATATTAAATTATATATATTTGTTGTCGTAAATTATATTATTACTATTGTGAGCATATTATTGACAGCTCAATTGATCATTACCATTTTATATTTTTGTTTGCCGGCTTGTTGTGGTTTTAACGCGAGCCACTATATACACATAATATACCTATACGATATTAATAATGTATAGGCAGAATGTTGTACGATATTTTCTTATTTTTATTGCTCCTCTAGTCTTCTTACAACCCTTTCGCCGCGTGGAAACGAGTCCTGTGGTTTTCGCTGTGACGGTTTTTTCCTTGTTTTGTTTTGTATTTATTAACGCTTTTTATTGTCCCGTGCCAATAATATATATATAAAATCACTCTACTGCATATAAAGGTATAAATGGTAATAAAATATAATAAAGACAAATAAAATAAAATTATATATTATCGACTTTATATCGTATATAATATAAGTTGTGTTCTTAAAATATATAATATTCATAAAATTTAATTTGGCACACCATACACAAGCCATAAATATGTTTAAAACCGATTAATTATTAAACGTTTAAGCAAGGTTCGGTGTAGAAAATTTATAAATTTACCTCTAGTGCAGAGCGTATATATATAATATATAGCTGATATTGCTTTATTTCACGCAGGAGACTTTAATGCGCGACCGGTCGCATTCTGAACCTCGTCCGTCCAGTATGCCCACCCCGAAAATTAGACGTGAAAAAGATCATAAAATCTAAACCTCAATAATAATCAAAATAATCGGTTTTCTCTACAAATTGACGTTATTTTTTTTTTTTAAAACGTGTTATGCAAATTAGTGGAAAAAGGATTTTTATGGGTTTGTTTGTTCAGCCTCATTGAATCATCAACTCGTCTAAATAACGATCAAATTGTTACATTCTTAGAGTAAAAAAAAACTACCACAATAATAAATAATAATGTTTATTTTTCAATTAACTATATATTAGTTTATTATGTATTTTATATTCACCATTTCTTATTTTTTTTTTTTTTTTGTTACTTCCGAAGGATTATATATCTTTTAATCTTATTCGATATTTTAATTAAAATCTCTAACTGTTTGCAGTAGAGTGTATATTATGTAACTAAAATAACCAACAAAATTTGTCATCAATAAATAACAGTTATACATCGATTATAAAAATTGTATAAAAATCGTATAATGGAACAAACCTATAAAATCTATATCTTATGAAATCTTTCTGGCGCTTTTAAATATAAAATAAATATTAACCATACTATAATATATATTATAGATAGGATATTAAAAAAACTTCATTATAATATAAAATAAATAATTGTGTTAAGATAGCATTATATAACAGTATAAAGTATAAACCCTAAAAACTTTAATCATATGAATAAATAAGCATCTTATATTTTATACGTGTGAATGTGTGATTATGTAAAACGTATATTTTATTATCGGAAAAAATTATTATATTTTCTCGACAAATTGTATGTTAAGATATTTATTAAGCACTCGGTGTTTGTGTGTTTGAAGATATTTAAATAAAATCGACAATCGATTCATCGTTACCAGCTTACAGATGCCAATAATATATATATATGATCACCCGCCATCAGTTAGTACACTGTACACTTATTGCATTATACTTGAATAGGTATTCATATAATATACTAATGTCGGCTTTCGAACGTGATTTAAAAATTAAAATTACTCTTCGGTTTAAACTTGCTTACGTGCATTTGGTCCGAAAACTCGAAATTTGTCCGATAGACTTCACCGAGTCATACGGTTAGTTGAATCCAAAAGGATTTTTCGGTCAGACGTATTTTATTACCCCCAAGCGACTAGACTACAAGAGTATATAGACTTATAATATGTTAAGTAGCGGCGTATCGTATTTCATTATGGAGTCGCGGCTATCAATTAGCATTAACGTCAACTGCGGTGAAATCCCCAAAAATTGTCTAACCAAAATCGGTGTAATCGTGCAAGCCGGCATTAATGCAACACTCTAAGCAATGTGTTGATTGTGGACATCGGACACAATAATATATTAACATTTAGGTAGGCAGGTACTATCCTGTATACAATATACATATCATCGTCTTTATATGTTGGTACGAAATTGTATAATATAATATTTAATTGATGTTGTCTGTAGAATTGTGTTTGAGGCTATTAAGTGTTTAATAGAGGTAGGTAGGTATTATACTACTTATATATTTTGAATTTTAATATATATGTTTCAATGTTAAACCCGTCCGTCTGACCGACGACGTCGTAATAAACTATAGATACCTACTCAATAGAATAAAATAATTAGTAAAACGTTTTTCAGAACAATTTTTTTTTTTTACTGAAACCAATTCCAGCGTTAAGGCCACGTGTTATAACCGCATAATGTAGCAAGACGTTATTTTGAATTGCATCTAATTAAGAATATTTTTTAAACTAATACTTTTAAGATTTGACACGGATAAGAACTATAGGTACAATTATACACAAATCATTAACATAATGTTTTCCTATATTAGGTATACCTATATTGAGTTTTAATTTTTATGTATACCAATACTCATAAAACAGCAATAATTATAGAGACTTAATAGGTATACAATTAGCTTGTTAATCGAACATTTATGTCTGACGATAAAACAAACTATAAATAATAAATTATAATGCACAATTTAAATAAAATACCCACCTAATTATTTTTTTTCAATCGATTGTTCTTAAATATCGAATAATTATTATGAAGCTTGATTGAACTTTATACGGTATATCAGTATGTAGGTATGATATATATTTAATATTTAACGAAACACTGTGGCGATTAACTGTTCTTGAGCCAAGGAAAGTAAATATTATTGTAAATTTATTTTGAAATGTTTGATTCGAATCACGTATCTTATTTTTCTTCTTGAATCAAAATCAAATTGAAATATTACGTCCAGTGTTATAGAAGCGCTGAAGGTATTATATTATTAATTCGAATATCCTATGACAGTATAATGTATAATAATATTAATAATGGCGATGATAATTATTAAGTGTTGTCGATTTCACATTTTGTGTTGACGGAAGACAGAATAATCACACGTTATAGAATAAACTCTAAATAATATAAAATAATATATATTTGTGTAGTACCTATATAATATCATCATTATGTGTATAAGTAATAATTTACGCCTACAAAGTTATATAGGTATGAACACATTATTACATTAACGAGCAAAACCGAAATAATTGACGAAGAACACGACGAACGAGTAAAACTTCCCACAGTGATTTATAATGCTCTGAGATATAAATAAACACAGCCACGCGGGACCAAAGAGAAAAAAATGATTTCTATAAGCAGCAAAACTCTGCGTCGAACATCAAATGGTGTATTATATTATACCAGTCGATATATATATATGTGTGTATTCTTAACACTAATATAGCACCATCGTATAAATATATACAGCGTCTTCTGCAGACCGAGACAACTACGTATATAATATATTAGTTTGGTTTTTATTACTATTACATACTTAACAGTTAACACTCTTCGACTAAACTGGCGTTAAACACGTAAACATATTATATTATATTAATAGTAATATACCTGTATATATAGAAATGTGCACTTAGCACATTATAGTGCGTAATGCGTACTATCGTACGCAATAAATTTTGCTGTACGATTATCTAGTCCTAGTGTGTTTTTGTATGCAAACTGTTCGATTTTCGAACTGAAAATCGCAAACACTATTAATAGTATCCAATCCTTACAAAGTATTGTACATAATGGTTGATATAGTTTAATTTGAAAATTGAATCAATATAAAACTATAAAACTGTCACCATTTTTGTTCACTTGCTATAGTAATATCAAGCAACCTATAGTTTATACAAATCTAGTAATGCAGGATAGTTAAAAACGGATTTATAGACTATAAGCACATTTTCAGTTGCCAGGGTATATAGCTATTGAACGGATATACTTCCTAAAGCCGGTTAAATTGTATCGTTACAAGAGACACAAACTATGACCCACAATCCAATGATTGTATAAATATTAACAACATTAAATAAAAAATAAAGAAATACATTCAATTTAATTGTGACTAGTGTTACATATAAAATAAAATGTCATCACGATATTAATTCTAATATTTTATATTATTTTAAAACATGATAAGCTACAAAATAACATGGACTAAAAGTTATTATTCTATTATTTTATATTTTTTCTAGCTGTTATAGTCTGACTAATCTGGATTAAAAAATGAACAAATATAAAATATAACGCCACCTACATCAATGTATTTAAGTTTTAGTTCACCTCAGTTCACGGGTAAATCAGTTTCGGTGTACCTATTATGAATTAATTTGACCGAGATAGGCAATCCGCCTTTGTCATATAAAATGCAGCACTCAATGTATTTTAGAACGTGATTTAAGCTATATATACTCAAATCTGTTTTAATATTATATCCTAGAACAATGCCTAAAATGTTCGTCGAAATCGGTTGAATAGTTTTTCAGTTTATATAAGTTAAATAAATATATTAATATATTTTTTATATTATTATATTTTATGTAACAAACAGCAACAATAAATATACAAAACTGATATTAAATTTTCGTGAGCCAACATTTACACGTAATCGGCTATAGGTCGCAATTCATAAACCAATGAGCATCAACCCCATACCTATAATGATATATGAATTCGATAGCTTCTGCGGTTTCCTAAATTACCAAGTATTAACAAACTACAATATTATATTTAAAATTAATAGTTTGAAGAGCATTAGTGTATATGCTATAATTAATAATTATCATGATATATATTAATTTTTTTAATTTAATTTTCACTGAATTAAATACATTATTGGCATACTAATATACCTACTATTCTATTATTAGATGTTCGGACAGCTTTTCCCTGCAATGTTATAGATGTATATTGTACATCGAGTACCTATCTGTATAGTTATATGTACGTAAAATCGTAACGCCTATTTCGACGTATGTATACGGGGATAAATTCTTTATTGAAACGTCAATCCAAAAACCACAACACCGCAAAATGTAAAGTGGCTTAAAAATGCGCATAGGTACCACTGACTGGTACCAAAGTACCTATGTATGTATGGTACACAGAATTTATTTTATAACAAAGCGCGCTGAGCGGCACGATAAAAATGAGTATAAATCTTAAAACATTTGCAACGGACTATTAAATCCGTTCGACTAATAATGCGTAGGTTATATAGTGTCGGTGATGAAACGAAATGAAATAAAAAAAAAATTCACACAATAGCCGAAAATCGGTGTCTGGCCCGCAAACAATAATCACCGAAGCCAATACAACATAATAATAATATACACTCATATATTAATATATATAATACGATGATTTACGCGTTATAAAGCTTAGCGGCCATTTTATTTTTTGGTTAATCGTCATTAGACCCAGTGGCTGAGGGGGGGAATCTCCCTCATTTTCGTTTTTCGTTTTCGTATTTTTTTTTTTTTTTTTGCAGCCGGTTTATATCATCCGCCTCGCGATGATCCGCTTATAGCCGAGACAGACCCGCTGCAGCGTTGTGTTGACTTATTCATGTGTAATGACCCTTCCGTCGCTGGTTTCGCACGTTTCTCGCAGCAGGCGCGACGTACATAATATATATATTCTTATATTATACGTCTGTGTGTACACACACATACACGAGCGTATGATACGTACCTATACAATATACATACGAATACAAATAGGCACACACACGTGTATATTATACTAGTTCTCCCCTGCGGGTAACCCCAGTAACCCCCCCGGTACATTGTTTGCGGACCGCGCGAGCTGGTAACCGAATTAGAGTACTTAGCGACACCCCTCGTGGCGGCGGTGGCGAGAGGGTTCGTGGACCATTGGCAGCACACACATACATATTATATATATTATTGTATTCACGAATGTCATATTACCGGCGCAACTACCACTATAATGCTCGTAGGAACTATTATTATTATTAATAATACTGTCTTCATTGTCGTGCAACACTAGGGCGACCGCCATTTTATCGACGATTGCGTGTTACGCGTATATATATGTATTATATTGTTCGTGTGCGGACTTATATTTGTGCATTTTTGTGTGTTTGTTTGTGAGTATACGAGTTAGGTCGAGTACCTACCTCTATAGTCGCGTGATGGTTAACCGGCCGTGTCTCTGCCGACGCAGAAGCCCTTATTATCGCTGTTAATAACGGCTTAATAACTGAAACGCCAAAATATGCTATCCTTGCCAAAGATCATACGGTCTGATACAGTCCATACAGACGACTTAAAAGGATGTCCAGTATTTAATAAGACAGTCTTCAACCGCCAACAAGCACCTCAAAAAACATAACAACAATCATAAAATAAAACCATCCGACTGCAGCGTCTCCTTACTCTGTCCAAAACATTTTATGGCTCATCCTTTGCTTCTGATTACTTTATTGTTAAAATTCCTTTCAATAAAAATGCTATCAATAATACTTCTTTAATACTTAATCTGTAATCTCATAATTAATTTACCTTCGTATAGCTATTTATATTGATATGTCGCGTATTATTATTATTATTTTTAATTTTAATATATTATTATTTATATTATACGTGCACATTGCACAACACTACAGGTTTTGAACTCAGTTTTCAGAACAATAAAATGTTTATATACTACCTATATACTTAAAAAATTTTATCTCGTTTGAACAATGTCTCGCAATACACGCATTTCTGTAAATAGTGTATTTATTTGTTTTTCGAAATCACCATGCATTTTTTTTAAATTCTTGTGTATTTCTAAAAAATCTATATCTAAAATCATATTCAGTAAATGGAAATCGATGAATGAACATTTAGTTAAGGACTATAATATTATGTAATATAATTTATATATAGATCATATTATATTATGTACTAGTAGTGTTGTATTTAGTCATAACTCATAGCTTATATTATGATTTATAATAGATATTATACGCGTCAACTTCAATAATAATAATAATTATCCTGACATTTTTATTTTTTTAATTAATAGATATTAGGTATACAATACGCGTATTTATTGAAGTGTCTACATTTTAAAGAAAAATATTTAGAATTCATGGATAACACTAAATATTGAACCATAATTAAAATTTAAACTCGCTGCAAGATTTGGTCACACATCTTCGTAAGAGTAGTAGAATTATCTTCAGCTTAAGTGTACTTAAAGTATTTAATAAGCAATTTCAATTTTTATTTACAAAAATCAGTAATTTATAATTGAATATGAGTACATTAGATGTTGGATTTATATAAATTTATATAAATTACTTAAACAATTCGACATTACAAATTATTAAAAAAAAACCTACTGGCTATTACCTTTAATCTTTATAAATAATAAATTATACTAAGTATGCACAATTAATATACTCAAATTTTTCAATGACATAATAATATTACAACACTTCGTTTATTTTCATGGCCATATTATATATAATATTCGCGTATGTGTTAATACTAACAATAAAACTTCTATGGTAGGTACCGAATATTAAGTGCTAAGTAGGTACCTACATTGCCAATAGAAATTTAAATTTATTCTCCGTAATGGTATATTTTTTTACGAACGATGTAGGTATTACTGTATTAGTATAGTTTTATATTACTAGTATTCAACGTCGTCATTTTAGATGATTTAATAATACATTATTTTAACTAAACAATTACTGCATACTTTTAATAACATTGTGAAACATTTAACTAATTATTTACCTACATACTAAATTTTAGTTATTACTATTGCTTACAATAAATACACCATATTTTACTACCTATTAAAAAGTTTTTAATTTAAAGGCTAGTTGTGTGTGTGTGTATTGATTGTATCCCAATATTTTGTTATTCAATATACCTAAACGTATAAGTAAACTAATGTTAGTAAACACCAAGCATAATATATACAAGTTAAATAAATAAATAAAAATTAGTGAAACACGATGAACTTAGCTATTTATCTGACGGTTATATGTCGGCCGAGTACCTATAGTACAGCGATGATTTCCACAATAATTTCGGTAATCACGGTAGTCGATCTGTGGTAAATGCGGTCATCAAATAAACTTTTTCTTGGTGTACGATGTGTAGTTCGAAATAATGTTATATGTGATCTATATTAACCTTAACAATAGTTGCAAAGATTATTGCAGTCTTATTGCGATAATATACACCGATGAATCATATATTGTAACGATAAAATATAGTAAAGCAGTGTTTTCTGTAGACTTCTTACAGCGTGCGATATTGTGATAAATTGATGTTGACACATATAAGAGCTATACAAGTACGGAAAGGGAGCAAATAAAATAGTTTCTTAAAACTTATTTAAGCTTTACTTAAATTTATAATCGTACGTAAATATCCAGTTTATTTTTTAAGATTTTAGTTATATTATTATCGGAATTAAGAAAAATGTAAACAGGAAATATCGCGTATATACTATAAAGTATAAATATCGTAATTTTAGTAGGTAGTCCTTATAGTTATTTGTGGTTTTTCTTGGAAATCAATAATCATTTTGCAATTAGAGATACCCACAAGTATAGTTTACAAACAATTTCCGATCAATAATACATGTTATGTCATGTATAAACGAACAAAAAAACGTAATTGCAATTAAAAACCACAAGCATCATCAAAACCTTACACCCGCCAAGCTATAATATATACCAAAACTGTTTAAGTAATATAAATTGTTAAGAATATAATCAAACATTTTGCTTATTAAATTAATTATTCTACATGCACGGTTTTATTAACAAAAATAATAACCTAAAAAATATATGTGTCGTAGTGTTTGAACGATTATGTGTGGTATTAATGTATGGTCATTGGTTAACGATAAGTACTGCGATCAAGCATGGTCAGGAATTGTTAGCTCCTGTTTATGGTTAACCACCCCCATTCTTAATGGTGAGTGGTGACACTATGTCCTACATACAAGAACACAATATTTTCTACAATCCTACCATACTATAAAAAAAATAATTCTTACATGCATATAGTTGCTAAAGTTTAAAAAAAAATTGTTTTCATAATATCATGGTTAGGTAGGTATATAAAATTTAGTCAACCGTGGTTTATATTGAACGATATTATATTAATAGGGCTGATTGGTATACTTAGATTCCAATAGTATTTGAGATTTGAAAGAGACTAGCTGAGGCTCAGGTTTGACGCTTTTCTATTATTACAAAACCCTTAATATAAAAAAATGTTGTAAATGTGTGAAATTTTCAGTTATTATTTATTTTTAAGGAGGTATAAAGATTGAATGCAATTAGTTCTCTCTTCCTCTTGATATTTGCACATATAATTGCGTACACATAAGACATTAACATACATATTATAGGTCATAGTATATGTATAAACTATGTGTCTATGTATTGATTTTATTTTAAGTATATGAAAGAACGGATGATGTTTGTAAATCAATAATCATCGATTATTAACATCAGGTACCTTAACATTATAATAATTCATCAGTTGGAGGTTGAACTGTATTAATAAAATAATATATCTGACTTCGACGGATTTTTCGCCAAGTACGACTAAAACATTAGCGCGTGACATTATTTTACATTATTTACGAAGACTGTCGAGGATGCTAATTTATAAAACGTCTCGATAAAATTGAAAATAAAAAAATACATGTTACACACACGATGTATATAATATATTATATTATATGCATATTATATTTGCCGAGGAATGTATACGGAGTATAATAATGAGGTAATTGAAGACATTGGAGACGTCCGATGGATACGTTTACATTTGAATGGCGCCTCATCCTCGTGTCGGTCATACTGATGAGTTAACAATATTATTTTACTATGGTACATACGTGATATTTTTGTACATATAAACTGCTATGGCAATAGTAATATTACATATTATATACACAGAAATAAGAGAGTATGAGACAGCTGTTCCATAGCGGTAGTATTTCGAATTATAAATATAATAGCCAAAAGGCAGTATACATATTATATATATTGGATAAGCAACGTCACGTGTATGCACACGCTCAAGATATAAAAAGAAAGACTCGTGAGAAATCGTAATGGACGAAAATGAAAAAAAAATCAACAGATAAAGTTATTATAAATTTAATATTATACCATTATATGTCTAAACCTTTCCTATCATTATAATATACACATTTTATTTTACAGTAAAAAAAAATTACATATAATATGTATAATATTAATTTAAAATGTAGGAATTGCGTGTGTATTTTATTTTTAGTTTAATAATATTATTTATTTATTTACTTATTTCCTTATCTTTCTTTTAGATTCTGAACGGAGTAATGAATGTATTGATTTTACAATGATGTGTGTTTTTTTTTTTTTTGTTTTTTTTTTTTTTATGTCTGTCGACAACATTTAGAGCAGTAAAAATGCTTCGATTTTTGACTTCAGCCCCTCTTTAAAAAGGAAATTGAATCTAGTTGGTGTTTTGGGGGATTAGGTTAAGTTAAAAATTTTCAATATTTTTAAAATGAATCGAGAAAAACCCCAAAAAAATGAGGGAAAAACGGGATTTTTACGCAAAACCAGTTATTACGTCAAAATCGAATTTTTCATTTTGCTATAACTCAAAAACTAATCGATGTAAATACTTGAAATTTTCACCAAATGTTTATATTAGCGCTCTCCGTACACAGTTAAATTTTCAAAGAATTTTCAATTTTTCTAAGAATTTTTTTTTTTAAATAACGATAAAAATTTTTTGGCTGACCTGAAAATCTTGAAAATTTAATACAAGGTTTCTTATAAGTTGTTCTTAAAGTAATAAAAAAAAATCCGAAATCGTTAGTCACAATTTTTTTTTATAAGTTCTTAAAGTTCGAATTTATACGAAATATGTCAAAATTGCGAAAATTTGCAAGTAATTTTGTGGTTGGAAAATCATAAAATTTTTTTCTTTTATAACTAAGGTTTAAAAATTTGGTACAAGGTTCTCCATACATTTTTCTTCAAATATCTGTAAAAAAAACTCTACCGGATTCAGACAAAAAAATTTTATGAGTGTTTGAAATTTAAATTTTTACAAAACCGCGTTAAATAACAATTTATCCTCAAACGATTTTAAATATTTGTTATTATTCAAAAAGTATAAGTCGTAGATACTTGAAAATTTTACCAGCTATTTAGATTGGTATTTTCTTTACATGATTTAATTTTCAAAATATTTTGAGTTTTTTTGAGCTATTTATAGACAACTGAAATTTTCAATTTTTCTGAAAAAATTTTTTGAAGTGTCGATAAAATTTTTTTGGCCCTATCAAAATACTTGAAAATTTTATACAAAATTCCTCATATGTTATTCTTATAGTGATTAAAAAATTATAAGAATACATAGGCATAATTTTTTTTTTTAGCATTTGAAGTTCAAATTTTGACCAAAACTTGTCAAAATCATGCATATTTGCAAATTATTTTGTAGCTCAAAATTCATAAAATTGTTTATATTTATATCTAACGTTAAATATTCTAGACTGACAAATCATCTCCGTTCAGAATCGTTTTTCGTATACAATGATACCTATCATTGCATTCAAATTTAATCTACCCTAGTCCGAAGTCCACCCCACCCACTAATGTACAGCAGAACGCGCGGTACCCACTTGCTCGCTTTTTTATATATTATGCTGAAAATAAAGATACATATTATGACTTAGCATGGACATTCAGATCTTTTCTAATTGTATAGATACCCACTTTCATTGATCTTAGATGTAAAATGTACGAAAGTTAAAAGTTGGAATTTATACCACAGCACAGCAGTTAGGGATTGGTTTCATTGATTTATACAGCTTAAAATTTTAAATCAAATAGACATTTTAATTGCTATAAAGTAATGTGTACCCAAATCATGCTTTTTGTAAATAAATTTAGAAAAAATAAAAGATTATTATTTAGAATAAATAAGTAAATTTTGCTTTAAAATATTTTATTTATTTTTTTATCTACACTATATTTGATTGTATAGCTATACGGTCAAAAATAAGTATATCAATCAAAAAATGCATCGACGTATGATATCGAGTTGTTGAGCGATATTTTTTAAGAGTACCTATTCAACTATTATTTATAATTCGTTATTTTTAAGAAATTAAAATGATATTTTTTCAATTTTTTCAAAATAATTATTTTTATATTATGTTTTTTAATATTTAATTTTAAGGTGGTATCCCCTAAAAAGTTTTCAGATTTACGACATGGTTTTAGACTTGTAGTATGTATGTTGACATTTCAGACGATTATCCGTTGTCAAAACTTAGAAAGTTATCACACTATTTTTTCCAACTCCTATTATTACCTACTCGTAAATAATAAATATTATGTAGTTTTGCAACATACGTGATTATAATAAGAAAAAACCAAAAACTTATTTTACCATTCTCGTGTTGAACATTAAATTAAGGTTTATTAAGTATTATGATTATATGGTTTTATAAAAATGTTAGCATAACTCGACGCGCACGCCTATAATAAACGATTCATTAAACACCTCTGCAGCTATCTATGCCACGTGGCAATTTCATTGTTTTGTCTCGCCGATATTATTACAACCTCGTTGATTCTGCACCTATCATATTATTTTTATTAGTATTGTTATTACTGTGACCTATCGCCCTATCCTCCTACTTAAATTACTTAAATTTTATCGACCAGTGGCGTATTTAGACGAGGTATTGCTGTACACATCGAGTGGGCAATCGAGTAAATTTAGATGCACATATATATATAATATTTTCTTATATTATTATAATATATATGTTATGTATATATTATCTTATAACTCTTAAGTGATATTATAATAATGTATGCGAATGTTGGTGATTTCCATATAATTAAAGGTTTATAAATACATTGTGCGTGTGTGTGCGTAGTTCTCAGAGTTTAAACTTTCAAGCGATGTATAATTATAATAATAATATACACATTTTGCAGATTTCGTTGCACCTTTAAAATATACATATTATAATATCATATAATATACAAATTTTGCCTACATTTCTAAACAATCTCAGGTCTCAGCTACTTCATATTTTTATATGATAATATCGTGTAGGCTGATTTCATTATATTTAAGACCTTATTATAATATGGGTATTGGGTAGGCTTTCTGAAGATTTTATCTTAACTATTTAAAAAAATAATAATAATTCCACTGTATTATCCGACTATAATTATCATTGAATCTCTATACCTATGTAATAATATAAAGTATTATATATATTACATACTTATATATATGTATAGGTCACATGGGACATCTAAAGCTTCATTATAATTACTTAATATTTTGTTTTTAAAATAGTTAACAAAATTATAATTGTTGCTCTTCCCACCTTGCCAATAATAACTTAGTAACATTATGTACTTTTTAATTTGTATTTATTACAACTTCCTAATTATTAATTATCATTACTCTTTTAAACGAAATAGGTTCAAACCGACTCGTTTAATTCCATATAAATTCAATTTTTTAACCACTTGTGACATTTTTTCTACCACAGAGTATTTAATACTTCATAGATTTTTACATAATAATCAGTTAAGGCTCGTAAGTCCATTCATGTAGAAATATATGAAGTATTAAATACGCTGCGGTAGAAAAAATGTCACAAATGATTGAACAATTGAATTTATATGGAATTAAACGAGCCGGTTTGAATCTATATTGTTTAAAAGAGTAATTATAATTAATAATTAAGAAGTTGTAATAAATACAAATTAAAAAGTACATAATGTTACTAAGTTATTATTGGCAAGGTGGGAAGAGCAACAATTATAATTTTGTTAACTATTTTAAAAACAAAATATTAAGTAATTATAATGAAGCTTTAGATGTCCTATGTGACCTATACATATATATATGTATGTAATATATATAATAATTTATATTATTACATAGGTATAGAGATTCAATGATAATTATAGTCGGATAATACAGTGGAATTATTATTATTTTTTTAAATAGTTAAGATAAAATCTTCAGAAAGCCTACCCAATACCCATATTATAATAAGGTCTTAAATATATAATGAAATCAGCCTACACGATATCATCATATAAAAATATGAAGTAGCTGAGACCTGAGATTGTTTAGACATGTAGGCAAAATTTGTATATTATATGATATTATAATATATATATTTTAAAGGTGCAACGAAATCTGCAAAATGTGTATATTATTATTATAATTATACATCGCTTGAAAGTTTAAACTCTGAGAACTACGCACACACACGCACAATGTATTTATAAACCTTTAATTATATGGAAATCACCAACATTCGCATACATTATTATAATATCACTTAAGAGTTATAAGATAATATATACAAAACAAATATATTATAATAATATAAGAAAATATTATATATATATATATATATATATATACCGCTCAACAACTCAGACCAGAATTAGACAAGGTTATCAAATAATTTCTTGTCAATTATTGATAATTTTTAAAATAATTTTCCCAATAGTTGCAGCTGTGGTGCATATGAACTTTGGTATTCCTGGACAGAAAAAATATCCTACCGCAATGACTACGCAGGTTTGTTGTAACTGCTGGGCATACGATGGACCAAACTCAGCTTTAGATTTATACACCTCTTTTGATTTCATCTTGATTTCTTTTTTCACTGGAAATTTTGCTTTATTTTCCGTGATACGTCGATGCATTTCTTGATTGATATACTTATTTTTGACCGTATAGCTATACAATCAAACATAGTGTACATAAAAAAATAATTAAAATATTTTAAAGCAAAATTTACTTATTTATTCTAAATAATAATCTTTTATTTTTTCTAAATTTATTTTCAAAAAGCATGATTTGGATTTGGGTACACATTACTTTATAGTAATTTAAATGTCTATTTGATTTAAAATTTTAAGCTGTATAAATCAATGAAACCAATCCCTAACGTTAAAAATTTACAAATGACAACCACGACTAAATAGAATATAGATATTTCCCTGGTGACCTAGGGACTAAAATATAATGAACCAGTATTCAAATGTTATCAATAAATCTAAAATTCAACTAAAAGAGCTCTTCAAACAGTTTAGGAAGTATTTGATCATCAACAATATCTGAATTGACTGAATTATAAAAAAAATAAACTTAATCAAAATAATTGATTATTGTATACTTGAATTTAAGTATTTAATCATTATCATTATTACAGGAATGTAAAAAGCTATTTACGATAAACTGATACAAATTGTATACGTTAATACACGCAATTATAGCAAGTTTATTACTAATTTTCAATTTATAGTACTTAAATATTTACCACCAGGAGAAATGTTATTTCAATATTTCCAACTTTAGAAGAAAGAAGGAATAATGTTTAATGAAAGAAGAACAGATATTTTTAACCCATCCATTCAATCCCCGCTAATCTTTGCGATACTATAGTCCATTAAATCCAGTGTTTATTTCTGATCTTTTATCCCGGGGGGTTGAGGGTATCGTACATTTTCAAGGGGGGTATGCCTTAGAAATTGCATCACAATATACAATTTACGTAATAATGTCATACCTTTTTTCGGAGGGGGGGGGGTATTACCCCCCCCCCCCCCGATCACCCCCCTGAAATAAACAATGATTAAATCTTTGTCCATGAAATTAACCAATTTTGAATTATATAATAACAATTATTGAAACAATCTGAATTCACAGGTTAATATTATTACTATATATGTACGTAGTGAAATTTAATATTACCTTAATCGACGAACGACAGGATGATATAAATCTCCACGAAAACGACTGAAGCTAGAACTATGTAAAAGAAAAACCCGATTTAAATAAATCATAAAATAAAACGTATTTTGATGCTATTTACGTGAGTTCTCTTTGTCGACCGATAATCCCATGGCTAACTTTCATAATCCTTGAATATATCATATCTAATTATTATACAATAAATAATAATAACTCCTAATTTGAAATAGGATGCAATGATAGGTTTGTATTAATTAAACTGTGAAATAATTGTTCAAAAAATTAATAAATTGACAAAATTATTAAATAAAAGCATATTATATAAATAAACATAGCGTTTCTAGGGACACTCAAATCTAAACAATATTTACTTTTACTTGGCCTAACGCGTTTAATTACAACGTGATTATAACGTATAATCATTTATTTATATAAACTAACCTCTGAAATATGTAAAACAGCAATATTTAGTATAAAAATACTAATTACTGATTAATATAAGATTATAAACTTTGAGTAATTTAAACTTAAAAGTTAAAATGGGAAACACAGCTACACCGAATAATAATAAATTGTCATTTGACTGCAATCATCTAAAATTCTAAAAGTATGAGTGAATTTAACGCATAATTTGAAATCGCTAGTTATATGTTCACGACATTTCTGGTTGATGCATTTTAAAGTTAAAAGCTTAAAAATATAATATAAGAGTGTAAGTTGTTCATACTTTAACTAAAAAAAAAAAATCAAAACAAGTGTGCCCCTGACTTATAGGCTACACAAATTACATTTGTGGTTATCGTGATACATAAAATTGTGGTTACCACAGACCACAGTTATAATTTGTGATAATAAGACGTGTGGTGGTAATTGTGGTGATACGGACTATCTCCACATAATCATAGATAATAAAGATCTTTATTATCTATGGTGGTAACGTGTCTCTTGTGTCGTTATCATTGCCGAAACAGACGGGACCGGTTTTGATAACACTTAATCTTTATTTTATTATATACTATTTAAATGTTGAACCTAGACGCCTAGTGTTATTAATTTATTACCTTACATAGTTGCATATTTTCGTTTTTGTTTTTCAATATTTCACCGTTTTTAGGTACTTTCGTAGGAATATTACTGTGCTCTAAACATTCATGTTTACAAAACTTCAAAAGACTATTGAACACGGCGTTCTTATATCCGTCACACATAATCATTTCTGGATAACATAAATCACCGTCAGCAACGATGTCGTAAGTAGTACCCACAAATTGTGTTATTATAATTTATTTTAAAAAAATGCATCTTTTATAAAGTTGTGAATTTCTTACAAATTTGCATTTTATTTTTGCATTGATGAGTAAAAACTTGGGAAAATAAGTGAAATAAAAAAAACGAATGTTCATTTTTCCTTTAAAACGAGTACCTATTGTATAATTTTTGTAATCGAAATTCAATGTCGAAATATTTAATTTAGTGGTGGAAAGGGTTAACTTTTAATAGTACATTGGAAACTTTATTTCTAACCAAGGGGGTAAAATCACTTTATCTTTACTTTTACTTAAATAGTGAAAATAACTTGAAACGTACATTTCTAGTTTGAACACTTCAATAAGTGGACCGTTGGATTTAATAAACATTGAACTGGATACGTTTGAAGTTAAAAATGATGCTCTCAAATGTTTAATAATATTAGGTATTCATGAGACGGTACTTCCGTGTTACATCGACTACCTTAGGTGTATAATTGTGTTATCTCGACTACTCAAATATTTCCTAGACTACCTTTGGTTTTTGGTTTCATTATCTTCCATAAAGGTTCTTAAACGTTGAACAGATTCAATTTCATCAATATCAAAACGCCTACAAATTATTTTATAAGTTATAAACCTAACCTAACCCTATATTGATTTCTTCTAGGTACTACCTCCAATTTTTAATTTATCTATTAAAATTAGAATTTTAAATTTTATTTTTGTATTAAATACAGAGATTAGAGCTCTAATGTTATTTCATAATTTAATCTACAGTACATTTTCGTTTCAGAGCCCAAATATGTGTTAACATATTTTTTTCTGTTTTCGTAATCAACTAAAAATTAAAATAATAATATCAATATATAATTTTAGGTACTGGTTTGTTATAGCCCCGCCACGGCAAGTGAAAACTTTATAGCCCCGCCATTCAGGTTTGTTATCGCCCTGCCATTCATATAACAACAGAATTTAAGTTATATTTAGGTATGTGGTGGCCCGTGGGCGGAATGCATTGTGGGGGCCCCTTATGCATAAACAAAAAAATATTTTTTTTTATTAAAATATCATAAAATTGTTGGGCCCCTGGGCTGCAGCCCACTCAGCCCTCCTTAACCTTAACTGGGGCAACGTAAACGTAGAGGAACAGATAGAAATTTTTTAGACTCGTATTTGGCAGTATTTATGTGGTGATCAAAACTGAAGAATAGTGATTCATTTGAAACCATTTTAAAAGATATAGCAGAATTTTGGGAATAACATAACGCATAAACATTTTTAATTATATCATTGTTTTATAATTTTATATTTATAATTATTCAATTTTTTTTTAATATTATATCAATATATCGTTAATAAATAAATATTTTTAATTATACCACTGTTTTATATTTATTATTATTCAATTTTTTAATTTTAATACATATACAAGTATATATATTTATACGATGTATTTATTGTTATATGAATGGCGGGGTGATAACAAACCTGAGTGGCGGGGCTATAAAGTTTTCACCTGCCACGGCGGGGCTATAACACATAATATATAATATAATATAATCACATAATCACCTTCTGCCACAACTCACAAGTTAGTGATACAGTGTAAAAAATTGCATATGGACACCAAAACACTATTTTATAAATTATAGATAGGTACGCATAATATACCTATAGGCTATAAAGGTATAATAACTATGTACCCTAAATCTAAAATGCCAGTATTATTTGTTGGCTACGTTATGCGATTTAATACCATTGCCGCGTAACCGCATTATACTATAGTGAACTAATAAACTTTAGTTATTTACGTATCACTATCCAAGTACCAAAATTGGTCGTCCACAAAATCATATAAATTCTTGAGTGTGTTTTCAATCATGCTCTCGTCTAGTTTAACGAACTACATATTGGCAGTGAAATGCTCGATTCTCAAAGGTTGTGCAGTGTGTGGTACGATGGAGCCATCAGAGTGGTTCTCAACTCCATGACAGACATGACGTGTAATCCGGGTGGAGGAAAGTCAATGGAATATATTTTATCAAATACACTGCACCTTACAATCTACATTACGAAAATATTTGAGGTATATAGTATATTATAATATTATTAACAATTACCACTGGTACAGTAGATACCAACCTTCTTCCGGAATCTCACTTAGCACTTGCCTGTTTCGGTCTCAAGTTGAGACAAATTCCCACTCCTCAACAAGGCCTTGATTATATTCCAGAAAACGTCTTGTTATGTTTACCACCAGTAGAATGCATCTCGTGGTACTGTAAGATAGTTACAATTATTAGATAAATGTCTATTAAAATATATAACTAAAATTAATTTTTTATGAATAGACTTAATGTATACTACTTTGTTGAATAATTCGTTTATAAATAATATTACATAGGTAATCAATTGTTGGGCAAATCCATTGTTAAATATTTTAAACTATTGATTGATACATCTAATTATAAAGAATAAACTACATACTTATGTTATTAGTTTATTTTTACCGTATTTTATGCAAAATTATTTTGTTGGAATGTGGAATATGAATTATTATAGAGGTGTCTTTGTACGCTTAATTTCCAATGCATTTTCGCTCCTTCGGGGTAAAATTTATATAACTAGGTTACAATATAATATATAATATGATATTTACCTAATTAAGTATAAATTACGCTAGTAATACTAGCGTATTTTTTATATTTGATTATACTTAAGGTACGCTTTGTGTTCAATCCACAGTGAAAAGATGCATTTATTAAAGCACGCCATAGTGGTCGCTGTATCCAGTAATTACGTGTCCAAAGTCGTAGGACTGGCCAGCCTAAGCTTGGCTTCGATAGTCATCGATGAGACAATAGGACTGATTAAACGGTACTTTTGGCAAAACTACGTTACCGAACTCGAAGTTTCCAACTCGGATAAGTGTTACCATTGGCTATTGCAATGGATTTCCAAGTACAATGAACACCTGTTGCACTTCAGTGTCACCACCGTCTGTCGGAACACTGAGTCCGGACACGCGACGTCAAAGTTCGACTACGAGCCAAGTTCCGGCGAACACATGTTCAAGTAAACCCGATTCTGAAACGATATAGCATTATGTCTTGGTAGTTAGAATTTTCAGTTGCAAAAAAAAAATATACGGAAAAAAATATGTAGTTGAGGTTACTAGAATTGTAATAATTTTAACTATATTTTATAGTTATATATAGGACAGCTATTATATTAGTTAATAATACTACATTATTATAGTTATCCTATTATAGCTATGGTAACTATAATATAGTAGTGTCAACTAAAACATTGTAGTAATTTTTTAGTACTGAATACTAAATGTTGTAGTTAGTCAACATAAATTGTATAGTAGCTTCTATACTATACAATTTAGTTAGCAATACTTAATCTTTAAAACCCTTAGTTCTGATTACTAAACGTTTTAGTTAATTAACATACATTTTTTAGTAGCTTCTATTATACAATTTAGTTAGCAATACTTAATCTTTAAAACCCTTAGTACTAAATACTAAACATTTTATAGTACATTGTACTATATTAATTAAATAATTGAAAATATATACCATTATACTTCAATAAATAAAATAAATAAAGTCAGAGATAAATGTAAGAATATATTTTATTGTTATTTAATTATAATTAGGTAATACAAATGATATAACATACATACCTACTTTATTTTAATGGTATAAATATTAGTCCTGCAGGTATGTTAACAAATAAATAAATGATGTAATTTTGCGACAACAAATGTAAACTTTACGACCATCTTTAAAAATGTATACTATAGTAATAATTAAACAAAAGTTATATATAGGTATTAGGTATATTTATACTTACATGTATACAAATGACAACAAAAACCTATGCAAAAACGTATTGATGACAGGTGACAAATTAAAATTTAACACTTAAGAAAATTTAAATTTCAAATGACGCAATGACGATGACGGACACGGAAAAAAAACAGTAAAAGGAAAAGCCGATTTTCGATCACTCAATCACTGCCATAGAGGTAAAAAACCCGAAATAGGTAAAAATAAAAGTAACAGTGTAACCACGAGCCGTTGTCCAGTATGACCGGCACCCGTTGTCAGGTGTAATATTGCAATAATTACTAAAACAATTTAAGCAATAATAAAATACTAAAATCTTTTAGTTGAAATAATCAAAATATAGGTAAAAAAACTAAAAATATTCAACTATAATTTTATAGTTAGGCTTACCATCTAAAATTAGTATTTCTTACTATAATTTAGTCAAATTAACTAAAATATTTTAGTACATATTTTTTTCCGTAGCAACACATCCGTGTAAAAACATCGCTAAGTAAAAAAATCACTTAAATTAAAAAGTTGTGATATCAAAAATTGGCTAAGTAATATCATAAATTCATTAAATATAGAAGTATTTATAACTGTTTTAATGTTTATATTTAATGTATAAGTACCTTGTGTGTTTATATTTTAGTGTAAGTAATAATTTTACTTAGCTTGGCAAATATTAGAAGGATGTATTTAAATATTTGTATTGTTCTATAATTTAACTATTATAAAGATATACAAAATGATGCGATTATTTACCTATGAAGAAATCGAGACATAGTGCATTTGGTTTCTTAGTCGTAGAAACTAGAAACATAAATAATAGTAACTGCGCAGAACAAAGTAAAATTATTATTTACACTAAATAAATACAAGTTACATTAAATACAAACAATTATAAATACTTGTATATTAATGAATTTATAAAATTACTTAGCCAATTTTTGATATCACAACTTTTATAATTTTTTTTTCTTAGCGATATTTTTACACGGAGTGTTTTTGATGAGATATCACTCATTTTTTTAATAACAATTTTGCAATTATGTATATAGTTAAATCTTTTATATTTGTTCGGGAGAGAGGAGATATATTATTATATAGTTAAAGTTTTAATTTCTGCTGGAGAACGATTTTATATGTCTTTATCACCACGTGGCCACCGGTCGTAATAAATATTAGAATCATTACATTTAACCCATTTATTAAGATGTCGGATAATGCATGTATAATTAGTTGATGTCATTGATTTACCATGGTGGCAAATCACCAAGTGTAGTTTATAGGTACACGTTGCCATCAATATTTATTTTTTCATTTGGTAATGCATTCATAACTAAGTCAGTGATTTAAACAAATCTAGAGTTTAATACTATAATTACTTATAAAATAATAATAGTTACGTAGACGTTAAAGCAAATTCAAGGCAGATCTGAGACAAATAAGAACATTACTAATTAGTAATTACTATACTACTGTCGGTTTTAAATTGTTTCGTTTAATACCATAGTGTTTATTTTTTATTTTATTTTATTTGCGGCCAGCACAAACACATACTTCGTGAAATTGTTGAATAAAATAGCGTTTTGTTTAATAATTATGCCAATACTTTAGCAGTTTAGCGCATTACTAAGGCTGTACTTGAATTTTTCACAGAATTATCTACACACCAAACTGAGCTATTCGTGAAAGTTTCAAGTCAATTGGTTCATTAGTTTAGGATACAGGATAGCTGACATGATTTTCGTAAAATAACATTGGTTGCAATGAATACAATGAATACAAGTTGGTTCTCTCGGCCTAATATACATCGTCGTCGCGCGCTGCTTTCTTTTTTTTTTACTTTGCTCTGCGCCGCGAACGCGGCGTTGGATATTTATGGATTATACATTTATATCATCAAAGAAGAGATGTATTTAATACCCAAAACGTTAATTACCAATAAACTGCTATATTACAATTGTATTATTTCACAGTGGTACGTCTGTAAAGTTCGCACCGACACCTCAATACCAGTTTTTGGAAAGAACGTCGTTCATGAACGCACGTTCACGCGTTCACGTTCATATGTAGTGAACGATACGTGAACGTCACTCGTTTTATTAAAAAAGAACGTGAATGTGAACGACGTTTATATTTTTAACGAACTTGATCGATTTTTAAGACGTTCAATTTATTTACTATTTAATAAATATATTTATAAAATATATTGATATCTTCCATTTTAATTCCTAGGATATATTTAATTTGAATAAAAAAAAATTAAATACGTGAAATTGACATACAACAATAATGTTATGATTTCCACGAATTTGTAATGAACCTAATCGGCTAATCATAATAAAAATGAATAGCTATAAGTATAAACCTATAGTAGACGGTATCGTGTTTAAGTCTGGGCTTTATCGTTGATCATTTATTCTGTACCGTCGAATTTAAATTTAATTACTGGGAATCCCAAAACGAGGGTGCGCAGTCGCGAAGAACTCGCACGGAATTTATTTATAGTTATGATTGTTGTGAAATCTGTACAATACTACAATGTACTTACAGTATTCTGTGAAATATCAGTTATCATACATTTAAAATTGTTCAGTAACAAGCACGGTCTTGGAATAAGAGGTATCTAGTATAGTGAATCGGTTGTTGTAGTGCACTAGTGCATTGTGCGTAGTGTGTACTTGTTTGTAGACCGTCTATAATATTTACTATTACAGTAGGTAAATGATTAATAAAAAAAAAAGTAAAAAAAATAAATAAAAGCGTTCATTTTTTGAAAGAACGTGAACGTGAACGCGTTCGTTTGAAAAAACACGAACGTGAACGTGAACGAGTTCCTTTTTTAAGGACTGAACGTGAACGCGAACGAGTTCATTTTTTTAGTGAACGTTCCGAACACTGCTCAATACATACCTTAATATACTAGGACTATAACACGACCAAGTGAAGAAGGTATCAAAAATATATTAGATTTTTCCTTTATTATTTTCAATATTTTCTAGTATAAATCGAAATACGATTAATATATCAATGCTATCTTGATTAGTTGAGATTGTTTCAAAAGTAATAAAAAAAAAATTGATAGGTTGTACAAATTTACTGCGTGCTAATTTATCCAGAATCCTGGAAAATAAAAAAAAATTCTCAGCACTGCCTTATCGAACGCTTATTAAGCTTTAAAAACATATTTTACTTTAGTAGAATAATTTTACGCAGCCCTCACTTCTCAGTTCTCTGCTATCAAATTTTTCTTCAAACCTGTAGGTACTAACGCATGTTGCAAATATTTAAAAACTAGGGAGAACAACACTATAAAATATTGTCTGTTCTTTTCCATATACATTCACTTATAACTATAGTTTACATTACATACAACTCGAAAAATTCTAATGGTAAATATAAAATCCAAGAAAATTGAAGAGCTTCAATAATATTTAACAAATTAAACTCTAAATTTTCAATTCAAATTCTTAAAATCAATTTATAGTGTTTTTATGTAAATATAATCACTTCGAACAATGTGCCGATGGTATGTCAAGTTAACATTATATTTAGTTTTTGATTTGCACTTTGAAGAGACATCAGTATAAAATTCTAAAAATATCATGTAGGTATTTGTAACTAGGTAAAATTAAAAAAAATTCTTAGCAATTTTATGATAATTCACTTAGTAATGGACCCTTGAATATATATGCTAATTCTAATTTCACTACGTCAAATTGATACATCAAAGTGGCATCTTATTGTTGTATAAGAACTTTGTTGTTTTGATATAGCCGTATAGGACGGTGATTATCCTAAGCTATTTCAAGCATCCCAGTAAAATTTAAAACTTAAATATTTAGTTAGGTATAGGTAATTATTTTATCAATTATAGCTTGTATAATGCAAGATCAATACAATTGGTCATAAAGGCTGTGTGGAGTAAAATATTGTCTTTCCAACTAAATACTTAAATATATTATAATCTACTTGTTCGGACAAATAATACCGAGAACCTCACTTCAAACATAGCTTACGCTCATTTTTCCATCCACGATAAAGTTCAATTCATTCAACTCCAGCTTAAACATTATAGATATTCAGCTATTACATTAATGATTTGTAATAATTATAATTTATAACTTATATATGTACTCTCTGCAGGTACAAGGGTCATACAATACGCGTTAAACGCGATCGCAGCTCGATGATATCTAGTGAATACGGTTCTAGACCGTACGAGACACTTAATTTATCTACTTGGGGCCGAAATAGACAAGTGCTGAATGAAATCCTAGAAGAGGGTTGGTATCCACTATATCGGTGGTAGTTATTAATTATTATATTATATTGGTCTTTTACATTGTGAGGTGTAGTGCATTTCATAAAATATATTCTATTGACTTTCCTTCAGCCAGATTATACGCCATGTCAGTTATGGAGTTGGGCACCACTCTGATGGTACCCTCGTACGACACATGGCACAACTTTGGAGAGCCCCGCATTCCACGGTCATTGTCGTCTGTTATACTAGACGAAGGCGTGATCGAAAATATACTCAAGGACATACATGATTTTGTAGACGACCAATCTTGGTACTTGGAAAGGGGTACGTAAATAACTAAATTTTATTAGTTAACACTTTAACATGGTAGTGGTACTAAATTGTTTGATAGTCAATACATAACATTGGCATTTTAGACTTAGAAAAAGTATCTAATCCTTAGTAAGGACATAATCTACACCAGACAGTAAATTGTTCGAATTAATACAGTAACAAAATAAAATTTAGCTAAAAAATAAAATGTTACCTTGGTATTCTAGGAATACCGTACCGTAGGGGTTACCTGCTCTATGGGCCACCAGGCTGTGGTAAGACATCTATGATCATGGCGTTGGCTGGCGAGATCAAGTACAACTTGTGCGTGTTAAGCCTGAATGACTCAAAAATGTCTGACGATCAATTAGTTCAATTAATGGGAGAAGTACCGTCCAAATCATTCGTGCTCCTGGAAGATATCGACGCGATGTTTGCCAACAGAGATGGGAAAACAGTCATAGGTATATTATGCGCATATCTTGTATTAAGTAAAAGAAATATTCAATATCCATACTCAATTTTTTTACACATTATTGTTAACTTGTGGCAGAAGGCAGTACTAAAGTGACATTGAGCGGTTTGCTAAACGCTTTGGATGGTGTCGTATCGTCCGAAGGCAGAATACTATTTATGACTACCAACTACGTCGACAGGTGAATAACAATAATAGTATAGTCTGTAAGAAATAATAAACCACTGCTAAACATAAATAATGGTTATTTTAGATTGGATTCTGCACTAATTCGATCTGGCCGAGTGGATTACAAACAGTACATTGGAACATGTTCAGATCATCAATTGTCTCAAATGTTCATTAGGTTTCGTCCAGAAGGTACAACAGACGACAAAAGTAGATTTGTAAAAGATGTAAGAAAATATAGCAAACCGGTCGTCCCATCTCATTTACAAGAATTTTTTTTGTTACATCGGCATAAAGAACTAAATTATGTGTTTGAACATATAAACGATTTATGGCAGAACGTACAAGACATTCAATTAACAGAGTAACAACAATAATATTTATAGTATTAATTTAAAAATAATAATAAATTAATTTTTTATGTACAGAAAAATACTAAGTACATAAAAAACCAATGTTCAGTCGAATAGCAAATTTTTGAGCACAATAAAAGAAAGTGTCATGAGTATTTAAAGTGTTAGAAAAAGAATAACAAAAATTAATTAACATGAAAAAAAAAACAAAAAAGTTTATACGTTCATTATCTTTTGGGATCAATTGAGTATAATGCTATAGTTCCGTCCATAGCCCCAGTAGAAAGTAGCACTTTTTGGGGGTGAAACTTGGTAGTCATCAATGGTGAATAACGTGTACTCATGAACCAGTCTGTCAACTTCAAAGAGTTCAACAACTGACCCTCGGTGTTGTAAAATAATAACATCTGATTTATACTACTGCTAAAATTAAAAAATTAAATTACTCAAAATATATATTGTTATTTTTAAAACAAATTTTATAGTTTATACTAACCATGCTATTATATTGCACATCGAGTGAATGGCTGCGGATTGCATGTTGTTGACATGAAATTCTTGCTGTGGTGCATTATGGCCAAACTCAAATGTTTTTATGTCTCCATAAGCACTATTATATTAATTAATCAGTTAATATTTTTCTTTGACTAAATTAGATAAACGCATTTACCTAGCAGATACAACTGTAGCATCTTGTAATCTTAAGGTAAGTATTTTACTATGATGTCCTATGAAAGAAGCTATTTTTGCTTCGTCTGGTGGAAGTCTTTTATCAAACACTTTAATTGAACCGTCTTTACAACCAGCAGCAAATATATTATTTTCTGTAAAAAAAAATACATAAAATAACTTTGGTATAGTACTATTTTAAATTGCCATGTATTTCAATGTTTGCATTGTTAAATTATTTGATTTATTTGATCAAAAAGGGTTATGAATTATCATATAAATATACATCTAAATAATATAAATGGTTATTTATATATACGTTTTCTCTTTCTTTATTAATTTTTTATCATGACCATATATTCTAAGCAAACAGCCATCAGAACATCAAATGTAAAAATGTAAAAATTGGTTTTTATTTAAATTCTGAATGCAACTTTTTAAATTTATGAGTGCTATAAAATGAAAGTATACTTAATATACGTTATGATCATACATATCTCCACTTCTAATCAAAATATATTATTGATTTGGATTAAATAAAGAGATTTTAAATGTATAAAATATATACTGTGTTTAGATGTTAAGTGATCTTTATTATTAGTGACAGTTAAACTCTTAATTACCTTTAGATTGCATGGACATGGTTGTCACAGAAGCATTGACTCCTGTTGATAAAGCAGTCAGTTTAGTTTCAGTCTCAATATCCCAAATTTTAATAACTCTTGAATCTCCTGCACAAATTAAATGGCACGACCTTTGATCCCATTGCATAGCCACTGATAATTGTTAAGTAAAACATTAACATATTATGTATAATATTAAATGATTCATCAATATTTGTTAAGATTAAATGTACTAACTGGAAGAACTCTCAAAACTAGGACTCTTGCAAATAGGTAATGCATGCCAGCCAGTAACTAATTTAGGAGGTCCGTCAATACATTGAGACCAAACTTGAATATTTCCGTCATTGTACCCCGCCAACACTAGAGGAACATCGTGGCTATTAATTAATTCTACAGCAGATAAATGTGGAGATAATCTATATGACGATTCGTTATTGTGACTTCTGACATCTGGTTTCCATTGGCACAACTTATAGCTACTATGATAATCCCATACTCTATATTCAAAAAATATGTTTTAAAAGCAATTATATCAGAAAATAGGATTTGTTACCACTGTTCTATACATCAATTAATAGTTTTAAAATATTATTACTTACGTTAAATAATCTTTTGTAGCTACAATGACATGAGGGTCATAAGGATAAAACACCAATGAGTTTGGTGATTGTTTACATTTTGATGAGAATATTTGATGTTCTATCTTACAATTTAAATTATTTACTCTGTTTTGTTCTTCTAGTGCTTCTTTACGAAGCATCATGTTTCGAGTATACCTATTGAATACATTTTAACCATTAAAATAATTAATATTACTTATTAACTATTATATCAAAAGTTATCAAAACAATATTTGTTTTAATATAAATCACCTCCAGTCACGTTCATAGTAAATTGCACTCTCAAAGTCACCTCCATCATTCATACCACTCAATGGATGAGCAAAATTTTTAGACACCCATTCGAAAAACTGAGATTTTAATAAACTTTTAGTTATATTTGTTGTGTCCTTTTCACAATCACTTTCTATATTTGGGGGTGAAGATGATGATGAGAGCATGGTATTTTCTTCTACAATCTAATTGCACGACGGATGTATTAATAGTTAATTCTTCTAAAACAATTTGTGTACATAATAGTAGTTACATACAGTGTTGGGCACAATGTTTTTTGTCCTAGAATTGGATCTTGATGGAGTAATAGGTACTCTCTGTCGAGTACGAAGGTCATGTACAGACAATGGAGGAGAATCTCCTTGACTAAAATACATCATAAAGACCATTTAAAAATACTGTACATAAATAAATAAAATAAATGTTTAAATTAATCAATTCAATACCTGAGATAACTTTTAGAAGACGGAGATGCAGGTAATGAATGTGATGCACGACTATCCGGCTTGTTTTTAAGCTAACCAAAATAAGTGATAATTATTGACAATTATTTTTAAATAAAAATATTGCATACACACATTAAGTACTTACCTTCTGTCTAATGTATTTAGTTAATTTTTGTGCAGTAGCTGCAACATCTGGAAATATATCATGCTCCAAAGCTGTCAAACCCTTCCATAGTTTAGAGTGATTATTGTTATAGGCTGATATTGTTTGATAAGCATCTAAGAAAAAGTACTTTTGAAATGATGTCTAATCCACATGAAAAATATACACATACCCAAGGTAACTATTGATGAAGACGAATTTGTTCTTCTCAAATGATCAGATTTTGATTCCTCTGGCATTTCATCGGAAATGCTAGGTCCAGGCGATATTTGAGGTGATGTTAAAGTGACTGTTACATTAGTAGACTGCATAGACTGCATCGACAGTTTCTCTCTTGATCCCTTTCTAGACAGACTAACTGTTTTACCATTTGGACCTGTAATAGGATTAATAATAATAATTGATTTTATTTTAGCATCTATGAATTAATTTACAATTCTTTATTGAACATACTTTTATAAAGAGATCCATATGATTTTTCGGTTTGTTCCTGCATTGCTATTTCTAAAAAGTATCTTTCAAATGTGATAACAGTCCATTGAAGAGCAATTACAACTTCCTAAATGTTAAATGACATTTATTATTATTAATGAATAATAACCAACTAAATAACAAAATGCAATAATTTATTTTGATTATTACCTCCCTGACCATAGGACTCATATCTTTAGCAACAGTATTTAATAAAGTCAAAGCAATATTTAGATCAACTTTTATAGCATAATTAGTACGATCCTTATCACAGCTTACATAAGTACCAAGAGCAAATACTGCTGCAGCTCGAACCTAAAATATAAATTTAATTGTTATTTGTTGATAATGGGTTTTATCTTTACTTTTTTAAATAATAATATGCTATTCATAACTTAATTAAAAATTTAAGTATTCTAAAAAACCAATAAAAAAATACAGATAATATTTTTACTTTTATGTTTAAAAACAAATTACATCATTCTAATATTTATGCTAACAACACAAAATTCAACTCTAATCCAAAATCTCTTAATATAAATATTATATAGAGCATTAAATTGATTTATCATCTTTTTTTTTTTTTTAGTTGAAAAATTAAACTTTAGTTGTTATCAAAATATATAATAATATATTAAATAGCAAAGGCGGAGTCTATTCAGTCTCATCCTAAATTTTCATCACTATAAATAACTGTTATACCTTTTGGAAAATTAAAAAATATTATTATTTTCATGAACAATCAACTTACTTCAGGTACTTTATCTTCTAGTAAAATGTAAAGTTTTTCATGAGCTATATCCCTTACACCAACCCAACGAGCTTTATCATAATCAGACCAAAGCTGTGCAAGACACAAGGTCAACCATTGTTTGTATGGAGCACTAGCATTGGCTAATTGTTCAAGACATATGCATACTAAATTGTTCTTAAGCCCAAGTTGTTGGCCATTTTTATAGTTTTGCATTAGTCGGGATAGTACAACAGTTCCCAACATCCTTTGTTCTTCCTAGTTATCATAAAAACAAAAAGCAATTTTTAATAAACCCACAAGATACGAATATATATATACATATAAACAATAAAATAATACTTCAATAATATTTGGTCAGTAACTGCTAAAAATATAAATTTTTAAAGTTGTGTTTCTAATATACTGTGTCGTGTAATGTTAATATTCATTATAAAGGTAAAGTTTTATCTACATATAAAATAAATATACTGAATACAACACAGTGTAAATAACCCAACTTAAGAATTATTAATTATTAATGACATCAAAAAATACTTGTTAGTTGTTTGTTATATTATTTTATTACCAGATGACTGTTTAAAATACTCGAATATTTATTTATAAACTGTGATAAAATTTCAAATAAAAATGAATAGTAATATAGTTAATAATACATATTTAACAGTAACACATAGTAAATACAATAAAATACAATAAAATAAGACAGTTTTTAAGTTAAATTTCACACATTTTAATTATATTAAAGATATGTTTTATTTTAAAAATTAAATGGTGTTATTAAATATTACAAGAAATTAGTCATAAAAATTATTTTAAAATAAATTAATAGCATTTGCAAGGTAGGTCCACATTTGATATTAGATAGTAGATATATACTAACATACTAACATGATAGTACATTTTTAAAATACAATATTGAAATATATTATAAGAAGTATTTACCTTTTTTCCATAAATATATCACATAACTACACTAGACTTAACCACAAAAAAGGATATCAATCTACAGAGAAATATTAATCATTAATATCAATTTTTTTATTAAAGGATGCAGGCAGATAATTATAGCTAGTGGAATGATACATTTTATACAATGTATTAGCATGTTGATAACAAACAAGTACCCATTTCTTTAATACACATAAAATCATTTAATCTGACATTATCATATGAGAAGAAATAAATTAGTTTAAGAATAAGATAAATATTTTCACATTTCTAATTGTAAGTATAAATTACTACAAATATGACAAAAAGAATAATTATGTACCTATTAAAAATATAACAATTATTAAAGAGTACAAAGAAAATCCAAACAAATACAATTTAATGAATTTTATCAAGCAAATTTTTTAAAGAAACGGAAAAAGTAAAAAAAAGTATTAATACAATTTTTATACTTACAGGTAACCGTATATCTTCAACCAGTTGAAAAAAATACTTAAAACCATTCTCCCTAACAATGTCAGTTTGACAAGTCTAAAAATAAATATAACCAATCATTTTTTTTTTCTATACTTATATAATTTTTTTTTGAACACTTACATGATCTACAGCCATTATTTTAGCCCAAATAAATGCCAACATTGGTCGAAGTTCAACAGCAAAACTTTGAAGTAGTTTCAAAATATATGGAAAAATACCTACAGATAAAGTCAAATTTACAGCCCATGGCCCTAAATCTAAAAATCTACCCAACAAGTCTAATGCTCGAAGTCTATGTGCTTGACTTAATAGAACCTGAACAACAACACATAATAAAATATTATACATCAGATAATAATATGCATTGTTGTTTTTATTACTTGGAGCACAATAGGAAGCTGTTCAGGTGCACTACGTTGTTGTGTTGGTAAACAAGATGTATGGTCAAGCCAAATTTCAAATGCAGTCAATTGTTCTTCAAAAAATGTTGTGCGCACAAAAAAACCATCACCATGTTCTTGAACACGTTGTAACTGAGACAAACACAAATCTAAAATATGATCCCAAGACTGTAAACAAAATATTTACAATTTAACAGTTTGTATAATTGAATTAAAATAAAGATGTTAAGAATCAAATCATTCATTAAGACAGTGGTTTTCAATCAATGTGCAGGCACGGCGCCAAGGGGGGCAAGGTGGGGCTCTAGCCCCCCCCAGAAAACAGATCAGCCCCTTCGCCAGCCCCCCCACTAAAAAATATGTACGATAGATATTGTGTAAAATATCAATATTTAGCTTATATAATATATTTGTCACAACTAAAAAAATTGAGGAATAAATTAAATTTATTATTTGTCTAATAAGGAAAAAATTTACTACAATTTCAATAAAATGTGTTTTGAAATTTGTAAAATAAGAAAAAATCTTTTATTTATTTTTTATTACCTTTATTGAGTAATAATTACTAGATGAAAATGAACAAATAAACGTATCCCAAATCATTGCATTAAAGATGATTGAAACAAATTGTTCATTACTAAACACAATTACTTTAATTTATATTTATGAAATGTAGGTAAGTAAAAGAAACATATTCATTCACAAAGGTATGTAATATTAAAGTCATAAAGAACTTATCATTTTTGTGTATCATGTCATCATTATGAATATAGTTGTTGAAGGTCTGTGATTAGACATTTTATTACATAAGGTACAAAAAAAAATATTTGACATTATTCTTAAAACATTTTTAACTATTCAAAAGTTTGTATATATTCTCTGTTTAGACTCTTAGAGTATACAATATAAAACGTATGTACTATATAGATAATAGCTATATTATGTTATATGATACGAAAATATTTATATTTCATTAAAATAACCTCAGTATTTGTTGAAAAATTTTAGCCCACGTAAAAAAAATATTTGCCCCACTCTGCCTCCCCTGGAAAAAAATTCTAGTGCCGTACCTGTCAATGTGCTGTGAAAAATCTATTAATAGTTGTATAGGGTATGTATTTACCAATGTAATTATTGATATACGGTGATATTATATAAATTGGTGTGGCGCATTGTTAAAAAGGTTGAAAACCATTGCATTAAGAAATATGTTTTATTTTTATTTTCTACAAACCTGCCACATGGGATGATTGTGCATTGCGGGTAATTTAGGTGAAGATACTGGTTCACAATCATATGTTCTCATAATACGTTCGGCTAGTAAAAAGTTTCTAAGCAGACTTGCAACTAACAAATCTTGCCGAAATAATGTTTGAAAAGTATCTTTATAATGGAAATAAAATTTAAATTAAAGTTCTCATATAGTGCTTATTTTAAATTGCGTTAATAATTCTTCTAATCATACCTCTAGGTAATATGTTCCAAGCTATTGTATCGGTAATAGCAGTAAATACCCAGTTTAATTCCCCTAACATTGTTCGACGATCATTTAATGTACCAGGAATTCTAATGGAAATAAAATATTTAATAAATAAATAAATAAAGTTGAATATTTAATTTAATTAATAAAAATCATTTTTAATACAAAACTCACTTATCAACAAGATCAAGAATTAATTTTGAACAATGTTTTGACATATTTTGCATTACAAACCTGGAAATATATTTACAATTAAATCTTACATATTACATTAATTTTTTATTCATATTGTTTATAGGGACTAATTTCTGTAAGTAACAACTAATATTTTTAAAAATGATAATTAACCGTCTATTTAAATAAATAGATTTTTAAAATACATAGTAAGGTGAACATCTAACTATCTAAGAATTGTATAACATTCTGGACACAACAGAACTTATCAGATGGATTACATACAAAAATTAACTTTATCAAAAATACTAAACATTATTAGGTTGTAGATAAAACAGTACATTATCTCTTTAATTAATCATTAAATATTATCACATACTAATATTTTCATACTAAATAGGAAATTTAATTGGAAAATATGTTCTGTAAATAAATTCTTATCTAAAATATGTAATGTATGCAAAATATGCGAGACACAAAGACAAAAATTATAAAATTTGACCTCTGTAAAATTTAAATTGAAGACAATAAAATAATACTTTAATTGAACTAAATGATAATAATATTATGATTATGAATTTTTTTTAATCTTTAATATAAATAAACTTTTTTCTAAATAGAAATAACAGTAGGATTATTGGTATTCTTAAAATTACTTATTTATTGTTTCCGAGTACTATTTTGTTTTCAGAAAGTTAAGAAAAAACATTAACTCCAATTTAAGGGATAAATAAATGGTTTAATTTTAAGTGAATATAAAAAACATTCAATTCATTTACTAATGAAATATAAAATGTATCAAAATACATTTCTGCATTACTCAACAGATATATTTCAAATTACAGTAACACAATTTTACAATGCTTTTTAGTCTATTAATTATTATTGTAGCAATAAAAATGTCTAACATGTTTATTTATCTGATAATATCTTTATTAGACATTTGAACTTTACACTCAAATGACGTAAAAAAAAGTGTTTCTTTAATTTTGAATACTAACACAATAATTTCCTAATGAATATTGAGACATAAAGCAGTAATATTGAGCCACCATAAGTCATAATGTATAAACAGTGATTTTAAATTACAGGTCACGCATTGATATAATTATAATTTGAATGTAAAATGATAAAAATTATAAAACTGCCTTTGTTAAGTATACGTACTACATAATTATATTCTAATCATAATTGATTATAAATTATAAAAATATATTGATTTCCACAAACTAAATAGCTTATGAACAGTTTTGTTTTATTTTAAAATCAAAAATAATTATAACTTAAAATAAATAAATATAATAAATTACCACCGAGCAGCCATTTTAATTGGTGTAGTCAAGCAGGAAGTAAACAAATCAGCAGGCAAGTCTGGATGCATTGGAAGTGTTTGATCTATTTGACATGCACCCAGTTGAATGCAATTTTTAAATTTTCCTTCTTTGCTTGTATACAATGGGTTTTGGGTAGCATTATGCTAAAAATTAAAGTAACAAATATTTTAATAAGTACAATGTGTATTGAGTATTCATTACCATATAATATGAATGAAAAAACATGTTTATGAAATATGGTTTGTTAAATAATATACATATAGCTTAACGTAAAAGCAAAATGGATATTACTAAAAAAAAAAATATTTTACTTTTTATTTTAAAAGTAGAAACAGAAGTTACTTTTTATTCAAAGTCAAAAATAAAATAATATGACAATAATATTTTAAAGTACATTGTATATAAATATTTAAATTATACTAAAAAACATTTAAACATTAATGGTTTAAATTCAATAAATAATAAAAATTAGATACTTTTTGTAATATTTTATGGAATTGAATCAATTTATTATTGATGAATTCAAATAATTGGATGAAACATTTGTACCTATAATTAGAGTAGTTATCATTAAAAAATTAATGGAGTCAGTACAAATATGCTTTTATTTTAGTAATTAATATAAAATTACATAAATTTAAAATAGGTGCTGTATAAAATTTGTTATTTTATATAATTCTACATTTATTAAAAATAATAAAACATGACTAATTAAAATATATATATATATTAGTTAAGTATCTTCTTACTATATTTTACTTGTTTTTTTTTTCACTAACTCAAGAGTTAAAACAAATTTAATTGCCAATTTATTTTTTTAGATAGAAATCAATATTATATAAGTATTTATCATATTATCTTAATTTCAAAGTTTAATTCTAAGCTAATAATCAGTAAATAATAATAATAGAAAAAAAACTATAATAACAAAACAAAATAATATATACCGAATCTTCTTTTGCATGCTGTTCAGCAAATTGGGCAAAACATTTTATTATCATTCCTGCATTTGAACAATCATAGACATAAATTGATGGTGATCCCATCCAATTTTGAAGATCATAAATGGACAATGGAATGTATTGGGTATATGTCTAACAAAATTGTTATGAATTATAAATATTAAAATGTTTATAAAAAATAATAGTTAAAAAATAAAAAATAAAACAACTAACCCTGTTAAAAACCCAAATTTCACCATTTACTGTAGGTTTTGGAACACCATGTCCATTATAGTGGAAAAGGACTCTTTCTTCTTTTGCATTTCGTCTCAAGGAATTGCATAATTTTTTTACTTCCTCTATAGTTGGGTCTAACGATTGTTTGTAACGTGCTCTTGGCTGCCACCTTTCGTATTGTTTTTGTAAATTGCCACCAATTACTTCCAATGCTTTCTGAGAAACCATCATCATTGGATCTAATTTTATTTAAACACGTTCAAAAGACCAAAAAAATTTATTAAATTAAAACATTAAATCAACATTGTTTTTTTTAAATAATAGTTGTGAAATTTAATACCTATCCAACACTCTAGTCGGGCGCAAGGCTGCACTTTTAAAACGTCTGGTGGGTCTACGCCTACATTTAGACACATGACAAGTGCAACACTCACAGTTTTCATCTGAATCCACAAAATAAAAATAATTTATAATAAAACAAAGTTAATAAGTTAATGAAAATTCAAGATGATGTTCTTCTGAACGACGGACAATACACTCACCCGTTCTTTGAGGCGCCATGAATTTACCACAGCATCCACGGGCTTGATCTCCTCCGTGTGACGTTTTTTCGTGAAGCATAACGGTAGTCTCCAGTCGGCGGACTCGACGCCGTCGGCGCTGCCGGATGATAATTTGGACGACGCTTCTTCCATTCATGCAGACGTCCACAAATGACATTCAACAGTGGTAAACACGCGTGCTTACGTCCTCAACGAAACGAGATTGAATGGTAGAAAATTGACACGCGGTGGTTTTTGTGTCTAAATGCGAATCTATTTTGAGTTTAGACCGTATCGTGGGCGTTGGTTGACGTGAAAAATTTGAAAATTATCGAAACCGCACACCTAAACAACAACAGACTCGCGGGTAGTTGTAATACGTCTTGTACTACGCCCGACCTCGTGTTTGCTATCAGACACAATCGTCGTCACGTTATCATCCGACCATCCCCTCCATGCCATAGATAAACCGTCATCTGGTTAGGTTCACGTTCGATCGTTATCTTGATGTAATGCACGGTCTTGAATCGTGGTGAAAATTAGTGATATTGTTCTGTGGTGATATCGTCACCGTCGTTGTTGTTGTTGATGTTTTTTATTTTATTTTTTATCACATTACCATTTTCACGGTTTTAATGGTAACAACGGTCACCTACCGAATCACAACCGAACGACGGGGCACCGTCCTCCACCGCCACATGTGATCGTGTGATTATTATTATTATTATTATTATATTTTTCTTGCAAATTTTTTTTTCTTATTTTGAAAATATCAATTTGGGTTTTAATTATCAATTTTTTTTTTTATTTTCTCATTCTACTCACTTCAAAATCGTCATTAAGTTGCCATCAAACGATTACATTATTCTTGACAGTTAACTTTCACTAAATACACACATTGACATGTATATATTATAATTAGTACACGTTTTTGTATTCGTACATGCGCAACATATATTTCGTTGATACATAAATTCTTCTTTTTTCCGTGAACAGTACCAGATACGGTAAGTTGACAATACTCATCTATGTCATGGACAACACATTTTAATGTTGAGGACAACTTGCTCGTATTAATAAATTATAATCGTTTGTTCTTTTTGATTAGAAGAAATGGACCGAAGACCGTCATCTTACAGATCGCGTCCAGCTTCGTCCAAACCAACAGGTCCTAGTTGCGTGATATGTTTTAAAATGCAATCAATTTATTCAATTGGTACGTGCGATCATCCAGTATGTTACGAGTGTTCGACTACCATGAGAGTGCTCTGTGATCAAAAAGAGTGTCCAATATGCAGGCGAATACTGACTAAGGTTTTTAATACAATATCTTAATCTTAATGTCTAATATCTATAGCATTGTTTAACTATTCTAATAATTATTATAATAATATGTAAATACTACTTACTACCATTATAATTTCAGACTTAAATGAGCCTTATCAGTTGTAATAGTAATATGTATGTATTTTTTCTTTTAAACACAACTAAGATTAATAGTAGATATCTGCCGAAATTTCTAACGTTTATTTACACAAATGAAAAGAAAACACTTTGAGTCTCAACGCTATCTACCTAACAATAATAAGTAATTTTCTGGATAAATAAAATAAAATAGTAATACTTGTAACAGTGAAATTTTTTAGACAAATTATTTGAATATTTTTGTTAAGACATACCTACAATGTTTGATAATTTATTTTCAGTATTTAATTATTACTGTGAATTATAATTTTGTTTCTTGTAAATCACTCTTTAGTCACTATATACCTTTACCTTAAATTTTTCTTAATCATCTACATGACCTACCAATAAATATATTGCTTGTCCTATTTTTCTAAGTCTGAACTTAACATTTTTATATCAAAATATTGATGTTAATAAATTATAATACTATGTAGTTTAGAAAAGCATTTTAATAAGCAATCTATTTTAATATACCATGTTTTTAATAAAAAATTCGATATTTTATTTTTAAACTAGACACTAAGTAGATATCGTCGCTTTAAGATATTTATATCATGTGTTATCTTCATTAAATATTTTGAAATAGCTGCTGTGGTATGGTAAATATATTATTTTTGGATTATTTTAAATTTTTAGTACACTTCTTTGTTTTCATAACAAAATAAATACAATTATAGTAAATTAATTATTAAAGTTTATAAGTTACAGGATGAAGAGGACATCATACCTGCATGTTGTCTCCCTGATCAAAATATACAAGCAACTTTGCGTTTAACAAAATCTATTTTGTGTGTGTTTTAATATTAAAGAGAATTGGCATATTATTAAACTAAAATTAAGACTAACATTTTTCTGTTTTAAATCAAAATATTTTTAAATTACAATATTTTATATTATCATAACTTATTTAAAAATTATTGTGCTATAAAAATGGATTTGGTTAATTTTTTCTAAATACTAAAATTAACAGTAAAAATTGGTTTTACTAAACAGTGAACATACATTTTTCATGTCATTTGTCAGGGACAACACGCTTGGGTGTGATGTCCTCATAAGAACTTTCATCAAGTTAAGTATATTTTAATAAGTAATTTTATGATTTTAAGTAGTTACATACTTACCTATCACTAACTTAATGTCACTATCCATCTCCACCAATTATAATTATTTTTATGACTTCTTACAAATTTTAAATTTTAACAAAATCTAACCTTATGGTTTAACCTGTCGTTACTCGCATAAGGTTAATTATTTTTATGAGTGTTATCGTCAAAATAAATATTCGTACATTTCTATAGCCTCGAATAATGTATTTATAGATAAAATGTAACTAGTTCTGTGTTATCTTGGATTTTCGTTCAGTTGCTAGAAGTACTTAAAGTAACTGGCATCAGTGTTTTGGAAATAATTTACCCCGTACGAGTAATTCATTCTCAGTTTTTTGTTCATTATAGTTTTTGATAATTTTTTTATAATGTAATTTTATTTTATGATAATGGTCTAAATAAAATTTGGATCAGTTATTTACATTTAGGTTGGTTTTCTTAACTTATAATATACGAAAAACAACTAGAAAAAAAATAGTAAATACCCCATGCGAGTAAAAGTGACAACAGAAACAATGCGAGTAAAAATAGGTTAATAGTGTTTATACCATTACAATTTAAATATACAACATTTATGAATTATATTTTATTGTTTATACTGTAATAATTGTTCACCAGTAAATTTTTATTTTTATCTTGACAACCTTAGGCTTATTTTCTCTACAATTTCTATTGGATGCAATCCCAATGTGTATTATGTATCACTCATGTTATATTACACAATCATGTTCATACATTTGTTCAAAGAACTTTATTCTTTTGATTTTAAACTATTGGCTACAATATTTTTATTGCATCTAATTTAAAATAGTAATCTAAATTCTAAAAATGCAGTTGGTGTATTCATAAAAAGCTATTTTCATCATACATAACATAATATTTAAACCAAGTACATAGTGCCTAATACCATATAATCAGTAAACATTTATTAAAATTAGATTTTTATTGAAATGTGCCATGTGGTATGGCTGTCATCAAATTTAAATTATCTAATAATAGTGTATACAATGTATAAAATAGATCTATAAATATAATTTACAAATACCTTGTTACATCTACTAAATCATGTAATTGCATTTTCAATCTGGCTTGAAATCTTCATTTGTGTTGTAGAAATAAATAATTGATATATATTGATTCTATATATTTATTTAATAGTATACAAAATAAAAAAAAGTATATTAAAAACTTTGAATACATCATAATTCACTGTGCTTATAATATATAAAGTTGATTTAAATTGTATTTTAAATACAATACACTTAATTTTTAAATTATTTTTATTTTATTTTATTTTTATTTTTTAGGTAATTTTTACAAAAGATGAGTTGGATTTGTTTAAAAATTTGGATGATCGTTCATATCCCCGATATAACAAAAAATATGGCATTGCATTTGGTGATCTTTCTGTGGAAAATTCATTTGATCAATTATTACGTTGCTACTGTAAAAAATGTTATGATCATCCAGAGTTCATGTCATTCGAACAATTAGCTGCACACATGGAACGAAATCATCGTCTTTATGCTTGTCGCCTCTGTGTGAATAATTTAAAGGTAATTACATCATACATTTATTTAAATATTTACACAAGTAAATTTATAATTGTATTTTTACTTAATTCATTATAGATATTTCCAAGTCAAAGACGTTGGTATAACTCCGATGAGTTAACTAGGCATGAAGAATGTGGAGACCCTGATAATACATCTCACCGAGGCCATCCTGAATGTCAATTTTGTAATGTTCGCTACTTAGACAAAGACGAACTTTATAAACATCTAAGGAAGGAACATTTTTATTGTCATTTCTGTGATGCCGATGGTATTCAAGACTATTATATGTTTGTATTAATTTGTTTACATAAATAAATTTATCAACCATTATATGTATTTTTACTTATTTCCTAACCGAAATGTGTTTATATTTTTTAGGTCATATGACTGGTTGAGAAAGCATTATTACGACAATCACTACCTTTGCGAAGAAGGAAATTGTGTAAACGAACAATTTACGTCAGTTTTTCGTACGTCGATTGACTTACAAGGTAAATATTATTATAAACAATATCATTTAGCCAATTTATAATTGTTGAATATTATTATCATATTAATGTTTTCATTTGTTTTTGCATCATAGCTCATAAAGCACAAACACACAGCAGGGACTTGGGAAAACAAGGATACAAAGAAGCACGTACTTTAAAACTTGAGTTTAACTTAAGACCGAGACACAATCCAACAGTTGAACCTGGTAGACCTAACCAATACCAACCACCACGCCAACCACCCCGTCAACCTACATCTGATAATTCGTAAGTATTATATTAATTCATACACAGTAATCAATTAAACTGTCTACACTAAAATTGTCTAAGTGTTAATTTAATTAAATTAAAAACCGATCGAAAATATTAGCATACTCCATTAAATAGCTCGACTATTTCAAATAAATATAATGATTACCTATTTTGCAACCCTTGTTTAACTATAATCAACATCATTTATGTAGTTATAACAACAACAACTATTCCAACGGCCACACGTTGCCGACGACATCATCAGATCGTGCCATCAACGTACGCAACACTGCAGACTTCCCATCTCTGAACGGTCAGCACACAACGGTGTTGCCATGTGCACGCACTAGGAAACAAAACCAATCGGTCAACACGCAAGACTTGCATTCATTCCCTGCCCTGGGACAGGATCCGCAACCGCCAGTGGCATCCAAGGCCCAGAAACCGGCAATGAACAGTATCCGAATGGCCGCGGTGTTGAAGAAACCAGCAGAACCTCCTAAACCGGACCGAAACAAAGACACTAAGGTGCCTTCAGGCCCACGATTACCCAACCAAGCCAGGGACTTTCCGTCGCTGGACGGCAATCATAACCACCAGCTACAGCAGCAACAAAATTTGCAACATCCCAGGCTGACCGCCAATAAAGAGATTATGGCGGCCAGCAGTTCGGGTGGCGGAAGTTGGGTGTCTAAAGCCAAGACGGGCAACGAGAACGACAAGAAAAAAGTGAAAAAAGAACCGGCAGCCATCAAGAAGAAAATAGCTGAGGCGCCAAAGGTACCAGGCCCATCGGATTTTCCAAATTTAAACAAAAAATATGAACCGTCCAAGAGCAACCTCGCCAAGTTAGGTGGCAACAAAAAGAAAACAGAGAACAACTCGAAGAAAACCCCACCTGCGGAAAATAATGTCAATGGAAGCGGTGTCGTTCAAAATGGGAAGAAAAACACTCCGACCGTGGACAGCAACAGTAGTAATAAGGAAAATGTAAACAAATCCAATACCAAAATCGTTGACGCTGTGCAGATGTGCAACGGTGGTGCGGCCGGTGACGTGTCGTGCAAGACTGCGACCGCAACAACTTCGAATAATAATAAGGTGGCTGCTGGCAAGACTGAAGTGATAAAGTCCGTCGTAACAGCCCCGGCCGAACAGCCTAAGAGAGAGCCGTCTAAAAAGAAAGAGGCTGCTGCTGTTGGCCGAACATCGGCACAACCTGATGAAGAATCCGTTTCTGACACCAATAACCCAAAAGACAAAAAAAAGAGGAAAAAGAACGAAAACCGAGGAGAACAACAACCTACATCCCAGGCCGTGCACCAACAGCAAGAAAATCAGCATCAACAACAACTACAAAACAATCACATCAAAACATCGACACCGAAAATACCGCCAGGATTCGAGAACGCGTATCACCAACAGCAGCAACAGGTCAGAGCACCCCCCGGGCTATCCGGTAATCGCGGACCATCTCCTGCAGCACAGAACCATCACAGGATCAAAGCTCCTCCCGGTCTGTCGTTAACCGACAGCGGTGGTGGTGGTAAATCGTTCGAGTACTTACATCCGACCGACTCATCAGTCCGAAATAAAGTGCTCATCAATAACCTAATGGCTGCGCTCATACCTGCTCGCGACGAACGTTTCGACACGTTTGAGAAGTTTAAAGAAATGTCCACGTTATTTCGCAAACACGTCATTACTGCGTTTGATTTTTACTCGTACTGTGTCGAAGCACTTGCCCCACACAGCTTCGAGTCCGTCTTCCAAGAACTTGTGTTACTATTGCCTGACATCCAAAAGCAGCGGGTACGTACTTACATTTAATATTTATTTTACTACTCAAATGGCTTATAACTTTGTTTATGATCAACGTCTTTATCTAGCTTTTTATTTATTCTTTCTTAAACCCCTTTACGTATTGATCTTTCAATAATTTATGTGTACTTTTTAGTTTCTGAACGAAATTATGAATGTATTGATTTTACAATGTGTGTGTGTGTTTTTTTTTTTGTTTGTGTGCACCATAACTTGTCGAAATAATGCTTTGATTTAAAACATCAGGGGTGGTTTCCGATGGCACAGTGAATATCCTTGGTGCATTATAGAGGTAATAAGTAAGAAATTTCCAGTAATTTTCTAAAGAATCTGGAAAAACCACAAAAAATAGGAATTTTTACGCAACACCAGTTTTTGACAAAATCAATATTTTTATACTGTATGTTGTAACTCGTAAACGATAATTACTGTAAAAACTTGGCATTTTTACCAAATTTTTAAATTAGCATTATATGGTTAAATTTTCAAAATATTCTAACTTTTTTTAGCTATTTATATAGACAACTGAAATGTTCGATTTTACTAAATTTTTTTTAAATGCGTAAAATAACAATTTACTATCATAGAATTTTAAATTTTTGTTATAGATAAAAATTACTAGTACTTAGTAGAAACATATACCAGTTGTTTAAATTGGTATTTTTTGTACAAGATTTAGGTATTCAGGTCTTTAAAACATACACCACCTTTTTCATCATCCAATGAAAAATATATATATCCTATAGCCTATAGGCTAGATAAATATGCTGATAAATCATCTCCGTTCAGAATAGTTTTTGGTATACAATGATGCCTATCATTGGATTTTAATTTAACACACTCATTATAGTGACCTACACGGCTACACTATCTCCGAGGTCCACTCAAAACCTACATCAGAGCGTTACCCACTTGACCACCCTTTTTTTTAACGTGCATTTTTCGCTTTAGCGTTTTAATTTCACCCTAATCATTCCGGTCAAAATTGTTTTTCGTATGCAGTAATTTATTATTGTATTTAAATTTAATATATGTATTGAATGAATTTCATAATTATGAAATGCACCAGAGTTCAACTGTGTAGCAAGAGCAGACCAATTTTTTTTGAATAAATAAAAACATATAAGTACTTCAACAAATATTAATATTAATTTAATCAGTTTTTTTTTTTTTACTTTTGAAGGAATTGCTGTATATTTACAACCGAAATAGTAGACACGAGATGAACGTAGAGGTGTGCAAATACTGTCGTCAAGTGTTGAGGACCAGTGACTTGGAATCCCATATGTCCGTTCATGATACGACTGCGCGTAGTTGAAATGAAACTGATTCGCTTGTGTCTGTATAGCACAATCGAATCGTCAACGTCGATCGTGCCTCCCCAATGTAATTATTAAATTATCATCATTATATTCTAATTTTAATGTAAACTTTTTAAATTGCGCTTGCAATTATAATAATACTACCTATATGTATAATTTTCTTTTTTTGTTCTTTTTTGTAATTATTTTTATTTAATTACTTATGTAATTAATTTTAATTTCTAAAGAGAGCTAAGTTTAGTGTTTAACACTTTTGAAAACATTATCAACAATAATATGTTTCCAAAGCTCAATGTGCTTGTTAAGTTTATATTCGTATATATATTATTTACCTATTATTATTATAGTTATTTGTCGGCTGTTCAAATATTTACAATAAGAAAATAATATTTAAAAAAATTAATATTGCCGTTTAAAAATTGACGATTAAAGTAAAATTTATTATCATACTGCGATGTATCATATATCTAATATTTTATGTATGATACAACTACACAATTGTATAATAACAGTAATAATAATACTAATAAATATATTGTGTATTTGTATATATGGGCAGGTCGTGGTGTTTAGCTCGGTAGCTCGAGTGATATTATACTTGTATCATGTACCTATGTCGTATGTGTATTTTGTATCATTTAGAAACTAATCGTTTTTAATACAGTATAATACACACTACAAATTATTATATTATTATATGTACATCCGACTACTTTCTATGGGTACAGATATTATGTAATGTATATTATTTTTAATTTTAATGTAAGGGAAACACATTGCATATTAATATATTATGTACCTATGTTTTCAGTCGATCAGACAATAACATTATACTAGACTGTAATAAAGAAAAATAAATGTGTATTTGTAAAAGAAGGGAACTTATTCAATTTTTTTAAATTGCGTCCAAACTATTAAAACTACCGCATGTTGGAGTATTCTCATGGAAGCCAGCAGTATCCTATACTCATAACAAAACATAATAATAATCGATTATTACATCATATACGAAAGTGAAGGAAAAATAGTTCTGATACTTTTATGGAAAATGTAATAAATAATAATTTATTATTACGGTTATGTTATTATTATCATTTTTGGGGTATTCTAAATAACAACTGTCTTAAAAATATTTTGTTTCTATCACGTGCAGAGGCGCTATTTAGGAAGGAAAAATATCAGATAGAAACATTAGCACCACTATTTTCTGTTTTTTATCGACTCTTCGTTGAATTATCTATCGTGCCGATGACCTACAAATAATCTAAATTATACATTTTTTATTGAAATTCCGGATCCTAGTTATAACATTAATCACATTATAATATGACTACAATTGCTAATATTCTAACCTTCGAGATGAGAAATTATATAAGTATTATCTATAATACTGTATGTTGATGTCGATTATTATCATTAATAATTGTCTACATGAAAATTAGTAAAAAATATTTAATTAATAATTAAAATGTATTATATAAATAATATTATATGTTTGGCCTTAATTGTTATCATTGGAATTTTCGACACGTCATGTAGCTTATTATTATCGTTTAATCATACTTTTAATAATATTGAGTGATTCATTGAAAAATTATCAACTTTCTAAAAAAATTTTATAGTTACCATTTTTTAAATTTTGGAAACGGACTGAGATAGTATCTTAGTCCGTGATTTTAGACGAGTATAATTTAAGAGTTATAATTGCTTAAATTATATCGATATGCTTATGGAGTGGTACACAGGAGTATCCCGCAAAATGTTGATCCACTATACTCAGCTCGCCAGAATTTAAAATACTCGTTTGAAATTTAAAATACTTATTTTTCTACTTCAGAATATGAAATTACAAATGTACGTTTTCATTCATAAGAATAATTAACTAAAAAAAAAGAAAATATAAAAAAATTAATTAACATATTTAATATACCTACCTAATTTTTTCCAAAAATGTTATTTTGTAACGATATTTAAAAGAAATAATACTTTCAAAAACGTTATAATGAGTGTTACATTAAATAGATCACTCCGTACAATAATATTATTTTATGTTTAACCTTTTCTAAAAAAAATGAACAATATTTTTGTATATATAATGCTAATACTGGTGTCTGGTGGTTTTAGTTTATTCTTACTTTATTTACTGTATTCTAAACTACGTACCTAGTTTTAAGTTATCTAAAAGTGTTTAATCATAACGGAATGGGTCAATATTAAATCAAGAAAATAAATAAATAAATAAATCACAATAATATTTTAGTATTGAATAATCACATGTATTGATTTGATAAAATAATTGAAACCGAATCAAATATTACTTAACGCATATACCTAAAATTGTGCTATTTTAAAATATTGATGTAAAATTTAAAAAACACAATCAATGTGTATATCCAAATGAATGTTGCTATGTCTGTTAATTTATTATTATACTCGTATAGATTTGATTAATTATTTAATTAGTGTGTAATTTTATTTATTCTTAGGTATATTATTTTTTATCAAATAAAAGCTTAAAGCACTTAATTTGCTTATAAAAGGATGTTCGATTTTGGCATTTAAACAAGAAACATTCCAAATTGATTTTGAAGTACTAATAATTATTGGCATTAGAGACTAATTTGGCTATTAAATATCAAGTAGAAATAAAAATAGGCCTTTTTCAAATTGGGCAATAAATATGGCGCCAAGTACAACAATTTTGACTGACACACGATTATTCTCACAATGACGAAGTAAATATAATAATAGTAATAACTTAATATACATTTAGAATTTTGAACAAAATATTTTCTGACCCAACCTATAATTATATAATATATTATAATATTATAATAACCTATAATATATATGTTCAAAGAATTTGTACCTGCCTAACATAATATAGAGTGCTTATTAAAGCCTAAAGGAATATATATATTAAGTAAATAAATTTTCGTTTAGTATAGGTAATAAAACATATAAAAAGACGATATGTCGCTATTATCAGTAGAACACAACAAATAACAATGTACCTAATTATATTGGACACGCGTTGGTATGTATTATTGTATATCACTTATTATTCACTATATTATCCTATGCAATATCAGTAAATGTACCTACTGGTAAATTCTAACTGCAATTGAAGTTGAAAGTGTAGTGCAAATTTCATATTCCATTTCGTTTTCTGTCGTGTCGCAAAATACATGTTGTTTTTATATTTTGGCGCAAATTACATACGTAATTAAATGATTTAAATATACATATTCGTTGCACAAAATAGTAAATACCATCTCCCAAGCCTAGACTATATTATAGTCCAGGGGTTGGCAATAGGTAGCCAGCGGGCCAAGTCCAGTCCGCGAAGAGGAAATAACTGGACCGCCAAAAATATTTTTCTTTAGATGGGTTTGAATTAATTTAATCAACTATTCAATCCTTAGCTCTATGTTCAATTCACATACAGAGCACTTGAAAAGTGTATGCTCGGCTGCATCACGGACTAAGATATATCTGAGTTCGTAGCTGTGCCTGAAGAGTTAGTAACTGTGCAAGCAGTGTGAGCAGCTTTAAGCTTTCCCCAATAGATAAAATTGTGGTGATAGTGCTTTAAGCACCCATATCTAATTAACATCTATGTGAGATCTCCAGAGAGTCTGTTTTAGGTCCAAGCCAAACCAATCTACCTATCCATGTGTAATGTGTATACTCAGCTACACAACAAACCTATGAAGGGATATTACCTGATTGCTACTCAATGAATTAAAGTTGCTGTCTTGATTCGTGAATGGAGTATAGAACAAATACAAATAATAATTAAAAACAATAATTTTAAATTCAACAAAATGTATTTTTTATGGTACAATAACTGTATGTATATGTTTGATGAAATTATCACAATAATTAATCGCTGGGACAAAACAAACAAAGCAACCATCGCAAATACAAAATTAGAAGAATTTATAAATAGTAAACATTAAACATTGTAATAACATATGTTGTAAACTTATATGTTAACTAGTAAAATCATGTAACATTTTATACATCAATTTTTTTTTTTTTACTTATGTTTTTTTTATATATAAAATATAATTGAGAAAAAAATATATATTTTTAATAATAACACTTATACTATGTTAAATATTATGTATACACATAACGTGACGTAAATAATCATAGTCTTTATATCTCTTAAATAAAACTTTAGTAAATTATATGAATGTATTTATTATAAGTTAAAACGGTAGACAAACATAATAAAGAGTGCCAAGTTAAAATGAGTGTGTGTCCATCTTTCAGTTCAATTCTTTACTTATTAAAGAAATGGTCAAAACTACCACACATATCACTGTCCATATTAGAATACATATTGGCCAGTATTTAGACTTAAATGGAGAACAATAATCGTTTTTAATTGCGGCAACTTGTTGTGGAATTTCAGCACGTGCAGCCATGACCAATAATGCAGGGGTTGCATACTGAATACCAGTGCCAGCGTATACAGCGACAATTGAAACCTGCAAAATTTAAAATCATCATTTTAAAATGCTACACAATCCTACTACTTTTGTTATAAAATATTCATATAAAGATGTTTATTAAATCAATAATTTTTAATAGAAATAATAATACAACTTTAGGTAAACAGTTGTTTTTTCTGTCTATAGGTATTTTAAAAGCAATTTTATCTGCAATACAATATAACTGTTTACATTAAATAATTTGTGTTCATATTTTGTTTTAATGACTATGATGAGTTACTAAATTTAAACATTTAAACAGATTAAGAGGAGAATGGCACCCATAAACCTCCCTGATAAAAGTTTATAAAGAAAATGAACCAATTAGAACTTTCTCGTTACTAAAAAAATAATTCACAATTCACATATCATAATTAATTTAAATTAAAACACAATATATAATATATTAGCAATGAATCTGTGTAAATATTAATTTTTATATTTTACAATATAAAGTATTAATTATAATTTCTTATACATGATATACATTTATAAAATACTGTTTTAACGTCGAAAACAATGTAAAAATGTCATTACATTTTAATTTTTAAAATATAAGCAATTAATGAATGTATTGTACAAAAATAATTAAGTATTTACCAAAACTTCAAGACGAGACACAAAAGCCGCTAATAACACAGGTGTAATTAAAGAAAACAGTGGAATAAATATTCGCTTCCAAGCCCAATGCGCATCACTTGGAAGAAACAGCACCTACAACAACAATATATTATATGTTACTTAGGTGAGTATACATGATTAGTTAACAAAATTTATTTTGGAATAGATTAACTTTAAAACATATAATTTAATATGCAGTAGTTTATGGTTTTAAATTTTTATTATTATTTATAATCAATTGGTAATATTTATGTTACATTTTTTTTAAATTGATATTATACTAAATAATTTTAAACCTTATGGATTAAAGTTTAATCCTATATATAGAAATGAAAATAAATAAATCTTGTGCTCACTTGGAGATTATTTCTTAATGTAATGGCAATCACTGGAAAACTAATACTGATTGTAAGTACAGGAAAAAGAATCAATATTAAATCAATCAGTCTATAAAATGATCCAGTATCTTGTGTTGGTGTGAAATTGATGGTATACAATTCATTTACTTTTGGGAATGCAAAAACACCCGTCATACACAAACACATGAGCAATGTGAATACTAATAAGAAGATAGCAGCCACTTTTAGCAGTATTTTGTTTTTATTTTTGATAGGTGAAATCACGGACGGGATTGAATGATGACACATAAACGCATAAACTGTTGCGCCTATTAATTGTGGCATAGCAATAAAGTTTGCTGTTGGTGTATGTCCATGCTTTTGGGTTGGAGACAACAGTCGTATTGATGCTAGACCGATCATTGTAGTAAAAGCTAAAAAAAAAAAATGGGTAGAATAAACCAAATTTAAAGATTTATACTAAAAAACCAAATAAGTAAAAATATATTTTATTTATATAAAATAAAACTTACCAATGATACGTATGAAGAAACTTACAACTTGTAAGTATTTAGTCTTTTGGGCATTAAAAAACGTGAATGGGCCTATTATTAAGATATACAGCAACTATTTTTAACAATTATTGTAATATTAATACGTATTATTTTAGTAAAATTATTATTATACAATTGCATACATACCAAATAGCTTAAATAAATTTCATGTTTAGTGTACGAAGAATCTTCCCAACACAAATTTGACTTATTAGCAGAATTATTATTCAACTTGTAATCACTAAATAGTTTAATAAATTCAAAATAATATTAAATATTTATTTTAATTAATCCACAAATAATTTACCAGGTAAAGTCTACAAGTGATTGTCCAATTGCCTTATAGTAAATTGATAAATCACCAAATAAATAACCACTGATGGAAAAAAAAAAAAAAACTTTGGCAAATGGAGGTAATAGCACTGTCACCATTTCACCCTGAAATAATTAATTATTAAAAAAATTGTGAAATACAAAAATAATACTTGAAAATATAATATTTTTACCAATTCTATCCTATTATCAAGTGAAAGTAATTCAACAGATTCAGGAGGAAAGTCCATTAAAGAACCTAAAACAAAAATAAATGTTGGAGTATATTACTTAAGGTGTATTATTTGTTTAATTTATTTTTTATTTTTAAAATTGAAATAATAAAGAATAATTTCAATAATAAATAGATAAAAATAATAGAAATAACTAAGAAATAATAATATTTAACAATCATTAATTAAAACATTAAAAGGAGTCTATTTTTTTCTTCTCTTTTTAACTCATATACAATATAGAAAAATTTATAATCAGACGACCTTATGTTAGTTTTAATATTAAAGTTAATTGACCCATTATACAGCTTAAGTTAAAAACATTATTGGTGCTTTTATTGTCTTTTTTACAATAATAAAATATTTACAGAAGTTACGTGTAAATAAAATATTTAGAATTTAGAAATTTCATATGAAATATAGGGTAGATCACAAAAATATTTATTATTTCTTATAACTTTAATTAAATTAATATTGATTTTATATTTTTTAGATTTTCCGATTATAGATAATAAATAATAAATAAATTGTAGTAATTCAATATTATCATGACATTTGTATGCTAATTATAATAGAATCCAATTTTATAAATGAAATGCCTATCATTTAATGATATACCTACTGTGTAGTGTATGATTATAAATTAATAATTATAATTATATTAAGTATGTTGCATACTGGATGTGGGTAAAACTGGATTGTCAAAAATAGGCGATTCATTTTCACTGTTATAACTATCTGTACTAGCATTTGAAATTCTGTCATAGTTAACTGATGAAACTTGTGGCAACTGAAAAAAAAATATTTTAAGTATTTTTATAGCAAAAACAGTGACATAGCATAATATTAAAAATACAAATTGTAGCTCAGAATATTTTACTTACTGATTTCAATACCCTGGTAACACTTTTCATCATTTGTAATTTACGAAGTTGTGTTATAGAATTTGTAATTGTGATTGCTTCTATAATGAATGAGAATGTAATGTAACTGAAAAATTAATACATGTTATTTAATCAGTTCTAAACATAACAATAATTAACCATTGTATTACCTTATAAAAGCCATAAGAGCAATTACTAAACCACTCAAAAGCCATCCAGTTTCTCGGACAACAGCTGGCAATGTCAGTGAACCCGGTCCAATAATTAGGTTAAAAACAAAGACCAAACCAATCTGGAGAAAAATAGATATTGATTAACATTTTATACAAATAAAAAGTGGGAAGCAACATTGCTTACAGGTGTTGAGTATTGGGAACTCATGGTTTCGTTTTGTACAGGGCAGTATCACTATATTATTATGCCCGTAATATCTACAGGTACGGTTTTAACGTGACAATAGCGAACAGCGACATGGTACACAACTTGTCTGCAACAGAAATATAAGGTAAAACGTTAAATTGCTCACAATATGTACAAAACAAACGAGCAAACGATCATAATAATATAGCACAGAATTTCAATAATGTAAATTAATATATAAAAAAAATAATTTAAAAGACACCTACTAACTACCTACCTCACATTACCGAGCGTCGATTTGTAACGACAAACGAATATGACCGTGACGGGGAAACACCAATGATGAATGTTTTAGAAGTCGACTACTACCAAAAATACGTCCTCGAATAACAACGGTAACGGTCTAATCTAATCTGTTCCGATTGGATTTTATTATTATTATTATTATTTATTATTATTCTTTCAACTCACTACTGTTAATAAAATATATTGAGATGGCCGTAAAGAAGAAACAAAAACGTGCAAATGTTAATCGCAGTAGCTGCTCCTACTAGACTATTCGTACCGTGTTGTGTCCGTTCAAACAAAAAGATATTTTGTTTATCTATGTATTATTATTTCCATTGTTTATTTGTGTTGTAATATCATAGTTTTAATATGTTGATATTAATGTTATATTTTGTAAAAACTAAAAAAAAAAGTAAAAACCGTTTTCAAGTGGCATCGGATATCAGATATCAGTCGTAAATCATTGTTTGAAACCCAAGTCATAGATAACACTATTTACGTACGGTGCTTATGCCTTATTGGGTAATCGTTTCTGCGACGCAACGAACAGTCGTCGTGCACAGTGACGCACGATTTGTCATTGTACGAGATTGGTTTAATTTTTACGTATTGTCACCAATTATTGTGGTATTGGTTACCACAACGGTTGTACTCATTGACCGTCCGCTGGATAAAAAAAAATAATATTTTACGAAATTCGTTTTTCTTCTTTTACCTTTCATACAGAATAGTAACGTGTAATAGTTGATTACACGGCGCCATGCATAGACTACTAAACGTATCTTTAAATCAAAGTCGCAATTATACGACCATCCAATAATATAGTAAACGTGCAAGCTCATATATGAGTATGATAAAACGGCGAACGTTGACAATTACCTTTTATTCAATCGGGTTGTAATCAGTTTTCTATTTTTAAAATAAATTGAATTTAAAAAATGTTAATAATTTTTACCTAAAGGCCAGAGGATGTGGTTCAAATTTAAAATAATCTAAAAAAAATTATTTTCATAATTTAAACGCCTATATATTATTATATCATATTGTTATTGTTATAAACATTTTATGTATGTTCTACGATTCGTAACAGCCGTAAATGAATGATTAAATAAAGTTTTAAATATTTATTTGTATATATTATTTTTTTAATGTTGCGTTGACAATCGCATCACGGCAACAATAATGACATCGAACAAAAATATCTCAAATTATCAAGTTCACTTAAGTCATTAATAATATGTAAATATCCTGTTAATCCTTAAAAAATGACTGGGACGTTTATATTTCAAAAAGTTTCTACACTTACCAGTTACCAGCGATCACTAGTTCTCTTAGAATAACTCAATAACGTTGGTATAAGTCCCAATGGTTTCTTTTTAGCTTTGCGGAGGCTATTTCATTTGTTGATTCATAGGTAGAGCACTTATACGGCCGAAATGTATAAGTTAAAACTTCAGATTTATTAACCGACATCGTCCTGAAAATCAAACAATCGAAATTAATATATAATGAATGATTTTATTTTCAAACAACTCTCATTATTTCAAATTGTATTAATGTTTTTGAAAATATTTTTCTTACATAATTTCCAGTCAAAGAAAGTAACATTTTTTTTTAAATAAATATTTTCATTGTTACAAGTTTCGGTTTTTTTACGTTTTCGAATGATGACATACATTTTAATTATAATAATAGAAATAAATTCCAATTAAAAGGTTTTTTTCATAAAAAGATACAACGTAGGTACTTACATATTATTCACTATATTCAAATAGTAAATATTATAATTCTATGCATAATTCATAATATATTAATTTTTGAAATATACCACCTCTCCACAATACTGAACAAATAAAATATTAGGTATAGCCCTTGTCCACCAAAAAACCTGTTACCTGTTACATAAAGCCTTTTTCAGCCAAAAACAAAAAAAGGTACTATTACCGACATTACCGTTTCTGTGAAAACGTATTTTAGTGAAAATATAATTTGGTAATTATGTACCTAATTATGTACAATCAAGTTATAATAATAATTTATTAAATTAAATTAAATTAAATTATAGGGTTTTTTAAAAAAATGACAGCCAAAAATTAAAATATAACATAATTAAAAAAAAAAAAAAGAAAATATCTTTGACAAAAGTGTACCTAATAATGGCTGACATTGAATTGAATCCCGCAAATACTTTTAGGTTATCGGAGTTCAGTCCGACCAATACTGTTATTTGTTGGGATGTTCGACTTGTTCGAATTGAGTCCCTTCAGCCTATTAGCGTTACCAAGAGAGTCCACCACGTGGAGATTGGTAGAGTAGTAAAATCGTAAAAAAATTTCTTTTTCTAATGTTTCTTAACATAGTATTTTTGTGTTGCTTCTTAATTTTATATATGTATCAGTCTGATATATTCCCAGAAGAGTATCCATAAAATAAAAATATTTGGATGGCCCGAATAAAAAAGGCATTTAATTTAGAGTGAAAACTTTCACAATTATTAGTGGTCCGATAAGTGGTTGCTGAAAATCCACTCCAAACATTGGGAGGGGGGACTGTGCAACATTATTGTAAACGTAATTATTTAAAATATAATCTGTAAAACTGTCAATTTTTTCGTCATCACGTGATTTTATCGCCATCAAATCTTGTATTCCTTTGACAGATCTAACTGCTGAATTGTACACCACTAGCTTTGGTCCAAATGGAATCGACACCCTTTAATTTTAACATCGGCCAAGACTTGTATAATTGCATTGTTGCGTATCCGATATTACGCTATAATATGATGTACAAAGTTCAAGGTCGCCACTGGTAGTTAGTTATGACATTTTATCCATACAAACTCAATTTAAAGATATTAAAATAGTAAACTGGACTTAATTCAAACATATAAAAAAAGAAAGGACTCAATTCGATATCAGGATATTCAATAATACCTATCTTATAATAATCAATTTTTATTTTGTTGCAAATTACATTTCCTATTTCATATTACATGCAATGGTACAAATTAAAAACTCTCCACAAAACTTGTGTTATTATCGCAGGTAACTGGATCTATTATAATATGTTACTATGCAATAATATTACAACTACGAAACATCAAAATGTATAATACAATGGAAACTCTAAATTCGTATCTTTAAATTATTAACAACAATAACTACTATCTATATAATGGTTATTAATAGTTATAAATATAATTATATTAATTTAATAATTCATTCTGTCCACAGCTACTTAATAAATAATTATTATTTTAATTTTCAATTAAAGTTATTCAGTGAATCGTTCGATGTATTTAAATATTATAATTTTGACTTATTAAAATAAAGTATTAAATGAGCTAAATTCAGCTAAGCTGCCTAACATTATTTTTGTTTTACAAAAATTTATATGATGACCGAATACTAAAAAAAAAATACTTTAATATTTACGTTTTAAAAATCTAATCTAAATTATTATGCTTGCACATATTATGTTGGACAGGTAAAAATTTTACTAAAATTTTAGTTATCTTAACACACATTTTTTCATTCTATTACTTAAAACAGTTAAAACCCAATTAAGATTTTAGGAGTTTAATGTGATTGATGTAATTGATATCTATTATGAATTTTTTTATTATAAAAATAAATCGTAAAAACTATCCAGGTGCATTGAGTTAGAAACTTTCTTCATATATTGTAATTTTTACTATTGGTTATCATAAAATTTTATTACTGTGATAAAAATTGCTTTAATTTTGCCCCTTATAATAATTAGCCGGCATTGGGCATTTTAAGGACGTTTCACTATATGGTATGAATTGTAATCTAACCTAACCTTGGTGATAAGTAGAAAAATATAAACCTACAACCAACTCATAATTACAAGCTAAAATTATTTGAACTTATAATCATATAATAATTTTAGAGGTTAATTTAGGCAATGTGAAATATATACATTTTGACTTGGTCATTATTTTTTCACTAGAAAAGTAAAATGTATCTAATACAATTGTATAATTTAACAAAAGTGATTTGTTTAGAATTTAATTAAAACAAAAAGCACATTTTTAATCATTTAGATCATTTTAATTTATTTAATTTAATAATATAATGTCTATCGTATATATTATTTGTATTTAATTATAATTAAATAATCAGAAATATTTATTATAAATTATAATATAATTTAATCGATTTATTAAGAAATAGAAAGGATCATATTGATATCATTCACATTAATATGAAATGATAATATTAGTATATTACTATAATATTATGTAAAAAAAAGGAATAAGATAATCAATCATTTTATACGGAACAATTAACAAACTATTCAAAAACGGTAAAGATTAATATTAATTCCTTTACACAAAAATTAAAATTTGAATAATACCTATTATTTTAAGATTTATTTTTCTCTCTCTCTTTTTTTCATATTAATACATATTGTCTTGTTTATGTACAAAAGGACTCAGCACTTATATTCTAAAATAAAATAAAGATACTTGCCTTAAATTAGTTTTGGATTTCAATTATGCAATATTGTCACAGAGGTAGTCAAATATAAGTAGATGGAATGAGAGAATATACTTTCCATAGTATATATATTATTTTTTTTTCAAAAATAATGTAAATAAAAATCAGCTTCATTGAGATAAAAAATAATTTCACCATCACTGGTGCCATGTAGAATAATTTGACCAAATTGCAGAATTATCATCCTTATTTTAAAAGAAGTTATCTAAATTTAATAATATTTTAGTACATCATATATATAGGTAAATACCTATATAATAATATTCAAAAGTTAGTTACTATCTGATGACTGATGAGTTTTCTAAAATAATTTGAATAATCCCTGTTTCAATTGGTACATTTATCGACAAAATTAATCTGTTGGTGGACCTAAGAGTCTATTATATTTTTCTTTCGATACAGACTACTTAGAGTGTAGGTACACCGTAAACTGTACACTGTAGTATTGTACATCTTTGTTTAGTAAATAGCTGTAATGGATGTCTTAAATTTGAATTCAATATTAAATCAGTGCATACGAATAACGAATCTGAGTGAAGATAGTGATTATTTTACTAAAAGTCTAAATTTTTATATAGTTTGGGGATTATTATTATAATGCACACAGAACAAATAAAGAATAGGTACTTAAATTTTGTGTTTATTAAGATTATACGATATTTGTACTAAAATAAAATATTATTAATGATTTTTTTTTTTAATTACACTAAAAATAAACTATAGTCTACACTTTAATTTTCTTATAGTACATCTCTACGATAAGTATGTCATAATAAAATCAATTTCAGGACCTAAATGCTCACTATAACAGGAATTTCACTAAACAAAGCTACAAACATGCAGAGTTTTAATAGCTCAAAATTCAAAAAATTGTATCAATTTCGAATTATATTTTATTAAAATCAATTATTATTTGTAATTACTTACAAATAATTTTTCTATACTAATTATATATTTTTATTACCTTTTCAATCATATGTATTTTCAAAACTTTAAAATTAAATATAATAAACAAAACTAAATTATGCTTATAAAAATTAAATAAAATTACGAAAATATAAATTCATATAGTTATTTACTATTTAGATTTAGACTGTTCGTTTGTAAAACAATTATGTTTCATTACCAATGAATATTTCATCATGTGATTAACATCCATATTGAAAAAAAGTATTAAGACATATTGGTGTAAAAAAATATCCTCAGAATATATTATTATCTATCATTTTTTAATAAATAATTTTACACAAAGATTATTAAAAAAAAATAAAAATAATAATTTTGAGCGAATGCGTTTTGTTTATGTTAACGTGAGCTAAAGAGAGAAAAAAAATAAAGCGGCTGGCATCTATTCTTCTTAAGTTTTAACCGATAATAAATTAATGGTAGGACCTTGAACCCCATTTGTACGCAGCAATATTATATTCTAACCAATTTTGTTTATAAGAGATTAAGTACAGTTAATGAAAAATGTAGTATTTCTGCCAGAATTTGGCGTTTTAATTGGTTTAAGGCTTTAAGCTAGATTTTGTTAAACTACACTTTGTATTATTAATTATTAGCTATTATCAGTTATCACCGTATATACTTAGTTGGTAATTAGTAAATATTAGAAGAAAAAAATTTGATTTTTGAAAAGTATTGATGGTTTTATTTCAATTGAGTATTCAAAACTATTTTGAAATTATTAGATTAATTGATTTTCTATTGTTGTTTTTGATTTATGTATAATACACGTTTTACTAAAGGTAGTTTTATTGAAATTTATTTATTTTTTGAATTAAAATTAAAGTCGTATCAATAAATAAGAACTACAAATTATACTTAACAATTAGAACGATAATTTTAATCATACGACGTAGTAAAGTATTTATTAAATTATACGTTACACTAGCGGGGGATGGTGGTGTCAAATAACTAATCACTTGATAGGTACCTATTTAATATACTTTATATGTTTGCAATTTTTTCAGTTTATAGAAAGACGCTGTTTGAGGTGCTGCGCTTATATATGTTTACAATGTTGTGTTTAAAACTGATCTTAATATATGTATGTAAACATTAATACTATAATATAGGAGTTTTGAATAAAAGTGTTTAGTGTTAAATTTTTTTTAAGCCGTTTTTATAATATCTAATATTAATTATAATTACATAATATAGATTCGATAACTGGAAGTTAAGTCATTGGACGTTCTAATTGATAATATATAGGTATCGTCAATCGTTTGTTATTTATAATATATTGTCACATGACACATAATAGTATACGAATGATTATGGTTTTATAATTATTTATTGTTCGGTTAAACGCTTGGCTCGTTATGTTACTATAATATCAACAGATTGTAAAGAGCAACGATGATGATACACTTCTGTAATATTATAGTTGTAATTACAAATCAATGGATCGACGACTTTTCGTCATAGATTTCATGCATTTCCATGTGATTATTATGACTACTCTATACCTATAGGGATTTAGGTCGTGTAAAATATGTCTTATGAGAACAAGTAGGTAATTTATTTTTGTCTTATACAATAGTACCGACCGAATGGCTTGCGCTGTAAAGTTGTTAATTAAAAATTAAAATATTATAATATTATGAAATTTATATCTGCACTCCCTACAAATAATAATAATATATTGTATATTCCAGTATTATAAATTAATATCAATATATTATTGTTATGTCATAATATATGCACAAAAACTACGTACATTTTTTGTTTTACTTTTGTTAGTTTACTTAACAGTAAAAACGGTCGGTATTTGAAATATTTATTGTAATTCCTCGGAAATAAAATATTTGTTTATAATATGTGTGTATTGGGAGGCCAGGCACTACCCAAATCATGATTTTGCAATTGGAAAATGACATTAAAGACAGTATTGAATTCCACGAAGATGGCAAGAAAACATCTGAAAAAGGTAAGAAACAATTTTTTTTAAGTTTATGACAATAATATTATGTTTTCCAATAAATGGATAATAAAAATATATAATATACATTTTTTTGAAAAAATGTTTTTTATATATGAATGAATATTTCATAAGTTAACAATAGTAGTAGTAAAGTATTTTATATATATAAAATTTCATCTCATTTATTATTGTTATATTTGTCCTATGATCTATAGACTATATTAATATAATTTTTGAAAAACGGTTTAATTTACAACTGGGAATTCCTTGCTGTATAGAAGGTTTTGACTTTTTGAGTAAATTTAATGATTGAGCGAATTACTGTACTGTGTTGGTTAAATTTTTAAAATACATGCATTTTATTTTATACCTATTAAGTCATTGTACTTGTACGAAAAAACGAAACTGAGTAAAGGATATGAGTGTATTAAAATTTAAATATATATTTCTAAAAATAATTTGTCTTATTAATTTATATTAGTTTTAACAACTTACGTTGGTTGATTTCATTTTCACAAAATAGATTACATATAATTTATAACCCAATATACCGGAACACTATCGAAAGGCATGAAAATAAATTTGTGTTAAAATATTGGAATAATTTTAACAGTTTTATAGTATGTAGAAAATTATAATATAATTATAAATCATTAATGGAATAAATTTATTTATTATTCAGTATATTATATTATCACCGATTTATGAATATGTATAAAATGAAATAGTTTAAAACAATAGTAAACCAAATACAATAAGAACATGGTAGAAGAAAAGAAATTCGATATTTTTTTGATTATATTCATATTGATTTTATATAAAACTTGACATATAATATGTCAAGCATACAAAACAATAAGCAAATTTCAATCTCATCCAAACTATATGTAAAAGTGACAACTTAAATCTAAATAAAGGGTTAAGGAAATTTCTTCAATATTGCTTTTTAATTATAAAATGGTGATGCAGTTATTCATTTTTCTTACAATATAGGTATCCATTGTATATTTTACTCATCTAAATCTTAATAATATATTAAATACACTTAATATAAAAAGATTTTATATTTCTTATAAAATATTAGTATTAGGTTATTATAGGAAAAATAAATCTCGTATAGCATTTTATCAATATCCATAATATTTGTGTACAATTTTAACAAAATTAAAATTGTGAATAATTAATATAACCAATAATAGATGTGTATGTGCAGTATCGTAAAAAACTTTTTATTGATTCAATCTATACATTATTATGATGTTTAATTACCTACTCTAATACTTATACTATTATACTAATGGTAATGATACTAGTATTATTTGTTATAGTTGTATACAAATTACGTCTCGAAATAAAAAATCTAGTACCTATATCTCAGTTCCATTTCCATTTTAATATGGTTAAAACAGATTATATAAGATCTTTATTAATTGTAAGAACATCATTTCTAAGAAAATATACAAGGTTCCCATTTTTGAATTAGATGAAATTGAGTATATTGTTTTGCTTATGATATTGTATAAATTTTAGTAATAAGTAAATGTTGGCTATATGTCTGCATAAGATGGAAAAGAAAAATTATGTTTTTACGTTGAGATGTAATTCGTGTAATGGTTAAAATATTCTGTCGGAACCCCATCATACAGTTGTATGTAATAAATTTAATTAAAATTGTTATGTTCAATATTTTTATAATAGGTTTTGTACAGTCCATGCATAAGTAAAATATAGCCATTAGCCATACACATAAGAACAACACACATTTTACTTAAAAACTGGAGATTTCAAAATATGAATTAAAATAATATAAGATAGTTATCATATATTTATGTAAAAATATATTTTTTTAAAATGGATGTACTAACTTAAGCTAATTATAATACATTATCATGTTTATTCATAAATCATGTCAGTTTGTGTACTCTATTATTTAAATATATTTACATAAATAAAGCGTTTCAAATGTTTGTATTATATTATATGATTTGTTAATCATGCGTATTTAAATAAACGTACCGTAAATGTCTAATTATGAACCATCTGCTTATAATCATTAGTAGAACATTGCTAAAAATCTAAAAATTGTAAAACTCTATAAGAACAATTCATTATTACTTACTAAATGGTATATATATTCGGTATTTTTATGAATTAACCGCGCGTTTGGTATTTATACCTATTGTACAGATATACATAAAATTATAGTATAATCAAATTGATTTAATATACATTTTAATGAAGGATAAATAGTTAATATATATTTAACAGGATTTCAAGTATTTAACAAGACATATAGCAATGACAGGTTACTAAAATCATACTGAACAATGTTTCATGATTATGTACGTGACCCTGTAATCACCTAATTATATGAACAACAAAAACAAAAAAACTAAGCTAAAATTCTCACAAGATAATTAATTTGCTATGATGTGTGCCTAATGTTAACTAGATACTATGTTTGCAAATTAGTTTAATTTTTACATATAATATATAACACATTCTGTAGACTCTTCCAGAACCATACTCATCTTTGTAAAACTAAGTAAAACCATTTCAGTTTCATGATCAATAATCAATATAAGCATTTAATAATATTATTATTTAAATTGATATTCAATCTGTTTTAATGGTTGTAGGAACAAAAGATGATATCGATAAAATTGAACCTACTCCGGCGGATTTCGAAACTGCAATTAGCCATACAGGTAAAATCTATATTATATTATACATTATTGAAAATCACAAAAATGTTAAGTTTAAGTTTAACAATGTTTTGTAACATTTTTAATTTAAATTTATTCAACTATTTCTATCGGTCCTTTATAGCAGATAAAATCATTAAATTTTTAATTTTTGAATGGTATAATAGTTAATGATATTACTTATTAATAATCTAGTATAATTAATTTCTCGGAATTTCGTATGTTAGTACATACATTGAAAAACGAACAAATGATTAATTAATTATAATTGTTCAACATTTAAATAAGAATATTAGTGAAGGGCAAAGTGCTAATATGAACCGAGATAAAGAATGTTTTAAGAGTTATTACTTATTAGTTATTATACTGTATAATATAATAGTCAAATGATATTTTTTAATATATTAATTTAACAATTCATAGCAAAATAAAGAAAATAATTTGAAAAACAATCAGAAATTTGTAATTCCATTGTACGTTAACCTTGAAGTATTGTTTTTCAATATTTATTGAAAAATTTTAATAAACGCTTAGCTTAAGCAAAAATAGTTTTAAAAAATTACACTGCATCAATTACCTAAAACGCCTACACCAAAATTGCTTATAGAGCATTATTTTTGTTTTTTTCGCAAAAAACTGTTTCCTAAATTTACGCCAAAAATGAAAAAGATACGATTACCATTTTCACAAAAATGCGTTTTTGTTAAAGACGTTTTTGAATTCTGACAAATATTATTTTGAAACCAATTACAAATGTAACAATCATGTGTATATATTAAAATAAAAAAAAGTACTAAGCATTGTAGCGTGCTTACTTTTTTTTGCTTCAGTCAAATTTATATTGGTTTGAAATAAGTATAAAATCAATGATACTTTTAAAATTGTTTATTAACTTAATTTGAATATAAAAATTCATGTGATGATGTATCATGCGTAAAAGTGCTTTGGACTCAACGACACTGGTACATCTGACTATATATAATGTATTGCATTATATCATATTATATCATATCCATTAAATTTAAATATTTAAAAATGTTATAAAAAATGTAATACAAGTAATAGTAATACCGCCAATTAATACAATTAAATTAGAGTTAAAAAAAAATAATAATCATAAATTTATCAGAGGAATTTTAATGATTTTAACTAGGCATTAAAAAAGTTAAATAGCTAAATCTCCCCTTACATTATTTTTCTATATACTTGACAAATATTTAGATGGATGCGATGTATTTTATATTTTCGTTATCGATTATTATAAATGATTATCATTGTAGATTTTAATTGTGTTAAGTCTTCATGGCAATTAATAAATTGCAAAGCACTTATAATGCACTATTATAAAATTATCGGTTATTAAACTTTTTTTAATAAATATATTCTTTGTTGGAAATGGGAATTGCGCCTTTTTCGTTTTTAGCAAAAAAACACTGTGGTGGAAACGATAATATCCGTTTAATATGTATTAATACTTAGCCACCTAAGTGATTACTATTATCGTTGTTTTTTATCGACACATGCATTTTAGGTTATGGTATTTATAATAAAAGAATGCTCGTGTTGTACATACCTTTAACGCTGACTTCATTGTTCTGTACCAGTTCACCGTCGTTTATATTGCCAGCGGTAAGATGTTACTTCGATTTGTCACCTCTGGAAGAGGGTTCGCTGTTTGGAGCTGTTTACGTAGGTCAGTTCTCAAATATTAGCACTGTAATATTACTTATACAGTATTGACGTGAAACATTGTAGTGGTGATTTGTAGTTATACTGATTATACTAATAATTCGTACGTATTGTTGACATTATAGTGATTTTTTTTCGCAGGTATGGTTTCAAGTGCTTTTGTCTGGGGTTTTCTCATCGATACGCTCGGAAGACAAAAATTGTTATTCTATGGCATACTGTTGAGTGGAGTTATGGAATTTCTATCGGGACTCGTTCAAAGATTTTGGGTATTGGTAGTTCTCAAATTCATTTGTGGAGTCGCGTGAGTATTTTGTATTTGCTCTTTTGATCAGATAAAAAATTTGGTATGAATTTAACACATCAAACATTATACCTGAAGGAATGAGCAACTAAAATTTTTAGAAGTGCCATTTTTTTAAAGTTTCAAGTATCACAGCTTGCATTGTTTGTTGAATGAAATTTTTTGCACATTGTGTGGCGACTAAAGCGGCTACGCCAGTTTTTACTTGTCCATCCCTGCACTAAATTATAATATTAAATGCAGTAGGAGACTACAGTTCTTCTAAAAATTTCAGGATAATTTAAAAAAGTTTTCAGTAATTTGTGAACGTATTAAATAGTACACTAATACTTAATCATATGTTAAGATTATAATTTATATGAAGTTTACTGTAAAAATAAAAAATGTTATTAATTTGTAGCACCGATGTCTAGTAACTAATGAATCTTAGTTAAGCCTCCCATATATTACAAGCTATCAGATCCTTTAAAGCAAAATCCTAGCTAAACTATTAATTAAATGCATCACCTTTTTTTTAGAACATGTGGTCCGTATTCTCTCGCATTTACTTTTTTGTCTGAGTTCTATGATAAAGAACATCGAGATAAAATCGTATTGTACGCAGGAGGATTTTCGTCCTTTGCTTTTGTTTTGCAGCCTCGTACGTTTTTTTTTAATAGATTATTTTTTATTATAACAATATTTATATAATAATTAATTATTGTTTGTACAGTTGTGGCTTATTTTTTAATTCCGATGGATATCAATTTTCAACTTTTTAATGGATATCTAATTATTGATAATTGGAGAGTATTCCTAATAACTTGCTCAGTCATGGTATTTTTAGCAGCATTCTTAGTTTATACCATGGACGAAAGCCCAAAGTTCCTAATGGCCGTTGGTCGCCATAAAGAAGCTCTAAATGTATTTCGAAAAATATATTCACAAAATACAGGCAATCCACCGGAATCGTATCCCGTAAGTATTAATACCTTAAATATAAAAATATTAATTAATTAATTTGAATTTTATCAAAATATTGTAATATATAAATAAAATATTATTTAGATTAACGTTTTAAGATCAGCAATATCAGAAGAACAATCTTTAAAATCTATGCCATCGATAACTATTTCGAAGTTTATAAGAAAAGGGTGGATCCAAATAAAACCTTTTTTTTTGCAACCATATCTAACCCCATCATCATTGACATTTTTGTTGCTATTCATGACAATGTTAACGTAAGTTTAAAATATTTAGTTAATAAAAATTAGAATAAAATCAACTTTTTAAATATATTTTATCAAACAATTTTTTATAGAAGTAGGTACTTTTATAGTTAGATAGAGGTAATTTTTCATTTTCTAAAGCTCTCCTCGTTCCCAATAATTATCTTACTATAGGTACCATTATAATTTATATGAATTGTTATATTGATTTTCGATAAATACTTTAGTACTTTATTTGACTTGAGTTCTCGGGATTCTAATTCAATTTAAAGTTTTGACTGTTAGATGGTTTTTTTTTAATATTTATAAATATCGCTTACCAACATCTTGATTAAATACAATACACAGATTGAACACCTTTCGATTAAGACTGCCAAATATGTACGCAACAATTATTGCAGCTAAAGGCGATCACTCGCTTTCAGTATGCGAATCCAGGACTTCAACTAATGTTACTTATACTGCAGCTTGTAGAGGAGTAAGTGCCTACCATAGCTGTAATTCATTTTATTTTTTTATTATTAAACACAATTGTTGAATATTTTAGACACTCGCTTTAGTTGATCCGGAAATCTACATCAAATCTATGATTGTCGGATCGGCAGTTTTTAGTATGTTTTGGGTCGCTATATACATTACAAAATACATGGATAAAAATTACTTATATAGTAAGTATATACAGAACTGAATTTAATCTAAATATTGAATTAGATCATTATAAACAAATTTTACATAAGAATTCAGTGCTTATATAGATTATTATAATCACTAAATCATAGCTGATGTTCAAGGAGTTATTTTTAACAATAATAATAATTTATCACTTTATAGTAACGTGTAAAGTGTAATTATGTGTGTAGCAAGTATGAATAAAAATAAATATAAATGTATGATTTGACTAACATATAAATTTTATTTTCAGTAATATTTTCAATATTAGGTGGACTTAGTATTTCAATATTTCCGTGGACAAATGGAATTGTCACCTTATCTCTATCAGCAATTTACGTAGCCATAATGAACATCAATACGACTCTAGTAATTAGTATTATGGCTTCGGCTGTACCTACCACACTAAGGTAAACGTTAAATTAAATAATTTAATTCATATATTGTATAATAAAAGTTAACTAAACAATCAACTAGGTATTTAAGTTCAGTATAATTATAAAATAATAGGTTTTATAATTAAAACAATTATTTTTACAAATAACGTTATCGTTTCTTTGTACACACCATGAAATTATTATATACGAAAAAATACGTCCAGCATTTATTATTATTATCAAACATAATAAAGGAAATTTAGTTTATTATGATGTGAAGTATCATTAGAAGACATTGCAGACTATACTTCCTTTATAAAATATTACTTCATCTATGTCAATCTTGTGACCAAATCTAATTAATTGTATTATACCCTGTATCTACTATCTACTCAAATAGTATGTAAGAAAAAATTATCCAAATAATAAAAACCTAATTATAAAGTAATTAATGAATAACAATAGTTTCATTTTTTTTTTTTACAACAGAAGAATTTAAAAAAATAAATAGTTATATAAAAATTATTTTTATAAAAATAAAACCCCCCATTAAATGTATAGTCAATAACCAATCATAACTTATAAATATAATATTTATGTCAACAAGTATATGTATATGTAATATTAAAAATATTTATTATAAGTATAATAAAATCAAAAAAAAATGTTCCCGAATTAAATTACATTATAAAAATAAAGACAATTATTTAAAACCAAAATAATGCTTTTTAAAATTTTATTAATTCGTATTTTTTTAAAGAACAAATGCATCCATTTTTTGAAGTTTGTTAAAATACGAAGTTTCAAACTCTCTATAAATATAATAATTATGTTAATAATATAAACGTCCTAATACGAATGTTTGGTAAAGTAATAAATTATTATGTTCAGATGTTTTATCTCGGCGAATAAGTGAAAATTCCATTATATTAATGCTTAAAAAAAATCCAATAGATCAATAAAGGTTGATTAGTATTAAATAATTTTAAAAAAATTATAGTTTTATAATTATTAACTATATATTTATATATATATATATTTTAGAGGTATGGCGGTAAACATGGTCATTATGTTTGGTAGAATTGGAGTTGTTTTCGGAAATTTAATCATACCTGTATTAGATAGGATCAGTTGCGAGTTGCCATATATGACATTGGCGATGTTTAATTTTTGTAAGAAAACAAATAATATATTTTATTTTAATTGTGGACGATATAATACAAAATGTATAAAAATAATTTTTATTCAATTTTTCAGCGGGCTTCCTTGTCATACTTATATTAATGAGACTAAAAAAAGAAAAACCAAAAATAATTTCAGCTCCTTAATTTATGTGTTTCATCCTCCGTGTTTTGGAATGCGTCAATTCAAAGCAACACTTTCAACAAAAATGAATTATTGAGAAATCAGATGACGCTGGTTTTTTAATTTTTTATACTTGTTAATGTATTATTTTAGTTTTTAATTTTCAAATTTAATTTGATTAAAATTTCTTTTACAACATAATGATTTTATGTATATTGTATATAAAATAATATAACAAATATGGGTATTATATTTAATTGAGTTATTTTTTATTTAACTTTTAAGTATAAAAAATATTTCTATTGTAAAAAAATTCCTTAATAAATATAACTACTATAATTTTTAATAATTAATTTCATACTTAAAATGGAATAACATATTTAGTTTGAGTTAAATAGTTTTACTGTATAAATATGAATATTTTTACTACTGTATTCTAATTATTTTTCTACTAAAAACTATGGTATGTATATAATCTCCAGTAGCATCTATTAGATTATTGTTAGTGTCGTACATAGGATTTTAGCTTTAGCTATTAAACAATAGGTTAGGATAGTTGGCATATAGCTTATAAAAAGCCATTCATGTTGCGACTAGCGTCAATCCACTAATATAGGAATGTATTAAAAAGACGCTAGCGAATCACTTCATTTAGGTATCTCATACAATCATATTTCTATTAAAAAATATATAAATTAGATATGAAAACGTAGATACATAATAATAAGTGTTTATATAACACAATTAGACAGTTTATAATAACTTTTTTAAACTTGTATTAATTTTAAGTTAATGTAAAATAATTTTTACTTAAATAAATTATTCCATTAGTAATCGATAGGTTATTTTGGATTGGCATAATACAAATTATTATTGGCATATATAATTCATGTACAAAAATATAAACTGTGTAATATTATGAAACAAATGAAATAGAAAATGAAGTTGGTTTTATTACATAGATATTATATGATGAGTATTTGTTTAAAATATAAATAGAAGAAATTTGAATTGATAAAAATGACTATTATCTATTATGTCCAAGATAGAATTTTATAGGTTCTTTATAATTTCTATTACTGAAAACAACATAGAATAATATTATTGAATATAAAAATTATAAGTTTTGTTTGATTTTAAATACGAATTTGTTAAATATATAAAAACTATAAAAGTTTAATTATTATTTACTTATAGTTTTATAATTTTTCTCTGTATATGATGATTTTATTTTAAATTTGCTTTTATTTATTTATTTATTAGTGAAAACTGAAAGATTAGGTTCGTTGTAAACATTTTAGTTATAATAAAAAGTTTAAATATTTTCGAGATTAAGAATAATTCACAAGACACCAATTTTACAACTATACTAAGTTACCCCTATATGTTATAAATTATAATATAATAATAATATACACAGCAATAAAAAAATCTTAAAGTTTTAAAAAATATTTTTTATCTATATTTATATTTATGATTAGAATAAAAAAGGAATTGGTAACAATTAAAAAGTATTATTATATTTATATAAAACCCATTGACGTGTTCCTTTTTTCTTTTTATCCCTTATTAGCTATAATATATAATATAGTTAAAAATAAAGGTAATAATTTTAATAACCTTATATATTAACTGCATATTAGTTATAGTTTTATAATAAATACAAATAATCATAATATTAGGTATTACCTATTTAATAATATTATAAAATGTTCTATAAGATGTATTATTATATCCGACATTTGATTCGGAATAAAATTTAATGATTTTATAAGAAATTATAATGTGGATAAACTAACACCAAAATAAATTACATATTATACAAGTAAATACCTGTAGTAATAAAGATTCAGTCATTAATAAATATTACAATATAAAATATACCTATCATGTTCTATTATAGTTGTATTTTAATAATAATAAAAATCATTAATAACATATTAATATAAGATGGTATAAAATATCAATTAAAGTTGTTATATACCTATAGCTCTTATCTATTAAATGTATATAATATAAAATGTTTATAAAGAAAACTATATAGTAGGTATATGCTTAGACAAATTGATATGTTAAAAAAATGATTATTAAATCAAGAATATAAAACACAGGCTTTTTAAATTTAGAGTAAACAAATAGCTTAGAGGCACCTGTATTATTTTTATGTACATGCCTATATTTCTATGTATTATGTTAATGACAATGTACTTTTAATGATAAATTCAAATGCACGAAACTCCTAAAAATATTATGTAATAAATTTCTACCAGTCAGTTACTATATGATTGTTTCAACGCACAGAAATTGCATCTACGGGGTTTTTTTTATAGTTTTTAATACCTTTTGACACTTAAATTTAAAAAAAAAAAAAATTTCTACCCAAAAAACACTTTATAAAATAATGTTTTGTTGGTAACATTTAGGAATACTATTGCATTCCATTACAATACCTATATAATTCTTAAAATAAATATGTTTATAAAAGTGTGTACAATTAATACATTCATGTTATTTTTATCATTAATTACCTTAATAATTTGATATTACTAATAAAATATTATAATTACAGTAGAACCTCTCTCGTCTGCCCTCGACTAGTACGCAACTCCGGCTGATCCGGCCATAGTATTATCGATATGAATACTTTAAAAATATCCATTACCTACTGAATTTTTTTCTAAGTAATTACCTAATCATACATTTATGTATACATTATGTAAAACTTTCATTCAATTTTTTTATGTTACACATATTATGTAGTAAATGATTAAATGTATGTATATAATTTAAAATAATTTTATAAAAATTTTTCTTAAAATGTTTCTGTACTGATAATCCGATCTTTTCGCGTTCCGACCACACCCCTAGTCCCGAAGATGACAGATAGAGGGGTTCTACTGTACTTATTTTTCATTATATGTGTGCAATGTTTCATTTATCTTCTTAGCGAGGAGATTAGAATTAATTTACCATTTTCTAACTGCGGTTGGCAGTTAGACAGCTGCTGATATGCCAGTTTCATTCGTTCGAGATTGATTTTAGAAGCATTGACATGATTGACGATCGGCAATGGGTAATCAATGCCAATTATACAATTTGCAGAAAATTGAATGGATTCAGGCGCCAACCATGGTTCGTGGATATATTGATTAGGCATATTATTCAACGCTGGAATGTATCTCCTATAAAAAAAATTGCTTTAAAAAATTCAATCGTTGAACTCACACTATTAGATCTACATAGTCAATTTTTTTAATAATAACGTTTCTTATAGTAGTAATAACTACAGAATATACATTAATTATATAATTATATAATTTATCAATCGATCTTTACGATGAAACTCATCAAACAGGAAAATATTATCAGTGTAATAAACTTAAAATAGCTATGTATTATAGTTAAACATTTATTATACTTATATTATACTAAGTAATAACTAATAGGTAAGAAATAATAACTCGTAGGTACATTATAGATATTTTCAAAAAAATTTTGATCAAAATATAACGTTTTATAGGTATTAACTCTAAATTTTGGAAAATATAGTAATATACTAAATAATATGCTTTAGGTACTTATAAATATACACTTATGTATTTTACCTTATATAATCACCATTTGGATCTACTTTTCGGCCGAACCTAACTGGACAATAGCAGTGAATGAACTCTTGGTAAAACGACGAACACGAATACCACATCCAATAACCAGCGTTTACAGACCAATCAGCATCCAACAATAATTCATCGAATACCTACGGATTTTCAGTCGTTTTCGTATAATTTATAACGTACATTAAACGTGATAAAACTAGAATAATATTGAAGTTCATATAATATAGTGACATTTGTTAAATGAACAGAGGGGTTTATTTCCCCTGTATACCTTCATTCCTTCTTCCCAAGATAGCCACAAGTCACCCCGAGTGAGAAAGCACGCGACTGCGTGTCTCGCTATACAGTGGATCCATCCTTCTTGCCTTAGCTGTATCATGATCGCATCGATCCACGGGTAACCGGTTTGTCCCTGAAATAAATTCAATTACTGCATTTTACTGCACGCCAATCATCACGAACCATATGTTTGCTTATATAAAAATACGCGTGAATATTATTTACGTTCGCCCACTTAGACAGGGCTCGAGGATTTTTGTCCCAAGGTATTTGCACGCAAATCGGGTTTCCGACCATTCGATCGAAGTTTGGATTGTTAGTGGACGCACAGTAGAAAAAATCTCGCCACAATAGTTGTCCGTGTAGCGAAAGTGGTGGTTGGGATTTTCGGATCTATACATAAATATGTAAACTATACATACTTTACTTATACATATTTATAAATTATAAGCTGAGTATTAAATAATATAATAGCATGAATTAGAATAGTTATAAATCGGAACAATTATTGTAAATGATATAATACCAATAAATGTATTTCATGTAAAATATAATAGTTACTAGGTAGTAAGTTATCATTATTATACATCATACTAGTCAATGAGACGAATGTTAGTAATGATTAGAAGACATTACGGCTTGGTTCAATAGCATTCTAAAAATGTGTACTAAAAATGTCTATACTTTTAATTTTTTTTTATTATTATTAAAACTTTAGTACAACTATTTGGTTCAAAAATTATAAAATATACAGAGAGTTAAGAATTAAAATGAACATAGTAAATACAATAAAAGACTTTTAACTTTTATTAGTACACTTTTTTAATATACATACTACCTTGTTCTGTTATTAATTGCACTTGTGAGTAATAGGATAAATAAGTGATGTTTTCTAATTTTTTATATATATATATATAGTTCAATGTATTATTTTTTAAATTTAATAATTTTCCCAACATTTTTGTATATATTTTAATTTTTCTTCAATATTAGGTATAAAAGATATTTTATTATTATGTTTTTTAATTTTAATTTTCAAATTGTTATAGATTTGGTACAGAGTAGATTAAAGTTGATTTATGCTGTGGTTCTACGATACTATAAATGTGTACCTACTGAATATATTATATTGCACTTACCTATATTATGTTTTTTAGGATCTGAATTACAAGATTTTTTTAAATTTCAGATACCTTTTTTGTCATTAAAGCAATGATATCCAAAATAATTTATAAATGGGTATGTTTTATAAAATAATTGTCATTACGTGTATAAATACACATGCCTCGTAAAATTGAATGTTTTACTATTTGATTGAACAATTTGAGAATATTTATTTTTTAATATTTAAATTCGTTTGGTTATAAATAAACTAATAATAAATATTTTAATTTATATTTACCTACAGTAAATATTTTACTTATATTTTTAATTAGGTGCAATAATATATAATTGTTTCTGATTTTTGTAATAGGTTTGATCATATCTAACCAATTATTTATTTAGGGAGTTTACCAATTGCCCCACTTCACTATTTCGTCCTACCTGTAATATGTTATTTAATTTTATGTTATGTACTTATGTGACAACTAAGTAAAACTAAATGATAAGTAGGTACCTTTTTATAAAGTTCGTTTAATTCTGAAAAGAACAATCTAGTAGATAAGCATCCGAATTTTAAGTACGGCGCTAGACCAGTGGGGCTAGCTATTAAAGATTGTGATGTCATTTTTGGTTTTCCATAAGATGCAATGAATGCTTTTCGTTCTAAGTGACATTGCAACCTTATCAAAGCTTCCGTCTCGCCCCCTATCCATACTTGTCGAGCTGGGTTGTTTATCTCTTTAAATCCTGTAAATGTATAATATTTTAAAATAAATACACCTACCAACATTAAAAATGTGTACATAAATTTGAACCATTTTCATGTAAATATTAAGAAACATTGATCATTTTTTTTTTTAAGATTATCAGTTATCACATATTAGTTGTTACATAATTATTTATGTCGCTGTTTTTAAATAACTATGTAATATTAATGTTCGTAAACTTTAATATAATCATGGATAAAATATTTAAATATACATATTATAGTATAGCAACTTGTACCTAATGCAGTACTACCTCAAAGTACTTATTTAAAAAAACATACTCTTCACATGCTGTTAAAGCTCTACTAAAAAATGTATACAAATATCACAAAGATCATTTTTATGCGTAAAAACTTATAATAAATAAAAGTTTAAAATCAATCGTGGTTAAAATTTGCTAAAATATTTTCTGGAATTTCTATTGCAACATCTTGAGCTAATTTATAGTAATTTGGTACATAATGTATTAACATATTATGATATACAATGTAATTAATTTGAGACACATATAGTCTATAAGTAACATATTATATATATTTACCAAGTTCTTCGAGTGTAGGGACACCAAATATTTCATCGTGGTCATATTTAGTGGGCGTAAAAGCATTACCAAGAAATTCTTTGTCTATACTAGGTACGGCTCTTTCTGGTGGATCAATACACTCTAATAATGTTTGAAACAAGTGATATGTCAATGGAGCTTTTCCACCATTCACGTTTATTATTCTGAAACCAAAAATTATAAGTTGAATTTAGACAATTTTCGATTACATATCCAAAATGAATTTCTAGTTTTAAAAACTCACAACTTTTTATACAAAAATATTTAAGAAATTAAAATGAGTTTAAGAAATTTACCCACATAAATTAATTATTTACTTAATTATTTTTTAAATATAATATCGCTTGTAAAGTATAATAACCTATTTTGTTTAATAGGTATTACCCAGGTGTTTAATACTAATCTACAATTAATAAAATTGGATTATTTTAAAGAGTTCAATATTTACTTGTCTAGTTGATACAAAGTGTGTGAACAACGAGTTATGACAGAAATTCCCATTTCACTACACATGACTTTAATATTTTGATCTCTCACTCGACCAAACGGTTCAGGATCTTCTTCAAACGTGAAGTTTGTAGTACCCCATAGCTAGAAACAACTATACTATACTTTTTGTACTACATAAATTATTATTATGAGTAATGTAATTTATTGTATATTAAGTTTATATCATTAAATCATTGTTATTAAAGACGCATGTAATACATAAAATAATCATGATGATATAATATTTTGCATTTATATCCAAACATCAAAAATCGATTATTATTAAATAAATTAGCTCAGAAAGAGTGGTAGAATTAATTAGTTTCAGCTAATTTAGAATCAGAAGTTAATAGAATAAAAACTTACTCTAAATAATTTAGGTAATGCTTCGGCTGGCTGTCCCTTGATAACAAAAAGTCTAGAATTCAGTTTTTTCAGGCTGTTATCCAAATCTACCAGACACTGTAAGAGAAATCTAAAATATAAATATTAAAAATCATTTCACACATAATATATTGACATTTGATTACGATAATCATAATTTTGATGTTAACCTCCATTTATTGATGCCAACATTTGACGCACCAGCGAACCATGGATCAAGTATGAAAATACATCGGAACGTTTTAGCATTAATCAGCCCTTCTCGTAAACTAGGGTTATCGTGTAGTCTCAACCCTTTACGAAACCAGTGAACGGTGTGTTTATTTTGCACCTTAAAATCCATGGTTGATAACACGAACTTTGTTGAACGTTAGACTTGTACAAAAAGTACTCTCTGGTAAATTTAAATTATATTGTTGATACAAATATATCTATAGTCTACTACTACTTAACTACTTCTACTACTAATACTAGTAAGCTACTAGTAGCATACTATTACTATCATTACTGCTATATATTATATTAGGTACACTGACTCTTTAGAGTTGCAACACGTTTGGAGTTTTGGTCATAAAATCATAATATATAGGAGTAGTATAGATAGGGGTATACAAAGGGGAATGTAGTAATATAAACTTAGTAAGTATCTTTTAATAAGTGGTAATAGTATACTAGTGCTAGGTGTAGCTATAATTTCCAAAAATTTATTTAATAATTAAATATTTTATATATCAAATTATCTAAGTTATTACCCAAACAAATTTGACGTAACACATTTTTCACATTTTTCACATATTTGAATTATCACCAATATTATTACTTATTAGTACCTATTATAGACTATAGTATATACTATATTGTATAATATGTAGAATGCAAATATATGTTATATTAATGTCATAACAAAAGTTTATTCTTTTTTTTTTTTTTTGATACCGAAAAGGTAAAAATACCCATTCGTATTACATCGCTCTTTACACGGTAAATAGCAAATCAAAATAGTAAATTATGAGTTAAATACCTACCCTGCAAAATTTCTCTGATGTTGGTGCTTATTCACTAACTACCTACTAATAATCTACCCAACTTACGTATCCGGGGATTCCGAAATTGCATAGTTTTTTCCTCTGAGCACATTTACAACAAGTAAACCAGATCCGAACGTTATCGTCGTGATTGATATTGTCTTGATTCTCGATAGCACAAACGAACGTTTTGTCAAAACAAATTATATTTTTGAAAAAGTGCAGAAATTACGAGAGGCACTCAGTAAAACCGTCGAAAACAATGTAAAAACGCATTTTATAAAAATATTCTCGTAACAAACACGAATGATTCGCACGCATACAAATAATAAATATACTAAACTAACATTATAATAATATAAACCACGTCCGACAACGATCAATGAGCAGCGCATGCGGCGACCGACTAACTGTATCGTAGAACATTTTTTCAACAGAATACGTTTTATATGCCTGGGTACATAATAATATTATGGTTATTGTCACTCGTTACAATAAGTATAATATTTCATTTATTCGGATTCGAGCTAGTCACGTTGCACAGCGGTGTGTCGCGGCCGGTCACGTTGACGGCGGCGTGGCTTAATAACAATAATATATTATACGTCATGTAGGTAGATATAATATATATTATTATTTACTATCATTCTCTGTACCAATAACGTCACGTGCATTCGTAGGGTACTAGACTACTAGAGTCCCGTTGTATACATTTTAATGTTTTTATATTATTATTGTTTGAACACCTACTACGATTAGGTATCTGTAGGGATGAACCATGAACGGTTTTCATTTGGAAGAATGACCCAAAATCACATATCGTTTATTCAAATCTATACATATCACTGATACGAAATTTATATGAATACCTAATAAGTGTCTAATACATTTTTAATTTCTATTTTTAGAATAACATAACAATTGTTAATTATATGAACATGTTACCATCACCTTTTTCTTTTTGAAATTCTGAGCAAAGCGATGCATTTAAGTAGATAGTTGAACTTGAAATCATCACCAAATCTTTACATGATAATTTTTTTATACATAGGTATTATAATATAATATAATAAAATATTATACGCTATTTTTAAACATTTGAAAATTAAGTTTATCATATTATGTTGTTTGTTTACAAATTAAAAAATATCGAAAATATATAATAACAATATGTTTTTTTATAAATGTTTGGATTTAAAATGTTAACAAAATTCGTAAAATCTTGAAAATTTTGAAATTATTTTGTTGTTGAAACTTCATAAAAAAAGATTTATATCTAAGATTTTAAAATTTAGTAAAAAGTTTTGTTTAAGTTTTTAAATTTAAATTAAAAAGCCAAATTCGTTTTGATATTTAGCTAATAATAATAGTTCATTCTCAAACGATTTTTAATTAATTAAAAATCAAATAATCGTTAGTTCTTGAAATTGTAATTAAGTATTTATATAATCATTAACATTTTTTCAAAATATTTAGTCTCTTTTTGAGGTAAATATTTACACTTTATTGACATTACAACCTTAATTTTTTTTAGTTTTTTATCTATAAATGCCGATAAAATTATTTTTGCTTTCTTTAAATGCTTGAACATTAATATAAGATCACACATAAGTTGTTTTTATAGTTGCGTAAAAAATGTTTGAAATTATATGAATAATTTATTTTTATAAGCATTTGATTAAAATTACGAAAATTTGTAAATCGTGTTGTAATTTAAAAATTTATAAAATGTGCAATTTTATACTTTAAGCTATTAAAAATTTAATAAAAAGTTCTTCATAAGAAATTCATACCAAAAATATCTAAAATATATATATAATCATAATTTTTTTTATATAAATTTTAATTTCAAATTTGGATGAAATTGAATACTTTGAATAACAATATATATTGTATTAAATTAAAATTGTAATAATATTAAAATATTTTATAATATTTTAAAATGTAATTCAAAAACATTATTGGGTACATAACACTTGTATAAATATTATTATATTTTTACACACTGCAATGACATATTTTTCATATGGTATATTGATGGCAAAAATTGAAAAATTATTCATGTTAGTGTATTACTTAAATAAAATAATTAAATTTACCTATACTAATAATATCAAATAACATAAAATGAAATATACTTAGTGAACAGTGATATAGGATAATAGACCTTCTCTGCTCAAAATAGTTTTCCGTGTACAATGTGTATTATTAAATTCAAATTTAATACATCCATTTTAGTAATCCATTCCTCCTTACCAACTGTACAACAAAGCAATACACACCTGTCTATCTATTTTTTCTTATTAAAAAACAAAATCGTTCATCCTTAAAATCAATTTTGTTTTAATATTATAAAGCTGTTTATAAACATCGTGTTTTCATCTATGATCTTAGGCAAAATAGGATAATGAAATTATTCATATCCAAGTAGTGTATATATCATTTTGTTGAGGAATTAACCAATCGTTATAATAATTATACATTTATACCTATACAGTATACACCTATATACTTAAGTAATAAAATTACAAAAAATAGATACATTTTATAGTTGCATAGTAGCCAGTAGAGATTATCATAGGCAAAATAATCAGTTAATTAAAAATTAAAATACTAGAACAATATGATTAGCTAAATTTGTTTAAAATATGAAAAATATTATTAATTAAAAACATATTTTTTAAAGAATATAAAAATTAATAATATGCTCAAAATATCAATTTTAAATATTGAAATTTCGTTAGTTTGCGTACATTTTTTTATCAGTTTTAGTTAATTTTTAGTGACATAGCAGGGACTCACTAGTATCAATCTATGAAAGTTTCATAGATTGATACTAGTGAGTCATCCACATTATCCTTTTTGTTTATAAATAATTAATAATTGGAAGTTTTTTAACTGACTATAATAGTTAATGTACATAAACAATAATAACATAACATAACAATATGTCAAACTAAAAAAAAGAGCTTAAAAAGATTTCCTACCATTGTGTTTTCCTTTTCTTAAAAATTCGATTTATGTAATTCCATAAGATTAAAAAATCTACACAGTTATATAATAATTTAACTTACTGTATAATAAGGTTCATTCAAATCATATCATAATAAATAGGTCGGATGACAAAATCCAATAATTATGTAATATGAATAAATAAAACACAATGAAAAAAGGAATAATAAAGGTCAACAACCTCTAAATAATGGGAAATCACAAAAAATAATGTAGATCATCGTTTCTCAATCTTTTTAATGTCGTGACCACCAAAATAGTTATATCACTTCACAACCCCGCCTACCCCCTTGTTCAGTGGGGTTTTAAATTAATTAATTTTAAAATACATTTTAATAATATAATAAGTAACGAAAAATACTACTCTTATTAAATTTAATATAAATTATATATTATATATTATTAGAATATTTAATATTTTTTTTACTTATTTACTCATTTTACAAAAGTTAGTTGGTAGACTAAGACGATAGATATTGAGTTTTATATCAGTATACCTACTGGTTAGCGACTAAAATGTTGATAAATTATATAAATAAATAAGTGAACATATATTATCCAATTGAGTTTATTTCAAATTTAAATAATTATAACAAACTGTTCGTTTCAGAGTTTTGAAATAACTATTACCAAATAAATATTCTACTAAAGGTACTACATATTTCAATCATTTTTTAACAATATAACAAATTTAATCAAATTATATAATATATTTTATTTTGAAGAGTAGAAAATACAAAATAGCTTACACCCTATAAGTATTTAAGGTAGTACTAAACAAGACTTTTACATACAAACACTTGGATAGACTATCAGTCAAAATTAAGACTTGTCAAAGGTCTCAGAGCATTATTACTAAGTTGTCTAGGTCAACGTGGAAAGCAGATACAATACTGTTATGTAAAAGTACTCTATCTTTTGTTTATTCGATAACGGATTACGGGATATTGTTCACCTATTTGACTTAGCAGTGCACATATAAACAAAATAGATAAAAAAAATTCAATAGACTTATAAAAAAAAGGTCTTTACTATAGGCCTCATCTAAAAAAATTTTCCTCAGGCCTAACTTCACCCTAAAGACCCGGCTCTGATTACTAATGTTACTAATTGAATTTTGTATATGACCTATATGGCTATATTGGTATTGTAAAGATCCATTAGATCTCTAGACATGTGAAAACAAGGTTTTTATAATGTGTTTAAGAAATATTAATATAGCAATATTTTAGAATGCTTTTTTATTACAAAAATAGTACGAAAATACAAACAACTGCAGTTATTCAACTACACAACAAACTTATTATATTATATAATTACTATATTATTAGTTTTGAAATTATATCATATATACTAGTTAAATAATATTTAGTGCTATGAATGTCCATAATAAACAATATAGTAGGTATAGTACTATATATTATTAAACTGGTATATATGATATAACTTCAAAATTAGCATCTATTTCCAACTGGATCTGTGTTAAGCTGATTTTTTTTGTCTCTGGTATGAACCACCACGCAAATAATGCACCAAACAAGCATAAAACAAAGCGAACCAAGAAGACATATTCGATTTCTAAAAATGTGTTGTTTTCGTTTGGAAAATAAGCACCTGCTAACATCATTAGCCAGTTTATAGCTGTGGCTAAGCTTACTCCGTACGGTTTTACCTAAAAAAATAATTATAATATCTATACATTTGCTATAAATTATAATTGATTTGTAAGTTTCTTTCAGAACTTTATATTGATTCATATATTTTAAAAAGATAATATGTATTATGTTATGAGTAGAGACCGGATTTGTATGTTTTTGCATATTTTATTCTTTTTTACTTTTTTTATATTTTTATTAATAATCATCACTAATCATACTAATTGTAATTCATTGCTAAATTTTTATTTCACATATTTTTATATATTTGACAGTAAATGCATATTTTTTCATATTTCAATGCGTTATCGCGAAAAAATGTTGGTCGGTAACAGTAATATTTATGTATTTATTTATACATTTATATTTTATATTTTTTTTCATACTTAAAACAATTTTGAATTTTTAAATATAAATTTTGTGAATGCATATTTTTTGCATATACTAATGATTTTTACTGCATATTATATGGCATATTTTAATACTTTTTAGTGCATATAAATCCAGGCTCTAGACTTTTGAGATATTATTGCAATTTGCAAGTATAAATTTTTATAGAGTTTTATTTTATAAATCGCATATATTTTATTAAATGTATACTTACTTTCATCGAAAATATTTCTCCCACTATAACCCAAGGCACTGGTCCAAATCCTAAAGAATAAGCCAAAATGAAAAACATAATGCAAATCATTGATATATTATTCAATGTAGTAGCATTTAGTTGCATTTTAAAAAAGTTGCAAAATGCCAAACTAGCAAAACAAAAACACATAATAACTGCCGAAGATATTAATAATATGCGACGACCTCTGCTGTCTATGATAATTATTGCGATACACATCACAATGACCTAAAATACATTAATCGATTTAATTTTAATGTATGTATATTATATTTACATTTCAGACGTGAGCTGAAATGTAAGAACCAAATTCTGACCGTAAAATACAAGTTTGTAACTAACCTGAACAATTTCTAATGTGATGAAAACCGTTTTAGGGTCTACATGAATGTCAGCCATTTTAATTGTATGAATCATGTATGATACCATTACATTTATTCCACACATTTGATGGAAAAACATGCATCCTACACCGATAAACAATGCTCTGAAATCCGTACGGTAATTATGCGATGCATCCAATCCATGCCATGAGCTCCGTCGAAATGCGTTATAGCAATTATCAAAACAACTCTATAAATAAAAAAACTTATAACCTTAGGAGGTTGTATTTTGAATTATAAATCATTCACTCATAAAACCACATATCTCTCTCTCTAACCCTTTCAATATTATTTTGCACAAATATAATATACCATTGAAGGTAAGAAAAATGCTTTTATCCAGTTGTGTTGACTCAACAAATTAATCGCATTTAAAGAGTAAATGTTGTGATGGTGCTGTTCGAAAAAACTTCTTGACGACGAATGCAGCGATTTATGATCAAAATATAATCCGATCACGTGTAATATAATGATCGAGCAACAAAATACGTTGAACGATATGTTGAAAGGTTGCTGATAATCATATTGTTTGAATGGGCCAAACACGTCAGATATCATGACGCCCATAACCATGATCATAGGAAACAATGCACTTAATCTGCCTACGAAAAAAAATTATAATTTTTAATAGTGATAGAAATCATTCAAACAACAATCGATCGATTTTCTACGTAAACGAAAAGAAAATATATATTATAAACAATAACAGGTATACACTACCAGGGCTTTTTTTGTTGTTGAAATAATGAGAACTATGAACTTAATATCATAAGGTAAGATATTTATTTCATCTCCGGTATACTGAAAATATCGAGTTATCAATAGTAATACCGAGTTCACAGCAACGACATTTGTCGTGTCATATTCCTTATATCGTAATCTGATGGGTCATTGTAATCATGGTATCATCCACTAACAATAATCTACCGTAAGTTGGACCGCGCTCAACTTCTAAACATAATATGATACGACAGATGATGTAGCTGTGAACATGGCTTAAATTTTATATTTCATACCACTAATCGTTTGAATACCATGATTTACCTGGCTTGGTAATACAGAGAGAGACACAAATTGTACTTTCTCTAAAGGCGTGACTATTCTTTTAAGTTCAAGAAAAAACGAATGTGAGTAGCTTATAGAAGATACCTCGGAATTTCGGATGCGAAATTTCACCAACGTATGCAGGTACGATAGCGGACAAACCGCCTGAACCAGTGCCGAGTAATAATCTACCAACGACCATCAGCTCTGTCGATCTGACAGGAAAACTAACGGCAAACAAACCAACGATCAAAATTGCGTCGAAAAACACCATGCCAAGTCGGTTGCAAAAACGCCTCCAACCAAGCCCCGCGAGCAATGCACCGTGTATGGCACCAAATACGAATAAGACTGGTGAAAATGACCACCACGGGCCATCGCCAGAAATCGATGATGAAAAAATCTGCGATCCTCTTTGTGGAAGCAGAGACGACCATTCCACTTGTCGCATTATTATGCCGATTATCATTGCCACTGATGATACTGAAAACATATATTTATTATAAGTTATAACTTATAACGAAGTATGAAAATATTTACAAATAGATGCAAGCTTAATGTATTTTTATTAATTTATTTATGTAAACAAGACTAAAATTATTTTCATAATATATATTATATAGGCTGACCAATTCACATTATCTCCATTAAAAACTACTTTATAATATGAAACATTATATTGTTTCTTGTATTTTTTTTAATCTTTATTTTTATAAAAGGCCAAGCCATTTTTATGTACCCATTTTGTGACGACGCTATTTAACTTTTTTCTAATTTTTTTCACAGAATTTTTCCAAATACCTTCCTAAATGTCACATCTTGCCCGATTTTCGAAATTTTGATTTTAAAGGGTTAAAATCGATAAAAAAATAAAACAAAATAAGTCAGGTTATTATACTAACTATATAAAAAATTTAAAAAAAATTAAAAATTAAAATAAAATAAATAAATAAAATAAGTTAGATTGTTTCACCAACTATACACGAGATAGCACATTATTATAGTATCTTATCCTACGTAGTAAAAAAAAAATTGATGTAACTTTGAAACTTAAGGATTATAAATTATAAACTTACGTACACATCTCGGGGAGTTCTCAAATTACCTGGTAATATTGTAATGATATGCTCACATTCACATATCGTGATTGTAAATGTATTATTTTAATTCAATAAAATAAATAACGGTAAAGTTATCGCGCGCATATAATAAACCTTATAACCCTAATAAATATATCATATCACTGATGAATGGAACGGTTCACATTGTTTAGTCACGTATAGGATTTATACGAGATTATAACGGCACGATGCAACACATACAATCTTTTTCATGTACATAATAACCAATATTCTTAACCAATAATTATAATCTTATTGATATTTTTATATTTCTTTCTTTTCTTTTCTTTTTTCGTTTTTACAATATACTGCTCGCATAATCATATGAGAGTCTCACGGGCAACGCCAAGTAGAGTGACTATAATATAACCTGACTAACTCACTGACTAATAAACGTAGAGCCTAAACAATAATAGATCAAAGCTTGCAATTTACATGGTACATTAATACCACAAATTTAGTAGGTATGCAATAAGAAAACATTTTACAAAATTCGCATTTTAAAGTGGTGCTTGCACAATTTTTTTGGAAATTCAAAATGGTCAATGAAAATGTCTAAGTTTTGAACACCGTTAAACCGAATATTAAATAACAAATTAATCAAAGTTCAAATCATATTATAGAATTGACATTTTTAGCAGGAAACGAAGTGAACGGATCCAGCTAGTATAATAATAAACCTACTTGAACTGCAATGAGCTAATATTCATATATTTAAAAGTATAAAATATAAATAATGGTTAATACAACTCGAAAAAATGTATGCATTTTTATAGTACCAATACTTTCAAATTTAAAATATTCTATATACAGGGTGATAATTATCTCAGTTTGGTTAGTTATCTAGCCAGCTTAAAGATTATAAAAACTATGAACTTCGAAATACGCCAAATATAGTCCAATTTATTGTTATTAATAATTTCAAATTATAAGACAATAATTTTCTCTTAAAACTTAGAAAAGTAATCGAAATTTTTGGGTAGATTCGGGAATTATTTGAGAAGACCAAGCTAGGTGGTAATAGTTATCTATAAAAAGTACCATTAAAAAGGTTTATGTTATTTGTAAATAATTTAAATAATTTTTAACGTACCAGTTAAGACAGGCGTAATTTTTTTTGACGATTCCATTATCATTAAAAAAACGCCGAATGAAGTTTGAGCAAAATCAAGTCTACTTATTTTTATAATAATTGTTAAGTAAACATTTATCCGTGGTTACTGAGTTACTACAATATAATAAAACACCGATTTCAATGACGTCATAAAAATGATCATTGTATTTTTGTTTGATTATTAATAATTATTAAAACGTAATTATTTAGTATCGTATAATATATCATCTCCATTATTATTTAGTTATATATTATAGAAGAAATGATTTTCGAGAACGAAAAATATGAAAACAAAAATATTTATAAAATTATACTTATCATGACTTTAAAGTAATCGAATAATAATAGATTCGTTAATATAAATAATAAAGTATCTCGCTGTTCCAACCAGCTGTAAATTATTGATAATTATTCAGATATTAGTACTTTAAAGTAGCCCATTTAACTATGATGAAGATTCTGTTATACATTGTGTACGCTATATGTAATATGTATGGACTTCTTCAACAAACCGGTATAAAAGGGCACTCAGTTAAACCTTGAAGCTTTTTAAAGAAATTCTAAGTTTTTAATAATTAATTTTTCTTTAACTAAATTATTTCTGATTAAATAATATTAATAAAATATTGAAATCATGAATAAATGATTAATGTATGTTAATTAATATTATATGTATTCTTGCGTTATAAAAACGCATAGTAAATATGACATTTTCACTTTGTATAAAATTTATTCCATTCCAACGCACATGACATATCAGTACAATTCAATATGTTTTAATATAATAAATTTACGAGTACCTTAACAATAAGTAAGGACGTGGAAAATTATATAACTGTATCAAGTATTCAAATATATAGCTTTAAAGAAACGAATATTTTTTGATTATGTAACACAATTATTCCTATAATTTTTAAAAGGCATGATATGCGTGAATATGCCAATTTATATATCCATCCATAAAATCCCCGATCTAAAATAAAACATACCATTTCAGTTTTCACAATAAAGCTTTTTTCATAAAATTACAAAAAAAAAAAAAATACGTTAATATACTGGGTAAACCATACGTAATCATAACTATAATTAATTTGTTACGAATTAACATATAATCACGAACTAACTAACAATGGTTAAATGATATAATGTATAAACTGAAATTGTAAAATCAGATTATAAAACCAAATATTATAACTCTAAAAAAAAATCACCAAACCAACAATGTAAAAAATATTTTTTCATCAATATGACAAAATACAATACACATCCAATAATATAAAAATGGTCCAATATACCTGAGTATAATTTGGCATAGCATCAATTGAAAAATTTTGATATAAATTTAAACCAATTCGATGATTGATAGTAGTGCAAAATAATTAGATGAAATAATCACACAAACAGAAAATGAAATAACTTACTCAAATTTGATTAATAAAATAGAAAATAATAAGCATGTTATGTATACCATAAGTGCCATATAAGTATATTTTATAATATACAATAAAACTAAGTTTATGAAAAATAAAAATAAAGAAGGTAGAGAAGAAGGTATTGTTTTGCTGCAGTACATTAAGTGTCAAGTAGGTCACTGTAATGGATGTGTTAAATATGAACTCAATGATACAACAATTGTATAAAAAATGATTCTGAACGTAGACAGTCTAAAGACTAATTATATTTAATAATATGTTTATTCATATTGTTATTAAAGTAATTTATTTTACTATTAGTATTACAGTAGGATGACTTAATTTTTGTCGAAAATATTGCATTTCCTATATTATTAATACATAACTATAACAAGTATAATAACATATATTTACCTATGCCATAATATTATATACTATTATTATAAACTTTTGAGTGAATGCCATCTTTCCATAAAGTTTGTGAAAAAGAGAATAGTATGAAAAGTTATTATTTATATATTAATCAAGATATTTTAAAAATGTCATTGTGTATAGAAAATGTAAAATATACAAAAAAATTTTAAGTCTTTATCATAACATAGTAAGTACAACAATGTTTTTGAATAATAAAAAAATTTATTAAAATTGCTATTGATTGTTTCAATGTAAACTACTTATGAGGAACTTCGTGTTACATTTTTAAGCCTTAGCTACGTATAAAAATAGAATATTTCATAAATTTTCAATTGCAAAACAATTTGCAACATTTTATGATTTTGACGAATTTTGTAAAAATGTTAACCTCAAATACTTATGAAAATTAATTGTGATACTGTATTTTAAATAATTGTATTATTCTTTTAAGCGGCTATACGAACAATGTATGTGGAAATTCATATTAAATTTTAAAACTTTTTGATCAACCATTAAAACGTTTTCGACATATTTTATAGAAATAAAATAAAATAAATTTCAAATTTCAAATGTACTTAAGTAACTCAACAAAAGTTAAAATATTTTAAAAATGTTAAAAATGTTATCATGTATAAAAAATTAATATTTCAATTTTTGGTTCAAATTTCAAGTATATACAATAATTAATTTTTGAATTACAATAAAATATAGGTATCTAAAACTGTTAAAGAAAAATAGTTATTTTACGTATTAAAGTTGTTTTAGTAGACATTCTCATAAAAATTGAAATATTTCAGTATTAATGTAAAATTATTTGATATTTTCTTAAATAGGTTTGTTTCATGAATAAGCAATACGAAAATATTATTAACATTAAAGTATTTATAGATACCGTAGCCACTTTATATGTACAACTGGTTACTATAGTAACAGAAACAGTCACCATAGCATTTATTTCCTATACACACCTACAACAAAAATTTGTCAGTCACAACATTATTGTATGTTGTGTAATTTTTAGTTTACCTAATAAATATAACAAATTAAATAACATATTATATAATATATGTTTATACAATTTAAAAATACTATATCTTTTGTTTTATTTGTTATTTATAGTTACTATAAACATTTTATTAACTTATAAAAAATTCTTTAAAATATGTAGTTTAGTGGGAATAAATGATTATGTCGAGTTTGAATACTGTAGTATATTTATGCAAAGAAGTATTTGATTCAAACTGTCAACCAACACAAATTGGTAATGTACTAATCTATATGGTATATACTATATAAATATATAATATATAAAATATTAAAATATAGATGTTAGGAATGTAAGGCATATTGTAATAATTTGCTAATTAGCGAAATCTACCTTGTCAGTTTTTCTTACAAAGTATTTAAAATTTATATTTTATATGTACATAAATTGTGTTTAAATTATTTTTACATCAAATCTCAGGCAGAATAGGAAAAATTGAGGTATAGAAAAGTTCAAAGAGTTTTTATCAAATTGTATATAAAAATAAATAAAATATTTAATAAATCGATTTTTTTTTTAACAAAAAATTCTGTTATTAAGTTTGTTTCCATTACTTCTGACTTTCTGTACAATGTCTACCAAATTGGATAATGCAGAAAAAGCTCCATTTTCATCTTATTACGTCTGTAGAAGTTTCAACAAAACGTGATGTATTTAGCTTATCAAATAATAACTAAATTGACTTCCTACACACTTTGTGATTTGTCTACGCTATGTAACTAAGTAGCTAAGATTTACGACGATTTTTAATAAAATTTCGTTATCTGACTCTGTTCTTACCATAATAAAAAATAATATTTACGTTCTCGCGATAACGAAAAAGGATTAATTTTATATCGAGTTATCAAAAGTATAATAGTTTCTAAGGGATTTCAATTTACTTTGAGATAACGAAAAATTCGCGATAGCTACGTTCAACATAACAAGAATCTACTTTATTTATTTATTATTTATTATTTATTGAATTCTATAATAATGTTTAAGTATTTTTTCTTATAAATAGCAGCTTAGTTTTAGATTCTGAACGGAGTGATGAATGTATTGATTTTACAATGATGTATGTTTTTTTTTTTGTGTCTGTGTACAGCATAACTAGTCGAAATAATGCTTCAATTTCAAACTTCGGGGGTGGTTTCCAATGGAAAAGTGAATATCCTTGGTGCACTATAGAGGTAAAAAGTAAACATTATCCAACAGTTTTCAAAAAAATCGAGAAAAACAAAAAAAAAATGACGGAAAAACGGGAATTTTTACGCAAATCCAGTTTTCGACCGAATCGATTTTTTTATATGGTTGTTATTCAAAAACTAATCACTGTAAATACTTGAAATTTTTACCAAATGTTCATGTTAGTGTTATCTATATAAAGTTAAATTTTTAAAAATTTTTGACTTTTTATAAGTTTTAATTAATCACAATTTTTTTTATAAGCCTTTATAGTTCACATTTTTACGAAATCTGTCGAAAACGCAAAAATTTGCTAATAATTTTGAAGTTGAAAAATCATAAAATGTTTTATGTTTATAACTAAGGATTAAAAATACAACACTAAGTTTTCCATAGGTTTTTCTTCAAGTAGCTATAGAGAAAACTCGAAACATCATTATAGGAAAAATTTTAAGTGCATTTGAATTTTAAATTTTTAAGAAATCGCGTAACGATAACGATTTATCCTCAAACGATTTTAAATATTTGTTATTATTCAAAAAGTATAAGTCGTAGATACTTAAAAATTTTACCAGTTATTTAGATTGGCATTTTCTTTACATGATTTGATTTTCAAAATATTTTGAGTTTTTTTGAGCTATTTATAGACAACTGAAATTTTCAATTTTTCTGAAAAATTTTTTGTAGTGTCGATAAAATTTTTTTTACCCAATCTAACTACTTGACAATTTTATACAAAGTTCCTCATATGTTATTCTTATAGTGATTAAAAAATTATAAGAATACATAGTCATAATTTTTTTTTTTAGCATTTGAAGTTCAAATTTTGACAAAATCATGAATATTTGCAAATTATTTTGTAGTTCAAAATTCATAAAATTGTTTGTATTTATATTTAACGTTAAATATTCTAGACTGACAAATCATCTCCGTTCAGAATCGTTTTTCGTATACAATGATACCTATCATTGTATTCAAATTTAACCTACCCTAGTCCGAGGTCCACCCCACCCCCTAATGTACAGCAGAGCGGTACCCACTTGCCGACTTTTTAAAATCTTTTTTATTATTTTTGGTAAAAACATTTTAAATATGTAATTTAGGCTGTTTCGACTTGGTTTTTGCAAAGCTAAAATCTGCTAAGATAAAAATACAAACATATAGTAAAAAAATAAAATAATATATTAAATTATATTACCTAAAATGGATGGCAAAATTGTATACAAAATTAAATGTTCTCAAATTTGAACTAAAAAGTGTTCAATTGATGATTTTTCTTATATTTTAAGAATGAAAAATGAATGGTTTTAATTTTATTAAGAAATCATTATATCTACTATATACCTAACCTAACCTAACCTACAGATATATACGCGTATACTTATATATATTATATTTATTTCAAAAAAAAATTATGGTAATTATTTTTTTAATTTTTTATAGAAATTGAAGAACAAGCATCACGATTAGGAATAGACTTAGTGAAAGAGATACATCTTTTGAGTATTGCTAAACAATGTTTACTTGAACCATTGCCTGTCGATTGGTTTCCTTGGTATTTTTTTAAAAATTAATTTACATGTACCTATTATTATAAACACATTCAAAATAAAATTAACAATTATTAATATTATTACTAAGATTTATTTAGGTTTATTATGTAATTATTTCGTAGTTATATCGAAAAAGAAAATAAGTATTTTTACTATAATAAACAAAGTAAAATATCTCAATGGGAACATCCTTTAGATGAATATTATAGACAAATAGTTGAAAAAACACGTTCAGAAGATTGTTCTACAGGTAAATTAAAATAAAATCTACCTTTTTTGTTTTACTGAAATTTTATTCAAAAATATCTGATGTTCATTTTATTTATTATAAATTAATAATTATTATATACATTATACTTATATAATATGTCGATATACCTACCTATTATTAATTAGCTACAGGTACAATTTAAATATTATTTTAATTTATAGGTCAAGACATATCATTAAACATAATTCTAGACGAAGAAAATTTACTCGACACTACTATGTATCTTCATACAAAAAATGTAAGTCTTAAAATTCCTTTGGAAAAATTTCAGATCACTCAGATGTATAAAACATCTAATAAGGAACTTGTGTATACTAGAAGCTCTATAATATAATAGCTCTATCTCATAATCTATTTAATATGTGGGTGTAACAAACAAGGAACTTCTGCTTTTTGGTCGTATAATACAATTAAACTACATACTTGCAATATTTTTTCAAATTTACTAATTGTATTATTTTTATATATATTATTATAATTATGTAAAACATTGTTATTTAAAAATTTATCTTAAATTAATTTTGTATATTATAATCATTAGTTTGATAACATTTTTACGAAAATTCGTATTTATTTTATTTTTAGGTAGTTCAAAATTTAATTTTAAAATTTGGAATAAAATAAATTACTAGAAACTAAAATTCACTGCGTATGTCCATTTTAAATAAAATTAAATCTAGTTATTAATTTTTAATTGAAAATTAGTATTGCTAGTACCAGTAAGCTGTATTATAATAGTTACTTGAAATTTTGATCTATTATTTTAAAATGTTTCAAAAATTAACTCTCAATAACTTAATCAAAGTTTTTGGGCTCTTTAATACGGTGTGTATACTATATTCACATCATAATTAAGAGGTTTGATCATTTTTGTTTTTTTTTTCATTTTATAACTTATGATTGATTAAATTTATCTTTGTTGTTATTTATAAGAGTAATTATGAAAAAAAAGCGGTTGCTGAAAAACGAACAGTACGTTTTAAAACTCCTATAGAAGAATCATTAGATCTTGATGATTCCGAGGAAAATATGAAGTTTTTAGGACCAATAAAGTAAGTTAAAATTGATTATATTTTAATAATTTTTTTAATGCATAATAATATTACTTGATTAATATACCAGGTTAAACACACCTTTCACAAATACATCATCTACTTTACACAATTTACCCCAATTTTCAACAACGAGTACTTATGATCTAAGAAATACAGGTAAGATTTTAGATGAAATGTATACTATTAGTTAATATTAAGTTATTTTTTACTTATCTTTTACTAGGTATAAGAAAATACATTTTAACTTTAAAATTTTTTATTTTATTTTCAAGATATTGTTACTAGGTACCTAGTTTATTATTTATACATTATCATTTTTATTAAATTAATTTTTATGACAACTAATAACAATAAAATATATTTTATACTTATTAATTATCTCATTATTAAATAAATAATTGATCATAAATAATCTCATTCATAAATAACAATAATTTAAAATATTGCGCTTGTCAATAATATTAAGCATTCAAATTTATATTTCTCACCCATTAATCATGAATTAGGAAGTTCGTTATACTAAACTACTTTCATTAAAATTCAAGAAAAACTACAAAAAATAAAATAAACATCATTTATAATTTTTAATTAAAATGTATAATTTCTAAAAATAAAATGTTACAATCAACACATTTATATAACTAATAACTGTACATAAAAAAGAATTTTATGGTTTAAAAAGTATGAGTGTTTTTTACTCCTTAATATTATTAAAGATTTATGTTATTATGTTGGTGAATACACTGTTAAAAATTAAAAATTTTCTACTAAGCTATTAAGTTATCGTAGACACTATCTAAGAAAAAAGTTAGGTATAAATAATAGGGTTTTTCAAATCGTAGGTGACATTCCTATCACAAATTTTTTATACGCTTATAAAATATGATAAATAGGTTCTAAATTATAAGATTCTGGGCGTTATTGATTGTCCTAGGTAGTCGGAGTGTACTTTCCAAGTACAATATATTACCAAGCAAAGAAGAACTGTCCAAAAAGTCTGAATTAGATGAAAATATTAAAAAAACAAATTATGAAGACTCACCTACGAATTTGAACTATACTACTGGAAAAGAAAATTTAAGAAAAATTGATATAACTTTGACGGAATCTTCTGATCGATCAGAGAGTACTTCATCTGAAATTCAAACAGATCATATGAATAGCGAATATGAAGAGAACGGTAATATATTTTTATACTAAAATTTGTATTTAAAATATTTAGGGCACGGCCCGTTTCGCCCAAAATCAACCTTTCCCGTTTGTAACTGCCTCGTCGTAAAGTATATTGTTTAGTTATATATTGCTTGAGTTTAGTAAATGTTTAGAATTTGATTTTTTCGTAAAAATAATTTTGTGCTAGTGTATTTTTTCAATAAAAAAAGTATTACGAGTAAATTTTAATTATACTTTTATCATTCAAAATAGGTCAAAAAGAAAAGGATAATATTGTAACATCGGTTCAATTAAATAAACGTCATGAAAAAATCGATACTATCGATGACGATGGGAAATCCGCAATCGATAATATTAATGATTTTCAATCCATAGGAACTGCAAAATTGTACAATGTTAAAAAAGATGATTTAGTTAGTGATAGTGGAAACTCTACAGCAAAAGATTCTAAAATAATACAATCATCAATAGCTTCTAGTAGTTTGTCTGCAACTAAAAGTAAAATGGCAGAAATAACCCAACGATTTCCACTTAATCAATTTTCAAACGAAACAAAATTATTTAAAAGAAAACCAATAATAAGTGATGAAGGCATTTTTGACTTAAAGTCTAATAATATAAAATCTAAGATTGAATCAGGAAATGATTTGGAAGACGAGAAACCAAAATTATTAGATGACACACATATTAAAGTTAAAATTGAAAAACATTGCGATTTAATGAAAAATAAATTAGAAGATACAATTAAAACAAACCAAAATATATTAAGGTAAGAAATAACTATTAAAATATATAAGTATATAATTGTAATTAAAATTATAAAATACGTCATGTTAAAATGTACAAGTTTAATAATATATTATTGTAAATTGTTATGATATAATCTATTTAAGTCTAATTATAATAAGTAATTACAATAATTATGCTTCAGGGAAGAATTGATTAAAAAGATCGATGAAGTTATTCAAAAACAACATGATAATTTTCAAAAACACGTTGAAGAACGACACAATGAGCTTTTTTCTAAAAACGAATTAGAATTAAAAAATATAATAAAAAATGTGTGAGTATCTAAACGTTTTTTTTTTTTTTTTTTAAATATACCTTTCTTAAAGTATATTTGTTTTTAGTATTACCTGTTTTATTATATTTTAGATTCTAAGTGTAAAAAAATAATTAAAATTAAAAACATTTCTAATGTATTGTCTTAATAGTTAAGAAAACCAACATAAAACACCCAGAAAATACCAAATGAGAATATATACCCAACACCAGTTTTCGACAAAATCCAAAATTGTTATTTTTTAATTCAGAAAATGATAACTTTAAAATTAAAATTTTCTCCACATATTAATAATAGCAAATTATTGACATGATTTTCAAAATATTATAGTTTTCTTAAAATAATGGTAATACCTATAAATATTACTTATTTTGTTACTTTTATCTAGGCAAGAAACTACTAGAAAATCATTAATCGAAGAATGTGACAAGAAATATATTCAAAATATTTCAAATACTGAACAAATGTGTGAAGAAAATTTAAGAAAGTTTAAAAAAGATTTAGAGGATTATACAGATTTATTCAAACATAAAATACAGTCTGACCTTGATGCAATATCGAATGAATTAAAAAAAGATTTTGCTAAAAATAAAGAAATAATAACCGATGGCTGGAACGAAGCATTAGGATCGTACAAAAACGACGAGTTGGCAAAGGCAAAACATAATTTTGAACAAAGTACAGAAAATATTAAACGTGAAACGGAAATTCAAATACAACAATTTCACTTAGAATTCCGTGAAAAACTCAAAATTATATCCGAAGATAAATTAAATAGTGTTTCTGAGCAATTAGATATAGCATTAAGAGAAGAAATCAATTTAGTTAAAAAACGTGTTAACGAAAGTTCTAAACATAATATGAATAATAAAACTACGAAACATATACCACAATCAGAAATATACAATGACTATCCAGAATTTAATTTAGAGTAAATAACGCTCAGTAAAAATATTTTCACTTATATTGTTAGGGATGGTTCAAACTTAAATTTTCACGAACTCAAACTTCATCTTATACCATCTAATACTATATATATAATACCTATACTAATCTTATAACTTTTAAACAAACAAAACATTTTAAAATACGATAGTATTAAAATAAATCTTAATTTTTAGTTTAAGCTTAATTATAAATATACAAATTAATCTGCTTTATACTTAAACGTTTCGAACTTGAATACACTGAACCATTTTAAACTATTCGAAATGATTGAGTTCGAATTCAAACCATAATCTTTCGCAAACTTAACTTTTATAATTTCTTAATGTTCAAGTGCCCAAGAACCCATCCCTAAATTTTAGTTAGTTAACTTTTTATTTATTATTTTATTTTATGATTTAATTATAGGTATCAAAATATAAACACGCATAGGATTAATTATAGCAACATAAGAAAAAAAATTCAACACTGTTCGAATGAATTAAACGATGCTCTAAAATTGGTTAACGAAATATCATCAACAAATGAAAAAGGTAAACTATTAAACAAAAACTGATTTATTAAAATATACAAAAAATGTATCGAAAATAAAGTTTAAAAGTGTATGCTATAAATAACATAATATAAAGGCGAAAGGCCGATATTTCCATAAGCTTAAGGTAGAAAAATAAGATTAGGTAAAGGAAATATTTTTTCTTTAGAGGCTTCACTCTTCATGTCTATAGGTATATAATATTATTGGCAATAATTTGTATAATTTGAAAACGGCAGAAATAGAATAAACAAAACTATTATTATCGTTGTCAAATGTCAATTAAAAAATATTAATATTTTTATTTTACACGATAATAATTTCTGAATTTCAATTAACCAAATAATAATAATTTAATCAATAAGTTGAAGAAAACAAGTCAAAGCCCAATAATACAGATAGTTTTATAAACTATCAGAACACCAGAATAAAATTTCAGAAGAAATAAAATACAATAAGTATCTTACTTAATATATATAACATTTACAATAATTATTTAAAATATAATAATAAAATTATTAGTCATACCCAGTATTTTATACAAACGTTTCTCGTAAGAACATTTTTATATCTCTTTTAAAGAATAGAAAAAAATCAACTCTCGTCAAGAGTTAAATGCCAAGAGCTATTATAGCCCTAAAAAGAATTGAATTTTTCAATAGTTTGTGCTGTGTATTGCGAGTACATTAAACATGGTTATAGAACGATTGTTTTTGGCTGGAATATTATAAAAAATACAATTTAATATACCAGGAGCATCAGTGATATCATTAATAGTTTTAAAATAAAAAAATATATCAGCTAGTATATTTGGAAGATAACGCTGGAATGGTAAGAGTATACCTAATTTAAATATAATCGAAGTTATTGATTATCATGTTGAATTTGAAGGCTACACATTTTAAAACTAATTTTGTACACGTTCAATAAAATCAATGCCAGTTTAAAATATGAACTCCAGGTAGGAGATCTGTATTTTGAATAGACATCGCACTAACGCGCATTACAAAAACTTAAATGATCTCAAATCTTTAAATTCAGAAAAATAGCACTTAATAAAACAATATTTTCAATATTTTTTTACAATACACTCATTATTGCTTACCCTATCGTTACCTTCAATCGTGGATTAATTCAAATTCTGATTCTTGGAATTTTTAAGTTTACATAAAGATTATATTTTAAACTTAGAATTGTATACCGTGAAATAAACTTTAGCTCCAATGTTATATCTATTTTATGTTTTTATAGATCCATTTTTAAGGATTACTATCATATATTATTAGCGAAATCACATTTTAATAAATCAAAATCTACTTATTCAAATTTCCAAAAAATCATTTGCTAAACAATATTTACAATAAAATAAATTAATTCTAATTTAAATAAATTTGTAAAAAAAATGGGGATGAATGTTGAGTGATATAATATATAATTGTAAACAATATTTGGAAATATAAATAAATTAAAAATTGCATTTATAAATTTAATGTGATTAGTATATTAAATTTTGTTTTACAGAACATAACACAAATGTATGTCCTAACAAATGTACAGTTTCATGTCAAACTGAGAATTTAACTAATCCATATCAAAAGCCAAGTGTAAAAGAATATATTTATCCTGTCGAATCGTCAAGCATGCAGTCTATGTTTAATAACCCATATGGTTTGTACTTTGTAATGTTAATAGATTATATCTTATTCTTTACCTCAAACGTGTATACGTATCTAATAATTGTTATTATTTTCAAATAAATATTGTGTATACAAGATGTCAACACAAAATACACTAATTATTTGGACCAAGCAAAAATATCCGAAGATCTATGTTCCAACTACTTGACATCATATTCTCAACAACTTAATTATAGCCCATTGCATATTTTAAGTCAGGTAATGATTTTAATTGACTTCTTTATCATACTTAAACTAATTTAATTTAATATTAAATCAGCAAGAATTAAAAGTGAAAGCTGCAGAACAAAATATATGTCGTTTAATCGATACGTTCAACAATTTCAAATACGATAATATTAATAATATTCCCAATAATACTAATAGTAAGTTATAATACAGGTATATTGTATATTCATTTTTATTAAATCTAAAATGTACTACCTATGTAAAGTTATACCTACAAGTCAATAAAACAGCATATAATAATTAATATAGGACTAGGATTTGTAAATATTTGCATAAACATTATTACTGATCGATTGTACATGATTCTTAACAATTTGGATCCAGTTTACACAATGTATGATGTATTTATCACATTGATGTAAATCTATAATAATACCTAATTGTAAATAATTAGTGGCTAGTTAACTTATACAATTTATCTTATAGGGTATAATTTTCATCATCAAATTATCTTGATAAATCATCTATATATTTCTTAAAGTGTCGTTGAACATATAATATTTAATCTGGCATTATTACTAAAAATTAACTATAGTGGTTGAGCCGTCGAGCATTTTTATTAAAACTATCCAAGTATTGGAATGCAAGTTATTTTTTCTACATAAAAAATAATTATAAAAAACTGCCCTGCTACTTAATTTATAATTTTTTTTTTTTTTTTTTTTTTTTTTTTTAGTTTCTGATGAATACAAGTTTACCAATATCTATCAGACGCTAACACCAAAACAAATAGCATACAATCGGACGAAACATTTAAGAGAATGGCTTTACAATACTGACTTAAAAAATAAAAATAATTGAATTTTCTAATATTACGTAGTTACTTTTAAAATGTAACTTAAATTATTAGTTATTAGTTTTAGGCTATGATTACTAACAACAATAAAAATAGTAACTTAATAAAAATGACCTACAATAATTATTGTTACTTGAATAAATACATCACTTTTTTATATGTTAAGCTAACCTAAACTATTTACTATACATTTATAAAAAAAAAGAATAATAGTTAATACGTAATAACTATAATATTGTATAGTTGCTTATATTTGCTTCAAAGTTGAAGGTAAAATGTATACGGAATCGTTTACATCAAATGTTCACAATTGCATACGTTAATTAAGACCATCATACGCAATCGTATTTTATTGTAATGATTATGACATTAGACAACCCAGTAGGTGGATCAGAATTTATTCCTGATAAAATGCCTCTCGTGGCACCACTGTGCCAGAGCTTTTAGCTCTAACAATACTAACCGTTTAAGAGCTCTCTAAACCACCACCTCCGTCACTCGTGATAGCCAGTAAGCCGTTGAGCTCTCCTTCTGCGGGTACCAAGCAAAATTCGACAACACTGCAAATATATTATTATCGAATTCCAACTACAACTGAACTTTTTAAGTTAGTGGTACTAAAGTCTCCCGGGGAGAAAAAGATTGAGAACGACTTTAGACTGGATAATATCAAACAGCGTTTTAATAATATACCTTCGACGTATGTCTGCAGCTATAACTACAAGAACGACCAAAGTGTGCCGAAAGCCCGAAAAGGTTTAAACTTTAAAAAGTTATAATAAAAACGTTATTCATCAATTCAGAATAAACATAATATATTATTTTAAACAAGTTATTATAACATTAGCACAAATCAGTATATAATCATGTTTATAACTAAATAAAAAAAATTTTAAAAATACAGCTTACTGAACTATCTATTTTTATTTGCTGTGTATAAAATTTATTTATTTATATGTTTTGAGTAAAATTTTAAAATATTATAATATTAGTTAATAATTATGCTATCATTAAATGTAGGTACTAGAACACAACTCCTCTTTATAATTATTATTTACAAACGTATAATATTATTGTATATATTCAATTCCATGTACTTATAGTATTTTAATTAGTCTGTATATTGTGTGTTAGGAATTGAACTAGCTATAATATAAAAATAATAATAATAATAATAATATATTAATAATATTCAATATGACACCAGCTATTATGCACACATAAGTGGCATGAACCGGGTAGGTTTCCACTGTTTCCAGGTCTGTCTCTATGCCGATAAGAAAGTATAAAATAATATATTTATTTAAAATAAGGACACTTCAACCACATGTGTTGTCTACATCTTACATAAGTCTTTACATAGTAAAAACCGTTTTACGCAGACAAGAACTATACTAAGGCTGTAGTCTAAGTTAAACAACTCAATTTTTATACTATAAAAAAGAAAAAATTAGCTGTGTAACATCGTTTTTAGTTTTTAAACATCTCTAATAAAAAAGAGTTCTTATCGTTTCAAAACCCATCATGTTTGTGTTTTTCAAACTTAAATAACTCTTTTTATAGTTCTGATATCGAAAAAATAAAACCATGTTGCACAATCTAAAATCTTTTTTTTATAATTTGAAAATTTATTTGGTCAATCCTCGCTTGAAATGTTTTTTAGTATATGATGTTAATTTGTAGAACTGAAACAACGCATGTGGGTGTAGCGTTCTTTTAGTCTAGAAAAAAAACAATTTTATAATATATTACTAAATATTTATAATTCGATGTTAATTTCTAATTATGATAACAAAAAAATATTATTCAGAATGGAGAAAGTTTTGTACAACATATCTATCGCAGTATGAATCCCGCTCCATTGAAAAATGTATAATTGCGCCACTAGCCCAAATAGCACATTATTACTTAAATTCACCGAACGATCGAATACAGTGTGATTGTTTGGTGATTTACGAGGATTTATGAATAACGATAGCGTTTATAAGCAGTTATTGAAATTTAAATAAAATTCTAGATTCTGAACGGAGTGATGTACCTATGTATTGATATTTGATTCTACAATAATATGTGTTTTTTTTGTGTACGGTGTACAATGTACACGATAACTTGTCGAAATAATGCATCATTTTAAAACTTAAGGGGTGGTTTTCAGTGAAAAATTGAATATCCTTAGTGTATTGTACAGGTCAAAAGTCATAAGTTTTCAGCAGTTTTCAAAAGAATCGAGTAAAACCACAAAAATTTGACGAAAAACCACGAAATTTACACATCATAAATTTTCGACAAATCATTTTTTTATTTTGTTGTAACTTTAAAACGAATCACTATAAACACTTAACATTTTCATCAAAGTCTTATATTAGTTTTCTATATACTAGGTTAAATTTTCAAAAATTTTCAATAAAAAACTTTAAAAAAAATTTAATACAAGGGTTCATTGTTCTTACTTCTTATTGTAGTTAAAAAAAATCAAAAATCGTAGGTCACAATTGTTTTTTATATGCGTTTAAAATTCAAATTTTTACGGAATATTTAAAAAAAAAATATTAAATATATTAGTTATTATTCAAAAAGTTAAAGTCATTGATACTTGAAAATTTCACCAGTTATTTAGTTTGGTATTATCTTTACAGAATTTAATTTTCAAAATATTTAGCTTACTTTAAAGCTATTTACAGACTTTTGAAATATTCGTTTTTTTTTACATAAATATCGATACAATTTTTTGGCTAAGTCAAAATACTTGGAAATTGAACAAAAAGTCACATCCACTGAATTGATCAATGCATAATTCATATAAGAAGTTTCAAATTACAACACTAAATCTTAAAATATTGAAATGATCGATATCGATGGTATAGATATACTGACGTATAGGTACTGCCTTCTATAATATGTAAATCGATAATCTATACTATACGTTTAATACGTTTAATAAACAAGCCGATAACGAAAACAATAATAATCGAAATAATCGAATACCTACCTATAACGCATTCTGGGTTTTTACGTTTCTTATTAATTCAATTATTTATTATTACTACTATAGTAGCATAATAAACATATAAAAAGTCAACAGCTAGAATAACTGAAAAAAGGACAAAAAGCATTTACATAAAAAAAGCCAAAAAACAAAAATAAATTGGTTTATTTGGAATTAACATGACGTGAAACGAGTTTATATATAAAAATTAGATTTCTATATCATCTGTAAAAAAAGAAGCATATTATGCTTTAAAATCCGAGCTAAATTGATCAGTAAATTTATTGTCTACAAATATTTTTAAATGTACAGTTATTTAATATTTAAATGTCAATATTAGAAAATAGTTTATAAATAATAACGCGGTGACAATCTATTTCAGTTAATATTTTGTGCAAAATTAAATATATTTTTATACTCATATTATTAAATAACATATTTATTTAATAATATCTATCTATTTATATTTATTTTATAAATTTTTTTAAAATGGCATATAAAATTTTAAATTCACGAGCTTGGAATTTAGATGTAGAAACCTGTACGACTTACGTACCTACTAAAAATTTAAAAACTAAAATGTTCAAAGGATTGATTATGTTTACAGATATAACTATAGTAGTATGTTTTGGTATGTTCTGTGACCCCCGCAAATCCCACGGATCCCATTACCCCGCCCTCCCTATCGTGCGCGTGCCATGCCCTGCCGTGCCCAGCCTTGCCCTTCCCCTCCATGCCTATCACTGCCATGCCCCTCCATGCCGTGCCCGTCCTTGCCCCTCCCCTCCATTCCAATACCTGCCCGGCCACCCCCCCCCCCAAAAAAAAAAAATTATAAGTAGTCGAATTCAATATACTCATTACGATTTAGTTAAAAATGTACTGATATTTAAAATCATGTGTAGAATACATTCGTTTTGAAACAGTGTATTAGTTAATTTTAGTTCATCGAGAGTTAGTAGTCGATTAATAATATAATATACAACATAAATAAGTAATTATTGATGAGGTCTCATTATCTTTTATAGATGTGAAAAATGAAAGTGTCACGTACACTTTCATATTAATTCATCTATATTATCATATATTACGTTATATTATACATAACATAGCAAACTATTATTATAATAAATTATTCATTATATTTTCGTATTTTCATTTACCTATATCAGAAATCAATAATCCTACAGTTATCAATAATCAGTCAGTACCTTTGTCTCCAAACTTATACTACACAGCACATAAATGAATATAGTTATGTCTTTTATTAGGAATATCAAACACATTTCCCTTGTTATATATTTTTCTTTATTTCGTTTTAAATTATATTAGGCATAATGATCAAAATCATTATCATACTTAGTAAGCATGATAAATAAAAATAACGTTCTATTTTACCCCCCCCCCCCCCAACCATATACATGTAATCGCAGCAAGCATAACAAACACAGGTCTACTTGATATATACTATGGATATAGTAAAAAAATTAAAACATTATATATTAACTACTTAAAATAAATGGAAATATTTTTATAGTAAATGGTTAAATTTCATCTCTTAGTTTAAAATATTATCATATACTATCCCATACCTAATATTATAAGCTATTATTATAATAGATGATTCATTATATTTTAATTTATTGAAATAATATTAAGTATAGTATTAATAGTATTATATTACACGATATGCTCAAAATTACTCTACTTTATAAATTAAAATAAATATACCTACAATAATATATCATTGTTTGAACAGCCCAGCTAGTTGTTTTAACTAGATTGATCTTATTTTAACGTGGTAAGTAGATATGAAATATTTTAGCAATTCAAAATGTTATTATTACTTAAATACATATCGCCATACACCATACAACTTGTAGTGAATAAATATATAATAATTTTACCGTGAAATTTATTTCATATGTTTTCAATAGGTAGCAATATTAGACTATCATTTCTAATATATCATGTAATTAATGCACATAGGTAGTTTACTAAATATATCAGTTATTCGTTTCTCAAGCTCGTTATTAGACCATGGGTACATAATCGTTTTTTTATATTCGTTCTAGCTCATAACGTGTAGGTAATCATCAATAGAGTTGTGTGATATTTATTCCAAGGTGTATTTTAAATAAAACACATATATCGTGGATCATATATTAAACAGGCATGATCAAATCATAATATAATATATTAATTAATAAATATGGATTGTAGTCAAATCCAATGTATGATTTAATATAGTATTATTTATATAGTTAAATTCTGATATACTCAATATGATATTTTAGTTAAAAATAAAATAATATGTTGGTATTGAAAATCGGGCATAGAATAGTTAATTTTACTTCATGGAAGGTTAGCAACTGATTAATAATATATATATATATATGAAAGATATAGTATATATAAATATATAAAATATAATATACTTAAATGAAATAATATAACGTAAACTGAAGTGGAAAAATATATTTATTGTAGGTATTATCGAAGTGTACAACAATAATACTTTATTAAAGAAATGTGTATACATTTATTACAACTATTTTATTTATAACAACGTCTATAAAACTTATTATATAATCGTAAAATCTTATGGTATAGGTATTCTATTACACTAAAAATATTGACAATGTTTAAAATTATTATATATTTTTCTACTATCATCGTAATCCAATTTATCTTATATACTAGAGAATATTTTTTAATTAAACAGTTATTAATAATTTGTTCACATTGTTGAATAGTTAACAATGGATAACGCCATTTGAAATCTTTTACAGAGTTTTCAGTATAAATGATATCATGGTAAAATGAACAACATGTACATCGATTAATATCTCCATATATACGGCCTTTTTCTTGAAAATTATTATCAATCAAATCTCCCATTAAATTAATATCGTTTAACATAGTTAATGATGATGTCACTAACGTTTTGCAAAATTTGAATGCCATACTTTTATTTAGATGTAATAATCTTTGAATCTCGATTAACATATTGGAATTATATAAATGTAATAATCGATAATTTTGATTAGGTTTAGTTTCTTTAATATGCTCAGTTGATAATTTTAATTGTGTTAAAGGATGTATATAATTTAAATATTGAGCCCCATAATTAATAAACTGTTTTCGTAAGTATAGTAGTTTCATTTTTAAGACATCTTGATAAAAGATTATATCGATTACATCATAGTCGTATATTATATTATTCTGTAAAGTTACCATGTCGAACTCCTCCCCTGATTGCCTCTTCGATCTTTTATCAGCACTATGTTCAGTTCTCATCTTGTTTTCTGCTCGCCTCTTCACCATTTGTAATATCTATATTATATTAACTGTAAGTCTGCCTTGGTAGGTCTTACTAGTGTAATATATTAGTGAAGTATACTGAGGAATATACAACAACTGAACTGTCATTTTATAGCCAAATTTTCAACATTAAATATGTTTCTGGTTAAACCTATTAAATCGCAAACATCTATGTATTCTAAAATAAAATATAATATAGAGCGGTGTTTAAATGACACGACCATTAGCAATAATATAATGAGCAATGATGGAAATAAGTATTCTAATATTTAAATTATATATATAATAATAAGTCACGATGTATTATGAAAGATATAGTATATATAAATATATAAATATATAGAGTTAATATTATATAAAATATATACTTAAATGAAATAATATAACGTAAACTGAAGTGTAAAAATATATTTATTGTATTATCGAAGTGTGCAGCAATAATATACTTTATTAAAGAAATGTGTATACATTTATTACAACTATTTTATTTATAACAATTTCTATAAAACTTATTATAATATAATCGTAAAATCTTATGGTATATTCTATTACTCTGAAAATATTGACAATGTTTAAGATTATTATATATTTTTCTACTATCATCGAAATCCGATTTATCTTATATATTAATCTTACTAGTGTAATATATTAGTGAAGTATACTGAGGAATATATAACAAATGAACTGACATTTTATAACCAAATTTTCAACATTAAATATGTTTCCAGTTAAATATTTATCTCATTTATAAGACATGTAGATATATTTAATAACTGCTGGGGCTCTCGCAAAAATTATCGACGGTGATCAAGCCATGCATAATTGTCATCGTTATCCCTAGCATTATCATAGAATAGAGTGCCGGGAAGGTCTAACACCCCCGCCGCGACACCGCCCCTCGGCATTCCTAAAAACGTGTGTGATTTCTACAACTCATATTGTTTCGATATGCTGTTAAAACGTATGTATAAGGAATAAATTGGAGATATAATAGATATTATATATTATATACTATGTTATATATTTCGAATTTATGTGTGGTATGAAATATTATAGAAAACAGATTGTTAGCGCTAATTGAGTGATATATTCGGGCATTTCACACCTTATGGCGACAATGACTTTGTTGTTGTTCTTGTCGTTATCATCGTCATAGTATTTTAAATATAGAAAGTTAGCGATCACCTGCAAATGGTGGAAAGTGTCTTGCATATATAAGGGTATCAGCTATTTCTGAGGAAGGGAATTTTGAATCACTTAAATATAGCCGATAACGATGCATTTAGTATCAGTCGTCCACCGTATACCGAGCAATTGAGAAGAATCAGCTATAAAAACGGAAACCTCCAACACGACTTCGACGATTACGAAAGCAGAATACTGATCGTTATAGCAAAAGCATATTACAGCAAATCACCTACAACTCGATAACTTGAGTGAGTATTCATTAGATATTTACATAATATTACGCATTATATAACTTAGTTATTTGTTATAACTCAAAATTTGATACTTCTATGTTTGATATATCATCAGAACCGGAAAATTTTTCATTAGATACTAAATATATGCTATCACAAATGATATCATAATTAAATTAGCCGTCACAGATTTCTACCAGTATAATGTTTTCTGTTTTGTTAACTTAAAAATCACGTTCTCGGTTAAAAATAGAAACTTAAAAATGATTTTTCTCAAAACTGGAAATCTAAATAATAATAATAATTATTATTATAATATTATAAACGAGTTATAGACAAACCTAGTAGAGTACTTAGTCGTCATACACTTTGCCTGTAATGGTTATAAAATCTGTTTATAGGCTATACGTCATGGACTCGTTGAAGAAAAGTTTAACAGTGCAGTGCAATGTAAAGTTTATCTCGGTCGGAGATTTAATCGTCGACATGCCTTATCCTATTACCAAGATGCAGAACAAAGACACGCAGTATGGGAGGACAGTACTGTGCACGTTAACCGGCGAAAAGGGGGAGTCGCTCGAGGTATATCTCCCGCGGTCCATTGAGCTCACTGATGAAGAAATTTTAGAGTTCAATCATAGGGATCTGAAAGATCTCAATTTATTGTTCAAGGGCCGGCGAGGGAGGGCATTTAATATAACTTTCGAATAGTTGTTACATCATGTTCGATGATTTGATGTGTATATATGAAATAAATTAAATATTATTACTTAAAAATTTTTTCATATTATTATTATTTTCTAATAAGTATAACCATCTCAACTCACTTGCTACGTTGTTTAATATGATGAATATACATAGTATAGCTAATAGAATTTTAGTTGCACTCAATTACCTAAACAATTATAATATCATGCGCGTAGTACGTAATGACCGTACGTACGCGTACTGACCCGATCAACACGTTTTTTGACAAAACGATTAAGAGCCATTTCATGTATTTAATATGATGAATACATACGAATAGAGCTAATAGATTTTTAGTCACACACAATTCTACAAACAGTTATAATATCGAGTGATAAGTAGGTATATATTGTATTTGATCGAAATGAGGTGTTGGTAGTGGCGATGGCGGCGACGACGTCAGTGACCGTGATGATGATTGGAATTTTCTCACATTACAAAATATTAAATATATATGTGAAATAGATGTGTAGAAATGTAGAATGGTTTGGTATAAAATACTTATATTTACATAATATAGTCATGTACATGGAAAGTAGGAATTAGCTCTAATGACGTTATTATGTTATTACTATCTATATCATAACGAACGTAGCATATTTCACTACATGTCTCCACGAGCTTTGATTTCGCTCAAATGTTACATGTATAGGTACGAGTGTTCTAATCTAATTGTCGAAAGTTACGGTAAAAATATATTAATACATATCACAGGGAACATCGAATAATACTAATAATAATAATTAAAGGAAAACATCATTATATAAGTGTTAGAGGGGAGGGACCAGGTCGAGCACGGTCGGATACGTACGTGATAGCATATCGTAGACTAGCTGGTTGAGCATACAATGAGAATCTTACTGTCATACCAGTAGCGGTTTTGAGGGTAAGGCAAGTGAGGCGATACCTCACCTAAAATTTTATAGTAAATAATACTCTAAAAGTATAATTCATAGCTCACCATTAGCCACACCATAGCACACATCTCACCAACAATTTTTGACGTATTTATGGTTTTATTTGAAAAAATAATCTTGTTTACGAAGTTTAATTATATGAATTATCATTTATTTTACTATTGTATAATATTATTCCGCGTTTATTATCAAAATAATGATAAACAGATAAGAAATGTACGAAATAATTATCACGTAAACAAACCCTCATATTTCAGCCGGCGGCAATATTCCGATGACGTCGGAGAGACACCATGTAACGTCGCCTCTGAATTGTTACTTGTGTACATGAATTACACACACACACGTAAATACGCAAATGCACGCGACTATTAAATAAGCAAAATTGAGCATGCGTAATGATCATCGTGAAGATCGTTTTTCATCGCCTCTGAGTACTAAAATTAGATGAGTAGGTAATATGATCAGCCCGCAGCTGTGATTGCAGCACGATAAACAACAACACATAGATATAGATAATCATAAACTGTTCCTATTGTCACAGAGCCTAATGAAACCGATTTCAATATAAGTTTAATTTTTGTTATGAAGGGGGGGGGGGGTAGTACATTCGTTGCCTCACTAAAAAAAAAAATATATCTAAAAACCGCCACTGTGTCCTACCCATACAAAATAGTGTCATTCATCTCACCAAGCTTATTTATATCAGATTTTTTGTTGATATTTTCATGTCTCGAGTTTAGATTTAAAACAATAACTTTAAAAATTAATTTAAGTATATCGGAATCTTAACACGTATGGGAGGTAACGTTTGCGTGTACGAGTCTAGCCATCTCAACCCATGACATGCTGAGCGATGGTGGTGGTGAGCGGATGCGAACTATGTCGAGCTATGCTGAGCCGAGAGCTTTCACCGGTGATAATATTACAAAATATTTCTTAATTCCACTTCTACGTCATAGCTTGAGTATTTAGGTAGCCAATGTTGTATCACATAGCCGGTCCTAGAAATACTTTTTATACTCTTCAATCGGATTTTTTTTTTAATATGATGATAATATTAGAGCGCGGGTGCGTCCGGCCGTCGGCCTGTGCCCGTTCGTGCCGGGCCGCGGTTGATATTCCAGTAACGTTAAGCACCAGCCGAAGGCTTTGGGCGTCAAACCGCGGCCCGGCACGAACGGGCACAGGCCGACGGCCGGACGCACCCGCGCTCTAATATTATCATCATATTAAAAAAAAATCCGATTGAAGAGTATAAAAAGTATTTCTAGGACCGGCTATGTGATACAACATTGGCTACCTAAATACTCAAGCTATGACGTAGAAGTGGAATTAAGAAATATTTTGTAATATTATCACCGGTGAAAGCTCTCGGCTCAGCATAGCTCGACATAGTTCGCATCCGCTCACCACCACCATCGCTCAGCATGTCATGGGTTGAGATGGCTAGACTCGTACACGCAAACGTTACCTCCCATACGTGTTAAGATTCCGATATACTTAAATTAATTTTTAAAGTTATTGTTTTAAATCTAAACTCGAGACATGAAAATATCAACAAAAATCTGATATAAATAAGCTTGGTGAGATGAATGACACTATTTTGTATGGGTAGGACACAGTGGCGGTTTTTTTAGATATTTTTTTTTTTTAGTGAGGCAACGAATGTACTACCCCCCCCCCCTTCATAACAAAAATTAAACTTATATTGAAATCGGTTTCATTAGGCTCTGTGACAATAGGAACAGTTTATGATTATCTATATCTATGTGTTGTTGTTTATCGTGCTGCAATCACAGCTGCGGGCTGATCATATTACCTACTCATCTAATTTTAGTACTCAGAGGCGATGAAAAACGATCTTCACGATGATCATTACGCATGCTCAATTTTGCTTATTTAATAGTCGCGTGCATTTGCGTATTTACGTGTGTGTGTGTAATTCATGTACACAAGTAACAATTCAGAGGCGACGTTACATGGTGTCTCTCCGACGTCATCGGAATATTGCCGCCGGCTGAAATATGAGGGTTTGTTTACGTGATAATTATTTCGTACATTTCTTATCTGTTTATCATTATTTTTGATAATAAACGCGGAATAATATTATACAATAGTAAAATAAATGATAATTCATATAATTAAACTTCGTAAACAAGATTATTTTTTCAAATAAAACCATAAATACGTCAAAAATTGTTGGTGAGATGTGTGCTATGGTGTGGCTAATGGTGAGCTATGAATTATACTTTTAGAGTATTATTTACTATAAAATTTTAGGTGAGGTATCGCCTCACTTGCCTTACCCTCAAAACCGCTACTGGTATGACAGTAAGATTCTCATTGTATGCTCAACCAGCTAGTCTACGATATGCTATCACGTACGTATCCGACCGTGCTCGACCTGGTCCCTCCCCTCTAACACTTATATAATGATGTTTTCCTTTAATTATTATTATTAGTATTATTCGATGTTCCCTGTGATATGTATTAATATATTTTTACCGTAACTTTCGACAATTAGATTAGAACACTCGTACCTATACATGTAACATTTGAGCGAAATCAAAGCTCGTGGAGACATGTAGTGAAATATGCTACGTTCGTTATGATATAGATAGTAATAACATAATAACGTCATTAGAGCTAATTCCTACTTTCCATGTACATGACTATATTATGTAAATATAAGTATTTTATACCAAACCATTCTACATTTCTACACATCTATTTCACATATATATTTAATATTTTGTAATGTGAGAAAATTCCAATCATCATCACGGTCACTGACGTCGTCGCCGCCATCGCCACTACCAACACCTCATTTCGATCAAATACAATATATACCTACTTATCACTCGATATTATAACTGTTTGTAGAATTGTGTGTGACTAAAAATCTATTAGCTCTATTCGTATGTATTCATCATATTAAATACATGAAATGGCTCTTAATCGTTTTGTCAAAAAACGTGTTGATCGGGTCAGTACGCGTACGTACGGTCATTACGTACTACGCGCATGATATTATAATTGTTTAGGTAATTGAGTGCAACTAAAATTCTATTAGCTATACTATGTATATTCATCATATTAAACAACGTAGCAAGTGAGTTGAGATGGTTATACTTATTAGAAAATAATAATAATATGAAAAAATATTTTTAAGTAATAATAATATTTAATTTATTTCATATATACACATCAAATCATCGAACATGATGTAACAACTATTCGAAAGTTATATTAAATGCCCTCCCTCGCCGGCCCTTGAACAATAAATTGAGATCTTTCAGATCCCTATGATTGAACTCTAAAATTTCTTCATCAGTGAGCTCAATGGACCGCGGGAGATATACCTCGAGCGACTCCCCCTTTTCGCCGGTTAACGTGCACAGTACTGTCCTCCCATACTGCGTGTCTTTGTTCTGCATCTTGGTAATAGGATAAGGCATGTCGACGATTAAATCTCCGACCGAGATAAACTTTACATTGCACTGCACTGTTAAACTTTTCTTCAACGAGTCCATGACGTATAGCCTATAAACAGATTTTATAACCATTACAGGCAAAGTGTATGACGACTAAGTACTCTACTAGGTTTGTCTATAACTCGTTTATAATATTATAATAATAATTATTATTATTATTTAGATTTCCAGTTTTGAGAAAAATCATTTTTAAGTTTCTATTTTTAACCGAGAACGTGATTTTTAAGTTAACAAAACAGAAAACATTATACTGGTAGAAATCTGTGACGGCTAATTTAATTATGATATCATTTGTGATAGCATATATTTAGTATCTAATGAAAAATTTTCCGGTTCTGATGATATATCAAACATAGAAGTATCAAATTTTGAGTTATAACAAATAACTAAGTTATATAATGCGTAATATTATGTAAATATCTAATGAATACTCACTCAAGTTATCGAGTTGTAGGTGATTTGCTGTAATATGCTTTTGCTATAACGATCAGTATTCTGCTTTCGTAATCGTCGAAGTCGTGTTGGAGGTTTCCGTTTTTATAGCTGATTCTTCTCAATTGCTCGGTATACGGTGGACGACTGATACTAAATGCATCGTTATCGGCTATATTTAAGTGATTCAAAATTCCCTTCCTCAGAAATAGCTGATACCCTATATATGCAAGACACTTTCCACCATTTGCAGGTGATCGCTAACTTTCTATATTTAAAATACTATGACGATGATAACGACAAGAACAACAACAAAGTCATTGTCGCCATAAGGTGTGAAATGCCCGAATATATCACTCAATTAGCGCTAACAATCTGTTTTCTATAATATTTCATACCACACATAAATTCGAAATATATAACATAGTATATAATATATAATATCTATTATATCTCCAATTTATTCCTTATACATACGTTTTAACAGCATATCGAAACAATATGAGTTGTAGAAATCACACACGTTTTTAGGAATGCCGAGGGGCGGTGTCGCGGCGGGGGTGTTAGACCTTCCCGGCACTCTATTCTATGATAATGCTAGGGATAACGATGACAATTATGCATGGCTTGATCACCGTCGATAATTTTTGCGAGAGCCCCAGCAGTTATTAAATATATCTACATGTCTTATAAATGAGATAAATATTTAACTGGAAACATATTTAATGTTGAAAATTTGGTTATAAAATGTCAGTTCATTTGTTATATATTCCTCAGTATACTTCACTAATATATTACACTAGTAAGATTAATATATAAGATAAATCGGATTTCGATGATAGTAGAAAAATATATAATAATCTTAAACATTGTCAATATTTTCAGAGTAATAGAATATACCATAAGATTTTACGATTATATTATAATAAGTTTTATAGAAATTGTTATAAATAAAATAGTTGTAATAAATGTATACACATTTCTTTAATAAAGTATATTATTGCTGCACACTTCGATAATACAATAAATATATTTTTACACTTCAGTTTACGTTATATTATTTCATTTAAGTATATATTTTATATAATATTAACTCTATATATTTATATATTTATATATACTATATCTTTCATAATACATCGTGACTTATTATTATATATATAATTAAATATTAGAATACTTATTTCCATCATTGCTCATTATATTATTGCTAATGGTCGTGTCATTTAAACACCGCTCTATATTATATTTTATTTTAGAATACATAGATGTTTGCGATTTAATAGGTTTAACCAGAAACATATTTAATGTTGAAAATTTGGCTATAAAATGACAGTTCAGTTGTTGTATATTCCTCAGTATACTTCACTAATATATTACACTAGTAAGACCTACCAAGGCAGACTTACAGTTAATATAATATAGATATTACAAATGGTGAAGAGGCGAGCAGAAAACAAGATGAGAACTGAACATAGTGCTGATAAAAGATCGAAGAGGCAATCAGGGGAGGAGTTCGACATGGTAACTTTACAGAATAATATAATATACGACTATGATGTAATCGATATAATCTTTTATCAAGATGTCTTAAAAATGAAACTACTATACTTACGAAAACAGTTTATTAATTATGGGGCTCAATATTTAAATTATATACATCCTTTAACACAATTAAAATTATCAACTGAGCATATTAAAGAAACTAAACCTAATCAAAATTATCGATTATTACATTTATATAATTCCAATATGTTAATCGAGATTCAAAGATTATTACATCTAAATAAAAGTATGGCATTCAAATTTTGCAAAACGTTAGTGACATCATCATTAACTATGTTAAACGATATTAATTTAATGGGAGATTTGATTGATAATAATTTTCAAGAAAAAGGCCGTATATATGGAGATATTAATCGATGTACATGTTGTTCATTTTACCATGATATCATTTATACTGAAAACTCTGTAAAAGATTTCAAATGGCGTTATCCATTGTTAACTATTCAACAATGTGAACAAATTATTAATAACTGTTTAATTAAAAAATATTTCTCTAGTATATAAGATAAATTGGATTACGATGATAGTAGAAAAATATATAATAATTTTAAACATTGTCAATATTTTTAGTGTAATAGAATACCTATACCATAAGATTTTACGATTATATAATAAGTTTTATAGACGTTGTTATAAATAAAATAGTTGTAATAAATGTACACATTTCTTTAATAAAGTATTATTGTTGTACACTTCGATAATACCTACAATAAATATATTTTTCCACTTCAGTTTACGTTATATTATTTCATTTAAGTATATTATATTTTATATATTTATATATACTATATCTTTCATATATATATATTATTAATCAGTTGCTAACCTTCCATGAAGTAAAATTAACTATTCTATGCTCGATTTTCAATACCAACATATTATTATATTTTTAACTAAAATATCATATTGAGTATATCAGAATTTAACTATATAAATAATACTATATTAAATCATACATTGGATTTGACTACAATCAATATTTATTAATTAATATATTATATTATGATTTGATCATGCCTGTTTAATATATGATCCACGATATATGTGTTTTATTTAAAATACACCTTGGAATAAATATCACACAACTCTATTGATGATTACCTACACGTTATGAGCTAGAACGAATATAAAAAAACGATTATGTACCCATGGTCTAATAACGAGCTTGAGAAACGATTAACTGATATATTTAGTAAACTACCTATGTGCATTAATTACATGATATATTAGAAATGATAGTCTAATATTGCTACCTATTGAAAACATATGAAATAAATTTCACGGTAAAATTATTCATATTATTTATTCACTACAAGTTGTATGGTGTATGGCGATATGTATTTAAGTAATAATAACATTTTGAATTGCTAAAATATTTCATATCTACTTACCACGTTAAAATAAGATCAATCCAGTTAAAAACTAGCTGGGCTGTTCAAACAATGATATATTATTGTAGGTATATTATTTTAATTTATAAAGTAGAGTAATTTTGAGCATATCGTGTAATATAATACTATTAATACTATACTTAATATTATTTCAATAAATTAAAATATAATGAATCATCTATTATAATAATAGCTTATAATATTAGGTATGGGATAGTATATGATAATATTTTAAACTAAGAGATGAAATTTAACCATTTACTATAAAAATATTTCCATTTATTTTAAGTAGTTAAATATATAATGTTTTAATTTTTTTACTATATCCATAGTATATATCAAGTAGACCTGTGTTTGTTATGCTTGCTGCGATTACATGTATATGGTTGGGGGGGGGGGGGGTAAAATAGAACGTTATTTTTATTTATCATGCTTACTAAGTATGATAATGATTTTGATCATTATGCCTAATATAATTTAAAACGAAATAAAGAAAAATATATAACAAGGGAAATGTGTTTGATATTCCTAATAAAAGACATAACTATATTCATTTATGTGCTGTGTAGTATAAGTTTGGAGACAAAGGTACTGACTGATTATTGATAACTGTAGGATTATTGATTTCTGATATAGGTAAATGAAAATACGAAAATATAATGAATAATTTATTATAATAATAGTTTGCTATGTTATGTATAATATAACGTAATATATGATAATATAGATGAATTAATATGAAAGTGTACGTGACACTTTCATTTTTCACATCTATAAAAGATAATGAGACCTCATCAATAATTACTTATTTATGTTGTATATTATATTATTAATCGACTACTAACTCTCGATGAACTAAAATTAACTAATACACTGTTTCAAAACGAATGTATTCTACACATGATTTTAAATATCAGTACATTTTTAACTAAATCGTAATGAGTATATTGAATTCGACTACTTATAATTTTTTTTTTTTTTGGGGGGGGGGGGGGTGGCCGGGCAGGTATTGGAATGGAGGGGAGGGGGCAAGGACGGGCACGGCATGGAGGGGCATGGCAGTGATAGGCATGGAGGGGAAGGGCAAGGCTGGGCACGGCAGGGCATGGCACGCGCACGATAGGGAGGGCGGGGTAATGGGATCCGTGGGATTTGCGGGGGTCACAGAACATACCAAAACATACTACTAACTATAATGCTATATACAAATCTTTGTTTTTGTGTTAAGATACTAAATACCTATTATAACACTTAAGTAAAAAATTTAAAAAAATTTAAAAAAAACTAAATAATTTATGATTATTGATTAGTATTTATACGTGTTTGATTAATTCATCATATATGTATAAATTGTATATTCAAATTTTATTTGAATAAAAGTAAGTATTATAAATTATTAGGATAACACTAAGTATTATGTTCATAGACATTATTACTCCTCGAACGACTACTTTAAAAAAAATCATAATTAATAATAACTAATAATACCATAAACAGTACTGCAGTAGGCATGTGTATTGCGTACCCACAGTATATTATAACGTTAGTAAGTAGTAACACCAATTGAGTCGAAAAGTAACTGGTTGGTTGGTATGCGGAATGTCTCCTACCACAACTAGAGCTGATTCATTATCATAAGTTGTAACTGCATGTTAGTAGTCGTACGGCATGTGCATATTGCATACCTACCTACCTACATAGTATACGGAACACAAGCGTACGATGACCTACAATTATAATCCTTAAAGGACGCCACACGCGTATATGTTGTCTCCGTTTTACAAAGGTAGGTATACAACCTGGTAAAAACCATTTCACACGAGCAAGAACCACTAGGGCTGTATTCCAAGTTAAGCAACCAAATTTTCACACTATGGAAAAAAGAGGTTTTGGACTGCGAAACATTGTTTTTATCTTTGCGATAGAAGATCTATAAAAAAATTATTCAAGTTTGAAAAATACAAACATAATGGATTTTAAAACGATAAGAACATTTTTCATATTAGTAATATCAAAAAATTAAAAACAATGTTTCATATCTTATGTTTTTTTTCTTTTTTCTATAAAAATTCAATTGTTTAACTCAAACTACAGTTCTAGAGGTTCTTATCTGAGTGAAACAGTTTTTACAATATTGTACGTTTGTAAGAAAGAGATAACACATACGGGTGTGGTGTCCTCTTAATTTAACAATTTATATTGCAGTATAATCGCGTACCTACCGCCTACCTTATAGGTAAATAAAATCATTGAATCGCCGAGATTAGTGTTACCATTAATACAACTAATGTACACATTGTTTGGACAGTCTATACAGTTCGGTGGTAAAAATATTAATGTTATTTAATTATTATACTTATAATATACAATATCGACGTGTCGAATTTTGTAAGATCAGGTAAGGTATATAAAATAATTTTATATTACCTTGATATAATACAATTATTGGTTTAGGTGTTTCAGAATTACAAACCCGTTTGAACTATAAACGTTTTCGCTGACATGGAAAGGTGGAATAATAGAGTGGCCATCGTGACCGGCGCAAGTAGTGGCATAGGAAAAGCCATTGCTATAGCTCTGTTGAAAAGTGGCATGGTCGTCGTCGGTATTGCCAGACGAGAAGATCTATTGAAGGTGGTTAAGTCTTACAGCTAAAAAAATGCATCGATACATTATACTCGTATAATATGTTGTCTCATACCTAAAGGGGAAACGTATCAATAGCAAATATTTCAGTTCAGCAGTTCCAATTTTGTGTTGTTAGGTTGAACAAAATCATTAATTTAAAAGTAAGAATGTTATTAAGTTTGATCTATTAATGGTTTCGTTTATATTTTTATTTTATAACGAGTATATAAAACTTATAATTAAAAATGCTCATAACTCGCATAAAAATTAAAATCTAGAACAAAACCAACGAGAGTACAGATAATGTCATTACTTTAAAATGTATAATTTTCTTAGTCAATTCACTCAGTTATTTAAACTAACAACACAAAATTGAAATTTCTGAATTTACATTTTGATTGATAGGTATGTTATATGCGTCTGTAAAGACAGAAACAACACATGAAGTGATAAAAACGTGATTACTAATACCAAAGCTAATACTCAATGAGCTCTATCGAGTACCGATTAGTGATTACAGAATAATAAATATTAAATTTATAGTTATTGTATATTATCAAATATCGATTATTGAATAATATCATTCGATACTTCAAACTCTCAAATCATTTGAATGGTAAATTCATGGACTAAATAATAAAAACTATTAAATATACATGCAGTTTAATAATTTTTATGCGAATAAATAATCGATAATTTTCATATAAATAATAACTAATACAGATAATAATAATCAAAAATCATATATCTATAATAATTAGTAACGACTATAAAGACCAAATGAAAAATTTCTATTGATTAGGTAATAGGTACCTACTTTTAAATTTTAATAGATCAAAACATTCAAAACTATTTAAACTAAGTACTTATTTCTTATTTCTAAATGTCCTACTATACCAAAAACAGTCGGCGGGAAATTGTCCGGTTACCATAATATTGTTAGGTAAATAAATAAATTGATACCTATATAATATTAAGTGTTGTGTACCCTAGCATTGTATTTTATTACTCGACGTTTTCCGTAGAAATTAAGCGAAGAAGTCGAAAGTTTTCATGGTAAGTTCTATTACAAATCATTTGATATCAGAAACGAGAAACACATAACTGAATGCGTTCAGTGGACCGTAACTACCTGTGGAAGTATCGACGTGCTGGTTAACAATGCTGGAGTATATGACGAAACTGAATTAGTCGGTAATATTTAAAAGCATATTAAATTACCATTTAATATTAATGTCTTAATAGATAATAGACGCAGCTATTCTTAACCTGTGGTCAGCGGCCCTCGGGGGTCCACGGCAACATTATAATACGTCGTGACAAGATGTGTATGTTTTGTTATATCTACTTATGTAATTGTAATATAAAATATTTATTATAATTTTGGCTATGTTAACATAAGATGTAAAGAAAAGGTAATCGAAAAAAATTGGTAAGGGGTCCGTGATCTACAAAAGGTTAAGAACCACTGCAATAGAGCTTTTATTTAATTAATTTTGTATATATATATATATAGCACAATAGCTATAACATAATATACAATATACTTAATACATGAATGGGCATGCTATTACTAGGTATAAAACATTTATTAGCACAATTTAATAATAAGATAGATAGTCTATTAATCGCGTCTTATAGACTATAGCGTGTGGGGCATATTGCCATTAGTAACGTCGTAAGGTGATATAGCCATATAGGTACTTATAATTAAATAGGTAATAATTAATAAGTAATAAAAAATTAACATACCTAACCACTGAAACTATTGTTGATATTATGATATAGGTAGGTACTTATAACTTATGTGTAAGCCCAATTATACGTTGTTGGTACTTAGGTACTACTTAGTATTGTATTTTTAATCTTTAGTTATAAACACAAAAAATTTTATGATTTTTTAACTTCAAAATTATTTGCAAATTTTCGCGTTTTCGACAGATTTCGTAAAAATTTGAACTATAAACGCTTATAAAAAAAAATTGTGACTAACGATTTTTAATTTTTTTTAGCTACAATAAGAACAACTTATAAGGAACCTTGTATTAAATTTTCAAGTTTTTTTGGTCATCCAAAATTTTTTTACCGACACTTCAAAAAAAATTCGCATAAAAATCGAATATTTCAGTGGTCTATAAATAACCCAAAAAAATTCAAAAATGTTTGAAAATTTAACTGTATATAGATAACACTAACATAAACATTTGGTAAAATTTTCAAGTAGGTATTTACAGTGATTAGTTTTTGAATTACAACCATATAAAAAAATCGATTCGGTCGAAAACTGGTTTTGCGTAAAAAATTCCCGTTTTTCCGTCATTTTTTTTTTGTTTTTCTAGATTTTTTTGAAAACTGTTGGAAAATGTTTACTTTTTACCTCTATAATGCATCAAGGGTATTCACTTTTCCATCGAAAACCACCCCCGAAGTTTGAAATTGAAGCATTATTTCGACTAGTTATGCTGTACACAGATACAAAAAAAAAACATATATCATTGTAAAATCAATACATTCTTCACTCCGTTCAGAATCTAATATTTATATAAATTTAATGTATAAATATAGGTAGTACAATAAAACTTCTCTATAACGGAATCGCTTGGGAGTTGGGACCAATAATTTTTTCAGTTATAGGGAGGTAGAATTATATTATATTATTTGAACAGGAATTATTGACATTTTCCGTTATAAAGAAGATTCTGTCTAATAGAATGTCAGTTATAGAAAGGTTTTACTATATATAGTATTATAATTACTGATTATACAATATCTAGGTACCTACTAATCTTGATCAATAAGTACTCAATAATCTTTAAAATTTAAGGCCATTATAAGAGCTAAGGCTAACTGCTAATAATCACCTTAAGGCTTAAATAAATTAAATACCAGATGAATATCGAACAAACAATTTCAGATGAATCAATGGAACATGGGAAAATGATTATGGAGACAAATTATTTAGCTGGATGTATTTTCACGAAAGAAGTGATAAATGAGATGAAGTTGAAGGGTATTGACGATGGACACATTATCAATATAAATAGGTTGGTAAATGGTTTTGGCTTTTATAATTAATATTAATGTTTAATACACAACTACAAAAGTACCTATAAGAATATAATAATTAATTAAGTTATATGAGAGCGCTAAATACCCACTAGCTCATTCCTATCACACCAAATGAGCTAAACATAAGATAACAGATTAAAAAATAAGTATTTCATTTTTACAAAAATCAAAACAAATATTTTGTGATTTAGCGTTGCAGGTCATTATAGAGCTGAACCAATAAAAGCACTTATTCATAATGCCAGCAAACACTGTGTTACATTAACGACCGACAGTATTAGAAGAATGTTGATTAAGGAAGGAAGTAAAATAAAAATAACGGTATGCAAACTTAGTTAAAATCATTTATTAATTTTTTTTTATGGTTATTAGAATAATCCGATAATGTGCAAAATAGTAATTACACTTATATAGTAATACACGTGGAATTTTAAATTTACCATTTAATAGTGAATAAAATATGGTGATGTTTACTAATTACTGGTTTATTTTAGAGTTTAAGTCCTGGGGTGACTATTAAAGAGTCATCAGAACAAGAATTGAAATCACACCCTGAAATAACATACCTAGAGACTGAGGATATTGCTAATGCCACACTTTACATTTTAGGAACACCACAAAATGTTCAAGTAAATATAAACATTTTGATCTACAACATTTTAATTTACTATTAAAGTAAACAATTAATTGAAATTGATTTTTGTTTTTATTTAGGTATGTGAATTGACAATCAGGTCTGTTGGAGAAATCATGTATTAATATTTATAAACAAACATTGTTGGCTTATAATAAAAAAAAACTTAATTATCATATTATCGTCTTTATATTTTTTACAATTTAATTTAATTTTTATTATTTTAAAGGGTGGTATATTGATATTAGCCGCATACAACAAATATTTATTACTTATTAGTATCAAATTGATACTAATTAGAAAATAAATACAATAATAATGAATGATGAAAAATATTATGTAGTGTGTTAATAATATATTTATATGTATGGGAGACGGGAGTGTTTCACTATTTATTTTATACCATAGGAATTTCATACTATTGTTTTTACGGAGTTAAATATATTAAGGTAATTTTAATTTTTTTAATAGAATTAATTATGTGATTAAACATCTGTGTAAATATGACTACATAAGATCAATCATGCCGCATTTTAAAAGTATTTATTTTAATTTTGAACACTAAATATTTAAAATTTCACAACATTTGAAAAATTGGCTAATCAATCTCGCGTAAGAAAAATAAAAAATTTAAAGTTTTCAAAATTATGATCACATTATTAGGTCCTTTGATATAATTGACAAACAATTGGTACATTTTAATTAAAATATCTACACAATTTTAATGATAATTTGGTACTTTGATGTGCTCATTATACAAAGAGATACTGGCTTTTTTTAATACCTAGTGATTATGACAACATCCAACTTACTAATTTATTTTGGAATTTATGTTCTTGACTGACTAGTATAAAGTTAATTGAACAACAAATGAAATTCTACCCTCAAATAATATATTATTATCTAAAAACTAAAGATATTGCTAATGTCTTACTTTTTATTTAAGGAACTCCAAAACATATTAAAATAAATATATCAATATATTGTAGTCAACAAAATCTTAAAATGTTTTGTTTGTAAATTGAGATTGTTTATTTTCACATTTAAGTATTTTAATTGACAACCAGATCTGTTGGAAAAATCAAAAATTAATATTTGAATACAAACAATTACTGGAAAACAAACAAAAAAAAAGTCGGCAAGTGGGTACCGCTCTCCTGTACATTAGGGAGTGAAGTGGACCTCGGACTAAGGTAGGTTAAATTTGAATGCAATGATAGGTATCATTGTATACGAAAAACGATTCTTAACGGAGATGATTTGTCAGTCTAGAATATTTAACGTTAGATATAAATACAAACAGTTTTATGGATTTTGAACTACAAAATAATTTGCAAAAATTCATGATTTTGACGAATTTTTGTCAAAATTTGAACTTCAAATGCTGATAAAAAAAAATTGTGCCTATGTATTTTTATATTTTTTTATCACTATAAGAATAACATATGAGGAACTTTGTATACAATTTTCAAGTATTTTGATTGGGTCAAAAAAATTTTATCGACACCTCAAAAAAAATTTTCAGAAAAATTAAAAATTTTAGTTGTCTATAAATAGCTCAAAAAAACTCAAAATATTTTGAAAATCAAATCATGTAAAGAAAATGCCAATCTAAATAACTAGTAAAATTTTCAAGTATCTACGACTTATACTTTTTGAATAATAACAAATATTTAAAATCGTTTGAGGATAAATCGTTATCGTTACGCGATTTCTTAAAAATTTAAAATTCAAATGCACTTAAAATTTTTCCTATAATGATGCTTCGAGTTTTCTCTATAGCTACTTGTAGAAAAACCTATGGAAAACTTAGTGTTGTATTTTTAATCTTTAGTTATAAACACAAAAAATTTTATGATTTTTTAACTTCAAAATTATTTGCAAATTTTCGCGTTTTCGACAGATTTCGTAAAAATTTGAACTATAAACGCTAATAAAAAAAAATTGTGACTAACGATTTTTAATTTTTTTTAGCTACAACAAGAACAACTCATAAGGAAGGTTAACATTGAGGAACTTTGTATAAAATTTTCAAGTATTTTGATTCGGCCAAACAAATTTTACCGACACTTCAAAACAAAATTTGCAAAAGAATCGAAAATGTCAGTGGTCTATAAATAACTCAGAAGTCAAAAATTTTTGAAAATTAAACTTTATATAGATAACACTAACATGAACATTTGGTAAAAATTTCAAGTATTTACAGTGATTAGTTTTTGAATAACAACCATATAAAAAAATCGATTCGGTCGAAAACAGGATTTACGTAAAAATTCCAGTTTTTCCGTCATTTTTTTTTTTGTTTTTCTCGATTTTTTTAAAAACTGTTGGAAAATGTTTACTTTTTACCTCTATAGTGCACCAAGGATATTCACTTTTCCATTGGAAACCACCCCCGAAGTTTGAAATTGAAGCATTATTTCGACTAGTTATGCTGTACACAGACACAAAAAAAAAAACATACATCATTGTAAAATCAATACATTCATCACTCCGTTCAGAATCTAAAATCATGATTATCATATTGTTTTCATTTAAACAACTTAATTTTATTATTTTTAAGGATGGTAAATTGACATCAGTCTCACGCGAGCAGTTAGCTAGCTTAATTTTAAATCCACTTTTTAAATTTAGGCTTTTATGGTTATTGTACACAAATTTACTCATTTCTATTTTCATACAAATTATTGAATAATATAATTGATTTTTCATTGATGCTAAAAAATTGAAAACCTGATTCATTTTAACACAACTATTCATTAATTCAAGTAAACAAATTCAATATTTAAGCTACATGTATAAAACTAACACACCATATTACCAAACTATAAAATATACAGGTATTCAAAAAGTATACAGATCTTTATTATCAATATGTCCTACTCAACTCAGGGGTGGTAAAAATATTTTGCATTTAGTATAAACCTGTTACTTTTATTCCAGTATAGATACATTAGAAGTAATTGTATGAGCTATAATACTATTATGCTGGTTTCTCTTAGATGGTGTATTTCACCTTCAAATAATGAGTAAGCAACTTATTTATTATGTGTTCTAATAACATTTACTAACACATTTTTTTGAGTATAGTTATTAATGTGCCGGTTGTTCTTTTAACTTGTATTACAATTAAGTACTAACAATCATCGAGAATATGGAATAACCTTTATTAATATTAATTAACAATTATTTTGTTCTAGTAACAGTGAGAGTTACAATACTCCATTCATGTTAAGAGAGAACCTCAGTGATAGTCAAATTTTGTTGGCAACGATCAGAAAACGCTTGTTTATTATTTACATATTTATAAATTTATATTTATATAATTTAAATGAGTATTACTTTTCTTTACAATTTATAATAATTATTACAATACATACTACAAAATTAATTAATAAATTACAACATAAAAGAAATATAAAGACAAAAATTAAAAATCATGGATAAAGAAAATCAGGGTTCGTATTGGCATTCAGCATGAGACGCCTCAACAGTTCATTAGATAAATAGTTAACAGAGCAATTTGGAACATAGAATGGAGTGTGAGATCTGGTTAGTTAATGAGGAACTTTGAAATTTAATTGTGATTATTTCCACTGAGTCTTCCATCTGTATTTGTACCATGAGTAGTAAAAAACCATGTCCCACACAAACCTCTGAGATTCCTTCTTAACTTAAAGGAAGTATAAGTATTTTCACATTTTCATTAATGCCAGAAGAAATGACTCAGTCATGAATTTCTTCTTTAATACCACCACTGACTCGAGTATTGATGGATTTAAACATTAAATGTATAATTTATCTATAAAACAAATATAATAATAATAATAATAGCAACAGCAATTAAAAAATAATACTTGAGTCACAGTATATGCTTACACAAGTATACAACCAATAAAAAAAAAATACAAAGGTACTATCTATTATAATATAACAATTAAAACTAATTCAAAATTAAAAATAATAGAAATACATTATATCATGAACACAACAAAAATATATACAAAACAAATAAATTTAAATTATCATAAATGTAATATTTAAAATGTATAGAATAATACTTATGAGATAATTTTGTACCACTCTTTTTTCTGTATATAATCTATATATATATTATACATACACACTTCTTATTGAATAATACTTAATAGTTTTGAATAAATATAAATGATTATATGATTTTGTCATTTAAATAAAATTAGTTTTAAATAATTTTAAATTAATTTTAACTCACGGCCATATTTTAATGAATAATAGTATTAGTTGATTCTTCAAACACTTGTTCATACAATTCAGAATTTTTTTCAATAACAATTGCATCAATGTAAAATCGTCTTTCTTCCATAAGAGCACTTGAAGTTACCCATTTGTTTTCATGAGGATGGTATATTTCAAATATATTCGAAAGGGGCGTCATTAACATTTTTCCTCCAAATAAATAAATATTACCATTCATTGCTACTGCGCCTATAAATACAAAATAATAATAATATCAAATATTTTTAATTAGGTACCAAGTTTTCAAATTTTACCAGAAAATGATTTAGGAAAATTTAGTTCAGCTAAGGATACCCATTCTTCAGTCAAAGTACAGTATGCCCATACAGTTTTGCAACAACTTTGCAAATATTCACCACCGATAATATAAATATTTCCATTTAATGTGCAAACTGCAGAACCCATATAATATTCAGGTATTGGATCAATATATTTCCACTTCTTATTACGAGGATCATAATATCCAGCTTCAGTCTTTCCAATCTAAATTAAGAAGTGAAACATCTTAAATCCTTTTTTGAACCATTAAATTTACCATAAATCATGACAAAAATACTAAAAACATTAAGATGGTGTAATATAAAAACTATAATTTTCGTTATAGGGACACACTTTAAAATTTAAATTTAAAGTAGTTAAAACTACTTTCTAATTTCTATATTTCATAAATTATGATTCTCTGATAAAAAATAGGGTATTATAACTTATCATTTAATAAAAATTCAAATTTAACGCGTTCGTTAAAGTAAAAATAAATAAATAAATAGAGGAATATTTTTTCTATTATTCTATAATTATACATAAATATTATTTAATGACGGGTAACATCCAAATTTACTATACAGCAAAGGTTATCTACTTGATGAATTTAATTTTTATATTAATTATAACAGCAAAATAAAAACACTGATAAAAAATATTATAACAACTATAAAGAATAATATAATAAATGGTTCAACAGGAGCTTTTTTAAATATTTAAATTTTTAAAACCGTTATAGGTACATAGTTAATTACATTTTTCTAAGTTATTTATAACTATAAAGAAATAAAAAAAAATTTCTGCGGGCGGCCTTGACTCTTAGCTACCTATACAAACATTTTTATGAATTATACCTACAAAATAATTTGCAAATATTCATAATTTTGACGAATTTTCATCAAAATTTGAACTTCAAATGCTAATAAAAAAAAATTGTGCCTGAGTATTCTTATAATTTTTTAATCACTATAAGAATAACATATGAGGAACTTTTTATAAAATTTTCAAGTATGTTGATAGGGCCAAAAAAATTTTATCGACACTTCAAAAAAAAATTTTCAGAAAAATTGAAAATTTCAGTTGTCTATAAATAGCTCAAAAAAACTCAAAATATTTTGAAAATTAAATCATGTAAGGAAAATGCCAATCTAAATAACTGATAAAATTATTAAGTATTTACGACTTATACTATTTGAATAACAACAAATGTCAAAAATCGTTTGAGGCTAAACCGTTATTTAACGCGGCTTTGTAAAAATTTAAATTTCAAACACTCATAAAATTTTTTTGTCTGAATCCGGTAGTTTTTTTACAGATATTTGAAGAAAAAAAGAATTATATAATTATAGTTATAAAAGAAAAAATTTTTACGATTTTCCAACCACAAAATTACTTGCAAATTTTCGCAATTTTGACATATTTCGTATAAATTCGAACTTTAAGTACTTATAAAAAAAAAACGTGACTAACGATTTTTAATTTTTTTTTTAGCTACAATAAGAACAACTCATAAGGAACCTTGTATCAAATTTTCAAGTTTTTTTGGTCATCCAAAATTTTTTTACCGACACTTCAAAAAAAAATTTGCAAAAGAATCGAAAATGTCAGTGGTCTATAAATAACTCAAAAAAAGTCAAACATTTTTAAAAATTTAACTTTATATAGATAACACTAACATGAACATTTAGTAAAAATTTCAAGTATTTATAGTGATTAGTTTTTGAATAACAACCATATAAAAAATCGATTCGGTCGAAAACTGGATTTGCGTAAAAATTCCCGTTTTTCCGTCATTTTTTTTTTGTTTTTCTAGATTTTTTTGAAAACTGTTGGAAAATGTTTACTTTTTACCTCTATGCATCAAGGGTATTCACTTTTCCATCGGAAACTACCCCCGAAGTTTGAAATTGAAGCATTATTTCGACTAGTTATGCTGTACACAGATACAAAAAAAAAAAAAAAACATACATCATTGTAACTTAAAATAAATCAATACATTCATCATCACTCCGTTCAGAATCTAATATTTAAAAAAAACTTTTGACAATACAGATAATGTTGTTCTTTATAATTTTTAAAACATCCTAATTTCAACTATTTAATCATTAGTAAGTAAAATTCGTAGAAGTTTAAACTAAATGACTGATATGATCCTGCCATATGTATATCGCCTGCATTCTCTCCTCATCTGCACATTTTGTCACTCTGATACTGATAGAAAAATATTGAGATAAAATGATAAGACTATGATTATTCATTGTTACGAAGCGAGCACTATGGCCGCGTGAGTCGCGAGTTCAAATCACATACAGTGCATAGTTTTATCATTTAATTCTCAATATCTCTCCTATGTCCAATCACATATTATGTAACTGTGCTGGACACATGTATAAGACAGAGAAAAAAATTACACTCACTAAAATTTTGGTTACGACTGTTATAAAAGTCCTAAAGGTTTTGTTTTTTTTATACAAAACAGTTTTTATTAATAATATAATTTATGAGTGTGTGACATTCTTTTAACAGTATAATTAACAACCATAATATTATATTTTAACATTAACTCATTATAATCATAATATGAATAATTTACTATATTTGATATGAAATAATTAGTAATATTTGATTTAAGAATCACTATATATTTAATAGATAAAAAAAAAAACAACTTACTATGTAAATTAATCCTTTAACGCAGGCAACATAAATACCACTTTTAAATGTCTCAATATAGTTTATTTCACAATAAACGTCGTACCATGCATTTTTTTTTAAATCATAATATTCTATAACACTGACGTTTTCTTCTTCTCCAGTATAACCGCCAATCTAATAACAAATTACACATTCATAATATTTCATTGTTTTAGTTTTTATTTTAATTAAATTTTTTTATAAACCAACACATTTATAATATTATAATAGATGTTATTAAATAGAAATTATTAAGTGTATATAAATAATATTTTTACCACATAAACATATGATTCAAGTTGTATTACATATGGCTTAAGACGTTCATAATGCATGTCATTTAATAATACCCATTTTTTAGTCTTTAAATCAAACATAGTTGCTGTTCTCATCCCATTACCATATACAGAACCTCCAGCAGTAAATAAGCGATTTTCATCAAGTAAAACCATTGTACAAAAAGGTCTAGGTGGTAATAATCGATACTGAAAGCTCATACACGGACAATTTTCACATATGCAACGCTGCCATTGATCTAAGGCAGCATCATACCACTGTGGAGTTGATGTATATGGCTGATGACTTATCACTAAAATTCCCTATAATAATAAGAGTAAATGAATGTACAGCAAAATCTAAAATAAATGCTTTTAATTTGAAGGTAACTTGTGTAATTTTTAAAAATTATTACTATAGTTACCATATAAACAAATAAAATATTAATTAATAAATTAAGCACTAACTTTTCTAAATGGTCTTCGATGCTCCGTTCGGAAAGAACTAAATTTATTAATTTTAGCACCTTGAAACTCATGAATCTTGTTGATTCCTTGGTAAGTATTTAAAACTAATGGTAATCGAACATACCATAATAATTCTGATGAGTACTTTGATCTGGTTATAGGATCATATTTTATCCAATTCATAACAACATCATAAATCTTTAAAATAAAACAGATTAATAACTACTAAATAACCCAATTAAAAAAATTATACCATGTCTTCTTTAGCAAATAAATCATCATTCTTGAGTAATAGCATTATTTCATCAAAATTAGTCTCCATAAATTCTTCAGTTTTAGCCACAAGTCTAACAATAATTAATGACATGAATTAATTTATGCACACAAACTATACTCTATTCAGAATAACTTTGCCCACTCCATCGACGAAAACTCGTCTTTTCCGCGCATGTCTGTTGCCATGGAAACACTGACGACAGCTAACAACTAATCACAGTGCTCCTGACACTCGCCAGGGAGGTCGGTCAACTGCCGGCGCCTCAGTTGCTTACGCGAAAGTGGGCAAGATTATTCAGAATAGAGTATAATAATTATGTTTTTTTTTTTTTTCTAATAAACAGCTATTATTTTTTAGTAAACTGTAATCAAACAATATTCTGTAAGACAAAATTAATAAATTAAGTATAATTATTAATTATCCAGCAATTCATTTTAGTCTTTTTATTATTGGTTACAAATATTTACAGGCTTATTTTAAAAATTAATAAATAGTTACCAGACCCAGAGATTTTAATTTAAAATTAACTCACTATAGTCAGTGCCAGATTGAGACTTTTTGGCCAACCAATATTTTAAATTTCTATCGTCCCTTTCATAGATGAAAATTTGATTAAATTTTATGGTAGGCTAAAATTATATTATATATGATAAGCTACAAAGACTACAAACCAAATCATCAATAACTTGAGGGTATTTGAAAATGTCTACCCCTTAAAACTTTTAGTCTATAGCATAATTACAGTCAATTGGAATTTATTTATTTTTATAAACAAGCACACAACTATTATATTTACTTGGTACATACTTTTACGCAACCATGTATTATCGATTAACGATGCTTGAGAATTGAATAACCAATACATTATACAGCAGTATTATATAGCAGACGCATTTATTGTTATTAACCGTGTATTTGGATCTATATCTTACTATATGACTATCTAAAAGGACTAGACTACTTTTCAGTGGCGTAGTTATGATTTTGTTCTGGGGGGGGATATACAATTTATTGGTTAAACATAAAGTGGGGGGGCTCCAATAAGTCAATGATTTAAACATTAAAAAAAAGGCTCTGGGGGGGATCTATCCCCATATCCCCCCCCATAACTACGCCACTGCTACTTTTGTCCAAAAATAATAACAGCCCAACGAGATTTTCCCAGTAACTCACCAGTTCAATCCGGGCCTGACTATAGTTAAAACTGGGGCTTAGGATTTTTAATAATCCAAAAAATTGCTATGTAAGATAAAAAATATTTTAAGTTGTAAAAAACTTTGAAGAATATATTTTTTAAAAACATGCATATTTAATGCATTGGGTTTATAGAATGTACTTCTTTTATTAATTTAGGGGCAATAAAGTATTAAATAATTAAATATCTTTAGAACTTTTTTGTATACTAATAGGTTAGGTTAATTTACAATCATCGTACAAAGATTTAACTTCTTATTTTTATTTAGTATACATATTTTAAATGTATCTTTATTTAAAATGTACAAACTTTTTTTTTAAATTAAAATTTAGTTTAAAAATAGGTTAAAATTTAAAAATTACCTGAAATTTTTTACTATATAAGACATGCATAAAGAATAAAGATCATTTAATCCTAATGTATTAGCAAAATCTTTCATTTTTATGCAATTTTCCGTGTCAATTATCTTTTTTATGTAGTTTACACAGACATTTTGGATTTCATCCAGTAAAAATATATTAGAACTTATCAATAGATCCTGAAATAAAAATAAAATTAGCATGTTTAACTATACTCCGATCCATAAGATAAGTAAACCATTTCACAGATTCAGACTCATGTCAGTGATTATCCTAAAGCATACATGTATGTATAGATGTACTGAGTTACCAACCATTGTCAATTGTGACTAGATAGGTAATCGTAATGTGACATTGAGCAGGGCAGAATGGGAATGCGCAAACTCAGACACGGTTTACTTCTCTTGTGGTCCAAAATATATTATATAATTTATTAATACAGTAAAATGTTATGGAGAAAATAAATAATAATAATACAGAAGAACTCCAATTATCCGGACTAATTAATGTCAAGGGTAATAAGCAAACATCCGGATGATTGACATATGACATATCAAAAGTTATAATATAATTGTTTGAATATATTGTATGTATGTATTTATTATTATTATGTATGCAGTATAAATTAAAATTCGTAACCATAAACAAATAATTTTATTAAAATATTTAACTGAAATAAAATAAGCTATAATTAATTATAATATGTAACATGTTTTAAAACAAACAAAAAAACCGACTTGGCACATTTTCTTTTTTTTTCTCATCCAGTTAATTGGACATCTGATTGATTAACGTTCGGATAATCTGAGTTCTACTGTACTAAATTGGATTGAACATATACAATATAACTATACCTGAACATTATTTTCTGTAATATATATTTCTGATGTGTAAAAAAAATTAACAAGTGTACTCAAAATTTCAAAGCTAACATCAGTTATATTTATTTCTATTTTATCTTCAAACCGCTCTTTAAAATAACTATCAAACATTCTATCAAAATAGTCACTCTTTGAAGCTAAAACGGCTTTGTGGGCATTTAATTTTTGGTTATTCACGACCAAAGATACATCCATTGTAGATTCATCTCTGAAATTAATTATATTAACAGATGTATTTTAATATTAAATTTTACATTAATATATAAAATTAATTAAATAATCAAATAATAATACAGTTAACTGTATACATACAGTTGCATCAAACGTAAATAAGGTTCATCGTTTATTCCTTTGTAATTTAAACCTTTAGATGTTAAAGCAATTTCATTATCTTCATCTGAATATCTAAAAATCATTATAAACAAACTGGTTAGATAAAAACTTGTACTTTTTCATATTCATAACTTATAATTAGATTTATATTTAGAATAAAATGTGTAGAAATCGATTATACTTAGGTAACAAAATAAACCAGTTCAAAAGTGAAATTGAAAAAAAAATAGTTGTTTTTTTTAACAAGAAGTTGGCACTACCTATTTGTTTTATCTTTCTAACTCATGTATAACAAAGTGATTAGTGTTCAACATTCGGCAGAACTTTTCTTATTCTTTATGTTTTTACAAAAGATTTTATGATACATGAGTATTTTTAAGTTATAATATTCTGCATGTCTACTAGTATAACTAAGACAGTATACAAAGAGAAATATTGTTCTTAACTAGATTCTAGTTATAAGTCAATTTACTCTTTAGGGAAAGAATTAGTAATCAATTCCCTATTATAGACAATTCAAAACAAGGTGGTAAATTCACTTTAATACAATTAATCCGGCCTAAACATAAATTTGCTATATAAATGGTTTTGAGAAAGAAAACAAATAGGTAATGCTAACATTCCTGTAAGTGGAATACTAAAATTAATTACATATTATTTTTAGCTACATGGGTAAGGTACGTTATTTATGTATACTAACACCAATTCAATTGTATAGTACTCAAATATAAAACCACAACTAGTAGGTATGATTAAAACAAAATGTAATGTTAACAAAAATACCGATTTGATTTCGATGAATCTTGGTTTGATGTTTCCATTGCAGTATTTATACTACTACTGTTAATAGCCAAAGATTTTCGTCCAAAATGTTCATCTACAGTTGAAAATCACATCAATCTTGTATCTATAGTAACGAACTTTAATAGCACCTATACCGTCAAATATTACTTAAATTTCGAAGTGTAGTAGATTCTTGAAAATCGACTCTGTCGCATAAAAGTTGCAATAATTCAACTTCACAAATCACAATTCACAGGAATTGGCTAGATGGACCTCGACCGAATATTATGCGCATGGCGCGCCTAATTAGTGATAACAACAGTATAGTGTTGCGGCAGTGTGGCCATATTATAAAAACCAAATTCCGCCACTAATGAGAATAAAAAGCGCTACGATAGCGCTACCGTTATTATTACTGTTATCGATGATTATTAGTAATAATAATAATTTTTTTTTACTTTAAAGTTATAAGTTATAACAAATAAAGAAATTATTAGTAAAAGTCACGTCATTATTAAAATATAAAGTTTAAATACAAATATACAAATAAATTAAAAAAAAAACAAAATATTACCGCAACAGTAAGTTGCGGGGCGGCTAATATACAGTTCGGCACCGAGATAACAGGCCGAATTATTTTCATGGAATAAACGCATAATAAATCAGTGCCGAACTCAAATGCAGGTGTATTATGTATGTATTTATTTAAATACAAAAACTCCCAATGCATTTCCCAAATTTATGAATTTTCAACTTAAAAAATTATTGTATAATTCAAATTTTTGTATTTTAGAAAGATATTTAGCTTACGGGCAGTTTTCCGGGAAAACCATGAAAGATAGGTCGAAAATCATAATAGATTAAATTGATCCCTGTATGGAACAACTGCGTAGGTTGTATAATTTAGATTTGTCAAAAACGTATTATTTTGGTTTTTAAAAACATCGTATACGTCAAATGGCTTTTAAAAAATAAAAGTTATATGGAAAATCTCGTTTACAAACTGCGTATTTTTAGTAGACTTTTGATAGATTTGAGGGCCTGCTAGCATAGTGCAGCGTGGGCCATTAGAAAAATTGTAAATGTAACAAAAATAAATAAGTAAATATAAGATACCTTTTACATCGGTTCAATAGAATTTCCTAAGTGGCTAAGTTTTATGTTAATTTGGTTTTCTTGCACATCTGCAGCTGTATCAATGTTTATGTCGCGATTCATTAATGATTATGACTTATGATTTAAATATTAAATGATAATATAATCAGGGGAGGATTCAGAAATTTTTCAAGGGGGGGGTAACCCAACGCTGAATATAACTAGTATCTCTCACAAGTCCCAATGTAATAGATGTGTATATGTTGTGTAATGTGTATAATGTGTAAATACTTAAGAAGGCTATTTTCTCTATTACCCCCCCCCCCTTGGATCCACCATTAATACAGTGAAAAATTAGAACATTCACTGCCTATATTTAAAATAATATGTAGGTAGGTATATCTACCTATATCCTATTATTTACATTTACAAATTCAAAATTCTAATAAACGAATTATTAAAGGATAAAATTGGCATGAGTTTGTACGGCGAAATACCCTGTAATGTGTAAACAGAATATATTATTTTGCGGTAGATATCTTAAAAAAATATATTACTGCGCATAATTTAACACTTAAATTAAAAACACGCTATACTTACATAACGAGTATTAAACGCATTTTTTTAATCTTCAAAATTTTTTATTAATTTATAAGAAAACTTTAATGGTTAACTTTTATTTTATATGATGCTTATCATATAGGTACATCAAAACGACTAAACCGGAAGCATAAAAATAATTGCGAGTCTGCTACATAAAAAAGTAAGTAGTTACTTACCTAAAACACATTCGTATATTATAATTATATACTTATAATTGCATATGAAAAACGATTCTGAACGGAGATGATTTCTCAGTCTAGGATATAATATAATATGAAATATATTATGTTTTAAATTGGGTGGTGAAAAAGATGATTAATGTTTTAATGACCTGAATACCTCAAAATTAAATAATATACAGAAAATGCCAATTTAAACAACTGGTGTATGTTTCAAGTTTCTACGACAAGTAATTTTCAACTATAACAACAATTCTAAATTGTTTGATAGTATTTTAGTTATTTTAAGAGTGAATTTTGGATTTTGTAAAAATTTAAAGTAAGGATAAAATTATTTTAATTGGCCAATATTCAAGTTCTTATATAATTACTGTAAGTCAAACTTATGGAAAATCTTGTATTACATTTTCAACTCTTAGCTACTTAATATTATACAACATTTTTTATACATTTGAACTACAAAATCATAAACAGCTAAGTATTCATTATTTTTAGGAATTTTTGTCAATGTTTGAGCTTCAAATAATAATAAAAAAAAAATTGTGCCTATATAATCTTATAATTTTTGAATAACTATAAAAATAACTTATGAGGAACTTTGTATTACATTTTCAAGTATTTCATTTTTTGACTTGGCCAAAAAAAAATGTACGATATTTATAGTAAAAAAAATTACACAAACAAATATTTCAAATGCTTATAAATAGCCTTAAAATAAATGAAATATTTTGAAAATTAAATTTTATAAAAAAAATACAAATCTAAATCACTGGCGTAATTTTTTAAGAATCTACGACTTTTTTTTTTTTACGGTCACTCATATTTAATCTCGATTTATGGCCATTAACAATATTACATAACCTTGTACAACCGATTGCTATAAACAAACACTGATTTGGAATTTTTCATTTGTCATGTTGGTGAATAGTCACTAATTTATATTTGCACTATTTTATTTATTATTATTATCATTACAATGATTTCAATGTGTGTGTCTGCGTACAACATAACTAGTCGAAATAATGCTTCAATTTCAAACTTTGGGGGTGGTTTCCGATGGCAAAGTGAATATTCTTGGTGCATTATAAAGGTAAAAAGTAAACATTTTCCAACAGTTTTCAAAAAAATCGAGAAAAACAAAAAAAAAGTGACGGAAAACGGGAATTTTTACGCAAAACCAGTTTTCAACTAAATCGATTTTTTTAAATGTTGGTAACTCAAAAACTAATCACTGTAAATACTTGAAATTTTTACCATATGTTTATATTACCATAAGTGCAATTATTATCATCAATAGTTTTTAGATGAGAATCTTTATTTTTAATATTACACTCCAAATGCATTTAGTATTTAAAACTATGCATAACCGTACTGAATTACAATATTTCTGTTTCCGTGGACACACAATACATCAAAATTAAAATTAGACAGTATAATATTTACAGAAAAAAAATCAGTAAAATTATACTTTTTTTAGTTGTAAATTTAAGTTTACTTTTACTTAAACCAACACTCAATCTCAAAGCATACTTTGAAATCTACTGACACAACACTTAACGAATTCTTACTTACAATATGAGTATTAGTGTGTTGTGTTAATATAAATTGTTTTTGCTTTAAGTATAATAAATTAATAATATTAAATTTTTTTTTAGCTAAATATTAATAACAATAACATACCAATAGGTATCACATTAATTTTTATTAAAATAATTCAATATCCATATTCTACAGTATTATTATTATTATTAAAAAATTATTGACTGTATAGTGTATAGTTTATAGTTTATACAGACTATCCAAAAATGTATATAAATAATAATTATTAGTACAATATAGTCTGTAATATTATGATTATACATATATTAAGTATTATATATTGAGTGTTAACTTTTTTTCAATGTTGTGGCTTATTTTATTTTTAATATATTGAGTAACTAAATACTATAAGTATAAGTATCCAGTATCTAGTATAGGTATAGTAGTGTTCATTATCACTATAAGGCTGTGAAAAAAAAACCGGAATATTTTGAAAATTAAACCGTGTATAGATAACGCTAATAAAAATATTTTATGAAAATTTCAAGTATTCTATTATTCTTTTTTGAGTTACAACAATATAAAAAAAAAATTTGTCGAAAACTAATGTCCCGTAAAAATGCTCGTTCTCCGTCACATTTTTCACCAATAAGGATATTCAATTTACCACCTGAAACCACCCCTAAAGTTTTATATTGAAACATTATTTCAACAAGTTATGGTGTATACTGTACTCAGACACAAAAAACACACATCATTGTATAGAATCAATACATTCATCACTTCGTTCAGAATCGAAAATACATTTAATATTAATATTATTAGCTGTCTATAAAATTCTAACGTATCGATATAAAGATGCATTGAATATTTTTATGTAGTGTATACAGCTTAAAATGCATAGTTTTGTAGACTTGTTAAATCTACCTCCTATATGAATAATATTTTTTCAATTAAACAAAATAACTAAAATCTAAAATTATAATAATTGAAATTTGTTTTTGGTAAAAATTATTTCAATCTATCCAGTAATATGAATACATTTATAACATATTTTAAATTATAGGCTGACAGTCGTCTGACCACCGTAATGCTCAGAATTGTTTTTTATATTTATATTAATTATACATTTATACCTACTATATCGTTTAATAATTAATTAAAATTTAGCACATCTGTAATGAAACCGTATAACTACGTTCGTAACTGTAATATATAGGACTTATCACTCATTCAATGACTCGGTATACATTACACAAGGCATTACACGGTATCTAACTCTTTTTTTTTGTTCGTGAACATTATTGTTTTGTACAAAACTATTACATTTAATTGTATTATACATATATTATATTTAAACTGAAATTAATACATGAATACGATGTGACAATAAGTAAAAACAAACCATGGTCTGTAGAATGTGTAATAAATAATAATATTATTATAATATAGTAATATCTTTAATCTTTACGACCAAAATTTTTATTATTATTTATACTATACAGTTATCAAATTAAAATAAATTTAATACCCAGGTTAAATATTTTTTTTCATAGTAGAAATGAAAATTGAATCTATTTACCAATTATTAGTTATTTCTGGCATACATTAGATACCCACTATTACGATTTGTATAAAACATTAAAATACAATTATTATTTTCACTGTTTATTCCAAATGTTAGTATTGTAGTTTTTGTAGTTGTACCTAGTTGACAGTTGTAACATATGGTAACATTATCTGGATCTCTATTCTACTCTCAGAGTTCTAAAAAGAACAAACTAACGTGAAAATAATTGTCGCAAAATTCATGTATAAGTATGCTAGGGACAGGGTCTAGAACGAAAATCCAAAGCTCAATAAAAAAAAAAAAATGTTCAAATTTCCAAAGACAAATAATCAAATAATATCTATCACCATAAATCAAGTAGCCTAAAATAAAATATGGACTTCTTGTGATCTGCATTATTGCCTTAAAACTACGTTATTTACTACTATATTTTGGTATAACAAATTTATTACTATACATAAAATCTTTTATGAAATATTTTTGAGAAAAGGAAGGTTCCGGAAAATTGTTGGTAACGTTATATAATTTAGTATTGTATAAGGATTTCAATATTTATTTTGTTATTAGTTTTTTGTTAGTTACCACTTACCAGGACAATAAATTAGCAAATATTTAAATGTTTCTATTATTAAACGGAAACGAAATGCACGCAATACCATACATTAAAAATAAAACATTTCATTATAGTTTACAATTGTGTTGAGATAATTATTTTAAACGACAAATGTGCAAATGACAGACTTAGTTTAATTACATATACCACTACATATAACTAAAAAAAATAAATATATAAAAAATAATATTTAAAAGTATTCATATTCTTGACTTCTCTAACGTTTAAAACAGTTTTTAGTGATAAATTGGTTGATTATTATTTTTAAGTTAGTTTAAATATTATAATATTACGAATAAAGCAATGCAATCATTTTTGTTTAAAACGATATGCTGTATACTGATTATCAACGCTACATGTAAGCTTTTTTAGTCGTAGATGAAATTATTAAACTTCAATATTTTATTCTCAGAAATGAAAATAAGTAATTTAAATTTAACTAATTTAAAACAATTTGAGTCACGATTTAGTATGTTTTTAAATGCATGGTTTATTAAGCATAATACATACTATACTATTATTATTATTTGCATCAATCGTATCAAGAAAATATATGTATGTTCTATTGAAATTAACAACGTATAATAATTTTATTATAATTTTCAATTAAATTATTAATTTAAAAAGTGTATAATAAAATCGTGTACTTAATTGTAATTTTACAATTTATAAGCGAAAATCACGCAATTAATATAAAACATATTATTACTAAATAAATATATAAATAGGTACCTGAATTTATAATTCATGCATTTTAGAAACATATTATAAGTCAGGTTAAATAATATTTCATATCATCAGATAAAATAAGTAGCATATACATAGTTGTATTATTAAAACCTATTGTAATAACATAATAATAATTGTGCTTAGAAATGTATAGGTACTAGCACACTATGTATTTTTATTTGTTATCGTGTTAGACAATTTGCTTCAACCATTAATTTTTAGTTTTGTCATTATTGGTGGCAAATTTGAGCTATTTGATACTTTAGAAGACTAAGTAAATCTTTTAATATTTGGGGAAAACTAAAAAAAAAAGGGTAAACAGAGATATGTTTTATGCAATGCCAGTTTTGACAAAATCGATTTATTTGTTTAATATAATTTAGAAAGTTTAAATAATCGTAAAGGCTTAAAACATTCATCAAATATTAAAATATTTACTAGACGTGTTATTGGTGATTTAAAAATTATTTTAGCAAACATATTTTCACTATTCTTTAATATTATGTTGGATATAAAATGTTTTTGACAAAAATTATTTCATTTTATCACCATTTACAAAATTAAAAAATTAAAACATAGACTTTAGGTATAATAATTTTAGTATTGTACCTATAATATCATAAAATATTCTTAGAGATAGCTATTTATCACCTCTCTAGTTTTTACGAATAGGTATATTTTAACGATTTAACATTTAGTTACGTTCAATACATCGGAAATCCATTATCTATAGTAGTTTGTGATTTATTAAATTATGGTTTAAACTTATAGTCATGTTTAATGTGTATTAAAAAATATCTGTACCTACTACCTACCTATAGAAGAACCGAGTTCCTCGTATTTTTGATAATTAAAGTCTAAATAAAAAATATTAAAATTTAATTTAATTAAAATTATGTTTTTTAATTTAGTTTGTAGCGGTTGCTATAGGTCGATATGTAAAGCTCGTTGTTATTTTAAGAATAATGGATTCGACTTCGGTTATTGTGAAGAAGGAATTTGCAAGTGCGCACCACCGGTAATTTACGTTTTTGATGGTATTGGTCGTGATTTGAGCGACGAATATATAGATAATTCATTGGACAATAATGATGTTATCCAAAATTTGGTAAATACAATTACGATTTAAATTTTGTATAATTTTATTACTTAAATCAGATATACATAGTATACTTGTACTCAAGGTATTCCGTTCGTACAAAGTTGAAACTATCTCAAGATAGTAATTTGTGATTACAAAATTTAAAGCCTATTTTGCGAACATAAATTTTTTTTAAAGTTTAACAATAGGTATAGCTGAATCATAAAATTTTAAAACTTTTTAAATAATAAATAAACAGGTAAAATAAATCAACCCCTTAAAAATTTTATTGTACTAAGCCACTCAATTTTTAAGATTTTATGATGCATAACATAACTTTAGCAGATAAAAATCCGAGAAAACTAGTATGACCCGTAGAAAAAGCGATAACGATTTTCTGGAAAGATAAGTGTTAAGGGAATCTAATTTTTAATTAATACTCACTAATTCACTAACACTCAAAGTTTGTATAGAAAACACGAAAACACTATACATTTTAGTCGTATAATAGCAGCTTAATTAAAAAAAAATTATATGCCCCACTACCTAACTATAAATCTTTAAATTTTAACCATCAATTTATTAACTTATTTATCATTTATAATTTTGATTTTGTGTGAATATTGTTTCGTATTTTTAAAATTAACTTTTTGTTGTTCTCAATTAAATTCAATATATCTGAACTGTTAAAATTAATAAGTTATAAGTAATTTCCTATTTAAAGTATAGTATTATAGTAATATTCTTACAATGCTTCAAACTAAAATTTATACTTCACTCACTTATAATTTACGGCCACTTATTTTTACATTTGTTTCCCTCATAAGACATTTCTAAATACGCCCCTGAATATTATGTATTATTATTGTTATATTAACGTATACGTTAATAATTTAATTACATATCAATTATCAATGTATACAGTATACACTGTATAGGATAATGTAAGAGATTCATAATATATCTAAATAGTTGAACAATTCGTTATATGAATATTAATGACAAGAATCTTCAACCTTTCAATTATCTATATTTATGGTTGATATTTTATTGAATTATAGTAAAATAATTATCACTAGAAAAAAAATCATTGTTTTTGTTTAATTATCTAATTTTGTCAACATTTTAATTTTAAACGCTTATAAAATAAAATTTGTAACTACATATTTTAGATAAATCAATTGTGATATAAACCCAGTAATTAGTATGATTGATTATTATAAGTAATCTTGTCTAGAAAAAGTTTATATAAGAATTTGTTCAATGAATTATAACTGTTTTATTTTTTAAATTTCAAAAAAAAAAAAAAAAACAAAATCAAAAACTGTTGATTCAAAAATAGTCCAGTTTTTTTGTAATTTTTTTTTTTAGTTTATTCTGATTATTTATAAAAATACTCGATTTTTTAATATATAAACTTTATTACTGGGAACTCCATTAAAAATTGAAGTTTAATAACAATTATACAAAATATATTTTATTATAAATCTAATGTCTCAAAACATTTATCATTTTGCTCAGAATTTAAAATAACGTCTATTGGAATTTGTTCTGATTTTTTGACGTTTAATAGTTGTTATAATGATCAAAATATTAAAATATTGCAATATTTTATTTATATTTATTTTTTAATAGATACAAAAATCAAGTACTTCAGCATCAAATATTTCGGATAAAAATAAGGTACCTACTTGTACTTTAAAAAATATATATTTGAGTAAGAGTATAATATAAGTATGATATACATTAATTAAATTATAGTGTTTGATAAATAATATATTAAGTTATATTTAAAAAAAACTTCAAATCATTATTTATATTCCATTTGTTCGTTTAGATTTGGAAAGATATTCTTGGCAAAATTATCTATAAAAATCCGTTTATTAAAGAAGAAACCCTTAAGGATCTAAAAGCAAAAATATTTAATGATTTATCACACTTAAATAACTTTTCTATAGATCTTCAAAATTCATTAGAAACAGTGTTAGATGAAATGAAAAAGAAAATGCCAAGTGTTTCTAAAGAATGTAATGATATTTTAAATCTTTTACCGCAACAGCAAAAGAAAAATGATGCCGAAAATTTAAACTCTGAAGGTGGCCCTATGATTAACGAAGCTCAAAATCCACCATTGCTACAAGCTACTATGCCATCGTCACAGGCTGCACAGGCACCACCGCAAATAGTACCATCACCATTAGCGACACCTAAGAAAGTGAACAAATTATCTGAATCTTTGCCTCGAAGTGTAGTACCTAATAGAAATGGTATTGCTAACACATTACCATCAACTACAAAAACAGGTGCTAATCCTGATAACCAAAAAAGTAGTAATCCAAACAGTAAAAGTCCGCAATCAAAATCTAAAACTAATCAAAATACAAATGAACAAGATAAGTTAAATTCTGAAATTCTCCTTGAGGTATCAGAAGAAACTGTGGAATATGAGGATAGTGAAGAACAAACTGACGAAAATATTAAAAAAAACAACTCTGAAAAACCTCAAACTCCGGATAATAATAAAACTGGTGGAAAACTTCCTCCTGTCAAAAAAGAACACAGTGATAATGATGATTCATACGAATACGAATCAGGATCTGGATCTGGATCATACGAGACGGTAGAAGAAAAGGATGAACCTGTGGCGGCTTATGCAGCAGTAGGTACCTCAAACAAATGATTAAATACTGTCTACACGTTAAATTACAAAAACAGATTAAGTAACTTTTAAATTAAAAGTATTTGAATAAAAACTTTTATTGTTGCTTATTATATAGATTAACGTATTTTATACATGTATAACAATTACATAACAATTTATGTCTCATATTATAAATTTATATATATTATATTTTATACTATCTTTTTTTTTATGGATAACACCAAACATTCTTTCATTCTTTTTCCAGTTGGCTTGAAGGTCAGTTTTAGGGTTATTTTTGACCCAAACAACGTTTCTTAGAATTTGAAAGGAAACGAGAAAGAGAGAAATAGTAAGACAGAAATCGAGAAAGATGTACATTATGCGTTTGTATTAATACAAATATGCCGAATATAATATAAAAACATAACATGTTTTATGTTTGACCCTCTGCGCGGGGGTTCCCTTTGTAATTTGAAAATCATTTTAACCATATCTTACAAGGGGTTCGAAAATGTGTGTCATTGGACAAATTATATTTAACAGAATTCGTTATTATACCTACCCTGAAGTACAGGTGTATAAAGGTAAAGATGGCTGACAAAATTACTCCGATTGGCCCACCTGATCTGTAGGTACCTTATATTATTGTAGGTGAGAATATAATTCATTTATTCGCCATTGATGACTATCGGACGTTTTATCAATATTTAATATAATTATATGTATTTTAATATTGTTTATTAAATATTTTTTTTATAATAATAATACCTGTTTTAAGTACCACTATTCTGAATTTATCTTTTAAACAATAACCTTAAATTTATAGGTATATATTTTTAAAAATATTTTTCATATTAGGTACCTACTATGAATTAAAAATAATAACGTTAACATTATTGCTATAACATTTAGTATGATTATATATATTTATACCGTAATATAATTATTGTATTGTTATTATTAATTTAAAATTTATGAATAGGTACTTCAATACTTGCTTGTACTATTTTTTTGAGCACTGGCCTTCTTAAATAAATAAATACGGTATATTAAACTAATATTTTTATTTTAAGTAGATAAATACAAGTTCTTATGAATTAATTTACCATAAATTAAAAACTAAAATTTATTAATAGGGACGTAATGGTAATATACTTGTCTTATTTCTTAATATATTATAATATAATATATATAATAGTATATGTATTATGTAGTTATATAAACAAAATAAGTACATAATAATAATAAACAATATAAAAACTAAATTTAATTTATAGAAATGAAAGAAATAAATAAAATTAATTAATTACATTAATTATTATAATATAGCACGATGATTCTTATATATTATATATTTATATACGCGTTTCTATATAATATTAAACTATTAATAACTATACACTATATAGGTGCTATATATAAACTAAAAATATTATAATATTATCTAATTATCTAATCTTATGCAAAATAAAATCTTTTTATCTATCAAATTTGTTATATTTTTAATATTTTTAATTATGATGCACCTGTGATGAATAATGATTAACATTAATAAATACAAATAAATATACTTATTTTTTACAATACTAAAAGTAGGTATTTCCTTGATTTCTTAATAGGTACGTCATATGATAAAAATGTTTAAATCGTTCATAAAACAAATCAATTTTAAACTTTAAAATGTTTTAGTGAGAAGCCAAAAATGGGTAGAATAATATTTTAAATATTTATATATATATGAATATAATTATTAAATAATAGTATTTGTTTTACTCATACAGTGGGACGAATTAACGGTATAATATATATATATATTATTTTTATACAATAAGCAACTAATTTCACGAATTATATTCAATTTTCTGATTATAACATCAAATGTCGATCTATTATTGTCTCGTGCTTATATCTGTATATATGTAATACGCGTTTACGCTCGATTTTTTTTTATATATAGGTAGTGAGTAAACAATAATGTGGATTTTTCGTAAAGAAGTATATATCTATATTGTATAATAATATAATATTGCACTACTATTATTATGTGTAAGTGCTAAATAGTATTTTTTAAAAGCGAAATGGTAGAGTTAAGTATTATAATTATTAAAAACATGTTGTTGTCTTATAGGGCTTAAGCTGGCTTAAGGTATCTGAAAATAAATATATATTATTAACTACATAAATATATAATTTGTAATATTCACAATATTTACAAATTTACAATATTATTTTATAAAATGGTTTGATAATGATTCAATGCAAGTAGATTATGCCTAAAGTGGCTAAGTATTTAAGTTTAGTTAAAATATACATATATACTTAATACGCATAGAAATCTTGATATGAATCTTGTGTACATCTTGAAAAAATAAAAATTTATATTTAAAGTAGTTTTTGGAACCCTGATTGCTTTCACTGTTTTCAATCGACGTCAATTTGTCAATGAATACTTATACACAAGACCGAAGTAAAAATGTTTATATAGGACAGATAAATATATAAGATAAAGGATACATATCATACATGCTATTGCATGTATCAAGAACTAATAAGAAAAATAGAATACCTTCGATAAAAAAAAAATCTTAAAAACCAACAAAAAGTTAGAGTAGGTATATGTATAGTGAATAAACTTACTTATTATACTCGTTCTTTTTATAGACATATATATAGTTTTGCGAGGACGCTCTTAAAGCCTCCTTCCCTATCTAGTCGCGTCTATAAATCAAAAGTGCTACATTTAACTCTATTGTTATTTTACTTTAACCCACATCTGTACCTAATCACTAGGGCTAGGATTTATATGCAATAAAAAATTGTAAAATATGCATTTTATTTACCAAAATATGCAAAAATATGCAAAAACAAATATTTATTATTTCTAGAGTATTATTATTTATCATAATTCAAAATTGTATTATTATTACATTAAAATATTGAATATTAGTTTATATTATATCATTATTACATGCTACTATAATGTGTTGTTTCAATAATTTTCAAATACAAACATCCAGCGATTTGAACGTAAAATAGATTTATACTGACTAAAACTCCTTTCCACATCACACGAGGTTATTGGTGCATATTTTAAATAATGCGATTTATCCTGGAGTTAATCAATATCGATTTCTTAGATAGATAATATTTATACTTTATATTTATAATAATTCGACGGATAAACCAAAAATTATCGATTTTATGAAAAAAAACACCATTTAAAATTAACAATAAATTATAAAAATTTGAAAATTTAAGTTAAAAAAAGTCAAAATTCCAAAAATCTATAAATATGCAATTATATGCATTGTGTTCAAAATATGTAAAAATATGCAAAAATAAATTGGTTCTATTTAAACGAGAATAAGCCAAATCGTGGACAAATCTGACAACCATTAAATTTGGACTTAAGGAAAAAAACATGCAAATGCATATAAATCCTAGCCCTACAGTAATCACTAATTACTCAAGTCTAAGATTATAGCACTATAATTAGTTTTATTATTTAATTACTATTGCCTAAAGCAGTTTTTCGTAAAATAAAAATTAAGGGCACTATATTCTAAATATAAGATCGTTTGACATCCTTGTACAATATATATATATATAATTATAATTAATAACTACAAAGTACAAAACGATAATTAACTATATCAGGTTAGGTTAGGTTAGGTTAGAATCAGCGTTACAAAAGGATATCGGTGAAATTTATTCACATTTTCTTCACAGTCACTGTTGCAAACAAATACTTTTTTGAGTGCACTACTTCGCTCTTTTATCAACCAGTGTTTTCAACTATACAGTATACATTTTTAACTTTAAAGTGTTCGCGTAATGGCTACGAATATATAAATATATAATATTGTCCTCAAACATATTATACTTTTCTACACATCATCTCGGGCGAAGCCGGTGAAAATTCAGCATCTATATATAAGTAGATATATAATACAGTAACTATTATAATGTTAATTATGTCGTTGAGCGAGAAGAGCGACCTGCAGCAGACGAAATGCAAGTCCGATTTAGGAACCAATTGGTATAAATACAGCGTAAACCGGTGCGGTAGCGGCGGCGTCGCTCGACAACGAAAAGGAAGTTGTCTCGGGCTATATAATATATAATACATATAGTGTATAACGTCGTCATTGGAATGGCGACGCGGCGGGGGTGTGCACGAAAACTCACACGCACACACTATATATATACACACACACATGTGTCCCTAAGGGTAGTGGCGGCATTCAGACAAGATACGAGAAGCCGGGTGTCTCGATCGTCGGCCATCAATCACGACCGTGGTCCGAGAGAGGCTCCTCCCGCGCGCGCAGATGCATATATACGGCGGCGTACTGTTGCGTGCAGTGTATATACATCGGTCGGCATTACAATATACGTACACATATACACACACGCGAGCACACACGCACACACGACGGTAAATAATATAATATATATTTTCACGGAGTGGGGGGTATTAACTATATATATATAATATACGTACAGTCGAAGTCTTATACCCTGCGGGACGCTCCCCCACCCCGCCCCATACAGTTCTTAATTTAGAGCACGTTCAAGGACCCGCCCGCCATATCTCTCTCTCGGTCGGGATCACATAGTTATAATATAGTCGTCGTCGTCGTCGTCGTCGTTGACTGCTGCAGTCCCTTCGGGAGTTTACATAATATCATACATGTCATATACGTACGTTATCCTCCGGACGCTGCACACATCATCACCGATGTCGATGTCCCGCGCGTTATAATATACCCATAATAGTAACTATAATTTTGATCTTCGTCGATAAAATTTTGATCCCAGAGTTATATCTACCCATATAGATTGTACACAACAGTCGATTTCCACGGTGCAATAGTGTAAAAACGCGGGACGTCGAAATGATGATGGACTCGGACTCGGCGTACAAGCCCAACGGCGATTACCTTATGTCACCATACACCTGGCACACGCCGCAAGATTTGCAACAGTTCACAAATGCACCTATCGTATACCCGTATGGCGACTACGGATCTGTAGTGGTCAAGTCCGAGTATGATGATGATGTTAGTGGGGTTGGTGGTGGAGTCGGAATCGGTGGAGACCTCAGCTGCGGAGGTGGTGGAGACGGCTGTGGAGATATCGGAGTCAGTGGCGGCGGTGGTAGCAGCAGTTCACCCGGCTTGGATCATGACACGGTGGAACCGAAAAAAGGTTTGTATACTTTTACATATGCAATAATATAATATCAACAGCAACATATAAGTATCTCCACAATGACTTTATTATTGTTTATGTACCTATATACTATATAAGCAGTGACGTATTTAGGAATTTTGCGTCCCAGGTTATCTGAGCGCCATTACTTTTTTTTATCACCCAAATGACCTAAGTACCGTATTATATCAAAATGCTCTCCAAAATTTACCGCCCGAGACCTAAGCCCCCCTCCTGCCCCCTTAAATACGTCACCATACATAGGTACGTCGACACGTCGTACGTAATTTTGAAATTTAGTACACACGTCAAAACTAACTATTTTCAATCTACGTATTTTACTGTGATAATTGTCAAAATGGACAACAGTACAACACAATAATAATACACATGTCCACAAAAAATTGACTAAATAATAATTTTGTTAAGTCGATGGCTGTTTATAATATGTATTATTATTATATAGTTTTAAATATTTAGAAGTTATAAAAATACGTAAAGAAAATAATATTATTTTTTATAACTAGTTACCTACCTATTATATTATATTATTATATCTACAAAATGTCTAAAATAGATATTTATATACTGCAATCCTTGCAGTATGATACATTGTTGCTTAATAAAAACCTCGTAATGAATAAACTACAGTCAGGGTCCCCGTACTCCTATCATCCCTTATTATCATTTAAGTTTGCCAAGAGTCTACGACTACCCGCGAGCATATTATTATACTATATTATTAATGTTATTAAAATCAAATTAGTCATAATAAAGCTAGAATCGATAACATAATTAAAATACTTATATAGGTAGTAAATTAATCAAAACAAAATATAAATTCCTAATCATAACACCTAGTACAAACTATTCACTGTATTTTATTAAGTATTTCCAATTTAAGTTAGGTATATATATATATATATATATATATATAATATATATATACCTATTACCTATATATTATATTAAAGAATATTAATCTATAAAAAGTAGAAAATTGTAAAAATCATAACATAATACCTAATTATAATTATTATAATAAATTTAATAATATAGCAGTATAAACTATATTTGTATAAATTAAGTTGGCATCAACACAATGTGCTGCACATGCATGAAAATTCAAAATACACAATGTAATGCAGGTGTGTGAATTGTTGATTTGAGTATCTACAAAAACTCATATTATGTATGTATTTATATTAAGCGCCAAAAAAAATTATCCTCACAAAAAAATCATGTTTAAAAAAAGTAACAACTAAAAACTAAATTACTGGAAAATAATACGTGTTATTATCAAGTTCACAATAATTACAAACAAATATTGCTTTATATAATATATAGGTATATTATATATATTTTTTTATGAATTACCTAATATTTATTATTCCTAACAACGTACCTAAACAAATATAATTATGTTGTACATGGTAGAACCAAAAATAGTTTTTATTTATAAATTATAAACAAAACTTTTCATACAAATATCTATTTAGATAATAACTCATATATCTTCAGCCATAAGTACTAAATTTTTAATTTCTAGAACTTTAAATAGTTAAGTCCAAAATTGTTGAAGTATAATGAAACTATTTTCTTGAAACGAATTGTGATGATTATATTATTATAAATTAGGAGGTATAGGTAGTTGATAAATTTAATTCGTACTTGAAGCAGTGAAAAACACAGCAATAGAACATTATTATAATTTTTATAGGAATAATATATAATATATATATATACGATATACCTAGGTGGATTATAAATATTTGCATCGCAATGTTTTTACGTACATGTAAACTTTACGAGTGCAATGTTAAGCAATACGTATATGACCAGAAATATTTAACATTGTAGGAAAGAAACGATCATCCAGATCGAAAGAAATTCAAACACCATTGAAATCGAGGAGACGATCTCCGCAGACGCCCGAAGAGATGCAAAGCCAACGGGTGATGGCCAATGTACGGGAACGACAGAGGACACAGAGTCTAAACGAAGCGTTCGCGTCTCTCCGGAAGATCATACCCACGCTCCCTTCTGACAAACTATCGAAAATCCAAACATTGAAGTTGGCCACCCGGTACATTGACTTCCTATACCAGGTATTACATAAAGCCAACACGGAAGAAGTACCCATGGTGGGACATGTTGATTCAGATTCGCAACACTCCATTGGTAAGTGTTTTATTATTTTGAAACTTACTAGCTATATATGATATATTTTTACTACCTAATATCGTGACGAGGGAATACATTTAAATATTATACCTCCTTAGAGACTTTAAGGAGTGTGAGCCGTGAGGTTCTTAACTGTTATGATATATAGATGGTTGTGCGGCATGATTGTGATTATGATGTATTCAGAGTAAATTATTTAAATTTGTTATTATTTTGTTATTACGCGTATATTATTCTTGTGAAAACAAAAATCAAATAATTTTACAACAATAATAATATATTATATTACAAGATAAAAAAAAATATTATCTCTACTATTAATTATGTAGGGCAATTATTGTTTTGGATGCCTGTAATATAAGCCAGAAAAATTTAATTTATTAATAATTAATAAAAAGTATATTGGTTGTTGTTAGCATATCCCAATTTTTAAAATATTCATATAAGGGTGAGTTGTTCATTAATTGTTCAGAGTAGGTATAAAATAAGAAGAAATTGTATTTTAATATACTCGTACGAGTACGTGATGTTCTTTGGTTAAGCTTTATTTCGTATCTAAATAATAATGAAGATTGAAGGTATACCTAAAATATATGTACCAACTACTACCAAGTACTAACCATAGTTAAGTATAATGTTATATACTTATAAGCTCAAACAATATATACATTTTCTTAATTTTTGAATATTTACGCAACAAAAATAATAATTATAAGCATAATAATTTAATTTAAAAAAAAATTAAGTGCTCTTATTTATAAAAAGTATATTTATTTTATCAATATTATGATAGTTATTTTACAATTTATTCATGTAATATCAAAACATAAAACAAATTTTTGATGTAACTAAATAACTATAGATTATAATTTATTAATATTATTTTTGTTATATCATGATAAAACTTAAAAGACGTTCAGAGAATAAATTTTCTTATTAAAATATTATTATTCATTTTGTATAGGCACTATTTATAATTTATTGTAAGTATAATATAATATATAGGTACCTATACTTAACATAATATATACTTATTTATAATACTAACATTTATACAATGCTGCCATTTCATCACCATTGTTTATGAATGTTTCTACTGAAAAGTCAAATTTTAAATGGAAACATTACTCATTACTATCATTATTATTTCCGTTATATTGTGGATGTAATTTGTCATTTTAGTTTTCAATAATTCCTCATTAATATATGTTTGAGTATTCTCTTAGACTCTTGTAGGTAATTATGCTGAGAGTCTAATCCGCGAAGGCATATTCAAGTCAATATGCGTGTGTGTAGTTGTTATTCAATAGGATTATCTGTTTCGGCGACATCCTTTCACTGTCACAGCTGATTTACAAAATAATAATAAATAAGGAAAAAAATTACAGCATGCGGTCCATTATTCCAAAACAAGAAAAAAGTCACGTTTGACACGATTTAGGGTTTTACAAGGAGTATATTTTACTGGAGTAGGTAGACTAAAATAATATCTTCGTGTTTTTCGATTTATATATATATATAACGTCGATGATAAACCTTTTAACAGTATAAACCATAAAGATTAAATAACTTCCACTTTTGTTAAAGTAATTTTTAACGTATATAGTATATACATTTGATAGAAAAATATACAATTGTTAAACGACAAGTACCTCTTGTACAATATCAGAATATGTATAAATAAATTAGTAATTACAATAATATCTGATTAATATCATAATATAATATAATGTATTGATTAGATTAACATTTAACATTATAAAAATAACTAAAAATATGGGTATTTATGTCGTACGTCAGAGATGGGCAACTCAAAGTATCTAGCGGGCCACTTTTAAGTACTTTAAAATCTAGCGGGCCGCAGAGCATAGGAGAAAGCAAAAAAAAAAGTCCTTCAAATTTACTAACATTTATTTTTTATCTTTATTTATTTATATTTATAATTATTATTTAATGTGATACTTGAGGATGAGGTTTTTCAATAGACAATTTAGTAAAATCCACTTCTATACCTGTAGTTGAAAATTATATGAAGTAATTTGAAAATGTAGCGCGGGTCAGATAAAAAAGGTACGCGGGCCGCCAGTTGCCCATCCCTGTTGTACGTGATCTACCAAAAATAGTTTTTAATTTCCGTATTATTTTTATCTTACTTGATAATGATACTGATTATATTAATTATACACCACACAGAAATGTCCTTAAAATGTTTATCATAACGAAATAATAGTATACAAATATTATACAAGAATTATTTTTATAAAATAAAATATGAATATTCAACATTTTGATATATTATGTTTTTATTATCAAAGATGCGTTAAGTTTATATCTATTGTATATACTATTTAGAAGATAGGTGTGCAATAAATATACATAACAACATAAATAAGGTGTATAATCTATAAAAACTAATAATATAAATAGACTATTTATTTTAGGCAAACATTTGATTAGGTTTTGAATGTGTTATGTGTAGAATTTCATAAAAATATAAAGTTGAATATATTTTAATACATTTTATTTTTATCCAACTTTTTTATTTATTTTGTACCTGTTTGAATTGCATGCGCATTATACTTTATCTCTTTACAAAGGGTATCGCCTGTTTATATAAATAAAATACAATAAATAAACTAGAATATAGAATTAAACTATCGAGTAGTTGTACCTGTGTTTAGGAATATAGTACTTATATCACATAAATATAGATATTAAATAATGCACAATAAAAAAAAAAATATTTATCATCAAAAAATAATGTGTTTTACGGTACATCGTTTCTTTGGAGAAATATTATTTTATCTTTATAAAGTTATAAGTAATGAAAGTAATAACTAATACTTATACCAAAAAAATATTTATGATTTAAAATTAATGCAATGCGCACAAATAAACTTGAAATCTCTGGCAATAATCCGAAATTTATTTTCATTGATAAACATACTAATGCGTTTAAGTTATTTTGATTGTTTATAGTAAGTTTAACCAACTAGGATAAGGTAAACAGTTTAGATGTATAGATTAAAGGAAGTTTCGATAGGTACTTTTACATTATTAACTATGAAAATAATATTTATCAGAAAAATGCCAACAAAATAAGAGTCAGACTGTACATTGTAATAAGATTAAAAATATACTTCTACATTTTCTTATACATATTTTAATCATTAAATAGTGTATATACTATATACCTAGTGTTTGTTAATCTATTATTTATAGGTAACTTAAAAAATATAAATTAAAATTGAATGTACTATATTATTATTTAATTATAGTGATTAAGTAAGATGTGTGTAATATTGTAACAATATGTATTTTAATTCAAATGATAAGAATTAAGAGGTAAAATAAAAGGGTGAATATTAGAGTGGGCGCTCTATGTTTGGAGTACCAAAAATAGTATAATTAACACAGTAATCGTGAACCATACAAAAAAAAAAGCAAAAGTAACGGTAATTAGATTTAGCAAGTAGTAAAAATCAATAAAATGGGTCTGAAATCAGAGTGGAATGAGGACGTAAAACAAACATATTATAGGTAGATAGTTGTCGAATTAAAAAATTAATGAAAGGGGAATACCAGACTTAAAAACAATTAGTGTACCTTACAATAATTAATCTCGGCCTAACTTGTGGGGGCTTTGCCTCCACACCTCCAGCCATTCATCTTCAACAATAAGTAGTTGACAATTTGAAATCTAATACACAAGTACAAGTAAAATTTACCAACAATTATAATAAATATTATTTTACTTCTCATTTATTAAGTTAGAAATTAATAGTTAACATTATTAACATTTTTAAATAATTAGGTAGTTCATTAAAAAATGTTTAATTCAATTTCATAATTATTAGTAAGTAATTGTAATTTACTTCAGCAATCTTTATTCTTCTTCTACAGATTTATTTTCTCAGCTTCTGCACTTCCAAAACAATATAATATATACATTATATATTTATATATGATTCTAGCTTAAATTTTTGTGACTGGAGGTCCAACACAATTTATAAACTTAAAGATAAAAAATATAAATAGAACTTAATTAATTCCTTTTGGTAGTCACTAAATTGTGCATAGAACTAAAACCACGTTCACATAATATTGAAATATTATCTTCTTAGCCGACTACGGTTAATAAAGAGTTCAGATTCTGTATAAATTAAATAATTTATTTTTAGTACCTACCTTTAAATTCTTGAATAGGTACCACGTATAGTTTCATCAACTTAAAATTTTTTTATTAATCACCTAATGGCATTAATACCGTATTCAATATTACATTTATTAAGTCAATTGTTTTGATATAATTTTAATATATCCATATCTTTAAGTAACTGAGTGTTTTTGTCTTTAAACTAGTAGTTCTGAAGAAATCTGAAATATAAACCGAAATATGATGTTATGTAATTACCGTTTATCTATAAGAATATTCCGTGGATATTTTGAATTGACCAATTATCAAAGTTAATTAATCATAAATTGTAATAATGATAAAAAGATAAAACACTTTTGACTACAGATTAAAATATTAGGTATACTTTATCTACGTCCGTAATTTTTACGATGTTATCAAATATCAATTATAATATATCATAAAAAAAGTCATGTATTGAACTTAATATCTTACAGAATATGTAGAACTTAACGAAATGAAAAATTACAAAACTACAATATTATTTTTACAAAATCAAACTTACCGTCCCCTCATTCTAATGAAAATAATTAGAAGGGGTGCTCATAAAATATAAAAAAAATTGGAGAGGAACTCCACTCACCTGAATCTCCCCACGGTTCGTGCAATGGTTACAGGGGATAATGAAAAAAATTAATAATTATATTATTGATAACAAAAGGCCTAGTCACCTGTCACCTAGATGGTCAGTAATGTTAATAAAAAAAATTAATATACACAAATAATAATAATTATTATTAATCAATAGCCACACTATTTATGATTATTAAAATGTATATTATACCTATCTATAAATGTTTAATTTTCAAAATTATAATAAATGAGTATATATGTATAGACAGTATTTGAATTGACAAAACAAAATTAGAGAGACTATTTACTTTTACAATAGGGCGTTCAAATCATTTTTTATTTTAATAACCCATTTCATCCACCCTCCCTAACACCAAAATATACATATTTTAACTATAAGCAGTGCAGATAACTGTCAACTGATAACATATATATATATAAAGTCACGTCTATCGACCAGCTACTGATCGATATATTGATATATATATATATAAAGTCACGTCTATCGACCAGCTACTGATCGATATATTGATATATATATATATATTAATATATCACAAAAATTATTAATAATAAAATAATCAATAAAATTATATGATACATGGTATCTCGTAAAATAAAAATATACCGTGTCTCAGCAAACCCTCATTTGTGCACGTCGAGCGCTGTTTATAGATAATTTTAATTTAAGTTAATGTTTATAAATTAAAACAAAACACAAGCCTAAAAAATGTATTTAAATTAAATCTAAAAAGAGCTCTACTAAATGCGTATCAAATTAAAACGCAATACGTTTTTAATGGATTTTAAGTGTATACATTTTTATTTTTACTCAATTATTGATGTTATTATTATATTTATTTTTCTAGAACAAGGATCTTCCGGTACTGGATCTTGCACTTACGTTGCTCATGAACAACTCAGTTACGCATTTAGTGTGTGGAGAATGGAAGGCGAATGGAACAACGTCAATCAGGAATAAAAATTTTAAGTTAGCACATGGGGGGGGGTTAGTACATCAAAAAGTATTGATATGCAACTAAGTATTTCCTTTTGCAGTTTTGCATATACATAGGGTACATGCATGTATATTATATATATATATATATATATATATAATATATACCTATTTAGTATATGTTATGTATATTTAATTTTAAATTATGTTTAGTTTTTATACTTTTTAAACGTTAAGATATTTTTTATCGATTTTTATTTTTATTATTATTTTTATGTACAAAAAGTCACCAATGTATAAATATATTTTTTATTAAGTTTATTTTTTCTATACGTGTGTGGACAATTTTTTTCTCGATTACTGCAAAACCTCGTCCACGACCGTGGTTGGGTGGGAGGAGGCCGTTCACATGCCTTCAGATTAGTAATAGTGTCTAAAAATACATTCGCGTCTCACCATTCCTGGGGGCAGATCAATCGATTGCATTTCGCGTGTGTATAACGCGTAGACAAAAATCCAAAGAAGGAGGGGAAAAATATTAAACCGGACGTGACCGATGATGTTGACTTCCTGTGGGCCTTTTATGATTCTGGAAAGTGCTAAATTTATCAACACCATCCTGCCATTTCTTACAAAATAAAACTTCTGCCAATGAATAAAAATTAAGGTTGGAAAAACAATAATGCGTCGATTGGCAAAAGAGGGGAAAATAATTTTATTCAAATTACGTATAAAAATAAACATGTAAGATTGTAGCGTTCGAAATTCGATTCTATAAAATGGTGTAAATGTATAATAATACTAATAAGACGACAAATAATGACGTATGTCGTATAGTGATATTGTATACTTAGGTTAAGTTAGGTTAATAATAATTTCGACTATTTTACAGTCACAATTTCTTAATAGTTTTTACTCAATTAAATTTAGGACACTATCATAGTTTATATAATCTGCAGTAATATAATTTTTGTCAACTAAGATACAAAACAATTTTCATGTGTGATTACCTATATTATTTCTATGCTCTATACTCTATATACATTGTAGGCTGTAGCTTTACTCTATTTCCACTTTCAAATATAAAGAATATTCAGGTTGATTCGTCAATCATGTTACTTGAATTTTTTACTTTAATATTAAATTTATTCAAATTCTCATTTATGGAATTTTTAAATATACTTAAATGACATAGTTTTAAATATTTAGATTTTTTATACCATTTAATAAATTTTATAGGTGATACAGACTTCTTTATTTAATCGGAATTAATAATCATATATTACGATTTTGTAATATACAGAAATAATTATTGTTGTTGATGTGCCTGTATATCTAATTCGATATTCGAAAAAATAGTTTCCGAGTTCATAGAACGTATACATAGTAGATACCTAGATACCTACTAAGTATAATAATCCTTAAAAAATATTTTACAAAAATAAAACAATTGCATAAAACAAAGTTGGTATAACCATAGAATAATGATGTATAAAATCGAATAGTATTTGAGTATAAATTCATTAAAAAGGTATGACATAATTAAACATAAATTATTAAATGATAAATCGCAAGATCAGCATGCTATTGGTATTCTATATGCGTATACATAATAATATGTTATATTTCCTGTGAGATAATAACGTTCCTATATGGAAAAGCCGTAGTCGGGAAGCGATTTTTTTTTTAAATGCGTATTTTATACTATTAATTATTATTATTTTGAAATCGGATATGAACGATAGCGTTACTAATTATCCATTTAGGACATAAAAAGACTTCACAAAAACGTCTTTTTATATACCTATATATATAAAAAAATCTATATATATTTTTATATAGACACACAAAATCGATTATGATTTATGACTAGATGTAGATATTTATAAATACATACATATTACATAATATAATAAGTGTGCAGCATTGACAATATATTATGACTTATTAGTTATTACTATTTACTATGGTGAGTTAATTAAAGCGGTGACGGACCGAATGGTAAAGGGAAGATAATATTGAAAGATCATTAAAAACAATGTCTGTCCCGTGTGTGTGCAGCCAACGCAATCGTTAAACGTATTTAATGAGCTGAAAACGAACCGAAATTTATGTGCACCCCCGTCACAACTCAACGGCAGTAGCGGCGTTTTTAATATTCTTATTCCGCCATGTATTCGTATAAAATATAACATACATATTATATTATATAGGTATATAATACCATTAATACCATATACATTGTGATGCTGTGCGCATAGTACACCGCGCCATCATCGGTCGTACCTACATCACTTATATGTATAGAACATAACAGACGATATTCCGCAGACACTGTGCTGGCATTTGGTTCTAATTAGACACCGGGGCCAATCTATGTCCCGGCCCTGAAGCAGTATGCTTTATACGGTCGGATTATGAATTGTGATCTCTGTGACCGTTATTATAATATAAATTCACCGCTGAAGATATAGAATATCAAACATAATATTATAATAATATGTAATATAATATATACGGAGTGAACCATTTAACTCGTGAGTTATTATTTTAGAAAACACCATACCTAATAAGTCTGAGCATTGACGAGTTAAAAAACCTTTATAATTTTAACTTTTTAATAAAAAATTTAAAAAAATGTGTGTATTAATTATTAACTTTTCTCATTAATTTATACTAACCTAATTTTACCGAGTTAAAAAAAAAAATAATTAACTTGTACAGCTTTAGAAAACAATAACATATTTGAAAGAATTTCTTTTAAATAATTTTAAGTCAATACGAAACAACATTTTTGGAGAAAGATATTAATTGTCAATAGAGTTTTAAAAAAAAAACTGATAAAAAAATAAAATTATAGTTTTTTTTTAATAATTACAGTCAAACTATTTGTACTAATGGCTTCTATACATTACTCTTGTTAAAAAAAAAATCAGTCTTGAAAACTGTAGTTTTTGAGACTTAAAATTATAATTAAAAAATATTCACAAAATCGTTATTAGTTTTTGAAATAATGAGTGTCTTACGTTAAAAGGGTCAACCGATGTATTTTATTTATTTATATTTTCGGCGATATATACCGATATTCATTTTCATCTACAATGAGGTATTAAGGTTGAAAAATTCACTAGGATTTTAGGCCTGGAACTTGAAAGGCTGGAATATATTGAGAAATCCTTAGTATAATAAGTTACTATTTATCAATCCTAATCATATATATGAATATTCAAATTTTCAAAAATGTTTTCCGAAATTCAATATTTTTATATTTTTATTCAATTTGAATAGAAAGGAATTGAAAGGAAAAATAGGGCGAGCTTGGTAAATCATCCTAATATACACATAGACAACCTAAAATGTAACAACCTAAAAAAAGTCAGAGGTTGATCAAAAGTCCATAAAAGTTAGCCACCCCTGATATAGACCAAACTATAGGTACTCAATAATTATTAAAAGGACGTCACACTAACATGTGTTCTTGTTTCCATTCTACAAACGTAAAAAACAAATTTCGGAGGCTTTTGTTGATACTATAATTACTATGCAAATTATACGCGTTTAGAAACTAATGTTTTTCTGTATTTTAAAATAAATATAACATAAGGTTAAAAATTAAAATATCAATAAAAAAAACTTCGAGATGCCATCGGGCTTAAATAATAATCTTATTATACATTTAAATTTTATAATTGATCAATTTACTCTAATTGAAGTTAAAGCATTTTATCTAATAGAAAAAGTATTTTCAGACACAAAAATAAATAAATAAAAAATACACATCATTGTAAGATCAACGCATTTTTCACTTTGCTCGGAATCTAAAATATACAAATATATATAAAATAAGAATTATCAATATTATAATATTATCATTCTACTGTGTGTATATATTATATATCTTCAAAATTTCAAAATATGATCAATCGTACAATGTGGTCGGTTACGTTTTTATATGACTACTGCAGTGCACTACACTTTATTTTATACCACACATAAATGTTGACATAAAAAGTATGTTATGGCAAAGGGATATTTTATACCCCCCTCCCCCCAAATGTCTTTCGTGTATAATGTAATTATATATATATATACCTATATATGCTGCATAGGCAGTAGGCTCGCGGAGAGGTCTGTCTCACGACCCTCTTGTGGGAAGATAGACTTATAGCCGTGACAGATGTTGGTTTTTTTTTATTATTATTATTTATTTTCTGAACATGACGTAACGCATTAATCTCGACGCCTTGCGACAATATATTATAATATATATATAATATATATATAATATTGTCACTGTTTTCTATACTACAACAACGTAACGTGAAAAATCATAATGAAATTTTATTTTAATTTATAATATATAGTTAACTGATTTTTCATACATGTAAGTAAATAATGGCCATATAATATACTAACCTAACCCAATTCAATCATATGTATACTCACATTCGGTCATACAAATATACATATAACATATTAAAATTATAAATGGTAAAAATAATTATCTTAGGGAACAATATTATAAAAATTATATATTTTATAGGTACCTATACCAAATACGCCTATCATTTAAATTTTTATTAATTTTGTTTTTTTTTTAACTTTAACTACTTATACAATAGCTATTAGCTTACATTAAATTATTTACTTTGAATTCATTTTTTTTCTATAAAGAAATTAAATTTTTCACATTTTAAAATATAAGTAAAAAGAAAAGCATATTATTATTATTTATTTTTTATTAACATAAAATATTCCTTTTAATTTAGACTTTAAAAAAAATGGAAACTATGACTTTCAAATAATTTCAATAATCATAAATGTATATAAAATGTAAGTATAACTTGAAAAGTAAATGAGATATGTAGTAAAATAGTCATAACTCAATATTTATATCAGGTGGATTTTGAATATTTTGATTCTAATTATTAATTACATGATCCATTTGATTTGATTATTGTATTTGTCACATTCTAAGTAATCCATAAAAAATATTATATTTTTTATTATTTTATTACATACAAGCAAACACCATTTGTAAATATTGACAATATTGTACACAAACACCTGTCATAAACTCATAAATACTGTTTTAAGATAATAATAAATGTACTCGTTAAAACTAAATACTTTATTTTTAAAACTGAAGTGAAGTTTTGTAAAATAAAGACAAAATATGTAAAATGTAGAAAACCGTGAAGTTTATAATTTTTTTAATCAGTTTGTAACTTAGATTTGTCATATTTATTTATGATCTACAATTTATGAGGTTATAAAATTATAAGACTACTTGTCTGTACATTATCTTTTGGATCACGAGTATCGGAGTATAACGGATGATGTATTGAGGTTCCATCTTAAGCATCAAGTAACTTATAAGAAAGCCTCATATGACTAATATTTTGAGACTATTTATAGTGTAGCTTCTTCATTGTAGTTTAAGGTACCTATTGAAATTTGACTAGAGATCAACGAAGTGCTTGATATTTAATATAATTTGTCGTAGTAACATTTGAGTAATTTTAATGTTCCATCTACTATACATTTTTTTCTGGTTAAAGCACGAACTATATTTATAAGGATACTTGCATTCATTTTTTAATCCTTAACTATAAAATTTTAATACTTCATAAATTTTAACTACAAAATAATTTTCAAATGCATGTAATTTTGACAATTTTTATCTTATGAACTTTAAATGTTTTTAAAAAAAAAATCATAGGTACTTATTTATCTTTAATATTTTAAAATTATTTTTATCGCTATAACAACAATTTATGATTTAAAACAGGAGTGGCCAACCCAAATGATCTTGCGGGCTACTTTGGAAATACATTATAATCCTGCAGGTCACATATAAAATTATATTACTATATTGCTCCAATATAAAAAAAAAGTAGAGTAAACATTTTAAACATAATTAATATTTTTTATCAGATATTCAGATTAGATTAGAATTATTACTTCTGTTGCGATTACGTTGTTAATAACACAGATAACGCGTTGTTCAGGCACATAGATAATAAATATTATCTATGTTCAGGCATTCCAGAATATTCTATTGGCACAAAAATAACTTTTTTTGTAAATATTTGAAAAATCTCGCGGGCTGCAAAACTTTCCAAGGTGGGCCGCGGGTTGGCCATTCCTAATCTAAAATATCTGGAATTAGTTTAATTGCGTCTATAAAAAGCTTAAAGTAGTTAAATATTTTGTACATTATACCATAAATAGCTGATTGGTAATTCTAATACAAACATTTGATTAAAATTTCAGGTATCTACAATTATTTATTTCTGAATTACCACTAAAATAAATAAAAAAAAATTGCTATTTACGTATGAATAGAGGTAGGTATCCGATTTCGTTAAAATTCAGACGCTCGTAAAAAAAATTATGAACATGATGATCAACTCTCTTTAATTTCAGTAATAAAAATCACGAAGAACCTTGTATTAAATTTTCAAATCTTAGGAATAAGCATTAAATTTTTAATTACAAAATATTTTATATAAAGGTGGAGAGAGAGACGAGTGTGCGACACGGACGACGGGCAGCATCGAAGAGACTCCGCGACGATCCGCACGGCCACCAGCAAACCATACGGCATACACACCCACGGCACGTCAACCATATACCCGATTCGATAACTTTTATACATTATCTAGAATGCCTGGTTTATAAAAACATAAGTCTTATTCATTTTTATACATTCTACTTTACTTAAATAGGGTAGATCTCTAGAATTAATATTACACACCAAGTTAAATATTAACGCGTCAATATAAACGTAACTTGTCGGAGAGAACGACCGATGGAAAGTAAGGACGTTACAGTTGGTGCCCGGCGCCTCCACCAACTGTAACACTTCCCTCCAGCAAACCTCCGGCAAGTTACGTTTATGCTAACGAGATTTTGAGAACTCTATCTCGGTGTGTAATTTTAATACTTGAGATCAGGATTATCTTATTTGAGTAAAGTAGAATGGTATAAGAATTAAAGAATGGATACGACATACCTATGTTTTTATAAAGCAGGCATTCTAGATAATGTATAAAAGTTACCTACCCGCATGGTTGACGTGTCGTAAGTATGTATGGTGTATGGTTCGATGGTAGCCGTGCAGATCATCGTGGAGTCTCTTCGGTGCTGTACTGCTGTCCGTGTAGTACACTCTGCCTCCACTCCTGAATCGATCGCTATTATAACATAGTCCGACGCGTGCCAGAAAACACTTTAGTCAGCAATCAGCTCCGTTCGCCATTCACACTTAGCATATTACATAGTAAGTAATACCCTACCTAAAGAGTACCTAACGTGTATGATGTCGATATAGACAGCAATGGTTACAAGTGCTTATACTTAGACAGATTCCGAAAATCGTATTGATTTATAAATTACAAAAATAAATGTTTATATTATGTTATTTAATTGGTTTTTATTTGATATAACTTTATGTATAATTAACACCAACACGTAATTGTAAAATTAATCTATGTGGCTTGTGAAAATTGTGACTTTATTGTATTGATACTTCGTTTTAGGAAGTACCTATGGTGGAGTCAATAATGGTTAAGGGGAAAATAATTTTGCTATGATATACATAACAGAATAATGATGGCATATGACCACGACGTATGTTTGACCGCAAAAACTGATTAGTATACCTACTGCAGTTATGCAGTCAGACATTTTTAGTTGTCGGATGACCCGGATGGGTAACCATTGACTTATACTAAAAATATTAGGCTGTACAATGATGTGTGGCATAGATCTGGACTAGCTATTTTTCGCGTTGTACGTTGGAATTTTAAATTTCGTTACGAGAAAGTTTCTCCAGAGCTCTAAAGTCTAAAGTATTTAAAAGAGATCAATTAAAAAATGATTTTCTATCGCTATATTATGATGTGAAGAACGAGAAGGAATTTTAAACAATATAATATATGCGCTATAGCGCATATTCGCGATAAGACACATCATAATATGCGATCATCACATTTTATTGATTTAGACCTTGAAATTATTTCATACACTTTTAATTAATTCAAATCAATATAATTTATTTTATCTAGTAAATTATATACCTAAAATAAAAAAAGTAATAAAACGTAAAATTATACAAATTCTATTTACCTCATAAATATTGCTGAAATATTATATTTTAAAAGAATAGGTATTACTTGTAATCGTATAAACGAAAACGATGACGTTTTATTATCATATACATTTTTCTTCGATTATATACACCAGCGGTGGCCAACAAGTTTAAAAATAAGAAATGTATCATATAAATAATAAAAATATTTATATATTATTGATGATTAACGACTTAAAAATACACATAGGTCCATAAAAATTGGCCATCCCTAGTATACGCTATACCTTTTACTCAAGTAAATAATAAAAATATTGGTATTGATTTTAGTTTAATTTTCAGTAAGCTACGACGTATTTAATTGGAAAACAGTAACTGCTTAACCAGGTCTTTAACTAGGTAGTCGATTAAATTATCTAATGGTTAATTACCTACCCACCTAAGGTTAACTAACTACAATAATACCTATAGCAGTTAAAACTAAAATTGAAAAAATGGATGAGTATATTTTTATTATTATTATTTATAACTTATAAGATATATAGGTATTCCTCACATAATAAGTATAACTGTTGGGTAGTTCCTTAAATCATGTAATTCAAGTTAAAAAAATCATATATATACTACACATACTGAAAATATGCTTATTGTAAAATTACACTTACAGATTGTGCATTATCTAAAATAAATGTTAAAAAATAAGACATATTAAGCTTGCATCAATGAAAATCATCAATTGAAAAATTATGTAGATACTAAGGTATCTACATACAAAGTCCAACTATCTACTTAAGATATTTATTAGAGCACTAGCTGATCTGCTGAAACAATTTAAATAGATAGATACAAGCGGAACAGCCCAGTGTGAAGGGAAGCTGGAAAGTATGAGCTTAGAAAATATGAAGCCATTAGATAATAGGCATTGCAATAAAATATTATTAAAGTCGTAGTTAATATATTATGAACTAGCTGATCCCATGCACTTCATTGCCTGTTAAAAATACCAATTCTATATGATTCAAACTTTGTTTAATTTGTTATGTAATATTCGGTTTAACAGTGTTCAAAACTAACATTTTCATTGACCATTTTGAATCTCAAAAAACTTGTGCAATTTTGTAAAAAACTTTCTTATTGCACACTAAATTTGTGGTACGAATGTACTATGAAAATTTGCGAGCCTCATTCTATCATTGATAAGGCTCTACGTTTTCCTTTTTTCAAATAGGTGGATTTTTTATTACTTATACTTAATATGCAAAAATTAGTAAAAAAATCAAAAATATTAACTGCTGAATGAAAATTTACCATGTCATGCACGAGTCAAAGAGTAAAAATTTTTTGTTGACATTCAATTTACTAGAATATATATCTATCATAAATGGGTCACAAACTCACGAGTCAATGAGATATGAACAACTCGTACATAAAACTATGGACTAGATTAAATTTTAAATATATTATTTTATATAACTTCACTTAAAACATGTTTGAAATTAATTATTATCTACAAACAGTTTTTATGAAAAGTGTTAGTTCACAATATTAACAATAACTATATAATAATAAAATATATAATTTTTTAATAAATCACTTATAACACTACAAATTCAACAATTAAATCAAATGAATCATATAATTAATAATTAGAATTCATCTGAAATAAATATCATATACAAATAATTTATTATAATAAAATGATAGTTAAAATATATAAGGTTATTGTAAATACACCTACTCTCAAATATTTGATGATAAAAAAAATGACAATGTAAAGGAAGCCAATAATAATCAAATAAACTTTGTTGTGAACAAAATTATATCATTTATTCTAAGTATGTCTAGTGTATTTACTATTTAGTAGTAAGTAATAAATAATTATATTTCATATTTTTTTGTCATATTTATTTTGTTTGTACAATCTGTATATTTTTTTTTTTTTTAAGTAAGCATAATAAATAATGGTTGTATAAAGGAAGAAATCAAAAGGTTTGGTTGGCTTGATTGAAGAAACTATTCAATAATAGTACTTTATGGCATGGGCGAGAGAGGTAAGTTGACTAGTCAACTATTAAGTCACAATAATAAATTAAAACTTTTAAAGAAGCTATAAGAGATAACTCTGGAGTTTTATGATACGAAAAAAATTAATACTTGTAATTTGTAATATCCCTTTGCGCAACTATTTTGTATCTAATGATAACAATCCTAGTCTATATACAATAACCTTTATATTTAAACCATAAGTAAAATAAAAAAAATATTTCTTTTTTTATAATTTAAACATTTTAATACAGGATAAAATATATTTTGATATAATACTATTGTATCAAAAATTGTATACACACGACTAATACCCAAAACCCTTTTATTAGTATAATAACTAAAATAGCTTGAAAATATTATTCTTGTTGTATAGATTGCATCCAGTACAATGCATTTTTTATTTCATACAATTTTGCTCTATGCAAAAATGTAGTGATTAATTGATATTCTGTACACGTGCGTTGTTTAGTGTTTAAAGTTGACATCATTGTTCCTCCTTCACATAACACCTTTGTTGTTAAACACAACATCCATTGCAGCACCTAATAAATAATTCAGGTTTTTTAATGACATTTTACATTATTATAATACATTTTTTTAAACACAAAATGAATTTTAATTTTTATAAAACATATCTCATATAATATCTATGTTGGTTAGCAACTATTAAGAATAAAAATTGTAAATGTTACATTATCGTCATAACTTTAAAAGTAATTTTTTATGTTATTAATATACATAATAAAGCATATTCAAGTTTAATGCATAAAGATAATAGAGACCATATAGGCCTGTCAGTTACTATTACCTAGGTAAAATCGAGTTATCATATTTAATGATTAAAAGAAAAAATGAAAATCAGGATTATTGCAAAAGGACATAGTTTTAGATATGGAAGAATTATTTATGAAATTAGAATTAGATGTGATGTAGAAAAGTGAGAGAGATCTGTGATGATGAAAACATGTTAACACTACAAGTGATTTAATAAATATAAAGTGTAAATGTGATAAAGTTGTATAAAAATTATGTATCTACTAATCATTAGTGACCAAGGTGAACAAATTTAATTGTGTGCAAATAGGACCATAAGGTGATTTAGTTTAAAAGTTAGGAGGCGATATTTTTGAACTTGTTCAACTGACTCATATTGTCAACTAAAGTAAGGGATCTAAATGATGGAACTGTTTAAAATAGATCTAATTGGAGCTGTATAGTATAGAACTTCAAAAAATTTGAGTTCACATTAAAAAGAGTAGTTTTTAATAAAACCTAAACATTTTGAAAATTGAACCACAGAAACTCAGATAATGTAAGAAAATGAAATGAAAACTGTTCACAGAAAATATAGATTCAAGTGAATTATATTCAATATTAAATAGTAATTTAACTGAATAATGAATCCTAAATCTCAAAGAATTAAATGTAAATATATTAAAAGTTATTTCTGATTTTACTATTTACTAAAAGATCAAATTCTTTTTTGAAGATAATGCAATTATCTATTGAGAAAATACTTGTAAATAATTTTAGGTAGTAGGTCAAGAATAGTAATTGACAATTAGCTGATGATATAACTATCATCAATAAAAATTAAGAAAAAAAGTAGTGACAGATCATTTAGCAGTGTACCTGAAGGAACTAGAAGTAACAATTTTTGTGTTAACAATGCAGCAAATTTTCAGTAAGTATTTCATTTTAGAATATATTTTATTATAAAGAAATATATTATTTAAACTGTATGACATTGAAATAGCAAAATCAGTATTTATAGAAAGAGATTCATAGAAAAGCATGAATGACAGTAAATATTTCATAATAAAATGAGAAGTCTCAATTATGTGTAAAACTTAAAGATACAAATACATCAATATTAAATATTAAACATAAACATTTTCAAGGAGAATTGTGAAGTAGAACTTTTAAATAGAGTTAAGTTGTTTCTTGAGTGAACTAATAAATTAGAATTTTTAAAAAACATAACAATATATTTTAATGTTATATACCTCGTTACTAGTTGGCATCACATATTTTGTAAACCATGATGATGGTGCCCAAAGATATATTTGACAAACTGTAGCAGCAAATGATACATCTAATCTCTAGAAAATATAATGTATACATCTGTTAATACAAATTATAACAATACTTGAATAAATCGTACAAATACTGATTAGGCAATAAAATTTAAAAGATTTTTTCACTATTACCTTAGATGTTGATCTTTGCAATAGTGAGCGAATTAATGTTTGTATAATTAGTGGTATGTCACTACTAAGTGCAGGGAGATCTTCTTCCTTGTATGTAGAATTGCGCAACAATGGAGGTTTACCTCTTTCATAACTATAAAATGGATTACTACCGGAAAATATTTCATATGCCATTGCGCCAACTGCCCATACATCTGCTTTTGAATAATCAATATGTCCAAATGTACCTGGCCGAGCAGTGACAACCTGAAAATTAAATAAGTATAAACAATGGAACTTATTATTAGTACCAATTTAACTAATTTTATACTTCTGGTGCCATTAATGCTATATTTCCTCCACGATCAGTATCAGCAGTTTTATATGGTAGATTAAGTCCATTATCTTTATCAGCAAGACAACACCCAAAATCTGTAATAACTAATGCTGGACATATATCATTACCTTCGGAGACATCCAATAAGATATTATCAGTCTTCAAATCCCTAAAATAACAACTTTTTGATATATATATTATAATTAAAAAGAGAATATTTAAAATATTTATACCTATGTGCCACATTTTGATTTGACAAATGAGAAACAGCTTCCAATAATTGAGCAAGCAGAAGGATTTTATCTCTAATTTTTAGTGATGGCATTTTAGATAAATATTGTTTCAAACTCATGTCATACCTAATTCACAAGAAAAGTGAGTTTAAACTTTAATAAGTAATTAAATAAAAATATTTTACTTTTTCATCACCAGAAATAGACTCATGTTTCGACCATAACCTTCTGGATTTATTCTAGTTGGTAGAGCTTGAGGATATAATGTATGTGAGTCAATCAACTCTGGTACATAGTCCGCAAAGCACAAATGCATCATAACAATATTTGGATGTGGTGGTAATTTAATCAAATTATGATCATAACTATATAAAAGGAAAATTTAAATTTCTTATTATGTACATAGTAAGTAAGCATGTAACTTATTATTTTCATATCAAAATTATACTTTTTCTTTTTAAATTACTGACTATTTTCAAGTATTACATAAATAAAATCTAAAAATAAACTTAACCCAATAAGCCATTGCTGATCTGATCTAGAAAAATTATGTTGCACACAACGAGATGGAACTGTTTCTCTACTCATGGCACGTAATATTGACATAGCATTACTCTCAGCATCATAATTAAACATCATTTTCACAGCCAAAGGATACTTTTTATTTGATGACTCTTGTTTCAAAAATGCATTACTAGGATCTGTAAAGTAAAAACAATATTTTAGAAAAATAATTCACTTACAAGTATATTGTATAATAAAAATTATGCATTTATTTATTAAAATTATTTTAGATTCTGAACAAAGTAATAAATGTATTGATTTTACAATAATGTATTGTTTTGTGTGTGTGTGTGTGTGTTTTTATCAATGTAATCTATATACAGTTCACTTTTTAAAACATAATAGCTTATTTTAAGCTATAAATAGACTTATAAATAAAGCTGACAACTGAAATTTTCGATTTTTTTAAGTATTTTTTTTTTTAATGTCAATAAAAAAATGTTGAATGCCCAAAAAGCTTGAAAAATTAATACAAGGTTATTGTAGTTAAAAATAATCAAAACTTCTTAGTCACAATTTTTATAAGTTCAATTTTTTATGAAATATGTCAAAATCGCAATAATAATTATATACACCTATTTTCTTAATAGTAGTTAATTATTCTAGTTTTACATAATTACTTATGAAGAGAATTATTGATTTAACAGTGATAAATTGCAAGATGATTTGACTTAATAATAGCAAGTATTAATTATACATAACTGATTAATAAATGTTAAAACTAAATACCTGTATCCTCTTCAATTTTTCTTGCTTCATATACAACAGCATTATTTCCCTTAGCAATAACTGACCCTAATTCAAACTGCTTCAAGCCCAAAGATGAATTTAAATTCAAGCGTTCAGCAACTATTAGGTTCTTTTGCATGCGACCAACTGCTTCCTATACAAGTCAAAAAAACATAACGACTAACGAGTATATATTTTAAACAGTTCATACTCGATATAAACAAAGCACTTACTCGAATTTCCCAGCAAACACCTTCCAAATGATTTTCATTAGTTATCAGACCATTACCAGAAGCTAAACTTATTCCAACAAGAGCAAAAAAAGGTCTTGAGTTACCATACATGAGGTGCCTGGCTGTACGCCTTCGTAAGTCTGCTGATAGCGAGTTAGTTACCCGGCTTAGCAGATTATCGACGAACGCTCTCCTGGCGACGTTCCATCGGTTCTGCCAACCAGAACTCGGTGAACTATTATGATTAACGATGGGATTCAGCGCTTTGGTATGAACGCTCCGAGGTGCCACCTTAGTGCGCACCAGTAACCTGATGTCATTGGTACGGTTGAAGCGCAACAACGCTGTACCATTTCTGTAAAATACGCTGACCGTTAGCCGGACAGACATTCAAAACACTGACGAACACGAACAGTACTGTCGTTAAGAATTGTGTAAACAACGAAACGCATCTGATGTAGTGATGTTTAGATTCTGAACTTCTGAAGTTACAGATACAGTCATGTTTTTAAAAATAGAATAGAGTTTTTGATGACATTGATTTCGCGACTCACTTAATCTGTTTGTTGTTGTAGGTAAGGTAGACCGTTGACGTATTTACTATTTAGTATTTACTATCTAGTGTTTACTGGCGTTTGTCCTATGTAGTTTGTAGTATGTAGTATAGTTTAATAGTTAAAATAGTTTTTTGTTACCTTTACCTTAACATAAACAACACCAGATGAATAATATGCAGCTGATATTACTCACCGCTGATAAGGGCAAACATAGATTTTGATAAGAAAACTTGATACAAGGTGATACACAGAATGACAGAACAAAACGTAACGATCATCGTGATTGGACCTTACATTATTTTCAGTATAGGTATATCATGGCTAAATATAAACATGAATAATATTATGATCTAAGTTCATTATAATATTATAGTTGTTGATATATACACGAATTAAAATATACATTCAAGTCGACTGAATTTTAATCAAAAGGCGGAAGTCTAAAATCTTCCATTTCCATTTTCTTGCGCCCGACTGAACGATAATGCGAAATTCAATTTGTTGTAAATTGTAATCATAATAATTTATTTCGTCATAGTCTATGCTTCCATGGTCGCCACGCCCCACTCTTCACACTTTCACAGTCAACATTCAATAATCAATAAGACAATTTTGTACAAGTACATTACCACTACACTAATAGTCATAATACATCAGTTCCACAGGCGAGTCAGAAGTAAGAATTCTGTGATTCTCTGTTCAATTAGTGTTTAGTACAGTCATCGCAATTGCTGCTGAGGATATAGTCGTCAAATCTGTTGTTAGGTTGTCTTGTCATTATTTTTGATCTCCAGAGTTTCCATAGTTATTTACCAACTGTGAGCACATAACAAACGTTATCGAACCTAAATTTTCAACACATACTAAGGTAATTATATTTTAATATCAATATCTTAATAATTCTTCAATTTTTTTTTGCCATGTTTATTGTTTTGACGATTTTTGTCTGTAATCCAACAATTTCGTTTAGAGATGTTTTGCTATTTTATTTCTGAACAACGATTTATTCGGAAAAATATTTTACCACGTACGAAACATATTACATCTGCTACGTCAGAGCCGCCGCCATTATTATGTTTCAAACAACTATCAAGGTCGTTAGTTTCCTTTGTCTGAAATCCGAATGGCTGTATTTTTTCAATTGACGGTCTTTGTCTACTGATTATAGTATATAAGTTATATAATATATTATAGGCTCTGTCTCTGGTCCCGGAAAATCCGTGAAATTTACAATTATGTTATCAGTCCCGGACAATTTATGTTATCAATGCGCATGCGCCGGGACTTGGACTTTTTCCAGTAGTTCGTACAATAATTACCGTACAATTCGTGTTATCAAAATATAAAAACCGTAAACTGTACACTGTACATGGGGGGGAGTGGGGGCATAATTAAATAAGATGTTTCCAAAAAAACAAGTTCCGAGGGGAAGCTTAGGTCACTCGACACTCAGTCACTGTAAACCCTACGGGTTAGCTAACCCATAGGGGAAAAGTTAAATTATGACTATTTAGTAGTTGTCATTACTTGTAGTCTTGTAATAGGTAGGTACTTAAGGAACTTTAACTTTGCTTCTATTGGTTAGGTCACTCGTTTAGAAGTTGTTTTCACTCAGTAACCACCGACCCTGAAATGTTTTTTTTATTTTCTCATACTAGTTTCCAAATGCAAATATATACTCATTTATATAATCAAGCTTGATTGGGGTAAGTATGTATATACCCTGTCCCTGTGTAACTTTTAATCACCAATATAATTAAAACAGTGTTTTTAGACAATTTTTAAAAACTTATTTTCCAAAATATTTACTTTGTATATTTATAATTAGGGGAGAGTGTTGTACTTTGGCACTTTATTATTTTCCTATTTAACACAAATTCTTGAAGTTTTAAAAATTCAGACTTTTTTCACTTCAATTATCATACTTACTTAATTAAAAATTAAGAAAGTAATAAAGTTAAGTATAATAGTGAGTTACTACCTTATTCGTTGTGCATGTCATTTGTATGTCTTTTTACGTCCAATCTTTAAAAAAATAGTATTGGAGTACAATAAATGGACCCCTTAAGTGTTTTTAATTAGGTACGCATGCCTATACTTATTTTATTAAATTATTTTCTCAATGAAAATAATTGTAATTAAATTGTACAATTTAAAAAAAGGAAAATAATATAGATATGATGAAATAAATAACAAGATTTTTTTTAAAGGTAGGTATAATAATATAAAAAACAAAATTGATTTTGAAGACTTATACCTATGTACACTCAGTTTCAGCAGTACTTACAAAACCAATTTTTACTTGGTATACTAGTTACACAAACACATTTTGTATGATACCATATTAAACAGTGGTCACAACTTATTGTGTTGCTTATACATTTTTTGTTGCATATTGGACATAGCCATAAATTATGAGAGCTTTTTTTTTTTGCTACAATATTTTGTACCTTTTTCCAACCACAAGGCAAAAAATAATCTTTAACCTAAATTATAAAAAAAATAATCAGCTATATTTATATTAATAAAGTTGTTTATATACATTATTTTACTTGATATAAATCAACCATTTCGTCGATGATTGTATCAGGTACATCTGAAGATACGTCATGTTCGCTTATTTTCCAACCCATGTTCATGACTTTATCAACAACA